>NC_141699.1:684188882-685519382 GCF_964263255.1 Lissotriton vulgaris
CTTCTGATCCCAACTGTTTCCAAAATCTACACAGATTTACCTGGACTTGTATGTTCCATGCTGTCCAATCTAGTTCTAACCTAATGGCCTGTAACATTGAGGAGCTGGTTAAGGAAAGAAGAGTTTTTAAACATTTCCCTTTCTCCTTATCCCATGAACATTTCCCCCCCAAGCGCAACATTTCTGCCCCATACTGCATCTGAGGGGGGATCATAGCCTTAAATGCTTTCAACACTGGTCTATGTGACATGTCTCCATAATTACTATTAAATGTTTTCAACACACAGATTCCTCCTAGACCTTTTGTTTTCTGGGCCTGTAAGTGCATACCCCAGTTTAAAGCTCTATCGAACCATACTCCCAAATATTTATATTCATTAACGACTACCTATTTTGTCTGACCCAGGAACCAGCTATACTTATGTTTTTTCTTTTTTCCAAAACACAATATTTTAGTTTTTTCCATATTTACTATTAGGTGTTTGGATAAACAATATGTCTCAAAAACATTTAGCTTTCTTTGCAACCCTAATTCCGTTTGGTCAAAGATAACTAGGTCATCTGCATATAGTAGGCAAGACAGATACTTTCCATTTATTTTTTGGCTTGCTCCTCTTTCAGTTATTAATAGTTTCGGTAATCAATAGCAATACATTAAATACATTGAGCACATTAAATTTAAACCGGGCTTTAAACTGAATCTATAACAGTAATATTTGAATGCAAATAAAATATTCTAATGCACAACACTGTCTGTTAATTTGAGGCAACTGTTTATACTACTTTGGGCTTGGAGAAGTGGTGTTTGTCATGCAGCTTGTAAAGTGCAGGAGAAATGTTGCATATCACTGACAAATTTACCTGAAGCAAATGACAGAACACAAATAAATGGACTACCATGTTTTCTTTTACAAAATATAGAAGAAAAAGAACTGCGATAAGTAGAACTGTTTGAAAAATGAGATGCAGTGGACTTCAAGTATTTTTTTAATTCTTTAAATGAAAGCATTGTACATGCTTTCACAATGTTGGCACCGAAAATAAAAACAAGATTGTGGTTGTAAATGCGACACAGTGATGAGCCTGATCCACATGTTGAATTTTATGCAAGTCGCTTTAATCTTACTTACTGTTAATCTTCCAAGTTAGTTTTACAGTCAGAAGCAGCTCGGTGACAAGGCCTGATTTAGATTTTGACAGGTGATTTACTACATCACAACAGTGACAGATAGCCCATCTGCCGAAATATAAATCCTATAATATCCTATGGGATTTATATTTCGGCGGACGGGATATCCGTAAACCGCCCACCAAAATCTAAACCAGGCCCAGAATGTTAATATATGGAACAAAAGATGTTACAGAATGTAGCAGCTTCTGTGTATTGCCTGAAACTTTTAATTGAAGGCGTTGTTTAACAATCCGGTGTAACAAGTTATAAGAGCTGAACAGAGAGCATCTCTTCGCTCCATAGACCACCATATGTTAGCACGCATTAGTAATGCCAATAGGTCTGGCTTTAAAAAAGTGTACAAGTAGATAACATGGGATTTAATATGTATTTGTGTGGAGAACTGTAGAATACTATTGGTAGAATAATATTGGTGTATGTTAAAAGGTAATTCAGGTAGGGGTTTTGAATACTTGTGCAGAGATGCCTTATGGAGTATGATTGGAGTAGTTGTCGCTTTCAATCTAATAATTATTTTGTTGCTGAATTATTGATAAATATTATGCAGTACGACTGGAATTATGTGACAGGGGAGTATCAAATGATGCTGCAGGGTTGACATTATGTGACAATATTACTTCAGTATTTTGCATTTTCTACTTGTGTAACGCTGTCTGGGAAATGGTTTCATCGTGTTAGTTCCATTTTAATACTCAAATACAGCAATAAGCAACTAAAAGATTACAAGTTACCCTTTGAGAAGGGCCTTCCACTGCACAGGAACATATGTCACCTTGCTTTTAACTTGAGATAGAAACATTTTTTATTGCAATCTGCAGAATATGCATCAGCAGATGAATTGTGTGGCAAATGCTGTAAACCAATGCCCATGTGAAAAATGCTGCAGCCGTAGAGCTGCTTAATTCCAGTGGCCCTGGTATTTTGGTAGCTCTTACATGATTTGAAGAAGAAGAATGGTACATAATAGATAACATGTACACTGTAAAATACTAATACGTGGTCAGCAGTACCTACTGGCCAATTATGATGCTTCCAAACACCGTTTGGAAGGACTCCCATTGACTTCAATGGGAGCCTGTGATCGGACCAACAACACAGGCTCCTATGGGGAAAATGGGTGTCTGAGTAAAACCTTGCACCCTGTGGTGGGCACCTCATGGTGCCTGCCACATTGTGCATGGTTTCACAAATGGGTCCCTTGGGTACCCGCTTGACCCCAAACCAGAAGACTCTGGATGAAGGAGGGCCTGCTTCTGGCCCCCAAATTCAGTTTCCAACAGCTTTTTTTGTGTCAGACAGACCGAGTCGGAAAGTCTGTTGGAATCCGACATCGAAATCGATCGGTCGGAAACGCTGTCCATTGAGCTGTATGAATCGGCTCTGACTCACTTAGATTCTCCGAATGCCGGTCGGAACCAATTCGGAATGACCAAACAGTTCCCCATCCAACAGCAAGAATTTTTAACGGTCGATCAGAAATGTTTCGGGCAGAGAGGTCCATTAGGATGGAGGACGGACAAAGTCCGTCCGCCATCCTGTCGGGGGCCGGTACCATCCACCACAAGGGCGGAGGAACCGTGCCCCCAATTAGGATGCATCTGCCACAGTGGCGGGTGCATCCCGCATCCAGGGACATCTTAAGGATTTTGGGGGCCCTGGGCCAAACATATTTTGGGGGCCCCTGTTCAGAACAGCTTTGAATTTATGAATCAATTTGAGCCCCTGTTTCACACGCCATTTCCGCTTCCTCAGCTGTGTTAGCGATCCAGTTTGCATCATAGGCATTAGCCTTTATATTCCTAATGCAAACGGACGGGCACAGCAGTAGGATTTAGTGTATCCTACCCTGCTACTAGGTTTTTAATACTTTTGAAATTGTATATGCGTGGCTAAATTACTCTGTGCGTTTTAACAATTTCTCCTACCTACGCGCACTTGCACTTTACTTGATTTTGCTTGCCTACACTTCCTTAGCTGCTCCGATTCGCATCTCACTTTTACTCCACTCCTGGTCCATCATGGCTGATATGCCGATTGTGGGGAGGGCTGGGGCTACTATCGAGCTCCTCACTTCTGCCCACACAGTTTCCGTTTCCTCAGCTGCGTTAACGATACAGTTTGCATCATAGGCATTAGCCTATATATTCCCAATTCCAACCGATGCGCCTTGTGGGTGCGCCATTGGCGCTAAAGGCACACCAAAGGCAAGCCTGTCTGTATCCGTCAGTGTCCAGCGCCGGCCATGCTGCCCAGTTCCCCTCTGGTGAGTTTCTTCCACTATATTACAATAGGGAAAAACTGCTTAGCCTTAGGTGGCTACCATTATGTCAGTGTACAGTGGCTGATCCGAGCTTGGAGGTAGACCTTCGATGCAATAAGGGCAACTGGTCTCTCCTCCAGCCCAGGAAACACGCACCCAAGATCCTCCCACACAACAATTGTGTAAAAGCAATAAAAAAACAGAGGACTTAAAGGACACCCTTTTAAATTGTCGCTGTATGCAAAAGCATGAACCACAAATTTATGACCTACTTTTAGACGAACAGCCTGATCTTTCATTTCTCACTGAGACCTGGCTGTCTGAAGCCTCCAACTCTACTATCACCTCGGACATCCCTACGGGTTATAAAATCCTTAGAGGGACCGACCAACTGGGAAGGGAGGCTGTGTCGTCATAATTACAATCAAAAACTAGACTGTTCTCCTATCCCAATGGGAAACATTGAGGGCTTCCATTGTACTTCATCTCCCATCATAGCACAGCTGATTTTCTGATTTACAGACCTCCCGGTGTAATTGGAAATGTTATTAATACGCTTAATACAGCCCCCACCTCCCTGACCTTAAAATACAACAGCTGCCTTATTCTGGGAGATTTCAATATGCATATAGACAATTAAAAAGACCCTCAAACAATTTCCTTATTGGAGACGCTGCAGGCCTGCAACATGTTTCTATCTATTTCTTCGGCCACCCATGAGAAAGGCCATACCCTAGACCAAATCTTTCACAACTTTGACATATCAGTAAGCCTACCTCTTCCCATTACCAGGTCTGACCACCTCCTATTAGAATTTGTCCTTCCCAACTCTGCCACAGCCCCTCGGGCTAACGCAGGGCAGAGGGTCCCTAATTACAGGACATTCCATAAAATAGCCATCCCGATGTTAGCAGATGCCCTAAGTTGTTCCTCACCGGAGCTGTCTGGCTTCCCCGACTCGGACGCCCTCTCAATAGATTCATGGCTCCGAACCAACATTGATGTAGCGGTACCGGTTGTCTCCTGCTCCTCAAAGGTTGGCCCTACCAACTCCATGGTTTAACAATTCCCTCAAATCTAGCAAAAGAAATTGTAGAAAAATGGAACAGAAATTGAGTAATCCTATCTACCCGAGGATAGGAAGGTGTATAAAGACATCTTAAAAGCTCATAACATTCTTGTGAAGGCAGCCAAGAAAAACTTCTTTCAAACCAAGATAGAAAATGTTCAAAATAAGAGTAAGGAAATCTTTAGCATAGTTGAATCCTTTACTGCCCCGAAAGCCAGTATAAAGGAAAGGCCATGCATGGAAGAATGGTCTAAGCAAATAGCTCAATTCTTCCACAAAAAGTTCTCTTTGATCCAACAAGCCTTCACTAACATCTCAGAGGAAGAACTGACCTTTTACCTTAGTTCTAATAGTAAATTTCACCTCTTGTATCCTCCATCTTTACTCGCTTCCTCTTGTATCCTCCATCTTTACTCGCTTTCCCTGAGTTTCAGCTTGAAGAGTCACTGACCCTTCTCCAAAAGATTAAATCTGGCTCTCCTACTGACCCATGTCCAGCGAATATCCTGAACCTATTAGCTCCCACCATAAACCCTTAAGTAAACTAGCTCTTTAATGCTTCTTTCTCCTCAGGCAACATGCCAAAATTATGTAAGAATGCTAACAACTGACCTAGCCAATTACAGGCCAATCCCCCGTCAAGAAACCAAATAAAGAGCCTTGGGGTTTGGCTCGACCCCGCTCTTAACCTCGGAGTACATGTTCGCAAGGTAGCTGGGACCTGCTTTGCCTTGCTGAGACAACTCAGAAAAGTCAGTAAACTCCTCCCATTCGATTCCAGGCGGATTCTGGTACAAGCTTTGATATTATCACGGCTTGATTACGCTAACGCTCTCTACTTGGGAGCCCCGCAAAGTACCTTGAAAACCCTTCAGACTGTGCAAAATTGTGCCGCAAGTCTATTGCTGGACATCCCACGGAGAACATCCGCCAGACCTGGGTTGCGCTATTTACATTGGCTACCCGTGCAAAGGAGGGTAGAGTTCAAGGCTTTGATCACTGTACACAAAGCATTCTATAAGTCTGGCCCTGGACTAATTCAAGCCATGTTCTCCACCTACCTCCCTTCACGGACCCTCAGATCTAGCAATAAAAATCTGTTAGTGGTCCCAAAAACAAGGAGAGTACGTACGGGCGGGAGACGCTTCTCCCTTCAAGCGACCAACCTCTGGAACAACCTTCCTGACTCCATCAGGTTGGAATCCAACCACCAAAAATTCAGGAGGCTGGTAAAAACTCACCTGTTTGCCTAATCTATTGAATGAGTGAGCGAAAAGGCGCCGGGATGCCTTCGGGTAGCTGTGCGCGGTACAAGTCCGTAAGTCATTCATTCATTCATTCATTCAATCTCCCTTCTTCTGGCCCTCTCCAAAGTATTAGAGACGAATGTAAACAAGGCCCTCCAAAAACACATTGAAGATGGGAATGTCCTTCATGAGTCCCAATCCGGTTTTAGGGCTAACAACAGTACGGAGTCCGCTCTACTAGAAGTGACAACATTTCTCAAGGGTAAGCTGGAACAGTGAGCAAGGCTGTTCTGAAACTGCTCGAACTGTCGGTGGCCTTCGATACGGTCCCACATGAGAGCCTCCTGAAGAGACTTGCTAACATCAGCCTGAGGGGGACCACCGTAACATGGATGTCATCCTTCTTGGCAAATAGATCTCAGGACATCTGGCTTCCCCTTTCTCATCCCTGGCACCATGAATGTAGGTGTCCCTCAGGGCTCCATGGTCAGTCCTACCCTCTTTAAAATATATCTATCATCCCTTGCATTTCAGGTAGAGGAAGAGGGCGCCAAAATTGTTTCCTATGTTGATGACACTCAGCTGATTTTTACACGTGAAAAAGGACCAGACTTTGACGGGGCAATGATTAGGTCTTGCCTCACAAAGGTTTTTAACTCGATTAAGATCAATCAGCTGAAGTGCAGTCTTGACAAAACTGATAGTCGGCCTCCCCCCTTTCTGCTCCGAAGCCACCAAGATCATTTGTGGCGCACCCCAGGGCTCATCCCTCAGCCCTACATTGCTCAACATCTACATGGCACAGCTAGCCCAGGTCGCCCGACTGCATGACCTCAACATCATCTCGTACGCCGACCACACCCAGCTGATCCTTTCCCTCACGAAAGACCCCCTCACTGTCACAGCCAACTTCCACAAAGGAATGAAAGCCGTTGCCGAATGGATGAAGAACAGCCGAGTAAAGCTAAACTCGGACAAGACAGAAGTCCTCATCCTCGGCTCCACCCCCTCGGCCTGGGAGGACTCCTGGTGGCCGACCGCACTGGGAATAGCCCCAACACCCACCAAACACGCATGCAACCTTGGGTTCATCCTCGACATTCTCCATGACAAAACAGGCCAACGCCGTCTCGTCCTCCGGCTTCAACACCCTCAGCATGCTCCAAAAGATCTACAGGTGTATCCCCACCGAGACAAGAAGAACGGTCACGCAGGCCCTCGTCAGCAGCAGGTAGGACTACCGAAACGCCCTCTAAGCAGGAGCGTCGGCCAAACTCCTGAAATGACTTCAATGCATTCAAAGTGCCTCTGCACGCCTGATCCTCTACATCCCTCGCAGAAGCCACATCACACCTCACCTGAGAGACCTGCATTGGCTCCCCGTTGATAAAAGGATCATCTTCAAGCTCCTCACCCGCGCACACAAGGCACTTCACAACACGGGAACAGCATACCTCAACAGACAACTCAGCTTCTACACCCCAAACCACCAGCTCCCCTCCGCCGACCTTGCCCTCGCCACAGTCCCCTGCATCTGTAGAGCAACCTCCGGTGGCAGATCGTTTTCCCACCTCGCAGCTAAGACCTGGAACACCCTCCCTATCCCCCTATGGCAGACCCAGGACCTGCTAACTGTCAGAAGACTCCTCAAGACCTGGCTATTCGAGCAGTAGCAGCACCCCTCTCCCAGCGCCTTGAGACCCTCATGGGTAAGTAGTGCTCTTTAAAATTGTTCTGGTTGATTAATTGATTGGTAATGCAGAAATGCCTGACTGAAGCTCTTGGTGGCCAAAAGATCTGCTGCCCTCGTCCCCGGAAGAGGAGAAAGTAAAAAACATAGGAATTGACATTGACAAGGCACTCTCCATGCGGTTTCAAATCCAAAATCTAATTGGCACTTGCTTTGGCATACACCCGATGCAAAAACAATACCTGCCACTGTTACCGCTTGAGAGCAGAAAGATCGAGGTGCAGGCTCTGGTGACATCAAAGCTTGAGAATGTCAACATCTTGTAACCTGGTTTTCCCAAACCCCTTATCCAGCGCCTACAAGGGATACAAAACACGAAGGCGAGAGCCATGCTGAGACCTAAACCCAGATCTAGTATGACCCCTATTCTTCAGTCTCTACACTGGCTCCACATAAAAGAACGGATCTTCTTTAAAGAGTTCCACGGCTTAGGAGTCGGCCACCTAAATAAGCGCGTTAACCGCTACACAACATCTAGAAGCCTAAGATCTTCCAATGCCAACGTGGCCATCATGCCTAAAATAGGCCGTGCCCACACTGGAGGCAGATCCCTCGGCTTTCTTGGCCCAAAATTGTGGAATAGACTCCCTGAGTCTCTGAACCTAACCACAGACCTGCTCTTTTTCAGGAAGAACTTATAAACCTGGCTTTTAAATAACTGATGGGTCTTTTACGCATATTTTCCTCCCGCTGTCACGTGCCAGGACACTCGAGTCTGAGTAGCTTCGTGCTCTATTACATACACTATTCCATTGCATTAGGTTCCTGGCAGTGCAAAGGAACACTTGTCCAAATTCTAAGGGCCTTATTTATAAGACCGTGCTTCACTTTTATGCCGCCGGAGCGTCACTTTTTGTTACGCACCAGCAGCGTTAAAAATGTGCCATGTTGCATCCTAGTTACAAAGTGACGCATCTAGGCAGATGCGTCACTTTGTAAACCCCTGCACCAGGTATGATGTTTGCAGGGTTGGTGTTCCCCTGCAAAAAGCCTCGTAGAAGTGGCGCATTGAAATCTATGAGAACTCAGTGCGACACTTCTAGGATGCCATTCCGTCAATATCTCACACTTGCCTCACAGCAGGCTTAAGACTGATGCAGGCCCTTTTACATGGGCTTTGCCCCATGTGAAAGGACACATTGCTGGAGTTGCATCTATTTTTAGACACACCCCATCAATGCATCACTTTTGCGCAAACAGATATGTCAGAAATACTGACGTATCTATAACTCCTTGAGACATGATGCGTCATGTCACAAGGAGGGCGCACTAAGAAGTGACGCATCCCTGTTTTCACACAGCGATGCATCACTTCTCATAAATAAGGCCCTAAATGTGTTTAAATCTAATATTCAGGGATAGTTATGTGTGTTTTCAATATTTTAACACAGCAGCAGCTCACCAATATTACTGCAAATAAATCTCTGTGATGCCCTCCCATTTCTTTTATGTTAGTGCTTGTTTTGATCTAAAAGTATGTTGTATGAAACATAAACACAATATTTCTCTGCAAATTGACTGTACGAGACTCACACATCAGGCTCATACAAAATAAATTAAGGGAAAGCAGTATTTAAAACAATCTGTTTAAGAAGTAGTCAAGGTCATTAGGGCAAATCTCTGGAGAACGGAGCGGACTCTGTCAGGGGGCCCCCTGAAAGGCTGGGGCCCTGGGCCAGAGCCCACTTTGCCCATGCATTAAAACGTCTCTGCCCGCATCTTTTACATTGCGGTGGACAACATGACAGGCACCGTGCAGTGCCTGTCATGGTGTACATTGAAATGCTGGGGGGTACCATAGGTACCCCCCATGTGCACCCCACCCCTCCCTTCACCCTGGGGGCCCCCAAAGCAAAGACCGTATGCCTTTCATCGGCAGCATTGCCGCCTCGGAAAGGCATTCCTCACCGGCCATCCTAATATGGCTGGAGGTGTCTGATAGACACTGCCACCATATCAGGCCTTTTCCGCCGCGGTCGCAAGCCGACCGCGGCGGAAAAGCGGCGGACGGTCTGCCCCTCCGCCACGGTCCCCCCGCCATGGTAATATGGCGGGGGAAGAAAGGTGGCGGACGGGCAGGGATGGCGGATGGATCGCCACCGCCTGCATGGCGGTGGCGATCCGTCCGCCATCCTAATGGACCCCAGAGTCAGGAGAATGGGTTCCGACATGGTTAGGAGAATTCGACTGTTGGTCAGAGGCTTTCAGACCGACATTGTAATCAGACCCTTTATGTTCTGCTAACCAGAGATAGCTTATTTGAATGCCATGCTCCAGACTACAGATTAGAACTACGAATGCTCAACCCCTGGCTAAGTGCAGGTTTACTGTTTGAATTATGTTAACAATGAATAATACTAGGTATCCCTCCTTCGACTGGCACTGCACCACAAAATTGGTGCTTACCTGTGTAGTAGCATACTTTTGGCTCTGTCCTTTTAACTTTGGCTAGGCCAGATATATATATTCACCTTTGGCTTAATGAAATCGTGTCAAGCAGAAATACCAATGAAATAATGCACTATAGGTATAGAAGGTGAATTTATTATGTGTTTGAGTTTTATATATCTGTGTGCATATTAATGCTTTTCTGTTTCAGAAACATCTGGATTGCTGATATTAATCTTCTATAGGGTTAGACTGTAAGGTGGTGCGCTAAAATGCATTTAACACAGTGCATTTGCCAGGGATTAGTGAGAATGAATCATGTGTGTGTTCAATGCTTTCTTTATGAAATGTGACCAGTTGTCTTTTTTGTTTAGTTCATGTATTAGTACAGTATAAAATAGCTTGATTCCTTTATTCAAGATTTCATTTATTGGATAATATGCAGGTTGTAGAATTAAAATACACTTAAAAGAAATTGTTAAGTTAGTGTGATTGAGGGCCTTTAGCTTACAGTCAAGACATTTAATACTAACGTGAAAGTTGTCATTCTAAATGTTTTCTACTCTGCAGGTGCAGAGCAAGGGCATTCATTAGTTAGTGAAAATCACATTGGGGCAGATTTACAAGCGCCTTGCACCACTTTTGCGTCACTTTTAACATGTGAAAAGTGGCGCAGAAGTGGCGCAATGGACTTGTAAATCTGCCCCATTGTATGTTAGAGATCCTGATGTGAGTAAGAACTGCAAGGTCAACTAATTTTAATGAAGAACAAAAGGAGTGTTACCAGTTGGTACTATCAGAGGAAGGGAGAAATCCAAGGACACTTTGAAAGCGGAGACTGGAATATGAGAGTAGAGTTCAATAGTTCTTTCTTGGGAACTGGAAAAGTACTATGATGCGTGTGAGATTATATTTCTCGAATGTTCTTTGTGCATTTTAATTAGTGAACCCACCTTTGGTTTGGTCAGATTCACTTTAGTCTTAGAGAGGTACAGACCTCTCCTGTCATCTCTGATAGTGTGGCTTCTTGCTGTACATGACATGACTTACATATATAACGTCTACAGAGGATCTGATGCTAACACCTTTCTCGCTTCCTTGATTCAATAGGGTTTTCTCTATCCTTAGTTGAGTGTAGGGTTTAGTAAATGTTGTAAATCATTCCCATATATGGGAAGAAGTGTCAAAACTATTTGTCTAGTCATTAAATCCTATCCCTTATTTTCTGTATGAGTGCCACAGAAATGCGTATATGCTCCTTGCTGTTGAGGGCCAATATTGTATGTCTCTTTGGTCTTCCCTTGATAATCTTGGATTTTTATACTTTGTTCTTGAGATTGATGTATAATTGTCTGGTTTTGTGTTTGTACTAAACCTATTAACTTCAAGTTACTGACTCAGAATTTCATTTTGTGATTATTATAGTCACACTGTATTTTGAGATTACCTCTCAGGCTACTAAAAAGGTCTACCGACAAGAGTTAAATTGGAAGAAACGACACAGAACGTTCTCACCTGAAAGTTACTTTTAAATGGCCCCTGTGTGAAGCTGATGTGATCTCATGTTGCTAGTTTGCTACTTTGAACATTCATAGAAAAATAGCAGCACATGTTGCTTTTAAATCATAAGTTATATTTTGATCACAATTAAATAACCCTATAGTTCACCAACTTTGGCAAATCGCAGTTACAAATAATTTCAGATCTGTACAAACTAATCATCACGTTGTTATCAATAAAAGAAAGTGAAATTAAAGTGTGAACGATGTTATTCTTTAAAAATATTTCATTTATCCTATATGCATTTCCTAGCTTCTGTGTAATCTTGACTTCCATGCCTATGAATTAACTCTGAACAACATTTTCCTTAACACTTTATAAACTTACATAGCAGTGCTAGCGGCTGCCAATTATGTGATAAGGCTACTTTGAACCTACTCACATTAAAGTTCCAAATAAATATTTTCCGAAAAGACCTGTTCTTTCTCTGATTTAATATAACTAATGTGTTACCTATTTATTGCATGTTGCACTTCTCCAAGTTTGGACCCAGGCAAGTGGAGCCTCTGTGGAAAGTTCCATGGTCAAGAAAACAAGAATTATATTTTCCTCCAATGGTGTGCTACATGGTTTAAAACGGAACCTAAAAGTTGGTCTTGAATGAAAAATGGCCTTTGTTTCAATTTCACTTAAGGCCAACACTTTGAAGGAGTTGGCCACAACTAAGCATATTACAAAGATCAAATTCACTCATTGCATTTATTTTATGTGTTGAATGTATGCATAAATCTATAGATCTATTTCTCTGTGATAGTGTCACACATGAAGATTATCTAAGTTATGTATTACCTTTGGCAATTTCCCTGCAGTAGAATTCCCTGCTTTCCCTGCTGCACCCCACATCCAACGTTCAATGTGTACATTTCCTCCACATTTAACTCATTCTTTATACATTACAAAATAAAATTGTGTTTTTGATTTTAGATTGCCTATTTAATGCAGTGTGCAGCAAGTGAATGATGCCATTCCTTAGTCTCTTCCGAATAACTTTTACAAGGCAAAAATAAATGTGGAATTGCTTGTATGCATGTCAGTAAATGTGGCACTATTGCTGAGGTGGATCTATGTTTTATTTATAAAGGGGCACACAAGGTAGTGGTGGTTACACTGTCGCACTTCAAAGCAAAATTGTCAGATACAGGTACATTCGGCTAGTATGTCACATAGGTTTAACTATACACCAAAAGTCTAGTAGGTGCCACTCAGGGTAAGATACCCCACTACCTAGAGTATCGATAATCACAAGACACACAGTGAATTGGTCAAAGTATACACAAATCGAATACCCCGGCACTCTAATCATTCATATGTACAATTTTAGAAATGGGTCTTAAGAGCTAAGACAACACCATGATGATGAGTGAAACTTTCCATCACAGGAATCATGTAAAAGAACAGATTTTGTTCATTTGTTACAAATGTTTATTTGCTAATAGATATTAAAAAAAGGATTTCTTACTCAATAGCACCACAACCAAAGTTTTAACATTCACAAAGGATGAGTTCTGTGATGTATGCAAAGTTCCAATTCTTTGTCAGGTAGAATGAGAAACAGCCAACGTGCGTTTCGTCACCACTGTGACTTCCTCAAGGCTTAAATTGTGTTGTCACAGAGCCCTGATACCATTTTTTTTGACTCTGATATCCCCAAAAGTATGAGGAATTCCTGGTCCTGGCTCGCAACTTGATAAAGGTGGATTGTAACGACTGCTTCTGGTCCCCTCCTCTCCTATTGTGTCCTGGGCACCAAAGCACCAATTACACATCTATTTCAAGCACCGCAAATATATAGGCCACAGTCAAGGTTAGTCTGGTGTTGAACCAAATATAGATATAGATAAACTCCAAGATTAGGGGCCAGATGTAGGTCGCCAAATACCGATCGGTAACGGCCGATTTCGGCCGTTAAAGACCGGTATTTGGGATTTGACATGTAGGGGGCCTCATCTTTACAGAATCGGTATATTTACCGATTCGTTCAATTTAAAGAATCGGTAAAATACCGAATCAGTAAATTTACCGATTCTGTAAATCCATATGTAGGTGGCACTGTAATCAGTGCCACAGGCCCTTACCGAATCATTATTTACCATGGAATACTATTCCATGGTAAATAATGAATTCCAGTGTACATGCACATCTGTGCATGTACACCTGTGCCATGTGGCACACAGACATGCCCTTGTCTGTGTGCCACATGGCACACAAGCCAGAAACAGGGGTGAAACAGGCTGTCAAAGTGACACCCTGTCCCCCTTGTAAAATTGGTAAAATTACCGATTCGGTAATTCCCGAATCAGTATTTGCTATGGAATCAATGGCAAATACAGATTCGGTAATTAGCGAATCGGTAATTACCGAATCTTACCGAGTCAGTATTTTTACAGAATATTTTACCTACATAGCAATTACCGACTAGTGAATACCGAATCGGTAAAATTCGGTATTTACTATTCGGTAATTTGCTATTACCTACATCTGGGCCATAGTCGTTTGGGAAAATTAAGGTTGAAAAAATCTGACAATCAAGCATTTAGATGTCCAAACCATTGAAGTACAATAGCCAAGACCATTCAATTAATAGAGTTGCCAACCTATTCTGGAGACAAGTAAGTTGCAATATTCAGGGTACTGTGATAAGACCCTGTGGACATAGCAGCAACAATTCCAGAAATCTTCTCCCGTCTCGTTTCGCCGAACAAGACGGGAGTACCCTGAATATTGCAACTTACTTGTCTCCAGAATGTTAAAAGTTTGGTTGTGGTGCTATTGAGGAAGAAATCCTTTTTTTTAATATCTATTAGCAAATAAACATTTGTAACAAATGAACAAAATCTGTTCTTTTCCATGATTCCTGTGATAGAACGTTTTACTCATCATCATGGTGTTTTCTTAGCTCTAAAGACCCATTTGTAAAATTGTACATATGCATGATTAGAGTGCTGGGGTATTTACTTTGTGTATACTATGTTTTATTTATGACTGCCCTTCAGCCCTGATTTTTCCTTCGAGGAAAGCCTGCAGTATCCAGCTACACTGTGGCAGGAGCCCCATCATCCCTGCGTCATCCCCGGGGCGCCAGCCGGCACATAAAGGCTCTGATGGACCCTTGCAGCGCAGAAAGTCCTTCAGCCCTGATTTTACCTTCGGGAAAGCCTGCAGTATCCAGTTACACCACAGCAGGAGCCGCGTTATCCCCGCATCATCCCCCGGGTGCCAGCTGGTGCATAAAGGCTCCGACGGACCCCCGCAGCACGGGAACGTGCGCGGGCGAAGCCCGGGCCAAGGGCGGCCTGTCTGCGCCCATCAGAGGCCAGAGGAGGCTAGGCTGGGCCACCCTTCTAAGCTCTTGGATTTGAGGTCTGTTCTACTTATCTTGTTTGGGTGTTCAGGTTCCAGACTAATACTTGTGTACAATTTGGGTAAAAATGAGCAAGCGAAGGATAAATAATGGCCAGGGGGCCGCAGGGACTCAGGACACTTTCCTGCAGAGGGCAGAATCAGTGCTAATAAATGAAATCAAACTCACGGAGCGGAGGTTGTCACTAGAGTTGATCCCACCTCCCACCAGACTTTCTATAATGCCTGTGCTTACTGAACCTTGTATGTTGATTAATACCGCCTCATCTTCTTCCCGGCCTGGCCCCATTCAGCACGCTATAGAAGATCACTTAGCAGATATTGAGCCCTTGTCATCCTCTGAGTCAGAATTTAGCCCGGCTAAGCCTACAGTTACCACAAGAGGGCAAAAAATTAAGCCCAGGATAGCCCCCACTGTAGTGCCTAACAAAAAGAAGCCTAGGATTATCCGGAAGCAGAGCAAACCCGGGTAAAGACTAAATGGAAAGGTTGCGTAAACCTCAGACAGCCCTAATGTGCATAGCGAGGTCCAAATGATTGCCTTTAACTCCAATGTGCTAAATAATTCCCCAGACAGTTTGCAAGTCGAGAACTTCTGGGGTTGACTTGAAACCATTATGATAACCCTTCTACAACCTATTCAGCTAAAAATATCTGCTGTTGAAACTAGGCTAGGCGTGGTGGAGGAACACATCAGTCATATACATTTACCTGTACCACCACACAGCTCCTGTGTCCCGAATAATAGAGAGGTTGACAAAGGGGCTGGCAATTCTAGCAGAACCACTAATGAGCAGCCACAGGGTAAGAACATTGCCAAATTTAAAGACTCATATGTAACAATCACTTCAGCTCACACTAGACAGCATCCCCTAATAAAGAAACTCCTTCAGAATACCCCAGTAATTCTTCTGATGCGATGAGCAGGGATCCGACTCTTAGGTTGTCAGGTCAGCTGAAAGACAGTGATAGAGGTATAGCCTCCAAGGACTACTCTGAGTCCCTTATCCATCTTCCATGGGAAACATCCTTTACAACGTAACTGGTACAACGCGGTACCGTTACGACACAGCTTTAAAAACGAAAGTCGTTGCAACGACTTTCGCTGGAGGGTGCTTTAGAATAGGGGATAGTTTAATTTACTATCCAACACCTTCCCTACTATCCATGGGCACTGGTGTTGGAATAGTAAATTAAACTATTCACTATCAGCGCCCCCCAACACAAGTCGTTGTAACGACTTGCGTTGTTAAAACTGCGTCGTAAAGGGATGCGTTGTAACGGTACGCGTTGTACCGTCATACATCCATCTTCCATTCACTTTAAATGTACCTCCAGATGTCACCCCGTATACAGTGGTTCTGGCAAACTTTCCTCCTTCACCCCACAATACTTTCGAACATTGGGTAGCGTTAAAGAACAAGCTACTCTACTATTTGGGTTGAAAAACTTGTCCAGGCAATCCTCTTTTTTCTGAATTTAAAATGGCCCTTAGAATAAGTTGGGTTGACCCCTCAAAGAAGACTCTCCAAGGGGATTGTGTCATGTTAACTTTTATTTCACCTCTTTTGGTGCGCACAATTCTGGAGAGAAGTAACTTTGGGCCCCCCAACGGTAGTGACATACATGTCCTACCACTAGGCTATTTCTACAAACCACCAAATCCCTTTGAACCCCGAGGTACTACTTCTTTGGGAGGCCACTCGAGGAGCTTCAGGGAGCCCAGATTCCCAATACCAGTGTTTAACCGCTTTGATGCTCTGCGCTCACTGGAGGATATAGATTGACTGCACTTGGGAATTCGAACACCTGTAGCTTCTGTAGTGGAAGGGTTCATTGTGGGGCAATTCTTTAGCCCTCCTAGTGAGGACTTAATTGACCTGTCCTCCAGTTGTATCAAGCCTTGTGATAGGCTAGCAGTCCAAATAGAGTTAGAAGGGAATATTAGACCATCTTATGATCCTCTGGATTCCCTAAATATTTCTCTACCCCTTAATAAAATCGGAGAGGATGCAACCTAGACAGATACAGTTAAACATCAAGTGAGAAGTAAATCTGACCTTTGCAAAGTTCTCTCTTGGAACATTGTCGGTATATCCTCTAAGTTAAATAATCATCTATGGGGAGAACTGATTAGCCAGTTTGAGATCCTGTGTTTTCAGGAGACCTGGATTAAGGAGGCAGCCCACCTGAACGGCTATAGGACTTACCATACGCCAGCAGTTAGCAGCCTGAGTGGTAGGGCTAAGGGCGGCCTTTGCATATACATATCGAGCATTATTAACTCTAAAAATATAACATTGTACGCACATGATATGTATTACCAACTAGTTAAACTGGACCTAGATTCTATGTACTTGATTGTAGTTATTAACCTATACAATAATATTCCCTCTGATAATGGGAGAGCTGTGATTTACAACATGCTAAAAACGTTAAAAGATGTAGGTAGTAGTAAAGATTTAATGCTGATTTTGGCCAGTGATTTTAACTGTACCTTATGTGCGAATGCTGGGGATATATTATGTGAGGCGCTAAACGATGAAGGGGCATGTGTATCCCATTTCCCACATACAATTTTGGGGGAACAAATTGATGTGCTTATTTTCACACTTGACATGGGATTTCCTAATGAAATGTGTCCAATCCCTGCCCCAATGCCCCACACATTCAATGGGAGGGGTCTCTGCTCCACTACTGATTATGAACTAGTCTCCAACAGCCAAGCACATATTCTCCATTCCTTTTATGTGTCTGGTAACTCCCTTAGCGATCATTTTCCCCTCTGCCTAGCATTCGCATTTCCATCCAATATTATTTCAAGATCGGAAAAGAACAATCACCTGCAAGGTAATCTAGCCATAAAGAGCACCAATGGGTATTCCTTGCGTTGGACCATGGTGGGTCAAGATGCTCGGGTCAAATCAGTGCTGGGCAAAACGAAACTAGCGGTAGAGATGTTCCTGAGTGATACAGCCACCCCCGAAGATGGCTGTGGGTGGGTGTGAAGCAGACTTCCCACCCACTTGGGTAGAGTCAACTATTGTCCCCAGTTTTAAAAAGGGGGACAGACAGGACCTGACATGCTATAGGCCCATTTCATTACTAGATGCTATAACAAAAGTAGCAGGCAGAATAATACTGGAATGCCTCCAAGTGTGGGCAGAGGAGAACTCTGTCCTGTTGAACCTGTAATATGGCTTTCGAGCCGGTGTAAGCACCTTTGAGCAGGGTCTGATCCTGTCTTTTTCAGTTGGTAAATACACCGGGGCCAAGGTGGGGAATTTATTTTTAGCTTTCGTTGACCTCACAGCCGCATTTGATTGCGTGATCCATAACAATCTTTGGTCAATTTTAAACATGATGGTGGTTGATCCACAGATTATTTATTTTCTTAAATGCTTTTATAGTGATGCTAATGCACGTGTGCGCTGTGGCCTGCAGGGTGAACGTTTGGCTCCCTTCCCAATCAAAAGTGGAGTCAGGCAAGGTTATGTCTTCGCTCGGTTTCTTTTTAACTTGTATATAAATGGTTTGGGAGAGACCTTTTTAAAAGAAAATCATGATTTCCCCCAAGGGGCGGGACGACCTATCCCAGCCCTCTAATACGCAGATGATGCAGTACTAATATACCATACCAATATAGAACTGCAAAGGGTACTGGACTGCTTTTCCAAATTTATGTAAAAGATAGGCCTAAGAATCAATTCTTCTAAGACTTTCATCATGTGCTGTGGCTCTGGCATCAAAAAACTTAGAAATATGTTTGTGTCAGGACAAAAGATCGTGGTCACTAAGAAATTTTCTCACTTGGGCATACTTTTTGCACACAATGAGTCATGGTCACATGCGGTGTCGGCAAAAAAAGTGGCATTAATGCACACCACATCTGCCCTTAGAGCTTTTGCGATTAAACTTGGAAAAAGACCACTGGAGGCGCTCATCAAAATATATAGAGCTAAATATGTCCCAGTTGATTTGCTTTCCAATCAAAGAGTAGAAAACTATTTTTTAAAATATATTTTATCTGTCCCTAACTAACTTCCGCGAGTATATGTCACGCAGAGTTGGGGCTCTCCTTTGTTTCAGATTTAATAAAACTTGAGCCTGTGCTTTTATGGCACAGACTCTGGACAAAGGAAGAGACTAAACTAAACAGAGATATCATTCTGGACGGTCTGAAACTGGATAGCACCCTTAATATCCCATGGATAAGCTATGTTAAAAGGTTTTTTCAAGATCTTGACCATCCAGAGTATTTTACCAACCCCAGCACCATCAGGGAAATAACTAGGAAGGAACGAAAAGCAAAGGGCTTGTCCCTACTAGTCTCCGCTAGGCTATCAAATGAAATTGCAAAACCTACTGTCCTGCATAACCAATTGATTTTAACTACTTTTAATATTCAACCCTACCTCACCTTGGTCCTGAGTGATTTCGACAGGTTCCTTTTAACTCGCTTACGCTTGGGAATATTTATAGATTAGTAACTCTGCCAAAAGCGAATGACTGGTCCCAAGTCTTACAGTTGTGCCCCTGTGATAAAATCTCCAAGCAGACCTTGATTCATGTTATTCTTTTTTGTAAATTCTATTCTAAAGCCAGGAGAATGAGTATAGTCCCTGGGTTAAAATGGTTCGGGCTTCACCAATGCCGATCTGCTCTTCTGGCACTACAACAATTAGACAATGTACATACTGTTTTTAGGACAGTAACTTTCTTGAAAAAAGTTCTGTGTCTTAGAAAACAATTGTCTCTGTTTCAAATGTTTCTCTTTTAAATCTCAGGAAAGCTTTTGAAGTTTAATAATGTTTTTATCAATTTGTTGAAATGTACTCTATATGAATTTTAACTTGTATGAAATGCTGCTATCATGCTTTTATGATTGTCTGCCTACAATCGAATAAAGCTTTCTTGACTTGACTTGACTGCAAAATGTAAGAGACAGAAGTGGATGATGATGAGGTTGTGGGCAAATATGTTTTATTGCCGTTGTAAAAATAAAGGTTCAGATGATAGTTTATTGTGGTGGGCTATTACTGAGTGGACATGCAATAGTACAATGGGTAAGAGGAATAGAAAATGTAGGTTGCGACACGTGATCACTTACAGTAGCTGTAGAGTTATAACAGGTGGAGAAGTAGAGTTGTTGAGGAGCATAAGTTAGTGTGTTTATGACTCACCGGGCAGCGGGGATGCAGTGATGCACAATGGAGTTATCATATGGGGATAAAGCAATGCCTCACAGTCAAGTGCTGGATCTCAGTGTCCAATGCCCAGCACAGTGTCTTAAGTGCTGAGGGAGGGCCTTGAGCACAAGAAAAGATGGCCATAGAAACTTTCTGAAGCAGCCAAATAGGCCACACGTGCTTTACTCGCCAGAATTTGTGCACAAAGTGTACTTGTTATGCAATCATGTTCACCACTTGTGGGTGCATGAAGCATATCATGTGTGGTTGAGATGTGGTGCCAGCTGAGGCTGATGGAAGGATTTCCATGCCTCATCAGACATGAAAAGGTGGGAAACTAAGCAGAGTTCTGTGGTGTACACTTCCAGGGGCCTAATTGCTATTGGTCATATATAAACAGAGGTGGCTACTCGTATTTCTTTCAATAGTAGGTAGCACAGATCATCGGATGTCTCTCAAGGGTTCCTGAGCCTTGGCTGGGTTGTGCCTTCATGGTCGAATTTAATTCCGGAGCTGGGCTCTTTTGCCCATTCATGATGATTGAGGGTCTGAACTTAGGCAGGGATCATCACTATGGAGTCCATTTTAGCATTAGTTAATACCAATGGAGATATGGGGAGGTGCAGTTGTTGTAGTGGGTGCTTCCCATGTTGTTCTCAGCTGCCAACTGCGAGGGTCATCTTGCATGACTTATGGGCACTCGTGGGATTTGTCATAGGGCTCTGCAATCAATCATTGAATGGGAGAGTGTGGGCTCATGCAAGGCCTCAGCATTAACATGTCTACTTTAGTGCAAGTGATGGGAGAGAAAGGTGAGTTTTCCATCCCTAGAGTCCTCGGCTGTGGCTGTACCAGGGCTTCTGTCATTGATTGAGGATATTCATATCCTTTGCTGAATGGCCCGACTGGTGCAACAGATTGAGGCAATACAAGGATTTCTTGTTTCAAATTATGGTGAAGAAGGGAGGCCTTCATCAGGGGGTTTATTCTGAGAGGTCTGCATTGCCTCTCCTCGATGCTGGTGCTATTCTTGTTCCTTTTAAAGCTCTGTTGTTTTTTAATGATATCTTAATGTTGCCCTCATGTACAGTCCTCCCTGTAATGACAGGATGCCAGGAACGGTGAGTAGCTTTACATTTTTTCAAGATAACTCCTCCACAGCTAAGCGCAGCTGTCCCTCAGCCAGTCTGACATCAACTGGCATCCCTGGAACGCTGACCCACACAGTGATTGCATAATGCACACATAAGGAAAGCTGTTTTATTAGAAGACCACTAATTTGAAGAGTGGTGTGCATATCACCGTATGCACGCCAATAGGAATTTCCTTTGTGTGCGCAATGCTGTTGAACACGTGTGCATATCACCATATGCCGGCCAACAAGATATTGCCCTCGGGTACGCTATTGGCGGGTATGCATTGCACTGTCAATCCAAAGAAAGAGGGCTCCCCCTCATACAGCAGAAGACACATCCGGGTGCAGCATCCGCAGAGCATTCCTTCAGGCCTGTCTTGCCAAAAGCATCTTGTGGCAGTGTCGCAATGAGCCCATTGTGTTGCTTGCCCTTCATGCCCACAGCCAAGTCTTGCACCTACACATGCATGTGTACTTCAGTGGGTTCTCAACACCTCAGTGAGAACCGTGGAGCATTTAGGATATATTAATACCACTGCGGGTCCGATCCTCCTGCCTGTCAACCGCTGACAATTATAAAACACCACTTTTCTGATTCAGCAGATGCCACAGTACACAATGGCTACATAGATGCGATGCATGGTTATAGCCCCTGGCTGGCCAACTCATTGCCAAATTCTTGTATCATCCTCTCTCACACCACAGACACCAGAACGGTGAGTAGCTTTACGTTTATTAAGGATAACGCCTCTACACGTCAGCTAGTCAGACACCAACTGACATCCAAGCAACGCTGGCACAGGAGCTGGAGTTTGGAACATGGAGGGGATCCACATTCCAGGTGCGTTACTTTACAAGTTCTAACATGCCCACGCATGAGGACTGCAGATTTCACTATTCTTATATCAAATGTCGCTGACTAAGGCTCCTTTGGGACATCAGAAGATTTATCCAAATTAAATACATATTCCATTGTGATAGCATTTTTTCTTCTGGAAAAAATAAATACGAGCCAGAGAGATATATCATGTTTCAAGAATAAAAGAAGACAACATTGCAAAAAATGAAAATCATCCACACATGCATCACAAACATTACCAACACAATTCACAGAACATCATATTTTTCAAACGTGGTTTAAAAATTCTGCACAACCAGCAGTACAATGTTTAGACTACCTCTAAGAGTTTGAAACCTATAAAGTTACCAACCAAATCTTCCGATTAAGCAATCGATAAAGTCCTCAGTGCCTACTGTTCGATTATTTCAGTCCGTTTGTTTAAATGATATTGGCTTTCAAGATCAGCATATATTTCAATTGCAGGGCAATATCATTACAGCATAGGTATAAAAAACAAGAATATGTAAATTGCAGCATTGCATTGTAACTTTAAAAATTATTTTTATCAAATTCTGAATTATAAATCAACTTTAATTTGTTCTGGACAATATATAATTTCGAAGCTTTGGAGGGATAGACGTGGTGCTCATAAATTAATTAAGACATTTTCTCAAATAATGTTCTTTGATAAACTGTCTGCAAACTTCACAAACAATTGGAACTTCTGGGGAATCCTCACTACCTTTTTACAGTGGTCCAAATACTTCCCTAAAATATGAATCTTAATGGATACCTTGAAATTCGGGTTTGTTTGTTACCTATTATTCCATGTTCCTAAGGGCTCCGAAGACAGAGAAAAGGCATTCATACTGTATTGCACATTACTCTTAAATTTAAAATGATTTTTTTTTTTACATAATTCAGTATAGAACACTATAGGGGAAAATTCACAAGAACGTGTGATAACTACCGCAAGAGTAGAGTATTGCAACTTTCAACATCGCAGCCCATTGTAGGAAAATGTTCTTGTGTCGACATGGAATTCACAACAAGGAGGAAGATTGCGATAGTCACCAGATAACACGTCAAATGTCCGCATGAAAATCAACACCATGCCGCAAAAATGCGAAATGCAAACGCAAGAAAACATGCGATGAGGCCAATCGCGGTACAAAAATCTGAGAAAACCAGCCACAGGCCTGCAAATCCCATGTGTCTGGCGGGAAAATGCACTTTAAAAGAAAGAAAGAAAGAAAGAAAAAAAAATCAATTCAAACTGTGCTGCAACATGGACGGACCCGGACCTAGTGCAGAGGACAAGCCGAACTGCACAAGCCCCACAGAGGTACTGCCAGGAACCCCGTGTTCGGGGAAGGGCAAGGTCAAGTGGAAAAGGAAGACGGGGTTCAGTCCGGAGGAAGACTGGATCATCGTCACAGAGGTGATAGAACACCATCAACAACTGTTCGGCACCTCCACTGCAGCACTAGCAACCCAAATGGAAATATGGCAGGCCATTGTCACCAGCATCAATGCAGTCGGAGTGTCAAGGAGGTCACTGGAGGAGGTTATGAGGTGCTTGCATGAAGTGCAGAGCCAAACCAATGAGAAGCTCTCCACCAACAGGGAGGCAGCAAGGGCGACTGGAAGTGGGAGTCCTGCGACACAGGAGGAGATTGATGAGCTGGAGGAAATGGTGGCCACAGTCAGCAGTATGGAGACGGTGGCAAGAATTGGGGACCTGGACACAGCATGATACAACCGGACCCAACAGTGACAGGGTGAGTAACAACCACGGACGGGGGACCAGGGGAGATGGGCAAAATGGTACACATGCACAATAATGTGTAGCATACTGCACACCACAATGATCGTGGAACATGTCACTGATAGCCTTGGCACACTGCAGCACACATAGAAACGCCAAGTAGGCTGAATCCAGCAAAGCAGCGGCTCACACTGACATTGCAAGTAACACTGCACGCCCGATAGCATGGCAGCGGCCCAAAAACATGAGATGGCCCGCAAATTGACATGGAGGTAGCCCAGTGTGGATCACATCCATAAAGGACAAGGTCACACTCTGACAGATCCAAGTGCACATACAACCCATGCGTATAATACACGCAGCAGACGAACAATGCACCTGGCCATAAAATCTGTCCGAGAGCACATATGACCCAAGACAAAAACAGATCAGGCCCCAAAAAGCACACAATTCAAAGGCACTTTGCTTCAAAAGGAGAAGGCTACACAAAATCAGAGCTGCAGGCGCAACTCCCCCACAATGCTGCACACACACATAGCAAACCCAGAACATCAGCAATGACGGCAATGAGGTACAAATTGCAACACCAACACCATAGGACACGGCTCACAACAGGTCCCGCACTTGCGTAGTAACTGTCCACTCACATCTGGCATTGCCTGACACTATGTGATGATAATGCACAGGTACTACCACACACCCGTCAAGTAGTCGAAAAACACACTGACTGCCATCAAATAGCCAGCCCCAGCAAAACAGTGACAATGTACATTGGCATGTAGTCTGTATGTAAACATCTGAAAATCCTCAACATACATGTGTAACTCTTGCTAACCTGCATATCCCCTTTCACATTACAGAGGGACAAACAACACCTCCTGCAGGGCACAACACACTTCACATCATTGATGATGAAGAGTACAACCTGCACATAGGTCAAGACACACTCCAACGGATAATGGGCAGCCTCCGCACCCCATCCCCAGGAGCAGGGCAGGCCAGCTGCCCGAGGTGAGCCCACCACCTGCACAGACAACTCAGCAGGAAACAAACACCACCACAGCTATCTCCCAGCATCTCCGACCAATACATGGAGTTCCAACAACTTGTGTAGGGTTGCCAGGTGGAGTTGACTGAACAGCTGTGTGCGGGTTTCGAACTTGTGGCAGCCAAACTCGATGCCATACGTGGGTGTCTGAGTCCCAAAAGGGACCACATACAGTCCTTATTGGACACCTCCTGTACGCACCAAGCTCTGCCACAGACCTTGGCTGACCTCACTGGGGCCATGAATTGAACACAAGAACTATCTGGTCAGACAGGCACCAGCGATTACATCACAGAGTTGTCACAGATGCGGAGGTCAATGGAGTAGTATCTGGGAACTTCAATGCCCTGCAGTACTTCATCTTGCCATTGCTGCCACAGTGCCGTTCCCTGATAACTGCAGCGGGGGCATCGACACACATAGCGCCAACCCCTGATGTGTCCGTGGCACACAGTGATGCTGCCCCATCACCTTCGCAGTCTGTTGTGTCAGTAGCTCACAGTGATGCAGCCATAACCCCGCCACACACACCGGACACACTGGACACAGAACCCATATCAGAGGAGTAAGAAGGGGATGGGAATTACAGTGTGAGGAAGGAGGCAGTAGTATCCATCACCGCCATATCCCCTGTCCCTGCCTGTTTATGACCTATGCATCATGCCCTGGGAAATACCTCCTAATGACCCCCAGAACACTCTGCGACACTCACCCAGACCACGACACGGACTCCCATTTCATCACTGCTGGCCAATTACACAGCAATCCTGCTGCGGACTTCACTTTCCCACTTCCTAATCACTTCACAATCCCCATAGGTCTCTGGTTGGCCCACCATTGGGCTTCCATTTGATGTGGGCTTGGATGGCCATGTACAGCTGCTCCAGCTCCGTCAATCATCTGAATGGGAATAAAACATTCTAAATCACACAGATGTGTCATTACTATGTTCACTCATGTATGGTAGTATGCCTGGATGAAGGGACAATGATTGCACATGAAGGTACACCATGGTAACTGACATCTATGCATATGTGTATCCCTGAGACACATGGCAAATTGGATGACTGTGAAGGTGAGTACTAGCTGTGTCCCCATTGCACATCAACAACAATCTCACAACCCCCCAACATAGGCCCACGTCCATGTGTTGAATAGGTCTGTGCGTAGGAGTGACCAAATCGGTAGCAGGCCAGGAGTGGTGTCCTACATCACATGTGACAACAAAACTTCACAAAGCATACCTACATAGACACATCTGTGTGGACACATTCTGTCATGATATATGACATTGCTCCACACGGTCAGAGGTTGGACACCATACTCACATTGCTGAAGTCACGTAAGTGCACATGTCTGCCAGCACATATCCCAAAACAATGTCTGGCTCACTGAGTTTGAGCTTGCAAAAGGAACACACCCCCATTGCACATGCGTCAGTCAGTTCCTCCCTGTGTAGGGACGATACTCATTGTGGCACCTGCCTAAAATATGAATCTTTATGGATACCTTTAAATTCAGGTTTGTTTGTTACCTTTTTTCCATGTTCGTAATGGCTCCCAAGTCAGAGAAAATTTGTTCATACAGTATTACATATTACATTTATACAGAAAATATTTTCAGTGGCTGATTTTTAGACTTTGGGGTAGTGTTTTTACTCTGTCAGGATGACTAAGTAAAGTTCTTCTTCGCCCTGATGGAGTATCCGTACTCTGAATTTAGAGATGTCTGCCACCCCAGCAGACATATCTTACATTTTGTCACAATGGTTCCTGCCAACGTATTAAAAGTTTGTTGATTGGCTCTGTCAACTTAATGATACCGTCCGTCAAAATGTTTAAATTTTTTTGTTTTCTAAAATAAAATCCTAAAGTGGAATTTTGTTTTATAAATTGAAAAACTTGTGACCCCACACACCCTGGGAGTTTTCTCCCATAGAGTCGGTGTCATTTTACAGTTTTCACTGCCCTTTATCGACAGGACAACCTGGTGGTGATGGACAGTGAAAACTGGCCATTTGACGGCCCACTTTAAATGAGGTGGGCAGTGAAATGGCTAAGCCTCTGATGGCCTTTAATCCGTTGGGCCATTGGAGGAGTATGTCAGAAAGAGAGAAGAAATAGTCTCTGTTTCTCACATAATGTAGGGCTAGCTGACTCTGGCTGAGGTGGGCGGACCTTCAGTTTGGCATAGAGGGTCGTCCATCGTAGTATTCTCTCCGCCAAGCTATAATTCTAGTCGCTAGTTTTCTGCTAATTCCTGATGCTAAATGCAAGGCTTATTGTCTTCTTGTTTCATCAGCTTTCATTTCCTAAATCTTTATTAAGTTTCAGAGCTTGAAATCTTATTTGTATTGCAATAGATTGCCAAAGCATCATTTATTGTACTGTTGAGCTATGCGTTGCATACGCCTTCAGGGCTAGTGTTGTGCTATTATTAAAAGCAGTTTTGCATTTAGAATCATTAGCAAGTACTCAGCAGTGTCTTTATTAGGGATGTTTTGTGGTTATAGTTTCTCTGAGCATTAGAGGCCTTCTAGTTTTTTTACTGATTATTTTTCATGATTTATGTTAGACATTCTCATTACTGCTCCCATTCGGGATACAAGAAATCTCTAATTTACTTTGACAGTAATACGACCACGGTAATTGGATGGCATTTGTTGTAGGAGTAAATGATATCTATTTTGTAAATATCAGCTTGAATGGATGGCCTAATTAGGGACTAGGTTTTTGGATTGTATCCCTCAAAAAATGGACTGATAAAAAGTTACTTCACATGGGAAACTTCAAAGAAGCTAAAATTGTGATGGCAGCCTAGCAAAAACAATAGGGCATGTCTTAGCTGTAAAGGCGGTTGGATTTAATTTTTAAATGCTCTTTTAAAGGAGTAATTAACTCTTATGGAGAATGGTTGAGGAAGTGTCATGTAAACAGGGAAATTGTTTGAGTGTGTGCTGTTGCAATCATGAATGAAGGCCTCTAGGTGGCTCCAGATTTCGCCATGTTAAGTCCACCCCTACACTGGATTTACTGGTAACGGCGATACTAGTAAAATGGGGAGACACTAACAGGGATTACAAGATGATACCTCAGAGTCCCTATAGAAACAAAGATTTACGTGGGGAACTGATAATTCTGGGTTCGATTCCCTTGGTCTTTCCTCATGTATACCCAGAGAGTCTCTGGGAGAAATGTATCAGTTTAGTGCTAAATCAGCAACCCATGTCCTTCCAATCTGAATTAACCCTAAACTCGTGATAGGGTTTAGGAGTCACAGGCCCAGATGCTCAAATGTGTCACGCAACACAGAGCAGCTCCCAAAGAGCCTGCGCTGCGTTGCATGACAAGGAGAGAGCAGGAAACCGGCATATTCACAGAGGTAGTGCACTCTCCCTAACGCCATCGTTTATTTCAGCTGCCATGTGCCAGGCACACACCTTAGCACCATAGTGCTAGGGTGCGGGTCTGAGTCTAGCATAGGGTTTGTCCAAAAGGGCAAAATACTATGTAAAAAATACTATGTTTAGACACATTTCAAATATTTTTCTACTTTGGATGTGTGCTGCAAAGTGCAGCACGCTGTGGTGACGGTCTAGTGTTCTGTCACCCGGAAAAGGAAGGCCGGGACAGGAGGCGGAAGGCGGCCATTTTGTGGTATTGGCGCCGACTGCTTAGCGAGTAGACGTGGTTCCCAGCGCTCTGGGGAAATAAAGCATAGTAACCCGAATTACTGTCTTCGTGTTGTTCTTTGGGGCTTACCACACACGCATGCAAAGTCAGAGAATAAAGGAGAAATGAAAACATTTCTCCTTTACCGCCTGCTTCACTGCAGCGTTAATTTTTGGCACTAACCCCTGTCTCCTAATGGCAGTAGATAGGGTTTAGCATCAAAAAGTATGGATGGTTGCTGTAAAAGCCCATGTACCACCCATGTAACTCACCATGGGCCAAAGTAATCCAAAGCAGCATTTTGCGCTGCTTTGAATTACTTTCCCATACAAACCAATACTAATACCAATTAGTGTTGATTTGTTAATCCCTGAATAGGTTTAGCGTCAGGTTAGCGTTACAAAAGCAACGCTAACCTGACGTTTAAACTTTGTGAATCAGGGCCACAGTGCCATTACAGCATGCCAGTGCAATTCATGCACCCCCTGATTGAACTAAGAGATAAATCTATGTATGTTAAAAAATAAAGCAGTCTATGCATCTTGCCGTCATGGTTTTCATTCATTTAAGCAAATTGTGTAAGATTTGTGAGCACCTGTGAACCGAGTCTTCTTGATTAGCATATTTTTGTCTTTCCGTGTTCCTAGTATTTTTTTCTAAGATTTTGTATAAGACAAAATATATAAATACATTGCAATGTATGAGCATCTTGACATGTGCCTATCAACTGCACTGCGTGTTTTCAACATTTAGAGTAAGACAACAAGTGCCAAAAACAAGCCATATCTGTACCATAAACTGCAGCGGAGCTCGCAAGTGATCATACGGAGTCCCTAATGATACCTATAATATTTCATCAGTATATCTATTACTTAGCCGCTGTCAGTAAGTCACTTGGTCCACACTCCAACAAAATCATTAACAGCCTCCCCCTGGGAGTGCATAAACCATTTTTCGAGGGTAGCCGAGCAAAGGCACCTGGACCGTGGTACACAACTATATTGAGCATGGCTGGATACTCATTTTCCATAAAGCACTATACAGTGCCATGTCTTACTGTGCCATTCTGTTACTCTGAATTATGTGTATAATTTACGAGGCCTGAGTGAAATTTCATGTGTAATGTAATTTATGTAATTTGGCGAATGTATTATTACGTTATGCAAAATTCCTGAAATTTGCCTTTACCATACGTCACGTAATTATCCACTATTCACAATGAAAATGTACCGCAAACACATGTAAACAACAGAATGTGAGCTATTGTGGTTTGTGGTGCTTTTGTATTTTACACAATGGTCAATTTTTGACGTGAGGACGCATTTCACTCTAAAATATAGCACAAAATGGCAAATTTTCATTTTGTGTAATTGCACGCAATTCCAGGTATTGTGCCAAAATTTCACATAATACCACAAAAGAAAATTATGCAAACTTCACACACCCCTACATTTTAAGCAAAAACCTTGAGATGAATACATTGTTACTTCTTCCTACCCATTTTGACTGCCTCTACCCCATCTACATTTTTCCACAGCTCTGAAATATGTATACAATGTCTAAGCGTGAGACCTATAAGTTACCATGTTTCATTGGAGCAGTCACATACATTTTATGGCATGTAGGCCAATATAAGTCGTTCTTTTAATGATAGCTCTGAGAACCCCTTTTAGAGGGCCACGGGACACGAAGGGGCTACTGGGTCCAACTGCGGAGGTTGAGGGCTTTTACTTCGATTGCCCCGGGGCCCAGCCTACTATGGATTCTGAACAACTGGGCCATGTACCCCTTCTGCACTTGTCTCTCAGTGGTAAACGTCGTTGAGAAACCCAAGGCGTGGAGTCAGATTAGTAAACACAGGCTTACAGCTCGGAATGCATACAGCAGCAGCAATAGATCAAGTTTCAGTCTAATGCTCACTTTTATGAAAAGAGAAGTATTTTATTTATTTCTACTGCTAATTACACAAAGGAAAATATCCAAAATTTTCAAACAGTACCACACTTACCCTTGAGGTCAGGGCTCTAGCGTTACCTATAGTGGTTGTTCCACATTTACTGTTCGCAACTTCAAGGGAATGCCCTTCATCAATCCATGTCTTAAGAGTCCACTCTGACTTTTACATTAAAGTCAAAAGTGTCCTAGTGCCATTGCTGATAGGTCCGAAACAACCTGCTCCAGTAAAAGTGAAGCATGCAGAGTCCTGGAGAGCAACCTTTCCGCTTGGGCTTGAAGTGGCTCAGGATCCGATGAGGTGAGTTGGCTACATGCTGACTCAGCAGCTGCACTTGGCAGGGCCAGGCTCACTCTCCTTTGTATTCACATTGCAGCACAATGGGAGATATCCTACACTCCTCCTGTGGGCTGAGTCTCTCCACACCCCAGAGGTAGTGGAGGAGGGCATGTGATTCCTATGCTCTGGTCCTCAAACCCAAACTAAGCTGACAATATGTCCACGGCATCCTCCATTACTTAAGGGGGTCAATCAAATCGCAGTCCTCATTGCTCCTGGTGATATATGGTTTCCCACCACTTGCAGTCTATGGGCTCCAGCCCGATCAACAGTGCAACCTCCTGACATATGGGCTACCCGCACAGTTGCCACTCAAGGCTTCAGCCCTTAATGCATGGCAGCCTTTGCCATGGCAGCCCCTCCTGGCATATGGGGTCACTGCAACTTTACAGTGCAGACTTTGGACTTATCCGCACTGTAGTCTTTACCACAGTGGCCCCTCCTGGCGTATGGGTCACTGCAAAGTTACTTTAAGAGACTTGAGCCCTTATCACACTGCAGTCTTTACCACAATGGCCCCCCCTGGCATACGGGGTCACCGCAATGTTACAGCACAAGGCTTCATCCCTTACCACACAGCAGTCTTTACCACAACAGCTTCTCTTAGTAAGCGGGGTCACTGCAACTTTACCACACAAGGCTTCAGCCCCTCCTGCACGGCTTGGCTATCTTCACAGGGGGCCTCTCCCGGCATACAGGGTTCACTATCTCAGTCCTGCCACCGTGAAATGAATCGATCAGTGTAGCAGCAGTTTCTTCACACCTCATACGTGAGTCCTCTTGACAGGTCTCCCCACTGAACCTTGCTCCTTCAACACTCTCCTTTTTCTCATAGGGCACACTCGTTTTGGCAAGGAGGTTGGAGCGAGTGCTCCAGGCTCAAGGGCAGGGTTCTTGGATTCCCTGGGTGATGCCCCCTCATCCAGCAGTTAGACTCGCTGGGCTTGACCCCCAGCCCTGGAACTCCCCCTATTCACGCCTGATTGGCAGATGACAATCTTTGGGGTTGAAACCTCCCCTTCTTATAGCCCATTTCCAAAACCAAATGTAATTTTGGGTCTGGGTCTTTGAAACTTTATGTTGAGGTTCTGCTTCTTTGAAGTGCACACTCCTCTGCTCTCTCTTCCTCTTGAAAAGAAGTCTGTCACAGCAGAGATGTCTTCGAAGCTGATAGTCCCTCAACATAGGCCATGGAGTGACTAAATTTCACATCTGGATGTCAGCCACAGTGATATATGTCTCAAAAGGTTAGCCCAAGGCTTCCAGACATAGTCTTTATGATTATCAGCCCTATATCCATCCTGAAATGCACCCTGGCCCCTTCCTTGTAATCCCTCACTGAATCAAAGAGTACCTTTTGAAATGCACAGGGAAAGTCTGGTCCTCCCCTCCCTAGTGTGTGCCTCCTCCAGCTTGCAGGAATGCAGCTATCCACAAATCTATCTGGGGGGATTGTTAGAAATGGGGTTTCTTGTTGGCTAAGGTATAAACCCTGGCCAGTTAGAAGCCACCACTCTAGTCACCGTAAGCTAGAAACATAACTGAGATAAACTGTGCTCACCCTCTGGTAGCATGGCGCAGAGCAGGTAGGCTAAACAAGAGTCAATGTGTAAAGTATTTGCGCAACACACACACACACACACACACACAAACACACACACAGTAACACATTGAAAACCCCACAAAGAAAGACATTCATCTCTATTGGTTGCTTTATGGTATGCTTCGTATAAATACAATGATCTCCTCCGTGGATTGAAAAAGGGCTTTCTAAAAGTTGGGGTGGGAAAATTAGTGCTCCTAGAGTCTTTGAGATAAGTTTTGCGTTGTCAAAAAGATGAGACTCAGCACCCGCTAGTCACTGGAATGAGAGTTCTCACTCGGGCCCTCGCGATCGTGCAAAGTCTGCTGCTTGCGAGGGAACACAGGGCAGCTGCAGGGACCACATGGGTCTCGGGTTTCACAGTACATTTTTGGCTGGTGTCACAGGGAGAGATCCTCGAGCAGACAAAAGGCACGGTGGCGGCCATGCTGATTCAGCTGATGTGGGCGGGCCAAACTGATGCATCAACACTTGTGGTAACTCCCGTTACCAAGGCAACACAGCCAGGCTTGTTGAGCTGGATTCCCTTGGTGCTGCAGTATCTCCTCGGGGTCTGCGATTTCAGGAGATGACTGAAAATCGTGTGCATATATCAAAATAAGCTCAGGGGTGAAGGGTGGGCCCTTTGTGCAGCAAAGCACAGAATGCAGAGCTTGTTCTGCAGCTAGGGACCAGTGCTTGTCTTCACTGGAAAAAGCTGATCTGCACAGGCATCAGCTGTTGTGTAGATGAAAGATGAAGTCTTTGATGGGCCTGAGACTTCGTGAACAGGAGGCAAGCTAGCAAGCCCTTCTACAGCACTCTCAGTTCAGCACAGCATAGAGGTAGCAGGCAGCATGCAGCTGGACAGCACAACAAGGAAAATAGCAAAGTGGCTGTCCCTCCTGCAGCTCAACAGCAGCGGTTCAACACAGCACAAAAGTTAGCAGAGTGGCAGTCTCTCCTGGCAGCACAACAGTCCTACTGGCAATGTGCAGATGTAGAGCCAGCAATGTCTGGTTACAGGTCCAGAGAATGTCTGATTAGATAGGGTCAGAGACCCAGTACGTATACCCAAAAGTGGCTTTGATATGGGGGTGACTCCAAAATAACTATCTGAAGTCCACAGGCCCCCTTTCAGCCCAGTCCTGTCTGCCAGCCTAGCTATGGGAGGGAAAATCAGCCCTTTTGTGGAGACAGGACATTACCTATTCAAGTGAAATATTTCCACCTGTCCTCCCTCCGGCTCTGGATGGCCCATCAGTATACCTATGCATGCAGATGCGGTTGAGTGTCCTGTGTTATGGCTGTTTAGAGGGAATGCACAAATGTAGCTGTCCCCTATTCCAGCCCAGACATGTTTTGGAGACCGGCTGTCAGGCACACAGAGCAGTAAGTGCAGAGAAATGTCCATATTCTAAAAGTGACATTTCTAAAATAGTAAAGTTAAATCTAACCTCAACAGTAAGTAGGATTTATCAATCCCATCCTCAATGTTATAAAACATAATTTAGATACTCCTTTCTAATCAGGAATTACAGCTTAAAAAGTGTTTTAAGGAATTCCCAATGCCAGCCTTTAAGAAGAGTAGGCCTCACAGTAGTGAAAAGACATTTAGCTGTTTGTCACTACCAGCACATGTATAACAAGTACCTGTCTTACCTTTAAGTTACATAGCACCCTGCTCATAGGGCTATTTAGGGCTTACCTTAGGGGAGTTTACGGCTTGGTAAGTGGATTTAAATGCCCTGTCAAAGTGGCTGTAAAGTGCACACACATGCCTTGCAATAGCAGGCCTGAGAGAGGTTTGCAAGGCTATTTGTGTGGGTCGCAAAATCTGTGCTGAATGCCCACTAGGAGCATTTAGATGACAGCCCTGGGTATATGCTATACCAATTTACAAAGGACGTACAGGTTACTTAAATATGTCAATCAAGAATATAACAATGTCACCATAATTAAGGGGAGAAGCAAATACACTTTAGCTTTGGTCAGCAGTGGTAAAGTGCTCAGAGTCCTAAAGCCAACAAAAAAGAGGTCAATAAAATAGGAGAAGGAAGGCAACATTTTTGGGGTGGCCCTTTAGAGAGGGCCATTTTCCAACAGGTATGATCTTTCTATTTCCACTTCATCATGCAGGCCTGGGACTCCCAAAATGGAACTCAGGACCTTCTATGTATTGCATTATCCACAGGCACACATTGATCCAGTGCATGCATACAGCAACAACGCACTGCATAGTACTATATGCTGCAGGTACTGTAATGCGGCACACATGCACCCAGCATTTGCATTTAACATGCATGTACTGCACAGCACTATATTGTTTATGTAATGTACCAATCACAGCCACACATACATCCATGTTGCGCATTAAACATGCATGCCCTGCACAGCACTACATCCTTCAGGTACTGTACCACTCATAGGCACCTGCACCTCCAGCACCTGCGTACACCATTCACGCATTTCTCACTACTCACACTACGAACACGCCTCTGAGATGCCGGAATCCAAGAGAAGGCCCTGGACTGGACCACCTCCTTCCTCTCCGACAGAATACAAAGCATCTGCCTCCCCCATTCCACTCCAAAGTCACTGAGATCATCTGAGGCGTATCCCAAGGCTCATCCCTCAGCCCAACGCTGTTCAAAGTCTACATGGCACCACTCGCCGACGTCGCACGAAACCACGACCTCAACATCATCTCCTACGCTGACAACACCCAGCTGATCCTCTCCCTCACCAAAGACCCCTGCACTGCCAAAACCAACCTCCACGAAGGAATGAAGGTCGTCGCCGACTGGATGAGAAACAGCCGACTGAAGCTGAACTCGGACAAGACGGGGGTTCTCATCCTAGGATCCACCCCCTCGGCCTGGGACGACTCCTGGTGGCCGACTGCACTAGGAGCACCCCCCACACGCACCGACCACGCACGCAACCTAGGGGTCATCCTCGACTCCACCCTCTCCATGAAGAAGCAGGTCAACGCCGTCTTCTCCTCCTGCTTCAACACCCTTCACATGCTTTGCGGGATCTTTAAGTGGATCCCCTCCGAATCAGGAAGGACGGTCATCCAGGCCCTTGTCAGCAGCAGACTGGACTACGGAAACGCACTCTACGCAGGAGCCCCAGCCAAACTCCTGAAACGACTCCAACGCATCCAAAACGCACCCAAAACACCTGATCCTCGACATCCCTTGCCGCAGCCACATCACACCCCACCTAAGAGACCTGCACTGGCTCCCCATCAACCTTGGCTAAGGGCTTTATGCTTGTGTGAAGTATTTTTGGGTTCTTGAGAGAGGCAGAAGTTACAGGACATTATGTTTTAACAGTAATGCTAAGTAACACTGGTGTCCCTGAGTCACAATACTATTGCACTCCAATGGGGATGCCCATAGATCTTCCTTTCAGCTCTTGATTCTCTCAGAATTGTGCAGTCAAAGCTTGCTTCAGTACGTTGAGCAGCTTAGAAACACATACTACAGTATAACAGTTACTAGCACTTAATAATAACAATGTCTAGGCAATGTTTTAGTTTGTGAATAGAAAAATACATTAATAATACTGGTAAGGTAAACTACTATGCTAATAGTATAGTAAATAAAACACAAAAGGACCAAGCTCTTTCTGGGCCCCAGATCACAAATATATTTCCAGCTGACTCAAGTTATAGCAGTGTGTTTAACACTTTACCATAAAGACAGTGTTGCCTTATGGGGGACCTACACAGGATCTTTTCAGGAGAATTTGGATCACTTAGTAGGCAAATGGGGGGATTGACTGTAGGCAGACATTACTGTGAAGCAGCTGTGTGTAGTACCGCTGATGCAGTTAATAAAGGTAGCTCAAGACTCTAGATTGAAAGGTGTCAAATGCAAAATTCCTAAACCCAAGCAATCCACCACTGATCAGCAATGTGCCTACACACTCAAAAGGTAGTAGATGCTTCTGAACTGATGTCAAGTCAACAATGCCAAGTGGATTGCAAAGTCCACCATACTTGAATCCAAAGTCCAGTGAAGGGCCCAATTGGAATCTATCTTAGGTTGTGGACAGTGGTAGAAAAGAAGGCATCTACTAAGTGTCTGTTAGATGCTTCTAGACGTAGGGCACCTGTATATCTGTAATCATCAGCCATCTTCAAGAATTTAGGGTGACTGGAAAAGCCATTAGACCAGGAGAACGCCAATGCAGTCAGCGAGGACACTAGCTGCCATAAACAATTGCTTTCTTTAGGTTTAGTTTTGACTGTGGCTTTAGCTGGTGGTATCTCTGAACGTCAAGGTTCAGAATGAAAGTACAAATGGTTACTGATTTGAGATGAACCCCTCTAGCTTGTGGGAACCTATGGCAGGAGGTTAAGACTGACACCCGTCTAGCCCTATCATAGCTTCAAAGTAGATTGATACAAGCACCCTGCTGGTTTGAAAAGGTTCAGTGATAGAGTTGGCTCACACCTTTCAATTCTTGAAGGGGCTTGGGTAGTTCCTCTATGCAATTTGTAGTTTATGTTTCTCCTGGGAGCAGGGCTAAGGTTAACTTGTGGCACCTGTATAGTCTTGCTTCCTTGAGATCGCTTCACTGCTACGCTTGCAGTCAGCTGGTCCTTGCACTGTCTTCCCAGAATTATATGACTCCTCCTCGGTGAATGCAGTCTAGCTTCTCATTCATGTGGGTAGGTCTTCTTTCTCTTACAGGTCCAGTAGCAAAGCAAGTTCACAGACTTTTCGTATTTAGGCTCAGTCTGGAGGAAGAATGGTAACCACAGAGATGTTCCATTCTTAGCTGTTGTCTTCCTCCTGATTCTGATGTGTAAAATTCCTTTCTGTTGATTGACAGAGATGAGCCAAGTACTTGCTCGGGGTTTGGTATGTGTTTTTCTCTAGTGGCCAAAGGTAGATTGTCAAAGTCAGTCAGAGAGGCTGCAATGTTTGAAAGTGCCAATGATTCCTGTGACCACTGTTGTTCGATACATCAGCAGCCTTGCAGTTCTGGTGGCAACCTCGAGGCAAGTGTGGACTGCCTTAGGGGCTTTGTGTTTTCTCCTTGTCTGAAGGCTTGTCTGTCTGAGGAGATGGCCTCAAGACAGGAAAAGAGAGAGGTATGGTAAAATATGCACTAACACAAAGGGGCTGGTCTTGTTACATTCCTCATTGCCAGATATGCTTCTTTCATGTAGAAGGCTCAGGAGAGCGTGTACCTGCAGACAGGATTACCAGAGGCAAGGTATTGAAAACCCAGTACACACAAACCACTATGTTGTACATCAAACACACACACACACACACACAGTATCACCACTCCAGTTACAAACATATACAGCTTCAGCCACCCATCCTGCACATGTTACAGCCATCTTCATATGTGTTCTAGTCAAGGTTATCCTAGTTATGAAGTTTTTTCAAGCCTCTTCCAGTGTAGAGCCTGTAGACAGTCTCCCTCATGTCATGCTACATGTTAACAGGACTGTGCCATGTCACCTCACAGCCAAGGGATGGTATGCTCACTCAAATAAGGGTACACTTTGTGAATTGCATTATATAAAAAGATTCAATTGAGTGAAACATATGCCTCCCTCAAAATGTCTTCTTGGTAATGCCCAAGCAAAGCCATAAGAAAAACAGGGCATTCTTTATGAAATATTCTTGCCATCTGGGGGCATTTTATCAAGGGGGGCGATAGGCAATTTTCGCCGCTTTAGCGGCCGTTTTTGGCCACTAAGCGGCGATAATATTTTCGACCTATTAGCAAGCTGTCGCTAACAGCAGTTAGTGACAGCTTGTAGGCGATAGCGAGCGGTTTGGGGCCCGCTTTGCATGTCAGCGATATTTATCGCTAATGACATGCAAAGTGGTCGTACCCAACCTGTTAGCGACTGAAAGCAGTCGCTAACATCGCTATCGCCTATTAGCAACACAGGCTGGAAATATTTGCGCTAAGCGCAAATATCTCCAAAAACTAACACCTGCTCAGACCAGTTCTTAGCCGTTATATCCAAAGGGAGGTGGATATAATGGTAAGACTCTGTTAGCGATAATGCGTGAATATCGCTGTATTCTCAGCGATATTCACGGATTTTATCGCTTTTGAGATAAGCGTTGCTAATAGCACATTATCTCAGCGATAAAATCCCTTGATGCGCTGCGATAAAAAAATTGCCGCTAACCCTACTTAGCGATAAATATCGCTATTTGTTGATAATATGCCCCCTGGTTCTTTCGGAGCAGCCACCTTTCTTTAGCTCTAGGCGAGGGAGTGACAAAGCTTTCATCAGCTGTGGGGCTAGGATCGAGAAGGTAGTGCCTCCATTTTAAATCTTACTACAGGCATTTGCATCTTTAAGAAGCAGGTCAGGGGAGGATCTCAAATTCAAAGGATGTTTATAGGGGAAAGGTATCTGATCATGAAAATTGGAGAATACCACAATACAATGTTTAGCAAACTATTCAGAGAATGGAAACTGTATTTAGCTGTCAAATGGAGGTGAGTGAAAGTGTGTGGGATTCTATGTTGCTATGTCTGACATGATACAGAATTTGGGCTTTCGTGTGGAAGTGTGTAAAATAAATAATTTCTCAGTTAAACTGAGATTATGTCTTGAAAAGCCGGAGAATTCTCTCTCTGGCCAAATAACTGATAGCTGACAAGAAACTTCTGGGTCCTTTTCTGTTTATATCAGCACCTAACAGGAACTCAAGGGTTCTTTGTTTTCTACTTCTAGTTCTGTCTCAGAGTTTTGTCTATACTATTTCCTTCTGCCATTTTAAGAATCCTGGGAATGTACGAACTGCTCAGTTTCTGATTGCCCAATCAGTAGTTTTAGTGAAAATATATAGGGCGAGTTGTTTTTGCACTGATGTGCACCTACAAATCTTTACAGAGTAGTCAGTGAATTGTTTCACTTAGAGTGATTTGGAGTTCGGTTGAAACTTTATGGGGGTAGTGATAGACCAAGCATGTCTTTTGACAATACTGTTAATGTATCCTGCAAGTTTTTCACTTTTACCTTCTGGTATTGAGTCATCTTTAGGTCACTGTAAAAATCTCACTAAGTACAATAGATTTTCATAGTCATAGTCATAGTCATATTTAATAAAACTTTATTCGGATCACAAGGTATCTATAAAAGTACAAGTACATAAAAGAAACATAAGAGATTTACAAAACGGTTAAAAGTGAAGCATTGTGAATTCACAGAAATTACATACAGGTTCACCAATCATGCATAGTTAATCTAGCTCGAACAGCTGTACTCAAAAAAGTGCCAGTGCGAAATATGAGTTCATCATTGTCCATAGATAATATCATTTGATGCGCATTTTCCAAGCTGATGGTCTTTAATTTTTTAAAATACGGCTTTAAAAACCATTTAATATATTTCATATAAAATCTGCAGAAAAATAAAAAATGCGATGCAGATTGTCCACTCGAGCCATCACACGGACAGGGCAACGAATCAGATTCTTTCTGGTGGCCAAGGGGAAAACAAAGTGCAAGTTTAATTGAGCCTGCCCTTAGCCGGAATAATAAACCCCGTACCCATTGGCTCATTGGAAGTGTCAAATAATGGGGCAAGGGCGAGGTTACGAAGTCAAAGGTCAGATATGTTGAAACAGTGGTCTTAGAAGGTTCCCTGTCTAATCTTTCTTCATTGTAGAGTGTGTATAGAGCATTTCTTATTTCATTTTTGTGTGGGAGATTATCAACAGTATTCTTGATAAAAACATTTCCATAATTATTACTACAAAGACTGTTACACACACCTGAGAGCCAGGGGATAATATACCTTTATCGCAGTTCCGACTTTCAGAAATAATATCTCTGGAGAGTGAAGCCGCCAAATAGAAAGCCAAAGCAAAGCGGGACGGACCCGAATGAAATCCTCGATAAAATTCAAATTTAACTCCTTATGGCAGACATATTGTGTCGTAGAGATAGGAACACAGAGCATCTTCCTAAGAAATATAGGGCTAGATGTAGGTAATTCTATTTTACCACTTCTAAAATACCGAATTTTACCGATTCGGTATTTAAGAAGTGGTAAAATAGAAGGGGGCACATGTAGGTATTTCAGAATCGGTAAATACCGAATCTGTAAGATTCGGTATTTACCGATTCGGTAAATACAGAATCGGTATCCCCCATTGATTCCTATGGGCCTTGAAGCCCTTAGGAATCAATGGTGAATACCGAATCGGTATTTACCGATTCGGTAAATTCCGATTTTTGCAAGGGTGCAGGGGGTGTCACTTTGACACCCTCTGGCACCCCAATTCCGGACTTGTGTGCCATGTGGCACACAGACATGCCCTAAGGCCATGTCTGTGTGTCACATTGCACAGGTGTGCATGCACAGATGTGCATGCACACCTGGATTCGGTATTTTACCACCCAATAGGATTGGGTGGTAAAATACCGAATCTGAAAGGCCTGCGGCACTCAAAGATGGGCTACCTACATGTGCTTTTACAGAACGAGTATTTTTACCGAGTCTGTATTTACCGATTTGGTAATTTTATTGAATCTGTAAATACAGATTCGGTAAAATACCAATTCTGGAAAGCATGCTCCTACATTAGAAAACCCTAATACCGGTCGGAAACGGCCAAAATCGGCTGTTTCCGACCGGTATTAGGGCTCCTACATCGGGCCCATATTCTTTTCCAATTGATTTTGTCCACTCTTGGCCACACCCCAAACCTCCGCGCCATAAGTGGCCACCGGGGTACACTGGGCTTTATAGATTTTTAAAATAGCAGATAAGGTACCAGTGTGTTTAGAACAGGGTAGGCTAAGGATGGAATTGATGGCCTTTGAGAACCTGCTCCTGGAGTGAGCAATATGCTCAGTCCAGGAGTTGTTCGCAGCAAAGACCACCCCTAAATAAGAAAAACTGTTAGTGGACCATAATTTGTCTGTGCCTACCAAGATACTACCTAGCTGTCGTTTGTTAGGGCCACAAGACATGATAAAAGATTTCTTAAAATTAGTTTTTAAATCAAGGGATTCCATATAATCAACAAATCCCTTCACCAGGGTGCGTAAAGCATTCGGTGTGCGGCCCATAAGCACCGCGTCATCTGCATAAAGCAGGACGGGAAGGGAGTTGCCCAAGATTTTCGGGACGTCATGGGTAAGAGGGGTAAGGGTTTTAGACAGACCATTAATATACATATTAAAAAGAAGAGGAGCTAAAACGCATCCCTGTCTAACCCCTCTTTGAACTTTAAAAGTGTTTGATACTTTTTCCCCCTGGCCAATTCTGACGCAGGCGTTCAAATCTTTGTGCAGATAAGCTAGGAAGTGCACAAGAGGCTCGTCTAGGCCGTAATTCAAAAGAGCTGTCCAGAGCTTCGATCTATTTAAGAAATCGAACGCAGAGGACAGGTGCATGAAAGCGAGATAGACTGGCGATCTACGTGCGATGTTGTATTTCCCCAAGATTAATTTTAAATTAAGGCACTGCTCAATGGTTCCGACCCTATTGCGGAAACCTAATTGGCAGTGTTCCAAGATAGCATTGTCCTCGGTCCAACATAGAATCTTATTATATAAAATCCTACCAAGTATTTTTAAAGTATTGTCTATAAGGGAGATGGGCCTGTAACAGTTTGGTTGTGAATGATCTCCCTTTTTAAAAATAGGGACGATAATGCCTGTGGACCAAGTACAAGGAAGGGGAGCAACAGTAAGATTGTTAAACACATTTAAAAGAAGTGGAGCCCAGACATCTAAGTTATTTTGATAATATCGATGGGTAGGCCATCAGGGCCCGGTGCCTTACTCCCCATGCTCTGAATAATACCGTCTTCCACTTTAGGTAAGGTTATATCAACCCTCGGTGGGTGGCAAAAGATCAGTGGGGCCGGCTCTGGTCGGGGCACAGCATAGATGGCATTAAAATGATTGACCCATGCTTCACCTGTAATAGTACAACTGATCGGGGTCATGAGCTGCCCTGAGGAGTGTAAATCTTTAACTGCTGACCAGAAGGCATTACCCTTCTTTAACTCAGCCGCTCAGGCTAAGGCAGCCAAGCGACCTTCTAAGATCTCCGTTTTCCTTTTACTAACAACAGCTTTATACCTGGATCTAGCTTCTCTTAATTTAGTCGGACAGGTTGGTTTGGAAGACAATGCCCTTCCCAATTCCTATTTGCCTCTGAGCACTCATGGTTAAACTATTTGGGATTTTGTGCAATATCCCTGCAAGGTGCAGATAGTAAAGTTTTAGAGACTGAACATATCCTGACAAAATTACATACGGCCTATGGATGTGGAGCCATGTCAAATAAGCATGAATTAAAGAGATGTAAGTTATCTCTAACTAAGGCATGAAACACATCCCTGGTATTAATCCCCCGCCATCTGAGTCTAAATTTGTCTGTGGAGGGTGAAAGGTTCCTAACACCACACTCCTTATTAAAGATAGGCCGTGATCCCATGCTTATAACAACCCTGATTGGGTTGTGATCTCCTTGGTTCATTGGGATAATGGCTCCATCCAATAGACAATCCACTATACATGGTGAGGCGAAGAAATAATCGATAGTTGAAGAACACCCACTTCCTCTAAAAGTTGGCAGTAGCTGGGCATTGGGAAGGGAAGTAACAACAGTGTCCATGACATTTTGCAGGTTATGGGTATATAAAAAGGCAGACAATTCAATTCCCCTTTGGCAAACAGTGCTCTGCCCATTTTGCCTACTATATGGAGCCACACTCATCAACCTAGCGTTAAAATCTCCACCCAAGAGAATACCACAAATCTTATCAAAATCTTGCCTGGACTCCAAATTAGTAATAAAATTAAATAAGTCAAGAAAATTCCTGTTGGGGGAGGTATTAAAATCATTATTATAGAAATTAATCAAAAGTAATGAAACTTTCCGTTTGTATAAAAAAGCTTGGAAGTGCAAGTTATCAGTTGGTATGTTCTTAACACACCCACCAGCAAAAAATGTTAAACCAGGTAGATGGACCTCCAGATGGGCGACCCAAACCTGGACTAACAGCTAGGGTGTTATGGCATTGGAACCCATTAAGGTGCAACTCTTGTGTGGCCCAAGTCTCCTGAAACATCACAATATCCTGCTGTTTTACAATAGATTGTCAATAACTCATTGTAGTCGTTTCCTGCCAAAGCTCTGTGAAACCGGTTGCCATTGTCTCCAAAATAGCACTCATCATCCATTCAGATGGTGATGTATATTGTTGGGCAAAAAAGAGAATCTGCAAATGCCACATTTGATTGACCTAAATGGTGAATAATGCTGTGCTTTGTGATATCATAAGCTTATCCTTTATTGCACTTCATTTTAGGTTAACATAAGAGGCTTTGCAGTCTCATGCTGCCATCCACCATAATGATGTCAGATTTGCCCTAGCTGTGGAGAATGAGCAAGGAAGACTGTTGTCTGACTGAGCCTGAATTTTACGCACATCTAAACTTAAAACTGATCTGAAGGGAGTATCACTCTCCTATTAACAAATTAAATTGTGTTTCACCACCTGCCTGACCTTTTATTTGTCTGTGTTTGTATGTACAGCTCTTCATTTTGCGGCAGCTTGTCAGTACCAATAATATCTTGAGGACATCTACCATCAGGAGACACAATAAAATATTGTGTGTAACTTGAGAAGCACCTGGCCATGTATTATGACAACTGGTTTGCTAATGTCTTCTTATATGTCTTCTTTCATGTAGGTTGGACAATCGTTTTTAACGTAATTTCCGGTACACAGACAGAATATTGAGTTTAAAATGTCGACATACACAAATATTGAGTTTCAAATATCGTGATACAGAAATATCGACAGGAAGAATATCGGAGTCAAGAATATCGACTTGCAGGTAGGAAATATCGTTTTTGGAAATATCGAAGTTGGTAACATTGTTTGCAAAAATATAGTTGTTTAAAATATCAATGTTTTAATTTGTGTTATGTATTTTAGTTTGTATTTTAAGAATATGTGATCAATTTTTTTGTATAAGACTTTTTTTAGTTTTTTAATATATGTTATATTTTTAGTAGTTATTAATTTGATCTTAATTAAATTTTGTGTTTTGAAGTTCTGTAGCAGGTTGTCGGTTGATAGGGAATATGGTGGGAAGTAATTTAATTATAATAAATTACTGATATTTTTTTATGTATTAATATTTATTTAATTAAATTTTCTAGTGTTAATTGTGGGAATTAATTTATTATTAATTATGTATTAATTAGTTGGTAATTATTTTTATTTCATTATTGCAAATATGTTAATTGTGTCATTTTTTAGGAAATGGTTGTGGGTTTATAGGGGAATTGGGTGGTGAATAATTTATTTATATTACATTAATTATATTTTTTATGTATTAGTATTTACTTAATTTAGATTTTATAGGGTTATTTGTCGGAATTAATTTATTTTTAATTATTAATTAATTAGCTGCTAATTATTAATAATTAATTAATTGGCAATAATGTTAATTGTGTCATTTTTTAGGAGCAGATTGTGGGTGTATAGGATAATAGGGTGGGAAGTCATTTATTTATAATACATGTATTAATATTTTACATTTATTAATATGTATTTAATGTATAGTTCATAGTGTTAATTGTGGGACTTATATTATTATTAAATATTTATTCAATTGGTACTTTATTATTAATTAATTATTGTGTAGTTAATTATGTAATTTTTTTAGGAGTGCGTTTTGGGGTATATAGGAGAATAGGGTGGGAAGTAATTATTTATAATGAATTACTAATTGTTTGTTAAATAATGCTAATTAATTAATTACAATTAAAATATGGCAATTCTGTAATTAGTGATGTAAGTTGTACGGTTTATAGCGGTAAAGGGTGGGAAGTAAATTCTTTTAAATTAATTAATAATTTGTTAATTGATATTAATTTATTAATGTAAATTTAGTTATGGAAATTGTGTCATGATTTTTAAGTGTGGGTTGTGGTGTTTACTTGGGTAGAGGGTAGAAAGTAATTTATGTTTTATTAAAAATTAGATCATAATTAATATTAATTTATCAATATATAAATATTTATGATAAGTGTTTATTGTTATTTTGTGTGTGTGTTTTGTTTTTATAGGGGTAACGTTTGGGAGTAAGTTAATTTTTGTTTTGATTTTTTTAAATGTAATAATATTTGTTTAATGCATAATTATGTTAATTATGGAGGTACATTTAAAATAAATGCGGGTTCTGAAATGTGTGGTGTTATAGGGTAGGAAATAAAATATATTGCATTTGTGTAAAAAAAATTGTTTATAAAAAATTCTATTAAAAAAGAGTTTTTTATTTTTAAATAATTTTTGAGTGTTTTAAACAATCTTTCTAGGTATTTGTTGGATATGTTTAACATTATAATCTGTTTCTATCTTTTGTAATATTTAAAACTTTTTTATATGTTTTATTTTTTTGTTTTTTTAAAATCTTTTGTGTTGTTGTTAATTTATTTGTTTTTCATTTTGAACTGAGCCCAGTGGAAATATACATGTTTACCCCTCCACTATCCACCTCTTTCCTTACTGTTACGCAAACTGGAGTGGGAATAGTAATTTTTACCCCTCCGCTGGCCAACACTTTCCCTACTGTTGCACTCACCGGAATGGGAATAGTAATTTTTACCCCTCTGCTATCCAACACTTTCCCTACTGTTGCACCTACTGGAGTGGGAATAGTAATGTTTACCCCTTCGCTATCCAAAATTTTCTTTACTATTGTACTTACTGGAGTGGGAATATTAAGTTTTACCCCTCCGCTATCCAACACTTTCCCTATTGTTGCACTCAATGGAGTGCAAAATTTAATTTTAAAGACTATTAAATATTTAATGTTTTAATTCATATTATAATGTTTTTATTAGATTTTATGTTATGAGTGTATGTAAATATATATATATATATATATTTGTAAATGTTTATATATATATTTATAAAATTAAAATGAAAAGTTTATTAATTGTTTTAAAGGAAATATATATATTTTAAGGGGAGCACCACGCTAGAATCAGGAGCGCTGATGTCCGAACAAAAGAACCGCAACTGTGAGCCAAACTCTGATAGGACGCAGAGCAGCCATTACAGAAATCCTGAAAGCAATACAGCAAGAATCGGGAGTGACACGCCATACACGGAGACGCACACAAACTCAGCAGAGTTTTAAAAGGACACAAACCGGAGGGTCGGAAACTGCTGCATCTTTCCCGGTAAGAGCGAACTCCATTTACTTGCATTTAGAACTTCCAGCGCTGCTTTGACGTATAACTGCCCGGTGTAGGAGTCTGTAAGAGGAAGCGTCTCCCATCTCCTCTAAAAACATTGGAGACAGGACGCGATAAAGAACGCACACCCGGAGATCTGTAACAGTGAAAACAACGACTGGTTTCCTGCAAACCATATCAGACGCAGGGTGTGACTAACTTATAAAAACAGGAGAAACAGGCAAAGCTTATTTACCAGCACAAAAACGGTAATAAAACCGCATGGTTTATTGACAAACAACAAGAAAGGCATTTTCTACATGGATGAAAGAGAAGCTAAAAGAGTTGCGGATATTGACAACCTCTTTACAAACCAGGGGACTAAACAAATGGGAAGAGGCCAAACCAGCGCCCCCTCCAACACTATCAGGGATAAATAAAAATATTGGGAACGTCTCTCCAAGCGTGAAATAAACAAATGATGGGAATTGTTAAGCCTCCAGAAATACATTGAAGTGAAACGTATTCCACGGGGTTTGCGATTAACATTGATGCCAAGTCACCAAGATACGTCAAGTGAGCTACTCCAAGAATGGGGCGAACATCTCCTGGACTCCTCTATGGGCCTAATGATGATTCTCATCAAACACATTGACAAAACCCTGAAGGAAATCAAGAGTGAATTAAAGGCACTTGAAGAAGAAATAAACAAATTAAATCTCAATGATGAGCAACAAAAATTAAAAACGGATATCTTGAAAAACCTAGAGAGACATGAGGCACATGTTAAATCTCGCAAACAATACAAGTTCCAACGGGACAAAGCGGACTTCGAAGAAGGTCGCATATTCACTTTTGGGAAACAGTACGCACAACGTCAAGGCAAAAAAACAACACGCAATGACGGGGAGGAAATTTCAAGCTTTGACTCATTGACAAGCCTGGAATCCAACGATCAGGATGAACCCACAGCACAGCATACAGATCAACAGCCAAAAAAACCCGACTTTTTAATAGAAATGCGCAAAGCGCTGGAAACAAAACAACAACAAGGGTTACAATCACCGAGGGGCAGAGGCAGAGGCCGGGGCCGACCCCCAGGAAGAGGAGGAAAACCAGAAGAGGTCAGAGAGGCCGGAAATCAGGCAAAGGAGGACCCCGGGTCAAAAGCGAGATTAAGACAACCACGACGATAAAGAACCAAAAACAGATCCCGCAAGAGTTAATTGTCATCAACCTTTCTAATAGACATTTAACAGAAACTGAAAAGAACATCTTAAAGAAAGGTCTCAATTTTTGCCCAACAGCCCACATCAACATTGCTGAAACCCGTGTGGATCTATATAAATACACACGAAAATTAAAACTGCTTAGATCTATGCAGAGAAATCGAAAAATAAACAAACACAAAATACAAATACATCTATCAAACTCAATGTAGAAGATCTAGAGGGACTATCCACCCTCATGACAATGGGCGCCATGACAATTTCCCAGGAAGAAGCAGAACTAATCGAATTGGAAGAAACCCTTGCACAAGAAGGAGCCACAGAAAGTGGCTTGAAATCAAAATCAAAATTCAACCCCACTCTGCCACCTGGGAATAAAATTGATACTTTCCAGGAATTAGTGGTTGAAGAACTATATAAAATCAAATATAGTCAAATAAAAGACAACCTCACGCCAAAAGAGAAATCAATCATCAAAAACCTTTCGGAGGACAAAAACATAGAAATCAAGCCTGCACACAAGGGCGGAAACATAGTAATCATGAACAAGATTGACTATGTAGCAGAAGCCCAACGCCAGCTAGGGGACATAAATTGCTATGAATTGCTACAAACAGACCCCATGGAAAATCTGCAACTGGAAATCACCAGACTATTAAAAGACTGGGTAAACGCGGGCCTCATAAGTGAGAACGAACAGAAATACATGACCAACGAACATCCTACATTCCCTACGTTCTATTCCTCCCAAATGTCCATAAAGATGCTCAAAACCCGCCTGGAAGGCCCATCGTTTCAGCCAATAACTCCTTACTAGAAGGGATCTCCAATTACATCGATCAGTTCTTGACGCCTCTGGTAAGGGACCTTCCATCATTCATCAAGGATACAACGGATCTTCTGAAACATCTAGAAGGGGTTGTCTGGAAACCATCTTTCAAATTAATTACCATGGATGTCACATCTCTGTATCTAAACATCGAACACCATATTGGCATAAAGGCATGCAAACACTATCTAAACAAAAGGAATATAAAATACAAGGAACATAACAAAATGCTGAACCAAATGATCCAGTTATGTTTATATAACAACAACTTCCTTTTCAACAAAAAGATCTATAAACAAATACGTGGCTGCGCCATGGGCTTTTCATTTTTGCCCAATTATGCCAATCTAACTATGGGGTGGTACGAACAAAACGAAGCCTGGAAAGTAGAACATTATGCATGGAAAGAAAAAACAATTTTATGGGTCAGGTTTAAAGACGACCTGCTCATAATTTGGGACGGAGAAACATCTGACTTTGAAAACTATTTCGAAAGGTTAAACAACACCACTACCAACCTAAAATTTACCTACGAAATAAGCAGTAAGCGAGTGGTATTCTTAGATACAGAAATCTATATTGAAAACAACCATTTGGAAACCACCCTACACCGCAAAAAAACGGCAACCAACTCCATTTTACATGGACAAACTTTTCACGACGTAAAACTGAAAAGCAGCATCCCCTATGGGGAATTTCTCCGCCTCAAGAGAAACTGTTCTCAACAATCAGAATTCCACCAAAACAGCATACAAGCTACAGAAAGGTTCCACACTAGAAAATATCCACCCAAGACAGTACAAAAATGTCTCAAAAAGGTGATTGAAACAAACAGAAAAGACATCCTACATAAAGTAAAAGACAAACAAAAAGATGACAAGATCAGACTCATAACATCCTACAATGCGGAAAAACAGACACTGATCAAAATAATTAAAAAACAATGGGACATATTACGTGCAGATCAGACCCTAGCACCAATCATCAGAACACACCCCAACACTTCGTTCCGGAGAGCTAAAAACCTGGGAGATCAGCTAGTGCACAGTCACTTCCGGGACAAACCACAAAATACCTGGCTACATCGTGAAGGCTTCTGGCCTTGCAAGCATTGCAAGGTTTGCAAGATAGCAGCAGCCACCAGGGAAATTGAAATGGATAGGGGAAAAAAGTGGAGGATCAAGCAACACCTAACGTGCAGAAGCACGTTTGTTGTGTATATGGTAATGTGTCCCAGTGCCAAAAGATATATCGGCAGCACGATTTTCGAGGCAAAGAAATGCATCCTCGAACACACAAGAGCTACCACCCACGGTGATCAGTCAAACGCAATTGCAAAACACATGAGTCTATACCATGACAACGACTGGGAAAATCTCAAATTCTGCGTCATTGACCAACTAGCGGACACAGAAAGGGGAGGCAATCGCAGGAAATCCCTGAGACAAAAGGAATCGCGACACATCATCGCATTCAGGACCCTGGAGCCAAGAGGTCTAAATCAAACAGAAGAACTACATGTGTACTTGTAAAAGGAACATGAAGGAATAACTCATTCACCAGAGAGAGGATAAAACAATGGATTCTTCGTTAATTGGCATATAATCTCACTAGAGAGAATGAAACTAAAATCATTTGTAATTCACTGGACAGTAATTCATAGTCCTAGAACTTTAAATATAAACATTCCTTCATGATTTGCTCATAAACGCTACAAAATTGCTATCCCATTCCAATGTGAATATGAACCAGAGCATCTTTTAACACACAGAACACAGTTGTAAACTATGTTTCCCACAATGCAATTGCATGATACGTATTGTTTTTTTCACACTGTGCACTAAACATAAAAGAAAGCTCATGTTAGAGCTCTGTACCCGTGATCAAGCCTTCGGCTGAAGGCGAAACGCGTTGGGCTAGTGACGAATGAGCGAAAAATAAAGCTGTTGGTTTAAGCTTTACATCTGCCTGCTTGTGTGTCTCCTTACCCCCGGTGCTGGGCCGGACCCGTGAATATATATATATATATATATATATATATATATATATATATATATATATATTTCCTGATTTCGCCTCCGGCACACAGGACACGACTCCAAAGAGACGATGCAGACCCAGCTTTTGTGCAAATATTCCTTTTATTTCATAACTCGCCCAAACACCACCGCCATGACGCGTTTCGGTCCCTCTCGGACCTTGATCACATGACACATCACATGGGCAGAACACCACTATTTAAAGTGACAGTCCAATTGTTTAAAGTGCTAGACATGGATGAAAGACTCAGTTCCTGCTTAAATGCAGTTGTGTCTGTGAAATACAGACCTGTCAAGTTTGGCTATTACTATTAACCTCCTGTGCAAATATTACTGTTGAATACATATTAAAATGCCAAGTGTGCTTAGATCATGTGCAAATTCGCATTTCAAGTAAACATTAACAATAAATATCCACTTCATCGAATAAAAGCATCAATAAATAATTAAATTCATTATTACTGATAAAACCATTCCATCAATAAAAATACAACCCCATTTAAAGGAACCTTTATAAAATATCAGCATGATTAAAAAAATCTATGCTATACAAAAGGCCTACAAGGTTGTTTCCAAAAATGGATCTAGTTTGCTTGAAAAACATGAGTCACATCGGTGACTGGCACATGTGGAAGATTGTAGTTAGCTTCTGCCAAAGCAAGAACAATGGAGTAGTTTCTCTTGAATACAGCCCCAGTGGGCATATTCCTATACATCCATGAACTTAATATAAATCAAACAGTGTGTTGACCACCCTGAACCCCAAGAAAATTGTGAGAAATAAACATATTATTAAACAATGTGAAATGATTAAAATTGATTCATTACTCAAACGGCCAAAGACTTATTCCTAGTAGACGGACACAAGAAGATATTTACAGTTTTAAAATCACTTTGAACATCATATATTGATTTACAAAAACGTATAAAAATCTTCTGTTGAATTCAACCCATTAGGGCTCTTAGTGTCCATCTCAAGAATATATTTTGTTTCCAACCTCCTTAATTTAGCGTTTCTGTCACCACCACGTATCAAGGGTAAAATGCAATCAATAATGTAATACTTCAACAAATCAGAGTTTTTTGCGTGAGCTGCAGAAAAGTGACGAGCCACGGGGTATGATTCATCACCATTCTTGATGGCCCGTAGGTGTTGGAGAATTCTCTTATGACACTGGGGTCTGGTGCTCCCTACGTATTTCAAACCGCAAGGGCACTCTAATACGTAGACTACATATTCTGATTTACATGTAAGTTTTTTGTCAATTTTCCTCGGTGTACTATGGAATGGGCTGTGGTATTCAGTCTTATTAATGCCCTGCTTACATGCCTTGCACGTTGCACATTTGATGAAGCCCTTACTTTTAGTTAACCAATCTGAGGAGAATTTGATTTCCGGACTACTAGAGACCAAGGTGTTACTCATGGAGTTGGCTTTTCTGAAAGTCAGATTGGGGGAACGCGAAAGTTTCTCCCCCAAGACTGGATCGTTCTTAATTAGAAGCCAATTCCTAGTGATAATCCTCCTGATGGCCTGGTGCTGATCACTAAAAGTAAGAATGAGTCTCATGGGCTGCTCATCAATGGGAATGTCTCTGATTCTGTCTCTGGTTACCAATGCCTGTGCTCTGCTTTGCGCATTGGCCCTTCTGGTCGCACTATCAATGACCTTGGGGCTGTAACCCCTTTCAATGAACCTTAATCTGCATTCCTGCTGTGCTTTAAGGCAATCAGTCTCCCTACTGCAGATTCTCCTGATCCGCAACATCTCCCCGTAAGGGATGCTGCGGATCAAGTGGGCCGGATGGTTACTGTCTGCATGTAGCACTGAATTGCCCGCCGTGCTTTCCTGTGTAATCTGGTGTTAAGAGAATTCTCACACACAAAAATCTCCACATCAAGGAACATGACCGAGGATTTGCTGATGTAGCTAGTGAACTGTAAATTCATGTCATTAACATTGAGCGAGTTCACAAAATCCTGCGCTTCACTCTCAGTCCCTCGCCAAATAAACAGTAGGTCATCAATATACCTGAACATATGTGCTACATGACTGTTAATAAATGAAAGATCTGCATCCAGAAGTGTCTGTCTTTCCCATAGACCCATGTGCAGACAGGCGTAGCTTGGGGAAAAACATGCCCCCATAGCTACGCCCCTAATTTGTTGGTATATCTGTTTGGAAAAAAGGAAGTAATTATTTTCCAGACACATGGTAATGATTGTTATTAACAACCTGTTGTGTTCCATGTAGCACATGGGACGTTTCTGAAGGAAATAATCTACAGCTTTTAAACCGTCCCTATGATGTATACTAGTATACAGTGACGACACGTCCATAGAAATGAGCACCATCTCTTCACTCCATGTCACCTTTTCCAGCTTCCTCAATAGGTCACCTGTATCTAGTATAAAGAAAGGCAATGTTCGTACACAGTCCTGCAAAAAATGATCCACGTACTTACTGGCATTCTCCATCAGGCTACCACAAGCAGAAATTATAGGCCTGCCAGGTGGTTTCAAAATGTTCTTATGGACTTTAGGTATTAGGTACAGTACCGGTATTATGGGATTATCGTTTTTCAGAAATTTATACTCATCTGCTGACAGTAGCCCCCCGCTTCTCCAGGCCATCAAGCAGGAGTAGAATTTGTCCCATGATGCTCTTACCACGCTCAAATCATAACACCTATAACAGTTTTTATCGGCAAACTGTCGTTCTGCCTCCTCACAGTACATTTTCCGAGGCCAGAGGACAATGTTGCCCCCTTTGTCTGATTGACGTACCACAACCTCATTGTTCTTATTGAGCTTGGCCATAAGTTTAAAATAGGCATTGTCCTTGGCCGTATATCTCTTTTTTATCTCATTCTGTTTTTTGTGAAGGGTTTTCAATTCCTGTGTCACCTTGTCATGGAAGATGTCCACATTGTCCCGGATCATGATTGGGCAGAATTTAGATTTTGCCTTAAACGCTGTTAAAGGTCTTCGAGTTGTAGTTGTTGGCATTTGACTCAAAGCATCACCCGTGACATTTCCCTCTTCACGTAACTGATATAGATTCTGCATGAGGCCAATGTCTTGAACTGCAATATCTGGTATTTCCTCACCTGTATCCATGATTGTGGTTCTGTTCTTTGTGCTTCCCTGGAGTAGATGAAATTTTTTGAGTTTGATTTTTCTCACAAATTTAAACATGTCTACTCGACAGTCAGCATAATTAAAGTTGCCTTTGGGACAAAAAGACAAGCCCAATGATAGGACAGATGTTTCATTTTCTGTGAGTTGCACATCCGTCAAATTTATAATGGTTTGGGATTTCCCCTGTGTAGTAGATAATTCCATTATTGATTCCATTGTTTTTTTGTCTTCTTGGTGTAACGCTTTTTGGGAACTGTACCGCTGTTTGTGGCATTGCCGGCGTTCCCACCTCCTGTAGTTCCTTGACTTGTTGTTTGCACACTTTGTGCATTTTGAGCCCTGGAGCGCAGTGTTTGTCGTCTGTCCTGGCTCATTCAATCCACCTCCTGCGCCAAGGTGAGTTTCTGAAAACCCGCTCTCTGCATACGTGAAATCTCGTTATCAGATCCACTCTCAATTGCTGAGCTAAGGTCAGTTGAAGAGCCAGCCATAGAGCTACTTGCTGCAGTCAATAATTCATTAGGTGCTAGTGGTTGCGTTGTTGCCTGTTGCTGTGTTTGATTCTGTTGTTTCTTGGTCTTGACCGAGTTATACCTCTTGGCAAATGTAAACACCTGCCCGTTTTCATAGTCCCATCCATCCCTTTGGAACTTGAAACTTTTTCGTTTCTTAATTATTTCTTCCTCAAGGGCCAGGCGTGCCAACATATCTTCCCTAAATTTGTGCACCACTGTGGTGGATGTTAATGAGACATTTGGCACTGATTCCACTTTTGCAATCTCCTCATTGATTCAGTCTGTCGCTTTCAGAATATTTTACCAGCAACACCACTAGTCTCTTTGAGGAGTCGAGGTTGATTTCTGCCCAGTCGGCCAGCATGTTTGGGTCGGGATTTTCATAGCTGGGGGCCAGCATTATGCGTAGCCCCCGCGGTATATGCCCCACCTCTAAGTAGTGACTAAGGGAGCGGTGCTCCCACCACTTAGCTTGTTCTGCTTTCATTAACTTTTCCAGTTTTTTATATAGCTCACGCAGATTGGTTGACGAATCAGTTTTGGAAGGTATGTTGTTATCGGAAACATATATATATATATGATTGAAAGGGCTCCCGAACAGAGTTTCTTCCTCCCAGGAACCACACAAACAACTCGCACACCAGGGTCCGTGTTCAAATTGCGTTTATTGGCTAATATATATATAACATTTTATATTTGTATGTTTAAATATTTTTTAATTGCAAAAAAACAGTTGATGGACAGAATGCAGAACAATGTCTTACATTCACCCCAGTACAAAGATCTGGGCCTAAATCCATCGTTTTTTTGCACTCCACACCACCCTAGGTCAGACACTGGCTATATGCAAATCAGCCTTGACCCTGTGCCTCATGGGAACAGTCCAGCCCCAACTACCAAGCCATGTCTTTCCTTGACCGGAATCAAGCATCCAAGGACCGGTTTCTGGCTATCAACCTTCTTCAGCCTGGATAGCTTGACTCCAGTGATGTGGAGCGCCTGGGACTCACGTCTGAGCATACCCAGCCCACTCGGGGTGAAAATTGCAAAAAACACAGTTGATGGACAGAATGCAGAACAATGTCTTACATTCACCCCAGTACAAAGATCTGGGCCTAAATCCATCGTTTTTTTTCACTCCACACCACCCTAGGTCAGACACTGGCTATATGCCAATCAGCCTTGACCCTGTGCCTCATGGGTAAAGTCCAGCCCGAACTACCAAGCCATGTCTTTCCTAGACCGAAATCAAGCATCCAAGGACCGGTTTCTGGCTATCAGCCTTCTTCAGCCTGGATAGCTTGACTCCAGTGATGTGGAGAGCCTGGGACTCACGTCTGAGCATACCCAGCCCACTCGGAGTGAAAATTGCAAAAAATACAGTTGATGGACAGAATGCAGAACAATGTCTTACATTCACCCTAGTACCAAGATCTGGGCCTAAATCCATCGTTTTTTTGCACTCCACACCACCCTAGGTCAGACACTGGCTATATGCAAATGAGCCTCGACCCTGTGCCTCATGGGAACAGTCCAGCCCAAACTACCAAGCCATGTCTTTCCTAGACTGGAATCAAGCATCCAAGGACCGGTTTCTGGCTATCAGCCTTCTTCAGCCTGGATAGCTTGACTCCAGTGATGTGGAGAGCCTGGGACTCACGTCTGAGCATACCCAGCCCACTCGGGGTGAAAATTGCAAAAAACACAGTTGATGGACTGAATGCAGAACAATGTCTTACATTCACCCCAGTACAAAAATATGGGCCTAAATCCATCGTTTTTTTGCACTCCACACCACCCTAGGTCAGACACTGGCTATATGCAAATCAACCTTGACCCTGTGCCTCATGGGAACAGTCCAGCCCGAACTACCAAGCCATGTCTTTCCTAGACCGGAATCAAGCATCCAAGGACCGGTTTCTGGCTATCAGCCTTCTTCAGCCTGGATAGCTTGACTCCAGTGATGTGGAGAGCCTGGGACTCACATCTGTGCATACCCAGCCCACTCGGGGTGAAAATTACAAAAAATACAGTTGATGGACAGAATGCAGAACAATGTCTTACATTCACCCCAGTACCAAGATCTGGGCCTAAATACATCGTTTTTTGCACTCCACACCACCCTAGGTCAGACACTGGCTATATGCAAATCAGCCTTGACCCTGTGCCTCATGGGAACAGTCCAGCCTGAACTACCAAGCCATGTCTTTCCTAGACCGGAATCAAGCACCCAAGGACCGGTTTCTGGCTATCAGCCTTCTTCAGCCAGGATAGCTTGACTCCAGTGATGTGGCGAGCCTGGGACTCACGTCTGAGCATACCCAGCCCACTCGGGGTGAAAATTGCAAAAAACACAGTTGATGGACAGAATGCAGAACAATGTCTTACATTCACCCTAGTACAAACATCTGGGCCTAAATCCATCGTTTTTTTGCACTCCACACCACCCTAGGTCAGACACTGGCTACATGCAAATCAGCCTAATTACATTCATTTTATTATATTTGTTGAAATGTATATTAAATCTAAATAATTTGTTTAAGTTAATTTCATTATGTAATATATTTAACATTGATTTTTATTTAAATTTTTAAAATTTATATTTTGTACATCTATATTTTTTACATCAATATTTTTGTTTTGATATTTTTGTACTTACAATTTTAAATATAGGATTTTAATTCTATCGGTATCCCTGAGCATTCACAGTGCATTCACAATGTCCGTATTATATCTCAAAAAAGTTTTCATAAATAGGCTGTTCTTTATCTTTGATATTGGCTGTATTATGTGCACTTGGACCTGTGCCGCAAACAAGTCCTCGTTTGAAAATTGAAGAATACGAGAATAAAAACCACGGACGAAAATTGAACTTCATTTGAACAATTTTCTTTGAATTTATGATTGATAACTTTATTGAGATATAATACGGGGTCAGTTCCAGGCAAGATGGCCGCCGACGGACCGTAGGAGGCAGCAGCTCCTGTCCACTCTCCCGAGGTGAACGCTGACACTTCAGAATGAAATGAAGTTTGGGGATAATTGTTAATAAACTGCAACACCCTGTTTTGTGGAGAGCAGGAGAAAAGAAAAGGAAGCGACCCATATCAGCAAGAAAAGAGAAAATAGAGAGACGACATTAGAGCATGTTCAAGAATTTTTCGGTCTGGGCTAAGGGTGCTAAGTGGTCCGCGCTGCAAGCGCTTGCTTATCTTGAGAAAGAACACTGGAGTTTGTGGCAGTTAATTGGAGCGCCGATAGAAGAAGCTATACAGCGAGTTCAGGATACGTGGCGTGAAAGAAGGCAGTATATGGCCTCAAAAACGACAAGAGTGGATAAGGATATGATTATGTCAGAGGAAGAGGATTCTCTGACTAGCGAGACTGAGAACCCTTCAGTGAAGCTAAAAGTAAGGACAAGACACAGAGCGCAATTAAGAAGGGAGGCTCTTAAAGAACGTGAGGAGCTGAGAATATCAGTAGCAAAGAGAAGAAAGCAAGATAAAGTTACAGAGAAGAAGAAAAAGAAAGAAGCAATAACAAAAAAGGGCGCCAGCAGGAATCTTGAAGCAGGCTCTGTAACATCAAAGGAAGCCCCCCTCCGAAAGCAGACACTGTTTCAAACTTTTCCGGGGCTGAGAGCTGAGGGCGCCCCTGATATACCTGATGTGAGCAGCTTGAGCGGCGGAGGCGACGGACTGATTGAGATTACAGAACAACTCCCTGGGGCGAGGTTTGTAGCAGAACCTGACCACTCAGAGCCCAGGATGAAGTCAGCGGAAGACACCATTGGAGGAGGGAGCACGGAGTCCTCTGAATGGATTGCTGCTCAGAGTCAGGCGGAAGAACGGAACGAACGGAATGAGGCGCTGAGCCGTTTTGAAAGTGCACGAGAGCCAAAAGAGAATAGCTTAGTTAAAAATGCGGAGCAGAGTGAGCTGTTACCAGCGCCAGCAACCCTGAAGGAAGGGCATATGGGAAAAACCCGCACAAGCTTGGGAGATGCGATTACACAGCCAGACACACCTTCAGGCACGGTTATAGAGCACCCGATCTCTATTAGCGGGAGAACGGGTGAAATCAGTGAAACGGGCGAAATTGATGCACATTCTGAGACAGCTAATGGAAAGGTGGTAGAGCCCGTACCCCCATCGGCAGCTGTGGCAGATGTGGTAGGTAAGGAGCAAGAGGGGGATCTAGTTTAAATGAGAGTATTCCTGATCTATCAGGGATCCCTCTGCAGTCTGACAGTAATAAAGGAGCAACACCCATGATTGACCCTATGATTAACTCTGTGATTGACTCTGCTTCTGCAAATGAAAACCCTTTACTTACTCTTGCGCACAAGAGAAATGATGGGATTAGTAAGGACAATACTATTAGCATGTTTGCGGAGAATATACAGGACAGTTCCCAAGGACCTAATAGGGGGGTAGATAAGCAATATATTGATGGAAATGTTGATTCCCTCCCAGCAGCTACTGGCTCACCTAGTGATGACTGTTTCTTTACTGGAAACGACGATGATAAGGAAGAGGTTGATTCTGAGGGGCCGGATGAGATGACTTTTAACCATAATTTATCCTCTGATAAGGTAGATACACCAACAACTACTACGGAAAGTGATTCAGAGACCTCACAGATAGATACATCAGAACTAGAGTCTGAGCCCATCCAAGAACATAATACTATACTAAAACGAAACTTGGGGTCTAAGCTGAGTAAAAAAAAGGGAGCCAAGGGAAGGACCTGTAGAAGAACAAAGAAAAGAGGGAGTGTAATACAATCCAGGGTGGCGAAAAAACTGGATTGGGACTATGCACCCACTTCACAGATGTATCATGAAGGCGCAGTTGGAGGTTCTGAGCCACCAAATAGATCACAATCCCAGACACAGTTATGCCCACAGATACAGGAAAATAGTAATGCGGCAAATTTTGAGCTCTTGTTCTCAACTCTAAAGCAGATCCAGGGAGAGGCTCGCCAGGAGAGTCAAAGAGCTGAGCAGGCGAATAAAAAAATACAAGGGTCTCTACGCAAGGTGGACAAATTGTATACAGAAATGGCTGAGCGGCTTGCGGAAGTCGAGGAGAGGACAGGCAAAGTTGAGGAAGAAGTGGTAAAGCTACAGGAGTTCAGGGATGACCAAGAAAAAACATCATCTGATGTCCTGTGGAAATTTGAAGACTTTGAGAACAGACAGAGACGGAATAATATAGGAATTTTGGGCGTTGATGAAGAGAAGGAAGGATCGGACATACGGGCTTTCGTTGTGGAATTGTTGAAGGGAGCTTTTCCAGAGCTTGATAAGTGGGACTGGGACAAAGAGGTGCAGCGCGCACATAGGTTTCCCTTAACGCAAAAGAAAACTACAAACCCGAAAGCAAGGGCTATCTTAGTATATATCGGGAATTTTTTACTAAGAGAGGAAATAATCAAAAAAGCAAAACCTATGACTAAGCGCTCACATAAGGACATAACATTTTTTACCCGCCCAGACTTTTGCCACACGACTGTGGAGAGAAGGTGGCGAATGAGGCAGCTAATAACGCCTTTTCAGAGTATGGGTTGTGAAGTATATTTAATGTTTCCTTGCCGCCTTAAAGTTGGCCATAATGGCCAATTCAGTTTTTTTTTTTCAGAAGTAGTAGCACAGGAGTACCTGAATCACTTAAAAGAAATGAAAGCACAAAGAGACGGAAAGACACAAAATGAGAGAGCATTAGCCATAAGACAAACAGAGTACGCTACACAAAAAAAGAAACAATGAAATGCAAGAAGAAGAAAATAAAACAATAAGGGTGGAGTAGTATGAGTAAATACCATTAATGATATAGACTGTACAAAATGATACTTCGGGAGGGTGGGAGCGGAGAGGTCCTCTGGGGAGAATCGGCTGTCAGACAGAGGTCATTATTGACCTCTTTGCCAGTAGGGAGGGAGGGGGGGAGGGGTGCAGTCTACGGGAGGGGGAGGGTGGGGAGGGACAGGGCACGACAAGGCAAAAAAGGCAGAAAAGGCAGAAAAAGACAGAGTTGTTAATGAAAGTAAAGGCAGGAGCGAGAGGAAAAGGAGATAAAAAAAGATATAAGATGAGAGTCAGCAGGTTGCAAAGAAGGAGAAGCATAATTGGAAAAATAAAAAGACATAGAGTGATAAAGCTTGAGCATGAATATAAGTATAGCTGGGTACATACTAGATACACAAAGAATCATTTATGGGAACGAAATACGTAACATGGAATGTATGTGGGCTAAATGAGGCCCAAAAAAGACTCAAGGTATCATTGTTACTGAGGCAAATAAACATAGATTTTATTTTTATTCAGGAAACACATGTTATGAGTTCACAAGAGTTTTTTTTGAAGCAATTGGGTTTTCAAGTTTTGGTAGCTTCACAGCAAAATGTAAAAAAAAGGGGAGTCGCTATATTATCCAGAGATAAAAATATTTGTGTGAGAAAAAAGGCACACGACCAATGGGGAAGATGGGCAATGGTGGAATGTTGGATTGATGGGGAGTGGACAACGTTAATAAGTGTATATGGATCAACTGAGGATGACCCAGAGATCTTTCAATATTTAGATGTGGAATTGGCTACTTGGGCTCCGAGAACTATAATGGCTGGAGATTTGAATATTAATGGTGCTGATGGTTTGGGTTTAGGCTCATTTGGCAATTATTGTGGCAGAAAAAAACGAATGTGCCGTGCTTTACAAGAATTAGCGATAAATAATGTTTTATATGATGTATGGGGGAAAAAAATGCCAGGGAATAAGGGCTATACATACTACTCTGTCCCACACAAAATATGCGTAAGATTGGATTATTTTTTTGTTTCAAATGAAATTCTAATAGAATCCAGGATAGATAGGCTACCGCGAATTTTAAGCGATCATAACCCGCTAACTCTCACGGTGAGAAAATTAAGAACTACCAAACAGATAAGGCAATGGACCTTTGAAAGAGCATTGCTATCGGAAGAAAAATACGTGGAGCACATGAAGTTATGGATTAAAGAATTCTTTGAGAACAATAGAGATAGTACTTCTGTGGGGGTAGTATGGGACGCATTTAAGTCGGGGGTACGGGGAGAGACTTTAAGTTTTAGTTCGTACAGGAGAAAGCAGGAACAAAGGAAAAATGTGGAAATAGCCGAGGCAGTACTAAAAGCTGAGGAGGGTTTAGAGGAATGTATTTTGAGTGGAACCCCTGTAGAAAATGCATATTTGAAACTGTTAAAAGTGAAAGGTGAAGGTGAAGGTGATATCGCTAGAAAAGCTGCAAAACTTTATACTAGTAAAAGAGAAAAATGTCATGAGTTTAGTGAAACAGTAGGAAGAACTTTAGCAGTCCGTACAAGACAACAAGAAGCATTAGGCAGTGTAAGGGAGATTAAGGATTCCTCTGGCACGATACATACAGAGACCGAGAAAATCAGGGAAGTCTTTAGATCTTTTTATGAAGAGCTATACGAGGAGCCGATAAGGATTGATTCTGGGAAAATCAGGGACTATTTACAAGATATTCCGGTGGTTAGATTCACGGACGAGGAAGCAGATGGGTTAGAGGAGATTTTTGTGAAGGAAGAAATAAAAAATGCTATATCAAATCTCCCATCTGGAAAAGCAGCTGGCCCGGACACGATCCCAATAGAGTTTTATAAAATATTCTGGGAGGTCCTAAAAATAGATATGCTTAGGACAATGCTAAAGGCACAAAATGGGGATTCAATACCTAAGACTTGGGGAGGTGCCGAGATAGTCATAATTTTAAAAAAAGGGAAACCATCAGACGAACCTGGTTCATACAGGCCTTTCACGCTAATGAATACGGATACAAAAATCTTTTCCAAGGCATTGGCGACAAGATACGCTAGGATAATAGATAGGGTGGTGAGCAAAAATCAACATGGCTTCATACCAGGGAGGGGTACCACCCACCACACGCGCAAAGTGATCACATTGCTCGATGCCGCAGCAGTCTCAGGGGATCCGATAGCAATTATGTTATTAGATGCAGAAAAAGCATTTGATCGGGTCTCCTGGGGCTATCTGTGGTTCACATTGGAAAGGGCAGGAGTTAAAAAGGGCTTTATTAAGGCAGTGCAAGCGCTATACGTAAATCCCGTGGCTTCGGTTAGGGTGAATGCGGGGGTCACTACTCAATTTGCGATAATGAGAGGTACAAGGCAGGGTTGCCCCTGTTCCCCATTGTTATTCGCAACGTATATGGACCCATTAATCCGAAGAATAGAAGCGAGTCCTTTAATAAAACCATTATTCACCCGGATGGGCCATTGTAAAATACTGGCATATGCCGATGATGTTGCAGTTATTACACCAGACCCAACGGAGGCTATTCCCCAAGTAGAAGCTGAAGCTCTGAAGTTTGGAATAATCTCGGGTTACAAACTTAATACTGCTAAGACGCAGATTATTAAGAACCGCCACACCCCCTGTACAGATGGTCGAGTAATTAAATCTGGAACATATCTGGGGGTGAGCATATCGGCTGAGTTAGATAATTTAGTGGAAACAAATATAACTCCTTTAATAAATAAAGTACGAAAGGACTTAGATAGAATAGATAATTTGCACTTAACAATTTTGGGACGGACTAATGTGATAAAAATGCTGGTGTTGCCAAAGTTTTTATATTTTTTCAGAGCAATCCCTCTATTATTTGAGAATAATTTATTTAAGAGGATAGAAAATATGATTAATAAGTTTATATGGGCAAAGGGAAAAACCAGGAGAGCACTCAGGTTCATGGTGCTACCAAGGGAAAGGGGAGGGTGGGCATTGCCAGATATAAGGTTTTATTATTGGGCAGCAGTTCTACAGAATATGGTGGGTCTGGTGGGTGGGGGAGAAGATGAAGGAGGGAATTAGTTAGGCTCATTGGCAATATATGGTTTGCTATTAGGGCCAGAATGGAAAATGTTTTTTTGAAGTTTACTGAACCCAGTTATTACAAAAGGACACGGTTTAAGACACTCATTGCTGCACATACTGTATGGAAAGCTGTTATAAAAAAGTTAGGGTTAGGGCGATATAATGCATATACAAGATTGAAAGGAAATCCGAATCTATCCGAGGAAATCACTTCGGGGACTATATTGGGAGAATGGGAAAGAAAAGGGCTTAGAAAGGTTGGAGACATCTTGGGGCAGCAGGGAGTCTATCAGTTTTCTGAATTACAAACTAAATTTGCACTAGATAGAAGACAATTTTTTAAGTATTTACAAATCAGGAGTTTTCTATATAATAAGAAGGGTGGTCCATTAGGGTTTAACAAAAATGCAATTATGGAAGTCATACAAGCAGGGGAGGATTGCACCATTAAGAGATTTTATGCAGAACTGTTGGCCTCAAGAGATGATGATATAGAGAAATGGGCAAGTAAGTGGAAACATAGCTTGAACATTAGTGAGGAAACTTTTGATATTTCCTTAGAAATGGGATATACATTGTTATGCTCAGCGCCCTTACAGGCACAACATTACAAAACACTATATCATTTATACCATACGCCTGCTAAAATAGCTCAATGGGGTGGCACAACGGGAACTAATTGCTTCAGATGTGGGGATTCCGAAGCAGACTTAGTACATATTTTGGCAATATGCCCTCACTTGCAGCCATTGATAAAAAATATCGAGGGTTTTTTTCAAAGTTTAGCAATAGATGTGACTCTCACAGCGTCAATTATTCTCTTGGGGGTAAAAGAAGAAGGAAATGAACAGCAACAGAGCAACTTTAGGGTAGGTGAGAGATGGGAATATTTTTTGTTTATGGCTATGGCAGTATTAAGACTCACTATTGCATCGGCATGGTTGGACCCTAAAGCACCATCATACCACCAATGGCTGGCTAAATTACTTTCAATTTATAATTTGGAGATAGAGATTTATGCAAGAAAGGGGAAAAAGGGTAGGAAAACTGGCAGGCAGATCTGGGGACCTATTATTCGGTGGAAGGAAGAGAGTTTGGATTGAAAGATGTGATTTAAGTATTTATTGGTCTAGGAGGATTCGGATAGAAAATGTTAATACTGTTTGATATGTATCGAGATTACAAAATATTGTATTTCTTTTCTTTTTTTTCTTTTCTGTCAACATGTTTAGAAATTTGTAAGGTAAATGCTACTGTCGTGCCCTGTATGTATGTAAAAATATGGGAAAAATCTGTCAATAAAAAAAAAAAAAAAAAAAAAAAAAAGAGATATAATACGGACATTGTGAATGCACGGTGAATGCTCAGGGATACAAATAGAATTATTGTTTTTAGCAATTGCTTGCAATTGAAAATTAGCAGCATTGGGTGGTGGCTGTTTTGCGTTCCCTTGGAGCAACTCGCTGATATCTAAACATATAAAAATACCTATCCACCAGACTTGCGCAATATATACCTCACTACCCAAATCACAGAAACTTTAAATATAGGATGTTGATATTTTTTACATCAATATTTTTGCATCAATATATGTGTGTGGGGATATTTTGGGAATCAATATTATATCAGTGAACCATAATTTCCTATAGGGGAGTACCCAACAATATATATCACTTCCTAGGTGTGGGGTAGGGATCTTTTCTACAGCCTAAGGAAGCTCTGAGGATCCGGCTGGACCATATGGCGCAAAACATATCGACCTCACCACAGTCACTCATTTATGCTATTTGGGATCATTGGGCACTTACAATAGCCTCTCTTTGTCTATTTTCACCCTGCCAAGACAGTTTTAGGGTAACTTTACCTTATTTCACACACTCACTTCACCCCACACATTCTACACTCTTACACATGCATACTTCATTACAGCTTAAAATGAAAAGTTCTCCGATAGGGTGACCCTTCGCGGGTCCTTAGGGCATTGCAGGCCGTGCCTTATGAGTAAAACACCCTATGATGCATGACATCCATTTGGATGTGTGAGGGCACAAAGAAATTATCCTAAGGATCCCCATGGATTCGTCCACCACTTCTTCTAGTTCTTCCTTTTTCTTTCTGCTTTAGGATCAGTACCTCCAGACATTAGTATCTTAGGGACACATTTACAAAAATATGTCAGAGTGTGGAGCTGCACCAAATTTGGCAGCACCGCACATTTTGGAAAAGCAGGCATATGCAGTATTCTCAAGAATACTGTGCACCCCTGTGTTCCCCTAGTGCTGATGCAAAAAAAGCTGCCTAGCAGCATCGTAGGCACCCTGCTGCCAAGTTTAAAGGGCATCTGCGCTGCAGGGATGATTGTTTATGTGTAGGAAGGGACATCTTCTTTGCACATAAACAATCAATTAGGGTGATTTGCTCTTTCTATGTGTGCTGAGGAATGCAGCTCACATGGAAAGAGCAAGAAATGAGGAGACATGAATAATGTCTCCTCGTATCGTCGTTCTAATTCCTGGTATTCCCTGGCTTCAGTTTTTGGCACTGCCTTAGCCTTGTATATCTGGGGCAGCATCACAATGCCATGGGTGTTGTGGTGGAACGCCTACAGCAACACCCATTGCATGCCCCTTTGCTGCAGAGGACTGGGGCAGGAAAGGGCATATTTACAAGGTGGAATTAAGCCATGCTAAGTGGCTTAATACCACCTGGTAAATATGGGAAATGGCGCTAAGCCACCAGAGCATCAAAACAAAAGTGATGCTCCAGTGGCCATAGGGGCTCCTAAATATGCCCCTTAGGGCCATATGTAGGTGACCCAAAACCAGTCGGTAAGGGGGAAATTTGTTAGATTTTACCGCTACCGACCGGTATTTCGTCATTTGAGATGTATCGAGGATTCGGTATTAAGGAATCAGTAAATACCAATTCCTTAATACCGATTCCTTATGACCTTGCAGTTAAGGAATCGTTAATGCCGATTCCTTAAATGCAATGTAGGTAGCACTTAAAACAGTGCACCTCAGCCTTAAGGAATCGCTATTCACCACCAACTCCTAGTTGGTGGTAAATAGCGATTTCCTTTCAAAAAGCACTTTTTGCTTTTTGAAGAGTGCCATGTGGCACACATCCAAGCCCTTAGGGCATGTATGTGTGCCACATGTGCACACATGCACATTTCAGGGGTGCCAGAGGGTGTCCTTTGGACACCCTGGCACCCTTGAAATACCTCCCACGATTTCTGAATCGGTAATACCGATTCGGTAATACCGAATTTCTTCGCATTCATTCCTATGGGCCTCCAAGCCCATAGGAATGAATAGGTAGGCGAATCCTTATTACCAATTCGGTAATCAGTAATATTAACAATTCGGTATTTTTTACCGAATTATTCCCTACATATGAAATATCGATTCCTAAATACCGAATCAGTAAAATTCACTATTTAGGAATCGGTATTTCCAAGTTACCAACATATGGCCCTTAGTGTTTTCAGATCATGGGTCCTGGACCTTTATCTGCTCCCAGTCCCTCTTGGTTTTCATATAACTTTAAAGAATACACACCAACTCCATTGCTTAATTTGAGCCTGTGGTTTCTAGTGCTCAGCACCAGCACTTAATTGCCAACACTGGTGCTTGTGACAGCCTGCCATAAGGTGGCGCTGTCTGGCTAATTTAGAGATAACCACTTCAACAACAGGTAATTGGTAATTCAGTATGCATTAAAATTATTGGAGAGAAGATGGCGCCTGTGTGAACGGCCGCACCAGCCCTTCCCCCGACACCCGGATCCTATGATGGGAATAACGAGATGTTCCCCAGCGGAGAAATAAATGAATAAATAACACATATTAGAACTTACCAGCAGTGTTGGCCCTTGTCCGAGGCTGTGTTTCGGGCAGTCGAGGCGGTATTGGTTACTGCAGTTCTATCTGGCATTCTGGGCACTCACCGCATACTGCAGCTGGCATCATCTTTGGTCTGAGGAGGAGGAGGGTCCAGCAGGATCAGGTGGCTCATAACCAGAGCCTGCACCAACAGAGGGATGCTCCCAAAGCAAACCGCTCTGTACGAGCAAAGACCTTGACAGCAATATTACAGCTGTGACACTAGCATTTCCAAAGGAAAATGCTATATCCAAGCCAGGGAAATGAGGAGCCAACACTTATACCACTAAGGTAAACAACCCTAAAATATTTTTGAAAGGAAAGCCGAGACTGGATACTGCTAAAAGGGAAAATGGAAAGGGGGATGGAAGGATGGAGAAAACCAACAGGGAAAGCCATCCCTCCCAGAACGGCCAACCATAGCAACATCAATATCACCCCCAACAGAAGCAGAGTATCACAGAATTTTTCCCACTATTTTGATCGCTGCTGGATACTCTGTGACAGAAACAGAGGGAGCGCCAGGTGGTGGTAGCCTGAAGGACTTACATGGTGACGTTGGCAGCTTGGAGAAGACCGAGCTTGGAGGGGAATGCTCTGCAAACAGGGTGGAAGTGATGGTTGAAGGACACGCTGGGCTGACTAGGCTTCTGGTAAGTCCTAACTCTGAATTTTCTTTAGGGTGGGGGTTGGCAGATACTGATAACCAGAAGCATGCAGCTCTCCCTCCGTAAGCAGCATCAGTTGAGGGGACTAGGCATCATGGTACTGTGGATGGCTTACCAGCCCAATCATCACGATTCCAGGCACAGGATGATATGGATTCTAGTCTTTTAATTGAAGGGGCAACAGGGCTTGAGGGGCTGGAAGATTTGCAGAAGCTGGGAGACAAATTTTTCTCAGATGGCTCCGAGATTAGCCCAACAGATTCAGAGACATGGAGAAATGCTCAGTAATCCATTTCAAGCCCAGGAAGCCAGCTGGCAGAACCCGGGACAGTGATAAGAAGAAAGAGGCTTTCCAGAAGGAATAGAGATCCCCAGCCACTTAGTTCAACTGCAGATGGATTATCCAAACATAGCACAAACGCTGCCCTGAAATCGTATTATTCAGTAATACAGAAAGTCTACCCCAAGCCCTTGATGCAGGAAGATACCTCTAGCCACATGAACACAACACAAATGGAGGAGCCCTCCTTGAAACAGATTTATGAGTCCATCAAGCAGCTTCAAGAAGACATCCGAGCAGATTGGAAAAAAAACGGTTGGCAAGTAAAAAGCTGCAAGTGGCAATTAGAAAGATGGCTAAAGCCTGCATAGACATGAATACAAGGCTGTCAGCTGAGGAAGAACGAACAGCTACTCTAGAAGAGAATGTGGCTAGCGGTCAATATCAGTCAGAGTCACAGGGGGCACAAGTCGCTGACATCCAATGGAAATTAGAAGACTTTGAAAACCGACAGCAGGAGACTAATCTCAGAATTTTAGGCATCAAAGAAGCATTTGAGGGGAACGATATCTTGACCTATATACTAAATCTAAAGAAGGGAGCTTTCCCGGAGCTTCAACACTGGAACTAGGACCTTGACATTCAGCTGGTGCATCAATTCCCATTAACTCTGAAGAAACCAGGCCAGTAGCACAATGAAGAAGCTCCAAACCCAAGAGCAGTCATAATTTAGTTTGGAAACTACCTACTCCGAGAAGCACTGTTTTCAAAGGCATGCCCCAATGGCAAGCAAACTTATGCAGGCCAGTATTTTTTCCCAATGCCAGATTTTTGCCATTTTACTGTGGAGAGACATTGGAGGCTCAGACAGTTGATCCAACCATGCCAAGCGCTGAAGCATATTTGATGAACCTGGCTCCCCTGAAAATTATATTTCAGAATAGCACAAGAGTCTTCACCTCTGAAATACAAGCAAAGGAGGACACTGATAAACTGAAATAGCTCAGGCTGAGTAGTCCTTTTGCTAAGTAGTTTATTTCTGGCTTTATACCTATGGCTTTTTTCTTATCTTACTGATTAAAAATGAAACTTAAGGGAGATCTCTAAACTAGGTATTAAAAATTAGCTGTGACCCTATAGGTGGCGGGGGAACCAATCACAAGTCCCATCATTAAGACCCTCGGTCTGTTTGTATCACAGAGTAGGCGGGGGAGGGAGGAGGGGGAAGCATGGGCAGGGCGGAAGGGGGTGGGTTCAGAAGGGGGTTGAGTCACTCAGTGGGGTGAAAAGAAATGGGGAAAAACACAGTTACATTAGAATATCACAGAGGTTGGAGGAGAAAGGGAAAACATGATAGAACAGCGAAAAACAGTACAATTAAAATGCAAATTGCAACAATAAATATATGTGGGTAGAATGACCCGGTGAAATGGCAAAAAGTTAAAGAGGATTTACGAATACTGTCTGCCGACATAGTGGGCCTGGAGGAGATGCACATTGAGGGATCAAGGAAAAATGTATTAGAGCAGCTGGGATATCAGCCTGTGGCATATACCACACAAGGAACTAGAACCAGGGGTGGCTATATTGGCCAAGAAGGGGGGGTATATCATTTAAAAAGCAAGCAACTGATAGATTTTGCCACTGGGCAATCATGGAAAGCAAATATTCTGGGCTTAAATTTACTCTCTGCTCAATTTATGGTTCTACGGGAGATGATCCTGATATTTTTTTAATTTCTTAATACAGAGCTCACTGAATGGCAAACACCAGTAATAATATGTGGTGTTCTGAATATCAACGGCTTGGGTGGGCTATGGAATGGGAGCTTTAGTAAGAATGCTGGGCGGAAAAGGAAGGTTTATTGAGCACTGACTCATCTGGTACAAGATAGCAGGCTGACAGATATTTGTCCATACCTAAAGCCTCATGAAGGGGGTAGCACATATTTTTCTGCCTCGCATAAAGCAATAGAACATCTGGATAATCTTTTGCCTTGCAGCACTTGCTCACGGCATGTGCCATCAAAAGGTTTTCCAGGATTATGTCAGACCACAACCCTTTCGTCTTAGAAGGTACTAGTACAGGGGTGCAAATATCAGAACGAATCTGGACATTTGAGAGGGACGTGTTGCAAGACCCTGATTATATTAATCATATGAATAAATGGATGAGAGAGTTTCTGCAGATTAATAGGGGAACTTCTGGGAGCAGAGTGGTATGGGATGCTCTTAAGACCGGGGTTTGGGGGGGACACAGAGTTTTTCTTTGAATCGGAATAAGAAGCTATCCCAATGCCTAAGTGAAATATACAATACAATGGCGGCCACAAAGGAGGAACTTGTCAGGACTATTGCTAAAGGGATATGTGTAGAGGGTATCCTACATAAACTTTCCCTAGCATAGGCAGCCACTGGTGAAATTTCAGCAGCAAGAGTAGCAGAAAAATATATGGCCTGGTGGAGGAATTGCTATGAATATAGTGAGCGAGTCGGACATCTGCTGGCCATACGGACAAGACAGAAGACTATTAGCGGGGAGATTCTGGAAATCAAGAATCATAAGGGTAAATTAGTGTCCGGCCGTGGGGACATACAACAAGAATTCCATAGATTTTATGAGACGCTATATAGAGGAGGGATGCCCTGACTTGAGAAATGTAAAGGGGTATATAGTCTCTCTTCAAATTGAGCAGTTCTCCCAGGCAGATGCAGAATATCTTGATTTTTCATTCTCAGAGAAGAAATACAAAGTGCGCTAAAGGATTTCCCCTCTGGTAAGTCTGTGGTCCTGATCAAATACCGCTTTAGTTTTATAAAATCTTCTTTCCACACTTGGGCGCCAATCTAATCTATTTAATGTGTCAGGTTCAGATAGTGGAGGCTCCCCCCAGAGTTGTGGGCTTGGGCTAATATTGTTATCTTCTTAAAGAAGGGGAAACCTTCCAATGAGACGGGCTCCTATAGGCCCATCGCCTCATGAATAGCGACACAAAGATTTTTTCAAAGGTACTGACTTACTGGCTGAGCTGAATTATAGGAAAGGTGATATCTCCCAGGCAACACACCTTTGTCCCAGGCAGGGGACAGCTGACCACATTCGCTGAGTGGTCACATTATTTGATGGTATGTTAGACTCCTGAGACACTATGGCGTTTATGTTAATCACCCATTTCATGGTGTGTTAAATATCTGAAAATAACTATTCAGTGACTTTTATGGGGAGGGCAGTAAACAGCAGGAAATTTTGGAAAATGCTTTGGTGCTTTTTAAAGCCCCCTCAGCATGGGCCTGAAGGCGAAAGGTACTTACAGAACTACATCACTGTGGCTGAACATAGCCTATGCTTTCACAGCCACGGCCCGTATAGGGCGTGCCACCGGACGGTGACATGGGGTGGGGGAGGTGCAGGGTGCAGGGTTGTAAAATGCGGCATACGGACGATTTCAGGTAAGTAACAAAATAAATAAAACAAATGTTGCCCGCGCTGCATCGCATTTTCCGTTTCCTGAAATCATCCGTATGCCGCATTTTACAACCCCCACCCTGTCCCTCCCCCGCCCCTCATCACCGCCCGGTGGCACGTCCTATACGGGCCGTGGCTGGGCTTTCAGACAGAGCAGTGGAGACATTTTGTAATTTTCATGGTCAAAGATCCTGTCTGCATTAAACTCTTTTGAGTGAAACCAATGACTTGAAGAACAGAGCAGAAGTACCAATGAATTACCCAACAAAATCAAATGAAATTCAGCACTGCGTTCGAGACAGATGGCTCACCTCAGTACTTAAGGCAACAAAGTTAAACAACAGGCTTGTATGGCCAAGAAAAATCTCCAGAAAGCTTCTTATTTGATTTATTGTTTGCTCACTGTCTGAGACAGGGTTACATGTTTATCTTTAATGGGTTGTGCATATACCCTGGTGATTGCAAAGTAGGACCACTGCCAGCTCGGTGACCCTATCAAATGCTATTTCAGCTGAAAAGGCATTTGATAGGGTCTCCTGGGAGTATCTATGGGCCTCTCTCAAGCGGGTGGGGAATGGAAAGGGGTTTATCGAGGCCATAAGGGCACTCTATAGAGACCCCGGGCCCTACTTTGATTTATGGGAGCCCAAACGGAGCCTATTCGTATCACATGAGAGACTAGACAGGGATGCCCTTTTTTTCTCCCCTTTTATTTGCAGTGTACATAGATCCACTGATCCTGAAAATTATTGCCAATTTGAAAATCCAACCTATCTCGCTTCAAGGCCTTGATACCAAAAACTTCTGGCATATGCTGATGACCTCGCAGTAGTGACACTTAACCCTTAAGCAGCCTTAAGGGAGATTGAGAAAGAGGCAAAAGATTTTGGGGAGGGTTCAGACTACTCGCACAATCAGGCTAAAACAACATAAATTGTTATGAATAGCAGGACCTGCCTATTGGATTCTCAGATGACAAAAACGGCAGTCTACTTAGGGATCATTATAACATCTGAATTGGGAAAATTTGTCTAGGAAAACTTGGCCCCAGCAATCCAGAAAGGGAAGAAAGACCTAGAAAGGCATCTCTCAATTGTGGGCAGGTGCAACATCATTAAAATGATCTTCCTCCCAAAGATGTTGTATCTCTTTATAGCAATACCTCTGGAGATTGAAAGTCCTTGGTTTAAGGGTAAAATGTGATCAATAAGTTTATATGGGCACACGGTGAGACCAGGAAGGCACTCAGATTCATGTCCCTTCCCAGGGAGAGAAAGGTGGGCTGTACCAGATTTAAAAATGTATTATTGGGCCGCAGGAATCCAGTATATGTGGGGGTTGCTTGGAGGGAAGGTTATGGACCAGTGGGGAACTGATGCCCCCCAGATATATATGACTTTTTTTTACTAGAAATAGAGACTCATAATTGGTTTTTAAAATACAACAAACCTAGCTATTACAAAAAGGTTACATTTAAGACTCTAGGGGCGGCATCTACTGTGTGGACGGCCACCAGGAAGAAACTCGGCTAGGGAGGATGAATCTTTACACTCTGCTTTCTGGAAATCCATCCTTTTCAGATATAATTCACAATGGTGTGATGTCGCGCTGGGATGTACTTGGAGTGGAGAAGATTGGGGATCTGCTTGACATAAATGGAATAGTACATTTGAAAAGGTTCAGCTGTCTTTTAACGTTGACAGGAATTTATTTATTTTAATACCTACAGGTTCGGAGCTATATAGCCAAAAAGAAAGGGGGGGAGTTTTAAGCAAAGACCATTAGGAGGCCATTAGGGATCCAGGGGGTTGCACTGTTACTCAAATATATGAAGGGCTGGGACGATTGATGTCTGGCGATTTAGAGAAACATGGTGAGAAGTGGAAGCAAAGACTAGGTATAGATGGCGCCGAGTTCTTTGACTCACTAACAATGGGCCACCCCATTTTGAGATCAGCTGGGCTGCAAGCGCAGCATTATCAAAAAAGAAATCATTATATTATATGCCGGCTTAGATTGCTCAGTGGGGTGGCACAGGAGGAGTCCTCTGTCCCCGATGCAGCAATACTGAAGCTGACATTATCCATATGTTCTCTACCTGTCCAATCTTAGAGACCCTGAAGACACCTATAGAAAACTTTCTGACTCAGTCACTGAGGATTAAGATAAAACTGACATCAGAACTGATATTATTTGGGGTCATAAAAGAAGAAGTGCCAGAGCACAACAAAACTGTTTTGTGGCTATGGCAGCAGTAAGAATATGCATCTCCTCTGCATGGTGGGAACCGGCTCCTCCCTCGTTTAAACAGTGACTGGCACGGCTCTTATCTATTTATAATCTTGAAAAGGAGATATATGATAGAAAAGGATGGAGGGCCAAAAAACTAGGGAAATGTATATGGGCTCCCATCCATGAATGGAAAAATAATAGTGAGGCTGGCTAAGCTACAGCTTGAATGACATGGAATCCCTTGTACCTTGAATGATGGCAAATAATCCTGTTTTACTGTCAGATATGAAATGTTGAAAAAGTGCTTTAAAAAAGAATTATTACTTGCCGCCCAAGCCATTCTTATAGCTTTGGAGGCCTGCAATAGTCTGATTTGTTACACTTGTCGGAGTGTGATGGTTAGTAGTTGTGTTGTTACTATCACTGGTAGCATAGGAGGGGCAATGTGTGATGCAAGCTGCAGTGGCCTCCTGATGAGAGCTCTGCCACTTACTTTTTTTTACAAACTAAGCACTGATAACCCTACGAAACCATGATCACTCTCTTCTCTAGGCTCCTACTTAGATTGCTCTAGAATTCAGAATATTGTTTTCAAACCAAAATGTTTATTAACATTTTCAATTTACAAAGACATTAAAGACATCATTGGCATGTCAAATCATGTTCTCAATTACATCCACTGTAGACCAAAAAACACATACATTGTTTATTGTATGGTAATGTTGGATGAATCACCCTACTATATTAGACAGTACAAAAGTGTCTAATATGGAGTGGGCGGAGACGCAACTAACATAACAGTTTCAATTGGTGAGGTTGCGTTAGTCCATTTATCGATAATTGTCAATGGGAGTTTGTGTGAGTGGGGGAGGACTTGAGCAGTGGCATAACACAAAGTGATGGGACCTCTACTGAATATGAAGAGGGACCTCTGAGTTTACTATAGCTCACAGATATTCATTGGACTTGGTATCAAAAGGGGCCCTTGATGGGTTGGGGCCTCTGAAGGTTTGGGGCTCCTGCCCCGCAGTGGCTGCAGAGGACTGTGTTACACACCTGTACCTGAGTTCCAAGGTATTGATAAAAAGGTCAAAATGGGGATGGGGAATGAGGTGGATATTATGTATGCCATTTATATCTTCTGCACCAGGGTGACATCATTTGGCATAAATCTGTTGTCATCGATAATTTTTGCAAGGAGAATTATGGCAGTAGTTCTCTGCTGTGGGTGGTGTAGTGAACAGCTGGTCACGGTCTCGTGTTTGTAATATGTGTTTCCTCCAGCCATTCGTGCTGGGCTGGCTTCTACCCTCACCCTACACGCATCCATGACAGGTGTCACTGGTCAGGGGACCCGACTAATAAAAGGGGCTGGGCGCACCTGCCCTGCGCCAGTTGCCAGTACCCCAGCCATGTGACTGCATGCATTATTTTACTAGCATGAGGACTTGCCTGCACTTTTACAGGAGGGAGACGTACAGTCTGCAAGTTGACAAGGCACCTGTAAAGGCTACTACCAGGGGACAGTCCTGTGTAGTGCCTCTTATTATCATGAAGGAGGAAAACAGAAATTCCCTGTCATATGCTTACAGAGTTGAATACAGCCAGCGAACTTTGTAAATAACGTTTTATCCTTCCCAACATACTCTCAGAAGCCCAACATACCTAAAGGCATATGCTGTCCCCCCTCCCCCCACCGTCCCCCCGAACACATGCTTCCCCTGGCAGCAATTTTAAACAGATACATTTACTTATTTAAAATTAAAATCTGTTTAGATGACCATGGGGCATGTGTATCAAGAAAGACTTTTGCAATTCTCGAATTGCGATTTTTAGAGAATCGCAAAATGCAATGTATGTAGGATTCGCTAAATATTTTGCGAATCCTACATATTCCTTATTTGCGAATTGCAAATAGAGACCCGCAAGTAAGTAATACCTTCCCATTGATTTCCATGGGCTAGGAGGCTCATAGGAATGATAGGAAGACATTCTCAATTTGTGATTACCAATTACAGAATCGCAAATTGAGAATGCAATTTCAAGGTTGCCAAAAGGACACCCTGTTGCACCCCCGAAATATGTATGTGTGCACATGTGGCACACATACATGTCATAAGGGCATGTATGTGCGCCACATGGCACTTTGAAAAATGCACAAAAGTGAATTTTTCAAAGAAATCGCAAATTACCACCAACTTGAAGTTGGTCATAATTTGTGATTCCTTAAAGCCAAATTGCAATTTTTCTGTGCTTGCTACATTGCATTTCAGGAATCGCGATTCGCGATTCCTTAAATAAAATCGCAAAATAGAGAATAGCAAATTGTGCAATTCTCTAATTTGCGATGCCCTTTTGAGATGATACATCCCAAATGGCCTTTTCCTGTTCGCAAACGGGAAAAGGGCTTGATACATGTGCCCCAAAGTCTCCGATCTATGAACAGGTTCCTTTGCTCTACAGGACTTTACATTATTTATTGTCGTTGAATTGATTGCTAGTCTCCTGTAGATGGAAGAATTCATGTATACACTGGCCACTTTTTTTTCCAACTTTAATGGAAGATTAAATGATCACATAACTCTTAGACCAAGTGTTGATGCTCCCTTTCAATTAAAAGTCATGATAATCACCAGGTTTCCACTCGCCTCACCAGAATGATATGCCTACTATTTTAAGTAACACATCGAGCTGGCAGTGGTCCTACCTTGCAGTCACCAGGGTATATGCACAACCCATTAAAGAAAAACCTGTAACCCTGTCTCAGACAGTGAACCAACACGAAATCAAATAAGAAGCTTTCTGGAGATTTGTATTTGCCATACAAGCCTGTTGTTTAACTTTGTTGTCTGAAGTACTGGGGTGGGACATCTGTCTCGAACGCGGTGCTGAATTTTATTTGATTTTGTTGGGTAATTCATTGGTACTTCTGCTCTGTTCTTCAAGTCATTGTTTTCACTCAAAAGGGTGTAAAGCAGACAGGATGTTTGACCATAAAAATTACAAAATGTCTCCACTGTTCTGCCTGAAAGCCTTCAGGCTTTGCTCAGCCACCGTGGTGTAGTTCTGTAAGTACCTTTCGCCTTCAGGCTCTTGAAAAATGGACCATGCTGAGGGGGCTTTTCACAGAACCACTGTATTTTCCAAAATCTCCTGCGGTTTACTGCCCTCCCCATAAAAATCACTCAATAGTTATTTTTAGATATTTAACACACCATGGAATGGGTAATTAACATACAGTACCGATCGCCCTCTTCATGCCTGCGCTACTCTTCTGAAGGTGCAGGGGCAATATTTCAGCAGGGCTTTTATGGTGCGCAGTTCCCCATAGTAAAAGTTTAATGGTTCATTTTCCGGCTTTAGTACTGGAAGTTGTTTACCACGGCCATGATTAGCTGTCTGTATGCAAATGCACTGCTTTCCAGCCCGACAACATAAACAAACATGGCCGTTTGGAGGAAGCTGTGCTCCCAACTGTGCCCCGCAGTCTGCATTCGGTATCTTATGGTTCACAAAAGCAGCAGCAGCGTATTACTGTAGAACTGTAGAACTTGTATAGCAGGTTGTACTTGTTAAGTGGGAAATGCAAAGCACGCTCCATAATCCCAGTAGCACAAAATGGAGGCCATCAATGTGTTGTAGAAGGTTTATCATGGGCAGGGGTTTGCAGTGTTTCAATTGGCTAATGAGTAGGGGAAGGCGGGACATTCATGAAAAAACTCCTGTCTTTTGAGGAAAGGAAAGAGAAGGCGCTAGACTCGGGTACTCAAAGTACGGCCCACGGGCCGCCAGCAGCCTGGCGGCCCACGGACCTTGAGACATGTACCCGTGTTTAAAGGTTTTTAAAAATCATTTTTAAAGAGTGTCTGCAAACACTGCCAGTTGCAGCAGAGACACTCTGAGAGACTCTGCTGCTCTGTGGGGGCCGGGCGATTCATTCCAGCATAGTCAGAATGGAGCTGCAGGGGCGCTAAGGGAGATGAAATACAGCAAATGGTCTTTTAAAGACCTGTGAAGTGCTTGGGTGCTGCTGTGTGTGCGTGGCGCCCGGGAAGTTGTCTCAGCCCAGGATGACACACAGGCAGGGTGAGATGACAGAGGGTAACAGTGGGAGGGAAAGGGAGGGAGACAGAGGGAGAGGGAGGAAAAGGGAGACTGAGAATTGGAGACAGAGAAAGGAAGACCGTGGGAGGGAGTCTGACAGAGGGAGGATGGCAACAGAGGGAGGAGGGCGACAGAGGGAGGAGTGCGACAGAAACAGGAGGGCGACAGAGGGAGACAGAGGGAGGGAGACGGAGTAAGGGAGACGGAGTGAGGGAGGGAGTGAGAGAGTGAGTGAGGGAAGGTGAGTGAGGGGGGAGTGAGGGAGGGGGTGAGGGTAGGGGAGGGAGGGAATGAGGGAGTGAGGGAAGGGGATGGAGGGAGGGAGAGAGGGAAGGGGAGTGAGGGTGAGGGTGAGGGAAGGGGAGTGAGGGTGAGTGAGGGTGAGTGAGGAAAGGAGAGGGAAGGGAGAGGAAAGGAGAGGGAAGTAGAGGGAGGGAGAGGGAAGGAGAGGGAGGGAGAGGGAGGGAGAGGGAAGGTGAGGGAAGGAGACAGAGAGAGAGAGAGAGAGAGAGAGAGAGAGAGAGAGAGAGAGAGAGAGTGAGAGTGAGGGAGAGGGAGTGAGTCAGTCAGAGTGAGGGAGAGATAGGGAGAGAGAGGAAGAGAGAGGGAATGAGAGGGATTGAGACAGTCAGAGTAAGACAGAGGGAGTCAGGGAGGGAGAGAGGGAGAGAGAGGGACGGAGGAAGGGAGGCAGAGAGGCAGAGAGAGAGTGGTAGAGGCAGGGAGACAGAGAGAGATAGAGATAGAGCGAGAGGGGGATGGAGGGAGGGAGACAGAGAGATAGAGAGAGAGGGAGAGAGAGAGAGAGAGAGAGAGAGGGAGATAGATGTGTGTATGCCGGGTCTGATAGCTCAGTGGACGAAGGCATCCGCTGCAGGGATCTGTGTTCAACCTCATGGTCACAGTTTATTTTGGTGCTCTAGCCTACCGCCTCCCCCACTGACCCCGCCCCCACCGTTGCGGCCCTTGGACACAAACCACACTGTAAATTTGCCCCCCGAGGCAAAGTTTGTGAGTACCCATGAGCTAGAGCGAGTCATGGGCAAACTAGCCTGGGAATGAGGTGTGCTTCTACACTAGTTCATACCAGAAGAAGGTCTATAAAAAAGACAGTCCCAAGAAACTCTTGAGCCCCATGTATAAACCTGGGTAATTTCAGGATATCTGTTTCAATGCTGACAATGACTACTTTGAGTTTTTACTATTATGTCAAAACCAAAACTGATGACTCGTAAAATTCACGCAGATTTCGTCCCATTCTCAAATCCATCTAAATCTGTGCATAATAGTTCACATGACCTATGCACTGCACCTTAGCCAATGCATACATTTAAAAAATGTCCATGCAGCTTTTCAGAAGAATATGCACAGTGAAATCCATGCCTGCGAATGCAATGTTGGGGAAAATCAGACGATTCCTATGTTTGTCAATAAAAACGGGAAATTTCCACAGAAAAATTGTAGGAGTGAGGGTAAAAACACGGTGGGAAATAAAAAAATGCATTACCCACCAACAAGCAAAAAATTAATTCAGGAATAATGCTGATTCACAAAAGAGGTGTGCATTCACACACCAGAACACTTACATATGCGCATACTCATAGCTTACTCATCCACTCGAGTAAATCACTGCTAAAGTACTTCTTAAATACTTGCCACAGAAAGCTACTCAAATCCAGGCTTAGAGTAAGTGCCACGCCACACATAGGCCACACAGTGGAACTGTAATAGCTACAACACAAACAGCCATCAGTTCAATATCTCAAGTGACCTAGCACATGATGTGAAACAATTACATAGCAATAAATCCATGGACATTGTGACACTAATCAATTATAAAATTGTCTGAAATGCGAAACGTTAAACCCTCATCAGGGACATGAACCGAGTCACGATTTATACATGGGGGAGTTTTTTTGTATTCAGCAAAAACACGTCTCGATAACTGTGTAACACAACTTTAGTCTAATAATATAATTCATTCCAGGGTTTTACTTTACCTTTTGCATTAAAATAATCATTACTATATAGGTGTTATATCAACCTTGACCTTAGCCCTATATGAGTAAGAATGCGTAACCCTGACAAGCATAAAAAATCAATTACCACAAAATCCCTTGGCATAATTGTCTTTTGCTTTTCAGTTATCTGATGCCATAGCTCTGCCAATTGCTGAGTAGAAAGCAATGATATTCATATGCTAAGAATAACCCAAATTCAGAACCCAACAAGACCCCAGCAGAGTCACGTTCCTAATCTTTTCTGGTTTAACAGCAAATGCTAGAGCCATAGTAATAAAAATTGCAATTATTTTTATTAACATTAACCCCTTCGCTGCGGCGGCAATTCCGCCGCAGCGCTGGGGGGGGGGAGGGCGCGAGCGGCGCCCGCATGCTCGTGACGGAGCCGCTCCGTCACGAGCCGCGGTTGCGCTGTGCTCATGACGGAGCGGTTCCGTCATGGCCCCGCCCGCATAATAGAACGCGCCGCGCAGGCGCGGCGGCAGGGCCATGACGGAACCGCTCCTTCACGAGCACAGCTCAGTCGATGCTCATGACGGAGCGGCTCCGTCATGAGCATGGGAGGGGTTAATATATGTACTCCCAGTGCTTAATTTGTGAAAAAATAATAATATTAATAATGGGTTGTATGATAAAGGCATGCAAGGCTCAACCACGCGTGCCTCTACCACCCAGCCCAAACCACGAATATGACGTAACAATACATTCCTTCATCACTATTGCCTTCACCACGCAAGTTCATAGTAAAGGTATAAATGGTAAGGGTGTATGCATGGCTAAGTTTGCCACTACTCGGATCCCCCTGCCCCGCCCTAAGCCCTAAATTACAACCCCCTACCTGCACCCCCCACCCTAAGGCCTGAATTACAAACCCCCCACCTGCCCCTCCGCCCTAAGCCCTAAATGAAAAAAACCCTACCTGATTCCAGCCCAAAGCCCTAAATTACAAACTCCCTACCTGCCCCCCACCATAAGTGCTAAATTACAAACCCCCTACCTGCACCCCCTGCCCTGAGCCCTAAATTACAAACTCCCTACCTGCCCCCACCATAAGCCCTAAATTACAAACCCTGCACCCCCACCCTAAGCCCCGAATTACAAAACCCCTACCTGCCTCCCACCCTAACCCCTAAATTACAATCTCTGTACCTGCCCCCCCCACCCTAAGCCCCAAATTACAAAACCCCTACCTGCAACCCCCACCCTGAGGCCTAAATTACACACCCCCTACCTGCCCCCACCATAAGCCCTAAAATACAACCCCCCTACCTGCACTAAACCCTAATTACAAATCCTCTACCTGCCTACACCCTTAGCCCACAATTACAAACCCCCTACCTGCCCCCTTGCCCTGAGCCCTAAAAAGGCCAATTCCTTAAATACTCCCCCAAACCCAGCCCTTAAAGCAACCCCAACCACCTCCTCCTGCCCTGAGCCCTAAAAATGTGTCCCCTCCCTAAAGGTACACAGACCCCTCCCCCACCCTGAGCCCTAAAAACTTGCCACCGACACCTCCCTCCACCCGGAAGTGACCGCCAAACCGAGCACTAAAAACTTGCCACGAATCCCCCCACACCCCAAAAGCGACCTCCCCAGGTCAGGCCCTGCGCCACTTACCTTTCCCTGTCCAGTACCCTTCGGACGCTTATCTTCCTATTTCGAGTCTCTGCCCATCCCGAACACTAGAGCATATTTGCCTTAACCACACATATGTGTGGTTTAGGCAAATGCATTGTTCTGGCAAGCGTAGTTACCCCTGCGGGCTTCCGGAATGCGTGGCTCTGGCCGCATAGTTCCGAATTTTTCCCATATTAAGGACAGAGCCCTGGTCAGGAGGCCGCTGCATCTTGCACCACCCTTTGCCCTTGCAGTGCTGCTAATGATAATACTAACACAACTACTAACCATCACAGTCTACAAGTGTGACAATCCACACTATTCCAGGCCCCTAACGCTTTAACAATAGCTTGAGCGAATTCGTAAACTACTGTTGTTGTGCTCATTTCTAAATCAGATGAACAGCGGCTCAAATTAACCATTGTAGTACTCCCATGTAACAATTTCACCAGTGCCTCCTGAACACTTAACTAATATTGGATCCACGATTTTGTGCATTTGAATTGCAGTGACGTCTAGTCAGTACTTTGCATAGTATTGCATTCTCCATAGGTTTGTACCCACATGAAGGTTATACATCATGATACAACCAATTTACTGTACGAATCCTGACTACAATATTGTTTAATTGTTGACCTGTATTCATTACTCATATATTTGTATGCATGCCACACCCTTTCCTAGGCTCATGAACAGCTCTTAGCAGCAAAACTCTTTCTCCTTAAAAAAGTTCTTCCGACACATCTCAGTTTATGCTACAAAAATGTCCTTTCGCCTGGTAGTACATACTTGGCAAGTTCAGGTGCCAAGGGATTCATTTTATAGACTATCACAAAAGCCCACATGTCTCAGCCACCACCACCAAATTCCTTTCCAAATACCCAACCTGGCAACATCATCTGGTAATTGTTGTTTGTTCCAGGGGGAAGAATCCTTATGCAAAGATAATGCAAATGATTGTCATGAGAAACTGTAAATGTGCACATATCACAGAGAAACAAGCCAAAACACAATAACTATTTACACAACCTAAGACCCATATAAGCTTAAGAAAGGATTTGAAATTACTAAGGAGCCCCATTGGGCACACATAACTCAACTTGCCCTCGCCACCGTCCCACGAATTCGCAGAGCCACCACCGGAGGAAGATCGTTCTCCTACCTGGCAGCGAAGACTTGGAGCTCCCTCCCCAAATACCTACGACTGACCCAGGACCACCTCACCTTTAGGAAACACCTCAAGACCTGGCTCTTCGAGCAGTAGCAGCCCCCCCCCCCCCCCCCCCAGTGCCTTGAGACCCTCACGGGTGAGTAGCGCGCTCTATAAATGTCTTGATCGATTGATTGATTGAAATGTCTGCATTTCGCATAAATAGGAGTGAGGAGAAATAGGATATGCAGATGAAGAGTAACACTCTTCATCATGGCCGATGTTAAGATGCTAGGGAGGTCTGGCTTATCACCACACATGAACCTGGCAAGTGTTGAGGAATGGAACATGGAAACTTCACCTGCTTAATCCCATGTTAGGCTACGTTTTGCACTACATATCACCCATGTCCTTTAAAGGCCAATGGTATCAGACCTTGCATTTTGCAGCCAATCTTGAAGTCTACAGACTACCTGTTTATTATAGACGAAAAGCTTTTTCATATGAATTTTTTCCTATGACCTAAAAATCAGAGAGGTGGTAAACGGGCTTACCCACAAAGTGTGACATGCTTCATCATGTGGCCACTCATCTACCTTCGAAGAGCCTCCTTGCTTGTAGGCAACATTCTTTTCCTGGTGAGACTGACCATCGGAGTGTCATCCTTTAAGACACTAAGCTAACATGCCCTTATCTATACTGGTGCTCCTCTATATTGAACTTGTAATCCAATGTTATACTGTTCTTTACTACGTTTATGTCTCATTAAAACCTGATTAAAAGTGTGTATGGGTAAACTGACAAACTTTACTCGCACCTCTCTACACAAAATTGAAAGACAAGAAAGTGTCAAGATTTAGGAGCAGCAAAGACAGGGTATCAGGTGTAGGCCTAGTCATGGGTGGAGAAGGTGGAGAACACGATAGTGGAAACTAAATAGATTCTGAAAACTAAACTGCTAACTGTTTGACCCATTAAACATTCACTTCATTGCTACTGGTACACTTCGTGGGAATAGGCGGTGGGCCTAGTATTTTATTTAAGGACATCTTGATTTGATGCCTGTGCCTGGTAATGTCATTATATTTTCTCTCACTCCCTTTACTTTTTGGCACCTGACTTCTCTTTCGCTTCCCTTTCTTTTTAGTTCGAACGCTTACATAGTTTTCCCCAATTGTTAAATAATTTGAAATGTTTTTCTTTAGTTTTTCTTCTATCTTCCAACCTGGGATTTCAATTAGTAATTCTTTATTGTATGATTACCTAAAATAATTTACAAATACAAATACATGTTACATCATAAATAAGTACATTTGGTTGGTTAAAAGGTCTAAAAAGTTTTTAGAACGTTGAAAAAGGAAAAAAAAGAGCGAGACTGAAAGGCATGGGAGCTAGACATACAAACGTGCAATAAGGTGTCATGCAGGCGTACGTGTATTCAGTTCCAACCTGGGATTTGGGAGTGGCTCTATAGGTTTGTCTGATTGTCAGATTTTGAACGAATATATGTGATCAATAGTCAACACTGGCATTTAATAACATTGCCAGTTTATCAGCCTGTCTTCTTCAGCCTGGTATGAACCAAGGTGCAAGCCGTCAGGATGACACAGACCGACCCGGACAAACTACAGGTGCTTCACAACTGAGAAACCTATCAATCACCTGACAAACACCACCACTACACCAAGCTACTATGAAAGCGTAACCATGACTACTGGAAATCTAATATTATTTCCTTGAGCTATTAGGACTAAAACACTAATTGTCGCATGTACAGGTGCTGAACAGTTCACAAAATTCTTGCTAAATGTGCAACCGACATTTACTGCAGAATTAACATTACTTTTATGATTTAAATAAATGTGTAATTGCCTCATTACGAATGCAGTAATACTCCAACACAACATATGACAGCCAAGCCCTTTAGAACTAGTAAACTTCAAAGCTATAAATCATGAAACTAACACAGATACGAGTCATATTTTAAGCAAATGTGTGGTAATACCACAAATTGTGGGTGTGGTAACAATTGTATCTCTTTGTACCCCCTAGGGGTGCACATTCAAATTATCTCCAGGCGCGCGCAGGATCTATCGTGGGTAACCATTTCGTATGAATGAGGGAACACTGAAAACTATTTTAAGAGCTCCGTGAAACGAAGGGGGCCGCGAAACACATCCTTAAAAATAAAAGTTGAACTATAAAGATTTGATCTATATAAAGAAAAGAAAAATATGTGACATAGGTGACATTAGTGATCAGACCGTAGGCCAATGCTTATAATCCGCCAACCATTCAAACTTCCCCATGTAGCTTTTAAGGCAACATGTGTTTTTACACATTACCATTTACTGCTGGCCTCTCCATATACATTAAAGTGGAGATAGAGTGAATATCATGCCTGACACCAAAAGCATATTATCAATGGAAGCCTTTAGGACTTTAAGAGGGACAATGCTAACAGTTCGCCCTCAACCCATATCCAGATCTGTACTCACCCTCTGACGTGTGTATATTTGACTCATGTTGCTCTATTTTGAATCACATTTTTTAAATCTAAATTAAATGTTTCCCTGAATGTCTAAATTTAGTAATAAAAAGAGATGAACTTTTTTGGTGGATTCGGGAGACAAAAATAACTGGGTGCCCCAACTGTTTGTGCTAGGGTGTCGACATCTAGGCCGCCATCTTGTTTGCGGTGCCCCGTTGTGCAGCACAGGAGCCTGTGCGGGAGACATTTGTTCCCCTCAATTGAGCCCAAGGTAGGATTTATACTTTGCTGCTCTGCGGTTAAAGCGGCCTGCGACAGTCTCATCTTTTCTTGTCTGGCGGAGGTTTTACTGCCTCATGAAACCTTGAAATGCCCCGGTGTTTAAAAAAAAAAAAAAGGATTTCGTTCCTGCATCAGCGGGTCTTTATAGTCAGTGAGCGCAGGGCGGCAATGCAAGTAGGAGAGCACTTGAGCTAAAAGGTGACAGAGATAGATGCCTGGCTCTCCATTAATGAACAGGAAGAAGGCAGGGGGACTCATCCATATTCCATGTATTGCTGTCACTTGACACAGTGATAATGTGAACAGCGGACTCATCCGCCTGCGCGGCACGGAGCAGTTCCCTCCCGCCATGCTGCTGCAGTGATGTCAAGCTAGTGAATGATGCCATGCTATGGCCAGAGTGTACAGGTTCCATAAAATCCGCATAATTTACAGTTCTGGTGCCACAACTTGTTACATAAAAATTAGAAGTTGATGAAGTTCAGAAAGAATGCATGGATAAAGGAGCTCAGCCTTTGGTTTCTACTTCTTGTGCCTATGTGGCCCTCCACGTGCAGTCCCCAAGCACCCCATTGATAGCCGTAAGATGTGTGCAGCTGCAAAGGGGTATTGCCGCGTAACTACGCAAAGGAATTCATTAACATATGGAATAGAGGGTGCAAAGTGAAGAGTTTGCCTAGTTTAGGGGCAATTCTAATTACCAACCTGCAAATGGACAAATCTTTGATGATTATTCTTCAAAATATTATTTTCCTTTTGTTTATTTTTACTCTTGTTTTGTGTGCTGAATTTTACTCTTTAGGGAGATGCAACCAGGGCTCCTACCTAGACTTGAGTACCAACCATAGTTAAAATGTGTTACAAATACCTTTAGGTACAGCTTTTGTTTTCAGTTTGAATAACTGCACTGTAGAATGCTCACTAAATTTCCAGACCATCACTTGCTCTTTTCCTATGTGTCACCTTGAGTGGGACTGGTATGCCCAGATGTGGGTCCCTTGCTTGCTTTGCCACTAGATTCAAGCTAGTCTGGGTGAGGAGGGGTGTTAACTCGAAACCGTTCCCAGGATGATTGCTTCCGGTCCAGGGATGACCTGGCTTGCCAGTTCGGGCTGGACTGTTACCATGAGGAGCATGGTCAAGATTGATTTGCCTATGGCTGGGTCCCAACTTGGGTAGTGTTGTGAACAAACGATCTTGGCAGCAATGTAGGAGAAGATGCAGCCGCTGCTGCTAAGTATATGGGGGTGTGTGAGGGTGAGTGAAGAGGAGCACATGTGTCTAGCGGGATGGGGGAAGTTCAGTAGATGATTGATGTAGAAAGGTCCTAGGTCATGGAAGGCTTGGTAGGCTTGCATGAGGCTCTTGAGCTGTCATCTCTTCTGGATGGGAAGCCAGCGGAGGGCTCTCAGGTGGGGGCAAATGTGGGTTAATTTGGGGAGGTCGAGGATGAGTCTTGCTGCAGCGTTCTGTGTGGCCTGAAGCCTCCTGAGGAGCTGGGTGGAGATGCCAGCATAGAGGGTGTTGCCCTAGTCAAGGTGGCTCGTGACGAGGGCCTGAGTGACCATCTTTCTGGTGTTGGTTCGAATCCATCTGAAGATTCTGCAGAGCATGGAAAGTGTGTGGAAGCTAGAGGAAGTGACTTGGCTGACTTATCATTTCATGATCAGTTGGCTGTCGAGGATGATGTTGATGTTGTGTGCATGGATAATCGGTGGAGGTGTAGGTTCTTAGTTTTGCAGGCCACCGGCTGTGGTCCCATGTGTAAGTGTTCTTTCTGAAGATCAGTACTTCCGTTTTGTCAGAGTTTAGTTGGAGGCTATTGTCTCCCATCCATTGACTATGTTGGTCATGGTGTTGCGGAAGCTGGTTTTAGTGTTGGAGGGGTCCTCAGTGAGTGAGAGGATGAGTTGGGTGTCGTCTGCTTAGGTGATTATGTTGAGTCCATGAGATCTGATGACGTTTGCGAGGGGGGTCATGTAGATGTTGAACAGGGTGGGGCTGAGGGATTATACTTGTGGCACACCACATATAACGTCTTTGGGTGTGAAGTTGAAGGGAGGCAGTCGGATGCCCTGTGTGCATCTTGTAAGGAAGGAGGCGATCTACATAAGGGTGTCTTGCTGTATGCCTATGATTAGGGTCTGTTGATGAGGATATTGTAGGAGATGGTGTTAAATGCCGCAGAGAGGTCGAGGAGGATCAGTGCCACAGTTTATATGAGGTTAATCAGTGTTCTGATGTTGCTTGTGACGGCGATCAGTGCAGTCTCAGTGCTGTGGTTAGCATTGAATCCTGATAGTGAGGCATCCAGTAGGTAGTTTTGTTCCATGAACTTAGTGAGCTGTTGGTTAATGGCTCTCTTGAGCACTTTGGCTGGGTGGGGGAGGAGGGAGATCGAACAACAATTTTTGATGTCACTGGGGCCGACAATGGCTTCCTTTACGGGGGGGTCTGATGTCTGCATGTTTCCTTCTGTGCAGGAAGGTTGCTGTGGAGATGGAGCTGTTGAGGATGCTGGTGAGTTGGGTGCTTATTGGACTCATTGCAAGGTTGTAGAGGTGGTGGGGCAGGAGTCGGTGTGCACCCGGAGTGGGTGGAAGAGATGCTGGTTGAGGTGGTCAGGGTAGTGATATATTGTATGCTGATGCTTGTTAGTTGGTTGAGGTCTTTCGTGTTAAGGGTGGAGAGTTGGAGGTTTAAATTGTTGCAGTTGTTGGTGATCTTGCTGTTGAAGTAGTCTGAGTGGGTGTTGCAGAGCTCTTGGGAGTAGTGGATGGTTTTGTTGTGTGCCGATTTAGATACCCATATATTGGTTTCTCGATTTATGCCCTTATATAGACACGACTCTCATTCCCCTTATTTAGGGATAGAAAATCAACTGTTATTTAGGCATTACCCGTGCCTACCAAATTCAGGCATAGTCACCTACATCTGTCCATCCACATCAAAACTAGTTCTTGGAAAACCAGACTCTTAAGCCTTTAGGACTTCCCCTGCTTGGATTATTGATTTCTCCAAGAACTCATTTATTATACATGAACATCTATTCCTTAGGGGTTCATTCATGACGTTCCTCTGCCTGACTTTTACATGAATACTGGCATTCCTAAACACCTTCAAGGTATAAATATACCTTCACTTACCATGGCAAACCATGGCTCGGCTGCACAGCTCGATACGGCTCGCCACGGCAAGTTCGGAAGGAGATCAAGTCCCCGCCTGACGCACTGACCAGACGCTGACATCTTTCTCTCAGAGAATCCAGCACCAGTGTTTCTGAATCCCCTTGCGGGGTGTTAGAGATCGAGACCCAGAAAGATATTTCAACCTCTCTCATTCTAAGGTATGAAGCAGACTAGAACCTTGAGGGACTTCTGACAAATACTAACTATAGCTAAACTAGACTATAGAAAACAGCACCTACCTCTTACCTCGTACTACACTTAGGTTAGGTACACTGGGGTAGAACTAGTTAGAAGCACCAGATGAGTATTCACATTTTAACTTGTGTTATTTACGTATGTATTTTTATGAATATATTTATTTATTTATTTATTTCTGGTATTTGTAAAGCGCGACACTCATCCCATGGGATATCACGGCGCTGTAAAACAAAGGAGACTACTGAGGACTGTGCAGGGGGATCAGTATTTGGGGAAAAGGTGAGTTTTTAGTTTTTGGCGGAACTGAAGGTAGTTTATGGTGTGTCTGAGGTCTACTGGTAACTCATTCCACCTTTTGGCTGCCAGGTATGAGAAGGCGCGTCCGCCTGTCCTTGCCTTGTGGATGCGCTTGGATTTGGCAAGAGCTTAGTGATTCGATCTTAGGTTCCTGTTGGGGACGTAGAATTCCATTTTCCCTTGGAGGATGGTGGGACCAGTTTTATGAAGAGCTCTGTGCGCGTGGCAAAGTATTTTGAAAGTAGCCCTCTGGCGCATCGGAAGCCAGTGAAGTTTCATGAGGCATGCGGATGCTGAGTCTCGCTTGCCTTTATTACAGACCAGTTTAGCTGCCTGATTTTGTAGGACCTGTAGGCGGGAGAGCAGTTGTTCGTTCATCCCTTCGAATAGGGCGTTGCCATAGTCTAGGCGGCTGACCAGTAGGGCTTGAGTGACTGTACGTCGACAGTCCAGGGGTATCTAGGGGAAGATTTTTGCCAGGAGTTTGAGTATTGCGAAGCCTTTGCCCCAGAGTGATCGTATGTGGTCCTTCATGGACAGGGCGTCGTCCATGATGATGCCTAGATTTCTGGCGTGCTGTTTTGGGGTGGGGGCTGACCCCAGTGAGGGTGGCCACCATGTGGCGTCCCATGTAAGTTTAGCTCCTCCGAACAGTAGTATCTCCGATTTGCCGGCGTTTAGTTTTAAGCAGTGGTTGCGCATCCAGTGGGCCATTTCAGAGAGACAGCTGTGCAGCTTTTTCTTTGTTGTCTCTGACCCTTCATCAATTGTCACCATCAGCTGTGTGTCGTCGGCATAGGAACATATGCCGATGCCCCACTTTCTTCCAATGTCAGCCAGAGATGAAACATAGACATTGAAGAGAGTGGGGCTCAACGAGGCCCCCTGTGGGACCCCACAGCCGATGGGATAGGGTTTTGAGTAGAACTGGCCCATGTGCACAGCCTGGGTACGATTGCTAAGGAATGATCTAATCCAGTTTAATGCTGTAGATTGCACTCCTTTACTCAGGAGGGTGTTTAGTAGGCAATCGTGTGATACCGTGTCAAACGCTGCTGACAGGTCAAGCAGTATCAGAGCCACAGATCCCCCTTGATCTGTGATGCATCTGATACTGTCCGACACTGCCAGCAACGTTGCCTCGGTGCTATTGTTGGCCCTGAAGCCTGTCTGGGAGGGGTCCAGGAGTGAGTTGTTTTCCAGATACCGGGACAATTGTGTGTTGACCAGTTTCTCCAAGGCTTTGGAGAGGTAAGGGAGCTGAGAAATTGGCCTGTAGTTCTCCGGATTGGAGATATCGGAACCAGCTTTCTTCAGAAGGGGGGTCACGGATGCGTGTTTCCAGGCTTCCGGAAAGGACGCGGTGGTGAGTGATTGATTAAAAAGTTTGGTGATAAAAGGGCAGAGAGTTGGTGCAATTTTGGAAAACACAAAGTGGGGACAAGGGTCCGCGGGAGAGCCGGATTTAATTGTCTTCAATACCGCTAATACCTCGTTTTCAGAGAATAGTTGAAAACTAGTTAAACGCGGTGGGTTGCCTGCGTCTGGTTGGTCATTGCATTTGTCTGGTGTTGGAGAATGCTTGTCAGAATTGTCGGGCAGGGTAGGGGTGTTTGAGGGGGCGAAGGTAGAGTAAATTTTGTTGATTTTATCAGCAAAGAAGGTGCTGATGCGTTCACAGGCCTCAGTTGAGGGGGTGAGGGTTTGTGAGGTTCTGGATGGGTTACTGAGCTCCTTCACTATTTTGAACAATTCTTTAGCGGAATTGTGGTTTTCCTGAATTCGTTGAGTGAAGTATGCTTTTTTTGCGTCTCGGATGGCTAGGATATACTGTTTTCGTTTGGTGACATAGTTTGCTCTAGTTTCCGGGTCTTTTGTTTGTCTCCATCGATGTTCGTTTTTTTGGCATTCCTTTTTGAGGCTCTTGAGGAGAGGGGTATACCATTTTTCCGTAGTGGTTGTTTTTTTCCTTGATTCCCGCATAGGGGCTAGTTTGTCTAGCGTTTGGCGGATTCCGATGTCTAAAAGAGTGACATTGCTGCAGATGGAAGAGTCGTCCGGCAAAGTGACGTCTGTCTCAAGAAAGTTGTTTTGAAAATTAGAGTCATTGATTAGTCTCCAAGCTCTGTTGGTGATAAGGGGGGTGGATCTGGGCTTCAAGGGTTTACCAAGGAGTTTGAATGAGAAGGATAACATGGAGTGGTCGGACCAGGACAGGGGGAGGATTTCCTTTATGGTGGTCGATTCAATATTAGTGAAAAGAAGATCCAGGGTATGCCCTGCTGAGTGCGTGGGGCCCTCAACCCACTGTTTGAGTTGTAGAATTTCCATGTCATATTTCAACTGGGAAGATCCGGGGGTGTCTGTTTTTTCGTAATGGACGTTGAAGTCGCCGACGACCATGTAATTTTTATGTTTCAAGCAGAATGGTAGCAGTTGGTTCAGTAGTTTGGCGCCTACGCTGGCTTGTTGCCCTGGAGGGTTGTAGACAACTGCACCGGCTAGTATGATGAGGCCATAGCTACAAACCCTGCTATTACAGTATTATTTTATATTACTGCTAACGCTGTACATATTATACTTCGCATTCTGTCTTACGATTGTAGCAGTTCATATCTCTTGCACGAGAAATAAGACTGTTCAATAAACCCTTTTTATTGAAAATGCCCGGCTATCTATTTCTGTGTAACTCTGGAGAAACTAAGCATGCACGATTGACTGAGTGAAACTGTTATCTATTGTTTCCACAATTCTGAGAAGTGTTCCGATTCTAAGATAAACAAAGTTGTCATGTTTATGCGGTTGTCAGAGACTAATCACTTCTTGTTCATTCGAGAAGTTTCTAGTGACCTCTGAGCTAGCTGGCACACACAAGTAATTAAGTGTAATGTACTCGATACACAGAGACATACTGACCTCAGTCCTATGTCAAAACTATAGTGTATATTATTCCAATGCGCAGAGCCTATAAGGGGTGTAGGAACTACACTACAGTGTTCTAAACAGCTGTCAGGTTGGAGAATACTTTGACTATTTTGAAGAGTTCCTTTGTGTGGTTGGCCACAGGTGTGATGGATGCTTTCTTGGTTTCCTTTATGTGATGGTGATAGTTGCTGCGGGGTGTTTCATGAGCAGCTCTGTTGGTCCGTTCTTGATGGGGTGCCACCCTTTCTCCAGTTAGTGGAAGTTGCCACTAGTGGTCCTGAGTTCTGGGGTGCACTAGCTGGCATATTTGGAGGTCTTGATAGATTTTGTAGGCTGCAGAGGGGCTACTCTGTTGGTGTTGTCAGTGATCCAGGCAGTGAAGTTCTGGATGGTCAGGTCAAGGTCTGTTGTGGAATCAGGTTTTAAGATGGTGAAGGCCTGTGACCACTGAGTTTTGGTGTCCTTGTTCTAGCTGTAGTGAGAGGAGATCTGATGCCTGGTGATGTAGTGCTGGGCGTCGGTGATGGTGAAGTGCACAATGGTGTGGTCAGTCCAAGTGAGGTCTGTGGTGTGGTTTAATTCTATCACTGGAGGTGAAAATGGGGTTGAGTGTGTGTCCAGCTTTGTGCATGGGTGCAGCGACCAGTTGGGTTAGGCCGCCGTTGTTCAGGTTGTCCAGGTGGAAGACGGAGTTGGCGTCATTGAAGTTGTCAATGTGGAAGTTGAGGTTGTTGAATAGAGTGTAGTGTGAGAGTCGATTGCTAGGGGGGTTGAGGTTGGGGATGGCAATGCAGAATGTTGCTCTGGGTCCCACATATCTGTAGACGAGGGTGCCTCTTATCGCAGGCTTCACATCAGTTTGAAGTTGGAAGTTGAGGCATTCCATGGGAGGCTTGGGGTCGTTTTTGATGATGATGCATCTGATGGCTTCCTTAAAGATGATGGTGATGCCTCCACCTTTTTGCTGGTACGGTCTTAGTTTATCTTCTTGTAGCCTCAGGAGTGGCGGTGGAGATGTTGGGGTTCGAGCCAGAATTGAGGAAATTTCATTGATGAAGGCAACATCCGTGAAGAGGGTGGTGATGGTGTCCCAGATTTCCGTGGCATGTTTGCAGAGTGAGCGGGCATTGAGCAGGATGCAATGGAGCGTTTGCAGGGTGCTGTTGGTCTTGTGGGCAGGAGTGGTGTGAGCTTTTTCATAGGTTGTGTCACAGGAGAAGCAACAGAGCCAGCAGGTGAAAGGTCCTTTGGTGGATCATGGGGAGGAGGAGATGCAGCAGTAGTTTCAGCATATGGGGCCACGTCCTGGAGCTCCTTGGCGGTGAATCATTGTGTGGTGGAAAGGCCAGGGAGTCCTGGCGATGGGTGTTGTGCAACTGGTGGTGCATTGAATGCATGCCCGCTGCACACGTCCGCTGCGTGACTGTGCAGCGGCCTCCGTTAGTGGTCCTGATGGTTGGTCCTAGTTGTACTGGGCACCTGGCAAGGACCTGGAATAGCAAGCGCAGGACTAAAGGGAAGACGGCTGAGCAGGAGCAGGGGGAGTGGCAGCGCAAGGACAAGAACGGCAGGCAGCATGATGCAGGGGGAGCAGTGGTGCAGGGACAGGGTTAGCAAGTTGCTCAGGGACAGGGGGAAGCATTGGCACAGGGGAAAGCAGCAGCAGTGCAGGGACATGGACAGCAGGCAGCGCAGATGAAGGGTGAGAGGCAGCGCAGAGACAGGAGCAGGGGAAGCAGCCATGCAGGGACAGCAGACAGTGCAGTGGCAGGGGAGGCAGCAGCGCAGGGGCAGGAGGAACGGCAGCACAGTGACAGCAGGCAGTGCAGGGGGTGGGCACAGTATATTAAGCTGGGGTCAAGCAAAATAAGGGTGGCTCACCCCAGCCTCCTCAGGACTTTGACAGGCACAAACATGCCTGCCCTTGGCCGGGGCTTTGCCTGGGCGTCGGCAGCACATGTCCCATGGCGAAGGAGTTAGCGTCTGGTTTAAGGCCGGGGATGCGGTAGCCAAAAAGCAGAAGAACCAGTACGAGCTCTCCTTTCAGTGTCAGAGACTGCTGGGAGGTGCAGTTTCCAGGCTGAAGGGTCAGGAAATGTCCTGCAGGAATCGATTTTTGGCTATAAGGTAGAAAGGGGCGGGAATCACAATACCGGGAGGAGCCGGTCCCTGTTCTCATTTCAGTGACTGAGGCTGCTGGGATGTGTAGTTTCCAGGCTGGAGGGTTAGGAATTTTATTGAACTGTTAGCAGGTAATAAAGATAACTTGCTCCCTGTCCAGACAATAATGTTGGTCAGTGCAGTTTTGAGGAGAAATCTTGTTCTTGACATAATGGCAGGATCATTGTCACCCATACAACAGCACACAGGGCTGATCGAATGTGTCAGTTTTAGAACAAAAGAAAGTGAAGGGGGTATGGATTGTTTGATGGTGTAGAAGGGTCAAGATGAAACCCTTGTTTCAATGTTAATCCACATTCATAAAAAGTATACCGATCCAGATGTCATTGTTGCCTTGATAATTCACATGCAACTGGGTATGTCACATGAGGGAGTTCACCCACTACTTTTTATAATTAGCATACATTTTATTAGATGAAGGGTTAGAAGGCAAGCTTACGTGTCTTCAACAAGGTTGTATTGAAAAATGACCTCACCTAGCAGGGGAAATTTCAACAATGCTTTTGGAACCATTTGAAAACAACAATAATAAAAAAAAATCACTACACAGCTCATGTTCATAGTTTGCAGGACTGCATTGGTGGCATCCTGCCCTGGATTCACAAGGGACTTCACCAGTCACTTCAGGGATCCCAGTGGTTTAACTCCACTTTTAGAACTGACCACTGGCATGGCAATTTATACTGAGGTGTAAGTAGTGATAGAGCGCAATGTTGTTTTCTCATTTATAGGGGTGCATTATAATCACGTGTGAATCCCACCTACATGTAATCTGTTGTCGTATTTACATTAGACCATTAGATTGTGCACCGTATAACGTGAGAATAATAGCACAAACAATTAATGTTATACATACTGGTTTAGATGAAATTATAAGATTGTAAAAGCATATTCACGATTTGGTATTCAGTCATAATATCGATTCTAAAATATAGAATAGCACAAATATCGAAGTCAAAATATAGAATGGACAAAATATCGAATGGACAGAATATAGTGGTGAAAAATATCGAATTTAAGGTAAGTAATGTAATATCGATTTTTAAAATATAGAAAGTTAAAATATCGAAGTATATAATATAGGTATTAAAGTATATTGAATTTTCAATAATATCGAATTTTTTAAAGTGTTTTTTATGTTATGTTTTTTAATTTTTGCGTAATTTAATTCTGTTGTGGGTTGTGGGTACACAGGGGAATAGGGTGGGAAGTAATTTAATTGTAATTAATTAAATATGTTAACTTACTTTTTGGTATTCATTTAGAATTAATTGTTAATTAATTTTAATAGGTAATTCATTAATTTTTAATTGGTAATACATTTGTATTAATGTATTAATTGATAATTATGTTAATTTAATTATTTCATTTTCCGTAGCGGGTTGTGCGTTTATAGGGGAATAGGTTGGGAAGTAATTTAATTGTAATTATCTAAATATGTCAATTTATTTATTAGTATTTTTTAAAATTAATTTCTAATTAATTATTACTTTGTAATTCATTAATTTTAATAGGTAATTCATTTTTATTATTTGATTAATTGATAATTATGTTAATTTTATTATTTATTTTCCGTAGCGGGTTGTATGTTTATAGGGGAATAGAGTGGAAATTAAATAAATCATTTTTATTTATTTATTGGTATTTATTTTTAATTTATTATCAATTAATTGTTAATTGGTAATTAATTTGTATTATTAGGAAAATAATTTTAATAACTAATATGTATTTGTATTTTTAATTGATTAATTATTACATATTTTGAAATTGGTAATTTATTTTAATTATTTTTTATTGGTATTGATGTTTAATATATTTTTATTATTATAATAAATCTTTACTTTACCTTCTGTTAAACTCACTAGAGTGGGAATAGTAATTTTTATCCCCACGCTATCCAACCCTTTCCCTACTGTTGCACTCTCTGGAGTGGGAATAGTAATTTTTACCCCTACGCTATCAAACGCTTTCCCTACCGTTGCACTCTCTGGAGTGAGAATAGTAATTTTTACCCCTTCGCTATCCAACGCTTTCCCTACTGTTGCACTCACTGGAGTGGGAATAGTAATTTTTACCCTCCCGCTATCCAATGCTTTCCCTACTGTTGCACTCTCTGGAGTGGGAATAGTAATTTTTACCCTCCCGCTATCCAACGCTTTCCCTACTGTTGCACTCTCTGGAGTGGGAATAGTATTTTTTACCCTCCCGCTATCCAACGCTTTCCCTACTGTTGCACTCGTTGAAGTGGGAATAGTAATTTTTACCCCTACACTATCCAACGCTTTCCTTACTGTTGCACTCACTGGAGTGGGAATAGTAATTTTTACCCCTATGCTATCCAACGCTTTCCCTACTGTTGCACTCACTGGAGTGGGAATAGTAATTTTTACCCCTATGCTATCCAACGTTTACCCTACTGTCGCAGTTGCTGGAGTGGAAATAGTAAATGTTACCCTTCCGCTATCCTACAGAAAAAATATTGTATATTTTTAATTAATATTATGTTAATATATATTTGTGTTAAAAATCAAATTGTATGTTTATTTTTTTAACTTAAATTAATTATTTAATAATTTTAAAGTTACTTAAGTATTTTTAAGTATGTTTTAGTTAATTATAGTTATTATTTTATTAATTTTAAATTACTTTTAAGACATTTAAAAAATATTGATATTTTCACTAACTATATTTTTTTCCCCGATATTTTTGATTCTATATTTTTGTACTTACCTGTTTGTAGATAGGACTTCGATATTTTTGCTTTCTATATTTTTTCTTCAATATTTTAGGTATTCTATATTTGTGTATTCTATAGTTTTTTCAGCGATCCTCATGATTAAAAAGTGTTTTATATATTTATGTTCCTGTACTGTGTCGATATCCCTATGCTATCCAACCCTTTCCCTACTGTTGCACTCTCTGGAGTGGGAATAGTAATTTTTACCCCTACGCTATCAAACGCTTTCCCTACTGTTGCACTCTCTGGAGTGGGAATAGTAATTTTTACCCCTTCGCTATCCAACGCTTTCCCTACTGTTGCACTCACTGGAGTGGGAATAGTAATTTTTACCCTCCCACTATCCAATGCTTTCCCTACTGTTGCACTCTCTGGAGTGAGAGTAGTCATTTTTACCCTCCCGCTATCCAACGCTTTTCCTACTGTTGCACTCTCTGGAGTGGGAATAGTAATTTTTACCCTCCCGCTATCCAACGCTTTCCCTACTGTTGCACTCACTGAAGTGGGAATAGTAATTTTTACCCCTACACTATCCAACGCTTTTCTTACTGTTGCACTCACTGGAGTGGGAATAGTAATTTTTACCCCTATGCTATCCAACGCTTTCCCTACTGTTGCACTCACTGGAGTGGGAATAGTAATTTTTACCCCTATGCTATCCAACGTTTACCCTACTGTCGCAGTTGCTGGAGTGGAAATAGTAAATGTTACCCTCCCGCTATCCTACGGAAAAAATATTGTATATTTTTAATTAATATTATGTTAATATATATTTGTGTTAAAAATCAAATTGTATGTTTATTTTTTTAACTTAAATTAATCATTTAATAATTTTAAAGTTACTTAAGTATTTTCAAGTATGTTTTAGTTAATTATAGGTATTATTTTATTAATTTTAAATTACTTTTAAGACATTTAAAAAATATTGATATTTTCACTAACTATATATTTTTTCCCGATATTTTTGATTCAATATTTTTGTACTTACCTGTTTGTAGATAGGACTTCAATATTTTTGCTTTCTATATTTTTTCTTCGATATTTTAGGTATTCTATATTTGTGTATTCTATTGTTTTTTTCAGCGATCCTCATGATTAACAAGTGTTTTATATATTTATGTTCCTGTAATGTGTCGATATTAACAACGTATATGCATATATATTCTCGTCCATATGTGTTCTTATGTGAGCCAAACTTGGTAGGCCTAACTTTCGTTTCTCCCTGCGCTCTCAATTTGAAGGTTAATTAGGATTTATGTAGCAGTGGAATTTTCTCTCTTTTCTCCCTTTACTTTATTTGCTGTAGGTGCAAGAATTTGACCTCGTTAGTTAGAATAACCTTTTTGTTCTAAGAATAAGGCAACAATAGGAAGGAGAGGATGCCTCTGAAAGAGCAAAACTGATAGTTAGGTAGGATGTCTTTTGTGTCTGGAAGGGCCTGGGAACCAAGAACATCGGATTGGAGTTTGGATGTAATATTGCTTCATGTAAAAGTACCTGCAAGGAGGTGTTTAATTAACTGAGGAGTTCACGTGATACAATTGTGGGTGTGTTTTTCCTATTTTGTATCGAGACTTAGGGAAAGAATTGTTAGATGGCTGCTTACCTAGGAAGAGGAGAGCATCTCAGAACAAGCTCTCTAGCTTTACGCTACTTGACCCAAATAACGTGAGTGCACTTCTTAGGAAGTCTTCACGTGCTGACACATTTGGGGGTCATGCCTGTGATAATGCTAAGTAGAGATGTCATCTTAGTGGTAGTGTAGGGACAGACTAGGGTCTAATCATCACTTTAAATTGTCAGTGGTGAAAGGCTCTTGATGAAATATCGATAATTGGTTGTGCCTTAATTTTGAAATTGTTGATCCTGTGCATACTTCAGCTCCTTAATGATGTTAGATTCGATTTTGTATTAGTGCCCATGTATTTCTACACTCTCGTTATGAGGTGCCTGTATGTTCTGCTTTTCTTGGCCTTATGATAAATATCCAAAACTTAGAATCTGGAGTCAGTGTTCTTTGGAGTCGTAATTGATTACGAGACATATTTGTTGATTATTTTATCCCCTCCACACTTGGAAGTAGGAAAAAAGGAACATCATCCGGGGGTTCCAGAGTTAGTCTAGAACATAGACCCCAGCCCCATCAGTAGCGAGAACAACAGCATCCTGGCACAAATCATAATGTTCACCTCAGTGCAAAAAAATGTGGGAAGACACCTGAGGCATTTGCTCCCTTTTATTGCATTATTACCCACGCTTTGCTTTGTAATCTCCACTAGGTAGGATCTACTAGAAAGCCTGCTTCCTCATGCTGTGTATGCTCTGAAAGATCTTCAAATAGCTCCCAGTCTCCACCAGAAGCACGTCACTCATAACTTCTCATTAGCCGCTTAAACAACAGCAACATACTCTATGCAGGAATTACCACACACCTCCTGAAGAGACTGCAGACCATTCAGAACTCAGTGGCCAGACACATCCTGAACTTCCCCAGATGGACACACATCACCCCACCTGAAAAAACTCTACTGGCTCCCAATCCACGAGAGATACCAATTAAAGATTGTGGTTCATGCCTACAAAGTCCTACAAAACCGAGGACTAGTATACCTCAACCACCTCCTGAGCATTCACCAGCCCTTCAGGCTCCTTTGATCCACCTTCATCTCCCTTGCTCACACCCCCATATCCACCAAAGCAACAGTAGAGGACGCTCCTTCTCCTACATCATTGCTAAGTAATGGAAAAACCTCCCCCTTGATCTCTGGGCTTCACCCTCACTACAGGAGTTCAGAAGGAACTCAAGACCTGGCTGTTCAACTGATGCCACACGAGCAGCTTGGATCTCAGAACCTGGATATCCTTGTGGGTGATTAGCTGCCCTCTATAAATCCTGTTTGATTGATTCAAGCACAATTTAAGCAGAGCTCCTGTTTGGTGCAAGTGTACAAATTATTGTCAATTGTGTTTGTGTCCAATTTTATGACCTTGGTGATGTTGTAACTCATATGCTATTGGCGCTGCTGGACGTCTGGTACAATAGGATATGAAAGTCAACCCCTCTTTCATCTGCAGTGGCTTAGCTTCTTTTTGGGTCTCTTCCACTTTATCTGCTTCCTTCTCTACTTAATGAACTGATGAAACCTAGTTTTGGAACAAGAACACTTACTATAGAAAAATATCTGTGAGTAATAAGTTCCAACAATGACATTATCCATACCCATTGCAGAAGAGAAGAAGAAACAGTGGTAGAGCTAGACTATATTCATTTCAGCAATGATTGCTAATACATTTGGGAATTACCAGTTTGCTAATTAGTTGTGAATGGTTTGGAAACCACTAAAGCTAACCCACAAACTCTCGTACGGCAACCAAAACAGGTTAAAGTCAAAACTGTATCTCCAGACCTTCTGCTCAAATGTGGTGGAGGCAGTCAAATAGTTTGCATGTAGGAGAAAAACCTGGCCAGCCGTGCTCTTTTTTTTTTCTTTTTTTGTCCTCATATGCCACCTTGGTTTTAAATGTGCAATCAATAGGTTAACAAGCAGCATGCTGCCTCAGTTTTCTCAGAACTGGTAGGGACAGAAATGGAACGTAGACCTCATCCCTCAGCAATAATGCTTAAGCCAACAATGATCGCCAGAACAAAACCTTATGGAGGTTGCCAAAATCCAGCCAGGATACTGATAAGAGCATCAGAGCACGGCTATAGCCAAAGGTGGGATTGATGGCTTAATCATTGGACCTGGGGAAAAAAAAACGTTTCTCAATGATCCAACTTTAGGAGATGCCAGAAAGATCTGTTGTCTGGGTTCCCAGCTCTGACCAGATCTAACCTGGAGACCTGCAAGACCGAGGCGTACCAGTCATTGATAGATGGAAGTAAGGAGTCCTTCCATTTCCTGCATATCTCCCTCCTAGCAAGCAGAATGGAATAAAAGCCTAACTTCCTGACCAGCGTGGGAGCCCCTTCTAAAAGCCCAAAAATATCCAAAGAGAGGTCCAGAACAATGTTGGAACTTACTGATGACGAAAGAGTCTTACTTATGGCCTCCCAGAATAAAGATAGGCAAGGGCACTCGAAGAACATGTGGATGTCCGAAGTGGCCACCAGCCCACATTTCGGACAAGCCTCCATGTTCCCCTGGGTAAATTTGGAAAGTCGAAGGGGAGAATAGTAAGCCCTGTGATTGGTGAAAAAGTGGTTCCTACGTAACCACGCTGGTTTGACGGTGTCCCACAACATTCTACATGATGAACTCCAAAGGTCTTGCAAATTCGAGTTGCTCACATGTGGCGACCAAAGCTCATCTGGTAACAAGAATACACCATCCATTTCCTCCAAGATCAATCTATACCAAGATGAAATCTCCTTCTTAGCGGGAGGTTTGTCGACTAGGAGGGTTATAAGGCTGCTGTAACCACCTAAGGGGAATTTGCTTCCTCGAGAGGGCAGTGCAATATAAGAGCGTGATCAGCTGGATATTTGCAGGAATTTTTAAGCCTGGCCAAGTTTGGGCCGATTTTATTGCTTAAACACTCCCAAGAGAGCAGGACCCCATCGACAAATAGGTCTCCACAAACCTCCACCCCGGCTTCTCTAATAGGCACTGCAAGTGTATCCCTCAGCCAGGCCGGACTGTCGGGAAGATCCCATAAAGGTGTCATGCTACCATAGTACCCTATTTTAATAGATTTAGATAACTGGGCCCAAATTCTTGCCATTCCCAGTAGAACCTTTAGTTAAATTTTTTTTTTAAACTTGGGGTCTCCAAATTTGAAAAGAAATCCTGACTGCCTAACCCCCTCTCCCTTAAGCGAAGTAGAGTACAGAGTCCCCACCCCATGCTCAAATGGTTTCTTTAATAACATCCTGGCATTGGATAACTGAAACGCCCAGGCATACCCCTGAAGGTCCGGGGCAGCAAGCCCCCCCTTTTCCCTGCGCCTCCTAAGCTTTTTCCAAGAAATTCTTGGGAGATGTTTATTCCAAATAAAGGTATTAATTTCGGCCTGTAATTTTTTAATAAGAAAAGGATCAAAATATAAGGGAATAATATTAAATAAAAAGGAAATCTTGGGCAGAATGGATATTTTGACCAAGTTAACCCTTCCCAATAATGACAAAGGGAGATGTGCCCAAGACTGTAGTAACTTACGACAGTCCTTTGCAACCTTGGAAAAATTAGTTGTGACGATCTGGTCAATGTCCTCTACAATGCCAAGGCCCAAATACCTCATCCTATTTCCCGGCCAGATGCCCGAGCTAAATAAGCTCTGGTCAATTCTCCAGGTCATCATCTCGGTCTTTGAGCCATTGATCTCATAGCCGGACACTTCCCCAAATTCCAAGGCCAACTTAAATATTACCGGAAGGGCCGTATGCGCCTCAGACGTGAAAATGAGGATATCATCCGCGCAAAGGGCCACCTTTCTCTCCCAACCCCTATACGCGAACGCCTTGATATTTTCATTGTCCCTCAAACATTGGGCAAATGGTTCAGCATATAGATCGAATAGGAGTAGGGAGAGCGGGCAGCCCTGCCGTGTTCCCCTCGAGATGTTAAAGGGATCGGATGGAACACCATTGACAAGAACATAAGCATTAGGGCTCTGATATAAAAGGCTGATTGCCCGGCGAAATCCTCCCCCCAGGTTGAACTTAGCCGGGGCCTCCGACAGGTACAACCAGTTGACCCTGTCGAAGGCCTTGGTAGCATCCAGCATAAGGACCGCCAAGGGAAGAGACTCCAAAACTGCCAAATCGATAGCCCCTATTAAGTCAAAGGTTAGCTCATATAACTGCCGCCCCTTAACAAACCCCTTCTGATGCAGGTGCAATATATTGGGGGCGACTAAAGCCAATCTATTAGCAAGGATTGAAGCAAAAAGTTTGTAGTCTACATTTAATATCGAAATTGGTCTATACGAACCACATGCAGTAGATGGCTTCCCTGGTTTAAAAATTTATGTTATGGACGCACTGTCCCATGACACCGGAGGACGCACGCCATCCAGTAAAATCTGATTAAATAGCACTACCAAGAAAGAAACAAGTTCCTGCTCCAAAGCTCTATAAATTTCAGCAGGTAGGCCGTCTGGCCCTGACGCCTTCCACTTCTTGGCATTCTGAATGGCTTTCCTAACTTCCTCTTCCGAGATTTCACTGTCCAACTTCTCACTCTGCTCAGCAGAAAGGACTGGGAGGGTGATCTTACTAAGCCAGTCTTTAATGATGTCAGGGTTCATGTTCTTATCCTCTCAATAAATAGTTTGAAATAATTCTCTAAAGGCTGATCTAATGTCAACATCTAAGGAGAGTGGGACATTATTGACATTAATCAGCTCGATGTTGTTACGGACCTGATCCGTTTTGGCTTTCCATGCCAATAACTTCCCTGTTCCATCCCCTTACTGGAAGTGTGCGAGTTTACTGGCCTCCCACCTTTCTTGTATCCGCTGATTAAGAATCGAAGCTAAGTGGCCCTTTAGGGAATGCAATCCTTCACGCAGAGGTGTTAAAGCAGCGTCCGTGGAGGCGGAGTCAGCATCAATATCTAGCTGGATCTTAGCTACATACGCCTCCACCGAGATCACGGCCTCTCTATATTCCTTCCTTCTATAAGCCACTTTACCCGTGATAAGGTCTCTCAAAAACGCTTTAAGAGAGTCCCACATGACTCCGATACCAGCCGAACCTACATTTACCTTTATGAAATGTGTCACCTCAGTCTTAGGAAACAGGACATCGTCAGGATGAGAAAGTAAGGAGCAATCAAAAGACCAACTCCTGACCGACGCAGTAAGAGGGGTTGTCAGTTCCAGAACTACAGCCGAGTGATCGGATAAATGTAGTGGTAGATATTTGATGTCCCTTGTGCGGTCAACTAGCTTCTGATTAATTAGTACAAAATCTATTCTGGACTGATGGTGGTATTTATAGTTCCTGAAAGAGACGCCTTGCTGTTTACCTGCCCTTAATCTCCAAATGTCCCCATACCCATACTGCTTCATTGCGTTCAGCAAGAAGGATCTTGATTTCGATGGGATCCGGGAACGACTATTATGAGATTTATCCAACACCGGGTCTAACACAATGTTGAAATCGCCAGCAAATATTACAGGCTCGGGGAAGGACAAGAGATGGGAAAAGATAGCCTCCAAAGATGATGGATCATCTTGATTAGGGCCATAGTACCCAACCATAGTAAGTTTAGTGCCCAGAATCGAAAGTGAAGCAATAACCCATCTACCAGCTGGGTCCACCTTAGAGTCTAACACCCTAGCCTTTAGTTGTTTCTTAAAGATAAGCGATACCCCTCTAGAAGACAAAGACTGAGAGGTAGAAATTGCAAAGTCAATCCACTTGTTCCCCTTAACTAACGTGTCAATTTCAGCCTGGATCAAATGCGTCTCTTGGAGAATGATGACCTGTGAATCTGAGTCCCGAAGATACTGCAGTAACTTTCTGGCCCTAGGTTTAGTGCGTAGGCCGTTGACGTTCCAAGATATTATTTTTAATTTACCCATAGACACTGACCCAAACACCGCCAAACCTTAATTGGGTGCAAGAGACATCTTTAGCTTGCCCTACCCCTATACAAATTGGCAACACATTGTGCAAAAGCTTAGAAACAACGTAGTAAACTAAGACACAAAATTGGCAAATGAGGATTTTTTAATGACATTTTTGCACCCCCTAACCTCCCCTCTGTGCCCATGCCCCCCCCACCTCCTCCACCCCTCCCATGGAGAACCCTTGGTGTATCTAACCGGATCAAGTCCAGTAGATGGCACCCCACATCAGGCTCCTGCTACTCCACCCAAACGCTAAACCAAATTTCCTACCAAAGTGACCTAAGTGTACCAGAACAACTAAATGTGTGCATTCTATAAAGCAGGAAAAAATTCATTTTTTGGGGGGGGAACATTTTTTAAATGGATTTTTTATAGATTTAACTTCGTTTTATTATTACCTATTAATGATGATTATGTGTATCTATGATTATGTGTTAACATTCACATTCAAATCCTTTAGTTAGCCAGTGTGATTAAGGGACCATTTCCTATTTATCCGACGCCTTATTGCCCAGATCTAAAAGGAGCTCGTCAGCAGCTTGCACTGACCTGATGTTAAACATCTTATTATTGTGCATCACCTTTAGTGCGGCCGGAAACATGAGTTGAGCAGTAGCACCCAACTTCCTAAAGGCGTCCAGCCGCCTGCCGAACTCCCACTGCTTCTCCAGCGTGACTCTTGATAAATCAAACCTGATAAGGAAAGTGAACCCCTTACCAGGTAGGGTCTTCTGTTTTAGAGCTAAGTTGAGGAGCTGCTCTTTAAGAGCATAAGTGTGAAAATTTACAAGTATTTTACAAGGTTTGGACCTTTGCAGGTTTCGCCTAAATGGATCTCTATGAACCCCTTGAATGTCAGTGGCCAGCTCCTCCAAGGTTTGATCCATACATAACGAGTCCTTCAATAAGTGGACAACAAACTGTTTGACATCAGAGCCTTCTGATTCCTCTGGTATATTAAGAGATTGTAGGTAAGGACAGAGCTGGCAATATCATGTTAGTACAACCCGAGACTAATGCCGGGACCAGACCAATGTCAGGAGGGGAAAAAAGCACAGGGACCAGAACTGGAAAGTCTTGAACACCAGACTCTGGTTCTATCGATGAAGTAGACATCCCCTGAGCCTCTGAGAGACGAAGTACCTGTGGTACTACTTTAAAATATGAGCGTAAAGAGGGAGTTATCTTGGAGCCTACATCAAGCACAGCATTAAGGTTCCCTTTAAGTTTGGCTTTGCCTCTAACACTGTTAGACCGTATGGACTTTGACTTAACCTCAGTTGAGAGATAAGAAGAGGCTTTCTTACCTCCAAGGGGGGAAGAGACGTTGCATATCGGTTTTGCGTTGGTTTCAGGCTCCCTCGACTGTGCCTTGACAAGCGCCTTACCCCTTCTGCGCCCGCCTCTCCCCTTACCTTTAAACTGATGCTGCTGCTGCTGTTGCTGTAAGCGCAGCCATTCCTCCTCAGAGTCCCCTGACAACTTTACCACAAGACTCTCTCACTCCTTACCACCCTCGGGCTCCTCAGCGACCTCTTCACCCTCCACTGTATCACGGTAGGCAGACTCGAGGAGCCGAGCCTTCGCGGGACCGCTGCACGAAACGTGCACCAAACTACGTGCCTTCCTACCACGCCGCAGCTCCAGGGCGGCCGAGGACCAGAACCGCAGGACCAGCGGAAATCCTGTGGGCTCAGAAGAAACGAGGATGGACACCGCACCGCTACTGCCTCCTCCAACGCAACGAACTCTGAGAACGCTGCTGTGGAGTCCCGTCATGGAAGTGGAAGACAGACCCATCGGCAAGTATATCGTAGAGGATCGGTGAAAAATTGCCAAAATAAGCTTGATACCTGCTTTGTTCAGCCTCCCAAGTGATAGTAGTTTGCTCGGTAGGAAAAAACAAAAAATTTAATCGAGCTCGTCAGGCATTAGGTGGAGGAAACTGGAGCCCGAGTCCCAGAGCACCAAGCAGCTCAGCCATCTGCCGCCATGTTCTCCCGTGCTCTTAATGAAGCTGGCATTATTTGACTCAATATGATGAACAAAATATGGGCAAATGTATTTTTTCTCATAACCCATAATCATAAAAGTTGGCCTATGAGTAAAGGAAGGACCCTTTGCTTTTCACTGTTGTAAGTTACTTCAAGTGGGTTTTATTTCCTATATTAGCATGGCATACTGTGCGCCCTCATTGTTGTTATGTAGGCCTTCATTTAAAGTTGGGCAGAATATAGTTGGGTATTATGCAGAAAATCTTAAGTTCCATTACCTCGTGTTAAGGTATTTACTAAGGGACATATTCTCTAGGACTCCTTTCCGAGTTAATGGCAATTTATTTCATCCAAAGTGGCAATATTGTATTGCCCCATTCACAAGCTGGTGTTAACAGCCCATACCACCAGTTTACCTGTGATAGCAGCCGCAAAAAACATTGCCACAGATGACCCCCGCAACTATCTCTAATAAAATGCAGAGTAGGCGTTCCTGTACAAAAAGCAGCTACAGCACCACTACGCAACATTCTTACTGGCCAGACAGATAAGCGATAAGAACACAAAACATGCGATAAGGTACATTAGCAACAGGAAACTAACACCTGCTCTGACCTGGTGTAAAGTTGGATGACAGCCTGCACCACAAAAGGGAGCCTAGGCTAGCGCCACACCTTATAGTGTAGTTCCTATAGCCCTGATAGGCTCTGCGCATTAGAATAATATACACAATATGTTTTGACATAGGACTGAGGTCAGTATGTCTCTTTCGAGTACAATAAACTTAATTACTTGTGTGTGCCAGCTTACTCAGAGGTCACTAGAAACTTTCTCGAATGAACAAGAAGGGATTTGTTTCTGACAACTGCATAAACATGACAATTTTGTTTCCTTTAGAGTCGGAATAATATCTTCAGAGTCGTGGAGACAATAGATTACAGTTTCACTCAGTCAATCGTAAATGTAAATGTAAATGTGGGTGTACTTGTAAAGCACACTGCGACTCCATGGAGTATCCTGGCGCTGAAGACCGCTGGGGAACCCGTCCTGGTTTTCCCTGTGAGATGGTCCCTTTCTGGGTATCTCCAAGGTGAAACCAGGCATCCCAGTGGGGGGCCGTTGTAGAGATGAGGCAAGCTTAATGCCCAGAGTTGCCGGGTGTGTTCCCTGGTTAGAGTAGGCACTGAGGCGAGAATTATCGAGTCCGTTTTGACCCTAGTCCACGACCCTGCCGCGTCGGGAATTGAACCCTGGTCCCGGGCCGTTCTCTGCTTACGGGTCTGCCGCCTCTAACCAGTGGACCACACCACTCCAGGAGCTGCATGATCGTTGGCTCCATGGCATCTGTTGCCCTTCAGTTTGCTGTGTGACAATTTAGATACCGTCTATAGATTTCCCAATTCATGCCCTTATATAGGTACAATACACATTGCCCTTATTTAGGCATAGAAATACAGCCCGTATTTAGGCATTGCTCATGCTAACCAATTACAGGCATGGTCTAGTACATCGGATCCTCTTCGTCACAACGAGTTCTTGGAAAACCAGACTCTTAAGCCTTTGGGACTTCCCCTTGCCTGGATATTGATTTCTCCAAAAACTCATTTATTATACATGAACATCTATTCCCTAGGGGTTCATTCATGGTGTTCTTATGCCCGACTTGTATGTCGTTGTGATGAAGAGGATCCGATGTAGTAGACCATGCCTGTAATTGGTTAGCATGAGCAATGCCTAAATACGGGCTGGATTTCTATGCCTAAATAAGGGCAATGTGTATTGTACCTATATAAGGGCATGAATTGGGAAATCTATAGACGGTATCTAAATTGTCACACAGCAAACTGAAGGGCAACAGATGCCATGGAGCCAACGATCATGCAGCTCAGAGCCCCAACAGGGCCAGAACACCCACTGCCACCGCATCCAGGCCCCCCTGGACCAACACTGAGGCTGCGCAGACCAAGACAGCGACCCTCAGAAAATGCACCAACCTCACAGACCCAACACCAGAGAATGTCATTGCCCACTACATGCTCAAAGGGACAACCATCCTCCACATCCTGACCACCATTGTTCACAGGATAACGGTATCAACACAGCGGAAACCAACATCCCACCTCAGACAAAGCTACTGGCTGTGCAGTACCTGTTGGCCTCTGGTATCCTCCAACAACCGCATGAGACGGAGGAGTCACACAGCCAGCCCAATCCAAGTCCCTCACAACAGCTATGGATGACACCATCAGCTTTGTACCCCATTATCTTTACTTCCTTTACTTCCTGTGCAGTGTGGGCACAGGAACAGCCGGGGACCAAGCAAGGCGCCTACGCCACAGCTGGCTTCCTGCACATGTGAGGGGGCACATGTCCTACTTGTGCCCCCTGGCAACACTGAACACATGAACCACAACAAAAAGCACACGCATTCCATCAATGTGCAGTCAATAGTGGACCACTGGGGAATCTCCACCAACGTCAACGCCAACCACCCAGGCAGTGTGCATGATCCCTACACCTTCCGACAGTCCATCATCAACCTGGTCTACCTGGATGGCATCCACAGAAATGCATTGCTTATTGGCAAATACCAAATGAACACAACACACACCCCAACTCCACAACCATGCAACTCACAACACTGGAAAGGCACACATCACAAGCTCACAAACAACATGCCAAACAACATGCACACCCACCAGACACAACAGCACAACTCACTGTGGGAACCTGGGCCAGCCATGTACATCAGCCATCAATGGCCTTGCACCTCAGCCACACAATAACAGAATGTGGGAAGACGTGGGGACCAGGCATGTGTGAAGGAGACAAGTGGCCAATGAGTAAGAATGTACACAATGCCTATTGTGGTGTGGATGTGAGGGCCAGACTTCAGTATCACGATCACACACATATCCCTATTGACACACACCGCTGGTGTTTGGAGTGGAGTGGACAGTGGACGCAACCATGTCACTCCAGCCAGTGGATATGAACACGGAAATGTAACTTGTTACATCCCCCCTGTAAGCGTGAGCAGAGTGGGCTGGCCCAGCTTACGCCCGGCAAGCGTAGGGGTATGAATAAAAGGCACGTAACTCTGGGCGTGGTACTCTTCCAGAATTCTCAACGTCTCTGCCAGGGCGGCACCTCTCATCCCACCACTAGGCTGCCATTGTGAGCGGTGTTGCCTGTGATCCTGTGTGCCTGCTGCACCCCATGATGCTGGTACCCGAACCAGACATGCCTGCCCCTGCGCACCCAGGCCTCAATGCCCACCTGCTGACACCGGCTTGTGTTGAGGAGGGCCCACCATGTGCCGGTGCAAGCTCCAAGGCCGAGGCCCGCAACTTTCTCAGCCTCCTCAGACCATCATGGCCTCCACAACATAGGCCTGCAGTACTCCTTCCTCATTGACGTACTCTACCGGCAGACACAGTGGACATGCAGGTCACACATTTGGAACTGAGTCTTGATTACACCTTGGCAGAGAACATCATTTATGGCAGATTTTATGTCACTATACTCCCTTCGATGTGGTGACACCAAGTCTGTGTATAGCATCACAACCCCACATGCATGTGGGCCCATGCAGACTACTACCCTCGGCCTACGCTACACTTGAGTAGGTCACACAATTGGAACTGAGCACCGATTTTTCAAAGGCAGAGTATATATCATTGCACACAAGGAGAGGTGTAAGAGGATGACGTGTTGCAGTAGGGAGGAAAAAAGGATCATCATTAGGGAGGTGATCAAACACTACCGACAACTGCCCTGGTGTCACTAACTCTGTGCATCGCGAGCCTACAAGGCGTGGCTGTGGGCCACTGCTGACTGCTGCCTCTGGCCTACACTGCGGTCCAGTAGGTCACAGAGTCTTGAGTTAGCAATGGTGGAGTTCATATCCGTGTACCCGCATCATTGCAGACTGCATCCCCTCTCAGCCCCAGTACCACTAAGTCTGTTCCCCGACATTCATGGACACTCACTGGTCAAACTTTGGAGGTGTCTGAGTCTATGAACTAGGGGGTAGTTTCATTATCATGCAGCTGATACCGAATTGGTGGTGGCAACGAGGCTGTAGCATTCTACTCCACCATTTGCTACTTCCGGATGGCAACTGCCCTCTGCATCATGCCCTGGAGGACACCTTCCACTGTCCCCTGTGACCCTCCACCACAGTCACCTTGGACACTGTCAATGACCCGCTCAGTCTGTGTGGCCCTACCTTAGTGGACTGCAAGTCACCATCCCATGGAGGTGTGGCTGTGCCGGCCGCTGTGCATCTGGGGCCACTAACTCTGTGCAGCTCACGTCAGAGTCCCTGTCTGATTGAATATTGGATGACTTCTGAGACAATGGCTTGGGGTTGTCAACGCCTTGTGTCTGTGGCCTTGAGTGGTTTGCTGCCTCCGGCCTCAACTGCAGTCCACCAGGGCTCACACACCCAATCGGTTCCTGACTGGCCCAGACTTGGCATCACTGCAGGAAGAATACTGGTGATTTGGACTGTGCACAATCTGTCTTTGATGTAGATGTTTGATATTTTGTCACGTGCTTCAGAGGGGTCACTCTCTAACTTCAAGAGTGTTATCTGTTTCAAACTCTGTAGGCAATCCCTAAACATAGGGATTGGCCCTCTGAGCACAGCGGTGAAATTCGCTGTGCACGATTGTAAAGTAATTTGATCTTATTCCTTCAAATATTGTACCACAATGTTCGTTGTAGAATTATGCTTTTACTCAGCTCATAAATTCATGAATTCATTCATATTACATTGTTCACCAACGCCGCTTTTTTGAACTACATGTTCCAAAATAATTCAAACTGATTAGAGATCAAATCCCAATGCATTTTGTGCACTTAAGTGCAGTTCTTCAGGGGAATCTACGTTAAACCAAAATAATAAACAATCATTCATTTTTTGTTAAAACGGGTTCAGTCGATAGATAACATATGAATGTATCATCACAATTGTATGCTTGTGTTTTGAAACATGTGTAAAGCAGTGAGGGGGAAACACGTGTTAGGTGTCGTGTTTGCGTTGTCAATAAAGATCCCAAGTTGACAATAGTTTTATACTGATAACAGATGTAACGTAGCTCAAATCTGTACAACTCTATCCAAAGCGTGTATCGAACCGTGTGCGCATAGTAACACTATTTATCTCAAAATTTGTATCCATTGTTAAAATTTCCTGATGGTGTGTCGGATTGCGATACAAACATTATTCAGCCAAAACGCCACTTTTTATACGGTTAATCTATGTTCAAACACCTGTGTTTTCACGTAATATAACCCATGCGATTATCTTCAGTTAGTTATTATCTATGTGTGAAAACTAATTGTTAAAAATGCATTCTAGGCCTTCTAGCTCTCTTAAAAGGTCATTTGCCGATTAGGGCTTACCTCACATTCAGTTTATCCTGTGTTCGGCAGTGTTGCAAAGGATTCTACGAACGTTATCGCGTGTGTGTTGGGTGAATGAATTGTGGTATGTTAACACGGAAAATGGACTAGCGATCACATGATTGCATCTAGAACATGGGTGCCATCTTTGAAAGTGTTTACGATATAAAATGTGTTCACAATTATATCTTTGGTCGTGAAAGTTATAGCTAAAGAGTTATCATTGTGATGTATTGAAGTGTGTTATGGTTATGATTTGTGCAGCCATAGTGCATGTGATACATCATGAAGTTCATAAGTGGTGAAACTGTAAGTAGTTCAAAACTGGGTTACACATGTGCTAGTATGATAAAGCAATGGTTAAAACAAGCATAAATATGACATGATGTTAAGTTATAAATAACAGGCGAATTCCAAGCGGTCATTAAGTCCTTTTGACTTCATGGAGTCCATCTTATATATCCAGCTGTTCTCCATCTGCAGCAGGATTTTGTTTTTGTCTTTAGTTTTCTTGATTATCTTCAAAATGTTAAACTTGAGTTGTGCTATATTATGGGATCTTTCGTTGAAATGGCTTGCAACTGTCGACTTTACATTTTTGGTTCTTATATTGCTTTTATGTTTCAGTGTACAGGTTTTTATTTTTCTGCTGGTCTTGCCCACTTAAACTAAGCCACAAGGGCATTTAAGCAAATAGATCACATTTGAAGAATCACAAGTAGCTGTCACTTGTAGTTTAACCCCTTCCATGCTGATGACGGCCGGGAGCCGTCATGGCACACAGTGCTCGTGTGCTGATGACGGCTCCCGGCCGTCATGACCGCACCCGCAATTGGAATGTGCCGCACAGGAGCAGAATCGCGGCTGCGCCCAAGGGGTTAATTGGCATGCCTCTTAATGGATGAGTGATCGTATTTCCTTTGATTATGTTGTTGCAGTTGCTGCAATTATGACATGGTGTGGTCCTCTTGTATTGAATGCTCTTGGGGGTATTGGTTGGTTTGAGAATTTCTTGAATGTTTCGACTCCTAGTATGTGCAAATATCCGTGCATTTTTAAAGATCCCATTGAAATCCGGCTCATGTACTAGTATTGGCCAATGTTTATTGATAATCCTTTTGTATTGGTGGCTTAAGGTGGAAAATCTTGATATGATAACTGTCCTTGATTGTTCTGGTTTCCTTGTGGGTTGTAACAATTCTTTACGGTTCTTTTGAGCACATTGGTTATCGCTTCTTGAAGTATCCTCTCCGGATAGCCACGATCTTTGAATCAGGTCACCATGTTTTCAATCTGGATTTGTAACTCTGTTTCTTCTGATATTTGCGATGGTTATGACACGTTCTTGAGAATATGCCCCTAGGTTTTGAAACTACCTCGTATTCTGAGCATTCAACAGAAAAATGAGGCATAACATGCAGAATCGTTTTTCAACACAATTAATTACATGTTTTGCTTTCTTTCTAGGACATTTCCCACAATAAATTCCAGCAGGTATTGTAATATAGCACTTAACTTATAATAAGTGCCTTTGTCTGAACTGTAAGGCATGAAATCACATATCGGCAAAGAAAGCTAAACCTTGCAATGTCGTTAATATGAGTACCATAAAATTGGTAATAGAACCACCTGTTAATCACATGCTCACTATTATCACTGCAAACATAATTTTATTTCCATGTCCTTAGATCAGGAGGGCTAGTGGGTAGCAAATGCCTGTGCTATTGAAATGCAATGGCAAGGAGTTACTTACATGAATGGAGCTAATACACTTGCTATTTTACTTGCAAAACTGTTTAGACTCGGTGTGGGAACCGTTGTAACTACCAGGCTTGCTACAACTTGTGTTGAATCTATCCATGAAATGTCCCTACTGTTGTGAAAAATGGTATTAATGGAAGTGCCTCCTGGCCAATCTTTTCATGTTTCATTATGTAGTGATGAAGGAAGACATCAGGTAAGTTTTAATTAACTTTATTCTACATCAAGCTGGCCCATCAAGCAGAGCAGCAGCAATTGATAGACGTTAAAGATCAACTGTCCAAACTAGAACCTTGGTAGAGAACACTCACAGTGTAAGGTTCTGCACACCTAACCTTGCAACAAGCATAGGTTACTACAAAAATAGATTACAACATTGGTCTTCCCTTTAAAAAAGTAAAGACTGGAAAGTATAAAAGAACAAAAGGAAGAAAGAGAAGGAAAGGGAAAAGAAGAAAAGGGAAAACAAAGATCATAAACAATATGAAATGATTAAACAAAAGAGGTGTAAATTCTGTACCAGATGAATAATTCTAAGTCTCAAACACTGCGCCTCTGGGCAAATTGCCCTGCACAATCTACATAAATTAAATTCTATACCAATGAGGAATTCTTCAGTCTTGAACATTACGCCTCAGGACAGGTTGCCCCGCACAATCTTCATTACTCTCACCTGTTTCACTGCAACAAGATTTACTGGGGAGGGAACTCTTCACTAAAAGACTCTTATTCCACCATTGCCCATTGATGAGCTTGACAGAGTTGCCTCTCACATATGTGACTTTCATTGGAAGAGCCCTTCTTCACATGGACAGGTTTCTTTATGGAAACATAAGCACCAGAATTTATGACAAAATCTTTAACACACTTCTTAGAATCAAAATAAATGTTTTGTTTTTGTTTTTGCTAATAACTCATTGATGTTTGAAAGGGGATGTGAGTCAATCCATATTTCGTTATTCAAACAGCGAAGTTCAACACAAACCCTGAGTTCACCATTCTGTTTCCTCACTACAACTAAAGGTGACAACCATAAAGACGACTCTACTGGTTCAATTATGCCTTGGGTACACAAAGAATCTAGTTCCTTCTCAAGATCTTGCCTGACACTGAAAGGAATGTTCCTAAGCTTATGTTGTACTGGACTAGCACCGCCCTTTACAATAATCTTGTGCTGAAAGTCTTTTATTTTGCCTAATTCTCCAGAGAACACAAGGGGAAATTAATTAACTAAGTTTTCAAAATCAGGACTGTCTCTTATGGCCAGAACTGGATCTTTGGTTCCCGGTCTGAGTACTATCCCAAATAGTCCCTGGTGGAACCATGCTAAGATGTTTAACCCTTTCTGCACCACTTACATTTTACCTATATTCTTCCTTCCCTTAAATTCCATGATCTCTTCGATGTACCCAGAAGGATTAATCTCATGTCCCTCATAAGTGACGGCTTTATGATCTGGGGGAAAAAGAGGTCTGTTAGCCCATGTTGCGTGATAGAGTTCTAGAGTAATCATGGAGATACGTGCTCCAGAATCAACAAGAAGATTCAATACACGATCCCCTACAGATATCTTTACATAAGGATCAAGACACAATTCTGGATCCTCTGTAATGACACCATGATCTTGTACAACAACAACCATATTACTAAGCTCTTTAGTAACAAACTCTTCCTCATCTCGCATCATGCCTTCAACAACAACACATTTCACCGGAGAAGGCTTAGGGTTGAACTTGCCTCTACCTGCCTGACAGATTTTAGTAAAATTGCCAATCTTGTTACAATTTTTACATGTTACAAACCTAGCCAGGCACTTAGTGCCTGGAGCTTGTGGCTTATACCCGCACCTAAAACAAATGTTAGTTTTTGAAAAAAAAGAGTTCTGTCTTTCTGAAAAATGTTGTCTGTCTGATGGTTTGTTGTCGGATGCCTTGGCGTCTTTCACTTTGATGGCAGAGACAGGTTCACTTTTTTTCTCATCTAATTCCTTGACTGACAACTGTGATGTTTCAGTACTCTTTGCCACTCTAATGGGCTCCTCTAGGGTAGGATTCCCCATGGATAGTAATTTTTTTGTTTAATGGCTTTGTCTGTACAGTGAGAGATGAACTGGTCTCAAACTAGTTGGGCAGCAAAGTTTTCGAATTGACAGTCTGCCACAAGACTTCTTAAAGCAGTGATATAATTTTCAACACCCTCCCCCGTGTTCTGTGGTCCTAGAAAACATTTGTGGGGAAGTACGACCAAGCTAGGTTGAACATCAAACCTTGTTTGTAACTTTTTAACTGTGCCTTGATACTCATCAAGTGGATTTCCTTCATCTTGGACAGAATTAGGAAGATGTTATAAAATGTGCCTTCCTTCAAAGCCATATGAGTGTAGTAAGATGTACTTTTTACGCTCTGCTCGAAATCTCATGGCACCAATTGCATCAAGGTAAGTTTCTAAAACATCAAACCATTTCCTCCATTTGATAGGCAGCTCACCTGGTGTCTCCAAAAAGGGTCGAGGTGGAGAAACTGCTTGCATAGTCATATTTTTTTTTAAATGTTAAAGATAGAGCAGGGTAAATGCTTCAGATATACAACAGGGCAATGGGAATGTCCACTCCAGTCATAAAGAGTATACCCCAAGTCAAATGAACCTGCACACAAAGAAAAATAATATGCAGCACAAAACAAACTATCTGTTGCAATAGAACAAAAGATGGCAAACAATGAAGAAGAAATAAGGCAGTTATGACTAAGGTGAGAAGTGATACTGTCTAGGTGACTACCTACTACCAGATGAACACACTAATAAGAACTTTGTGATGTTGCCCACAGATAAAAAAATAAGCATTGAATTAAGTTGTTTGTTGAAAAACACATGCGCCCAAAACAGTACTTTGCAGTATGCAACAGAAGCCCGTGATGTTGAGTAGAACTTGTCCTTTGTACGGCTCCCTTTGTTGACTGTGACGTAGTGCAAGATGCTGGCAGAGTTTTAGAATCCATTGGGGATGCTTTGAGGAATGTCTCTGTGACGTAGTTACTATGGAAAGCTTTCCGCATTTCAATGTTGAAACGCAAGTGTGCTAATGTCACGCGTGCAAAACACAAACGTGAATGCTTCACTGGGCACTTAGCTTCTACCGTTGCTGGAACGCAAGTCCATGTTGTGCATTCCAGATACACTAACCTTGATTTTCCTGCTGCGCTCTGCTTTCATGAAACTGTAAGTGGAGTGAACGCCAGCTGGTGAATAGAGATGACAGCCTCTGACTGCTTTAAATATTGAATCTTCAACGCTCTGTCGTTCCGCTGTTCCTCCAGTAGCGAAGATCTTATCTTCAATCAGCAGTTGCTTGTGTCCTTTCATAAGACTGCTCCTTCGTTACACAATGTGAACTCCAGCTGGTGAATAGAGATGACAGCTTTCGACCACTCTTAACATTGAAGCCTCAACACTCCGTCGATCCGCTGTTCTTCCAGTAGCAAAGTTCTTATTTTCAACCAGCAGTTGTTCGTGGGTTCATGTGGATGGCCCAGCGCCCGTCGCCAAAAAGATTTAGTGATGAAGAAAGACATCAGGTAAGTTTTAATTAACTTTATTCTACATCAAGATGGGCCATCAAGAAGAGCAGCAGTGGCTGATACACGTTAAAAATCAACTGTCCAAACTAGATCCTTGGTTCAGAACACTCACAGTGTAAGGTTCTGCAACAAGCATAGGTTACTACAAACATAGATTACAACTTATTACTATCTATTTTTAGGACTGTTTGTTTAGATTGAAAGTTAATTTAGTTACTATCTCATGGCTTGTGCTACAAATAGCCCTAACATGCAGCAATGGCTATTAAAAAAGACCTTATAATTCGGTCTGCCTAGAAGCAACTTTTCTGTGTGCCGGAACTCATGTGAAAATAGAATATAGAGTGGGTTTCTGCATTGGCAAGGGAGCAAAAAAGTAGCCCCTATCTTCAATCACTGACTCAAATACTGCACCCAGTGCTCTACATTATGAATTTCATTTATGAGGTATTGCCGTAGGGCAGGGCCGTAGGCCTTCCTGCTGTGCTGCCCCACAGAAAAAGTAAAGTGCAGAAATGCGCTGTACCCATCAAATATGGCACAGTCCTTTTATTTTCCCCTGCCCCGGAGCACAATGGCTGCCGTGTGCCAATGCAGGCACCTTTGCACCATGGTGCTAGGGTCACTGTGTTGCAGGGAAGATTATTTTTGTGCAGGAAGGAAAACCTTCCTGCAAAAAAACAATAAAAAGAGGCTTTTTCCTCTTTCCATGTGTGCTGCACGTTTAGAAAAAGGAAGACAAGGACAAATAAAGATATTTCTCATCGCTGTGCCTCCCATAGGCCTCCTTTGGGGAGGTGTTCTCTTTGGCCCTGCCTCAGAGTTAAGATTTCTTGTAAATCTGGGGCAGTGTCAAAAAGCCATGAATGTTGCTGGGAACACCCCCAGCAACGCCCATTGGATGCCCCTTTAACGCAGAAAACTGCATTAAGGGAAACAATATTTACAACAGCATTATGTCAAAAAAAGTGGCTTAGTGGTGCATTGTAAATAAGGAGCAGGCTTCTGCGCCACGTAACATCACAAAAAGTAACACTCTGTCGGCAAAAGGTTATGTTGTCATGATTCACAGCAGGGACTACAAACAGCAAGCACACCTCTCATCACAACAGGCATCACAGCAGTAATAACATCTGACACCAAACCAACATTCATTGCTGCTGCAGAGCAGTGACCAGATAACTCACCATAGCTCAACCTGGGAGGGAAAACAACAACGACAACTGCTGCCACCATATCATGGGCAACACTAGTAACCACTGCTTGGGCTGCTGTAGTGACCACAGCTGCCTCCATAGCAGGGACAACAACATCATTAATAACAACCACCACAGTAGAAACAACTGCAGCTAAAATAGCTTCAACCACAGCAAAAACAAAATCAGCAAGAAGAGTATAGCCATGGCAAGTGCCACAAGAGCAGTGGTCATCTGCTCTATCACAGCTATTACTTAAGCTGCAACACAGGAGCACCTTAAGGTGTCCAAATATTTGCAAGGACAGCAGGGACCCCAGCATTAACAACAGCTATCTCAACGACAGGGACAACTACAACCATAGCATAATAACAACAAAGACTAGAGGTGCCATCATGGTAGGGACAACAGTAACTGCACCACTGTGCACCGCAGCAGCAACCACACATATAAACACAACAGCGAATATAACAACAACCATATCTATAACCACAGCAGGGACCACAACAGTAACAACACAAGTCAAAATTAAAAGGCACAACAGAGCTGCCCCAATGACAGGGACAACAATGGCTGCTAGATCAGCAGGGGGGGTCACCAAGAACCACTGTTGTAACAACAGCAAATACTAATGACTAATGTTTGCACATTTTTTGTTTTGTGACTCCCTTCTATTCAGAGTTCAGATCATCCCTCACAGTACTTCATATTCATATTCTCATTTTTGTCCTATCAAATACATTCCAATCATCTCTTGTTTTTTTTCTAACAAAACATGTAATTGTTAATGTCTCATCCTACCTTTGTAAAAAAAAAAGGAATGTTGACAAAGCTTGCTTCCATCATTCTAAAATCGAATTTCCTTCACACAACCGTTTTTTCATCTTCGGATTCCCGGTAGTCAAAATCCTTTGCTGACTCTAATTACCCCTTCTTAGGTAATTTCTCTTAATATACATCACTTGTTTCTTTGATATGCATTTGAATGCCTGTGTCTTTCCTTAATGATTCACTGAAAAAAGACTAATTGGAGCCTGAAATGAATTGGGGTAAAGGAAGGAGTGTGGTTAACATCTAAGAATCCAGACATCATCATTTTATGTATTGTGACACACACAGACATAAAAACTTCTTTCAACTCAAACTCAGATGAACCACATCTCATTAGGCCCCAAACCAAAAGTGAGGGCAGTGTGTGAAAAATGTGTGCTTATCAATCAGCTTTCCTAAACAGGGCTAATCACCTGCTACACATGCCTTTGTATTACATTTGCTTCCATATTCTTCTGCACTTTGTCCTATCAAGGGCAGCCACGGCACGTGGAGGGAGTTCCAGTGGGGCAGGGAGGCGGGGCGGGGGAAGGGCAGGGTGGGGGTTGCTAAAAACCGGAATATGGATAATTGGAGGTAAGTAAACAATTTAATTAATAAAATGAATTTTGTAGCGCGGGCTGCATCTCATTTTGCAATGCAGGGCGCGCTACGAAATTCGTTTTATTTAGCCTCTTTGCCAGCGAACTAGCCGAGGTAAAATCATCATGGGGCGCCTCAAATATTGCATGGCTAAGGGAAGTGAAACTGGTGTTGGAAGAGATGGGTCTCAACCACCTCTGGGTCTCCCCAGGGACCTCCTCGTTCCCTTCTAAACAGGATTTTAAAGATCTGTATTGGGCCTCAGTCAAGCACTTAGCTGTTGTTCAGTCAGGTGATACCACTAGCCTAACAGGTCTTTTTCTGACTCACAAAGTGACCCCCTCTCTGGAGATCTATTGGGATGTGATCACTAAGACTCTCGACCGGAAATTATATCACCAGTTCCGAGTCGGGTCTCTACCCATTAACTCTTTTACAAAAAAGTGGTCTGCCAATTTAAATGATACTTGCCCCTTCTGTTTAGTCTATCCGGAGAGTGTGGGTCATTTTCTTTTCGCTTGCCCTGCATACCATGCCCCAAGATTGAAATGGATTAGGCCTATCTGTTGTAGGCTAGAAATCAAAGGGAGCACTGAAGCCGTGAAGATACTTCGCACCAATACCTCTGAGCTGGTAGTGGTTGGTGTTGCTAAATTCCTTGGGTGGGCATGGGTTATTCGCACCAGGAACCCAAATGTATTTTAACATTGAAATGATTAATGTGGTATTATATTTCTAAAGTCTTATTATATTTCACTGTTTAATATTTTTTTTAATGATGATTGTAATGACGGTTTTTATCAAATTTTTATCTCTCTATGTCCTTGATATTTCTGTCTTTTTTGATTTTATTATCGAAATAAAGACTTATGAACTGGGGGGTTCTGCCTATGTCTTTTTCATCCTCTAGCTTTACAGTGCCAGGTTCCAGAGGTTACACAGTGGCATGACACACATAGTCTGTGCGGATTTGTACATGCTTATGTGTCCAAGCATTAGCTAATCGGGGGCAGACCTATTGGTTTTGTCAATGTTTGTTTTTTGTTTTGTTCTTGTTTCTACAAGGATTGACTTCTTAGGTTAGTAGACTATTTTCTATTATGTTTTACCTGGCTTGGCCTTGCTGTAGGGAAGAGACCAGTCGCTGTATCAATTTAGCAGCAACAAATTACCTCCAGTATTGTAGGCTGCCCGGTAGCTACCGTAATCACTCGCGTAGCTAGGGGGGGGCGGGGGGGGCGGTCCGCCCCAGGCGGCACCTTTTTTGAGGCGGCAGAGGCGGCTGAGGCGGCCGCCGAGGCCGCACGGGCGGGCCGGCACACTCACTGTCACTGACTGACTGGAGGAGGCCCGGCCGAGGCCCGTTGCGGCCGCGGAGGCCTGTAAACTGTGAGTGACTAGGGCGGCCCGTGGCCGGTGGCGCAGGGCAGCGCCTGCCCTGCTCTACACATTATCAGGATCAGAGTTTTGACCACGGCACCCGTGGTGGGCCGGCCGTGCGGTGGTGACACCCGTCGGACGGGACGGACAGTGACAGTCAGTAAAAGTAAATCAGGCCATCTCCCATTCTTATTTAAGCACAGTAGCAGTAGCACATCGATCATGCATTTAATTATAAATGTACACCTGTCGGTTTCCGATTAGCATGAATCACGAGTCACGACGTCATCAACTCAGGGCTCCCAGCCTCACTCACTCACAGGGCCGTCAATCAGGTAGCGTGCGCGGTGCGCACAGCCGCAACCAATGACGGCGGCCCTGTAACATTTTGGGCCAGCCCTCTCGCCGCCGCGCCAGTGTGACCTGTGACGCGTTAGGGGCTGTGGCTGCGCGCTCACTGCCCCAGCCCCTCCCGTCGTGTCGAGGAGTGGACTGGAGACCACCACCACCACAATTCTCTTCTTGCCCGGCCTGGCCGGGGCCCTGCTCCCCTCCGCCTTGCCCTGTTCAGCGCTTTACAGTACTCACTGTACTGTCTCTCTGTGCTGTGGGCTGTCACTGTAGCTGCGGGCGGGAAGCACTCTCTGCGCGACACACACCAAAATAATTGAGGTGAGAGATTGATTATAGCTGAGTTTCAAATGGCTATGTGTGAGTGTGACTGTGACATCTTCATTCATGACCTGCGCTAGCCTAAAAACATTAATAGCATAGCAAGTGCAACTAGGTTGGTTATACCATCACTCATTCTCACTTCCTATTTTTTTCTTTGAAAACATATTGGTTAATGTCCAGCTACAAAAGATTAATTGGCCGTCATGTTAGCAGATGTACTAAGTGTACCCTACGCTTTGTTAACTGAACACTTTTTTTTCTAACATCTCACCATCCTTTTAGAAGTGGTTATGTAGGCGTGTGTACATGTCTCAGTATTCTACAGTAATCGCAAACCCCATTTTTCACAGCTTCCTACGTACATGCCTTCACTCAGAGGGATAGGTTAAATTTGAACTGTGTTCTACATGGTATATACCTATCTGGTTATAGGAAAGAGAGCTAGAATATGACATCGTACATCTGAGAATAATTAACTCCCTCTGGCTTTGTGAAGGAGCCCCTAAGGGTTCACTAGGTGGAACCTGTTGTCAAACGCCCCGTAGAGTCAGCTTCTATCAGGCATTGGGGATACTCTGAACCAGGAGTGGGCAAAATGGAATGATTTTTTTCTCACAATATTTTCTCAGAAGTATTTGACTTATATGTAGGCCTATGTTCGAGTGCAAATTGCACACGGTGCATGCCATTGTGTTTAAAAGTCATATATGAGTGACATGAAGCATGCGCTGTGCAGTCTTCTGCAGGAAATCACAAAGTGTGTCTTTAACCCGTTACGCGCGGCATAGAATCCGCTGCGGTGCGGACGTTTCCGTGCACGGGCGGGGCCGCGTCGGCAAACGGACGTGCACAGCACTATTAGTGATCGCGACGGCCGTTGGCCGATGCACGCAGCAAACGAGTCAAGTACACAAGTCATGAGAGATAACTGCTCAATGCATTAGGAGGGTGGTTGCCTCTACTGGTAAAAAGTGAAAAGCATAAGTTCAAGACAGAACTAAAATGACACAAATTACTCGAGAATTTTGCACAGGTCTACTATAGACCAGGGTGAAATTTGCATAATTTCCTTTGTGGAAATAATATAATATGCCCAATAATATATACAAAATGATACGTTAATACGCAAAATACCAGCTTCTGTATTTTTCACTATTTGTGAGTAAAATGCACCCTCCCAACGTTTTTTGGCACACGGATGCATTTCGCCCTAAAGAGCAAAAACGCATGTGATGTGCACAACAGCGGGTCTCCTTCAGTTCAATCGTGTTCTTCCTGTGCTCACTTGATAGGATTTATATGTGAACAAAGACTCAATTATACAACATTGCATAATGTTATAAACTCAGGCATGTCACGTAACAATCAAATTACAAAATGCCGGAAATTATGCAACATTATGCCAGTGTAAATGACATTGTGACCAGCTCTACTCTCAAGCTCCTCTTTCAGCATTGGAAACCTTATTATGTGGTTTATGTGCATATCCACTCTTCTATAAATGCTTTATTATGTAACCATTACCTTCAGGTTCCAGATCCACTATCACTCATTCTCAGGCATTATTGGTTGCTAGTGCAATAAGATCAAAAAGAATGCTGGGAAGTGTCAGCGCAAAACCCGGTGGTGTTTTGCTCTTAACATGCGATGGTGCAAATAAATAAATGAATAAATACAAATTGCACTATCACAAAGGTGTAAAGTGAAGTCCTAAAAAAAAGTTATACATTATATTATACTGGTTTTGCACATATTCAAAGAAAGAATGTTTCGATGTATGACACGTTGTGCTCACCCAAGTACTGAGCCCTTTCAAAAGAGAAAACAATTTTTGGGGGGAAAATAAAGATTTGTTTAAGATCGGTTATGTAAATCTGTCCGTGTAAACGGACCAGCTGCTACCTTCATTATTTTAACAATATATAGATGCAGAGTATAATGCAAGCAAGGCTCGTGGATGGTGTTGGTGAAAGAGTAACTATGCTTGTGTGGTGAAGAACTTCATTCCAGTGTTGCCAGGAGAAAGCTACAATTCTGGGGGCCGGACACAGGCTGAGGGGGACTATGATGTATGGTCATTTAATGGTCAGCTGTAGATGATGGATCCCTGAACAGTGTCATGTATGTGCATGTTTGCTTTGTGCTGAAGGGTAATTGTTCACAAAGCTCTCTGATGGATGTCGCATGTGGTTTTTCTGAGTCCCCAGATAGATCATGCAGTCTGTGTGTTCTCTTTTGTACTGCCAGACACCGGTGTATTCAACTGTCTAGCCTTTGACCGTGTCATGTATGTGCATTTTTGCACACTTTGAACTATTTTTCCATCATCTCAAGAGTATCCCTAGTTTACAGTATTGTGGCTTTTTATCGTTATTGGTCTTGTGTTAAGTCTATGCATGAAGATACATATTTTTTATAACTACTTGTGTGGTGTCCCTTTGTAGTGTTCTTCACTGTGTTACTGTGTATGATCATAAATGCTTTACACACTGCCTCTGAGATAAGGCTAGCTGCTTGTGCTACGTTACCACAGGGTTGAGCAGGGGTTATCAAAGGGTGTAGCCCCCTTACTCTGACTTAGGAAGAATGGTCTCCACTTGGACAGTGGCCAGCCATTGCCAACTTGAGACCCCCATTTCTAACAAACAACCATTGCGATTTTGAGAGGAGTAAACATCTCAATGCCCATTAGATTCCCCATGTTAGACTAATGTTCTGATTTGTTACGTTTGCCTCAAATTTTAAAGCGCTCTGATATCCTTCGGGTTCAAGTTCGCTCTATATAAAACTTTATAAATAACTAAATGTAACTTTCATGATCGAGGTAACTGTTAGCAGCAATACTACGTGTCTCTCCTCGGAGACTCGGACATCTTTGAAGTGCTCACCGTCCTTTTTTCCCAGGACCCCCCCCCCCCAAGGGGCGGCAATCCGAGGGGTAGCCCCGGGCGCCACAAGCTCTAGCTACGCCCCTGACCGTAATTCAGTTTCAGAAGCGTATTTGTATATTTATTTATCTTGTTTTGTTGAGCACTCTGCAGGAATCAAATAATCCCTTGGTGCATTGCTCATTGTCTGCCCGTGGGGAGGAATCTGTGGTGAATGAGTGATTGATGCTAATCTGGCTGAGTAACCTGACTTCTAGGTGTTCTAATTTAATGGTAACACGTCTATAACAATACTCCTTATCAATGTCCTTTTAATTAAATGTCAGTGGGTTACATGTCAGTGGGTTACCTTTGCTGCAGTAGGAAGGCTCAAATAGCTTCTAACCTATTGTCGTGATATTCAAAGTCCAATGAGTTAACTCGAATATTGGAATAAAGAAACGAAAACAACCGCTGACTTGCTATTGTGGCAAACTCCATTGTTGAGTTCACTAAGTGATTCATATCTATAGCATGTTGGTAGGCAATTTTCTGTTATGAATAAACCACAGTGGGTTAGCAGCATTCTTACAGGTTTCATTAATACTAGTATAATTCACCTAAACCTGGTTACCGCCACACTGCAACTCACACACTGTATTATATAAATTCCACTTAATGAATAGTGTTCTTGTCCACGATCCAGTTAGCTCTACTACTGGAACTCCTTATTTTGCTATTGTAGGAATCAAATGTGTACTGCTCTGTTCCACCTAGAGACACAACTGAAATGATTTATTTAAAATAATAATAATTTCAATTTTAAAATCTTTATTTCGACCAATAAGATCATAAAAGATATACACACATCACAATCAAAAGAAAAATAAACATTACATCAAAACAATGATTTTTTAAAAATTGGTCTTTGCAATATTAATAACCAAAGTGCACTTGTATGTCTCCTGCAGATTAGCTCTGAGACACACCTGTTATTCTTTGACTTTAGTCGCATTCAGCTAATTTTAAAGATAGAGTGAAAATTAAATTCAAGTGAAAAAATGCTAAGAGCCAACACTGTCAAGCAAAACCAAGAACTGCCTTAGTATGTCAGTATTATCAGCCATAGTGAAAAGTACTTGTGGTTATAGCATGTGAATGGTGTAAAAATCCCAGCAAGAGTGTCCTGTATGCGTGCTCTAAGAGAGTTTCTGGTAAAAAAAAAATATATATGTTTTCATTTTTAATTGCTCATTCAAATTGTTATACAACTACAATTAGGGTGTAATAAATGAGCACAGAGGGAGAATCCAGTGTGCAAACGCAATTTCGGCAGGTTAGCCTCATTTTGACCTCTGTCAGAATCAGTCGGAAATTTTGAACTAGTAAAGTTAGTAGCGGGACAGGTATTTCCTTTGGTGCTATTACCATATGCTAATTCATCAAAACTCTGAAAGGAGTCCTATGGTTCTTACCACACGACTTTGGGAAGCAGTCCAGTGGATTGTCTCCTCACTTCACTACTGATCTGCTTCCTTGGGTGATCAATTTCCTAATTCCCAGAAAACATGTATATTTTTACCTTTTGTAAAGTAATGCTGTTATCTATGTTAGTGTAGACAGCGGTATTGTGCAGTATGATTGGTGTTTGTAAACTAAAGACTCTCTGAATTTTGGGGCGATTCATATGTTGCAGAAATTTGCAATTTGTATGATGTTCAGTTTGAAAAAAATGGTTGACATGCAGCCTGGGGCGGAGGAGCAATTGATCAAAATGTCAGAGGGGCAGCTATTCGCCAGAACACAGATTTTGAAAATATACTCATGAAAGACTCAGATCATACACATCTAAAGTTACCGTCATTCTTATATAAGTTGCCAGTGAAGTGGTTCATCAAGACAGTACCACAAGCTAGTTGGAAGGTGGAACTAGAGGTGGAGTTTTCACAGGGTCAGTGCAACAGTATCAGTAGCAATTTGTAGAAAGGAATTACCCACAGGCAGGTCGGAGACACAGCTAGCAGATACTTCTGAGGTGACACTTATCCCCCGTAGACTCCACCTATGAGATAGTGTCTCAAGCACATGCTGGAGAGGATGCAACAGATATAGTCATTGACACACTTATCGTACGACCACTGGCGTAACGAAACTTGAGGGGGCCTCCCTGCAAGGCAGGTGTGAGGGCCCTCTCTGAGCTCAATCAGGAGCTCTGTAGCCAGAGTAGTGTGCTGAGGGTGCCCCTGGAGCTCGGGCCCCCCTGCCCCGCAGGGGTTGTGGGGGCCTTTGTTACGCCACTGAGTAGGACTGCCCAAAACAGAACCCTTTTTAGATGAAGCCTTACAAGATGTTGAGGATATGATGGATACAATCATTTCAGGTCTATGGCCAGCATCCTCCTGGGCTGGATATCGGAAGTCATTTGGGAGAAATTTGGTAATCAGAGACCTGCTAAACAGCCTGGTACTAGCAGCAAAGGAAGTTATCCACCAAACTGGGGCAAAACTCTGGCACCCTGTTGTTATATGAGGATAAGAATCCAGATTGTAGCACACTCTAGGCATTTAGAAGATCTGCGTTGCCCTTCGAGGCGAGTAAAACATTTTTCTACAATCTATGGCTTACTCCTGAAAACTTTCACCAGAGTCTACAGAGCCCTAACTTGCTCCAGATCTCTTAGAACCTTAGTGCCGAAAGAAGAACATTTGAACCAGCACTTAGTTGCCCTGAGGCAGGCTGCGTCCTAGTGGAGTCATTATTACCTATCTCTAGTGCGGTGGTGTAAGGTTGTCAGGGTAGAACGAGTTGCTGTTTAGGGATTACTCGAAAATTGAATAAAAATCTATTGAAACTTAAAATGACAGCTAGGTTTATGGGTAGAGCTGTTGGGAAAGACAATAGGGCTTTGGGGGGGGCGGCCGACCAGCGGGAGGCCTGCCACCCCCCAAGGGTTTTGGGGCCGGGGGAGGGGGGGGTAGAACCAGCACCTTACGTGGGCTGGTTTTGGGCTACTTGGTAGCCTTGGGCTGGGGTGGGCTGGTTTTGGGCTGCTTTTGGGCTGGTCCCCTGTAAAACCGGCCATTTTGAGTCACAGGCCACCATTTTGGTGGCTGGTGACACAGCAGCCGGGCGGGGGTGTGGCGGAGGTGATTAATTTGGTAATTATTTTCGGGCGTAAAGATACTGCATGATGATTGTGCATCTATTGAGGATGCGTGCGTTCGTGTACTTGTGACAATCAACGGTGATAATTTTCTTGTCCGTTGGGTGCGCAATAAGCGTGATTGTTACGCTAGTACATTAATTGTTGGTGCCGGTTGTAAGGCGGATTCATATTTGTGGGGGCGCATGAGAGGTTTGGGTCTTGCGGCGTTGTGTTCGTGGGGGGGGATGCGGGGTGGTGATGTTTGTGGCCGGGGTGTGCGGTAAATGGGGGGCCTCCGAGGGAGTCTGTCTTTCTGGTGGCCCCCCTCCCCCTTTTCAGAAGATGCGGTGGCTCAGGTCGGCGGCGGCGGAATGGAGTAGATGCTGGGGGGCTCGGCCTCGGTTACATCTTCTGGGAGTGTCTTGGCTCGGGAGCTTGCTTCCGCTGTGCGGCCTCGCCGCTGGTCCTATACCCTATAGCCGGTTCAGTGAGTGTGATCGGAGGCACAAGACTCTCGCAAGGCACCAGTTCTCTTGTGACTCTTCAGCTTTCATTGCTTCGTGACGAAGTTTTATTAAAGGGCATGTCGTGTGAGAATCTCGGTAGTTGGATTTACACGGGGGCGGACGGGGGGGGAGTGGCGTGGGGGGGGTGTCCCCGAGGGGAGGTGAGCATGGTGGGGCCCTCGCGAGTCACCGTCTCCACGGGCGGGCAGGAGTTGAGAGCCTGGGGGGGATGGTGGGGCTGGCGGGGAAGTGTTCTGCGGCGAGTGTACGGCGGGGGGGAGTATGGGGTTGAGGGGAGGGGTGCAGGTGAGTGGGGGGGCCAGAGGGCCTGGGTCGGGGAGGCCTTCGAGTGGGGGGAGGGTGTCCGGCGGGGAACAGAGGTTGGGCAGGTGCGGGGGGGTTTGGAGGCACGGCGAGCGGGGAGGGGGGGTTTTGGCAGGGGGGTGGGGGGCTTTCGGGGGTGGGAGTAGGGGGGTTTGTTCCCCGGCATGCTGGACCACACCTCTTGTTCTGGGCAGGGACGCTGAGATAGGCGCTCAGGAGAGCAGCATGCGGCTCCACTCGACCGAGGGGATGGGCCGGCTCTGCCTGGTAAGGGCGGTCGTGCTCTCTTGGACGCGCGAGGGGTAGCGGGGCGGTGCGCCCCCGCCACTCCCACCCCGAAGGGTCAGGACGGCCGCCGGGGGTTGGGGAGGAAGGCATGAGACTGTTGATCAGATGCGGATTATTATTTATTTATTTATGCATTTTATATAGTGCGGACTTTACCCAAAGGTGTCAGAGCACTTCACAATAAGAACAGACCGGATACAGGAGCATTACCAGTGAATTAATTGCTTAAGCAAGGTTACAGTACATGAGGCATAAGTGACAAGCGTGTGCAAACAAAATACAGGAGGTAGCAAACAGTGCGTCACAGGAGGGAGAGTGGCATGTGTGCGGGTTACAAAAGCGATGTGCTAGTAGAGGTAATACTGCAGTAAATGGAGGACACTCGAACACAAGAGTGAGAGTTACGTGGGCATGGTGGCCCCTGTGAAGGTGTTGGAAAACCACAAATCTAGGAGGTGGAAAACGGGGTGTTACACTAGACCTGTGACGTGTGCTGTTAATAAGAATCCCAATCACGGGTGCTGAGTAGTACTGCAATAATGGCAGTCTCACAGACCACGCGTACCCACTGGAACAGCAATTCCATGTTTGGAGGGACAAGGAATTTTCTATACTAAAGGGTCTGCCTGCAGGTAATAGTGGGGCATGATTTAACTTTGGAAGGGCCTTGAGGGAGGGGAACTTTGAGGTCAGTTTGGAAAGTGGGGGAAGAGTTGGTTTGGTCGCTAGATAGCGGGGGAGGAGGAGTGGGAGGCTTGGGGGGTGGGGAGAATTGCAGTAGTCCAGCCTTGGTGAGGACCAGCGATGGGACCAGAGTTGTTGAGGTCATGCTGCGGGAAGAAGCGATGGATCCCACTAAGAGGGCGCAGTTGGTGTCGAGCAGGCTTGGCAATTTTAGTAATAGGGTGGGTAGATTGTGTTGTGTGACGATTAGGACCCCAGGGTTTTGCGCTGTCGACAATGATGGGTGTGTCGTTTCATAGATTCAGCTGGTCCATCCATGATTGCACCAGTGGAGGAGACAGTAAGGAGGAGTGGAGGAGGAGGCGAGAGGAGAGAGGACTTGGATCGGGGGATTTGATGTGGTTGTGTCAGCAGGTGGCAGGGTGGAGTAGGACGGAGCCATGAAGGGGGGGATTGGGGGACGAGATTATTTATTTATTTATGCGATTTTATATAGCGCGGACTTTACCCGAAGGTGTCAGAGCGCTTCACAGTAGGACCAGTAATGATACAAGAGGAAACAATGACAAATGAACAAATTACAAAAGCAAACGTTAAGTTGCATGGGTCAAAAGTGACAATAGTGAGCAACCAAAATACATGAGGTAGCAATCGGTACATTACAGGAGAAAAAAGTGATATGTGTGCAGGTTACAAAAATATACAAAGTACCAGTAGAGGTATAATACTGCAATAAAGGGCAGACACTCTGGCACAAGAACAAACGTTACGTAGGCAATGGTGGCACTTGTATCTAAAGCAAACAAAATGTGAGGGGTAGCAAACAGTGTGTTACAAGAGAAAGGTGGAAGGATGGGCCCAGTGCTGGGCAGGAGGCCATGGGCTGTTGGAACTTGTGGAGGATTCTGGGGAGGAGGGGGAGATGCGGAAAGGTGTTGAGGCCATGGGGCAATTAAACTTTGTGGAGGATTCGGAGGAGGAGGGGGAGATGCGGAAAGGGGGGGAGCAAAGTAACGGTGTTGGTAGTGTGTTTCCCACGGCAAGGAGCGCCTCCGCTGGTTAGGCGGCGGGATCCAGTGGCGACGCCGGCCTTGACGCCAGGTAAGGATGGTGGCGGAGTAGGGGAGTGGTTTGAGTAATCCTCGGCTGTCGGTTGGATACCGGGGATCCTGGGGGGCGCCGGGGAATGGCGCGGTATGGAGGGGGTGCCAGGGGGGGTGCGGGGAGGGGGGAAAGGGGGTCAAGGTTCTGGGCATAGGCTCGTCGCCAGTGAGGGTGGAGGAGTTGAGCCGTCAATGCGATCACAGGGCCAGCGCGGGGCAGGTGTGTAAGGAGGAGAGCGGGGCCGGGATGGGGCCCCCCCCTCTTTTTGTTTGGATCCGCGCGGCCGGGTTTGAGTGTTTCCCCTATCGGGGTGGGGCTCAGGAAGGAGCCCGGTCAGTCTGGGTTTTCCCAGCAGCGTTCGGGGTCGGGGAGGGGTAAGTCGTTCGGTGACTTTGGCGGCGGAGCTCCCGGGGGTGTCGTATACAATCAGGGACGTGGCACGGAGGAGCCCGGCAGCTGGTGGGTGAAGGTTTTTTGGGAAAAGTGCGAGGTTAGGTTGGCGTCCTGGTGGTTTCGGAGGCATCCGGGGGATCACCGGTCGGTGGGGACCCGGTTTGACCGGGGGGCACTTTTGGGGGACCATAGCATGGTGATTCGATTTTGCGTGCGCGTTTGGGCGTTTCAGTTCCTTGTTGCAGTGGGCTTTTTCCCTGGCGGACAGGCTCTTAGACAGACGCACGATCTGCAGGACTTCTTGCTGGTGGGACGGCCGGGTTCAGCGGACTGCCGGCGGTTGCTGGTCAGTTTATGGGCCTCGTGGTTTGCCTGGGGGCACCCTGGCGCCAGAGAAGATGTACGGTCCCAGTATGGTGCTGTCCTTGTTTGGTATAGGGCTCGACTCCGGGCCATGGAATCACGCCTGCCAGAGGATGAGGGGGCGGCAAGGTTGGCATGGGGGGCGACAGCACTGCCCATGGGATGTTCAAAATCGTGTGCGCTGGGTGCGCCATTCGGTGAATTTTGCAGTGGGTTTTATCCTGGCGGACAGGCTCTGGTCGGTGACGCACTATCTGGTTGACTTCTTGCTGGTGGGACGGCCGGGTTTCGACAAACTGCCAGCAGAGCTGGACGGTTTTCTGGCCCTGGTGGCTTACCTGGGGGTGCCCCGGGCACCAGAGAAGACGCACGGTCCCAGTTCGGTGCTGTCATTCCTTGGTAGAGAGCTCGACTCCGTGGCCATGGAAGCACGCCTGCCGGAGGCCAAGGGGACGGCAACATCGTCGTTTGGGTCTGAAGCTGACCGGTTTGACGCGGCCGCATCCTCGAGTACATTGTCGGTGGAGAGTAAAGGGGGATTGGCTTGGGACAGGCGTTCTCGGGGCATTTCCATGGTGTGCATATGAGCGGACGCGGGGGGAGTTGCGGCTGTCGGGAGCAGTGGGGGCAGGGGGATAGGCGGCTTCCGCAGGAGCGGGTGTTGCGGTTCGGGTTGAAGTTGATGGACAGGGGCTTTCGGGATGGACGATTCGCCGTCGACGGGGGAATGGGGGGACGCAGCTGTGGGAAGGTGGGGCGGGGGGTTTGGTCGAGAAGGAGGTGGCAGAGTGTATGCGGCACAGGTGTTAGGGGTCCTGCGGCACGCCCTATGGTCTATGGGAGAGGACCCAAAGGTGTTACGGAGGCATTACGTCTGAGTGGGGGTGGCAACGGAGGCTGCGCGTCAAGGTTGGGGAAGGCCTCGGGCCCTGGAGGTCGGACTGTTAGCGGGCAGCTGTCAGGCTGCGAGGTGGGAAGTGAACATACGACATGAAGGACATTTCTAGCCTCTCACATGTGTGTCTTTTCAGGTGCAGGGGAGGGGCCAACTGCAGCGGCGCTGGAGAGTTATGTTGGTGAACACTCATTTGTAAAGCAGGCGGAAAGCGGGACTGGGTCAAGCACCGGAATCAGTGGTTGGAGTCGGACGACAGGTTGTTTCATTGTCAGCAGCAAGGAAAAAGGGCATGAGCTGGCATGCGTTGTTACAGGCTTTGTGTGCAGTGGTAAAGGGGAGAGTGTGCCTGATGTGGGCTTGGTACAGTGCAAAGGGTTAGCGTTGGGTTAAACAAGTGAAGAGGGATCTGTTAGAGATACGGCGCCGGTAGGCGGGGTGTCAGGTCATTTGGACAGAGTTTGGTCCAAGGTGGGTTGAAGGGGGGCTGAGAGGCCAGCGGCCATAGATAGGACCCGTAGGAAATTTACATGGAAGTGAAGGTTTCGGGGGAGATAGAAGGTTGATAGGATGGAGCACCCAGAGCTGAGGTACGGGGCAGTGGATTTGCAGGGGGATGGGGTTCACCTGTGGGTACGGAATGGAGTTATGTGCTACACTTGAGAGAGGCACTGGAGCGGGACATTGGGGCACAGATATCCGGAAGGGCAGGAGTCCTGGGGGGGGTCAAAAGCCGTTAGCACGCCTTTTGAGTGGCGGTTCTTCCTAATATATGGGGGAAGTGTAGGAGATCTGTTGTTGGATTAGCGGGGGGTAGGTCAAGCAGAATAAAGGATTTAGCCAGGTGGAGAGGCAAATTGATGTTTCTGCTAATTGTTTACTGTTTGTGGATTGGGGGAACCAGTTAGGGGAGGTGTTGGGGGGTTTGTCAGGAAATTGCATATTTAGTGAGGTATAGTTTTGTACGGCGCAGTCCAAGGGTTTTCATTGTTTAAGGTGCACCTGCTTCCAATAAAGCGGCCTTTATCACACCTAAATTTGAGTCTCTGGTCGGTGCTTTTTCCTCCCCCCCCTCCCCCGTTGGGCCCCAATAGGGCTTTGGGGGGGGGCGGCCGACCAGCGGGAGGCCTGCCACCCCTGGGGGGTTTTGGGGCCGGGGGAGGGGGAGGGGTTGAGCCAGCACCGTACGTGGGCTGGTTTTGGGCTACTTGGTAGCCTTGGGCTGGGGTGGGCTGGTCCCCTGTAAAACCGGACATTTTGAGTCACAGGCCACCATTTTGGTGGCTGGTGACACAGCAGCCGGGCGGGGTTGTGGCGGAGGTAATTAATTTCCCACCCTCCCTCCCTGGGTTACGATCAAGTTGATTGGGGGGGGGGGGTTCAAGTACGGGGCCTGGGGGGCAGGGGGAGGGGTGATTGCTTTTCTTCATGGTGTAGGAGGGTTTTTTTGTGGTGTGCAGTGGTTTTTGGAAGGAGTTTTCTTGGGGGCCGGTGCATCTAGTTTTGCTCAAGGGTTGTGGGGTTGGTTGTGTCGCTGGAGCAGGTGTGGGGTGATTTTGTGCCTTGGGGCAGTTCTTACTAATATATGGGGGAAGTGTAGGAGATCTGTTGTTCGATTAGCGGGGGGTAGGCCAAGCATAATAAAGGATTTAGCCAGGTGGAGAGGCAAATTGACGTTTCTGCTAATTGTTTACTGTTTGTGGATTGGGGGAACCAGTTAGGGGACGGGGTGGGGGGTTTTGTCAGGAAATTGCATATTTAGTGAGGTATAGTATTGTACGGCGCAGGCCAAGGGTTTTCTTTGTTTAAGGTGCACCTGCTTCCAATAAAGCGGCCTTTATCACACCTAAATTTGAGTCTCTGGCCGGTGCTTTTTCCTCCCCCCCCCTCCCCCGTTGGGCCCCAACTATAGCGTCACAGACAGGAGGAAATCTAAGCAGATCTAAGACATTGCCTCTTCAATGTAAGACAGCAACAAATGTTAAGCACTTAATATATCTATGGGAATAAGCTGTTACTGCTGAGGTCCGTGTCTTACTCACAGTTTGTATTTTTCAACCCCAGCAGAAAAATGCCATTATCATTTAATGAAATGGGTTGGGATGATCCAACTAGTTTTGTTCTATAACTTCTTACTGTTTACATATCCAGTTATTTCTCACACAAACCTTAATATGCATTATACATTTTGATAAAATATGTCATACAAGTTCACAATGCTAGAAATGCCTGTATTAACAATTGAGAGTTACTGTTGAAAGTGGCTTTTCCATTGTTTTTTCGGAGTAAATATATCTTATTCCTGGAAAATTATAAATATGTTACTCTGAACTCTTGATTAAAGATACAAATGCAGACTAGAAATACTTTGGGCCACAGGCTTAAGAAGTCAGCTGAAGTTTCTGTCGAGGACTGGAATAGATTACAACTACTCACAAGAGAAACTATTTAAATCTGGCCTTAAGGTTACTCCCTCTTTCTCATTCCCTAGAAAACTGGTTTGCAAATTGTCTGTAGAGCTTCAAGAGATCTGTCGAAAATCACCAGAAGATGGTGGTAATGTCCACATGTAATTGGACGTAGCAACAGAAGTTAGAAATATAATTTACTGTGTAGTTGCATTTGCTGTCGGAATCAATGTTCAACTTGTAGTCTACAGGCTCAATTCTAGGTGAACATTTTTACTACGCAGGAATAATCATGCTTAAGTGCTGATCACTGGGGTTTTTATACTTCCTATCATTTGTATTTTCTACCTCTTAAAGCTTTTTTGCAAAATGTTCATTTGAGAGAAACTGGTTTCAACAGAATGTGTTTGGTGGGAGCTCTGAAATTGAAGGTGTGCCGCAGCAGCAAGCAATTTCCTGAACATTTCTTTAGAAACTGCTGGGACAATCATGCATGTATCTTGTATGACATATGTAGGTGTACACTGGTGTCACATGGATAACCTCACAAGCGAAGACTCCATGCATCAAGACTTCTTTTTTTAGGAAATTCCTTTTCTTTCATGTTGAAACCTTTTCATATTTTTCCAGGCCTTCTTCAACCACAGTTGATTACCTTTGCATGGAAGGCTTCTAAGCTTGACTGGATCAGTACCATCATCTATCAAGTGAGGAGCATAAGAGGTAAATACAACCAGGGCGCCCTCCACTCATAAACTTAAAAAACAAAGACCTGGTTATAAACAAACACATACATTTTAAAGAATATTTGAATGAGCATCATATCATACTTCTTCGGCAAGGCAACATTGGCTATCTAGTCATGCCCACCCATATGTGTCATTCAGATTAATAAAAATCATCAACCACCCACGTCAAGTCAGAAGCCCACCAGCCTATAGTCTTAGGAGAGGCTAACAGGATAAAGACATTTTAATGATGTTTTTAATACAAAATGTGAGGTGGGTTAGAAAGTGCCTCATGAAAGCAACATCCATAGAGCTACTGGTTGGCACTCAACCGTTAGCTCACTCTGTAATCATCGGCACTTTCCTGGCAGAAAAGAATGTGACCTAACTCTAATTATTATGAAAAAATAAAAGAGTGAGGTGTATTAATGAAAGTATTATTTATCTACCATCTAAGCCCCGTAGTTTAATGGAGGTAAACTAAACTCCCCAAAAGTTAAAATTGAGTTGTGGAAACCTATCACACATATTCTTTCATTTTAAATGGTGTTCACACTCAGTTAAAAAATAATGGCATGTTTAGACCATTTTAACATAAACTGCCGCCATGTTTCATTGCCCAAAAAATTTGTGGCAATTTCATCAGGACTCAACACCACCTCGAGAGTGCACTGGACCAAGTTGTTGCCAGGTGGACTCCTACCAGCAACTCACCGGAAGTGGACCTGGAGGGAGACTGCCCCCCATGTCCAATGCAACCAAAAACGCACACTGCCGGGCCGGGTGCTCGCGTTTAGGATGCAGTCAACTATCGCAAAGGAGTCGGGCTCGTTAAGTCCCTTGACCAGGAAGGAGTCTGCGGGTCGCTCTTCAATCCCGGGAGCGTTTAGCAACACCACATATAACGCATCAACCAGGACACGGCAGATCTAGATCAGTACCATACCCGGTTTGTTGCAGTTTATTTACCAACATTCTGAAGCGCAAAGGCATGCCAAGAGGTATGCACTATATAAGGGGTTTAATTATTACTGGGCAGTAGAACCTTCAGAAACAGTGCCAGCAGCAAGAGGGATAATTTTTGCATTATTTGCCTACCATTACAAGTATATTTATACACCACACATAAGGTAATTAGGAGGTTGCTTGGCACAACAACGTGTGTCTGATGTTTACTGTTACCCAACACCATCCTACAATGATGGATGAATCTTGATGAGATTCAAACCTGTAACCATGGGAGGGGGTCAAGCAAAGATCTCTGGAGTGGATGTCATAGTTCACTGAAACACCAGAGGGTGCATGCTTTGGAATTATTCAGTATGCAGTAGTATTATTCAAAACTGAGGTATTTCACACTGAATCTCAATTTGATCACCTGAAGACTTCTTTATATCGATACAGTTAAATTTTATTATCCTTCCTGCATGTTCAACAACTTTAGTGTCCGCTATTTCATGTCCATTCACTTATATTCTTGACATCAGTATTAAAACTGTGCAAGCCACTAATTGAATCACAAATTGCAATAAAGTCATACATGGAAAAAAGGTGACTCTCTTGCTGACTTTACATCTCTATCTGTTCCCCTTCACTGTCACTGCTTCTGCTTAACAACTGGGACTTACAGTCAACCTAAGAGAAGCATGGGAATGGGGAAACATTATTCCATTTCAAGGAAACTTTTTGTGCTAGACTTGTTTTGAACAATGATTAAAGAAGCACTTCTCACAAGATTATCATCCTAAGGAAAAATAGATTAAGGACAAAGTGTCGCTTAGGAGTCAGTCTAAGCCTAAGGAATGGAGTCAAATTAATGATACTCTTTCATGGTGTTAAAGCTGACAAATAGTTCTTGTGAGTAAATTATTCCTTCAAATGAAAGAGTATCATTAATTTGACTCCATTCCTTAGGCTCTCCTTCCCTCTTGCCTTTCTTTTCCTCCTTTTGATTTTGTCTCTCATTTATTGAGATTAAGTACACATCAATATAATGTGTTTTTTGTTGTGATGATGTTTTTTTGAGTTTGTGTAGATACATTGGTATATGATTTGTTTATAAATTGGTTTGTATAGTATTGTAAATATATGTACAGTTTGTCCTATCTCTGCTAATGAATATATATGTAAAAAAACTTTGAAATTAAAAAAAGAAATCAAAGGTATAAAATATAAGTACCTGGTCAGAATTCAATAAAGAGTATTCTTGACCTTCATTAATTGTTCTTGTTTTTTTTTTAAAAGAGTGGTCTAGGCATTTTTGTGTTTTTTGGAGCATGGAGTTTGGCAAACAAAATCTCAGCTCCACCATGCGGAGGAATTAACCATTGCCACCACCCACCCCTAATTAAGAAGTCCCTGTGGTCCATATGCAATAAACTGGGCAGTTATGGAAACGAGCGGGAACATGGTGAGAGATGGGAGGTGCCCCTGTGTGCGCCAGTCCACGAGATTTCTCTGACATCCATGCTTTGAATAAAAACTCTTACTTAGTCAGTGGCAGCGCAAGCTGCAGTTGAGGGAGGAGGGGCTGGGTCAAGCAGGGCTGCCCAATCAGAATGGATCCTTGCAAGACCTACAGCTCTGTCATGAGAGTAAGGAAAGTCATCGTCATTAGTCACTTTTAGTGCAACAGCCATCTTCAGATTTACTACTTCTAATAAAAGTAAGGCTTCTGTTAAACAACATGTCAATACTAATACAGTGCACTCAACCCCTGGCAATATGGAAAACATTTGTTCTGTATCTTTTTATTTTCCAGAAACACACTTATAAAACATTCCAAAAATTAAGACTTATCGTTCTAAAATTGTATTTTTTGAAGAATGCTCTCAATTTCATTGCAAATCTATTTCAGTTTTCACCGAAAACCATTTGCGCATGATACTGATATGTGTAGTGGAGCATGGCGCCGATGTATTGAAGCCAGTCCAATAAGTCCGTACATTCCATTGCTTCAATTCAAGCAACCTGGCTATCACTTTTGTTCCATCATCAGAGCGGTATTCTAGTTCTTAATTAGAATTAGCGTTTGTGATCGGGGCCCCTGGGGTACTGAGATTCTTTTAGTGTCCCGGGGTTTTTAATCAGAAAAAAATAAATCATTGCTAAGCTTCGACCTCCGCAGTTCAGCTAATTAGTGCAGCTATAACACGGGAATTGACATACTGCTCCTCATGCGCAATTGCAGCCATGGCCACTCACTGCTGCTCATGTGCCTTCTCTCCCGCAGTTGTATGAGCAGAGAGTGGCTCTCTGAAATAAATCCTGATTCCAAAACTCACAACGAGGATTTCTCCGGAAAGGCAGTGCCCACAGCGACTAGCAAGAAAAGGTAACCAGTCAAGCATGGCAATGGGTCTTCCACTATGCTGCAACTTGTGTCACTGCACTTTTAGTAACTTGTGAACCGTTTGGCCAAGAACCAAAAAAGGTTTTTGTTAATATCTGCAGATTATGCAGCAGATGATGGGTTGTGTGACAAATGCAGCACATCCATAACTGTGCAAATAGCACACTCACATAATGCCAGTGGACCAGCCTATATTTAATGTCATGAGGTAGAACACCAGCAAGGTGGCCTCAAAACAAGATGCAATGTTTTTAAAGACAGTCATTATCCAATCACTTCATTATGTACCACGTTACTACCTCAAAACTACCTTGAAACTACTGTGCTACCAGATATCACAAAGTTTAAAATGCTAATAACTCTAAAAATGCTTGCCCTTTTTAGATGCAACCACAAAAAGAATCCCTTACACCCCAAAATTTATAATCCTCCTGAATTTCATCTAAAGCCGACTGGCTGTTCCATTGGAAATTAGTTGTTTGTATTGCCGACAACTTTTGCACCATTTGATGAATCCCCACAACACTTTCCAAAATAGTGCCCTTTTTTGCCTTGTTTGTGCATTGAAGGTTTTGGGGTGGTATGCCTTGAAGGGGTTTAGAAAAGTGGGATCCTGCCCACACTGATGCGGGCAGAGAAACACACAAAAAAATTGCTTCCGCCTGGAGGTGACAGCATAAATAACTGTTCCGTGTGGACCGGAGCAATGCCGGCTCCTACACCATGTAAGGAACTGGCTGGAGCTTCAGGGACCCCGGCCCCACCACAGCCTACCAACATGTGCATGGTGGGTGCCCTGGATGGGCACTGGGGCACTCACCTATTTAAAATGGAGGCCCTGGGGATGATGTCCGTGGAGCCAAATTGCCTCCCGTGAGTCTGTTAAGGTGCGGAGGCATCATAAAAGTACTTTACCCTTGTGGGTCGATGAGAATCCTGCTTGCATGTCTGCTGTGCTCACCAGCTATCATCTTGAACACCGCCTCCTGTTGTACCAATGAAGCCGATCTGGCTCCATCATGGGCTTGCACACTCGCGGTGGGCCTCTGCCGGGGCAAGGCTCAGCCGCTCCATATCCAACACAAACGGTAGCCCCAATGGGAGAAGGCCAACAGGTACGTGTATAATTTTCAATCTTTAATTGATGGCAGCTTACATGCACGCAACAAGACAGAGACTAATCATCAAATGTTCAGCCATGCCAGACACGTTTCGGGAATTCGTTTCCCTTCTTCAATGGCATAAACCAGCAAACACCAAACAGCTTATCGCGCACAGTTATATTCCGAGGAGCCAGCCTTGTGGGCGGGGCCATAACTCTAGCCTTCTGGTCCTGGTAATGCTGATACAAATTGCCTCCAGTGAGTCTGTTAAGGTGCTCAGGCATCATAAAAGTACTTTTACCCCTGTGGGTCGATGAGAATCCTGCTTGCATGTCTTCTGCTCTCACCAGGTGTCATCTTGAACACCGCCTCCCATTGAACCAATGAAGCTGGTCTGGTTCCATCACGGGCCCGCACACTCGCGGTGGGCCTCTCCCGTGGCTGGGATCAGCCGCTCCATATTGTCAGCACTATTGGAACATTGAGGCATTTGACCAGTACCGACACTTACCTGGTGGTGCATTATGGGCAAGAGAGGAATTGGACCACAAGGTATGTAAGCCCACAGCTGCAAGCTATAATCTATGATTGAGGCCAATGTAGCCAAAATGCATCAGATTGTCATGAGTGGTGCCACCCTTGATATAAGAATAAAAACAGACTCTCGCTCATGGTGGGCTTCAGCAATTTCTTTATATATATATATATAGAATTCACAGAAAAAACCATAGGTTTCACACCAGTTATAGTTAGGAATTAGCATTTAAAAAACCTATTAAATTCACTGAAAAAACCATAGGTTTGACACCAGTTATAGTTAGCTGGAAATTTTACTGACATAAAACCATTGAAATTCCCACGTTCTAGTTAGTTGGACTCACTATAACTTGCGCGCCTGCAATGCACTGCTGATGACGTCACATATTACATCACTCATGACATGGTCAGTGACATCACTCATGACATCACTGATGACACCATCCAGTGAATGTGTGTCTTTCTGAAAAATAAATATGTTTTATATATGTATATGTAAAGGTCGATGGAAGAATAAATGTTTAAATAAGTGTCTAAATGGATGTTTTAAAAAAAAAAAATTGATTGGTTAACTGGCTTATTAAGTGTATCTTAGTGAATACATATATTAGCGAGTAATGTTTGAATATTTAAATGTTTGTATCAGTGTTTCACTTTGTGTATAAGTGGCTGCATGGGTTGGTGAGTAGCTACATGTGTGTGTATATGGGTTATTTGATTTTTTTTTAGTATCAGTATGAGTGTCTGTATGGTTTGGTGGGGGTATTACTTAGTACATAGATGCATCAATGACTGACTCACTGTTTGTATGTGTTTTGAAGACAGCATATGTGCAGGACTGTATGGGTGGATGAGTGTATATATGTGTGTGTTAGTGAGTGAATGACTGTCTCACTAGTGTCTTTATCAGTAACTACATATGTTTTAATCTAGTATATGTGAGTATATTGTGGAGAAGTGTGGCTCACTGGTTAGAGGAGGCATACCCTGAAGCAGGGGTCAGACCCGGGACCAGGGTTCAATTCCTGACGCGGCAGGGTCTTGAGCCCAATTGTCCACGGACTCGATAATTCTCGCTTCGGTGCCCATTCTAATCATGGGTTCACACTCTGCAACTCTGGGCATTAAGCTTGCTTAATCTCCACAACGGCCCCCCGCGGCGGGATGCCTGGCCTTCACCTTGGGGATGCCCATTACGGGTTATCTCACAGGGAAAGGCCAGGACGGGTTCCCAATGCAAGCGCCGAGATGCCCAAGGGTAAGTTGAGCTCTATATAAGACCTCACAAAAAAAATAAAAAAAATATTGATGTATATAAGTGAGTATATGTGAGAGTGAGAGATTGTAAGAGTTCCTGTTTAAATAAGAATGTGTTTCTATAAGTGATTGTTTAAGAGAGTAAGTATGTGTAAGTTTCCTTAGAAGTAAGGTGGTAGTGTGTGTATAGCTGTATATGCAAATAAATGGATGTTCAATAGTTTATTTGCATGTGTGAGTATGTGTGTGAGTAACTTTTGGATGATTGTTTGGTGTGTAACAGGATGTATAGGTTTATCACTACATATGATGAGTGAGTATATGTATGAGTGACTATATAGAACTGTTGGTGAATGAGTGGATGTGTATATAGATGGTGGAATTTCTGAATTGGTTGTTGTAACTGGTATGGGATCTCCATTTTTTTGTAAATTTTAGTTTCTATTTTTGAATATGTGTTTCAAGGGTTACATTACACTGAAAGGAGGTCTGTCACAAGGATGGTGTCATCAGTGATGTCATGAGTGATGTCACTGACCATGTCATGAGTGATGTAATATGTGACGTCATCAGCAGTGCATTGCAGGCGCGCAAGTTATAGTGAGTCCAACTAAGTATAACGTGGGAATTTCAATGGTTTTATGTCAGTAAAATTTCCAGCTAACTATAACTGGTGTCAAACCTATGTTTTTTCAGTGAATTTAATAGGTTTTTTAAATGCTATTTCCTAACTATAACTGGCGTGAAGCCTATGGTTTTTTCTGTGAATTTCATAGGTTTTGTAAATGCTAATTCCTAACTATATATAGGGCCTCAAACCTATGTTTTTTTCTGTGAATTTCAAAGGTTTTTTAATAGCAAATTTCTATAGCTAAGAAATATAATATTTTTTAAAATGAATCCTATATTTTATATTTATGTAATACTATTTTTTTATGTATATTGTTCTTTTTTTAAATGTAAAAAAAAATTTTTTTTTTGCCCTGGAGCGCTCCCGGTGCGCGTACCGGTGAGCGCACCAGTAAGCGCAGTCTTGCGGCGTGCCCCGCTGCGTGTACCGCTGAGCATCCCGTTAGCGCTATTGCCGTGAACAAAAACATCATTGTGACGTATCGCGTAGCCGCGTCCGCGTGATACGCACGACGTAAGCGCACCCGGAAGCACCCGAGCGCATACGATCGCGCTACGTAAGCGCCCCCGGGCGTGCCCCTGGGCGCGTCCCGGGGCTCGTAGGAGGCTTGTAGCGTAAGCGCGTCGGGTCATGTGACCTGAAAATAACACTTTTCATTGGATCAGAACAGTTTTTTTTTCCAAATGATGAAAGCCCCCACCTTTTTTCCGCATTCTCACTTTGTACTTTGACTGAGGAAGACCTGTTTGCAGACCTGTTTGTAGTGAGAAATGGCTACAGTAGCAGCAGCAGCCGGAGCATCTCAACCACCACCACCACCACCACAAGGACCACCACAACACCACACTGGTGGTGAAGAAGAAGAGGAGGAGGGGGAGGAGAAGGAGGAGAGGCAGTTCCTGCCTGAAGATAATACCCCCTATAAACCAAGGGAGCACATTGTGTGGGAGTTTTTTAAAATCCCAAGGGGACTGAAGAAAGTTGATGCTCCAAAAGTGACATGTCTGATCTGTGGCACTGTACTTTCCAGGGGGAACCCTGCAAAAAAGTATTCTTTTGGCAACAACACAATGATTCGCCATATGCAACGCAAGCACCCTAACAACTATGCTACGGCAGAGGTCAAAGAACTTTCAAGAAACCCTCCACAATCTTCTGGCAGCACCTCCAAAAGTAAACAACCCACTCCATTGGGTCCAGAGACAAGGGAGATGGTCCCAAATATCCAACCCCAGTTTGGAGATTTTAAAATTGTTTGTAAATTTTGCGGGACTACAATTTGCTATGGGGAGCAAAGTATCAAACTGATTAACCGTGTTGGAGACAACCACAACTGCAAAATGAATCCTTCATTGAGCCGTTTACAATTCCCTGTTTTCTGTTTGTCCCCATAAAAATTACAAAAAAAATATAAAATTGTTCATAAAAGCCAAAAAAAGTAAAAAATGTTCCAAAAAACAATAAAAAATATAAAACAACAAAAAGAATAAAAAAACAGTTCTTTTTAGAACTACCTCCAATTTATAAAAAAATGCTAAATTTTTTTAAAACTCTGTCATTCTTTTTTCCCCATGGTACGCTCCCCGGTACGCTCCGCGGTGCGTGTACCAGGCGCTCCCCCCCGCGAAAATTGAAAAAAAATCTTTTTTTTTTTGCCCCGCGGGGCCCTTTTATGGCCCCCACATCAAACCTAAGGGGTCAGGGTGGTCTACCCTGCCCCCTTTTGGTCATTTCCCCCTTTGTTTTTGCCACCTCTTGTGTATCGATCCTACCTAGACACAAGATGGCGGCCGCTCTGGACTGTTTGGAATGTTGACAGACACCCGAGAGCCAATCAGCTTTCCGTGCGCGAACTCGCGTAGCGCGCTGGAGCGCACCCCGATGCGCGTACTGGGGCGCGCTTATAGATATATATATTTTTTGGGACCAAAATTACTCGAAATCCACTGGAGCACATATCTTGAGACATAGCAAAGGCACATCGGGCTACCAGTCCCTACAATTTTGCCAAGTTTGGTGGAAATCCATTCAGCTGTTCGAGCTAAAAGTGAGTCCAACCGCCCTATGGAAATTAACATGGGGAAAACACGTTTTGGGACCCCCTTTTATCTCGGCCCCCTCTTAACAAATCCCCCCAAACTTTCAGGGAAGGAACGGAGCAGAGCTGGCCATTTTCTTGGAGAAATTCAGCCAATTCCGTCCATCAACGCCAAAGTCATTCCCAATAGAATGTTGGGGATTTCCTATGGAAAATGATCCTAACTATAACTACCTACTGGCGATCGCCAGTAGGTAATATATATATATATATACAAGGGCTCTTTTGCTCGAAACGCGTCGCTGGTTCTGTTGGATTAAATAAACAAACATCTTGCTGACTTTGTTGGTCCGTTCCTCATTCTTGCTGGCGTGGAAGCGGTGTCTGCGAGCGCAAAGCGTGCTGAGGAGGAGCTTTGTTTTTCATATATATATATATATTCACTGAAAAAACCATAGGTTATAGACCATATATAGTTAGGTATTCGCATTTACAAAACCTTAATTTACTCGCACAAAACCATAGAAATTTGCATATATAGTTAGTTGCAATAACTATATATCGCGCACCCGCAATCCACTGCTGATGATGTCACATATTACATCATTCATGACATGGTCAGTGACATCACTGATGACATCACTGATGACAACACCCAGTGACTGTATGTTTCTGTAAAGTTAAAATATGTCTTACATATTGAAGAATGAGTGGATGTATAAGTGTCTGGATGAAGGATTTAGTAGGTGCATGACTGACTGTATGAGTGAGTGATTTAATGTGTCTCACTGAGTGCATGGGTTAGTGACTAAACTGTCTTAATTTGTGCATGATTATGTCTGTTCTTTAAACTGCTGCATGTGTTGATCAGTAGCTATATGAGTAACTATATGGGTTATTGATTGGTTGCCCAAGTATTTGTATGGGAGACTGAGTGTGTGTGTGGGTGGCTGGGAGGTGTGTGACTCTGTGCATAGATGTGTGAGTAGTTGATTCACTATATGTATGGGTTCAAAAGTGCATGTGGAAACAGCTGTATGGGTGGTTGACTGTCTGCATGAGTGTATTGGCGATTGAATGGATTTCTCAGTGCTACATGTCAAAGTAAGTACATATGTAAAACACAGTACATGTGAGAGTTGACATATATAAATAACTGTGCATAAGAGCCAGTGAATGTGTGAGTGGCTGTATGGATCATTGTGAACTTGTATCAGGGATTGTATAAGAGAGTAAATATGTGTTAGTATATGTTTGAATAAGTAAGGTGTGTATAACTGTATAGTTGAGGAAATGGAGGAGTGATTGATTCTTTTCATGACTGACTAGATGTATGAGTAACTCCATGGATGAGTGACAATCTGTTTACACTGATTGTATCTAAGGTTATATTAGAGTCTGAAGAGGTTCATCGTATTATCACATGAATGATATTATCAGTGATGTGATCAGTAATGTCAAATGAGATGTCATCAGTGATGTCATTTGAGATGTCATCAGTGATGTCATCAGTGATGTCATTTGAGATGTCATCAGTGATGTCATTTGAGATGTCATCAGTGATGTCATCAGTGATGTCACTGACCATGTCATGAATGATGTAATATGTGACATCATCAGCAGTGGATTGCGGGTGCGCGATATATAGTTATTGCAACTAACTATATATGCGAATTTCTATAGTTTTGTGCGAGTAAATTAAGGTTTTGTAAATGCGAATCCCTAACTATATATGGTCTATAACCTATGGTTTTTTCAGTGAATTTCAATGGTTTTTTAATAGCAAATATCAAAAGCTGTAAAATGTCAAGTACGTGGTAGGTAAAAACATTTTCGTATTTATGCACGCTGATGTGCTTTGAACGCTGCCCCCCCCTCCCCCTCCTCTTTTCTTTTAGGAGTATTCTCTCTTTGCAGATAGTGAAGGGTAGGTAACGTAAGCCTTTGCCACCGTTGTAACCCGTCGTGCCTGCTTCCCTCTACATTTGATTGATTGTTATCCAAGCATTTACTGTTTTAGAATTGGGTGCTCTCATGCTGACGCCACCTTCAATCTGAAACATCCAGAAACACTGTAGACTACCAATTCGATCAGTTCCGGTGGAGCCCCAACGTGACCCGGTAGAGAAGAACTTGCCCTCCCCTCTTTGACTGATTGTTCTTGTTGCCTGTCCCTTCTCTTGTCATTTAACAGAACTTTTTGGACTGCTGAAAGGGGTTGTATTCCGACCGCTGGTTGGTGGAGACATTTTGACTATATTCTGAACCTGCGTTGTCGCGTAATGCGTCATATGACGCGCCGCGTTAGCGCACCCGGAAGTGCTCCGGTGCGCAAGGCGCAGCTTCCCGGAAACGATCCAGAGCGCGGCGCGCAGCGCGTAACGTAAGCATAACAGGTCATGTGACTTGTTAATAAAACTTTTCATTGGTTCATTTTACTTTTGTTATTCTAATGATGAAAGGCTTGGTCATATGACCTAAAAATAACGCTTTTCATTGCTTTCGAACATTTTTTTTTCCCAAATGATGAAAGCCCCACCTTTTTTTTTCTCACTCTGACTTGTAAAGCAAAGGACCCAGATGCATTTACAGTTTATCACTAACAATGTTCAAGGCTAATGTATTTTCCCGGGAAATTTACAACTGTCCTGCAAGTAAAATATTCCTTTTTCGAGAAAAAAGGCGTTTCTTCGTCCCATGAGGGAGCCGTTGAGCAAAAGAGGCTCGGCCTGCTGTCTTAGTCGCTGATAGGCATGAATATCAGATTCTTATCGATCACTTTATGTTGCAGGAGTAGAAAACACAACAGCCCTTGACCATTTATCTTTATTGCGTTCCTGCGTATTATACCTTTTAACCGTCATGTAATTGGACTGCTTTATTTCACTTGCCTTTTACTGATTCGAAAACAGTGGCTATTATTCAAAACTTTTCCAATGTAAGTACTACTACCATGTTTTGTTTTAAAAACTTTTATTGTGAAAATGTCAGTATACAAATACGGGTCTATAACCACGTGGGCTGGCCACGGAGCAAACTGGAATCGTATATGATGAGGGGACATTTACACTGTAGAACAACGTAACAGGTGACCCACTAGGTTGCAAGAACTAAGGTGTCTAACATTTGCGGAATCGGTGGACGTACATTTTATAATTAAAGTACGACAGGGCAAGTTACAATAAAATTATCTAGATATACATTTGCGGGCAAGTACCATGGGTGACGTTAATTCGAACTTTCAATAGTACAGTAATCAATAACACATCAGAACTTAATATCAATAGGGATGTCCAAATGTTCAATCAGTACTCGTCCCCGCCCGCCATGTGCTTCAAAACTGCATACGTATCTCGTGATATCAAGGTTGGGCAACCAGTACACAACAAGGAGTTACGAGTCCCATTTATACCGGCGCCATTTTGGGCGAGACCGGACAGGTCCAGGATATAGTCAAAATGTCTCCACCAACCAGCGACTATGATGATGTTCATAAGCTCTATTGATTAGAATAACACTCCTCTCTCCACATGAAATTAATTTGCCGCAAGTTAAACATGTCATTTTCATTTGTCCAAAGTTCTTCTGAAGATTTAGAACCGTTTCCCTTGCCTCTGATTCTGTCACTGCCACTTCATTGGTGGATGTACTGGCAGGTCGGGGATTATCCACCAAATCAAACTGCAGATGAGATGCCTTCACCTGGGGAGGCGGAAGAGGTCCGTTTACGCCGCCTCTCCCCCCCCCCCTGGGCACCCCACGCCGTCTTTCGGCGCAGCATTGTAGGATGGCCACACCAGTGCGGCAACTTGCTGGTCACCACCTCGGTGCCATCCGGATCTCGCCGCGTTGTGCTGCCTTCGGCCTACTGTAGCAGCAAGTGCGGGCGCAACTCGGCTGGACGGCGTGTAAAACGCTAAGGGGCGCCGCACTGCAGATGAGGTGCCTCCACCTGGGGAGGCGGAAGAGGGCCGTTCGCGCCGCCTCCCCCCGGGCACCCCACGCCATCTTTTGGCACAGCATTGTAGGATGGCCACACCAGTGCAACTTGCTGGACACCAACTCGGTGCCATCCGGATCTCGGCGCGTTGTGCTGCCTTCGGCCTATTCGCACATCGGTCCGCTACTGACGCCGCCTCATGGGCCAACGGATTTTGTACGCTTTTTATAGCCCAAACAGGTCATGTGACTTGTTTATAAAACTTTTCATTGGTTCATTTTACTTTTGGTTTCCTAATGATGGAAGGCTTGATCATATGACCTAAAAATAACACTTTTCATTGGATTAAAACATTTTTTTTTCCCAAACGATGAAAGACCCACCTTTTTTTTTCTCACTCGGCAATCAAAAAAGGTTCCGTTAGATGACAACAGAGGGGACAGGCAACACGAACCATCACTCAAAAAAGGGGAGGGCAAGTTCTTCCCTACCGGGTCACGTTGGGGCTCCACCGGAACTCATCGAATTGATAGTCTACAGTGTTTCTGGATGTTTCAGACTGAAGCTGGCGTCAGCATGAGAGCACCACCATCTCGTTGCTCCGTCGTGGCCATTCCGCAAGCAATCATGGCAGCCGCTCCCCACCGGAAGCCTGCGGGAGTCGGGGGCCCCCAAGACTTTTGTAGAATCTTCAAGGCTGAGGGGACGCTTTCGAGAATGGAGCCCAAGCCCTAGCAGACAAGCGTCCGAGTTCCAAGGTGTCCCAGGGCCATTTTAGTGGACCAGGCCCAAATCCGAAGAGCCGGCCGCCATTTTTAGAGTCCTGTGGCAGCCGCCTATCGCTGCACCGCAAGAGTGGGCGCAACTCAACTACATGGTGAGCGAGACGCTGTAGCCGCAAGAGCCGGCGATAAACAGCTGAATGGCGGATGAGGCACAGTGTAGCAAAAGCGGGCAGAATGGCAACTGAAACGGTAAAGGGGCGCCCCACTACAGCAGACGAGCCTCCACCTGGGGAGGCCCGTTCACGCCGCCTCCCCCCCGGGGCGCCCCACGCCGTTTTTTGGAGCAGCATTGTAGGATACCAAAACCAGTGCGGCACCCAGGTGACATCACCTGGGTGCCGTCCAGAACTCAGCACGTTGTGCTGCCTTGGGACTATTCGCACAACAGACCGCTACTGACCATTGTTGCTTCTGTTTTAAAAAAATTTTTTTAACGTGTTTACAGTTTTTGTTACGTTGTATATATTTATAAGTTATTAAAGTTTTATAATCCTACTACTTTGTTGGAGTGCTATATATTTTTAATGTGACACATAATTGTAAAAACTTTGATGTACAAAGAGGCATCCCTGGAATCTTCCACTTCAGGCTCGGTCCCACACACCCTCACAGTGAGAATCCCCTCCCCAATCACAATACAGGATGGTTATCAGATAGTAGGAACGCGTGTGGTGTGACGGATCTCATCGGGTGGGGGCCTTGATCTACTGTAACTCCTTTGAAGAGGGGTGATTATTTACAGTTGAGGCCATAAACTACATCCGCAGGGCTACGTGATAGCCTGGGACTGGCCTGGACAATCAGACACAAAGGAAGAGGAATGTCAGAGGGTGCGGTAGTGAATAGGGTGAAAGGGTGGTGTAGGGCGGGCACAGGGTGTGATTCTCAGGGAAGAGCAGCGCAGATGGGGGGAGGTTTATGGCCCATGCATAAGACAGAGAGCGGGGGTGACCAGTGCGTGGGGGAGATGCTTGCGAGGGTGGGGAGCCATGCTGAGGATCGGCGGCGTGCAGAGAGTGGGTCTGGTCAAGGCATCTAAAATGGCTCCCGCGCACGACAAAAGTGTGGCATTGGAAAAAAAGCAAGATGGCGCAGACAATGTTTATCAATACGAATTAATTTATAACAATTATTTTTAACAATATATTTACTCGCAGTGTCAAAATGGCGGTCAACACTTCCTGATTTCCTTCGAATCGAACGTTAACAGACGTCACGCAGCAAAAAAGAAAAAAAAAACGCTCACGCGCAGCCGCTGGAAGACAAGTATCAACATATATGAGCCTCCTCAGCCACCCTCAGAAAACATAGGGGGTCAGGATACGTCTCCCGTACCCCCTTATACCCATTTCTCACATTGTTTTTCCTCCATCTTGTAATTTAATAAATCGATACACAAAATGGCGAATTCCCGTTTCGCGTCCCGGTTCACTACCCGGTTCGCGAACCGGAAAGCGCTTCTACCGCAAAAAATCAATATTTTTTTATTTGCCCCACGGGACCCTTTAATAACCCCAACATCATTCCCAGGGGGTCAAGAAGGGTCTACCTTGTCCCCTTTCATTAAATTCCCCCTTCGTTTTTCTCCTCCTCTTGTCTCTCGATCCTACCGAGAAACAAGATGGCAGCCGCTCCGGACTGTTTAGAATGTTGACAGACACCGGAGAGCCAATCAGCTTCGCTACGCAAAGTTCCGTTACATGAAAAGTTCGCGAACCGGAGCGCTATCCGGGACGCTGTCACAGATATATCTGTTTTTTAAAACGTTAATTTCTCAAAATCCACTGGAGCACATATATTGAGACCCAGCAAAGGCACATCAGCCTAACAGTCCCTACAATTTTGCCAAGTTTCGTGCAAATCCATTCAGCCGTTCGAGCTAAAAGTGAGGCCAAACGCCCTATGGAAAACTCAATGTTAAAAATGCGTTTTGGGACCCCCTTTTTTCTCGGCCCCCCCTTGACGAAACCCCCCCAAATTTTCAGGGGCTGCTCAGAAACATAATGTGCCATTTTCCTGAAAATTTCAGCCGATTCCGTCCACAAACGCCAAAGTTATTAGACATAGAATTTTCAAAAGTTCCATAGAGAAAAAATCCTAACTATATATACCTACTGGCGACCGCCAGTAGGTAATATATATATATATATATATATATATATATATATATATATATATATATATTCAATGAAAAAACCATAGGTTATAGTCCATATATAGTTAGGAATTAGCATTTACAAAACCTTATTTTACTCGCATAAAACCATTGAAATTCCATATATAGTTAGAAGCGCTAACTATATATCGCGCACCCGCAATCCACTGCTGATGATGTCACATATTACATCATTCATGACATGGTCAGTGACATCACTGATGACATCACTGATGACATCTCAAATGACATCACTGATGACATCTCAAATGACATCACTGATGACATCACTGATGACATCTCATTTGACATTACTGATCACATCACTGATGATATCATTCATGTGATAATACGATGAACCTCTTCAGACTCTAATATAACCTTAGATACACTCAGTGTAAACAGACACTCACAGACTGTCACTCATCCATGGAGTTACTCACACACCTAGTCAGTCATGCAAAGAATCAATCACCCCTCCATTTCCTCAACTATACAGTTATACACACCTTACTTATTCAAACATATACTAACACATATTTACTCTCTTATACAATCCCTGATACAAGTTCACAATGATCCATACAGCCACTCACACATTCACTGGCTCTTATGCACAGTTATTTATATATGTCAACTCTCACATGTACTGTGTTTTACATATGTACTTACTTTGACATGTAGCACTGAGATATCCATTCACTCACCAATACACTCATGCACACAGTCAACCGCCCATACAGCTGTTTCCACATGCACTTTTGAACCCATACATCTAGTGAATCAACTGCTCACACATCTATGCACAGAGTCATACACCTCCCAGCCACCCACACACACACTCAGTCTCCCATACAAATACTTGGGCAACCAATCAATAACCCATATAGTTACTCATATAGCTACTGATCAACACATGCAGCAGTTTACAGAACAACAGATATAATGATGCACAAAGTAATATAGTTTATTCACTAACCCATGCACTCAGTGAGACACATTTAATCACTCCCTCATACAATCAGTCATGCACCTACTAAATCCTTCATCCAGACATTTATACATCCACTCATTCTTCAATATATAAGACATATTTTAACTTTACAGAAACATACAGTCACTGGATGTTGTGATCAGTGATGTCATCAGTGATGTCACTGACCATGTCATGAATGATGTAATATGTGACATCATCAGCAGTGGATTGCGGGTGCGCGATATATAGTTAGCGCATCTAACTATATATGGAATTTCAATGGTTTTATGCGAGTAAAATAAGGTTTTGTAAATGCTAATTCCTAACTATATATGGACTATAACCTATGGTTTTTTCATTGAATTTCAATGGTTTTTTGAAAGCTAATATTTGTATCTGTAAAATGTATTCTTCTTTAAATCATAAAATATATTGTACATGTTTTTTATACATTTAAAAAAAAAAAAAAATTTGTTCCGCTCCTAGTCCGCGAACTGGTCAGCTTCCCGTTAGCTGAATTCAAAGCCGCGACTTGGTGCGCGAGCCGGTAATCGTTCCTTAAGCGTAACTGTTACGTTATCATGACGTTTTGCGTTGTCGCGTAATACGTTATCCGACGGGCCAAGTTAGCGGACCCGGAAGCGGATTGGATAGTGGCGCAAAGCGCGAAACGTAAAGACAGCAGGTCATGTGACTCGATAATAACACTTTTCATTAGTTCATTTCACTTTTGGTTTCCTAATGATGTAATACTAGGTCATGTGACCTAAAAATAACACTTTTCATTGGTTCAGAACTTTTGCTTTTCCCAAATCATGTAAACCCCTCCTTCTTTCCTCACTCTGACTTTCATCTTGGTGAGAGAAAGACCATTTACCTGAAGTTCAACAATGGCTTCCATTCTTGCTGCATCTGGTGCACCCCCACCACCACCTCCACCTCCTCATAAGAAGAGAGGACCACCTAGTCAATTTACCTCTAACAGAGAGCAGGAAGAGGAGGAAGAAGAAGAAGAGGATCCAGATCAACAACAATTTATCCCAGAGTTGCCCCGTGTTTCAAATAGAAAAACTAGTTTCATCTGGCAGTTTTTTTCCATCCCTCCAGGGGAGAAGAAGGTGAATGCGAAATATGTCACCTGCCTCATCTGTGATTACAGATTGTCAAGAGGCACAGAGAAAAAATATAGTATGGGCAACTATACTATGCATCGACATATGACCAGGTGGCATCCCTTAAACTACAGCCGGGCTGAGTTAAGGGACCTACAAGACAATCCCCCGACAACTCCTGTGGCCAGATCTACCTCATCAATGTCTTTGTCAGGAAGAGAGGCACAGGAAAGTGTGCCAAATATTCAACCAAATTTCCAACATATGAGGTTTACTTGTATATATTGCGGTGCAATGTTGTCGTATGGGAACATGAGCATCAATTTGATTAATATGGTGTTCGAAAACCATAAGTGCCCTAATGCACCCAAGAAGTAATTTTTTTTTTGCTCCTGTTGAGCCGTTTTCAATGCCTGTTTTTTTGTTGTTTCCCCTCCATAAAAAACACAAAAAAAACATAAAACTGTTCTAAAAATACAAAAAAATCAAAAAATGTTCAGAAAAAAAAAAATATATATATAAAACAACAAAAACAAAAAAAAAAAGTTCTTTTCAGAACTACTTCCCCTTTCAAATAAAATTGCTAGAATGTTTATCACTCTGGCAAGCTCTATTTCTTTTGGTTCGCTTCAAGTTCGCTGACCGGTTCGCGAACTTTAAGCGAACTAAAAAAAATATTTTTTTAAAAAAAAGAAGAGTTAGTATAAGGGAAGTAAACAGAGAACAATGTAAAAAGAAAGACAGCTATAGAGAGTAAATGAGAGATACTGTCAGTGACATCATCAGCAGTGCATTGCGGGTAAAAAGAGTAGAAAACATTTACCTTATAATTCTTGTTACCTTTTTAAAATATATTTTCATACTTTCAATCTGTAAAACAGAGAACAAACATTTCCAAAAATATTAAAACATGTACTTAAAAATTAGAAAAGACAAGGGAAAAGGTTCAAGAACAAACAGTTTTTCAACAACTTTGACATTTACAGAAGTCTCTGCTTCTCTACGTCCCCTACACAATCCTAAATATATATATTTTACAAAAAACTGTATCTTGATGTTGAAGATGTAAAGCCATCATAAAATTGTCTCTAATATTTTAAATGATAGTTTCAGGATGCAAATAAGATGACTGCTTTGAAGAGCTTTCTTTGAGGTGAGGCCTATTCCTTTTAAAAAAAACAGTACCCGGAAATACAGCACTATAAGCATTAAAATTGACACTTACAAAAGACTCAGTTTTTCCATATCTACCTCACATTTCTAAATGTATATCATAAGTACAAACAGAAGAACATTAATTATACATGTTAAATGGTTTATTTTTGCTGTTCTCAGAATGTATCAAATTTCACTTAAATCAGTGACTTGAAGATATTCATCATGTAACAGCGGGGAAAAAAAAACACAATCAAAATGACTGTGTTTAAAAAACCCATACAACCTAAGAAATCTAATTTCAAAACTCCTTAAAATTAACTTACTTTCAATGACGTCGAAGGATCTCCTATGAACAGCATCCACCCTGTTGTGCTATAAATATTTTCAGCCCGCCACTTTCTGAAAGAAAACCTCCATCGATACGAAAAATATGTTACATAGAAAAAAAGACTTCTCTCATTCTATCACATGTTTCCACTAGGCCAAATCATGTTGCCGCGATTCGCAAGTCTTGTAATTCTTCCAATCAAATCCCGACATTTTCTATTTTTGCAACTTGCAAAAAGAAAACATTTGAGATTATTTTCACAATCCTGGACTACTAATATCTTACTCTTCTTTGTCACTCATGTTCTCCTTTTCCTATGACACTGATACTGCTTACTATGAAGCAGACTTACTTGCATCAGGTTTATATAGTCGGATTTTACAAAATAACATTATAATTAAAAGTTTTGGACCAATAATCTAGACAGCATTGCAGACTTACATTCCCTCAACTTGATGAACCTTTTCCAATTCTTCACAGGAAATCTCGAGATTCTTTCTTTAAAATTTTGGTTTTAAAAACACCAGGTAAGAATTTTTAAGGTCAAACGGCAATTTTTTTTTGAAACTTACAACGGAATCATTGCAGAATGACCAGCCGTTTTGAGACTTTAAATAAGCTGTATAATGTCCTGAAGTTGTTGAAGGACCATCGTGATAGATAATTGCTACAGTTACAAAAGTCCTTCCTGATATTGAAAGCTGAGAAGCCACAAATTTTTTTATTAAAGTTGACAATTTTGATCCATCAGGCCTACATCGTTAGATCATTAAAATGACATACTGTCCATATCTACGTATAAGTAATGTTGACATCATTTCAGATTTACATTGGCTACACTCCATGTTGTGATCCGCTGCATTAACTAGCTTATTAAAGGAGACTGATTTACTGTCTGGCAAAGTTAAATATATAAATCTTTCTGAGTCTACACTAGTAGTACTTGATACCCTACAATTCTCGCAGTCATGCTGCCATTGATAAGAAAGCCCAAACAGGTGATCTACATCTACACCCTCAACTTGCAATATATCAAGCATATACATTAAAAACTCCTGACAATCTTGCTGATTATTTTCAGAGAAGTCTGTTTGACCTGAACATTCATCTAACAGATAACGAACTTCAGACACACTTTCTACTTTTGTTCGATCAGTGCTACATTTCTCGAAAACAGAATTCAACAAACAGCATAAAATTTGTTCAGAATTCAACAGAATCTGTTCTTTTAAACTCTCTAGTGAAAAGAGAACATTAACCACTACATTTGCATAGCAGTTGACACCAGAACTGTTTTCAAATTGAAAACCGACAACATCTTCAACAGAATCCACTTTCTTTCTGCTAACAATTTTCGGTTCATTGACTTTTAGTCTTTTTGCAACAACCTCCCTACTATTACTGCTATTTCTACGTTTGCGGCCTACCACACGTTTCTCAAACAAAGGATATTGAGGCAAATGTGGCGCATACTCTCTTCTTAACCTATTGTATTCCTTAACACAATCTAGATCCGCACAAATGTTTGTGACATCACAGTCAATCAAGTACAATCCCGATAAAGTTCTAACTCGTGACAATGCCACATATGCCATACCCTCCTTGAACACAGAACTGCCAATATTCACCAATGCACAGTCTACACTTAAACCTTGCGATTTATGGATTGTCACCGCATATGCCAAGCAAACAGGAAACTGTTTACGGCGAACATATAAATCTTTAACAAGCAAAAACCTAGCAGAACAACGACCAATTTGCTGTACTTCCTCAATGCCATCAAATTTAATTCTTAAAAATTCTATTCCATCTCTATTTCTGTATTTCTCAAAATCAACAACATTACCCATTGATCCATTTACCAGACCTCTTTCTACATGTAAATTCCTTCTCAAAATAATTCGGCAATTTAAACACACATTCAAAGTCTTTTCAAAACCCGCTGTTTTAGATATAGTCTTCTCTAATGAATCCAATTTTGATTTCAAATTGTCTGACAAAATAATTGTTGATCCCATATGCTCTAATTTGTCGATAGCTTCAAGTTTCACAATCTCTTGCTTTTCTAAATTCAACATTTTGTTGTTGAAGATGGCACATTCTGCAAGAGTTGGCATGAGACATATCCCGGATTTCTTCTCAGTAATTTTCTGAAAAATATTCTCAGGCACAATCTCTTGTTTGGGATATAAATTTGACAGTAATCGTGCATTTAAAGCTTCTTTCCCATGCTCAGTCACTTTTCCAATTCTAATATCTTGTAGAATATTCTTGTAATCTTCATCCTTTGCCTGACGCATATTTTGATGCAGTTCTGCATAATTGAAGTTTAACCATATATTGACGTTGCCAATGCTCCCTAGGCACTTCCTGGTATCTTCATGCGTGAGTATTTTGAACACAGGTTGACCTTTTACTGGTGTCAGCTGCAGAAGATCTCCGAAAACAATGATGTGTTTCCCACCAAATAACACATCATATTCAGTTTTAAGTACTTCTTGCATTCTCAAATGCACAAAGGCAAGCATGACATTGGAAACCATGCTTACTTCGTCAATGATAAGTAGTTTCATTTTCCTCAAGACTCTTGAAACTTCACAGCAAGCATCTCCAGATAACTTGTTGTATTGTAATTTGTTGTCATGCTCCACCGGCAGCATCAGTAGACGATGCAAAGTAATACCTTTAATGTTATGTGCTGCCAGTCCAGTAGGAGCGGTGACAACACAAGACAGTGATGACTCAGTCCTTTCCTGCAAATAACAAGAGATTGCTTTAATGAGGAAACTTTTTCCAGTTCCCGCTTCTCCACTCACGTACAGTCGGACAGGCTTCAACGATGTACATGAGCACTTGTTCTTCTCATGACTTAATCCGTGCTCAATTTCCGTGGTAACTTCATCATATATTTTCCTCTGCTCAACGTTGAGTTGTTTTTCCAAGTCTTCTAAGTTAACTGAATCCTCCTGAGCATGTGCCATGGCTCTTTCCACTTCATTCATAGCAGTGGCAGCTTCATTTTCGATAATAGGTCCTCCAAGTGGATCTTGACTCAATGAAACAGAACTCTGACTGTCCTGAGAACTGTCTCTGGCAATCTCGGCTGCAATCGTTGCTTCCTGCTCAATTTCCAAAGTTAGCATTTCTTGATATTTAGAAAAAGCAGGACATTCTATGGACTCCTTGGCTGCATTGAAAGAGTCTTCGTAACAGAGGAAATCTCCAAGCAGTTCCTCTTCTGCACGCCAAGGCTTGAAAAGTTGCAAAAGTGCTAAATAAAAAAACTCCTTTTTTGCTGGAGATTCACCACTCAATTTTCGATGGTTTACTAATTGGCATTTTCTTTGCTTGACCAGGCATCCCTCACTTCCAATTACAGCATACACTCCTTTCTCAATATCTTCTTTGATGTTCCTCTTGAATATATAATTTTGGAGAACCTCATATAGACAAACATTCTCAAGGTGACTGCTTCGATGTGGATAATATGTATCCAACATGTTGGTCTTCAAAATGTCGGTACTGTTTGGTTCCTTTTCTGCCAAATACTCAATTTCCCGGACAGGTTTTAGAACTCGATTTCGCGTTGCAGCAAGACCAAGACTCGCCCAAACGAGACTCCTGGATTTGGCATAGAGACTTGCTGAAGACAACCGGTCAGAACATTCGTAAGCTCCGATTTCTCGATGCGACAACATCTTCAGACTGAAACTGTACAACTTCTTGCTGAGGCTCTTTTCATGAGAAATATCCTCCCACATATCCTTCAGTTCGGTCTTTTCTTTTTTGGTGATGTAAGATGTCACATACCGAGCCACAGCCATACAGTTGTCAGCCACAAACTGTATATCCATGTTAGCATTCCACATGGACAAAATCACTGGGTTGTAGTCATTGATGTACTTGGACTCTTCGTTCCTTTTCAAATTGTATGTATTCTTGGGTGATTTCCTCGTCACATTATGTCGCAGCGAAGACATCAAACTGTTCACTCTTCCTTTAGAAATCACCGGTCGTGGAAAGTTGAAACGACATTTGGTGTAGAACTTGTCCTTGTTTCTGAATTTACGACGACAGTACTTTCCACAACGATGGCTTTGGAAACGTAGAACTTGTTCTCTTAGACTTTTCTTCTCCGTTGCGTTTGGAACAGCACACGTAGAATACTGTTCGATGAAATTCATCACTAAGTCATCCGGATCTGTTCCAAATTTAGGTGCATCCTTGATCCACAACAACATATGTATATGAGGGGCACCTCTTGCTTGGTACTCCTTTCTCCAGAAGAAATCCAACACCTCTCCAAGAGGTGGATTCTTTTTATTTGTGATGAAAGACATCATAGCTTCAAATCTATGATTGAAGTACCTGCATACATTCACTGGATCCAAAGAACACAGTTCTCCAGGTGTCTTGAATTCAATGTTTTCAATATTTCCATTTGCCTCTCGTAGAAATTCAAGTAAGTCTTCCCAGCCATACTCGGCACAGCTCAGAGTGAGGAACCATGTTGGAGTTCCTAAGTTCCTCAGCATACATTTTAAATCACCATGACGACGGTACCAGTACTCATTAGTACCACGCTGACACGCCATGAGATTAATTAAGTGAGAATCCAAAATACTGTCTTGGACATTGACTTTATGCATAAAGTCACTTGCCGAGATGTTTCGCATCTGTATACCACTTTTTAAGATGTGGTTCACTGCATATGACAGTCCAGACAGATCGCTTTCAAACAGGAGATGAAACAAATAGGGAATGCATTGCCGAAACCTAGGATCTGCTGCATACAATCGTAAAGTCCGGTATTCAGACGCAGGAATTTGATGAGGTCGCTCATCATATCTTCCTCCTTGACCTGTGGGAAATAGCTGTGGGAAACACCGAGCTTCCAAACTTTCCTCCCAAACACTAATGGGACTCCCTTTGGCTTGTTTCATTTGAAACAACTCAATAGCATTCCCCATGACTTCCTTGGAATGCAAAGGATGAACACTATAATGTTCATATATTTCTTCACTTTTAGAGGCCTCTACTTTCTCAATTTGGCCAGCACACAAATCGCTATCCTCTTCATCACTTACTTCCTCTTCTGCAACATATACATTCTTATAGTACTTATTATTTTTCTTCAAATACACTGTTGCCTTTTTGACTTTCCTAACATCCACTAAATCTTGCCATATTTTCTTATTCTTTGTCGGAACCCCATTAACCAAGATAACCAGAGGTTCCTCTTCCACTTCTTCTATTCCAATTGTATTAATGTTTTTTGTTCAAATCTAGAGGCAAATAAACAACTCTTCCCTTTAATCCTCTCTGTAAATCTGCTGGAGGCAACTTCCCTGTCTTTGGCTCCATTCTTACAATAGCCTGAAAGGGATGGATACTTTGAATCAAAATAGATTCATAAGTATTTAAATCCTTCAATTCAGAAGGAATCTCAACCAATTCCAGATTATTATGAACTGCCCTAGCAGGCATCTGGTTTTGGTTTAATTTATTACAACAATAAGTACACACACGTTGATCCGATCCCAAATCAAAATAATTTTCTACCATCAAGTATGTGGAAAAATCCTTCCATTCACTATTATTTTCCCTTTCACTTTTTGCATATAAATCCACTACCTTAGTCTGATTCTTATAATAAGTGCGTCGACAACATACACAAGTGAAATTAGGCCTCTCACTTGATTTCATCTGAAACGTGGCAATTTCCTTCTGAAAATTATCTGTACTGGAAACCTGTACATTATCTTCCACATTACCCTCTACTTCTGGGTCAATTTGAACATTCTCATCTTTACTACCAAAGTAACAAAACTCAATTTCTTCACAAATATTCTTCACATCTATTTCAGAACCATGCAAAAGAGCAGCACATAATTGTTTAAGCATAATTGCTGGACTCTTAGCATAATACAACATTCTCACTAATTTTCTCACTTTATTATGATGCACTGCTAGCATCCTGAAATGATGAAAAACACTCTGGCATACTCTCCTGGAAAGACAAGCCAGTGAATGACCACGCAAACCTGTCATTTGTCTCACTCTGCAAGGATCTAAATCTTGCAACAACTTCATTTTCTGCTTCAAACTTTTCTTATTAAATGTCCGTATAAAATCACAAAGCAAATTGATGGAAACCTGTCGCACACTGCAAATAGAACTACACTTCCAAATGTACACAGGACCCTTAGGACGTCTTCCTAAAACCTCATCACTTAGCGCCTCTTCTGTCTCTGTTGTCACAAGTTGTTCTTTTTCAACTGGACAACCATCCTTCACTTCATAAGCTCGACCACTGATGTCAACTGCATGCACCAAATCATTATCCTGAAAATAAGTCTCCTCATTAAAAAATGCCTCAGAACTTGAACTATGCATCCATTCTCCGGAAAAAACTTCACAAAAGTTAGTACGATTTACTACTCTCTTCCATCTACTTTTTGTTTTGAAATCAGAAATTACCTTGCTTAGTTTCCTAATTCTATTGATTACCAAAATAAACAACTTTCGCTTAATTTCAAAAGCATGATCAATAATTTTCTCTACATTTTTCTTCTTCTTATAAAATGCCGCTTTCTGTTGGCCTTTCTTTTTAATATTTTTCAATAAATTAAGTAATATCCTATTACGGAACATTCGATTTCGAATGTCCCTAAACTGTTGTTTCCTTCTACTATCATGCACAGAGTTATCTCTTCCTCTACCAGTAACATTTGTGATGGGTCTCTCCTTTCCATTTAAATTACTTTTCTTTTTGTGAACTGAAACATTTTTTTGAGCAAAACTTTTTTTACTACAAATATTTCTTAAGAATGATTTCGTGCTCTTACCCGGACCTTTCTTGGTGTTTTGACAAGTATTTGGGGAAGAGGACTGCTGCAATAAAACATCATCCTGCTGTCTTTGACGTTTTCTAGCCTTTCTTATTCTACTTTTGGAAGGCATTTTACAAACTATGAAAGAATCTGCAGTTGAATCTGTGGAAAAATATAATATAAAATGTTATTAACCACTATTACCAAACAGTAAATAAATAACAGTCATCTAAAACTTAATGCCGTACTAATTATTTAACATAGCAAATATTTTCCACCAGCACTGCATCACAAAAATGACACTCAATGGTACAAAACAGGCATACAACACTCATAAATCACTCCCTAATATTTTAAATCATTAATTCAGGATGACGATAAGATGTAGCCTATCTAAAGATTTGTTTAGGCCCAGATCTTTAGACTGGGGTGAATGTGTGTCATTGATCCACATTCAGTCCATCACCTGTTTTGTTTATTTGAGGTGAGGCCAACACATGGTTGCAGATAAGATTATCACTGAAAAAAAACAAGGTAAAAAAACATGTGAAGGCCTATCAATGAAGTAAATCATTAAATGAAAACCAATACATTTCTGGAAATATGCACTACTAGTGCTTCATAAGATGTTTTGGGTCATATTTATAAGGCATTTGAGTGTCTAGTATGCTATTTTACGTTGTTCATGGTGCAAATTTATTGTAAATACGCTCCCACCTGCGGTTGGCAAATTTAGATTTTGATTATGGGAGTTAGATAGGCATGTTAATAATTTCCCAAAAATGGTGTATAACCCCAAACAACCTTTGAAGCAAATGCTCTTAGCCATGTTATCCACCTCCCATTGGATAACATGGCTAAGAAGTGCTTGCAAATGTGAAAAAAAACGACCGCAATGCATGAATATCGCAGAAAAATCAGCGATATTCATACATTTTCCAGCAAATGCTCTTAGCCATGTTATCCACTTCCTATTAAATAACATGGCTAAGAACTGCTCAGGGCCCCATGAGGAACGCTTTCCATTTAAAAAGGGAAAAATAACATCAAAGACACTAAAATGCCTTCTAAATATGACCCCAAACAACCTATGAAGCTCTAACAGTACATATCCTGAAATTTAATTGATTTCAAAATTCGTTTTTAAACACAGCATATAAATCAATTGTATACCTGCATTCATGAAGAAATGACTAAAAATGTCCTTGAGACACATGAAAGTGTTTTCTGGAATGCCCTAGCACCATTTTTGGAACACTATTAACATGGCTAGGTAACTCCCATAATCAAAATCTAAATTTGCCAAGCGCAAATGGGAGCGTATTTACAAGACACTTGCCCCAAGAGGAACACTTTCCATTTAAAAAGGTAAACATAACATCGCAGAAAAGTCAGCAATATTCATGCATTATCCAGCAAATGCTCTTAGCCATGTTATCCACCTTCCATTGGATAACAGAAAGCTGATTGGCTCTCCGGTGTCTGTCAACATTCTAAATAGTCCGGAGCGGCCGCCATCTTATCTCTCGGTAGGATCGAGAGAGAAGAAGAGGTGAAAAACGAAGGGGGAATTTATTGAAAGGGGGCAAGGTATACCCCTCTTGACCCCCTAGGAATGTTGTTGGGGTTATTAAAGGGTCCCGTGGGGAAAATAAAAAAAAAATGATTTTTCACGGTAGAAGCGCTTCACGGGCCGCAAACTGGGCCGCAAACTGGTAGCGAAACGGGAATTCGCCATTTTGTGCTTCGTTTTAATTGTTTAGAGACAAAAATTATCGCCGCACATCGGCCACAATGCATGAATATCGCTGAAAAGTCAGCGATATTCATGCATTATCCAGCAAATGCTCTTAGCCATGTTATCCACCTTCCATTGGATAACATGGCTAAAAACCGCTCTGTGCGTGACAAAACCACATTTTAAAAACACAGCTTTCTTCATCATTTTCTCCTTAAATCATACTATTCTCTATCTAAATTAAATAAATCTTTTCTCACCTTAGCAAATATTGTTTGAGTTTTGAAAACAGTCTCAGAAATACACCAAATTGTCTTCAGCAGAAGAAAAAGGATGCACTCCAAAGGCTGCAGCTATTGAAAGCACAGAAATACAGATATTCATTTCACATATCTCTCATATTAGCCAATCATACCTCTTCCCTCACTTTTTTCAAATCAAAACCCTTCCCCCCTCTGCCCTCTCTCCCTTGTTTCCATAGCAACCACCTCCTGGAAGACCTCTCATGTTTGCAAATTCACACAACAATGTTTCAATTGAACTCTGAACTCTCAGTGCACCTGCGTATCCAGAGCAATCTTTCAATAAATGTTTCTTCCTTGACCATTCAAATTACATCTTTCAAAGAACACATCCATGCACCCTAACTTTCTGTTTTCAGAAATGGAAATGCACCAATCACTGCTAATGAATCATTAGCATTGTAAATCCACAGTTTTTTTTCTTTAGAAACTCCTACTGTTTCAACTGCCCTTTCATTACCACACTTCATCTGACTGCAGAACAACCTTCTCCCACCATGTTTAAGGTCTGGATTGTTGGACATAGTTACATCCACTGGGCTCAAAGGTATGCTGAGAGCAGAAATTTACCTAACCTCAATTTACAAGATGTGGAAATTAAGTGGTTGGGCCAAAGAGGATTAAAATGTCACCAATTGATACCATTGGTGAAAACCTTTATGCATTTGCCAAAACCTGACCTGTTAATAGTGCACTGTGGAGGTAATGATTTGGGCACTTTGACAGGGGTAGGTCTGGAAATGCTTTTAAAGGACACCTTTGAGCAATTAATGGCACTTTTTCCTCAAACTGCCTTGGTATATTCCAATATATGCCAAAGACAGAAATGGAGGTGGTCCAACCAATTTTGTCCACAAATTGAGAAAGCGAGGAAGCATGTAAACAAATCTGTTTCAGCTTACATGAGAGACCATGGAATGGGCTCTCTGTACAACAATAACTTGCGTTACTACATGCAAGATATCTACAGAGGAGATGGAGTTCACTTCTCAGATGAGGGCAACAGAATTTTCATTCTGAATTTAAGACTGTGCATTGGTACCTACTTATAAGTACCTAAATGTACCATAAACCCAAAAGCTCTTCTCAGAGCTACCCTACATCTGATCACTCACAATTATTATTTTCCTCTAACTTTTTTCACTAATTTTCCACAAAATTCGCTCCCCGGAGCGCTACCCGGTTCGCTAACCGAAAGCTAACCTCGCGGATTTTTTAAAAAAAAGTTTTTTTTCCGCACATATAAGACTCCTCAGCCACGCTCAGAAAACCTAGGGGGTCAAGATAAGTCTACCATGACCCCTTCTACCCATTCTAAACATTATTTGCCCTCCATCTTGTATCTTAATGCGACCGAAACACAAAATGGTGGACTCCCGTGACGCTTAAGGTTCGCTAACCGGGCCGCTTTCCGGAAAGCGGTCCTTAAAAAAGGCGGGAAAGTAATTTACAGAAAAACGACTAGAGACACTCTCACCAAATATAGATTAGCTCATACTACATAACAATCCCTTCCATTCTCACAAATTTCATTGAAATTCCATTTAGCCATTTAGCCTGTAGACCTCTCCAAGTACCGTGAGGTAAATTACTTTACAAAACACATCTGAATTGTTGGCATTGACAACCAATGAAAATGTTACTTTCATTTTCTACTTTTATTACCTGACATTTGATTGGTTATATACCTGTATATATATAAAGGGAGAGAAGGAAACACAGCCATTTTGACTACTACTTCTTGTTGTACCTCCTATTTCAATAGCTTCAAAAAACTTCAACTTCTTTGTGAAGGTAAGTTATAATTTAATATATTGTGCACTATGACTTAATATAGTAGACTTTTTTTGCTAGATATACACTATCCCTCTATAGTAGTAATGTATTTAGATAGACTTCTCTGTTATAGTTATCAATGGAGTAAGGCTTGTCTTGGTTAAATCACATACACTTTTTTATAGTCCTATTTCCACTCTCATACTATACACTGCCAAAAGATAAATTCACTAATAAAAACTGCCTATCTAAAATTAATCCCAACAGTGCCCTATCTCTACTAATATATATTTTTTTAATCCAAATTTCAGGCAAAATTATACTCCTATTTCCACTCTCATACTATACACTGCCAAAAGATAAATTCACTGATAAAAACTGCCTATCTAAAATTAATCCCAACAGTGCCCTATCTCTACTAATATATATTTTTTTAATCCAAATTTCAGGCAAAATGGAAAGCGAGCAGCAAGTTTCTTTTGAGATGGACCTGCAAGAGAGGAGCCAGGAATTAATTGAACAAATTGACATGGAATTTATGGATGAAAGCTTGGATAATGAACTGCTGCAATGTGTCCAAGCAGTAGATGTCCTCCTTGCAAATGAGGACATTTTGCAACCTCACAGATTGCAAACAATATATCAAGAAAATAATGACATTTCAGACACTGAAATGTTAGAAAGTTAAAAAAATTATGAAAAAGAATCAAAATAAAAAAAACACTTTAAAAAAAAGAAAACAAAAAAAAACAAGAAAAACAACAAACAATTAACATACAGCATTAGAAAAGTCTTTCATTCTTTTATCCATAAAGTTCGCTGCCCAGAACGCTTTCCGGTTCGCGAACTTGGCGCTTATCACGCAAAAAAAAATTTTTTTTTTTTTTTGGACCCTCCTAGGCCCTTTTAAAACCTCCACATAAAACCTAGGGGGTCAACGAGGATCTACTATGCCCCCTTATGGTAATTTCCCCCTTTGTTTTGCCCTCCTCTTGTCTCTCGATCCTACCGAGAGACAAGATGGCGGCCGCTCCGGACTGTTTAGAATGTTGACAGACACCGGAGGGCCAATCAGCTTCTCATTGCAAAGTTCCGTTACGCGAAAGGTTCGCTAACCGGATAGCTGCCCGGAGCGCTGTTACAGATATATATCTTGATTTAAACGTTAATTTCTCAAAATCCACTGAAGCACATATATTGAGACCTAGCAAAGGCACATCGGGCTAACAGTCCCTACAATTTTGCCAAGTTTCGTGCAAATCCATTCAGCCGTTCGAGCTAAAAGTGAGTCCAACCGCCCTATGGAAATTAACATGGGAAAAACGCGTTTTGGGACCCCCCTTTTTTCTTTGCCCCCCCTTGACGAAACCTCCCCAAATTTTCAAGGGCTGCTCAGAAACAAAATGTGCCATTTTCCTGAAAATTTCAGCCGATTCCGTCCACAAACGCCAACGTTATTAGACATAGAATTTTCAAAAGTCCCATAGGAAAAAAATCCTAACTATATATACCTACTGGCTATCGCCAGTAGGTAATATATATATATATATATATATATATATATATATATATATATATATATATATATATATATATATATATATATATATATATTACCTACTGGCGGTCGCCAGTAGGTATATATAGTTAGGATTTTTTCTCTATGGGATTTCTGAAAATTCTATGTCTAATAACTTTGGCGTTTGTGGACGGAATCGGCTGAAATTTTCAGGAAAATGGAACATTTTGTTTCTGAGCAGCCCCTGAAAATTTGGTGGGGTTTCGTCAAGGGGGGGCTGAGAAAAAAGGGGGGTCCCAAAACGCGTTTTTTGCATTGAGTTTTCCATAGGGCGGTTGGACTCACTTTTAGCTCGAACGGCTGAATGGATTTGCACGAAACTTGGCAAAATTGTAGGGACTGTTAGCCCGATGTGCCTTTGCTAGGTCTCAATATATGTGCTTCAGTGGATTTTGAGAAATTAACGTTCAAATCAAGATATATATCTGTAACAGCGCTCTGGGCAGCGATCCGGTCCGCTTACTTTTCGCGAAACGGAACTTTGCGCGCAGAAAGCTGATTGGCTCTCCGGTGTCTGTCAACATTCTAAACAGTCCGGAGCGGCCGCCATCTTGTCTCTCGGTAGGATCGAGAGAGAAGAAGAGGTGAAAAACGAAAGGGGAATTTAATGAAAGGGGGCAAGGTATCCCCCTCTTGACCCCCTAGGAATGTTGTTGGGGTTATTAAAGGGTCCCGTGGGGAAAATAAAAAAAAAATGATTTTTCACGGTAGAAGCGCGGCCGCGAACTGGTAGCGAAACGGGAATTCGCCATTTTGTGCTTCGTTAATTAAATTACTAGTTATAAGTGGGTGCGGGAGACGTATCCTAATCCCCTATGTTTCCTGAGGGTGGCTGAGGAGGCTGATATATGTTGATACATCTCTTCCAGCGGCTGTGCGTGAGCTTTTTTTTTTTTTTGCTGCGTGACAGTCCGGAGCGGCCGCCATCTTGTCTCTCGGTAGGATCGAGAGAGAAGAAAAGGTGAAAAACTAAGGGGGAATGTAATGAAAGGGGGCAAGGTATCCCCCTCTTGACCCCCTAGGAATGTTGTTGGGGTTATTAAAGGGTCCCGTGGGGAAAATAAAAAAAAATGATTTTTCACGGTAGAAGCGCTTCACGGGCCGCGAACTGGGCCGCAAACTGGTAGCGAAACGGGAATTCGCCATTTTGTGCTTCGTTAATTAAAGTACTAGGTATAAGGGGGTGCGGGAGACGTATCCTAATCCCCTGTTTCCTGAGGGTGGCTGAGGAGGCTGATATATGTTGATACATCTCTTCCAGCGGCTGCGCCATCTTGCCTTTTTTCGAATGCCACAATTTTGTCGTGCACGGCAGCCATTTTAGATGCCAGGCTGGTCCCAGGCTATCACCTAACCCTGCGGATGTAGTTTATGGCCCCAGCTGTAGAGAATTCAGACATGCCAATCCTCCTGACTGAGGCGTGTGACTACTGATTTCAGTGCTAGTCTCCCGCCTCCCGATTTCTGCAAGCAAAAACCCGGGGGCATATTACGAACAACTAGCGATAATTTTTGTCTCTAACTTGTTTAGAGACAAAAATTATCGCCGCACATCGGCGATTTTTATCGCAGATAAACCTTGCTATTATCGCAGAAAAGTCAGCGATATTCATGTATTATCGACCTAATGCTCTTAGCCATGTTATCCACCTCCCATTGGATAACATGGCTAAGAACTGCTCAGGGCAGGTGTTAGATTTTGGAGATATTCGCGCTTAGCGCGAATATCTCCAAAAGTTGGTAATAGAAGGTAGCGATGTTAGGGACTGTTTCCAGTCGCTAACATCTTGGCACGCCACTTTGCATGTCATTAGTGATAAGTATCACTGACATGCAAAGCGGGGCCCAAGATGGTCGCTATCTCCTTTTAGCTGTCACTAACTGGTGTTAGCGACAGCTTGGTAATAGGGAAATAATTTTATCTCCGCTTTCATGGCTTTTAAAGCCAAAAAAGCGGAGATAAACCCCCTTGATAATATGCCCCACGATTCCTTGGGAGTTTCAGCTGACAGGGCTTGGTATTGTGTTACATGGTAATTTTTCCATGAAACGTCAGAGGGTCGATGCAGGGGTTCTAGAAGAGGTGATAAACCATTTAAGCCTCATGAACAAGCGCATGGTCTTTTAAAGATTTGTGAAGTATTCGGGGCGGCGGTGTGTGTGTGCCCTCTTTCTGTGCGGGCGGGGGGGCACTGCCAGCAATTTGCCAGGTCAGGTAGTGTTCAACACGTGCATCACCCTTTCTCTGCCTGCTATTGCGCTCCATGCTTCGGAAAGGTAAGAAAAAGAACGTGCATTTGAGTTTGAAATGTCCGATCCTGCAGCAGCACACTTCCAAAGCCCACACATGACAATAACCCGATTCAAGGCCCCATTCACCCGTTTTAAAAAAAATAGATAACACTCCAACAAAGTAAGGTTATAAAACTTTATTAACTACTAACTTTAACGAACGGAACAAAAACTAAAAACATTTAAACATTTCTCAACACAAAAAGCAACAATGGTTAGAAGTTGTCTTTTGTGCGAATAGTCCCAAGGCAGCACAACGTGCAGAGTTCTGGACGGCACCCAGGTGATGTCGCCTGGGTGCCGCACTGGTTTAGGGATCCTACAATGCTGCTCCGAAAATTGGCGTGGGGCGTCCCGGGTGGGGCGGGGGGAGGCCTCGTCAGTAGCGGTCTGTTGTGCGAATAGTCCCAAGGCAGCACAACGTGCAGAGTTCTGGACGGCACCCAGGTGATGTCGCCTGGGTGCCGCACTGGTTTAGGGATCCTACAATGCAGCACAGAAAAACAGCGTGGGGCGTCCCGGGTGGTGCGGGGGGAGGCCTCGTCAGTAGCGGTCTGTGTCCAGTGTCACATGGCTGACACAACATGTACGACAGGCACCCAGGTGATGTCCAGTAAACTGCCGCACTGGTTTTGGTATCCTACAATGCTGCTCCGAAAATTGGCGTGCGGCGGCCCGGGGGGGGCGTGGGGGAGCCGGCGTGAACAGGCCTCCCCAGGTGGCGGCCATGTAGCTGAGTTGCGCTCGCTCTTGCGGCCACAGCGTCTCGCTCACCATGTTGTTGAGTTGCTCCCACTCTTGCAGTGCAGCGATAGGCGGCTGCCACATGGCTCTTAAAATGGCGGACAGCTCCTCGGTTTTAGGCCTGGTCCACTGAAATGGCCCTGGGACACTTTGGAACTCGGACGCTTGCCTGCTAGGGCTTGGGCTCCATTCTCGAAAAGCGTCCCCTCAGCCGTGAAGATTGTATAAAAGTCTTGGGGGCCCCCGACTCCCGCAGGCTTCCGGTGGGGAGCGGCTGCCATGATTGCTCGCGGAATGACCACGACGGAGCCACGAGATGGTGGTGCTCTCATGCTGACGCCAGCTTCAGTCTGAATGATCCAGAAACAAGGTGGGGCTTTCATCGTTTGGGAAAAAAAAATGTTGTAAACCAATGAAAAGTGTTATTTTTAGGTCATATGACCAAGCCTTCCATCTTTAGGAAACCAAAAGTAAAATGAACCAATGAAAAGTTTTATAAAGAAGTCACATGACCTGTTATGCGGCATAGGGCTACAAAAAGCGTAGAAAATCCGTTGGCACGTGAGGCGGCGTCAGTAGCGGACCGATGTGCGAATAGGCCGAAGGCAGCACAACGTGCCGAGATCCGGATGGCACTTGTTGGTGTCGAGCAAGTTGCTGCACTGGTGTGGCCATCCTACAATGCTGCGCTGAAAAACGGCGTGTTCAGCTGAGTTCCGGTCACTCTTCCGGCACAGTGACTCGAACGCGCCTAGATCCGGATGGCACCGAGGTGGTGTCCAGCAAGTGGCCGCACTGGTGTGGCCATCCTACAATGCTGCGCCGAAAGTCGGCGTGGGGTGCCCCGTTGGCTTATGAGGTGATGTCAGTAGTGGACTGATGTGTGAATAGGTCGGAACCAGCACAAGGCGCCAAGATCCGAATGGCAAGTCCTGGATGTTGAGTGCCTCAGTTGAGAGTTCTGAGCAGTGCTTGTAAGACTGTCTGAAGCTTATTTGCACCTGCTGCAGCTTCACTAGGTCCGGCGGAACTTTTTTCCTTTTCCTTTCTGCTTCTTTTCCTACAATGCCTTTCATCTGAAGACACGACCAGGTCCCTGAATGTGTGCAGGGGGACGCTATTGATTGAATGAAAATGGCGGCTTGACACAAAGCTGACTCAAGCGTTACTGTTGGTGCTATACAGACAAAAATTGGTTTTCAGTTTGTACATTCTTCAGGTTTTTTTTTTCCATCCAAGTCTGATTGAGAGTTTGTAGAAAAATGGCTTCAGATTTTCCACATACTACTCTTCAACATTTTTCCTAAATGTAACAATGTGAAACTCACTAGGAGAACGGCTGTTTCTGTTTCCTTTCAAAATGCTGCCACCAATATTTTCTGAATGGAAGACACCATCTTGTAGCATAAAGGGCCGAAAGGGGTTCTGGTCTGGCCGATGGTTGGTGGAGACATTTTGACTATATCTTGGACCTGCCCGGCCTCGCCCAAAATGGCGCCGGTATAAATGGGACTCGTAACTCCTTGCCCGCAAATGTATATCTAGAAAATGTTATTGTAAGTGGCCCTGTCGTATTTTAATTACAAAATGTACGTCCACCGATTCCGCAACTGTTAGACACCTTTGTTCTTGTCACCTAATGGCCCGCTCGTTACGTTCTTCTACAGTGTAAATGTCTCGTCATCATATACGATTTCAGTTTGCTCCGTGGCCGGCCCACGTGGTTATAGGCCCGTATTTGTATACTGACATTTTCATAATAAAGGTTTTTAAAACAAAACACGGTAGTAGTATTTACATTTGTAAAGTTTTTACTTTTAGTGACTGTTTTCGAATCAGTAAAAGGCAAGTGAAATAAAGCAGTCCAATTACATGACGGATAAAAGGTATAATATGTAGGAACGCAGTAAAGATAAATGGTCAAGGGCAGTTGTGTTTTTCATGTCTGCAACATAAAGTGATCGATAAGAATCTGATAATCAGGCGTATCGGCGACTAAGACAGCAGGCCGAATCTCTTTTACTCAACGGCTCCGTCATGGAAGGAAGAAACGCCCTTTTTCTCGAAAAAGGAATATAATTTACTTGCAAGACAGTTGTAAATTTTCCGGGAAAGTACATTAGCCTGGAATATTATAACATATGTTTGAAAAAAAAATATTGTTCGAAAATAATAAAAAGCGTAATTTTTAGGTCATATGACCAAGCTTTTCATCATTAAATTAACAAAAGTAAAATGAACCAATGAAAAGTTTTATTAACAAGTCACATGACCTGTTATGCTTACGTTACGCGCCGCGCCTCGGATCACTTCCGGGTGCGCTAACGCGGCGTGTCATAAAACGCATTACGCGACAACGTAGGTCAAGAATATAGTCTAAATGTCTCCACCAACCAGCGTTCAGAACACAACCCCTTTCAGCAGTCCAAAAAGTTCTGTTAAATGACAACAGAGGGGACAGGCAACAAGAACCATCAGTCAAAGAGGGGAGGGCAAGTTCTTCTCTTCCGGGTCATGTTGGGGCGCTACCGGAACTGATCGAATTGGTAGTCTATAGTGTTTCTGGATGTTTCAGACTAAAGCTGGCGTCAGCATGAGACCACTACCATCTCGTAGCTCCGTCGTGGCCATTCCACGAGCAATCATGGCAGCCGCTCCCCACCAGAAGCCTGCGGGAGTCGGAGGCCCCCAAGACTTTTGTAGAATCTTCACGGCTGAGGGGACGCTTTTGGAGAATGGGACCCAAGCCCTAGCAGACAAGCGTCCGAGTTCCAAGGTGTCCCAGGGCCATTTTAGTGGACCAGGCCCAAAACCGAAGAGCCGGCCGCCATTTTGAGAGTCCTGTGGCAGCCGCCTATCGCTGCACCGCAAGAGCGGGCGCATCTCAACTACATGGTGAGCGAGACGCTGTAGTCGCAAGAGCGGGCGGTAAACAGCTGAATGGCGGAAGAGGCACAGTGTAGCAAAAGCGGGCGGAATGGCAACTAAAACGATAAAGGGGCGCCCCACTACAGCTTGTCTTCAGGTCAAACGGATTGTGGGACGAGGTCCAGAATTGAAGAGTCATCAAAAGGCAAAAAGTTCCGCCGGACCCCGGGAGCCGGCCGCCTATGTCGGGGGCGATCTCAGGCTACACCAGTGCTATAAGACTTGGGGAGGGTGTCGGAGCCAAGCGTCTTCTCCGAGTCCATGGCCATCACACCGCCCCTCAGGGGCCTCCGTCAAGCTGTTTAGGGAGGTACCATATAACATTGTTTTCAAATGCAGTCAGGTCCACAAACGACACTCACTTACTTTGAGAATAGTGAAGCTGCAGTAGGTGGAAATAAGCTTCAGACAGTGTTACAAGCACTGCTCAGAACTCTTAACTATGGCACCCAACATCCAGAACTTATGCTATTTGAGAATGGTAGTGACATCGAAGCATCTCAGGGACCAAAACCATTAACGTACTTTCACGTATGAAAATCTTACTTGGGGAGGGGGCAGGAGCGAAGCGCCCCCTCCCAGTCAGCGCCACCACACCGTATGTTGAAAATCTGAAGCCATCGTTCTACAAAGTCAACCAAACTTGGATTGAAAAATCTAGAAAAATGTACAAACTGAAAACCAGTTTTGGTCTGCATAGCATCAGTAGCAACGCTTGAGTCAGCTTTGTGTCAAGCCGCCATTTTGATTCAACAAAGCACAGGCATTGAAAAAGGCTGAAATTCAGAACTCTAAACTATGGCACCCAACATCCAGGAGCTTGCCATCCGGATCTTGGAGCCTTGTGCTGTTTTCGATCTATTCACACATCGGTCCACTACTGACATCATTTTATAAACCAACGTTATGTAAATAGTTTTTTAATAAAATGTTTTACCCTGTTTCTTTGCTGGTGTGTTGTCTATATTTTTAATATTTGCATAGGGTTTGTCGTTATTTTGTGCGGGATGGGTGATGGAGCCGAGCTGTCTTGCAGCCCTCATGGTGTGGAGCTCAGTTCATCTCACTATTTTCGTATTTCTCATGAAGGGTTGTTCCTAATATTTCTATTTTAGCGAGGTCAAAAAGAGATCCATTTAGTGGCCTACTGATTTTGCTCGATTACTTTTATTTTTTTACACGATTTTTCACTATCTGCAAAGACTAAACAGAGTATTGCGACTTTGTGCTTGTTTGTAAATAGAGAATGATCCAAAGAGAACCAATTCTAAAACAGTAAATGCTTGGACAACAATCAATGAAATGGAGAGACAAGGAGGCACGACGGATTACAACGGGGGTAAAGGCCTGCGTTAACTACCCTTCAGTATCTGCAAAGAGAGAGTACTACTAAGACAAAAGAGGGGAGGGGGGGGGGGGTGTAGCGTTCAAAGCACATCAGCGTGCATAAATACGAAAATGTTTTTATCTATCACGTACTTGACATTTTAAAGCTTTTCATATTTGCTATTAAAAAACCAATGAAATTCACAGAAAAAACCATAGGTTATAGTGGATATATAGTTAGGAATTTGCATTTACAAAACCTTGAAAATTCAATGAAAAAACCATTGGTTTTAGGCCATATATAGTTAGGAATTAGCATTTACAAAACCTTATTTTACTCGCATAAAACCATTGAAATTCCATATATAGTTAGAAGCGCTAACTATATATCGCGCACCCGCAATCCACTGCTGATGATGTCACATATTACATCATTCATGACATGGTCAGTGACATCACTGATGACATCACTGATGACATCTCAAATGACATCACTGATGACAACTCAAATGACATCACTGATGACATCTCAAATGACATCACTGATGACATCACTGATGACAACTCAAATGACATCACTGATGACATCTCATTTGTCATCACTGATCACATCACTCATGTGATAATACAATGAACCTCTTCAGACTCTAATATAACCTTACATACACTCAGTATAAACAGACACTCACAGACTGTCACTCATCCATGGAGTTACTCACACACCTAGTCAGTCATGCAAAGAATCAATCACACCTCCATTTCCTCAACTATAAAGTTATACACATCTTACTTATTCAAACATATAATAACACATATTTATTCTCTTATATAATCCCTGATACAAGCTCACAGTGATCGATACAGCCACTCACACATTCACTGGCTCTTATGTTCAGTTATTTATATATCTCAACTCTCACATGTATTGTGTTTTACATACGTACTTACTTGCACATGTAGCAATGAGAAATCCATTCACTCACCAACACACCCATGCATAGTCAACCGCCCATATAGCTGTTTCCACATGCACTCTTGAACTCATACTCCTAGTGAATCAACTGCTTACACATCTATGCACAGAGTCACGCACCTCCCAGCCACCCACACACACACTCAGCCTCCCATTCAAATACTTGGGCAACCAATCAATAACCCATATGGCCACTCTTATAGCTACTGATCAACACATGCAGCAGCTTACACAACAACAAACATACTGATGCACAAATTAAGACAGTTTAGTCACTAACCCATGCACTCAGTGAGACACATTTAATCACTCACTCATACAGTCAGTCATGCACCTACTAAATTCTTCATCCAGACACTTATACATCCACTCATTCTTCAATATGTGAAACATATTTAAACTTTACAGACACATACAATCACTGGATGTTGTGATCAGTGATGTCATCAGTGATGTCATTTGAGATGTCATCAGTGATGTCATCAGTGATGTCACTGACCATGTCATGAATGATGTAATATGTGACATCATCAGCAGTGGATTGCGGGTGCGCGATATATAGTTAGCGCTTCTAACTATATATGGAATTTCAATGGTTTTATGCGAGTAAAATAAGGTTTTGTAAATGCTAATTCCTAACTATATATGGCCTAAAACCAATGGTTTTTTCATTGAATTTTCAAGGTTTTGTAAATGCAAATTCCTAACTATATATCCACTATAACCTATGGTTTTTTCTGTGAATATATATATAGTTAGGATTTTTTCTCTATGGGATTTTTGAAAATTCTATGTCTAATAACTTTGGCGTTTGTGGACGGAATTAGCTGAAATTTTCAGGAAAATGGAACATTTTGTTTCTGAGCAGCCCCTGAAAATTTGGGGGGGTTTCATCAAGGGGGGCCGAGAAAAAAGGGGGGTCCCAAAACATGTTTTCCCCATGTTAATTTCCATAGGGCGGTTGGCCTCACTTTTAGCTCGAACGGCTGAATGGATTTGCACGAAACTTGGCAAAATTGTAGGGACTGTTAGCCCGATGTGCCTTTGCTAGGTCTCAATATATGTGCTCCAGTGGATTTTGAGTAATTTAGGTTCAAAAAAATATATATATCTGGGCGGAGCCTAACCACACATCTGATCTGATTGGCTGTCAGCACTTCATCCAAGAAGTGTTGGCAGCCATCTTGGGACCAATATACATGATAGCACCTCATTAAAAAGCATTGTAGTTAATAGATCATTTATAAATCATTTGTTGATGGTACCATACTCATTTTAGGAATTGTGGTGCGTTCTAAGGTGATTTTACCATGTGAAAAAGCCTTCTGCTGTGATATCATGAATATTGTTTGAAAGAAAACTAATATCTCATGATTTTCCCACAGTGGTTTGGAAGGGGATCTATAAGCTAAACTGAAAGCATATTTTCTGTAAATTCACATTATCTTTCTCAGTCATGTGAAAATGAAGTCTGACATTCTCAGTAAAACATGTACATCCAACAAGGACAAAGACTGTCAGTTGATTCCTTTGTGCTCTACTGCAGCCTCCTAAAGTGTTCTAAAGAACAACTAGAGCGCTAACAGTCCTACGTATTACAAAGGTATAGCACACCTGGAGCCATCGTGATGAGAATAAAGTGGTAAATCTTAAAACATTTCATTTAAAAAGGAACAAAATGAGGTGGTATATTATGCAATAGAAGGTATTATTAGTGCTGCAGTAAGAAAAATTAGGGCACATTTTGAGTGACTTCTCAAATCCTCTTCTATTTCATTAAAAAATTCTGACATGCAGTGTCCCAAGATGGCCACCAGAGACAAAAGAGCCCAAATGTAGCCCAAATATCACCCAGATGTAGCCCAAGTATAGCCCAATGACAGAATGTCCCAGAGTGTTCTAAAGAACAACTAGAGCGCTAACAGTCCTACTTATTACAAAGGTATGGCACACCTGAAGCCATCTTGATTGGAAGAAAGTGGTAACTCTTAAAACATTTAATTTAAAAAGGAACAAAATGAGGGGGTATATTTTGCCATATGAATTATGATTAGTGCTGCAGAAAGAAAAATTAGGGCACATTTTGAGTGACTTCTCAAACCCTCTTCAATTTCATTAAAAAATTCTGACATACAGTCTCCCAAGATGGCCACCAGAGACAAAAGAGCCTAAATGTAGCCCAAATATCACCCAGATGTACCCCAAGTATACCCCAATGACAGAATGTCCCAGAGTGTTCTAAAGAACAACTAGAGCGCTAACAGTCTTACTTATGACAAAAGTATGGCACACCAGAAGCCATCTTGATTGGAATGAAGTGGTAAGTCTGAAAACACTCAATTTAAAAAGGAACAACATGAGGGGGTTAATGTTGCCATAGAAAGTATGATTAGTGCTTCAGAAAGAAAAATTAGGGATCATTTTGAGTGACTTCTCAAATCCTCTTCTATTTCATTAAAAAAATTCTGACATGCAGACTGAAACATGCACTTTGAATACCAGCAGCAGACGTCCCTGGTGAGCAGTAGCTTTACTACAGTGATCTAATGTGCAACTAGAGTGCTAACATTCAGAATTTATGGCAAATGTGTGACACATCTGAATGCCTTCTTGATGGAACCAAAGTAAACAAGCATTGAAAATGCAATAGATCTCGCCCTCGTTTAAGTTAAAGCCATTCTGTTTGTAATGAGGTGGCTTTTTAGCTTTGCTTTTATTAGTGTTTTTTCAACTTTCATGTAAATAACATGCATCTGTATGCATATATGTATATGTATGCATGCATTTATGTTTGTATTTATATAGATATACAGATGATATATGTTTATATATGTATGTATATATATATATTCACTGAAAAAACCATAGGTTATAGACCATATATAGTTAGGAATTAGCATTTACAAAACCTTGAAAATTCACTGAAAAAACCATAGGTTATAGACCATATATAGTTAGGAATTAGCATTTACAAAACCTTGAAAATTCACTGAAAAAACCATAGGTTATAGACCATATATAGTTAGGAATTCGCATTTACAAAACCTTATTTTACTCACACAAAACCATTGAAATTCCATATATAGTTAATTGCACTAACTATATATCGCGCACCCGCAATCCACTGCTGATGATGTCACATATTACATCATTCATGACATGGTCAGTGACATCACTGATGACATCTCAAATGACATCACTGATGACATCACTGATGACAACATCCAGTGACTGTATGTTTCTGTAAAGTTAAAATATGTCTTACATATTGAAGAATGAGTGGATGTATAAGTGTCTGGATGAAGGATTTAGTAGGTGCATGACTGACTGTATGAGTGAGTGATTAAATGTGTCTCACTGAGTGCATGGGTTAGTGACTAAACTGTCTTAATTTGTGCATCATTATGTCTCTTGTTCTGTAAACTGTTGCATGTGTTGATAAGTAGCTATATGAGTAACTATATGGGTTATTGATTGGTTGCCCAAGTATTTGTATGGGAGACTGAGTGTGTGTGTGGGTGGCTGGGAGGTGTATGACTCTGTGCATAGATGTGTGAGCAGTTGATTCACTAGATGTATGGTTTCAAAAGTGCATGTGGAAACAGCTGTATGGGCGGTTGACTGTGTGCATGAGTGTATTGGTGAGTGAATGGATATCTCAGTGCTACATGTCAAAGTAAGTGCATATGTAAAACACAGTACATGTGAGAGTTGACATATATAAATAACTGTGCATAAGAGCCAGTGAATGTGTGAGTGGCTGTATGGATCATTGTGAACTTGTATCAGGGATTGTATAAGAGAGTAAATATGTGTTAGTATATGTTTGAATAAGTAAAGTTTGTATAACTGTATAGTTGAGGAAATGGAGGTGTGATTGATTCTTTGCATGACTGACTAGGTGTGTGAGTAACTCCATGGATGAGTGACAGTCTGTGAGTGTCTGTTTACACTGATTGTATCTAAGGTTATATTAGAGTCTGAAGAGGTTCATCGTAGTATCACATGAATGATATCATCAGTGATGTGATCAGTAATGTCAAATGAGATGTCATCAGTGATGTCATCAGTGATGTCATTTGAGATGTCATCAGTGATGTCATTTGAGATGTCATCAGTGATGTCATCAGGGATGTCACTGACCATGTCATGAATGATGTAATATGTGACATCATCAGCAGTGGATTGCGGGTGCGCGATATATAGTTAGTGCAACTAACTATATATGGAATTTCAATGGTTTTGTGTGAGTAAAATAAGGTTTTGTAAATGCGAATTCCTAACTATATATGGTCTATAACCTATGGTTTTTTCAGTGAATTTTCAAGGTTTTGTAAATGCTAATTCCTAACTATATATGGTCTATAACCTATGTTTTTTTCAGTGAATATATATATATATATATATATATATATATATATATATATATATATATATATATATATATATATATATATTCACTGAAAAAACCATAGGTTTCACACACGTTATAGTTAAAAATTGGCATTTAACAAACCTTAGAAATTCACTGAAAAACCATAGGTTTCACACACGTTATAGTTAGCTGGAAATTTAACTCATATAAAACCATTGAAATTCCCCAGTTATAGTTAACTATAATTCGCGCACCCGCAATGCACTGGTGATGACGTCACATATTACATCACTCATGACATGGTCAGTTACATCACTCATGACATCACTGATGACATCTCAAATGACATCACTGATGACATCACTGATGACATCATCCTTGTGAAAGAGTGGCAGACCTCCTCTCACCCTAATATAACCTTTGATACACACATTCAAAAATAGAACTTAAAATTTTCAAAAAAATGGAGATACCAATACCAGTTGGAACAACCTATTCAGTAATTCCAAAATCTAAATACACATCCACTCATTCACCAATAGTTCTATATATTCACTCATACATGTACTCACTCATCATATGTACTCATACACCTATACATCCTGTTACACACCTACACTTATACATACAGTTATTCACACATATACTCACACATGCAAATAAACTATCGAACATCCATTTACTTGCATATACAGCTCTACACAAACCACTAAACTTATTTCTACAGAAATGTACACATACTTAAACACTCTCTTAAACAATCAGTTATAGAAACACATACTTATTTATACAGGAACTCTTTCAATCTGTCACTGTCATATATCCTTACTTATATACATCAATACTCCCATATACTAGTTTAAAACATATGTACTTATTCATAAAGATACTATTGAGGCAGTCATTCACTCACTAACACACCCATACACACACTCATCCACCCATACAGCCTGCACACATGCTGTCTTCAAAACACATACAAACAGTGAGTCAGTCATTCATGTATCTGTGCGCTAAGTAATACCCCCCACCAAACCATACAGACACTCATTCTGACACTCCAAAAACAAATTTATAACCCATATAGACACTCATGTAGCTACTCACTAACCCATGCAGCCACTTATACACAAAGTGAGACACTGATACAGATATTTACATATTTAAACATTACTCGCTAATACATGTATTCACTAAGATATACTTAAAAAGTCAGTTATACAATCAATTTTACAAAAAAAAACATTTAGACACTTATTTACCCATTTATTCTTCCATCAACCTTTAGATATACATATATAAAAAATATTTATTTTTTAGAAAGACACACATTCCCTGGATGATGTCATCAGTGATGTCATCAGTGATCTCGTTTGAGATGTCATCAGTGATGTCATGAGTGATGTCACTGACCATGTCATGAGTGATGTAATATGTGACGTCATCAGCAGTGCATTGCGGGCACGCGAGTTATAGTTTACTATAACGGGGGAATTTCAATGGATTTGTATGAGCGAAATGTCCAGCTAACTATAACATGTGTGAAAATTTTTAACTATAACATGTGTGAAACCTATGGTTTTTTCAGTGAATTCCTAAGGTTTTTTTAAGGGTAATTTTTAACTATAACGTGTGTGAAACCTATGGTTTTTTCAGTGAATCTCAAAGGTTTTTTAAATGCTAATTTTTAACTATAACGTGTGTGAAACCTATGGTTTTTGCAGTGAATTTCAAAGGTTTTGTAAATGATAATTTTTAAATGTATTAATTGTTATATTTTTTTATACTGATTTACTACATTATTTTAAATTATTTATTTTTAGATATTTTATTTTTTAAATTACATTACATATTTTTTATATAAATTGATAAATAAATGTTTTTAAAAAATTGAAATTGTAATATTTGTTATATTTTTTTATTTTTTTTTATTTATGTATATTTTATGTAGCAGGCAATGATATCCTCTGGAAGGAAATTCAAGTTGCTGTAACTACGATTAGAATTACTTTTCAGGATCAATAGTGGGCTGAAAGATGCAGCACTGAGGTCTCTCCTGATAATAGGTGAGTAAATCGGAATTCGTAGTTTGGCTGATTTTTGAGGAATTTTTTTAAATTCCAAAACTCCACCCTTAGAAGAATTTCTAAGTAAAACATTTCAATGTTAGCCTCTGAAAGGAAATTCAAGTTACTGTAACTACGATTAGAATTACTTTTTAGGATCAATAGTGGGCTGAAAGATGCAGAAATGAGGTCTCTCCTGATAACAGGTGAGTAAATCGGAATTCTTAGTTCGGCTGATTTTTGAGGATTTTTTTAAAGTTCCAAAACTCCACCCTTAGGATTTTTTTTCAGTGAAACCAGTCAATGTTAACCTATGGAAGGAAATTCAAGTTACTGGAAGTATGGTTACAATTACTTTTCAGGATCAGTAGTGGGCTGAAAGATGCAGCACTGATGTCTCTCGTGATAACAGGTGAGTAAATCAGAATTCGTACGTCGGCTGATTTTAGAGGAATATTTCGCTCAGTGGTGAAAGAAGGGGTTGGGGCCTGAGGAGACATTTGTGCAAACACACCCTGTGGGGCGGACTTTAGGTTGGGGAATATATTCCTCTTCAATCCTGAGGTCATCTGTGAGCCAACTAGCCCAACATGTACCTCCAGTTTGCGCCAGGAGCTGTGTTGCAGAGAGGTGTTCAGAGGGCACGCCCCCTTTTTACAACACTCTGCAACGCAGCTCCGTGGCACTTACTAGAGGTACCCGTTGGACTAGTTGCCCCTAGGGGACCTCTGGATTGAAGAGGAATATATTCCCCAAGCTAAAACCTGCCACAGGGCGTGTTTGCACACATGTCACCTCAAACCTCTTCCCCTACCTTCACCACTGTCCAAACATGCCCCGTAACGCGTTCTAAGTTGAGGGATTAGGTCCCCTTGCATACCGGGGGTCCCTGGGGGCCAATAAGCACACCAGAAACCTCCAGTATGCGCCAGGGGACTGTGTTACAGAGAGGTGTAAAAAGGGGCATGGCCTCATTACACCCCTTTGCAACACAGTCCCCTGGTGCTTTTTCAGAGGGGGAACTAATTCCCCTTGCATACTGGGGGTCTTTTTAAAAAAAAAATTGATGGGAAGAGGGCCACGTGGCCCCCCTCCCGTGGCCAATTCCTGCCCCGGGGACCCCATTGCCCGGGGCATGGCAAACTTAATTTTTTTTTTTTATACTGGAGGGGGGCTGCAACCCCCTCCTATGCCCCCTTTAGGCCCCGGGGACCCCATGACCCCATCCCCTGGGGCCTTACTTTAAAAAAAAAAAAATTGGGAGGGAGGGGGGCCTCGTGGCCCCCGTCCCGGGCCACTTTTGGCCCCGGGGACCCCATCCCCTGTGGCCTGGCCCTCCTCGTTGGGGGCCGTGGGGAGGTCCCCAAGCCCCCCACGGTCCCTGCCGGCTACCCATATCCTGCGGGAGCCAGCATTGCTTTTCTGTATGGGGAGCAGCTAACATGCTGCTCTCCGTACAGAAAAGCAATCAGCTTTGATTTCTGAAAGAGAGAGCAGGTTTCCTGCTCTCTCTTTCAAAAATCAAAGCAGTTTGCTGTGGTAGGGCGGGAGCCGCGAGGCTCCAACCCTACCGCAGCAAACAGCAGTGTCCCGGGGGGTAGGCACCCCGGGACACTGCAGGAGCCGGCCCTGGGGTGTGGTGGTCCCCAGGGCCATCAAGGGCACCAGGAGGGGGGCCACACGGCCCCCCTCCAAACATCAACAAAGCCCCGGGGTGGTGGTCCCTGGGGCTGGGGGGGTCTGTCACCGACCCCCCTATTTGCATATTAATGCCCCGGGGAGGTGGCGGTCCCCGGGTCATGTGGAGGAGGCTTGAGCCCCCAACACAGGTTTTTTTATTAAAAATAGAGCCCCAGGGGTGGCGGTCCCCGGGGCTGCGGCGGGGCCGGGGGCCCCTGCATACGTTTGAACAAAGCTGCGGGGGTGGTGGTCCCCAGGGCTCGGGGGGCCTTGGAGGCCCCCCATCATTACTGTCTTTGCCCCGGGGGGGTGGCGGGCCCCGGGGCTGCGGGGGGGCCGTGTGCCCCCCACTACCATAATAACTTTGCCCCGGGGGTGGCAGTCCCCGCGGCAGTGTGGGGGAGGGATTGGGCCCCCCACACTTTTTTTTAATATACCACAGTTTTTTTTTCCACGGGTACCCCGCAATTAAAAAAAATAATAATAATTTGGGGGGCCTTGGGGGTCTTGTGGGACCCCCTGAGCAGGCCTAGGGGGTCAGGGTCTGTCTACCCTGCCCCCTTTGCGTGTTTTGCACATTTGTTTTCAGCTTTCTTGTGCCTGCTGCCAACACTTCCTGGTTTGGAGTGTTGACAGACAGTTGACATCCAATCAGCATGCAGCTTGTGCTCGGGAAGGTGCAGAGTACAGTAAGCTTACAGTAAGCTTACCGTAACACCTCCAATATATACTTATGATTTTACTTATGATTTTCTCAGGATCTACTGAACGAATTTACACCATTTAACAAAAAGGCCCATCTGCGAACAGAACTCTACCTTTATGCCAAGTTTGGTGTAATTCCGTTCGGCCGTTCGGGCTGTAGCCCCGGCTAAATGTCTTATGGAAAATTCCCTTGGGAAAATAGGTTTTGGGACTCCCTTTTTTCTTGGCCCCCGCTTCACGAATCACCCCCAAACTTTCAGGGAAGGAGCAGAGAGGAGCAGGCCATTTTCTTGGAGAACTTCGCGAAGATTCGTTCACGGGCGTCAAAGTTATTCCAAATAGAATGTTGCGGATTTCCTATGGAAACTAAGTTTTAAGTATAACTACCTACCCTACTGGCAACCGCTAGTAGGTAACATATATATATATATATATATATATATATATATATATATATTCGCTGAAAAAACCATAGGTTATAGACCATATATAGTTAGGAATTAACATTTACAAAACCTTAAAAATTCACTGAAAAAACCATAGGTTATAGACCATATATAGTTAGGGATTAGCATTTACAAAACCTTATTTTACTCGCACAAAACCATTGAAATTCGCATATATAGTTAGTTCCACTAACTATATATCGCGCACCCGCAATCCACTGCTAATGATGTCACATATTACATCATTCATGACATGGTCAGTGACATCACTGATGACATCACTGATGACAACATCCAGTGACTGTATGTTTCTGTAAAGTTAAAATATGTCTTACATATTGAAGAATGAGTGGATGTATAAGTGTCTGGATGAAGGATTTAGTAGGTGCATGACTGACTGTATGAGTGAGTGATTAAATGTGTCTCACTGAGTGCATGGGTTAGTGACTAAACTGTCTTAATTTGTGAATCAGTATGTCTGTTGTTGTGTAAGCTGCTGCATGTGTTGATCAGTAGCTATATGAGTAACTATATGGGTTATTGATTGGTTGCCCAGGTATTTGTATGGGAGACTGAGTATGTGTGTGGGTGGCTGGGAGGTGTATGACTCTGTGCATAGATGTGTGAGCAGTTGATTCACTAGATGTATGGGTTCAAAAGTGCAGGTGGAAACAGCTCTATGGGCAGTTGACTGTGTGCATGAGTGTATTGGTGAGTGAATGGATATCTCAGTGCTACATGTCAAAGTAAGTACATATGTAAAACACAATACATGTGAGAGTTGACATATATAAATAACTGTGCATAAGAGCCAGTGAATGTTTGAGTGGCTGTATGGATCATTGTGAACTTCAATCAAGGATTGTTAGTATATGTTTGAATAAGTAAGGTGTGTATAACTGTATAGTTGAGGAAATGGAGGTGTGATTGATTCTTTGCATGACTGACTAGGTGTGTGAGTAACTCCATGGATGAGTGACAGTCAGTGAGTGTCTGTTTACACTGAGTGTATGTAAGGTTATATTAGAGTCTGAAGAGGTTCAACGTATTATCACATGAATGATATCATCAGTGATGTGATCAGTAATGTCAAATGAGATGTCATCAGTGATGTCATCAGTGATGTCATTTGAGATGTCATCAGTGATGTCATTTGAGATGTCATCAGTGATGTCATCAGTGATGTCACTGACCATGTCATGAATGATGTAATATGTGACATCATCAGCAGTGGATTGCGGGTGCGCGATATATAGTTAGTGCAACTAACTATATATGGAATTTCAATGGTTTTGTGTGAGTAAAATAAGGTTTTGTAAATGCGAATTCCTAACTATATATGGTCTATAACCTATGGTTTTTTCAGTGAATATATATATATATATATATATATATATATATATATATATATATATATATATATATATATATATATATATTTGCAAACTCCTGCAAATTATTTTCCAGAGAGCAGAAAAGAAGAGGCACAATATCCATAAATAATTTTTTCTTCTTTATTTCACTGACAGCGCAATCAACGTATTTTGGCTGCACAAACAAACCTCTCTGCTCACCTTCCGCCAATGGCGTGTGTCCAAGAGGGCCCACCACGTGGTAAAGCGACCTCCAAGGCCAGAGCCAGCATCCTTGGCAGCCAGAAGGTCACATATTTGATTCTGGGTCTTGATATCGCAATAGTCGAGAATATATCAATGCACCTCTCCGAGGAGTAATCTTTGTGTGGTGTACACGCTGTCCAGCCGAGCTCACAATACAAATCGTGTCTTGATTGCCAGGATGGTGTATCGAGGCCTACGCATCATCGCAGGCTGCATACCCGCTTACCTCTGGTGGCACTAACTCAGTGAAACTCAAGTCATCGCCACGTGGCAGGAGGCCTGTGTCGGGCAAAGTGCCTCGGCTGCCACTAACTCTGTGTACTTCAAGTCATGGGAAATAATGGAAAGGGCCTCCAGCACGTGCACCCAGCCCTTTTTATTGGCAGGGTCAGATGTCCTGTGACGCCTGTGCTGCATAGGTGTGATGTGGGTATAAACCACCCGTGAAGGAGTGGCTCTGGCATGCTGACAACTGGACCCGTGATCAGCAGATGACTGCAGGGAAGACCTGGGGCATGTAGCGTTGTCGTTCCTTCCCTGTAAGCGTAAGCGGAGTGGGCTGGCTGAAACACGCATCCTTCACGACTTCACCAATATGGCGCTTTGAATCCGCGCACCCACCGAGATAGGTACACGATAGGTGCTCGACTCCACTTTTTTCTAAAAAAACATATATATATTTTAGTCTATATATATAAAAACGAAAATATGTCTGTCTTTCTGTTTGTCCTTTATGCATTACTACACCATTCATCCAATCACCATGAAATTTTGGGAAGTTGTTGAGTACACTCCCGCGAAGGTTTCTGTCAAAATAAATTTGTAAAAATCGGCCCCCCAGGGCCCTCATAATCTTTTGAATACTGAAATAGACAGCGAGTTTGCGAGCATCGTCGACAGTTATGACCCCCAAACGGAAATCGATTGGTCAATCTACATCAGAAGCACAAAAGAAAAAGGCATTATGAGCTTCAGAAACAGACGAGCAACAGGAAGCAAGATTAGAAGCTGATCGAGTACGCACTGCTCAAGCCTGTTCTTCTCAAACGAACAAGCAACCAGAATCAAGATTGGAAGCCAATTGGGGACGCACTACTCAAGCCACACTTAGAAATGTTTTCAATGAATAAGTTACAATAACAATGACACAATGTAAATTTAATGTTATAATAACAAGTTTCCTTGAATTTCCTTTCTTCTGAGATTGCAGCAACGCGCGACGGGTAAGCTAGTATTTAATAAAAAAGAAGACAATATATACTTTTAATAACAAACACAAACAATTACAAAAGCTAATTTTAGGATATTAACCCCTTGGCTGCTGGGGTAATTTTCCTGCTGTGCTGGGGCGGGGGGGGGGGGGCGCGCACAGCGCCCCGGTGCTCATGACGAGCTCAGCTCGTCATGAGCTACAGTGCTCCTGTGCTCATGACGAGCTGAGCTCATCACGGCCACACCCGTTTCAATAGAACGTTCAGCACAGCAGGGGAATTATCCCAGCGTGCGAGCGTTCTAATGTCCATGACGAGCTCAGCTCGTCATGAGCACCGGAGCACTGTAGCTCATGACGAGCTGAGCTCGTCATGAGCATGCAAGGGGTTAAAGTTACAAAATATCACAATTCTTTTTACCAAATTACTGAAAAAAACATAGCTTTAATGAACAATAGAATTAGAAATTAGCATTTAAAAAACCTTTGAAATTCACAAAAAAATAGGTTTCAGGGACGTTATAGTTAGAAATTAGCATTTAAAAAACCTTAGAAATTCACTGAAAAAACCATAGGTTTCAGGGACGTTATAGTTAGAAATTAGCATTTAAAAAACCTTAGAAATTCATTGAACAAACCATAGGTTTCAGGGACGTTATAGTTAGTTGGACATTTCACTTGTCCAAAAAAGATAAATTTGGCTGTTATAGTTAGTAGAGCTAACTATAACTCGTGCCCCCGCAAGGCACTGCTGATGACATCACATATTACATCACTCATGACATGGTCAGTGACATCATCTCAAATGACATCACTGATGACATCACTGATTGCATAATCCATGTGATAATGTTATGCACCTCCTCACATCCTAATATAAGCTTTGATACATTCACTCTAAAATACAGACTACCATATTTGAAACCATAGACAAATCAATAGCAGTTACTACATACCCACTGACTGATTCCTAGGTATACACACACATCCATTCATTCACCCATACAGTCACTCATACATGCAGTCACTCATCAATGCAACACTACCATATGTACTCATACACCTATACAGACAGTCAAACACTGCCACTCATCCATAGAGGTATTCACACACCTAGCCAGTCATGTAAAGAATCAATAACACTGCCATTTACTCACCTATACAGTTATACATTCACTACCTCACCTATTCATACACATACTAACATATACTTACTCTCTTATACAATCACTAACACAAGCACACACTCATTCATACAGCCACTCTTCAATCACTCACTCTCACATATAGTCATTTATATACTCCAACACTCACATATACTGCCTTTCACATATGTAGCTACTCACACATATACCACTGAGACATTAATTCCCTCACCAACACACCCATACACACACACACACACACCCACCCACACAGCTATTTCCACATGCACTCTTGAACCCATACACCCAGTGAATCACCTACTCACACATTTATGCAGAAAGTCACCCACCCCCCACCCACCCACACAAACACTCAGGCACTCATATAGATACTCACGCAACCATTAAATAACCCATATAGACACTAATGTAGCTACTCATCAACCCATGCAGCAGCTTACACAACAACAGACAGACTGATACAGACATTCAAACAGTTTAGTCACTAACCTATGCATTCAGTAAGACACAATTAATCGCTCACGTATACAGTCAGTCACACACCTATTAAATCCTCCACACAGGCACTTATACACCCACTCTTTCTTCAATACACCTTGGCATATATATAAAACATATTTAACCTTTATAGAAACACACAATCACTTGATGATGTCATCAGTGATGTCATTTGAGATGTCATCAGTGATGTCATCAGTGATGTAACTGACCATGTTGTGAGTGATGTAATATATGACATCATCAGCAATGTATTGCGGGGGCGCGAGTTATAGTTGGCTCTACTAACTATAACGGCCGAATTTCTCTGGTTTTGTACAAGTGAAATGTCCAACTAATTATAATGTCCCTGAAACCTATGTTTTTTTCAGTGAGTATATATATATATATATATATATATATATATATATATATATATATATATATATATATATATATATTCGATATTGTGCTCTTCCATATTTAGTCCTGAGATTCTTCCATTTTGATCATCTTAACCTCGATATTCAGTAGTACAATCATTGCTAAAGTTAAATAGATGTGGAGCTACAAAGTGTAACTCTAATATTTCCCTATACTTGCTTAATTTGATGATACTTTGGGTCAAATTTACATAAAAGCTGTGTTAACCTTGCGCCAACAATGGTGCACAAGAGCAATGCAACTCTTAAGTCAAATTTATCAAGCCACGCCAGGCCACCTCATATGGCCCTGAGTGGCTTGATAAATCTAGAGTAACACAGCGCACATCACCCCTTTGCAGTATTCTGCCCCAGAGAGGCATTCCATGGGTGAAGAGTGGATGTTCCCGTGCATCCAATCATGGATTTTGGCGCATTCCCAGATTTACCATTACTGGTAGACCTGGGAATGCATCAAAATGCTCTGCACCCCCAGGGAATTCGTAACGAGAAAAAATATCTTTATTTCTCCTCGTTTTTTTCTCCTTCGATGTGTGCTGCACACATAGAAAGAGGAAAATGGCTCAGGGGGTTCTTTGTGTGCAGGAAGGTGTCGCTTCCTGGACAAAAATAATCCTGTTTACAATGTAGGCGCCTGCCTGCGTTAGCGCTTGTCAGCACATTGTGCGGCAGCGCAGGGAAAAGACAGGAATGTGCAGTATTTATATCAGATATGGCGTATTTAAGAATGTGCAGAATAATATCAGATATGGCGTATTTATGCCCTTTCCCCATCATGCAGTGCACTGCGTGATTTTTTCACAAATATGCCCCTTGGTATTTGTTATTCTAGAGTTGATATCTGTGTAGGCCGATAGTAATGACTTTGATATTTTAACACACTACAAACCATTATCAAGCAACAATTACAATGATCTCTTGTATTTTAAACAATCAATTCTGTAGAGAGTGTCAAAGCTAGTTCCTCTAAGAATCCTTCTGGAATTATTTAGTTTCTCTATCAGCATTCACTTATTTGTTTTCTCTAATTGCAAGAACATAATTCAACAATACTAAATAAGCAATGACACTTTATCAACGCAACCGTAGTACATCCTGGGTACTGGACATATTTGCTGCTCAAAGCGAGTAAAACTCTTCTTTTATACCCTTGTATTCAAATGTAAGTAGACTATTTTAGTAATTTAGCAATACTAAATGCTCCTCCGTTTTGATAATTAGCATATGAAACAATGAAGAAAAAACTAGTTGTGTAATTAAGCATAAACAACCCACTGAACAATTTCATTATTTTTACTGTTGCTCACATGTTATGTTAGAATGTGGTTTTCTTCCTGCAAGGCCTTGCTTCAGTTTGTGCAAGAACGTAAACGATTTGCCAGCTGTGTTTGCCCTAATGAAGGCTTATTCTAATGTGCTGTTACACGCCAAAACATATGTTGTCGTTGATTGTTAAACTAGGCATGGATTATGTTGATCCTATTCTTGTTTTTTTGTTGTTTTAAAACAAGTATTGTACCAAAACATAACGCTCCCATTTAATTAGTCACAGAAAATCCTAGCACAATACCTTTGTTGAACAACATTATCTTCTTGAATTGAAGCGCATTTTATGTAAATCACAAAATCCTTGCAATTCTCTTTTCATTATGTTTGTAATAATGAATCATTTTATGACGAATTCCAATATTATTTTTTCATATTTGGATTCCATAATCTGCACTGAATCTGATCAATTCACCAAAATGCAAGGGTAGCTAAAAATATTTTACATGCCTTTTAATCCCCATACCTTTAGCAGTAGATGTTATTGTATGACCTTTGATCCTGGACCACGTTTGGAAGTAGCAACACAGCAGTTGACATAAAATAAATCGTCATTAGGTGTAAGAATAATGAAAAAGGTAAAACTGAAAAGGAAAAGGCTATTTTATCATCTACCACATTATTACAAGTGTGAGACCACAGCAGTCTATAGTAGTAGCCATTGTGTGACAGGTATCTGCTGTAATTGGTCCTCCCATTTAATAGATATGTATCTTATTGTGTTATTTGTTTTTATTGCCCCGCACATGGTTCAGCCACTACCGCCGTTATTGCCTAGCACTGGCTTAGGCCAATGTTCCACACGGAGCGGGTTGACAGTTGGAGGGAGGATGGGCTGCTGTGGCAACTGGAAGGCTGTTTCAACTTCTTAGTAAAAGAAGTTTAATCTAACTATTGTGGCATCTTCATTACAACAGTTTCATAAAACAAGAAATAAAGAAATCCTAGGGGAAGCTCTAGCCTCTAATGCCTAGACAAAGACATTGTATAAATGCTTCCTCATTTGGTGAACAGTCGGGGCTTGCATGACTTGCCGGTGGGGAGGTTGCTTGGGATTTTCATGCGAGGGATTTGAAAAATAAAATTTACCTTACTGGTTCCCGCGCCGCCTCCACTCCTGGCCGGGTCTCTACAGTGTTTTCCTGCTGCTTTTCTGCTCTCCTGCCTCTGGCAGGAACAGGAAGCAGGCATCCTCCCTCCCCTCCCCTAAGCCAATCACAACGCTGCAATGGCAGCGTTGTGATTGGTGTGGACAGCGCCCAGCCGGGTGCCTGTAGGAAGGCCGTTTTCTCTACGAAGGGCTGCATGCGTCTGCAAAATCCAGAGTGCGCATGACTGGTTTGGTCGGCTCCAGACAGCCGACCAAACAGTCAGGGCCAATAACATTGGGCGAGCGACTACTCCCCGACCCGCCCCCCGCCCTCCCCAACCAGGCATACCATTCTGCTTTCTCACAGTGCGAGAAACAGAAACATAAAATGGTATTCAAAATACCATTTCATGTTTCTGCTTCTCGCACTACAAGAAAGCAGTTGGGCGCTCCCCTCCGCCCCAATGGAGGAACCGCGGCTGCATAGATGTATCCTACAGCTGTTTTGCGCAGGCCCAGCATTATTTCACAGACACCAGCCCCTTTCCTTCCCCTCATCTCTTCTTAACTTTCCAGGCTTTCGTGCCTCAGTACTAGGAGTACTGCAGAGTCTTTAAGAAATCTCAAGAATGAGTGCCTCATGGTTTCTAAAGCCAGGGTGGTCTCAACCCCTTGCCCACCATGCAACACATGACGTCAGAGAAAGCAATGGAGGAATTGCATAAATGGCATTGCGTCCAAGCTGGAAATGGGGAAGAGGGCAAAAGCAGATGGGGAGACAGAACATCTCCCCACACCCCCTGTCTATTTGATTCTTGCCTGCGTCACAGTGTGATGTAGTACTTGGGAAGAAAATTCCACGTCCTTGGTCCTCTCAGCTCGACTTATCAGCTAATGACAGACTGTTGCAGGCCATGGAGAAGGCTGGAGGACATGAAATACAGAAGGGAAACCAGGATGTTAGATAGCTCCTTATTATTATTGTGGCTGACATTCTCACTGCGATCTACAAGTCAATGTTACAAATAAAGTTGAGGAAGCTAACAAATTGGCGGTGAGATCTGAGGCAAGGAGCCAGCTTGGCTTTAAGAGCCTCAACATGAACTGAGCCATGAAAATGCTTGTTATGTAAATCGTGCAGTAACCCTAATTTAAAAATATGATAGACTCTTCAGAATTAAAAAATATATATATTTGTTTGACATGCAGAAATTTTTCTCTTTTGTAGATCAAATAATATCTCTTTGTGAAAAAGCATTTAATGACAGTGACACATCTTATATAAAAAATTACGAATATTTATGCCCCTATCCCAGGCGGCGGTCTTCTTAGAAGATGCAAGTCAGTTTTGATGAGCATCCTACATGTGGCCTAGCGTCTGTTAATCACGGAACAATATAATACTCTTGACTCAAACAAGAGAGACTTTTATACAGCGCACATCCTGAACTCCTACATTTCAAGGAGCACTCATGTGATAATGAAGAAAAGGGAGAAAAAATCCTTGGATTACACACTTTGATGCAATCGGAAACCTGGGATTGATTTAAAAATATATATATATATATATTTATTAGGTTTTACAATATAGACAGCAATTGTAATTGATAGTTTCTATCAAAACGATAAAGGCATTGGTCATTGAACATGAACGGCTCACATGTAAAAGAACACAAATCAAGAAATAAATTAATATTGTGAGCAGAACAGCAAGAGTTGTAAAGATATAGGGGCATATTCTCAAGAACGTGTGATAACCATCGTAAAAGTAACTTAATGCAACTTTCAGCATCTCAGTCTATCGCGGGAAATTGATGCCTGGTTAACTAAGTATTCACAACATGGCGGTACCATGCAATAGTCTCCAGATAACACGTCAAATGCCCGCGTTAAAAGTAATGCCACGCCGCAAAAATGTGAAACAGGAACGCAAAAAAAGCTGCGATGAGGCCAATCGCGATACCAAAATCAGCAAAAACCAGCGGCAGGCCTGCAAATCCCACGCGTCTGGTGGGAAAATGCACTATAAAAGTCACAAAAACAACACACCCAAAACAATCCAAAGTGTGTATCAATATGGATGCACCCTGGACGAGTGCAGAGGCCAACGCGAACCCCACAAGCCCCACAGACCACCAGCAAGGAACAACGGGGTTAGAGAAAGCCAAGGAGAAGAGGGAGAGGAAGACGGGGTGCAGTCCACAGAAAAACGAGATCAGCGTCACAGAAGTGACTGAACACTAACATCAACTGACCCCCAATCAGACTACCGTGAATGCAGTTGGAGTGTCGAGTAGGCCAATGGAGGAGGCCAAGAGGCGCTGACATGATGTGAAAATCTAAACCAGGCACAAAGCCGCTGCCAACAGGAAGGCAGAAACGGCAACAGGAGGTGGGAGTCCTGCGCCACAGGAGGAGCTGGAGGAAACCGAGGCCACAGTCATAAGTGTGGAGACGGTGCAAGGAGTCTAGAGTCTGGACACAGCTTTGGAGGGCCTGACACAACATCAACTGGGTGAGTAACGACCAGGGACTGGGGGTACGGGGGGAGATGGGCACAATGGCACACATGCACAACAATGTTTTGCACACTGCACACCCACAATGACCCTGGATCATGTCCTTGACCCCTGTGGCACACTGCAGCACACACACATAGCAAGAACAGCACATCCATATTGACGACAATGTAGAACAGCAGACACAACTGGCTCCACACATGCACAGAAACAGGCCAATTACATCTGACAGAGCAGGAAGCTGTCAGATGGAAATGTACAAGTACAACCTCACATGCGCCATGTAGTCCAAATGGACACTGTCCCACATCTAAATGCAGCACCTCCTAAACAGTCATAATGTACATTGTCATACAGTATGTATAGCATGTAAACAAGAACAATGCGCTAAAATAAATGTCAACACAATGTCAACATGCATCTCCCCTTCACATTGCAGAGGGACACACAACACCTCCAGCAGAACAGAGCAGACTACCCATCAGTGATGCCGGAGACGACCACCTACCTTTGACACTGACGCCCTACAACAGCCCATAAACATCCCACGCAATCCCCCACCAGGCCCAGGGCAGCAAAGCGACATAGAGGAGAACACTGCCCCTGCAACAGACCACTCAGCAGGAAGCACCCGCGAGCACAGCTGGCTCCCTACCCTTCACCGACCCCCACATGGCATCCCAATGCCAGGTGTCAGAATGCCAAAAGAGGTGGCCGAACAGGTGTGGGTGGGGTCCGAACCCATGGAAGACGACCTACATCACATACGTGTGTGTCTCATTCCCTTCATTGACCACCTACACCCCACAAAGGAGACCCACACTGCGACAGAAACACATACAGTTGCACATTATCTTTACTGAACCACGCCCCGAGCACCCCTATCATCAGTCACACACCCGCGCTGGACCTGTGTACGATGGCCCAGCCCACTCCCCTTACGTATTGCGTGGGTGACGACCAAGCTACATGTCCAAGCTCTAACCCGCTGCTTGTGGTGACATTTCTGCATCTGCTGTACACAGCACAATGTAATGTCGTAGGGCCCAGGGCCCTCATGCATACATCATGACCACACAGACACACGCAGATAGTATGTGGAACAGGCCACGGGCAAGTGCGCCCGGCCCCTTTATTGGCAGGGTCACATGTACAGTGATGCCTGTGCTGGATTTGTGTGGGTTGAGTGTACACCAGCCCGCACGGAGTGTTTGGTGCTGGCAACAACTTGAACAGTGATCAATATCAAAATGGAAATGGAACACACCATCAGTACAGAAACTACAGCGAGGCATCATGGTGGTAGCTGGAGCAAGCACAGAGGACATCTAATAAGCAAACAGAAGTGTCCATGAGTTGCTGAGCACTGAGTTTGGGGCACTAGAGCTGAGCATGCCCATGTGAATGAATTGTCTAGGAATGTGCCTCTTCTGGGAATATCTGATGCAGCTGCAGTGGGGTGTATTACACCTGCATCATCTTTCTCATCATCGTCCCAGGACTCCCACACTACCTGAGGTGACATTGACGCTAACTTCTCCACAGCACAAAACTCAATCAGTAAAGGTCCATGGGTTGCGGGGCACTGAGTCAGTGGCACCTGGAGTGCTGATCAGGGTATCAGGCAGAAAATGGCATCGATAGGTGTGAGCAACTCAGTTAGTCTGCCAGTACGACTGTTGCGATTCTGGGAGTTGGCGGTTGGAGGTGGTCTTGGCGGTGGTGGCGTGTGCCTCCTGCGGTGATGCGACATTCCGGCATGTCAGGAATTTAATTGATGTGTGTGCCCTGGTGGACCGCAGTTGAGGCCGGAAGCAGTGGATAGCACAGGGCCACAGACACATGGCGTTGATGACCCCAAGGCTACGTCTCAGAGGCCATCCAATACCTCAGAAGATAGGGCCCCTGACTTTACCAGCAGCACAGAGTCAGTGACCCCGGATGCGCAGCAGCCGGCACAGGCACACCGCCATGGGACAGTGACTTGCGGTCCACTGAGTTAGCGCCACGCAGACTGAGCGGATCCTCATCGATGTCTGAGGGGAATGTGGCAGAGGGTTGCGGGGGACAGTGGAAGGTGTCGTCCAGGGCATGATGCAGATGGCAGAAGTTGTCGGGAAGCTGCAAATTGAGGAGTGGAATGCTACAGCCTCATTTTCATCACCAATTCGGTATCAGCTACATGAGAAATTAGACAACCCCCAGTCCATAGACTCAGACGCCACCGAAGTGCAACCAGAGAGTGTCCATGATTGTCGGGAACAGACTTAGTGGCACAAGGGCTGAGAGGTGATGCAGTCTGCAATGATGCCAGTAAACTGATATTAACTCGGCCATTGCTAAATCAAGACTCAGTTCCAAATGTGTGATCTACTCAAGCTTAGTGTGGCCTGAGGGCAGTAGTCCGCGTGGGCCCACAGACGTGTGGTTGTAAGGCTATGCACAGACTCGGTGGCACCACTTCGAAGGGAGTATAGTGACATAAAATCTGCCATAAATAATGTTCTCTGACATAGTGTAATCAAGACTCAGTTCCAAATGTGTGACCTACCAGTCCGCTGTGTATGCAGGTAGAGTATGTCAACGAGAAAGGAGTACTACGGGCTTGTGTCGCGGAGCCTGTGATGGTCTGAGGAGGCTGCCAAGGTCACGGGCGTTGGGCTTGGTGCTTGCACCGGCACATGGTAGGCCCTCTTAGACACACGCTGATGTCGGCAGGTGGGCTTTGAGGCTTGGGTGTGCAGGGGCCGGCAAACTGGCCAACAGATACAGCACAGCCAGCAGCTTTGACTGAGGTGGGATGTTGGTTGTGTCTGTGGGCAATGATCATCAGGATGTGGAGGATGGTTGTCCTTTTGTGCCTGTAGTGGGCAATGACATTCTCTGGTGTTGAGTCTGTGCGTCTAGTGTGTTTCTCAAAGGTCCGCTGGTCTTTGTCTGCGCTGCCTCTGTGGTGGTCCGGGAGGGGGGAGGGCGGCCTGGAGGTGGTGGCAGTGGGTGTTGCGGCCCTGTTGGGGCTCCGCGCTGCATGATCGTTGGCTCCATGGCATCTGTTGCCCTTCAGGTCTGGCTCTGGGCTGGGCTCCCTTTTGTGGTGCAGGCTGTCGTCCGACTTTACACCAGGTCAGAGCTGCTGGTAGTTTCCTACTGCTATCGCGCCTTATCGCATGTTTTGTGCTCTTATTGCCGATCTGTCTGGTCGTTGAGAATGTTGCGGAGTGGTGCTGTAGCGACTTTTGGCACAGGAACGCTTACTCTGCCTCTCATTAGCGATAATTGCGGGGGTCATCTGTGGCGGTGATTTTTGCGGCTGCCATTGAAGTTAAACTGGTGATATGGGCTGTTAACACCAGCTTGGGAATGAGGCGATACATTTATTGCCACTTTGGCTGCGATAACATGCCGTTAACTCTGCGATGTCCTTGAGAATATGCCCCATAGTTATTATGAACTTGTGAATGTCAGCAGCGTACTGCTGCAATGTAGTGAACCAGGGATAGGACTCCAAACAGGGATGGAGGTAGAGTGAGTGAAGGAGATGGCAGCAGCAATCCATAGCTGTCGAAAAAGAAATGAGCATGTGTGATATGCGGTGTTTGTGGAGAGGTGTACTCAAATGATGAGGGAAGATCATTGTTCCCCACCTCCTGTAGGAAGTGCATGAGGAGGGTAGCCCTTGGGTAGAGATAGTCCACTTGCTCAAATGACAAACTTCTTAATAGCGGAGGACATCTTCTTCAGCTGCACCCCATTTGCATAACGCTCCATGCCATGCAGCTACGTGCTCATCTTTTGTTGTTTTCTATGCTTAAAATGACCAAGGAGCACACCTCCCACATGTGGTTATCAGGTAATTCCATGACTTCACACTGGGTGGTGTGCACCAATTGCCAGTAACTCTGCAGGGCTGAACAGGACCACAGCATATGCATGAAGCCCATGTCAGGGGCATACCAATGTGGCATTCCACATGTGCATCAGGGAAGAAGCAAATCAATGGGGCTGGGGTAAGATACGCTATTTGGAGAAGAGAGAACTGAATATTTTTAAACAGGAATTATGAGACCAGTCAAGGAAATTCCCTATCATGCAGCACTCTCCTGAAATTGTACTCCCACTTTTGCTGCAGCATTGCAAGAGGAACAACTGCCAGTTCATGGATGGCTTTATACAGCCAGGTGATAAGGTGACAACCGTCACCCATGGTAAGACTAGTTTGCAATACTGGATGCATGGGGGGTTCTCCCTTCGAGGTGTCCCAAAAGGTACGACAGGTATTGTTAAGTTGTCTATGAAGAAGGAACTGCCCTGGTAGGATGCCGCGCTCTGCAGTCAATTGTTCAAATGTTGAGAAGTTGGCTATTAGAGAAAGGGCCCCTCAGGACAAACAGTGAGTTTTCCATTCAAGCTCTCTTGTCACTGGGGAATAATCTCTCATCTCACCGGGGAATAAAAACTAGGGAAGTCGGGGAGACCGATTAGAGATAACACAGGGGCGTACATCAGGGCTCCATTTTTAGGGTGGTGTATTTGGACCATGCAGGTCTGAGCCTCTGTTACCTGCAAGTGCCAGGGGAAAGAGGGCAAAACCTTCAGAAGGAGAAAACGCTGTATTGTGGATACCGGCACTAGCCGTCGTTCAGTACATGCCCTGCGCATGTGCTGTCCAGCAGTCAAGCAGGATTGCCATTGTTTCTGTGCTGCTAAAATGTATGTCTCAAAGAAGGGGGCGCCCAGTCTTCCCTGGTCCACTGGCAGCTGCAATTTCCTAAGGGCAACACAATGGCATTTAGTTACCCAGATGATTGTGCATAAAAGGATGTCTAGCTCTTTAAAAAAGGATTGCGGTGGGATGACTGGAAGTTTCATGTAATAGTATAAAAGGCAAGGTAAAATTATCATTTGTGCTAACTTGCCTATCGGTGCTAGGGGTAGGGGATGCCAGAAGTGCACTTGATATCTGATGCATGCCAAGGCTGCACAAAGATTTCCTTTGTATAAATCCAGTGGAGCATGGTAAAGAGGGATCTCCAGATAGCTGACTGCTTCCTCATCCCAGCAAAGGCGGGTGTCGCTCAGGTGTACTTCTCGAGGTGGCTGATTGGGGCAGAGTAGGTAAATTGCTGCTTTTGCCTAACCTACCCAAAGCCCTGCAGCAGCAGCAGCATATGCCACTAAGTTAGCCCAGAGTGGGGAGAGGTCAGATGTTATGTCCCACAGTTATAAAAGTAGGTCTTCCAGGTACTAGGATACAGCATGCATCTTGACTGCAAGGGGGATGCCCCACTCCTGGCCTTCCTTGTGCTTTTGTATGATAAGAGGCTCAATTGCAAGTGCGAAAAGCAGTGGGGAAAGGGGACACCCCTGCCTTGTCCCACATCCCACCAGGAAAGAGGCAGAGACAAGTCTGCACAAAAGTATATGGGAGGTATGTTTGGTTTAGAGTAACCTGGTGTAAAGACGTTGCCTTGGCCCGATTCCCATGCGGGCCAAAACTGTGAAAAGATAATGTAATGTCAGGATGTCAAACGTCTTCTCCAGATCTAATATGAGACAAGCTGCATGTGAGAACCGTCCCTGGACTTGTTCCTGTACATGGAAAAGGCGACGGATGTTCTGAGAAGTAGACGTCCTGTGTAGGGTATTTATCTGGCTTGGGGATAGAGACCAGAAGGGACTTCCGAAGCTAGTGTGGGAGCTCACCGGTACACAGAGCCACCTCATACAGTTCCACAAGATGGGGCACCAGGATCAAGAAGAAAGTATGATAGTATTCTGATGGTAGGCCATCCAAACCCAGAGTTTTGTTCTGGGCAGGGTCCCCAGATTGCCAGCGCTACTTTGTTAGGCATTATTGTAGCATCTAGGGAAAGTCTGGTGGAAGCGGGAATGCATAGGAGAGCAGTGTCTGCCAAAAATACAGTGGAATGCTACTCTGAGGCATCTGGTGATGCCGTGTAAATGGAGCGACAGTACCTGTAAAAAAACTGCAGAATCTTGCTTTGCGCATGGACTGTGGCACCCAAAATGGTGCCCACTTCTGTAATAGGACTAACTGAGGACTCCTGTCTGTTCAGCCAAGTCAGGAGTCTGGCGAACCTATCACCATCTCCGTGGTCTTTGGTTGCATGGGCTCTAAAGGTAAAACACAGCAGGAATTCCAGGAGGGCCGTTTAGGAAGTTTTTGAATCTGTGAGTTGTGGGGTGAGCACAGGATTGCGGTCCGCCGCTTTACCCAGTATGGCAAGGTGCTGGTCAGCATCCACTATTTCCTTGTCCAAAGTATGGAAGACTCCTACGATCTTCTGGAAACAGACACCTCTCATCCCCACCTTAAAGTCCCACTCCAGTGCCCTAGTAGAGGCTGTGTTATGGTTTTTTGTCAAAGTACTAATGAGTTTGGTTCCCTTGCTCATCACGAAAGACTGGGTCCTCCAGGCAATCCTGCAGGAACCAACTCATGGGTGTCGGTGGAGGTACCCATCAGAGGTCCATCACATGGGCATCATGATGATATGAAATGCTATGATATGAAAAAAACATTTGTACAGCACACGTTCACCAGCAGCTTCTTGGCGCTTTAGGACTGACAGAAAGCAGACTGCGGAAGGGACAATTTATTCAAAAGCTTGCGAAAACAACCACGGCTTCAGGGCTCTCCTAAATGAATGGTAGGTGGGCATGAGACGGAGATCAGGTGGGAGGGAGTTCCAGAGATGCAGGGCCTGGAAAGCAAATCTCAATCTCCCAAGCCTTTTCCGCCTGAAAGGACATGAGGATAGCAAGTTAAGGCCGGCCGTGCGGAGAACTCGGGAGGGAATGTATCAGGGGAGAAGGGAAGCAATGAAGGATGGGCCTTGGTTGGCAAGGGCCAGGTAAGTAATGCAGCCCACCTTAAAAAGACTACGCTGGACTACAGGAAGCCAGTGCAAGCTCCTTAAAAGGGGTTTAACGGAACTGGTCTTTGGCTGCCGAAAGACCAGTATGGCTGCTTGATTTTGAACAAGTTGCAGTTGATGGCTCTGATAAAGAGGGATGCCTACGTATAGTGAATTAGCATAATCAATGCGGGAAGCCACTAGTCCCAGCGTAGCATGGACCAAAGCATCATGGGTGAGAAATCTGCTGATCTTTCTGATGCGGCGTAGATGGTAAAAACCGACCGACGTCACAGATTTAATTTGATGTTTCATGGACAGGTCCTTGCTAATGGTAACTCCCAGGCTCTTGACCGAGCTCACTGGACAGGGGGCACAGCCCAGAGTGTGCGGCCATGATTAGAGACAATGCTTCCCAGATAACCCACGTGTTGGAGAAGGGGTTTCAAACAGGCGGAGCAAAGATAGTGGTCGAGGCGCATGCAGATATTATGAGGCACCGAGTGCAAGGAGTGAAATTGGGCCCTAGGGAACTGAGATCACCATGCATCTGAGAGCGACCAATGATGTACCCAGTTCCTGAAATGGTCTGCCTGTGTATAAGGAGCATGGCAAAAGGAGGGCGGGTTCTGTCCAAATCAAGGTCTAGCAAACAGTTGTTGTCACCTTGCAACGCATAGGGTAGCGCTGTCTAAGGGTGTAATATGGTGTCCCAGAAAGCTCCCTGATTTGTGTTGGGGAGTAGATACTACCTATATGAGTGGCCGGCCATCCGGGATGCCCTCAAAGAGCATCTATTGACCCTCTAAATCTATAGTCATTTTCACTTTTTGAAATGGAACTCCGGGCTTAAGCCAAACCATGGTGGATTGGAAGAGTAAATAGTGGCGTGAATAATGCCCCTCCAACGCTTGCTCAAGCATTCCAATTCCACCCTCATTTGTGAGTTTCTTGTAAAAGGATTATTTCCATCTGTTGGCGTTTGACATATGAATAGACCATGTATCGCTTCCTGGCATTTTATATGCCATGGAAATTTAAGGTAAAAAAGAGAGTGTCAGCTATGGGGGCCATTGCACTGAGAGGGAGCAGCGAGCATGGTGCAGGAAGGGAGCCACCAAGGACAATCTCCAATCCAGCAATCCACCCAACCCATGACATGGTGAATATGTTAGGCCCACCTACTGTGTCCGGATGTACAGAAAAGGGGAAGGAAGGAAGCAAAAACTGTGGCAAGTAGGGAAAAAACAACATTGAGAGCATACTACAGCTAGAGGTACACCCAAACGAGAAATATTAAAAAACACTAGCGTAACATGGGGATGTGGCTAAGTTCTGGGGTGTAGCGTGGTGCCCTAAGTGTCCTGAGGAACAATGGCTGAGTCACGTCTAACCCAGCAGAGACCCCCGGAAGGCCCCAGGCCGCCATGTGTACATTACGAAGAGTGAGGCACAGCGGGTCTCAAACAAGGGCACACCATTGCATCCAAACTAAATGAGGTCAATACTGAGGGGGGGTTCCAATGAGCCAACGAGAGGGCAGGTTGCAGGACTCAAAGGCGCTGCTAGCTCACACTGTGCTGCATGTGCCCCTCATGCACCTCAATCCTCAATCTTGTTGCCGAATTGGGGGCATGAAGAGCGGGGATGAAGAAATTGCCAAGCACCGTCTGCAGCTCAGAGAATGATCCGCAAGGGTCGGTCTGCACAGGGAGAATAAAAGCCTGCAGAGGGGACCCATCACAGCACAACAGAGTGCTATGTTGCTCACTCTGGCCGGCGGGAAAAGTCAATGTGCAGAGTCTTGTTGGGAGGTCCAGGATCCAGCCCAGGGACCACCGTAGGTAAGACAAGGCTCCCAGACAGTAGACAGCTGGTGTGGTATGATGGTAGCAGTAGGTATTAGTGCTCAGGGCCACTCCATATCGGGCTTTAAGTAAAATTTACCCCAAATGCCTTGATCGTGGCACCAGAGCGGGTAAGCCTGAGTGTGAGTGATTAGGGGGCCCCTGTGTGGTCCCCTAAATGACATCCAGGGCTGTCACCATCAGTGCTTCTCACCTTGATAACATGGGCTCTCCTCAGAACTCTCAGGTGTCCTGATAAAGTGTGATGTCCTGCAGAGTTTCACCTCTAGAGCCCCTACTGGGGTAAACTTGTCTGAAGGCTAGGGGGGGGGGGCAAGATCTCTCCACGGGAACCACGATGACCTCTACTCTGAGGCAGCCGATGTTGCCCTCCAATTTAGGGCTGGGGGCTGCGTCGCTCGGGATCGCAGCCCGTTATGGAGCCCAAAGGCAATTCCAAGGCCTAAAAAGCTAGGAAGCAGAGTCTAGGGGAATCCGTGCCCACAGGTGGCTACATTGCCGGGTCATGACCTGGATTGTAATCAATTTGTGGGTCGACGGATGGAATATTAGAAAGTCGCATCTGCCATCTTGGCTGGGCTGTGTAGTAATGAGGCGACAGGCGGAGGAGGGTAAAGGAGTGACCTTCTTTATTGGTTCTGTACTTCAGAATGCCGTTAACTAACGGCTCCCTCTCGCTCCCGCATCAGCGTTCTAATCGCGCGCTGGGAGCCACGCGCACAGACACAATAGGTAGGACGGGAGCGGGGAAGGGACACAGGCATGGGTTTATCATGACAGCACATTACAACTGGCCATGTCCCCAGAAAACTGCGATGGATGACAGATTTTCTACATTCACATTGTGCAATTTGGTCATTAGATGCATCTCTAATTGTCTGTCCTGTTTTACATCAAAAGTTAATTTTTTGTCTTTAATTTAAGGTTAAATTGAGGTTCGGACGTGGGTGACAGGGAGAAGCCACGTGGATGCGATGCTCGCTTTTGACACGAGGGCACAAATGGACCTCAAGTTGTGCCAGAGCTAGGAATCTGGCTACAATCATCACTGGCTCAACTACATCCAATTTCACCGGTAGCGTCAGATTCACCAGCGGGTTAGCAAGCGCTATTTGTTGCTCTCTCTGCTCACCCCAAACGAAAAACCGGTTTGTCTTTAATTTAAATATAAATATGTTTACTCCATTTGATCCTGGAAGCACAATTATGATCATGGCCTAATGAGTCAGTATAGGCAACACAGTTATGTTGGACAAAATTTCAGCTGTTGGTGTGACTCAGCATATTAAGCTCTGACTCCATGACTTGCAGGTCAGACTAAGAGGCCTAGCAACAGAAACGCCCTGGTTCATTCTTATGAGGTGGGCACATTTTTACCATTAAATTGGGTAACGAAACACCTGTGAAATACGGCCCTGCAATTGTAGTATTAAAAGCTATATAATAAGCGTGTTATTATATAGACAATTCTTCCATCAGACGGTCGCTAGGACTGAACCACCTCACCATTTTAGATAAAACTTTTTTCCATTTGAAGCCCTGTAATATATGTGTATTCTACAGCCTTAATGGTCAATGGTAATTCTTGGGTTAACCTCTTCGGATTATCCCAAATTGAAGTGTGAACATCAAAATACATTTTACAGATCAAAATCAAGTAAACTTTGGCTAAGCACGTCTTTCTATGTTTTAGTATGTTCCTGGGTGTTTGGCCATAAATGGCTGCATTTATGTATGATGCATGTCAAGCATAAATATTTTACTAATGTGTAATTCTCCACCACAAATGCTTAGAATTGTGCAGAATTATGCAGTAATATACTCCACGAATGGTAGGTAGGAAGAGGACGGAAGAAGACTTGATTTGCCTGCTGCATTTTTGAAAACCCCCAAGAAATGTGAACTTTCGTTCTTTTATAAACTCCTCTCTGGATATGATCAGTGATTTATTCCTGCATAGAGCTGGAGAAACTCTTCTGTCAAAGCGTGAAGGTTAATGGACCGACCTCAAATGCAAAGTGTGTGTAGGAATGGTGCTTTTTAGGTCTCGGCGTGCGTAGGCTGAGCTTGCGCAGTCTCGCTGGCAAGATCTCATGTTTTTCAGTGTGGGACTTGAACCCGCCCCTCTTCTCCAATGGCTGGCTTCCTAAACGGAGGCCAGCCATTGGAGGAGAGGGGCGTCTGTCCATTTAAGCCCCGTGTTTTTGGGAATGAGGGGCATGTTTTTTTAGGTTCTTTCTCTCCTCTTCCCATTGGCTGGAATTTTACATTCCAGCCAATTGGGAGAGGAGAGAACTAAAAACACGCCCCTCGATCCCGAAAATTACGTGCGTTTCTCCGAGGCATTTCTGCATGACCTCGGAGAAACATGGTGGTCCTTTCCCACTTGTTCTGCCCTGTCATCGAACTTTGTGCTGGCAGCAGTCTGAAGCTGCATTATCCTACTATAAACCTTGGGGAGGGGAATACTTCTGTCTTCTTTCTCCACTTGACCTATCTGAAAGTAGTCACATTTCTTTTAGCCGGGGGGCGGACTCATGATGGCTCTTGAACTGGAAGAGCTCATGCCTGCTCTTAGATTGCCTGAACCGAGTCAATTAGAAACACTGCACTGCACCTTCCTGCGGTTTCAGAACAGCTCCTTTGCCGGTGGCCCCGGGGCCTGTGCACTGAGGGCTTGGGCGCTTCCTGTGGGATGCGATCTTCTAGGCCCTTCAGTGAGAGCCGCCGGAAGAGGCTGACACCGCAGAGAGATTAGAGGCCCCGAGGTGCAAGGGAAGCAGCGCTCCCCGGCCCTCGGGTTGATTCCAGGCTCGTGAGTCAGCACCTCGCAGCATTCTAGGGGCTTTTCAGCTCTGCGAAGCTCTCCAAAAGCATCAAGTGACATCACTGGGAGTCCTCTGAGGCCATCCGGACTCCATCCAAAACTCACAGAGGGGATCCGAGCGAGCCCACCTGGGCTGGGCGCCTTCGGGACTGTGCAAACCCGACCGACCCCGGCGATCAGCTTTCTCCACCTGAGCTGTTTGTTTTGGTTGGAGTTTGAAACGCCCCCTCTCGTAGAAAGGTCTCTGAGAATCAGTGGGCCAAGTCCTTCGGTACATCCTCATGCACAGCACGCTACAAAGAACTCTAGCAGGGTATTTATTTATTTCTTTGTTTGAGAGTTTTATGGAGCGCTAGCAAGACCCGAAGGTATCTGAACACTTTAGGAGCCCATTTTACCATCTAGGGCTATCCGTGAATGTCAGAAGAGGTTTCAAAACACAAACAAGACATCATCAAATGAAATAACTCTCGAGAATTCCTATTGTTTGTCATTTTTAAAGATACTCGGCTTGGTTAAAACTTAAAACAATAGTTTTTCCTACGCAGGATAGCCCAGTTTACGTTAACCAACACACACTGTTCGCTGGTATTTAGAGCTGCATGCAACACTTCTGCCACATCTGTAAAGAACAGATGTTATTTTACCACGGCCTAGTTTACGGTCTTTTGTTTACCAAGTTTGGAAGGACGGAAAACTGAGTGTGTTGGCCCAGGATTCAAACTCATGACTTTTAAAGCACTGAATGTGTAAGCTGTAAGCATTCAGCTCACTGAGCCACCCTACCATCACCACGAGACCTATGACAAATCTCCGAACCATCTAAATCCCAAAACACATACAGAACCAATCGAAAGACATCCCAGAACCTCAGGACAAAAGCGCCATCAATAAGGAAGCGCTCCAATGCCTTGCTCTAGTGCATGTGGTGCTGCGACTTGGAGACACCGACAATCTTGGTGGTATGGATGTTGTGGCTGCAAGTAATGATAGGGGGCAGTTGTTTTCATTCCTGCTACTTAATGTGGCTTGTGTGAGGTGAAACGAATGGTAGCATTACTGTTGCTTTTGATGGAGCTGGTACACGCGAATAACTCTTTACCTGATTCCTGAGGTCAATCAATCAATCAATCAATCAGCCGAATTTGTAAAGTGCGCTACTCACCCGTTAGGGTCTCAAGGCGCTGAGGGGGGGTCGCTACTGCTCGAATAGCCAGACCTTGAGTTGTTTCCTGAAGGAGAGATGGTCCAGGGTCAGCCGTAGGTGAGTGGGGAGGGAGTTCCATGTCTTGGCTGCCAGGTAGGAGAAGGATCTTCCTCCGACGGTGGATTTGCGGATTCGTGGGACGGAGGCGAGGGCGAGGCTGGCGGATCGGAGCTGGCGGGTGGGTGTGTAGAATGTGAGGCGGCTGTTGAGGTACTTCGGGCCCATGTCGTGGAGAGCCTTGTGTGCGTGGGTGAGGAGTCTGAACGTGATCCTCTTGTTGACGGGGAGCCAGTGCAGGTTTTTCAGGTGGGCAAAGATGTGGCTGTGGCAAGGGATGTCCAGTTTGAGTCATGCTGAGGCGTTCTGAATGGGCTGGAGTCTTTTCTGGAGTTTGGCTGTGGTTCCAGCGTAGAGGGTGTTCCCGTAGTCCAGACGGCTGGTGACGAGGGCCTGGGTGACTGTCTTCCTGGTTTCGGTGGGGATCCAACAGAAGATCTTTCGGAGCATTCGTAGGGTGTTGAAGCAGGATGACGAGACGGCGTTGACTTGCTTGGTCATCGTGAGGGAGGAGTCCTGGATGAAGCCCAGGTTGCGTGCGTGGTCCGTTGGCTTGGGTGTGGTGCCCAGGGTAGGGGGCCACCAGGAGTCGTCCCAGGCGGAGGGAGAAGGTCCGAGGATGAGGACTTCCGTCTTGTCTGAGTTCAGTTTCAGACGGCTGATCTTCATCCATTCCGCGACGTCTTTCATTCCTTCCTGGAGGTTGGCTTTGGCGGTGGCGGGGTCGTTGGTGAAGGAGATGATCGGCTGGGTGTCGTCGGCGTAGGAGATGATGTTGAGGTTGTTTTGGCGTGCGATGGCTGCGAAAGGGCTCATGTAGACGTTGAAGAGGGTGGGGCTGAGTGAGGAACCTTGTGGAACGCCGCAGATGACTTCGGTGGCCGTGGATCGGAACGGGGGAGGAGGACTCTCTGGGTTCTTCCGTCGAGGAACGAGATGATCCACTCCAGGGCCGCTCCTCAGATTCCGGTGTTTGCTGAGGCGCTGTATCAGGGTGCGGTGGCATACGGTGTCGAAGGCTGCTGAGAGGTCCAGGAGGATGAGGGCAGCTGTTTCCCCGTTGTCGAGCAGGGACCTGATGTCGTCGGTGGCTGTGATTAGGGTGGTCTCGGTGCTGTGGTTAGCTCGGAACCCAGACTGAGAGGGGTCAAGGGATCCGTTGGTCTCGAGGAAGGCAGAGAGTTGTCTCTTGACGGTCTTCTCGATGACTTTGGCTGGAAAGGGGAGGAGCGAGATGGGGCGGAAGTTCTTCAGGTCCGTGGGGTCTGCGGTGGGTTTCCTCAGGAGGGTGCTCAACTCGGCATGTTTCCAACTCTCCGGGAAGGTGGTGGATGCGAAGGAGCTGTTGATGATGTTCCGGAGTTGGGGTGCGATGATGGAGTCGGCTTTGTTGAAGATGTGGTGTGGGCAGGGGTCGGTAGGGGAGCCGGAGTGGATGGTGTTCATCAGGCGGGTGGTGTCTTTGGTGCTGACCGGGGTCCAGGTGCAAAGAGTGGTGGTGGGGGGCGCTGGTTCGGTGGTTGGGTCCATGGTCAGCGCGCCGAAGCTGTTGTGTATGTCGGCGATCTTGCGGTGGAAAACAAGGCAAGTGAGTCGCAGAGGTCTTGCGAGGGTGTGATGTTGTTGTTGCAGGCGCTGGGGTTGGAGAGCTCTTTAACGATGCTGAAGAGTGTCTTGCTGTTGTGGGTGTTGTTGTCCAGTCGTTCTTTGAATGTTGTCTTCTTGGTGGTGCGGATCGGCTGGTGGTGTTTGCGGGTGGCGTTCTTGAGGGCGGTCATGTGTTCTGCTGTCTGGTCGTGGCGCCAAGCTTTCTCGAGGGTGCAGCAGGTTTTCTTGGAGTTTTTGAGTTTGTTGGTAAACCACGAGGCTTTCCTGATGCCGGGTCTGCTGGGAGGATTCTTCAGTGGTGCAAGTTCGTCAGCGCAGTTGATGAGCCACTGTGTGAGGTTGCGGGCTGCTTCGTTGGGGTCTGTCGCGTTGGTGGGCGGGTTCTGGCTGAGGGCGGTGGTGAGCTGGTTGGCGGTGATCTTACTCCAGCTTCTGGGGGGACCTGTTGCGGGTGGTGGTGGGTCGTGGTTCTCTTGAAGTTGAAGGGGACGCAGCTGTGGTCTGTCCAGTGTAGTCCGGTTGAGTGCCTAAAGGAGATGTGCTTGCTGGAGGAGAAGATGGGGTCGAGCGTGTGGCCAGCGTAGTGGGTGGGGGTGTTCACCAGTTGCTTGAGTCTGAGGTTGGCGAGGTTATCCAGCAGGGCGGCGGTGTTGCAGTCCTTGTTGTTCTCCAGGTGGAAGTTGAGGTCCCCTAGGAGCATGTAGTCTGTGGAGGTGAGGTTGTGCGGACTGACAAAGTCAGCGATGGCTTCGCTGAATTGTGTGCGTGGTCCCGGGGGTCTGTAGATGAGGGTGCCTCTGAGGGTGGTCTTGGGGTAGGTGTGTGTCTGGAAGTGAAGGTGCTCGGCGGTGGTGAGGGTGTCGTCGGAGTTGGTCATGATGCGGATGGTGTTTCTGTGGACGATGGCGATGCCTCCTCCGGTTTGGTTGGCGCGGTCCTTCCGGGTGATCTTGTAGCCCTCCGGGATGGCTATGGCGATGTCGGGGGCTGAGGAGGCGTTCATCCATGTTTCTGTGAGGAAGGCGACATCTGGTGATGTTGAGTCGAGGAGGTTCCAGAGTTCGATGGCGTGCCTGTGGACGGAGCGGGTGTTGAGCAGGATGCACTTGAGGTGGTTGTTGCTGGGGCTTGGCTTGGAGGGTGCGGTGCAGGTTCGGAGGCAGGTGAATTGGCAGACTTGGCAGGTAAAGGGTCCGTGGGTGCATTTCGGGGTGGCTCGGTTGCAGGCAGGTTTCCGGCCAGCGTAGAGTGCGTGGAGGGTGGCGGTGCTGGCATCGACGAGGGCCAGGGGTTTTGGCGCTGGGGGCGGTCCAGGCGTGGACGGGGGCAGACGGGCTTGCCTTTGGCGTGCGTCCGCTGTGCGTCCGCTGCGGGGTCTGCATAAGTGTGTTGACGGGAGGGAGGAGCAGCTGGGTGGCAGGAGCGGGGTGGCGAATGGGGATGCCGGGGGTTCCGGGGGGCGGGACCGCAGGGAGCAGCGGTGGGAAAGCGAAGCGATCAGCAGGCTGGTAGCGGGCACCTGGGAGAGCAGGCAGCAGCGGCGTGGGGGCGACCTAACCTGTAGACAGGGTCAGAGGTCGCTCCCTGCGCTGCACCGTTGCCTCATTAAGTGTGCTGAAGGGAGGGAGGAGCAGCTGGGTGGTGGGAGTGGGGTTGCGAATGGGGATGCCGGGGGTTCTGGGGGGCGGGCCGCAGGGAGCAGCAGCGGGAAAGCGAAGCAAAGTGATCAGCAGGCTGGTAGCGGGCACCTGGGAGAGCAGGCAGCAGCGGCGTGGGGGCGACCTAACCTGTAGACAGCCTTTAGGTGGCCTTTAGGTTACCCTGGTGAAGAATGTTTCTCTTTGGTGAAAGGGAGCAATGAGGGCCTGAAGCAGGTGTCAACACATCTCTCCTTAGCCATTCCTAGGAATGGGAGTACTAGACCTCTTTAAGAGGGCCGTCGGCACTAGTTAGAAGCCCTCGGGTTCATTCCAGGCTCGTGAGTCAGCGCCTCGCAGCATTTTAGGGGCTTTTCAGCTCTGTGCGGCTCTCCAAAAGCATCATGTGACATCACTGGGAGGCCTCTGGGACCATCCGGACTCCATACAAAACTCACAGAGGGGATCCGAGCGAGCCCACGTGGGCTGGACACCTTCGAGACTGTGCAATCCCGACCGACCCCGGCGATCAGCTTTCTCCACCTGAGCTGTTTGTTTTGGTTGGAGTTTGAAATGCCCCCTCTCGTAGAAAGGTCTCTGAGAATCAGTGGGCCAAGTCCTTCGGCACATCCTTATGCATAGCACGCTACAAAGAACTCTAACAGGGTAGTTATTTATTTCTTTGTTTGAGAGTTTTATGTAGCGCTAGCAAGACCCAAAGGTATCTGAACATTTTAGGAGCTCGTTTCACCATCTAGGGCTATCCGTGAATGTCAGAATAGGTTTCAAAACCCAAACAAGACATCATCAAATGGAATAACACTGGAGAATTCCTATTGTTTGTCATTTTTAAAGATACTGGGCTTGATTTAAAACTTAAAACAATAGTTTTTCCTACGCAGGATAGCTCAGTTTACGTTAACCAACACACACTGTTCGCTGTTATTTAGAGCTGCATGCAACACTTCTGCCACATCTGTAAAGAACTGATGTTATTTTACTACAGCCTAGTTTATGGTCTTTTGTTTACCAAGTTTGGAAGGACGGAAAACTGAGTGTGCTGGCCCAGGATTCAAACTCCTGACTTCTGAAGCACTGAATGTGTAAGCTGTAAGCATTCAGCTCACTGAGCCACCCTACCATCACCACGAGACCTATGGCAAATCTCCGAACCATCTAAATCCAAAAACACACACAGAACCAATCGAAAGACATCCCAGAACCTCAGGGCAAAAGCGCCATCATTAAGGAAGTGCTCCAATGCCTTGCTCTAGTGCATGTGGTGCTACGACTTGGAGACAGCGACAATCTTGGTGGTATGGAAGTTGTGGCTGCAAGTAATGATAGTGGGCAGTTGGCTTCGTTCCTGCTACTTAATGTGGCTCGTGTGAGGTGAAACAAATGGTAGCATTACTGTTTCATTTGATGGTGCTGGTACACGCGAATAACTCTTTACCTGATTCCTGAGGTGGACTTTAGGTTACCCTGGCGAAGAATGTTTCTCTTTGGTGAAAGGGAGCAATGAGGGCCTGAAGCAGGTATCAACACATCTCTCCTTAGCCATTCCTGGGAATGAGAGAACTAGACCTCTTTGACATGGCGGTCGGCGCTAGTTAGCGGCCCTCGGGTTCATTCCAGGATTGTGAGTCAGTGCCTCGCAGCATTCTAGGCGCTTTTTAGCTCTGCGCGGCTCTCCAAAAGCATCAAGTGACATCACTGGGAGGCCTCTGGGGCCATCCGGACTCCATCCAAAAGTCACAGAGGGGATCCGAGCGAGCCTACGTGGGCTGGGTGCCTTCGGGACTGTGCAATCCCGACCGACCCCGGCGATCAGCTTTCTCCACCTGAGCTGTTTGTTTTGGTTGGAGTTTGAAACGCCCCCTCTCATAGAAAGGTCTCTGAGAATCAGTGGGCCAAGTCCTTCGGCACATCCTTATGCACAGCACGCTACAAAGAATTCTAGCAGGGTATTTATTTATTTCTTTGTTTGAGAGTTTTATGTAGCGCTAGTAAGACCCGAAGGTATCTGAACACTTTAGGAGCTCGTTTTACCATCTAGGGCTATCCGTGAATGTCAGAATAGGTTTCAAAACCCAAATAAGACATCATCAAACGAAATAACACTGGAGAATTTTTATTGTTTGTCATTTTTAAAGATACTGGGCTTGGGTAAAACTTAAACCAATAGTTTTTCCTACGCAGGATAGCCCAGTTTACGTTAACCAACACACACTGTTCGCTGTTATTTAGAGCTGCATGCAACACTTCTGCCACATCTGTAAAGAACAGATGTTATTTTACTACAGCCTAGTTTATGGTCTTTTGTTTACCAAGTTTGGAAGGTTGGAAAACTGAGTGTGCTGGCCCAGGATTCAAACTCCTGACTTCTGAAGCACTGAATATGTAATCTGTAAGCATTCAGCTCACTGAGCCACCCTACCATCACCACGAGACCTATGACAAATCCCTGAACCATCTAAATCCATAAACACATACAGAACCAATTGAAAGACATCCCAGAAACTCAGGACAAAAGTGCCATCATTAAGGAAGTGCTCCAGTGCCTTGCTCTAGTGCATGTGATGCTGTGACTTGGAGACAGCGACAATCTTGGTGGTATGGATGTTGTGGCTGTAAGTAATGATAGGAGGCAGTTAGTTTCATTCCTGCTACTTAATGTGGCTCGTGTGAGGTGAAATGAATGGTAGCATTACTGTTGCTTTTGATGGATCTGGTACACGCGAATAACTCTTTACCTGATTCCTGAGTTGGCCTTTAGGTTACCCTGGCGAAAAATGTTTCTCTGTGGTGAAAGGGAGCAATGAGGGCCTGAAGCAGGTGTCAACACATCTCTCCTTAGCCATTCCTGAGAATGGGAGAACTAGACCTCTTTGAGAGAGCCGTCGGCGCTAGTTAGTAATTTTATTTGATCAATATCAATAGTTGTAGTTTAGTAAAGAACCATGTATCTTGTAGGTCGTGATGGGTTGTACAGAGCCAGCAAAATTGTTTGGGATGTGCTCTTTGGTGACCTATCCATAATTTTTCCACTGTCATGGGTAAGAAGCCCTGCATTGGTGTGTTTCGTGAGAAGTGTTTTTATATAGCACAAACTAATATTTCAATGTTTTATTGGCACTTCCGTCATGATGTGATTGTTAAAGAAAGTCACGAATTATCCCCTCATGATGATGAACGAATTGTGAGCAAGAATACAGAGGGTGTGCTGCTAACATCCACAGCCACACCTCTGCACCTTCTTAACAACCCACCTATCGCGCCACCCGCACTGAGTGTGTGTGTGGCTCTGTGTGTGTGTGGCTCTGTGTGTGTGAGGCTCTGTGTGTGTGTGGCTCTGTGTGTGTGTGGCTCTGGGTGTGTGTGTGGCTTTGTGTGTGTGTGGCTCTGTGTGTGGCTCAGTGTGTGTGGCTCTGTGTGGGTGGCTCTGTATATGTGTGGCTCTGTGTGTGTGTGGCTCTGTGTGTGTGGCTTTGTGTGTGTGTGGCTCTGTGTGTGTGTGGCTCTGTGTGTGTGTGGCTCTGTGTGTGTGTGGCTCTGTGTGTGTGTGTGGCTCTGTGTGTCTGTGGCTCTGTGTGTGTGGCTCTGTATGTTGCTCTGTGTGTGTGGGTGGGTGCTTGTGGCTCTGTGTGTGTGTGGGTGCGTGTAGCTCTGTGTGTGGCTCTGTGTGTGTGTGGGTGCAAATGCAATAGGTCTCGCCTTTGCGAGAGATTAAGCTATTGGCATTGTAAATGACAATGCCATTTATTTATACGTTTTAAAAACAAAAATAATGTCATGAGCAATGCTAATAGCTCTAACTTTAACAAAGACGAGACCATTGCATTGTAAATGCTTGTTTCCATGGGAGCAAGAAAAAGAAAAAGAAAATCATTTGCACATCCTTTTTCCTTCTGACCGTGTATAATTGTACCTGCTGTCCTTTGATATTATTTCTTTTCTGGAAACTTGGCTGATTGAGCCTGTTTATATTCAAGGCTATATATGTTTTTTACTCCAGTTGTAAAAAGGGCAAAATATGGGCATCCCTCGCGAGGACTGGAAAACTATATTTCAATAACCACCGTAGCCTCGGCTACAGCCCTGGATATTAAGGTCACAGGAATGAATGCAACAAAAATGCACCATTAAAATTAAAGATGTCACTACTGATGTAATTTTTATTAATATCTAGATTCATCTTAAAAACAAAGTCAACTACAGTAAAAAGGAAGTGCAAGAATTCATGAGTGTGCTGGAGGAGGAAACCTCGCCCCACTTTGTTATATCTGGGTACTTTAATCTATACTTAATGTGTACTTCGGCGAGCGATTAACCAATATCCCAAACTGCACTTTGGAAAATACCCGATCAGGGCAGCAATACACTAGGGCACCACAAGAAAATTGGGTGTCGACTATTAGACAAACTAAAACACATAAGCCTTAGGGCCTTAAATGGCAGGCTCCAAACAGATAGTCCGCCAAATGCCACATTTCATTCCACTAAAACTAGTACTTCTTTGGACAATACCTATGTAACCCTCTCCATATTTCAACATGTCTGTTCAGTTCAAATTTCAGATAGATCCGGTAGTGACCATCTTCCCGAAGAAGTTACATATACATCACATATTAATGCTCCAAACTATATAAGGTAGACAAATGACAAAATGTACCTTACAAATTTTAGACATATTAAGAGCACCCTAGTTGGACTTTCTAAAAAACACGTAACTGTAAAGGACTTATTTCAAGGAATCCTAGGTAATGAAATTACTACAGTAAACGTGGGAAAATCTCATTGGAAATCTACAGGAAAAACCCTACAAAGCAAGGAACCTCAAATGTGATAATAAAGTATATAAGGAGCTCACCAATGTAATACAAGATGCTAGATTTAGGGAGTATAAAACCAGAATAAACAAAGCCCTTATAATTCTAAGGAAAAAGCCAGGAGATTTAACAGCCTTTGCAGTATTAAGGTCAAAGAAAAAACTATTAAAGACGTTAAGATGGAGAATCCAAAGAAACAAGGACAGTGAATTATGGGCTAAATTACATACTGATATAAAATATAACAACAGCACTAGATTCTGGACTTCAGTGAATCAAATGCTTAACCCAGACAATAGAGTTGTAAACTCACATATTACTGAGGTCTCATGGGCTCACTAACTAAAAAACCATTTCAATGATGAATTTACAGAAAACTTTGAGATGGGACTCTGGGATACTCTAATAAACATGCAACATGAAGGTATGCCCGAGGTAAATACAGACAGCAATAAAAAACAAATAATGAAAGGACGAAAGGAAGGAGCCCCGGGCCCAAACAGCATACCGCCAGCAGTATTTAAACATGACCTAGATCTCTTGTTTAAAATTTTGGCACCAGTATTCATGGAGGTCAGAAGCACACAAATTATTCCCGCGTCCTAGAAAGGCTTGATCATGCCTCCCATCTTTAAATGAGGGGATAGATCTCTTCCAGCAAATTATCGCTTTATTACACGTATGGATGTGGAAGCTAAATACTTTGCCAGATTTGTGTCTGATGAGTAAACATCATGGTCCTCTAGTAACATTATCATTCCATAAAATCAGACTGGATTTTTAAAGTCTTCTGGCACGATTGCAAATGTTCTAGTAATTGCTTTACTTATGGACGCGGCCCATGCTTCTAAAACACCACTATACTTCTGTTAATTTTTTTTTACATCAGCCTTTGGCGGTGTGGATTGAGGGAAATTATGGTGGAAGTTAGCGAACTGGAATATACCACAATACATTTTATAGTGCTGCATAGCGATACATAGGTTCAAATCAAAATAGGAGCAGGTATGCATCTCTCTCAAATAATTCAAACTACTCTAAGCTTAAAACAAGGATGCATCCTGGCACCAATTGTATTCAAACTCTTTTTTGGAAGAATTGACGGAACCATTGCACTTATGTAATCCTCATGCTCCTAAACTAGGTGGAAAAACAAAATTAATTTTTTTACACCGATGACGTGGTGTTGGTTAGCCGCACCCCGGTGGGGCTTCAACGATTGCTTGATACAATGATGATTTATTCCAATGGCCTGTCGAACAATTTTGGTAAAACGAAAACCATGTGTTATAACATCAAGGATGCACGAACGCAGGCTTGGATTTGGGGTGAAATGCAGCTGGAAAAGGTAGAAGTATATAAGTACCTTGGGGTAACTATTGATAATAAAGGAAGTTTTTTTTAAACAGAAGGCTGTGATACAAAAGAAAAGCCTGGTCCACGCTATTGTATTTAAAAACTTGAAGAAAAAGCTAGCTGGTCCCTCTCCGAAGTCATTCTTGGAAGTTGTAAGAGCAAAGCTTCTTCTAACAATCTCACATGGAAGTGAAGCATTTAGAGGGAAGGAGGCCAGCAGCCTAGACAACGCAATATCTTGAGCTTACAGAATTATATTCTCCTTGCCAAGTTACACCTCTCCTGTACAGATAAGTTTAGAATTTGGGTTGTTAAAGCAGTCATTAGCCAGACAGGGTGCATGTATAATATGCTGAAACAAGATTAGGAAGCCCGAACCCAACTCACTGAGTTATATGTTATAGGAACAGCTACAGCACAGCAACATATCACCGGCAAGAGTGTACCTGTAAGAGTCCCTTGTCCTTACAGGTATCGTACAACTTTGGGAAACTCCAACCAATCAACAGATCTTTAAGTGTCTGGTCAAGAAGTCACTTTAAATGCAATCCGTCATAAAGGATAAAGCCATATTAGCAAAAAGGGCACATGGGTGGATGACATTAAATAATTATAAGGCTTTTGCCCTTCAAGATATTTTGCCACGGGTTACCCAGCGTTTATTAAGCAGCAGTTTTAAAATAGCGGCTGGGGCTACTACCGTTCAAAGAGCATATGCAGCCAGATGCATCAAGCATCCATTTTGCGATTCCTTATTAGCGAAAAATAAGGATTCGCTAATAAGGAATAGCAAAATGCTATGCATGAAGAAATCGCATAAAAAATAGCGATTTCTTAGAATTCCTTAATTGCGACTCGCAAATTGCGAGTCGCAATTAAGGAATACCTCCCCATTCATTCCTATGGGCCTAGAGGCCCATAGGAATGAATGGGAAGACAATCTCAATTTGCGAATCGCAATTAGCGAATCGCAAATTGAGATTGCGATTTCAAGGGTGCAGGGGTGTCCAAAGGACACCCTGTTGCACCCCTGAAATTGATATGTGCACATATGTTGCGCACACACATGCTCTTAGGGCATGTGTGTTCGCAACATGAAACCTTGAAAAATGCACTTTAGTGCATTTTTCAAAGTTTTAGCAAATTACCATGAAGTTGTACTTCGTGGTAATTTGCGTGCCCTATTAGCGAATTCGCTATTTTTGAAACTTTCATGCATTGCATTTAAGGAATCTCAATTTGAGATTCCTTTAAATGCAAACATTCGCAATTTAGCGAGTTCTCAATTTGCGATTTTTGCATTTGGGATGATGCATCCCAAATGCAAAAATACCGGTCGCAAAGGGGCAGATTCTGAGAATCTGCCCCTTTGCGACCGGTTTTTAGCTTGATGCATCTGCTGATGGTGCCTTTGTTACGTGGAAATTTCCCTGCTACTTGTCGACTCTGTGGGACTAATAAGAGAGATCTGTTGCACCTACTCTGTTCTTGCAATACTGTACAGACAGAAAGAAAACAATTACTAACTAGGGCTTCTAACCAAAGGGGAACTCGAACAAGAAGGGAGGCAATTGTAGCCTGTTCGATCCAGGGGACCTTCAGCTAAACTGCCGTTTTGTCAACTTTTTGTTAAAAGTGGAGCAAAGACTACAGATACCGTAATTTGTTAAGTACAGCCGACATAAACTGCTATTTAAACAGTTGTATAATTTTTAAGGAACAATATATCACACATCAAGAGACAACTGGGGCAGACCTGCCGACTCTCTAACTATATCCAAACAAATAAAACCTATGAGTTGTAATATGTCTCAGAATAATCTACAACAGTTTTCCCTTTGAGTGACATTATTCCATGCGAAAAATAACTATCCTGTTATAAAAACAGCAACAGTCCAGTTTTTTAAAGCATTGATTTTTACCTTCCTTTTAACATAGAATTTTTTTAATTGGATTGTAAAGATTTTCTTTTTAGAATTATTAATTTTAACTTTATCATGTAATAGTGTATTTATATTGTATAATTCGTATTGCAATTGTTTTAAGTAACCGCAATTGTCTAAATAAACTTGAAACTTGAAATAGTGTATAATTGTACAAGCTGTACAGTTAAGCGTGGGGGACTGGCAAGTTGTAAAAATGCCTCATGTAATTCTCAGTAGCACACATGGAAATCTGTACCTGGCACAGCTTTCCAGTCGAACTACTTTGATAGTTTGTGAATAGCAAACACAGTGTAAAAGATTGTTAAGGTGAGGTGCACATCATTGTGCGAACCTTTACTCTTGCTTTTGTGAGTCAGGTCCAAAAAGCTTGAGATGAGCCGACCTGTTCCTTTTGAGACTGGGAAACTCAAGTCTGTACACCCAAGGAGTGCTGGCTAGCAGCAGGCATCACTGTTGCCCTTCATCTCACTTCATCCTCCCTTGAACGTGTGAGATCCACTGCTGCTGAGCAACACTAATGTACAGTAGATTCTCAACAGTGGAAAGATGTGTGCATTAAAAATAGTGCCTGAACTCTCCATTTAGTGTACTCCACTAAATGCATGTGGTGATTAAGATCCTATTGTCGTTGCTTTTAACCCTTGACTATTTCAATCTTAAAGCCTTGTAAAAGACATACAGAGTATTCGGGTTAAGTGCCGTAGGTTGCAGAGTTCTTTTAATGCATGTTACTCATGTTATCCCAGTCTTCTAGGGGTTGGGTGTGGGGGCTCACATTTGCAAGTGTACATTCCACATGCAACGGAAATGCTCCTGGAGGACAAGGGGGGGGGGTTCACGAGTTGATGTGGTAGCCACATCGCTCCAGCACAATACAACTGATATTTGTTAGAAATAAAGACACAAATAAGAATAAATGCATTCAAATAAACTTCCTGTGATATACCGTCATATGGTATTGTGTTTGGACCAGAATGGTCGGGCTGCCCTGGGACCATGGCAACCGGCAGGGATCAGAAATCCCTGGTGGTGGAGCGCCGGTATTGAGGCCGAAATATGTGTGGCGGGGCGCTGTGGACCCCCAAGCATATTATGAGTTTTCACACTGCTACATTTTTCATGGCAGTGCGACCGCCATGAAAAGTGTGGTGGTGAGAAAACAAAGGGGCCCCTACAAGAACCCCCCTGGTGCTGGTCTTGGCTGGGACCTGGGATGGCGGCAGACGTGGCCCACACACGTGGCCGCTAAGTGTCGCTCGGCTCACCTGTGCCCCGCCCACTTGCCACTTCCTGTTTCCTGCTCCAGCTGCTCGTCGAGCGGAGCATGGTTGAGATGGCTGCCAGCTCTCCCCTTTGCATGCTGAATCCGGAGAGGGGATCGCCACGCTGATATGAAATCGTCCGTCAGCCATTTGCCATTTGTTGCTGGGCGCTTGGAGCTTGGTCTCCTGACTTTTTGGGAGTCAGACACGAAGTCCTGTGAAGCTGTGAAGCTGTGACATGCTGTAGATGCAGCAGTTACATTCCGGCTATAAGTGCAAATGGACATCGCTCCGACGTGGTGGAACTGTCACTGGTAAGACGCAGATGGCTTTGCTCTGTGGCTTAGTCCCTCAGAGTGCGGGAAATACAAGTGAGCACTACGGGTCCCCTCCCCCTGATTTTCTGCTACGCTGAGTTGAGCGAGGACGGCCCCCATAAAGAGGAAAGGAAAGAGGAGGAAAGAGGAAACAAGCATTTACAATGCAATGGTCTTGGCAATATTAAAGGTAGAGCTATTGGCATTGCTCATGACATTTTTTTTTTTAATCATAAATAAATGGTATTGTCATTTACATTGCCAATAGCTTAATCATTAAATAAATGCATTGTCATTTACATTGCCAATAGCTTAATCGCTCGCATATGCATGACCTATTGCATTTACACCCACACAGAGCCACACACACAAAGCCTCCCACACACACATACAGAGCCACCTACACAGAGCCACCCTCACACAGACAGAGCCACCCACACATAGAGCCACCTACAAAAAAAGCTACCCACACAGAGCCACACACATAGCCACACACAGAGCCACACGCACACACAGACAGAGCCACGCGCACACACACACACACAGAGCCGCACACACATACACACACAGAGCCACGCACACACACACACAGAGCCACGCACAAACACACACAGAGCCACGCACACACACACACAGAGCCACGCGCACACACACACAGAGCCACGCACATGCACAAACAGAGCCACGCACACACACATACAGAGCCATGAACACATACACACAGAGCCACGCACACACACACAGAGCCACGCACCAGACACACACAGAGCCATGCACCACACACACACAGAGCCACGCACCGCATACACACAGAGCCACACACTGCACACACACAGAGCCACGCACAGCACACAAACAGAGCCACGCACACACAGAGCCACGCACACACACACACACACAGCCACGCACACACACACACAGAGCCACGCACACACACACACAGAGCCACGCACCACACACAAACAGAGCCACGCACACACAGAGCCACGCACACACACACACAGAGCCACGCACACACACACACAGAGCCACGCACACACACAGAGCCACGCACACACACACAGAGCCACGCACACACACACACAGAGCCACGCACACACACACACAGAGCCACGCACACACACACAGAGCCACGCACACACACACAGAGAGCCACACACACACACACACAGAGCCACGCACACACACACAGAGCCACGCACACACACACACAGAGCCACGCCCACGCACAGACAGAGCCACGCACAGACAGAGCCACGCACAGACAGAGCCACACACACACAGAGCCACGCACACACAGAGCCATGTACACACAGAGCCATGCACACACAGAGGCACGCACACACAGAGCCACGCACACACAGAGCCACGCACACACAGACAACATAAATGCAGTGTGTATGTGTTAGCTGATCACTGCATAAGTGAGTTAAGGAATTTGTTGAGGGTTTCACTTAACTCATTCAGCTGTAGTGCTTTAGGGACGAATTCTACTTGGAAGAGGTTTGATAACGTTCTTTAGACCCCCAAAAGAAACGTTTTGCTTCATTTGTGGGACCAATAAACGCTATTGCTATCTACACAATATAGATTTTTCACAAAAACTACAAAGCTGCTGGTTTTCAGTACGTCAGAAAATGTGCAGTTTTATTTTTGCCAGGCAAGAGTGTGCTTGTGCCCTCCGTCGTGCTGTGTGACTCCAAAAGGGGACGGAAGGCAGAAGGCAAGAAAAACGAGTGCCCTCGCAAGAAAATCGAGTGCTATCAGGGGGCAGAAGGGAAGAAAAACGAGTGCAATCAGGGGGCAGAAGGCAAGAAAAACGAGTGCAATCAGGGGGCAGAAGGCAAGAAAACGAGCACAATCAGGGGGGCAGAGGCAAGAAAAATGGCACAATCAGGGGAGCAAAGGCAAGAAAAACGAGTGCAATAAGGGGCAGAAGGCAAGAAAAACGAGTGCAATCAGGGGGCAGAAGGCAAGAAAAACGAGCACAAACAGGTGGCAGAGGCAAGAAAAACGGCACAAACAGGTTGGCAGAGGCAAGAAAAATGGAATAAACAGATTGGCAGCGGCACAAACAGGGTGGCAGAGGCAAGAAAAACAGCACAAACAGGTTGGCAGAGGCAAGAAAAATGGCACAAACAGATTGGCAGAGGCAAGAATAATGGCACAATCAGGGGAGCAGAGGCAAGAAAAACGAGTGCAATCAGGGGGCAGAAGGCAAGAAAAACGAGTGCAATCAGGGGGCAGAAGGCAAGAAAAACGAGTGCAATCAGGGGGCAGAGGCAAGAAAAACGGCAAAATCAGGGGGGCAGGGGCACGAAAAAGCAGCACAAACAGGTGAGAAGAGGCAAAAAAATGGCACAAGCAGGGTGGCAGAGGCAAGAAAAACTGACAAACAGGGTGGCAGAGGCATGAAAAACGGCACAAACAGGCTGGCAGTGGTAAGAAAAACGGCACAAACAGGCTGGCAGAGGCACACAACGCCATCTCCTCTCTAGATGCAAAGAATGCAGAGGCCTCTCTCGTGCCCCTTGTAACCACCGACCTCTCTCATCTCTCTAGATGCAGGCTGTACAATGGCCTGCTTCCTACCCCTGTGCTCGTAGGGACATCTCCTCTCTAGATGCATGGAATGCAGTGGTCTTTCTCCTGCCCCTTGTAACCACAGCCCTCTCGAGATGCATGTGGGACAGTAGGATCTCGCCAGCCCTTGTAGTCACAGACCCCACTCCTCTCTCTAGATGCAGGATGCAGATTGGCCTCTCTCCTGCCCCCTGTGTAACCACAGCTTGCCTGCAAAGAATGCAGAGGCCTCTCTCGTGCCCCTTGTAACCACCGACCTCTCTCATCTCTCTAGATGCAGGCTGTACAGTGGCCTGCTTCCTACCCCTGTGCTCGTAGGGACATCTCCTCTCTAGATGCATGGAATGCAGTGGTCTTTCTCCTGCCCCTTGTAACCACAGCCCTCTCGAGATGCATGCGGGACAGTAGGATCTCGCCTGCCCTTGTAGTCACAGACCCCACTCCTCTCTCTAGATGCAGGATGCAGATTGGCCTCTCTCCTGCTCCCTGTGTAACCACAGCTTGCCTGCAAAGAATGCAGAGGCCTCTCTCGTGCCCCTCGTAACCACCGACCTCTCTCATCTCTCTAGATGCAGGCTGTACAGTGGCCTGCTTCCTACCCCCGTGCTCGTAGGGACATCTCCTCTCTAGATGCATGGAATGCAGTGGTCTTTCTCCTGCCCCTTGTAACCACAGCCCTCTCGAGATGCATGCAGGACAGTAGGATCTCGCCTGCCCTTGTAGTCACAGACCCCACTCCTCTCTCTAGATGCAGGCTGCAGATTGGCCTCTCTCCTGCCCCTGTGTAACCACAGCTTGCCTGCAAAGAATGCAGAGGCCTCTCTCGTGCCCCTTGTAACCACCGACCTCTCTCATCTCTCTAGATGTAGGCTGTACAGTGGCCTGCTTCCTACCCCTGTGCTCGTAGGGACATCTCCTCTCTAGATGCATGGAATTCAGTGGTCTTTCTCCTGCCTCTTGTAACCACAGCCCTCTCGAGATGCATGCCGGACAGTAGGATCTTGCCTGTCCTTGTAGTCACAGACCCCACTCCTCTCTCTAGATGCAGGCTGCAGATTGGCCTCTCTCCTGCCCCTGTGTAACCACAGCTTGCCTGCAAAGAATGCAGAGGCCTCTCTCGTGCCACTTGTAACCACCGACCTCTCTCATCTCTCTAGATGCAGGCTGTACTGTGGCCTGCTCCCTACCTCTGTGCTCGTAGGGACATCTCCTCTCTAGATGCATGGAATGCAGTGGTCTTTCTCCGGGCCCTTGTAACCACAGCCCTCTCAAGATGCATGCGGGACAGTAGGATCTCGCCTGCCCTTGTAGTCACAGACCCCACTCCTCTCTCTAGATGCAGGCTGCAGATTGGCCTCTCTCCTGCCCCTGTGTAACCACAGCTTGCCTGCAAAGAATGCAGAGGCCTCTCTCATGCCCCTTGTAACCACCGACCTCTTTCATCTCTCTAGATGCAGGCTGTACTGTGGCCTGCTTCCTACCCCTGTGCTCGTAGGGACATCTCTTCTCTAGATGCATGGAATGCAGTGGTCTTTCTCCTGCCCCTTGTAACCACAGCCCTCTCAAGATACATGCGGGACAGTGGGATCTCGCCTGCCCTTGTAGTCACAGACCCCACTCCTCTATCTAGATGCAAGCTGCAGATTGGCCTCTCTCCCGCCCCTGTGTAACCACAGCTTGCCTGCAAAGAATGCAGAGGCCTCTCTCGTGCCCCTTGTAACCACCGACCTCTCTCATCTCTCTAGATGCAGGCTGTACGGTGGCCTGCTTCCTACCCCTGTGCTCGTAGGGACATCTCTCTAGATGCATGGAATGTAGTGGTCTTTCTCCTGCCCCTTGTAACCACAGCCCTCTCGAGATGCATGCGGGACAGTGGGATCTCGCCTGCCCCTGTAGTCACAGACCCTACTCCTCTCTCTAGATGCAGGCTGCAGATTGGTCTCTCTCCTGCCCCTGTGTAACCACAGCTTGCCGGACAGTGGGATCTCGCCTGGCCACTGTACTCACAGACCCACCCCCTCCCTGGAAGCTTGCTGCAGGAGATGAACTCCGCTAGAGCCTGACATCTCTCTGGGTGTATGCTGCAGTTGAGTGGTGTCTCTCCTGCCCCCACGGCTCCAGAGCTCCCTCTTCTCCGTTGGCGCTCAGCACAAATCTCGCCGTTATCTCAGTACCTGCCAGGCAGAGCCCTTGGTCTGCCGCGGGCACCGACCCTGCCCTGGAGCGCAGCCCGCTCTCTCTGCTCACTTTCCCAGACTACACAAGGCCGGCCGCCCGCCCGCCCGGTACCGCTAGTCCGCAGCCCTCCTCTGACTAATTCCCACTTAACTTCCCCGGGTCTGCCTCCCCCTTCCCCACCTTCCCACTAGCAGGAAACGTGCACGAGCTCGAGCCACTTGGGTGCGGGAGAGGGACAGGACATGAAGTCAGCCCCGCGGACTGGTGCTGTACCCTGGAGAGAGGGGCAAAGAATGTGCAATGCGTGTGTGTGTGTGGGGGGGGGCAGAATGTGTGGAGGGGAGGGCCGGTGTATGAGTGTCTCTCTTTTCACACAACTAAGAAGATCAGAGGTGCAAATGCAAGCAGCAGGGCACCCATGGGCGACGGCGGGGCTGCTTCGGGCAAACAGTTCCAAAAATAGAAGCTTCCCGAGCCATTTCCACAAGTGTACCTTTGCACGGTCTCTTCTCCTCCTGGCAGTAAGGCGCACTGGAAGGGGCGATGCCGTTAGGTGTTGGCAGAAGAGTACAGCCCAGTAGCTTCATGGGCCACGAGTTTCTCCATGCCCGCTGCAGTTCTCCCAGCCTCTGGGTGCCGGAGATCCCAGTTCGCTGGGGGAGCTCACTCGGTCTGTCCTTGTGAAAAAAAAACAAGTTGGCACCAATCTGCGCAAATATGCACGAGCAGACTGCGTCAGCCTTCATCAGAACCTGAGCAAACGTGCATCGGCGCATACACAAACCTCCGCCGGCACAGACTTGCAAAGCCTACCGGAGTGAATTCACTTCACACAGTACTGTTCACAGACTACGCACTTACAATTCAGCTGTAACTTTGTCTTCTACAGGCCGTTCGCACGTTGGTGTTGTCTCTGCCGATAACTAAAAAAAAATGGCGGCCGCAAGCTTCCGATTTTTTCGGAATCGGGGGCGTGGTTTTGTGGTTCTGAGTGACAGACAACGTCACTGTCTAAAGAACAGCAAAACTTACGCCCCCGAATCCGAAAAAGACGGGGCTTTATTGGAGTGACTCCATTCTCCTCCAATGGCTGGCCTCCGTTTAGGATGCCAGCCAATGGAGGAGAGACAGGGCAGGGAGGCCGGTTCCAAAGCGCTATTAAGGGACATTAATTCTCAGACCCCAGACTGCGCAAGCGCAGCCTTTAGGTCCTCGACTTAAAAAAGGAAAATCCGGATTCAGATTAAGGTAGCGGCAGTGGCAGTATCAGCAGGGTAGCAAAGACTCTTTTCAGCATCTATGCCTCAACTGTACTTCAATTGTAGCTCTACTTCCTGCCATGACTTCAGCTGTGGTTTTTTTCAGCCTTTTCTCAGTCTCTTTTTAGTGCTGGTCTACTGATCTACTTTGTACTGGATTTTGCGGATTTACAGTCTCACACACAGCTGGATCGCTGGATCGCCCTCTGTTATCTTCTAGACAGACTGTACTGAGTGAAATCCACAGTCCATCAACAGCCCATTAACAGTTCAAAATTGAACAATGTGAAGTATTATTATTAGCCTCATTTCAGGGGGTTGGGTGTGGTTTCGCGTCCAGTTGCAATCGGGGGGGTCCCCCTTAAGCACTGCATGGTCAATTAAGATTTTGATGATTCTAGTCTACGGAGGTGCATAAACATAAACATCCCTGTTTGATTTGTCTGGTGTCTCTACACTCTGCTCCATCGATATAATCAGAGAAGCGTATGAAACAAACTAAGGCAGCTGAAAAGAAAGAAACTTCAGAGATGTCAGGGCAAACAACAACACCCTCTCTGGCTCCAAGGGGGATGCGCAGGGGGCAGAGGAATGCTCAGCAGAGGATGGAGTTCAGGCTAAGGCTTTGGCTGAGAAGGAAAAGCAATCTGAGCAGAATGTGCTTATTGACACATCGGATGATGATGAGTGTATACCTGAGCGGGTAATGGAGGAGAATATGGTGACACAGAGCTGCCCAGACCAAGCTGCAGATGGAGAGATGGAAAGACTTAACAATGAGATCCTACTAAGCCCTAAGCAATATCCTCTTTTCATAAGTACCCTTCACAGCAGATGAAGACTAAGTCAAAAGACGCTATGCAGGTCAGCTATGAGGAGACAATGAGCTCAGCTCTATCAGCTAAACCAGCTCAACCAGTTCAGCCGCAAATTTCGATGCATGTAGTGACACACCCCCTGCAATCAGGCCACAATGTTGTTCCTTCTACTCTATGTGAGCAAATAGCAGTGCAGCCCGTAGAAGGAGCAATAAGTAGCCGTCAAGGAATTGCTGAAGAGGTTGAAACTAAGTTTGATCAGGATCAAGTGTCTTTGGGAGATGAGATGAGCGGAAATGACTCGAGAAAAAAATGCTAATTACTATTCCAAAAGAGATCAGAGATTTTAAAGTATCACAGTCACTTGTGAATGCACAGCTACATGAAAGATTGACCAAACTGGAAGAAAATATATTCAATATCCCAAAAATATTAACAGAAGCTGAAAGTCGTGTTTCTGATCTAGAGGATAATCTTTCAGTTATGCAGCAAGACATACAAGTCTTAAACAAAAATAAAAATCAGATGTAGTTGAAACTCCAGGACTTATAAAACTCCTATAGACGATCCAACCTATGTCTAGTTGGAATCCCTGAAGGCTCCGAAAGCGCTGAACTGTTAGAGTGAACGGGGTCACTCCTGAGGAAAGAAATCCCAGAGCTGCAAGGAGACCTTACAATTACTAAAATGCAGAGAGTCCCAGCACAGAAACAATCAAATGCAAAATACCCATGTACAATTCTGTTGAACTTTGCGGACTACAGAATTAAGGAGAAAATATTAAGCACAGCAATAGCAAAAAGATCATTCTCCACCATTGAGATTTAACATTTTAAAATAGTTTCAGACATGTCCACAGCTTCAGCACGTAGATGGAAGGACTTTGCCAAGATGATTGATACTTTCAAAAGGAAGGGGGCCCAAGCAACAATTGTTCAACAATCTAAGTTAAAAATATTGGCCAAAGGAATTAATTTTATTTTTTCAGACACCCACGAAGCTGAATCTTTTTTGGAAGAATTACCTGCTTCATGAGTAGAAGTTCCATTTGGGATACACAGTAGGCTGAGGTGGCAATAGATAAACAAGCTGTATCAATCCAGAATATGTTAGATTAAGGGCGAGCAAGGAGTGAACTTGAGGGCGCATGGGATGCAATAAGATGGCATCCAGCAAAGAGGGGAGGAAAAGTGGGTAATTCCGTCCTTCAAGGGTGAAGGGGTGGGAGGTGGGTGGAGGGGGGAAGCATTCAGAAAAAAGAGAGTTCTTATGTATGTGCTCAAACGTTTATCAAAATATCATAGTTCCTTACCCTTCAAGAAAGGTAATCAAAGACCGTTTGCTATAGCAAAAGGCACTTTTTAAAGTAATAAGATAGATGTGATTTTCGGCAGCACAAGTCACTTAGTATCACAAGTCCCTTTGATGTTACACAGGTACTGTTTTCAAAAGCAAGAGTCACTTTAGGTCTCACAGGTACCAATCTCACAGGCACTTTAGACATTCAACTGCTTAGGCGACTATTGCTAAGGAAACTACTGCATAGAGATTACATATTTAGTAGTCTTATAAACACTATCACTATTTACTTTAGATCTTCCAGGTACCGTAAAAGTTATTGCTATGTATTCTATAGATGCTGCATTTTAGATTATTGTGTTATATAGTTTTAATGCCATTGTTATTTGCCATCTTGAATAGGTATGTAGTAATGATTATTCTTATTGATCATTATCTATTGTTTCTTGGGCCTTTTGTCTCTCTATGGATGATATTGTTCTATATCAGCACGTGTCACTTTAAATACAATATGTACTGCATGCGTTACTCCTTAGTAGCTGTACTTTTAGACATTTGTCTTTCTGAAAAATGTATATAAACCAAAGTGTAAAATCTTTTGACCTTGAGTTACAGAGAGTAGAAAGGGGCATTTATTCAGCATTCTTAAATTATGAGTATGGAAAATATTATGGTCCTCTCCCTTAACACTAATGGCCTGAATAACAAACGCAAGACTCAGGCCATTGAAAGCTGGCTTAAAAATCATAATCCAGATGTTATTTTCCTACAGGAAACACATCTCCAGACCGCATCTGATGCAAGTAAAATATTTCAGAAATGGGCTAGCGTCCAATGTTCAGCAAATGCAGGGTGCGCCCAGAAGGGTGTAGGAATCTATATAGGGAAACATATACATTTAAAAAAAAAAAAGTACCCAGTCAGATCCTGGAGGTAGGTGGGCTCTTTTTCACGGAATATTTAACCAGTCAAGTATTACATTGGTTAGAATCTACGCCCCAGTTTTAGATAACCCACATCCCCTCCTACAGTTAAAACAGGTACTCTCATGCTACCCGGGATCTATTATATGGGGGGAGATTTTAATTTCCTACAAGACCCAGCAGTAGACTCCTCAGGGAGAGAGTGTAAGCAAAACAAGCCCCAGGTAGCTATTGCCTTGGCTAGCTGTAAAAAAAATTTGATTTGGTAGCTCAATGGTGTCGTCAACATACAGGAAAGCAGGAGTTTTCATGTTTCTCTGCAAAATATAATACACCCTCACGGATAGATTTTTTCTGATAACTCATAGCATTGAGGCTAATAAATAAGATCATATCTGGAATGCATTTTCAGACCATGCCCTAATTAAGATAGAAATAGGGGGATTAGGTGTCAAGGCTGAAATGCCAATGAGATGGTATTTAAATAAATTGAACTTGGAAGATGAGAACTGGCGTGCCGAAATTGACAATGAGATCAAAGCGTTCTTCTCTCACAATGAAGAATCAGCGCCAATAAATATAGTCTGGGGTGCATTTAAGGCTACTTTACGTGGTATGATAACATTTAAATAAATCCCGAAACAAAAAGTCAAAAAGGAAGAAAGGCTCAAAATTGAGAAGCCCTATACACAGTCAAATAATGAACAAATGAATTACAAAACTAAACAGGAGCTAGTACAGGCAAAATCACTGATGCAGGAGTTCTATTACCAATTGGGAGATAGACTAAATAGGACATACCTTCAAAAGACATATGAGGAGAGTGAGTACACTGGGAAGCTACTGGCATGGCAGGCAAAGGAAAAGCAGGTAAAAATAGAATTGAAAGCATTAGAGACAAGGTATCTAAAACACAAATATTAGACATTAAAGAGATTGGAATTGCCTTTTCGGAACACTATAGGGGAATATATCAGTCCGATATACAACCATTATCAGAACGCATTATAGACTTCCTAGATAAGTTGCTGATCCCTTCACTCAATAGTGAGTTTAGAGAATTCCTATTAACAGAGATCACACTTGAGGAAGTTGAATTAGTAATAGGCTCACTGGCTAAGTGTAAAGCGACTCGGGAAGATGGGCAACCAGCAGAATTATATAAAAGGCTAGCCTCTACCCTGAATGTATATTTTTTTAAATTAGCCAACCATATATTGAAAGGAGGAGAACCACCAGACACTTTCCATACAGCAGTAGTAGTCAGTGTTTAAAAAAAAAGACAAAGAGAGAGAAAATGTTAACTCTAATAAACCTATCAGTCTTCTTAACGATGTCTATAAGATTTTTACAAAGCTTGTAACAAATAGGCTTAATAAGTTTGTAGGTTCTCTTATCCACGCAGACCAATGTGGATTCGTGGCAGGGGGGCAGCTTTCGACAAATACGAAATTCTTAATAGAAGCGCTGGACTATTTTAATAAGAATAAAATTACAGCACCTTTATGGCTTCTAGATGCTGAGAAAGACTTCGATCTAGTTTCCTGGGACTCTCTTTTTATTATTTTGGAAAAGTTCAGATTCCCAGAAGGTTTTATAGAAATAATAAGAAATTTTTCTAAAGGCTTTCAGGCACAAATATTAATGAATTCTATAAACGTAGGTTTCTTGTCATATAAATTGGGGCACAAGACAGGGTTGTCCCCTTCTCCCATTTTGTGCACCCTTTTTATTGAACCTTTAGCAATAGCTAATAGACAAAAGACAGAACAAACAACGCCTTTACATGATATGACTAATATAAAACTATATGCAGATGACATTGTCCTTTTTCTAAACACTAAAGACAGCACCCAGGAAGAGATACTTGTTTTTTTGGGGGGGAATTCCAAGAAATAGGAGGATATAAAATAAATAAGGCAAAGATGGAAATTATTTTATGTAATTGTTCTGTGGATACTCTATTGCCCAATTTCAGATTAACGTATAATACTCGTCCGAAAAGGTACCTGGGTGTATATGTGACAGAAAAAGTAGAGGAGCTCTTTCAGTTAAATTATATTCCCTTGAAACAGAAAATTAAACATCTTTTAGCATGATGGAGTCAATTATCATTATCGATTCTTGGCCGAGCAGCACTTATTCGAATGTCTATTTTGCCATTGTTCGATTTCTTATTCGCAGCAGCCACATGCGTTTTACAAATGTCTTTTTTTAAGGAAATAGATACTCTATTTTCTTCTTTTCTATGTTCTAATGAGGCAACAAGACTAGCACTTTATAATATTTAAAGGAAGAGGTAGGATTAATTCCTCCCAAATATGAGAGAATATTATTTAGCAAAGTTTGCACACAATAAATATAAATTCTTTCCCCAATTCGACAATTCGGAAATAGATAAATTTTTTTATGAATAAAAATCTTAACAGAGTATACAATTAAAGACTCCACTAGATTAGTGAAGGATCCAAAGAAAGTGCGGTATCAAATACTCCAATGGATTCTTAAACAGAGAGCTCAAATATTGGCCTTCTACAAGATCCCTAGAATCCATGTTATGATGGATCTGTCAAACCTATATACGGGGGAGGCGGAACTACTGCAGCCCGCTGAAGTGAGTAAGTGGGAGGAAAATAGATATAGGCAAATAAAAGACTTCCTCAACATAGATTTATGGAAAGAGTGGTCTGAGATAGAAATAAGACTTTTCCTATTCCAAGGATGTGCTTAAATGCTCTTATATTAAAATAAAACATTTCCTAGGAAAGATTCATATAGTGGCCTGAACAGCAAGCTCTGGAATAGTTGAAGCTCTAGAACATCCAGTAAAGAGGTCAGTAAGTGCATGGATTACATTGTTTAATGATAACAAACTGGTTCCTAGCTATGAGAAATTACAGGATAAATGGAGTAAAAAAGAGGGAATGCAGATTCCAAGAACAACCTGGAGAAGAATTAATACGTTTGATACCACATTAATTAGAGGAGCTAATTTTAAAAGAATGCAATTTTATGCAAAATGGTTACTTTATAGAACCCCAACATTCTTATATAATATATATCCCCAGATAGAAGATAGATGTTTCCGATGTACGGAACAAGGAGGAGGCACATGGTCACACATTGTCTGGAACTGCAAGAAAATCGGAAATTTCTGGGGAGAAATTGAAAAATATCTTAAAAATACCTTCGACCAATCTATAGTTATTGATAAGCATATTGCAGTCCTGGGTTGCTCTCTGAATCAAATGCTGAGCAAAACACAAGAAAAATAACTCTATATATTTCCTCTAGTGGCAAGATCTCTGATTCTACAATATTGGCGCAGTAAAAATATAAACTCATTTCAAGTGTGGAGAGCAAAATTAAGTAAAGTCAAAGATTTGGAAAAGAGATACCCACTTAGAACGGGATCCCTTAGGAAGTTTGAAAGATGCTAGGGATCTATAGGAAAATAATGCTCTGTAATTGATGCAAGTGTGGCCATATTTTCGTTGATTTAATTTTATTCCAAATATATGCACAAGTCACTTTATAATATGTATTTACTATGTGATGGGGAAGTGTGCAATTGATGACTATTTATATATAGAAATGTTCCTTTCCAAAATATATTAATTATATTATTTATAGCAGAATGTATTTATTTATTTATATGTAAGTATTCTTGAACAATTATAAAATAAGATAATAAGCCCAGCTGTATATTGCACCTTGTATTGTTACTTCTCTTTTCTTCTCCTGATGTACAATGATTTGAACTCTCAATTAAAAAAAAATTGAAAAAAGAAACCCTGGTGCTTCACGCCATATGGATGCATGCAGGGGGGATAACATGTGCCTCCTTGTGTGCATGTACCCCAGTACCTGCACAACATGGACTACAGCAGTCCATGCCGGGCAGGTACCACCTTTGATGTTCCCATTGTGGGGGCTATTTCATAGGCACTGCCCTGGTAACAACAAAGAACCGCCTGCCAGACCAGGAGAAAATTCCTGATCTGGCAGGTGGTGCCTACATGGGTTTGGAGGTGCAGGAGCGGGGAGGTCCTGCTCCCACACTGCCAAAACCATGATATGGCCCTAAGACAATATAAGAGATTCCCTCTTCGACAACATAAACATTCTTAACGTGATAAAGCATGTCAGGGAACGAATCACTACAAAGACCACAGCCTTCATTTAGTCCTCTCTACATATCCAGCCACCCAAAACAAACCACCCATACATTTGATTTGATAAAACTATCTCACTGTCACCATCAGAAGCAACAGTTTGAAAGACTATCAAGCATTGTATTTTGTGTGGCAGTTAGCATTACTTGATGGATTATTGGTTTCTTATTTGCAACTGAAAATAAATTGAACTTTTCTGCCAATATGATTTGCGCATCAATTTTGGAATTTAGACATCCACTCTTCCCTACTCTGTCAGTCAGTGCAATTACTTAAATTCAACATGATCCATTGCCCGCAGTTGGTCAATGGACTTGGTGGGTCATTGCTGCAGTAACAGCAACTTGGGTTATGAGGGTAAATCAAATGAAATGCATAACTATAAACTGGAAGTATTTCTTTATCCCCTTCGATGCTGGTGACGGAACCATTCCGTCATCAGAAACGGTTGAGCTGTGCTGATGACGGAATGGTTCCGTCACGACCACACCCATTATTATTAGGGCCCAGCACAGGGAGAAAATATCAATAGCAGCGATGAGGTTATTTTCATCCAGGTCTTGATGTGGGTGCAGAGATTGGAACATTTGATTTGGTTTCTGTACTGAGGAAGATGCAATTGTTTTGACTTTTTAAAGATGAATGATGAGTTGCTTATCACCTGCTTAGTATTGATAGTTTAGCTCATGACAGTCTCCTAGTTTGTGGAACAATTGGGGAACAATGGAGGTACAATAGGCTCAGCATTGTAAGGAGAAATTGGGAGAGCTAGAATTGTTCAGTTTTACCTGTTGTGCACAGTCAGCATAGAGTTCGGAGTTGTTTACTTTGTGTCCATGTGTGCGGGTATGGAATTTGAAAGGATCTTATGTTCACCTGTTTCAACTATTGCTGACAACTCTTGACCATTGGATGCCCCCATGATATGAGCTGGATAGAGGTCCTTTCTGCGCCAATGTCTGTGACATGGATGTGGAAAAAATAATTTTAAAATGTTGTTGGAATAAATGCAGACTTGTAGCTAGTGACTCAAAATGTGTTTCATGAGCAGAACTACTAAAGTTAGGATGGAAATGCTTCTCGTGGTGGGAAGAATGTTTCTTCAAGTTTGGGGTTCTTTAGAAGAGGGCTCGCCATAATTTGTATGTTAGATAAAAGATTGATATTCCATACATTTTATCATAAGGATGCTAAGTCACGGTTCACCTGGATATGGTAACTTCTCAATGTGCTTCTTGGCTATCAACAATGCAGGTAAATCTGAACCTTTGTTTTCACACGTAGAGCTGGTTCCGAGTGAGTCACAGCATAGTGCAATTTTCCTTAATGCTTTTTTTTGTTTTGATGAAAACAAATGTTGTAATTAATTCAATCGGTCTTCAGGTGTGATTAGTTATGATGTTGAAGCCAGACTATGTTTAGGGTGCTAGAAATTATGTGGGTAAACTCAGAGGAAAGTTCAAAGATTTGTCTGTTTCAAAAATTGTCCAAGAGGTCCCCATTAAAATGATAATAGCTTCTAATCAAGTTTTTTGGACTAGTGTCATCACCAGCCCTGATAAGCACTCCATTGACCAGTCTATAATCTTGAAACAGATGACTAGTCAAACTTGCATGGTTGTGGACAAGCCATTCTTTGTATCAATAGTGCCCTCTTTGCGAAACATTGCATCCAATACGAACAAGTAGCTCACTCCAAAGGGTTAGTCCATCCAGTCTTCCTTGCAGCAATCTCAAGAGAAACACTTCAGAGACCACTTAGCAATTTCCTCATTGCCTTATTCCTTGGTTCTACTCACAATAAAGTCAGAGCAATACCTGGCACCAAAAACAGATTTTAACTGTTTGAAGGGCCTGGAGATATCTGCTTCTAGTTCTCTGTGCACATAGCCCACTCGAGATCAACATATGTGAGTTGAAAGGAGCCAGACCATCATGATTCCTGGCCACTTGCAGGCTCCTCCTTCCTGTTCTGCTGAGAGCTCCATGAAAATCTAAAACAAAACTCTCTCGAAGATCTCATCATATCTCTCCTTGAACATATACCTCTTTGACGAGTTGTTTCTTGCTTCTTCCCCTAGTTTTCAAATGATGGGTATACCAGGTCCTAATCTGGATTGGTCAAATGTATTATTTTACAAATGATACATGGTTCTTTGTATTGTATGTATTCAATTATTTAATGTAATCATTCTCCTTGTTATCTCATGTTTTCTTTATTCAAATGCAAATGAAGATTATTTCCGCCCTTCTTAAAAAATTAAAGGTCAAATTATCTTTTAGGAAATTGTAAAATTTCACCAAAATAAATCTAATATACTCAAATATTCTGCTCTGCTTTTTGGTTAAAAATATATAGTTCAATTTTTTTTTTCAAAAGCTTTATTCGACAGCATTGTCATAAAAGCATTGACACCCTAACCTATACATCAGTAAATACTATTCTAAAATACAATCACATTTTAAAACACACATTAAATTCAAAACGCTGACGAATCATGACTAAAAGGAACGCATTTAGCGCTAAAAACTCCAATTCACTAAACATGATCAATTAAATAATTAATCTACATAAAATCACGTTGCATTTCCTCTAACTCCACTGGCTAAAGTGCGAGTGCGAATGATCCATGCCCATCCCAGATATTTTGCTACTGCAATTGCTAAAGGAGGGGAGCTGTTTGATCCCAAAATTCTAAGTGCTTCCTGGCACCTACGTGTCCCTAAATTCTGACACGCTGGTTTTAACCACCTCCTTCTTGGAGAAGCATAAAGAGGGCAGGCAAACAGAAAATGCGAGGCGTCCTCAACCAAGTCTTTGCAATAGTTGCATACATTAACATTACTAGGCGACCACTTTTGTGTGAAAGCGTTAAGGGGCAAACTACCAGCTCTAAATTGGAAGTACAATTTTCTATCCATAGGTTTTGTAATAAAATCCCAGTATTGTTCACAAAATGGAGCAAATTTGATTTCCAAATACCGGGATGTTAACATGGAATGTGGGTTAGAGGTCAACACAGATTGCAAAGTCATATCCCAGTACATTTTTTTCACAATCTCCTTTGATGGGAAGGCAGTTGGGTCAGTGTTAGTCCATAGATGGTCTAGGTGGAGTTTTGTTAATAGGTTCCGGATCTCATTGAGCCATGTTATTGTATGGAACCGGTCTTTCTTAATAATGTCCATGAGGGCGGAGGCATAATGACCTAGCTCCGGCGTTGATATTATTCGCCTCCAGAATAGTAATGGGCGCAGTCGAGCCAGGTCCTCAATCTTTTTCCTCCCCAGGTCATACAACAGGGGGATTGTTGGTGTGCTCTGTGGAACGCCAACCAGACATCGCAAAAACTTGTTCTCGGCAGTGGACAAAATGCTCAAGTTAGCAAAACCCCACAACTCTGAACCATACAGACAGGCATTTAGCTCCTTCATACTATACATCTCTAACACAGGATGGATAGGTTTGGTTAGTGAAGATTTATGTTTAAGTGCTAGGGCCCCTGCTAGTTAATGGAACTTTAAAACTGCTGAGTCAATATGGGACTTCCATTTCATATTGCCCTGTAAGGAGATACCAAGATATGTAAAAGCATCCACCTGTTCTAAGGCGGCCCCATTGAAAGGTATTGTGCCCCTATATGGCTTGGCTGGATTCATGCACATAAACTTAGTCTTTGAAGTATTTAATTCCAAGCCCCGGATCTGGCAGAAATCCCCGAAAGCATTAATTGCCTTCTGAAGGCCACTAGGAGTTCGTGATACCAGCAACGTGTCATCAGCAAACATTAATACTGGTACACAAACCCCGTCAAGTATTGGGGCATCCGTAGGGGATTTCTTCAGGTAGTCCACTATGCCATTGATATATAATGAGAATAAGGTGGGTGCCAGGACGCATCCCTGTCTAACCCCACGCTGTACAGGGAAAGAATCAGTTACCTCACCCTGGGCCCCCCACCTGATCCTAGCGTAGTTATTTTCATGCATGCGGACTAACAATGTCAGTAATTCGGGGCTGATACCAATTTCCGCGAGTACGCTCCACAATTTTTGCCGCAGGACTAAGTCAAATGCTGACTTCAAGTCAACAAATACGGCATACAATGGGCCATTGATCAAGGTCACGTTTCTCCAGTACAAAGTTAGAAAGTAAAAGACCTGGTCAATGGAACTTGTTAGGGGGCGGAAGCCGGCTTGGTAGGGGGAGAGAACATCCTTCTCATCTATCCATGCTTGTAGTTTGTTTTGTATCAGTCGACCCATCAGTTTTTGTGCAGAATCTATAAGACTGATGGGTCTGTAATTGCTTGGGAGTGTCTTATCACCTTTTTTGAAGACTGGGATGATCTCCGCACCCTTCCATGAATTAGGTATGGAAGCTCCATGGGCGATGGAATTTGCTAACCAGACAAAGTATTGGCACCATGAGGCCTGGTCGCTTAAGAATACATCGGCCGGTATTCCGTCCATTCCTGGTGCTCTCCCCCCAGACACCCCATCCAACGCTATGTTTACATCACCCAAGGTAAACACTTCGCCTTTGAAAAAGACCATTGGGGGAGGTGGATAATGGCCTGTGTCCAGATTACATGCATATTGTGGCTTAAAGAAGTCTATCCATAAGTTCTTTGCAACGTTGTTTTGTGGATGCTCTGCTACCCCCCCTGTCCCATTTTACGATTGCCCAAAACTCTTTTTGCTTCTTAGCTGCACATGCTGATTTGAGGTCAAGCCAATGATTTTCGTCCCAGAGCTTTTTCGCTTTGGTTTGTACTTTTCTGTAGACATCCCTGGCCTTTCTCACTCCTTCTCTGCTTTGACTCCTTAGCTCAAGACTAAGTTTCTGACGTGCTCTTCTGCATGTTTGATCATACCAACCCTGTTTTGTGGGTGATTTTACCACCTTTTTTTGGCCTACTGGTTTTAGAAAAAAGCCCTGAATTTTGGAAAAAAACTCAGAGTGTGCCTCCTCCATGAATCTTGAGAAGTTGGGTTCGGTACGATGTTCTTTCATAATGTTAATCTCAGAGACAACTAACTTCCTTAGATCTTCTAACATCTCTGGCTTCTCTATCAGTCTGCCCCACCTTACATGGCGTTGGTTATTTGTGGAGATAATATCCAGAATGACTGCGCCCCTTTCCGGGCCTGGAGCTGGCACCCCCTGGTTAAATTGTATGATCAAGCATAGTGGATTATGATCACTCTCTAATCTAGATGTGATGCTCATATCTACCAGCCTGTGCCAATCCCTCACATCCACTAGGATATAATCTATTCGAATTTTTGCCCTTCCATTACCAAATGTGTGAACACCCCGTCGGTCAGACGGGGTGCGCCCATTAGCTGCTCTTAAGCCCCTTGCTAAGCACAAGCTCTTGATTTGAATTGCTACCTCAGACCATCTCTTGACCAATGACAGGTCCAACTGGGGGATTCCCTATTTATTATCCTCTTTTAAGGACATGTCACCGTCCTCCGAGCCCAAAGGTTCGAAGGTCGTATTCATGTCTCCACCCACCAGGACAGACAGATGAGATGGAAGGAGCTCAAGATCATTATCAAGTGCTGTTATTACCTCTGAGGTTTTTCCCCCTGCAACTCCCCTAGCGTATATGTTATAAATGGCCATCTCTTGGCCATTGGCCCAGGTAATCTTAATTGATAATATGACACTATTATTGAGGGATCTTTCCTGGATATTACAATGCAAAGATTGGCGTACCCAGATAATCAATCCCCCTGATGGCCGCCCTTTGGTGTTCTTTTTTGCTGGGACATAAAAATTTAGGAAACCATGCTGATAGACTGGGTTCACTGCCCAGGTTTCCTGAAACATGATTATGTCATGGTGCTCTATGAACTCACACCATTCTGGGGAAATCATTTTGTTAGAAATTCCAGCAAGGTTCCATGATAGGAGGTTTAGACTTCTGTTATCTGGTATAGCTATATCCTGGGACGGCACTACATTTTGCCTACTGGGTGCTAGCCCAAAATTAGATAATAAACTGCGTGTTCTGTTGCTACTGGGATTATTAGAAGTAGATTCGGGGATGCCCTTGACACTACTTGACTTGGTGTTTGTGAGGCTGGCTGAAATGTGATCAACAACAGCTTCTGTCCCATGAAGTCAGTCGCACTCATTGAGATCTGATAGTGCTGAGTATCTATTTTCAAGGGACACACCCCAACTATTTTTTGGACCAATCGTATTTCCCTTTTTTGCCACGGTGTTCCATTTGGTTCTTAGGATGGTAGGATTCAAGAAGTTACCTCGTCTGGCATAGAAGAAATCTAATGTTAAAGGGATGATCTCAGCGGTTCGGCATTGGGGAGGATATATATTCGAAAGAATGTTTGGCAGGACTTCCGGATCTGTAAAGTGCAGCACCACGCAGTCCCCCCTGAATTTTTTATGGCCACCCCCAATCCATTCCACTCTCCTTGCCTTCACTATCTCTTCTGCCAACTGATGCATACCCCCGGGTGAGAATGCCATGTTTTGAGATAACCAGTGCAGGGCTTTACTTTTTAGGGAGGGTGCATTTTCTATTTGCCCAGGTTTCAAATGGGGGACATTGGCCAAAACCAACACTAAGGGGGAGGCCTCCACAATTAGCTCTACTGGGCCCTTCTCTGCCCTAGGATCTCCAATCTTTTCCCTTGGGCCTGATCCTGAGGGTGCCCCATTGTCTAGATCCTGACCCCCTCCCCCCAAATGACTAGTCATAGTTGGGAGGGAAGATACATTCTCAGTTGACCCCGGGCAGGGAACTGTTGGAGTCTTTTTGGTCTCTACTCTAGATACTACTTGATTAGGGATATTTACCACCTCTTCTAATGTCTTCTGTAAGAGCCCCCCTAATCTATGTACCTCCTCTGTAAGATGATCAATTTTTGCCAGGAGAGGTTTTGTAATGGTCTTAATCTTAGTATCTAGGATATTTAGTAATTTCTTGAGCTGGTCTTCATCCAGGAGTATTTTTCTCCCCCTTTCATCTTCTACATTCCTTTTTGGGGGTGGGGTATCTAGTCTTTTTTTGCTTGAGCGTAACCCACCACGCTTGGGGTGGCCCTTGTCCCCCCCTCTAGTGCCTCTAGGTGCTGGGACCGGCACCGGGGGCTCGTCCTCTAATAACACTAGCTCTTCTTCATGTGTACTCTCTGCGTCCGACTCTGCTAAGGCCACTATTAACTGTGTTAATGTATTATTATCGTGCTGATCCTGCAAGAAAACCGCATTGCTGTTATCTGGCTCGGGTACTTCTACAGGCATGTTTTCTACCCTAGGCAATGAAGGGGATAGGCTCAAGCCCAAAGAAGATCTTCTATCATTGTTAATTTTGGCAACCACCTGAACTAAATAGTTGTCGAGGGTGTTTACTGCTAGGGGGGTTTTTGACTTCGACATGCTACGCGAACGCAGTAGGTAACCCTTTCCCCAAGAGACACACTAGATAATAAACAAGAGAGAAAGTAGGACAGTATGTTGCGGTAATGTTAGAGAGCAATACTCAAAGAGTTCCACAATAATAACTAATAGAAGACAACTCACAGCTGGTATTTTGGGCAGCGTTCTTGGCCCAGTCCAGTCTCTGCCAGTCTCGGACTGTCGCAGACTGTCCCGCCCTTGTCACGGGCTTCTCCCGGGCTACTCCCGTGCACTCCCGCGCAGCGGGGTACAGCAGTTCTTAATAACGGAAGGAGGTGGTTGGGGGGCGGGGCAAACAGAGAGAGCGTCCAGGTGCAGGTAATGATCACGCAGGGACTCCTGGAAAATGGAGTCCCTGTCCTGGCGCTCGCAGCCCTGCTGCTCTACTCGATTCCCTTAGTCGCCTGGTGATGTAGCCTCGGTCCAGTGATGAATGCCCCAGCAAGATAAGCGATGCGGGACCCGCGCAGCGGGTACCGCGAGATGCTCAGATTCTGAGGAAACAGGAAGGCAGCAGCCAAACAGGACTCTCCACAGCGTCTTTCAGGACGAAAGGTAAAGCTTCTCCCAACAATGAAGAGCAGGCAAGCACTTTTCACTCGGCGGTCGGGGGGAGGGGCAAACAGGGAGAGTGTCCAGGTGCAGGTAATGATCACGCAGGGACTCCTGGGAAATGGAGTCCCTGTCCTGGCGCTCTCAGCCCTGCTGCTCTACTCGATGCCCTTAGTCGCCTGGTGATGTAGCCTCGGTCCAGTGATGAATGCCCCAGCAAGATAAGCGATGCGGGACCCGCGCAGCGGGTCCCGCGAGGTGCTCAGATTCTGAGGAAACAGGAAGGCAGCAGCCAAACAGGACTCTCCACAGCGTCTTTCAGGACGAAAGGTAAAGCTTCTCCCAACGAAATATATAGTTATTAATTGCATCACGTATGTATAATCCAAGTCACACCCACTCAAAATATTCATAAATATTTTATGACACCTCCTACCACAGGATATTCTGAGATATCAAAGGGGGTTCTGGGCTTATATACTGCTTACATCCTTTAGTCATTTTAAGATTCCTTTAACTGTTGGTGAACTGAATGCTTGGGCTCTCCATACCAGTTAAGGTAGGCTTTCATCGGAATGATAGTGATGATGACGCTGATATGACTCACTTTACACGAAAGTTACTGACTGGAATACATTTTCCAAGTTTTCGTTTGATTCTTATTTGCTTGCCATATCATTCTGCTGTAAAATCCTGGAAAAACAAGCAGTTAGTTCTACACTTTAAAAAACGCAAACAAGCCTATATGTATTTTGTTCTGAGACATATTACATTCTGCCAGAATTTTTTAAAATATTGCTGAGGAATTTAACATGTTGTGAAAGTTTAAATGAAGTTCCTGGCCCCCACCTTTATGATGAAAAGAGAACGGGAAGAATTGGAATGGTGTGTCCACTTTAGGTTTCAAAGTAGTTCTAATGGTTGGGACATAGAACATGATCAGGCATCCCTAAAAAGGCTATATGTTATTTCTATGTGTGCTGCAGAATGCAGCACACATGCAAGTAGCAAATCGTCATTATTTAATGATTGTTTATGTGCAGGATGGGATACCATTCCTGAACATAAGCAATCATTCATGGCATTTTGCCCTTTCTATCTGTGCTGCAAAATGCAGCACACATCGAAAAAGCAAAACGAGGAGAAGTGAAACTATTTCTCCTCGTTGCGCCATTCTAATGCCTGCTCTTGCATGGCATTAGTTTTTGGCGCTGCCTTAGATTTACAGAACCTTGTATATCAGAGGCAGCGTCAAAAAGCAATGGGTATTGCGGTGAAACGCCCAGAGCAACACCCATTGCACACCCTTTCACTCAGATACCTGCGTGAAAGCATACTATATTTACAAAGAGGCGTTAAGCCACAAAAAGTGGCTTAATGCCTCCTTGTAAATATGGAGCAGGGCATTGCGACACAGAAAAGTCGTTAAAAGCGACTTTCCTGTGGCGCAAAGCCCTTGTAAATATGCCCCAGAATTTTTCAGATATACCTTGCTCTTTAATGTTGTTCCAGCCGACCTCTGAGATTGCTTTTACAGCTTAACTCCTAATACACACACAAAAAACAGTGCTGTGGGATAAAGGACGACATCCTAGTCAAAAAAGAGAATTTGGGTAAATAATGTTCCATATATGAACCCTTTTGGTGCTTGCGTCGGCCAATGGCCGATGAAAGCACTACCTCCCTGGTGTGGCGCACGCTCATTGGCCATCACCAGGGCGAGCCCCATGTAATCCTCTGGTGCTTATGCTTTTTTAAAAAAATGTCTCCTTGGGGAGACGTGGAAGGCTTCCCCCCTGATTTCCCCTCCCACCCATCTGTGACGTCAGCGCGCCACGAGGCGATCTGACGGCACTGATTTCCCCACCGGAGCAGAGGACAGCCGCAGGTAAGGCCGCACTCGATTCCGATTGGGAAATCAGGGCGAAAACGGCCTCCCCAGAGTCTCCCCTTTCAAACGAGGACTTCCTGAAAGCGTTTCCTGGCCGTGAATCATGGCAGCTCTGCGAACCACGTCCAGAAAACGCACTAGACACCAGGGATATCTTTGGGGGGGTTGGCCCTCGTGGGAATTGTTCAGCCTCCCCCTTTGGGGCAGTTATTTAATAAAAAAATACTTGGCCACCCCAAATTAAAAAATAAATGATGAAACCAAATTTCTCAAAAAAAAAATGGCTGCGATATTGGCAGAGGGTCGGTCCTCCTGCTCATTGGCTGACCCCTGTGGGGGCATTATTTTTTTGTAGCCATGTGCTTTCCGTGGGGGGCCGCAATCGGCCCCCAGGGAAGCCCTAGCTATAAAAAAATAGAAAAAGAGAGATATCTCTTTATATATTATATATATATATATATATATATATATATATATATATATATATATATATATATATATATATATATATATTTTCCCAAAGTTCGCTTCAGTGACAAATCTGCACTCGCAGGCAAGGTAGGTAACAACCTTTAATTAATTATTAAAGCAAGCAGCTTCCCATCCCGTTTCTTGTGTCCTTTAGCCTTAGGCATTTTGGGGAATTCATTCCCCTTCCTCTGAGGCTAGCGTGAGCAGCTTCGATTTCTGTATAACCGCCATGTCCCCTGCGTGCTATTTATATTCTTAATTGGCTTCTGGTGTGCCTTTTCGCTCCATCAGCATTCCCAATGCATTCTGGGACATGCAGTAATTTACATGTTTTTAACCCTCCAGTGGGTTTAAGATGCTCAAGACATTTTAAGGACCAATTCAAGCAGCCCTCCATTGAGCCTCCAAATGAAACTCTGCTTGCTGCTCAAAATCCCCTGCAACGCAAATCTCGGAAGGAAATTTCCCCCATGCAGACCCCTCATGTTCAATGGGGTGGTGTGAGGACTCTGCGGCCTGGAGCCTCAGTGAAAAATGTTTTCCCATGTTTGCTTCAGTGACGAGTCCACACTCCTAGGCAAGGTCGGTAACAACCTTTATTTGTTAAAGCAAGCAGCTTCCCATCCTGTTTCTTGTGTCCTTTAGCCTTACGCGTTTCAGGGAATTCTTTCCCCTTCCTCTGAGGCTAGCATGAGTAGCTTTGATTTCTGTATAACCCCTTCGATGCTGGTGACGGAACCATTCCGTCATCAGACACGGTTGAGCTGTGCTGATGACGGAATGGTTCCGTCATGACCACACCCATTATCATTGGGGCCCAGCACAGGGAGAAAATATCAATAGCAGCGATGAGGATAACTGCCATGTCCCCTGCGTGCTATTAATATTCATAATTGGCCTCTGGTGTGCTATTTCCCTCCATCAGCATTCCTAATGCACTCTGGGACTTGCAGTAATTTACATGTTTTTAACCCTCGGGCATTTCCCAAGATTGATTGTTATAGGAGGTGATGAACCTTAAAGGCTCATCATCTTATTCCACTTTGGGCTTACTTACTAATGTTGATGCTCTTTCAATCGTTGAAACTTTTAAACATGCCTAGTTTACTGTTTTTAAAGAGTAGCCTCTGTCTAAAAATATTTCCCTCATAATCTTTAGTTCACTTTGGAACAGCTCTTCAGAGCTACAATTCCTTGTTGCTCTCAAGAGCTCTCCGCAAGGTATACTGTTGATCAGATTCTTTGCCTGACAGCTTTGTGCGTGCAATATGCTGTTTCCAGCAGTAGATTTTCTGAATAATCTGTTGGACAGCCTATTGTTCTGGACATTAACTTTTACATCTAGAAATTCAATCTTTGCTCCATGTACAGTATTAGTGAACTTCAGATTATGTTGATTCGTATTTGGTGCCATCACAAAATCATTGGCATTCTCTTCTGTTCCCTTCCAAACACAGAACACGTCATCTATATACCTCACCCAGAGGACAACATTTTGGGTAAAGGCCTTGATGTTATTGGCCACCTGCTCCTCCCACCAGCCTAGGTACAAGCCTGCATAGCTGGGGGCGATGCAAGTTCCCATCGCTGTTCCCTGGGCTTGGCAATAGATGACATGATTGAACAGAAAATAGTTATTTGACAGACATGTGTCCATCATTGTCAACAACATTTCTGTATGTTTTAGATATGATAAATCACGTTGTTTCAAAAAATGGCTAGTTGTCCCAATTCCCAGGTTGTGCGGGATACAAGTATATAAGCTATTAACGTCCAGCGTCATAAGTAGCATGTCATCGGTCCAGAGCACCTGTTCAAATACATTCAGGAAATCAGGAAATCCCGAATGTCTCGGATATAATACGGGAGAATGTGCACAAAGGGACATAGAAAAGAATCAATATATTTCGACGTATTTTCATACATACTCCGGATTGAGGAAACAATGGGGCGCCCTGGAGGAATTTTGTTATTCTTATGTATCTTAGGTAATAGATACATGGCTGGAAGTTTTGGGTGCTCACATCATAGGCATTTATACTAGTCATCAGATAACACATTTTCATGTTTCCATGTTAGTAGTTTAGATTAGAAAAACTCTTTACTTTTCTCATACTTTAGCCTGTTACCAATCTGATAGCTTTTAACATCTCCCAATTGGCGTCTTCCCTCATCCAAATACATTTGCCTTGGCCAAACCACCAGATTCCCGCCTTTATCTGACTTTTTTATGATTATGGACTTATTCTCTTAAAGTTCTTTAACTGCCTTAAATTGATTATTATTGAGATTACCACCTACAGATTTGGTACACTTATCTAATTTCTTAAATTCAAAGATAACTCCCATATATATATATTCACTGAAAAAAACATTGGTTTCAGGGGCGTTATAGTTAGCTGGACATTTCATTCGTACAAAACCATTGAAATTCCCCCGTTATAGTTAGTTCAGCTAACTATAGCTTGAGCGCCCGCAATGCACTGCTGATGATGTCACATATTACGTCACTCATGACATGGTTAGTGACATCACTCATGACATCACTGATGACATCTCAAATGACATCACTCATGACATCATCCAGTGAATGTGTATTTTTCCAAAAATTAAATATGTTTTATATATGTATATCTCAAGGCTGATGGAAGAATAAATGGGCATATAAGTGTCCTTTCTAAGGGTTCTTTCTGAATCAAGAACTACCTCTTTGCCAAATTTGGTGTAATTCCATTCAGCAGTTCATGCTGTAGCCGTGTCTAAAGTTCCTATGAAATATTTCATGGGGAAAACATGTTTTGGGACCCCCTTATTTTCTCGTCCCCTGCTTGACGAATGACCCCGAAACTTTCAAAATAGGAGCGAACTGGAGCGGGCCATAAGTTTTGAAAATTTCACGAAGATTCGTCAATTGGCGCCAAAGGTATTGTGAATAGAATGTTGCAAATTTCCTATGGAAAATAGGTCCTCCACCCTCCTAGCTTCCAATGTCAACATGCCTTTCCACTCCTCTTTTCACTCTGCCCGACGCGTTTCGGGGAAACATCCCCTTCCTCATGGGCTGCAGTAACAACACTGGATGTGCTTCATTAGCATTTCTTGACCTTTTATTCAAACAAGCCTCCAAAAGGGTGTGTGCTAAGTGCACGGCTCACAGTGATTTGTGGGACTTGTGGTCCTAATGATGCAAATTACATTACTTTTCCTACAGTGAGGTCGAGTGTTCTTAAACAATTATGCATTTGTTTTTCAATACCTTTAGTAGGCTGAGTTGCAGTCCGGAATGTTATATTTAATATTTGGAGTCCTGTGCTGAGGGAGTCCCAAAAGTTCAGATCTCCGAGCCTCGTTGAGCTGACAGATGCCTTCCAGTGTCAGCCTACGATGGTGCACTCTTCACACCATTTAACAAAAAGGGTTCTTTCTGAATCAAGAACTACCTCTTTGCCAAATTTGGTGTAATTCTGTTCAGCAGTTTGTGCTGTAGACGTGTCTAAAGTTACCTATGGAATATTTCATGGGGAAAACACGTTTTGGGACCCCCTTATTTTCTCAGCCCCCGCTTGATGAATCACCCCGAAACTTTCAAGATAGGAGCGAACCGGAGCGGGCCATAAGTTTTGAAAATTTCACTAAGATTCGTCAATCTGCGCCAAAGGTATTGGGAATAGAATGTTGCAAATTTCCTATTGAAAATAGGTCCTAACTATAACTACCTACTGGCGACCGCCAGTAGGTAATATATATATAACACACTGAGGAAAGGAGAACCCCGAAACGCGTTTGTGAAGCGTTGATATAAAACAGAAAACTGTGAAACAACCCCGCGAGTGCTGCTTATTTTCTTCCCGGCTGGGAGAGAATAATTTTTGAGCGCGATATTTTACACGGAGCATCACCGTGTTAGCGGCACCCACCCACGAGTGCTCCGTGTTCGGTAAAGGTGCGGAGGAGTGTATATATATATATATATATATATATATATATATATATATATATATATATATATATATATATATATATATATGGTACACAATCAAAATATTGAGTTTTTAATATCGATTTGCTTTAATATCAAATTAAAAATATAGAATGGACACAATATCGAATGGACAGAATATAGACTACAAAAATATCGAATAGAATAACAGTAATATCGAATTCAAAATATAGAATGGACAAAATATCTAATGGACAGAATATAGACAACAAAAATATAGACTGGACAGAATATAGACAATAAGAATATCGAGTTTGAGGTAAGTAAGTTAATATCAATTTTTTAATAATATCCAATTTTTTTAAGTGATTTTTTTATGTTAGTATATATGTGAAAAGTGTATATTTATTTCATAATTAATTTTAATTAATTTATGGTATTTAATTTTTGCGTAATATATTTCTGTAGCGGGTTGTGGGTTTATAGGGGAATAGGTTGGGAAGTAATTTAATTATAATTAATTAAATATGTTAATTTATTTATTGGTATTTATTTTGAATTAAATGTTAATAAATTGTTAATTGGTAATTAATTAAAATATCATTGGTAATACATTTTAATTAATTGATTAATTGATAATTATGTTAATTTTATTAATTTATTTTCTGTTGCAGGTTGTGTGTTTATAGGGGAATAGGATGGGAAGTAATTTAATTGTAATACATTAAATATTTGAATTTATTTATTGTTTTTTTGTTGTTGTAATTTATAATTATTTTTTAATTGTTAATTAAATAATTTTAAATAGGTAAATAATTTGTATTAATAGGTAATAATGTTTAATAATTAATTTTTATTCGTATTTTTAATTGAATAATTATTATATAAAAGTGTTAATTACTTTTAATTAATTTGTAATTGGTATTAATATTTAATTAATTTTTATTCATATATGAAGTATTTACTTTCCTTACTGTTGCACTCTCTGGAGTGGGAATCGTAATTTTTACCCCTACACTATCCAACACTTTTTTCTGTTGCAGGTTGTGTGTTTATAGGGGAATAGGATGGGAAGTAATTTAATTGTAATACATTAAATATTTGAATTTATTTATTGGTTTTTTGTTGTTGTAATTTATAATTATTTTTTAATTGTTAATTAAATAATTTTAAATAGGTAAATAATTTGTATTAATAGGTAATAATGTTTAATAATTAATTTTTATTCGTATTTTTAATTGAATAATTATTATATAAAAGTGTTAATTACTTTTAATTAATTTGTAATTGGTATTAATATTTAATTAATTTTTATTCATATATGAAGTATTTACTTTCCTTACTGTTGCACTCTCTGGAGTGGGAATCGCAATTTTTACCCCTACACTATCCAACACTTTCCCTACTGTTGCACTCTCTGGAGTGGGAATAGTGATTTTTACTCCTATGCTATCCAACGTTTTCCCTACTGTGGCACTCTCTGGAGTGGGAAATATTAACTTTACCCTCACGCTATCCAACGCTTTCCCTACTGTTGCACTCTGTGGAGTGGGAATAGTAATTTTTACTACAATGCTATCCACCGCTTTCTCTACTGTTGTACTCTCTGGAGTGGGAATAGTAATGTTTACCCTCCCGCTATCCAACGCTTTCCCTACTGTTGCACTAATTGGAGTGGGAATAGTAGTTTTTACCCCTACGCTACCCAACGCTTTCCCTACTGTTGCACTAACTGGAATGAGAATATTAATTTTTACCTCTATGCTATCCAACACTTTCCATACTGTTGCACTCTCTGGAGTGGGAATAGTCATTTTTACCCTCCCGCTATCCAATGCTTTTGCTACTGTTGCACTCACCGGAGTGGGAATAGTAATTTTTACCTCTATGCTATCCAACGCTTTCCATACTGTTGCACTCTCTGGAGTGGGAATAGTCATTTTTACCCTCCCGCTATCCAATGCTTTTGCTACTGTTGCACTCACTGGAGTGGGAATAGTAATTTTTACTCCTACGCTATCCAACACTTTCCCTGCTGTTGCACTCTGTGGAGTGGGAATAGTAATTTTTACTACTACGCTATCCACCGCTTTCTCTACTGTTGTACTCTCTGGAGTGGGAATAGTAATTTTTACCCTCCTGCTATCCAACGCTTTCCCTACTGTTGCACTCATTGGAGTGGGAATAGTAATTTTTACCCCTACGCTACCCAACGCTTTCCCTACTGTTGCACTAACTGGAATGAGAATATTAATTTTTACCTCTATGCTATCCAACACTTTCCATACTGTTGCACTCTCTGGAGTGGGAATAGTCATTTTTACCCTCCCGCTATCCAATGCTTTTGCTACTGTTGCACTCACTGGAGTGGGAATAGTAAATTTTATGCCTATGCTGTCCAACGCTTTCCCTACTGTTGCACTCTCTAGAGTGGGAATAGTAATTTTTACCCCTACACCATCCAACGCTTTTCCTACTGTTGCACTCACTGGAGTGGAAATAGTAATTTTTACCTCTACGCTATCCAACGATTTCCCTACTGTTGCACTCTCTGGAGTAGGAATAGTAATTTTTACCCTCCCGCTATACAATGCTTTCCCTACAGTTGCACTCACTGGAGTGGGAATAGTACATTTCATGCCTACGCTATCCAATGCTTTCCCTACTGTTGCACTCTCTGGAGTGGGAATAGTAATTTTTACCCCTACGCTATCCAACGCTTTCCCTACTGTTGCACTCTCTGGAGTGGGAATAGTAATTTTTACCCTCCCGCTATCCAACGCTTTCCCTACTGTTGTACTCTCTGGAGTGGGAATAGTAATTTTTACCCTCCCGCTATCCAACGCTTTCCCTCCTGTTGCACTCATTAGAGTGGAAATAGTAATTTTTACCCCTACGCTATCCAACGCTTTCCCTACTGTTGCACTCACCGGAGTGGGAATAGTAATTTTTACCTCTATGCTATCCAATGCTTTCCATACTGTTGCACTCTCTGGAGTGGGAATAGTCCTTTTTACCCTCCCGCTATCCAATGCTTTTGCTACTGTTGCACTCACTGGAGTGGGAATAGTAAATTTTATGCCTACGCTGTCCAACGCTTTCCCTACTGTTGCACTCTCTGGAGTGGGAATAGTAATTTTTACCTCTACGCTATCCAACGCTTTCCCTACTGTTGCATTCTCTGGAGTGCTAATAGTAATTTTTACCCTCCCGCTATACAATGCTTTCCCTACAGTTGCACTCACTGGAGTGGGAATAGTAAATTTCATGCCTAAGCTATCCAACGCTTTCCCTACTGTTGAACTCTCTGGAGTGGGAATAGTAATTTTTACCCTCCCGCTATCCAATGCTTTCCCTACTTTTGCTCTCACTGGAGTGGGAATAGTTCATTGTATGCCTATGCTATCCAACGCTTTCCCTACTGCTGCACTCTCTGGAGTGGGAATAGTAATTTTTACCCCTACGCTATCCAACGCTTTCTCTACTGTTTCCCTCACTGGAGTGGGAATAGTAATTTTTACCTCTACGCTATCCAACGCTTTCCCTACTGTTGCACTCTCTGGAGTGGGAACGCTTTCCCTACTGTTGCCCTCTCTGGATTGGGAATAGTAATTTTTACCCTCCAGCTATTCATCGCTTTCCCTACTGTTGCACTCACTGGAGTGGGAATAGTAATTTTTACTGCTACGCTATCCAATGTTTTCTACACTGTTGCAGTCACTGGAGTGGTAATAGTAAATTTAACCCTCCTGCTATCCTACGGTAAAACTATTGTAGATGTTTTATTATTATTATGTTTAGATATATATATGTATTAAAAAATTAAATTTTTTTTTTCAAGTTACAATAATTATTTATTAATTTTGAGGTTGTTTAAGTATTTTAAGTATGTTTAGGTTAATTTTATTTATTATTTCATTAATTTTCAATTACTTTTAAGACATTTAAAAATTCGATATTTTGACTAACTATGGGCCTCATTATGATGGCGGACGGAGCTGCGTCCGTCTGCCACCCCAGAGGTGGAGGGACCATCCACAGGGGCAGCGGCGGTCCCTCCGGTGCAATTAGGATGTGACCGCCACCCTGGCGGTCACATCCTGGATCTTTAACCTTGCGGCGGGTGCTGCTTGAAGTAGCACCCGCCGCAAGGTTAAAAAAGCATGTTTTACATTTACATTTACATGCACAAAGCGGCAGGCACCACGCGGTGCCTGCCGCTTTGTGCATGTAAAGGCAGGGTGGTACCATAGGTACCCCCCATGTGCACCACCCACCCTCCTTCACCCTGGGGGCCCGTAACACGCCCCCAAAGCAAAGACCGCATACCTTTTCGTGGTTTTCATTGCCGCAGCGGAAAGGCATGTCCCAATGCAAATCCTAATATGGCTGGCGGTGTCTGATAGACACCGCCATCATATTAGAGCTTTTCCGCCGCGGTTGGAAGGCGACTGCTGCGGAAAAGCGGCAGACGATCTTCCCGTCCGCCCATGACCCCCAGCCATCCTAATCTGGCGGGGGGCCTTTAGCATCCTCCGGGCCGGTGGTGGCTTTCGCCGGCCCGGAGGATGCGGATTCACCGCTATCCTAATTGGCCCCTTAATTTTTTACAAAGATATTTTTGATTCGATATTTTTGTACTTACCTGTTTGGAGATAGGGATTCGATATTTTTGCATTCTATATTTTTTACTCAATATTTTGGTAAGTCTATATTTGTGTCATTGATATTCTTTCAGTGATCTATATATATATAATGCTTTGGTCCAGAATGCCTTGGAACCCCAGATGTCTTCGACATGGAAGGCTTTAGGAGGGGGTTTCAAAAAATGCATCCTGTGTAAGGCGTGCAAATATGGGATCAACAGATCTTCTTATGTTGTCCCATTCTCCAGCACCCCTAGGAGAATCACCAAACGCCTTACTTGTAAGACAGATTACGCGGTATATGTGCTGGAGTGCACGTGTGGCTTGAGGTACGTGGGTAGTACCCGCTTGCCGGTCCACAAACGTGTACTTCAGCACATCAGAGCTATTTCTAACAAAGACCAGGCCTACCCTGTTGCTAGGCATTTTGAACAGCACCATAGCTCTAATCCTATGCATCTGTCTTATTTTGTTTTGGATGCAGTCTGGCCCATGAAGAGAGGGGGTGACCGTGAGGCGAAATTGCGCCTACTGGAAACCCGGTACATCCTAGAACTTGATAGTAAGCAGCCACAGGGTCTAAATGCAACGGAAGATCTTTACACCTGTTTATAAAGTCATGACAGGCATTATGCACTTGCTTTCTCTTCCGCGCTTACAATTATTCCAGGATATGTCAGCCATTCATTATGTGTTTTTTTGGAATTTGCCGCATGGGTACATGGTCTTTTTAATTTTACAACACTGTTGTTGCTGCATGTTAAAACATCTAAAGCCTCCACATTTTCTGTGTTAAGAACTCTTCCATATACGGGAGGATTGGTCCTTGGAGTTTAACCAAGGGTTCAACACAACATGTGTTTTTTTGAATAAGTTATGATTTCTTTTTCATACATTTATTTGAGCACTAGCACGAGCACTTTATGTATTTTTTGTTACTTAGCACTTTTCTTAGCCTATGCCAGTAAGTGAGGTACTATATCATGACGCAAATTCACGAGATTCAGTGCCCACTTGGGCTTAATTTCTCTCATCAAGTGCCTTGTACATTTGGAGGTTGAGCGTTTTGTGTATTTGAACATCTGATTGCAATGAATCCATGTTTGATTTATGTGGGTTTATGTTCACGACACGATTAACTTGTATTTATACAGTTATTTATAACATTTTTTGTGGTTTTTAAAGTGTAAATATATATTTATATTTTATATATTAAGCCACTTGTACTTTCAGCAGGGTATGTATATGAATTAGACATAGATCTGCTAGCACTTGAAAATGAAGTATTTCTTCTATGTTGCTGATTCTTGTGTAACAATTTGCGCGCGCACTTGCACTTTAAATGTATGGCATTGGCTGTAGGCAACTGGCCATGTGATCAAGCTGTAAAGGCGAAACGCGTTATGGCGGCGGCAGGCTTGCTGAAATAAACACGAAGGATTAAGCACTACAATTTGGGTCCGTTCTTTCGTCAGCGTGAGTGTGGGGCTGGGGCTGCTGCCTTAGCCGGTGACAAACTTTCGTTCATATATATATATATATATATATATATATATATATATATATATATATATTACCTACTGGCGGTCGCCAGTAGGTAGTTATAGTTAGGATTTTTTTCAATGTTAATTCTCAAAATTCTATTTGGAATAACTTTTGCACCGGTTGACGAATCTGCCTGAAAATTTCCTGAAAATGGCCTCGTCGAGCTCCGGTCCTTCCCTGAAAGTTTTGGGGGGATACGTCAAGTGGGGGCCGAGATAAAAGGGGGGTCCCAAAACGCGTTTTCCCCATGTTAATTTCCATAGGGCGGTCGATTTCACTTTTAGCCCGAACGGCTGAATGGATTTACACCAAACTTGGCAAAATTGTAGGGACTGGTAGCCCGATGTGCCTTTGCTATGTCTCAAGATATGTGCTCCAGTAGATTTTGAGTAATTTAGGTTCAAAAAAATATATATATCTATAGCCGCGCCCCGGGAAGCGCTCCGGACGCGTCACGCGACTTGTGCACGGAAAGCTGATTGGCTGTCGGTTGTCTGTAAACATTCTAAACAGTCCGGAGCGGCCGCCATCTTGTGTCTCGGTAGGATCGAGACATGAGAGGTGGCCAAAACAAAGGGGTAAAAGACTATAAGGGGGCAGAGTAGACACCCCCTGTCCCCCTAGGTTTGATGTGGGGGCCATTAAAGGGCCCCGCGGGGTCTCAACATTTTTTTTTTCCGATTTTCCCGGGGGAAGCGCCCGGTACGCGCACCGGGGAGCGGACCGGGGAGCGTACTATGGGAAAAAATCACTTAAAATTTTTTTACGTTTATTAATTGTTTTTTTTTGTTTTTTTTTTAATTTTATTGATTTTTATAATTTTTTTATTTAAAATTATTAAATATAAATTTATTCCTCTGATTCTTTTTCATAATTTAATAAAACTTGTAACATAATATTGTCCGGTATTTCCTCATAATTATAAGTACATAATTCCATTTGTTCCAAACATTCTATGAACTGTTTATCCAAAGAGTCATCCATGAAATCAACTTCATCTTTTTGCTCTTCTGGTTTTTCCACCTTTACTTCGATAGAAGTAACATTTGCTTGATTTTCACCTTCCATTTTCTTTCTGAAAATTGCATACAAATTAACTATATTAGTAGAGTTAGGGTACTGTATACCAGAGAAGCCTAATTCAATCCATAACTATTACAGAGAAATCTATCTTAATCTATAACTATTACAGAGGGATAGTATATAACTAAAAGAATATTTTTTCTTAAATTAACTTAAAGTGTACAACATACTTCCAAAATAACAACTTACCTTGGAGAAATCAGTTGAAGTTGTCAGTGTTATTTGTTTTCAAATGTACTTCTGGAAGCAGTAGTCAAAATGGCTGTGTTTCCCTCTCTTCTTTTATATATATTCTTGTACTTAACCAATCAAACGTCAGGAAATAATCGTAGACAATGAAAGAAACTTTTTAATTGGTTGTAAATTCTCACACTTCATATGTGTTTTTGTCATGTAATTTACCTCAGGATATTTAGACAGGCCTGTAGCCTAAATGTCTCAATGGAATTCCACCAAATTTGGGCAAATGGTAGGGACTGCTATGTAGTAGGACGTATTCTATATTTGATGAAAGTGTCTCCGGTGGTTTTTCTGAAAATTACTTTCCCACCTTTTTTTATGGAGCGCTTACCGGTGCGCGCTCCGAAACGCGCACCGGCAGCGTAACGGAAGTCCTCCATTTTGTGTTTTGGTACAATCGAGACACAAGATGGAGGGCAAACAATGTTCGGTATGGCTAGAAGGGGGCACGGTAGAGACTTCTTGACCCTCTAGGTTTTCTGAGGGGGGCTTAGGAGGCTCATAAACGTAAAAAAAAAAAAATGAATTCTTTAATTTTCCACGGGGGAAGCGCCTGGTACGCGCACCGGTAAACGTACCGGAAAGCGTACTTTGGTGAAAAATAGTGAAAAAAGTTAGAAAAAGATAAACGTTTTGAATGATCAGAGGTAGGGTAGCTCTGAAAAGAGCTTTTGGGTTCTGTGGCTGATTTAGGTACCTACAAGTAGGTTCCAATGCACAGTCTTAAATTCAGGAGGAATATTCTATTTCCTTCATCTGAGAAGTGCACACCATCTCCTCTGTAGATGTCTTGCATGTTGTAACGCAAGTTATTATTGTATATTGAACCCATTCCATAGTCTCTCATGTAAGCAGAAACAGATTTATTCACATGTTTCCGTGCTTTCTCAAATTGTGGACAAAATTGGTTGGACCAGTTCCATTTCTGTCTTTGGCATATATTTGAATATACCAAGGCAGTTTGTGGAAAAAGTGTCATCAATTGATGAAAGGTGTCCTTTAAGAGCATTTCCAGACCAACCCCAGTCATAGTGCCCAAATAATTTCCACCACAGTGCACTATTAAGAGGTCTGGGCTTGGCAGATGCAAAAAGGTTTTCACCAATGGTATCAATTGATGACATTTTAATCCTCTCTGGCCAATCCACTTGATTTCCACATTTGATAAATCAAGGTTGTGATAATTTCTGCTTGTTGCATACCTTTGAGCCCAGTGGATGTAGCTATGTCCTATAATCCATACAGAATACATGATGTGAGAAGGTTCTGGTGCAGTCAGATGAAGTGTAGGAATGAAATGGCAGTTGGAACAGTAGGAGTTTACAAAAAAATAATTGTGGAGTTTCACTGCTCTTGAATCACAAGCAATGATTGGTGGATTCAGATAGTTGAAAACTGAAAGTTAGGGTGCATGGTTGTGTTGTGTTAAAGAAGCAATTTGAATGGTTAAAAAAAAGTCACTAAAAGCTAAAATACCCTGGATAGGCTGGTGTATTGAGAGGTCAAACATCCTTGCTGAGTTAATTTGCAACATTGTACAATAAACTTTTGAACCTGAGAGTTCAGTTAGGAGGGAGTTGCTATGGTAACAGATAGAAAGATCTGAGAGGGGGAAGGGTGTTGGTTTGAAAATAGTGAGGGAACTCTTTTGATTGGTTGAATTAAGGCATATGTGTACAAAGTTAGAGATTTTCTATGCCAGTCTTGGTTTCAGTGTATTGAGTGCACACTTTTTGCTCTGCTAAAGAGAAATTGGTGTGTGTGTCTGACACTGTTTTCAATCTCCCAAAGCATTTGTAAAGGTAAGTAATGATTTATTTAATTTAGATAGAGACTTGTTTACTCTATGGAGAATATTTAGAAGCAGATAGTTATGTTTCAGAAGTCAAATTGTATGCTAGTATATAAGTCCTATGTTGTGTTTCTTATATGTTATTAAAAAAACGATTTTGGGTGAAAATGAATGGTATTTGCATTTGGCCCTTTTTTATGATTGCCTTGTGCAGCTGATGCATCACTTTAAACATGGGTAATAAGTGACGCACTGGTGGCGCAAGGCCTTCATAAATAAGGCTCTGACTTTGTTTCCTGTTGATTTGTTTTTGGATTTTTGATAATGCTTGATATCAACATTTGAAAGATAGAGGATTTGTATTTGGGGAAACAGTGACGTTTCAAAAGTGATATTCTGTGCTTGTACATAGGTTGTGCGCAGTGTTTTTGAAATGTTATTCAAAAAACGATTTTGGGTGCAAATGAATGGTATTTTCATTTGATCCTTATTTATGATTGCCTTATGCAACTGGTGCATCACTTTATACATGGGAAATAAGTGACACTCTTGTGGCGCAAGACCTTCATAAATAAGGCCCTGACTTTGTTTGCTGATATTGAGTGGTTGTATATAGGTTCTGCGCAGTGTTTCTTACATGTTATTCAAAAAACGATTTTTGGGTGCAATTGATTGGTATTTGCATTTGGCCCTTTTTTATGATTGCCTTGTGCAGCTGATGCATCACTTTAAACATGGGTAATAAGTGACACACTGGTGGCGCAAGGCCTTCATAAATAAGGCTCTGACTTTGTTTGCTGTTGATTTGATTTTGGATTTTTGATAATGCTTGATATCAACATTTGAAAGATAGAGGATTTGTATTTGGGGAAACAGTTACGTTTCAAAAGTGATATTCTGTGCTTGTACATAGGTTGTGCGCAGTGTTTTTTAAATGTTATTCAAAAAACGATTTTGGGTGCAAATGAATGGTATTTGCATTTGGCCCTTTTTTATGATTGCCTTATGCAACTGGTGCATCACTTTATACATGGGAAATAAGTGACACTCTTGTGGCGCAAGACCTTCATAAATAAGGCCCTGACTTTGTTTGCTGATAGAGTGGTTGTACATAGGCTCTGCGCAGTGTTTCTTACATGTTATTCAAAAAACGATTATTGGGTGCAATTGATTGGTATTTGCATTTGCCCCTTTTTTATGATTGCCTTGTGCAGCTGATGCATCACTTTAAACATGGGTAATAAGTGACACACTGGTTGCGCAAGGCCTTCATAAATAAGGCTCTGCCTTTGTTTGCTGTTGATTTGTTTTTGGATTTTTGATAATGCTTGATATCAACATTTGAAAGATAGAGGATTTGTATTTGGGGATACAGTGACGTTTCAAAAGTGATATTCTGTGCTTGTACATAGGTTCTGCGCAGTGTTTTTTAAATGTTATTCAAAAAACGATTTTGGGTGCAAATGAATGGTATTTTCATTTGGCCCTTATTTATGATTGCCTTATGCAACTGGTGCATCACTTTATACATGGGAAATAAGTGATACTCTTGTGGCGCAAGACCATCATAAATAAGGCCCTGACTTTGTTTGCTGATATTGAGTGGTTGTAAATAGGTTCTGCGCAGTGTTTCTTATATGTTATTCAAAAAACGATTTTTGGGTGCAATTGATTGGTATTTGCATTTGGACCTTTTTTTTGATTGCCTTGTGCAGCTGATGCAACACTTTAAACATGGGTAATAAGTGACGCACTGGTGGCGCAAGGCCTTCATAAATAAGGTCCTGACTTTGTTTGCTGTTGATTTGTTGTTGGATTTTTGATAATGCTTGATATCAACATTTGAAAGATAGAGGATTTGTATTTGGGGAAACAGTGACGTTTCAAAAGTGATATTCTGTGCTTGTACATAGGTTGTGCGCAGTGTTTTTCAAATGTTATTCAAAAAACGATTTTGGGTGCAAATGAATGGTATTTTCATTTGACCCTTATTTATGATTGCCTCATGCAACTGGTGCATCACTTTATACATGGGAAATAAGTGACACTCTTGTGGCGCAAGACCTTCATAAATAAGGCCCTGACTTCGTTTGCTGATATTGAGTGGTTGTACATAGGTTCTGCGCAGTGTTTCTTACATGTTATTCAAAAAACGATTTTTGGGTGCAATTGATTGTTATTTGCATTTGGCCCTTTTTTATGATTGCCTTGTGCACCTGATGCATCACTTTAAACATGGGTAATAAGTGACGCACTGGTGGCGCAAGGCCTTCATAAATAAGGCTCAGACTTTGTTTGCTGTTGATTTGTTTTTGGATTTTTGATAATGCTTGATATCAACATTTGAAAGATAGAGGATTTGTATTTGGGGAAACAGTGACGTTTCAAAAGTGATATTCTGTGCTTATACATAGGTTCTGCGCAGTGTTTTTTAAATGTTATTGAAAAAACGATTTTGGGTGCAAATGAATGGTATTTTCATTTGACCCTTATTTATGATTGCCTTATGCAACTGGTGCATCACTTTATACATGGGAAATAAGTGACACTCTTGTGGCGCAAGACCTTCATAAATAAGGCCCTGACTTTGTTTGCTGATATTGAGTGGTTGTACATAGGTTCTGCGCAGTGTTTCTTATATGTTATTCAAAAACGATTTTTGGGTGCAATTGATTGGTATTTGCATTTGGACCTTTTTTATGATTGCCTTGTGCAACTGGTGCATCACTTTATACATGAGAAATAAGTGACGCACTGGTGGCGCAAGGCCTTCATAAATAAGGCTCTGACTTTGTTTGCTGTTGATTTGTTTTTGGATTTTTGATAATGCTTGATATCAACATTTGAAAGATAGAGGATTTGTATTTGGGGAAACAGTGACGTTTCAAAAGTGATATTCTGTGCTTGTACATAGGTTCTGCGCAGTGTATTTTAAATGTTATTCAAAAAACGATTTTGGGTGCAAATGAATGGTATTTTCATTTGGCCCTTATTTATGATTGCCTTATGCAACTGGTGCATCACTTTATACATGGGAAATAAGTGATACTCTTGTGGCGCAAGACCTTCATAAATAAGGCCCTGACTTTGTTTGCTGATATTGAGTGGTTGTAAATAGGTTCTGCGCAGTGTTTCTTATATGTTATTCAAAAAGCGATTTTTGGGTGCAATTGATTGGTATTTGCATTTGGCCCTTTTTTATGATTGCCTTGTGCAACTGATGCATCACTTTAAACATGGGTAATAAGTGACGCACTGGTGGCGCAAGGCCTTTATAAATAAAGCCCTGAGTTGCTATTGTATAAACTTAAATATGTTGCAATTTATTGTTTATATTGTTTGCTTTTTGACATTACTTTGTTGTTTGCTAATAGTGGTCTTTCATGTGTTTTTTTTAACAGAACAACAGATTCAAATCAACTTCTGAAAAGCAAGCAAAAATGCCTTCAAGGCAAAGAATTATCAAAAATACCATACGGAAAAGGAGAACATCAACAACAGAGTTTATGGAATCCTCTACAACAACTACTTCAAAAAACACCAGAAAAGCTTCTGGTAAGCCAATTAAGTCTTTTCTTCGCAACATATGTCGTAGAAAAAAAAATGATATTGCTAATGTGAATATTCAGAAAAAGTCAACAAATCTAAAAAGGAAGGAGAGGCCCACAAAAAATGTCTCGATTGGAGCAGGAGAGAAGAGAATGGATAGCAATAGAAGGGTAAATCTTTTTAGGGACATTCGTAGGCGAATGTTTCGCAATAGGGTAGTTTTAAATTTGCTAAAAAATGATAAGAAAAGTAAACTGAGAGCTGCTTTTTACAAGAAAAAGAAAAGTTTAGAAAAGATTGTTGATCAGGCTTTTGAAGATAAGAAAAAATTATTTATTTTAATAATCAATAGAATTAGGATACTTAATAAGGCAATTGATGTTTTCAAATCGAACAGTAGATGGAAAAGAATTATTAATCGGAGTAATTTTTGTGAAGTATTTTCTGGTGAATGGATGCATAGTTCAAGTTCTGAGCCTTTTTTCAATGAGGAGAGTTACTTTCAGGAAAATGATTTGGTGCATGCAGTTGACACCAGTGGTCGAGCATATGAGGTGAAAGATGGTTGTGTGATGGAAAAAGAAAAACTTGTGTCTAGAGATGCAGAAGAGGTGTTAGCTGATGAGGTTTTAGGGAGACGTACTAAGGGTCCAGTGTACACATGGAAGTGTAGTAGTGTTTGTAGTGTGCGACAGGATTCAATCGATTTGCTTCGAAATTTCTTACGTACATATAGTAAGAAAAGTCTCAAACAAAAAATGAAGATCTTGCAAGAGTTAGATCCTTGCAGAGTGAGAGAAAGCACAGGTTTGCATGGGCATTCACTAGCTTGTCTTTCTAGAAAAGTATGTCAGAGTGTTTTTCATCATTTTAGGATGTTAGCAGTGCATCATAATAAGGTGAGGAAATTAGTGAGAAAGTTGTATTATGCAAAAAGTCCAGCACTTAAGCTTAAACAGTTAAACAGTGCTCTTTTGCATGGATCTGAAGTGGATGTGAAGACTATTTGTGAAGAAATTGAGTTTTGTTATTTTGGGAACAAAGAGGACAGTGTAGAAATAGATATAGTAATGGATGTTAATGTGGAAGACAATGGACAGATTTCAAGTATAGAAAAGTTTGACGAGGAAACTACCAAGTTTAAGGTGAAATCAAGTGAAAGGCCTAATTTAACTTGTGTGTGTTGTCGACGGACTCATTATAAGATTCAGACTAGGTTAGTTGATTTATATGCAAAAAGTGAATTGGAAAATAATAGTGAATGGAAGAATTTTGTAAGTTATTTGTTGGTGGAGAATTCTTTTGATTTGAGTTTTTATCAGTGTATTTGTAATTATTGTTTAAAAAAATTAAATGAAAATAGAATGCCTGCTAGAGCAGTTCATAATAATCTTCAGTTGATAGATATTCCTTCTGAATTGATGGATCTAAATACTTATGAATCTATTTTGATTCAATGTGTCCATCCTTTTCAGGCTATTGTACGCATGGAACCTAAGACAGGGAAATTGCCTCCATCAGATTTACAGAGAGGATTAAAGGGAAGAGTTGTTTATTTGCCTCTAGATGTAAAGAAAAATATTGATACAATTGGTATAGAAAGAGTAGAAGAGGATCCTCTAGTTATTCTAGTTAATGGGGTTCCGACAAAGAGTAAGAAAATCTGGCAAGATTTAGTGGATGTTAGAAAAGTCAAAAAGGCAACGTTGTATTTGGTAAAAAACAATTAGTACTACAAAGATGTAAGTGTTGGAGCAGAGGAAACAGCTACAGAAGAAGACAGTGATTGTTCAGTTGGTCAAATTGAAAAAGTTGATGTGTCTAGAAGTGAAGAAATATATGAACATTATACTGTTCATCCTTTGCATTCCAAAGAAGTAATGGGAAATGCAATTGACTTGTTTCAAAAGAAAGCAGCAAAAGGAAGTCCCATTAGTGTATGGGAAGAAAGTTTGGAAGCTCGTTGTTTTCCACAATTATTTCCAACAGGTCGTGGTGGACGATATGATGATCGACCAGTTCAAATTCCTGCAGCTGAATATCGGACTTTAAGATTATATGCTGAAGATCCAAGGTTTAGTCAATGCATTCCATATTTGTTTCATCTACTGTTTGAAAGTGATTTGTCTGGGCTTTCTTATGCAGTTAATCATATACTAAAAAGTGGAGCTCATTTGCAAAATGTTTCTGCAAGGGACTTTATGGAGAAAGTTAATCTGCAAGATAGTATTTTGGAATCTCAGCTAATCAATCTCATGGCATGTCAACGTGGAACCAATGAGTATTGGTTCCGTCGTCATGGAGAATTGAAATGTATGCTAAGAAACTTAGGAACTCCTACATGGTTCCTCACTCTTAGCTGTGCTGAGTATGCATGGGACGACTTACTTGAATTTCTACGAGAGGCAAATGGAAACATACCAAATATAGAATTGAAAACAACTGGAGAACTGTGTTCTTTGGATCCAGTGAATGTTTGCAGATATTTTAATCATAGATTTGAAGCTATGATGTCTTTTATTACCAACAAAAAAAATCCTCCCCTTGGAGAGGTTTTGGATTTCTTTTGGAGGAAGGAATATCAAGCGAGAGGTGCTCCTCATATACATATGTTGTTGTGGATTAAAGATGCACCCACATTTGGATCAGATTCAGATGAAACAGTGATGAGTTTCATTGAAGAGTATTCAACATGTGCTGTTCCAAAATCTACTGAAGAAAACAATTTAAGGCAACAAGTTTTACGTTTTCAATCTCATCGTTGTGGAAAGTACTGTCGTCGAAAATTTAAAAACAAGGAAAAGTACTACACGAAATGTCGTTTTGCATTTACTCGACCAGTGATTTCTAAGGGAAGAGTAAATAATTTGATGTCATCTCTACGACATACTGTGACGAGGAAATCTCCCAAAAATACATACAATTTGAAAAGAAATGAAGAATCTAAGTACATCAACGATTACAACCCAGTGATTTTGTCCATGTGGAATGCTAACATGGATATTCAGTTCGTTGCTGACAACTCTATTGCTGTGGCTCGATATGTGACATCTTACATCACCAAAAAAGAAAAGACAGAACTGAAGGAAATGTGGGAGGACATTTCACATGAAAAGAGTCTAAGCAAGAAATTATACAGTTTCAGTCTGAAGATGTTGTTGCATCGAGAAATTGGAGCATATGAATGTTCTGATCGGTTATCATCAGCAAGTCTCTATGCCAAATCAAGAACAATCATTTGGGTGAGTCTAGGTCTTGCTGCAACACGAAACCGAGTTTTGAAATCTGTACAAGAAATTGAATATTTGGCGGAGAAAGAACCAAACAGTACAGATATTTTGAAGACAAATATGTTGGATACATACTATCCAAACAGAAGTACTCACCTTGAGAACACTTGTTTGTATGAAGTTCAGCAAAACTACAGTTATAAGAGGAACATCACAGAAGATATCAATAATGGAAAATATGCACTCATTGGCTATGAAGGATGTTTAGTGAAGCAGAAAAAAGGCCATTTGATTAATCATCGAAAATTGAGTTGTGAAGCTCCAGACAAAAGAGAATTTTACTATTTAGCTCTTTTGCAACTCTTTAAGCCATGGCGTACAGAAGAGGAACTACTTGGAGATTTTCTCTGTTATGAAGACTCTTTTAATGCAACTAAGGATACCATAGAATGTCCTATTTTTCTAAATTATCTGCAAATGTTGAATGAAGAAATGGAGCAAGAAACCACAATTGCTGAAGAGATAGCTAGTGTCAGGTCTACTCCACGGGATCCAGTCGATGCAAATATGGTTCCACCTCCAAATGTCACCAACACCCTGAAGTGGAAACACAGGGTGTTCGAGCCATTAGGCGGGGGAGAAAAATAACAAACTAAAATAAAAAACGTGGGATGGGTAAAGGTAGGGTCAGCAGGGAAAGGATACCTGTAACAGAAGACAAGACAGGCATCAGTGAAGTGCTGTTCTAACATACAAGGATATTTATAGGGGGGGTTTACCCAGTTAGAAATACGGGGACCTGGGTTATCGCATGTTCTAACATACAAGGCTACTCTCATATAGTCTCACTAAATAACCAAGGAAGTAGACAAATACCTTAGCACAAAGAAAACACGACCTTGGATAGGAAATACTATTGCCCTTCTGCCACAATCTGTGAGGAAAGCCTAAGAAACACATAAACATATAGTTAACGAACACACTCCTGTCGTACCAAACACACTTGCGTTATATTAAGACATCAAACCCACTACTCACAACATACCACAAACATGGTAGAGGACTCAATGTACAAAGGGGTTCCAAATAGTCAAAGCAAAGATGTAAGTTCCAACACAAAGGAATAGAGAAACGGCAGTGTGTAGGAAGCAAGAACTACAACACTCCGCTCTCCAAGTAATGACCCAGTAGAGAATATATGGTGAAAGTCAAACAGAAAAACGTAGTTGCGACCACCACTGAATTCTGCCAACAACACACCCCACGGTGCACTACACAAAGAGAACTGGGGTTGCCTGTAGTTACCTCACTACATGCCCAGTTATGGAGGTCCTTGAAAATACACAGATTTACAACGGAGACGCGTAGTTGTCCTTACTACCGCGCCCCGTTTAATAATACAAAAACGATCCCCTATGTGAACGGTAACACGTGGTGTGGACCCCCACTGTGCTCCGCCACACAATACAGCCAATCAGGAATTCAGCATTGGAAATAATCTGTTAGCAAATAGTCACTGAACACTCCATAGAATCCGTTCAGATAGTAATCAGCTGACCGCTCGGGCGGTCGAAGAGATTAGATCGGCTTTACCTGCAGACGCGGGAGGTCCGTCTACCGCCGAAGAAAGAACACGGAAGCACTCCCCGCTGAGCCTCAGGGGGAGGGGAAGGTGATTATCCACAGGAGACACGAGAGAAAAGCATGCCGAGCGTCCGCTCTCATGCCGAGTCGAACAGAAACCAGAATAACGCGCAACAGGAAGCGCGTCTGTTCCCCAGATAAACTTCCTGCAAGTCTCCCGCCTACTCATGGGTAATGTAGTTCCATAGTACGGTAGGCGCTTAGGGGCTGCGAAACCTGACAGTACATCCCCCCTCCCTAGCGCCTCCTAGGACCTGGGCGCAGGGGGAATCTACGGTGGAAAGCACGTACAGCCGCCGGGGCGTGAATGTTCCCCACAGGCTCCCAAGAATCATCCTCCACCGAGTATCCCTTCCACGATACCAGATACCAAAGGACGCCCCTACACAGTTTGGAGTCCTTGATACACCGAACCTCGTATTCAGCCCCACCATCCCGAAGCACCGGAGGGGTGGCCAGTCTTTTTGCCGAATGAGCTGGTTTCAGCAAGTGACAATGGAACACTGGATGTATACGCAAAGAACCAGGCAGTTTCAATTTGAAAGCAACAGGGTTGATACGTTTCACAATGGTATAGGGCCCAATGTATCGTGGATGAAACACACTACGCAATTTGAACCGGATGTTGCGAGTCGACAACCAAACCTTGTCCCCAACCTGGAACGAGGGGCCCTCCTTACGATGTTTATCCTCCCACTTCTTGTACACTGCTTTAGCCTTCTCCAGATGCGCCCTGACCTTCCTGTGCAGAACACGGAGCTTTCGTACTTGTCCCAAAACCGTAGGCTGTCGAGACACTTCTTCAGGGATGCGCACAGGAAGGATGCGTGCATCAAACCCATAGTTAGCATGAAAAGGTGAGATCCCCACAGAACAGTGCCAGGCATTATTGTAAGCCATTTCTGCCATCCATAACAGGGAAACCCAGGACTCCTGGGCATCCTCAGCAAAACACCGCAGATATTTTTTCAATGTTTGATTTAACCGTTCTGTTTGCCCATCCGTCTGTGGATGGAAACTGGTTGAGAGGGAAGACTGTATGTGCAATGCCTGACACCACGCCTTCCAGAACCTCGCAATGAACTGGGGCCCCCTGTCAGACACTATAACCTCTGGGACTCCATGCAGTCGTATGACATTGGTTAGTAACAATTGAGCAGTCTGCCCCGCGGTTGGTAAGTTAACACATGGAATAAAGTGGCCTAACTTAGTGAGGCTGTCAACGACCACCAACACAGCCGATTTGCCCTGATCAAGAGGTAGCCCTGTGACGAAATCCAGACTTATGGTCTGCCAAGGCTTCCTTGGGGATGGCAACGGCATCAACAACCCTGTCTTCTGTCCGGTTGTGGATTTAGCCCTGGCACATGTCGCACACTGCCCAATCCATACAGGGACATCGGTGTTAACTGTCTCCCACCAGAAATGCCTTTTCATGAGCCGCAGGGTCTTATGCACACCCTGATGACCCGCCAAAGGGGACTCATGACACCAAATGAAGGCCTTTCTTTGCAGTACTGGAGAGGGAAGAAACAGTCTGTTATCCTGAAAAGGCAACCCCTTCACCAAAGTGCGATTTCCCCCATTTGTGGCCCAACTGACCCAGGCGTCATGGTTCTTTGATTGTCGGACAAGGTCCAAAAAGGTATTGGCCTGTATTGCGCAAACCACCTTCTCAGGACTGACTATTGATGCTTCGGCTTCTCCATTGTCCTTCTCCTCCGACTGGTCTCGTCGGGATAGGGAATCGGCTTTCAGATTGTCCGTCCCTGGTCTAAAGGTAATGGTAAAGTCGTATTCCGCAAAGAAGAGCATCCACCTCATCTGTCTTTGCGTGAGATGCCTCGCGGTCTTCATATACTGAAGGTTGCGATGGTCTGTATAGACGGTAACAGGGAATCTAGCCCCCCAAAGGTATTGTCTCCATTCCTGAAATGCTCGTTTGATAGCTAGCAGTTCTTTTTCGGAGATGGTATAATTCTGTTCGGGAGGCCTTAGTTTTTTGGACAGATACGCCACGGGGTGGAGCTGACCGGTGTCCTTATCCCTTTGTGACAGTACTGCCCCTATTGCTTCGTCAGACGCATCTGCTTCAACAACGTAAGGATGTTCTGGTCTAGGATGTGCCAGAATGGGAGCTGTTGTGAAAGCCTCCTTTAGATACTGGAATGCCGATGTGGCTTCGGGGGACCACGCAAACTGCACACCTTTGCGCAACAGTCTCGTCAAGGGGACTGCTACTTGGGAAAACCACGCTATAAATCGGCGGTAATAGTTGGCGAAGCCTAAAAACCTTTGCACGTCCTTCACACAGGTTGGGGTTGACCACTCCTTCATCGCCTGTACCTTTCTATCTGACATTTGCAGTCCCTCATGGCTTAACATGACTCCTAGGAACTCAACCTTGTCCACACTGAATTCACACTTGCTCAACTTGCAGAACAAACGGTTTTCTCTCAATCTTTGGAGCACCTCCATTACATGACGTGGGTGGTCTTTGACGTTTTCCGAGTAAATCAGGATATCATCGATGTATACCACCGCACTGATATCCACCACATCCTTCAACACGTCATTCAAAAAATATTGAAATGCCGCAGGGGCGTTGCACAGCCCGAACGGCATCACAGTGTATTCATACAAGCCGTATCTCGTTTTGAAGGCGGTTTTCCATTCGTCCCCCTCGCGGACACGGACCAAGTGATATGCTCCCCTTAGATCCAATCTGGTAAAAACCTTGGCATACCTTACTTGGTCCAGCAACACAGAGATAAGCGGCAGTGGATAACGGTTTCTGATGGTGTTTTTATTCAGCATTCGATAATCCACACAGGCCCTTAAATCTCCGCTGGCTTTTTTGATGAAAAAGAGGGGCGAGGCAGCAGGAGACCTGGATGGGTGAATAAAGCCGATGTCCACATAATGGTCCAAGTACTCCTTCAAATGAGTGGTCTCAGGATCGGACAATGCATAAACCCTACAGGATGGGATGGTAGCTCCCTCCACTAGATCAATTCTACAATCATATGGCCTGTGTGGAGGGAGTTTCTCAGCCTGACTTTCACTGAAGACATCCCTGTAAGCCCTATACTCCGGAGGTAGACACACATCTTTCTCTGCTGCTGTTGCTACCACCAAAGGAAGAACAGACGGAGAGAACCCGACGCCCTCTTCCATATGTTTTTTGCATTCTTCAGACAAGAATCGAATCGACTTCTCCTTCCAGTCGATTGAAGGGTTATGATGACTGAGCCAGGGCATACCGAGAATTATCTCGTATTGAGGGTCTTCGATGATGTTAAGCACCAGTTCTTCCCTATGCCTGCCGTTGAGTACAGCAACGGAAAGTGTTACCCTCTCGGTTTGTTCAGTAATGAGGCCAGAGATTAATGGTTTTCCATCAACCGCCAATACTTCCTCAGGGGTGTCTCTGGGTACCCTGTCTATAGACAAAGAGGTCACAAGCCCGCTATTGATGAAATTCCCTGTGGCCCCCGAGTCTATCATAACCATGACATTGTATACCTGCAACTGACACTCCAGCCTCATGGGCAGCAGTATGTGGGATTCAGATTCACGTAGAGTTAACACCGTTAACGATGGCACCTTCCAGGGCTGTGGTTCCTTCTGGTCTCTCTCTCCCTGAGCACCGGCTTCTTCTAGAGCGTTGCCCGCTGCTATGGCTACACTTTTATTTCGAGACCATGACCCAGTGTTTCTGGATTTGGAAGGGCAGTTCCTTACATAATGTCCCTTTTTGCCGCAGTACAGGCAAAGACCTGCAACACGACGACTCTCTTTTTCTTCCCTGGTTAGTGGGGACCGAACTGCACCGATTTCCATCGGTTCAGGTGGTGCATCTGCAGAAGGCAAAGGCCTACGTGGACTCCATTCTGAACGGGGGGGGCCCTGTCCCATCGTCTCCTATCCCCCACTCTGTCTGCCATTCTACCATCCAATCTCAGAGTCAAATTTACCATATCTACACAAGTGGTTGGTTGAGGATCTATCTGAGCAATGACATCTTTGAGACCATCCCTCAAACCCTGGTAGAATAAAGACATTCTTTTTTCCTCCGGCCACGAAGTTTCAGACACCAGTCGGTTGAACTTGGTAAGGTATGTTATCAAATCCGACCGCCCCTGCCTAAGTTCCAGGAGTTCTCTATCTGCACTGAAGGTGGTCGCCCTACGATCAAACACCTTTTCGAATTCAGTTCGGAAAGTTGCCCAATCTGAGAGCATGGGATCGTCGTTCCGTACCAACGGTACAGCCCAATTGGCTGCATCCCCTGTCAGAAAAGAAATCGCAAAAGCTACCCTAGAATGGTTATTAGGGAACGAGGCAGGTTTACAAGAAAAGTGTAACATGACTTGCGTTATGAACGCCTGAGTTTTGGATGGATCCCCAGAATATCTTTCCGGACTAGCTAGAGGGATAGGGGGAGGAACAGTAACTTGTACCTGAGGTACCGAGGTAGAAAAGGGGTTTCTAGATAGCTTATCTACCTTTTCTCTGAGAGACGCGGCCTCTGCTTTAGAGGCGGCAAGCTCCTGCTGCACCAAAAGCAGAGCCTGCAGAACATCCTCCATGGTGGCCATATTGCAACAACTGGACCGGGCAGAGCAACGTTCGTGGGCGCGTTATTCTGTCAGGTCTACTCCACGGGATCCAGTCGATGCAAATATGGTTCCACCTCCAAATGTCACCAACACCCTGAAGTGGAAACACAGGGTGTTCGAGCCATTAGGCGGGGGAGAAAAATAACAAACTAAAATAAAAAACGTGGGATGGGTAAAGGTAGGGTCAGCAGGGAAAGGATACCTGTAACAGAAGACAAGACAGGCATCAGTGAAGTGCTGTTCTAACATACAAGGCTACTCTCATATAGTCTCACTAAATAACCAAGGAAGTAGACAAATACCTTAGCACAAAGAAAACACGACCTTGGATAGGAAATACTATTGCCCTTCTGCCACAATCTGTGAGGAAAGCCTAAGAAACACATAAACATATAGTTAACGAACACACTCCTGTCGTACCAAACACACTTGCGTTATATTAAGACATCAAACCCACTACTCACAACATACCACAAACATGGTAGAGGACTCAATGTACAAAGGGGTTCCAAATAGTCAAAGCAAAGATGTAAGTTCCAACACAAAGGAATAGAGAAACGGCAGTGTGTAGGAAGCAAGAACTACAACACTCTGCTCTCCAAGTAATGACCCAGTAGAGAATATATGGTGAAAGTCAAACAGAAAAACGTAGTTGCGACCACCACTGAATTCTGCCAACAACACACCCCACGGTGCACTACACAAAGAGAACTGGGGTTGCCTGTAGTTACCTCACTACATGCCCAGTTATGGAGGTCCTTGAAAATACACAGATTTACAACGGAGACGCGTAGTTGTCCTTACTACCGCGCCCCGTTTAATAATACAAAAACGATCCCCTATGTGAACGGTAACATGTGGTGTGGACCGCCACTGTGCTCCGCCACACAATACAGCCAATCAGGAATTCAGCATTGGAAATAATCTGTTAGCAAATAGTCACTGAACACTCCATAGAATCCGTTCAGATAGTAATCAGCTGACCGCTCGGGCGGTCGAAGAGATTAGATCGGCTTTACCTGCAGACGCGGGAGGTCCGTCTACCGCCGAAGAAAGAACACGGAAGCACTCCCCGCTGAGCCTCAGGGGGAGGGGAAGGTGATTATCCACAGGATACACGAGAGAAAAGCATGCCGAGCGTCCGCTCTCATGCCGAGTCGAACAGAAACCAGAATAACGCGCAACAGGAAGCGCGTCTGTTCCCCAGATAAACTTCCTGCAAGTCTCCCGCCTACTCATGGGTAATGTAGTTCCATAGTACGGTAGGCGCTTAGGGGCTGCGAAACCTGACAGCTAGAGACAGTTCTCAAGATAGTCAGAGTTCTACTTCATTGAGCCAGGATCCACTAGGAGGACCAATTATCCAAAATGAAGCTGCCACTGCCATGGATGAGGTGGAAAGAGCTATGGAACAAGCTCAAGAGAATGGAGTTAACTTAGAAGATTTGGTAAAGCAACTAAACATTGAGCAGAAAAAGATATATGATGAAGTCACAGAGCAGATTGAACATGGATTCAGACATGAGAAAAAAGAGTGCTCATGTACATCTTTTGACTCTGTCCGACTATATGTAAGTGGAGAAGCGGGGACAGGAAAAAGTTTTCTAATTAAAGCCATTGCAAGTTATCTGCAGAAAAGGACTGATTCACCACTCTCTTGTGTTGTAACTGCTCCAACTGGTCTGGCAGCACATAACATTAAAGGGATTACTCTACATCGTTTACTGATGCTGCCAGTTGAACATGATAATAAATTGCATTACAACAAGTTATCTGGAGATGCGTGTTCTGAAGTTTCAAGAGACTTGAAGAAAATGAAACTTCTTATCATTGATGAAGTAAGCATGGTCTCAAATCTAATGCTTGCTTTTGTGCATTTGAGAATGCAAGAAATTCTTAGAACAGAGTATGATGTGTTATTTGGAGGAAAACACATTATTGTTTTTGGAGATCTATTGCAGTTGACTCCAGTAAAAGGACAACCAGTGTTTAAAATGCGCCCACACGAAGATACCAGGAAGTCCCTTGGAAGCATTGGAAACGTTAATATATGGTTAAATTTTAAATATGCTGAACTGCTTCAAAATATGCGACAGGCCAAGGATGAAGATTATAAAAATATTCTACAAGATGTAAGAATTGGAAAAGTGACTGAGCTTGGGAAAAAAGCTTTGCATAGTCGATTAATTTCAAATTTGTATCCAAATGAAAACATTCTTCCAGAGAATATTTTTAAAAAAATGACTGAGAAGAAATCTGGGATATGTTTGATGCCAACTCTGCAAGAATGTTCCATCTTCAACAACAAAATGTTAGAGTTAGAAAATGAAGAGATTGTGAAACTGGAAGCAATAGATAAAATAGAGCATATGGGTGCAACAATTGTTTTGTCTGAAAATTTGAAAACTAAATTGGATTCATTGGAGAAAAGTATTTCTAAAACAGCTGGTTTTGAAAAGACTCTGAATGTGTGTTTAAATTGTCGTATCATTTTGAGAAGGAATTTAAATGTTGAAAGAGGTCTGGTAAATGGAGCAATGGGTTATGTTGTTGATTTTGTGAATTACAGAAATAGAGATGGAATTGAATTTTTAAAAATAAAATTTGATGGCATTGAACAAGTACAACAAATAAGTCGTGGTTCTGCTAGATTTTAACTTGTAAAAGACTTATATGTTCGCCGAAAACAGTTTCCTGTTTGTTTGGCATATGCAGTAACAATTCATAAATCACAAGGTTTAAGTGTAGATAATGCTTTGGTGAACATTGGAAGATCTGTGTTTAAAGAGGGTATGGCATATGTGGCATTATCCCGAGTCAGAACTTTATCAGGATTGTACTTGATTGCGTGTGATGAGACAAAGATTTCTGCAGATCTAGATTGTGTTAAAGAATACAATAGGCTAAGAAGAGAGTATGCTCCACATTTGCCTCAATATCCTCTGTTTGAAAAACGTGTGGTAGGCCGAAAAAGAAGAAATGAGGATAATTGTAGTGAGGTAGTTGCAAAAAGACAAAAAGTAGAGAAAACTGTAATTGAAAACAGGAAGAAAAAGAATTGTGGAGAAAATGTTGTTGGATTTCAGTTTGTAAATAGTTCTGGTGTCAACTGCTATGCTAATGTAGTGGTTAATGTTGTTTTTTTTCTTAAAAGTTTACAAGAACAGATTGTTGAAAATCGGGATCAAAGATTGTGTGGTTTATTGAATTCTGTGTTTGAGAAATGTAGCAGTGGTACAGCACAAATAGAAAGTGTAACAGAAATTCGAAATATTTTAGATATGTGTTCTGGTCAAGATAAATTTTCACAGAACATTCAGCAGGATTGTCAGGAATTTTTAATGTATATGTTTGGTGTTTTGGAAGATGAAGGTGTAGATGTAGATAATCTTTTCAGCCTTTCTTATCAATGGCAGCATGACTGCCACAATTGTAGTTTATCAAGTACTACTAGAATAGACACTGAAAAATTTATATATTTGACTTTACCTGACTGTAAATCAGTGTCATTTAAAAATCTAGTTAAAGCAGCAGATCATAATATGGTGTGTACCCAATGTAACTGTACAATGCTGTCCACATTATTTATACAAAGTTATGGGCAGTATATCATTTTAGTTTTCCAAATATGTAGACCTGATGGAACTAAATAGACAACTTCTATCAAAAATTTTGTAGCTTCTCAGTTATCAATTTCAGGAAGAACCTTTACAACTGAAGCTATTATTTATCATGACGGTTCTTCGACAACCTCAGGACATTATACATGCTACTTAAAATCTGAAAATGGATGGAGTTACTGCAATGATTCTCATTTAACTTATAAACAACGTTTGCCTTATGACTCTACAAATTCTTATCTAGTGTTTTTAAAACCAAAGTTTTAGTAAAGGGAATTGGCCTTTGAAGTCGGGAATAGATAATAAAAGTTAGTTAGTTAGTTAGTTAATCAAATATTTTAAATTATTTATCTCATGTAGATACTTTAAGTGGATCTCAAAGTAAAACATACTGATATATCTGACACAAATTGGCCATGAGGAAAGTGTAAGGTATGATGTTCTTAGATCTTTTTTCATAGGAAGTCGATGAAATGGAAGTTATAGAGCACAGCAGACTTTTTTTCCACCAAAAGGACCTTCACTATCTTCTATTTGGCCTCACGGAAAAGTAAGTGAATCAAAGATTAGTGTACATATATGAGATGTATGTTTGAATGGGTTTTTTTAAACACAATCTTTTAGATTGTGTTTTTTTTTCCCGCTGTTATATGATGAAGACTTTGAACTCACTAATTTAAGTGAAATTCAATATATTCTGAGAACAGCAAAAATAAATAATGTAACATATTGTAGAAGTTATTATGTAGTTTGCATTGTGTAATTTATATTGTGTTCACATTGTCTCACACTCATTTTCCTTTTTCACCCTTATTTACCTCTCTTTACTAATTTACACTCTTTTTTCATTGCTGTTTCTTTACTGCACTTCATTCACAACTTCTCAATCTAATAGAAACTGTCTGCATTTCCTCTGTTCCTTCCACCACTTTTTATCTTTTTGATATTCTCTCAGTACCACTGCTTTAGTTTCCTAACCCTCTCTTTCTTTTTCTCCATTTTTTTTTCTTTTGCACTCATTGTACTGTAGTTCACTTAGTTCTTCCTTTTGTTTTTCTGTGTACTTACTTTGTCACTCCTGTTTTATCCATCGTTCTATAATAACCTCATTCCTTTCATCCCTTCACTCTGTGACTTCACTTCACTCACTCTCAATCATCTTCTATTCCTATTTTTTATTTATAGTTTCTCAATCAGACTTCTCTCCTTTTCACTCATTTTTCTTTTACTTTCTTATCTTTACTGATTTTGTTTTGATATCTTACATTCTTTTAGTATCTTACTTACCTTTAGGAATTTGTTCTCTTTCTATTTCTTTTTCCTTTTTTTTCTCTTTCTACATTACTTTCTTTCTGTTTTTGTATCCTTCACTATTGCTTCATTTCTTAGTAAACTTTTGTAGATTTTTAAACCTCATGAACTGTTTCTTCTATTTTATTATATATTTTTAAGTAATTATAACGTGTTTTTTCTTTTATCTTTCACAGATACAAGATTTCATTGATTTTATGGTTAGTGTGTTTACAAAATGTTTTTTGTTATCACCTTTTGTTTTATTTTCACTATTTTTCTCTCACCCTACCTCACCCCTGTTTCCTTACTTTGCTTCCCTCACTTATTGTTTTCTTCCATGTTTACTTCCTACCACATTCAACTTCTTTCAGTACCTCTGCCTATGCACACTCCTTCACTTACCTTTTTTACTGGTTCACTTAGTCCCTTTGTGACACTCCTTCTTTTACTCTCTCTCTTCTTTCTCTCTTTTACTCCCCATGTCTTACCCTTATTCACTTACAAGTACCCTCTTTCACCCCTCTTTACTTATACTCACTGCTATTTACTTTCCCTCCATCACTGCTATTCCTTTCCTCTGATTCCGTCACTACCTGTCATTCCCATACTTAACTGTCCTTCCTTTTACTTTCATCATCCATTCACATTCTCCCAGAACCTCTGCTTTAGTCTTCTTCCTATTTCTTCTCTTCTTTTACTCCCTTATTCATTTACCTTTTCTCAGTTATTTCCTCTTATACCTTTTCTCTGTTTTACTATCTATTACACAGTCCCTCTGTGTTCCTCTCTCTAACTCTCTTTCTCTTAACACCACTCTCTCTATCCCCATTCCTCATAGTCACTCCTTCATACTTTTTTTTTTCGAGTGCGCTAACGGAACGCGCACCGGGAGCGCTCCTGCGTCACATATAAAAAAAAGTAAAATACAATTCAAAAACAAAAAAATTATCTAAATATACATTATAGTGTTCATTTTCATAAAAACATACCTTTTCAGCTATAGACATTTTTGAAAAAATAAGCATAGAAATTTACTAAAAAGTACATAGGTATGAAGCCCTATAAAAAGTTAAAAATTAGCATTTAAAAAACCTTTGAAATTCACTGAAAAAACCATAGGTTTCACACCAGTTATAGTTAGGTTTTTTCAGTGAATTTAATAGGTTTTTTAAATGCTAATTCCTAACTATAACTGGTGTGAAACCTCTGGTTTTTTCAGTGAATTTCAAAGGTTTTTTAAATGCTAATTCCTAACTATAACTGGTGTGAAACCTCTGGATTTTTCAGTGAATTTCAAAGGTTTTTTAAATGCTAATTCCTAACTATAACTGGTGTGAAACCTATGGTTTTTTCAGTGAATATATATATATATATATATATATATATATATATATATATATATATATATATATATATATATATATATATATATATATAGAGAGAGAGAGAGAGAGAGAGAGAGAGACAGAGAGAGAGAACGAGAGAGAGTCTCTTTCTCTCTGTAGATGATATATGTATATATATGTATCTATATACATATATATGTGTATATAGATACATATATCAATCCAAACGCTGAAAACTTCTACAAAGGTACCCAGTGGAAAAAACAGCAACCATGGACTCTATTATGCTTCAAAAGCAGTATTATTTATTTAGCAAATGATCGGCAACTCAACTCGTTTCGGGAACTAGTCCCTTGGTCACAAGTGTGGATAGATACATATATATACATAAGTCGTCTACAGAGTGAAAGATATTTATATGTATCTCCACCACTCTGCATACCAGGAAGTGTTGGCACCCATCTTGTGACTCTGTAAAAAACATGGAAATGGGGCAGGGTACAAATCCCCTGACCCCCTAGGCCTGCTCATGGAATCACACTAAGATTCCCAGTGCCAAAAAAGCATTTTAATAAAAGAAAATTGGCCGTAATCGTGCGGGGTTGCAAATTTGGCTGAGAAAAAAAAAGAAACGCAGGCTCCAGCGCTTCATTTTTTAAAGCCCCTGGGTTGGCCAGGTCCTAGGGGACACTCACCAATTAATTTGCGGGTGCCCCACAGCCCCATGGACTACCACCTCCCCAGGGCTTATTAAAATTGAATGCTGGGGTTTCCTAACCCCCCTACGATGCCCTGGAGACCACCACCTCCCCGGGGCATTCATGTAAATGGGCAGAGGGCCTTGCCTGCCCCTTCAAACCCAGGGGACCACCACCTCCCTGGGCCTATAAATAATAATTAATGTGGGGGAGCTCAAGCCCTCTCACACTGCCCCGGGGATCACCACCTCCAGGACATTGCTGTTTGCCATGGCAGAGCGGGAGCACGCCTCCTGCCCTGCCATAGCAAACTCTGCTTTGCTTTGTTGAAGCTAGAGCTGAAAATCTGCTCTCACTTCAACGAAGCAAAGCAGGATTGCTTTTGAGCAAGGGGAGCTGCATGTTAGAAGCTCCCATTGATCAAAAGCAATGCTGGCTCCCGCAGGAGACGGGGAGCCCGCAGGACTGTGGGGGCATTAAGGGCTCCCCCCATGGTCCTGAACACAAAGGGACCCCATTCCCCGGGGATGGGGAACCTGGGGGATGGGTTCCCTGGGGCCAGAAGTGGCCCGGGAGGGAGGCCATGTGGTCCCCTCCCTGATAAAAAAATATGTATATATAGAGGTACAGCCCCGGGGATGGGGTCCCTGGTTCCAATAATGGCCTCATTAGGGGGCCACCCAGCCCCTCTCCTTAAAAAAAAAAATATATAAATATGTGTTCATGCCCCGGGGGATGGGGTCCCCGAGCCAAAATTGGCTCCCTTCCCGTTTAAAAAAAACATTTTGATAAAAAAGGGTCAGGCCCTGGGGGACCATTTTCATTGGGAGAATTAGGAAATTTATGTCAGACCGATGATCCCGCAACTTTCCCACACAAAAATGTGTGGAAAATTAGATTTTTTTCTGCAAAATTTGAGGTTTGCAGGGGATTTTGGGTAAGAAAACTTTGGGAAACCCACATAAGTCATACCTCCCTGAAATCATTCGGGTGTCTTGTTTTCATAAATGTGTGGGTTTGGTAGGTTTCCCTAGATGACTGCCGAGCCCGGGGCGAAAAACACAGGTGACCCCCCCTTGCAAAATCAGATTGTATTGTGATAGGCAATTTTGATGTCTCCTCAATACGTTTTGGGCCTTTGCCTCTTGCGGGACCTTGACCCACCCACATAAGTGAGGTACCATTTGTCTTGGAAGACTTTGGGGAATGTGGGGTGGGTGGAATTCTGTTTACCACGCAGATTCCAGAACTTTTCTTCACAGAAATGTGAGGAAAATATGTTTTATTTTACAAAGTTTGAGGTTTGTAAGGTATCTGGGTAGCAGAATCTGGTGAGAGCCAGACAAGTCACCCCATCCTTGATTCCCCTGGGTGTCTAGTTCTAAAAAATTCATAGGCTTGCTAAGTTCCCTAGGTGCCGGCAGATCTAGGGTTCACAGCTAGGCACTTTTAAAAAAAAGGGTCCGTTTACAATCTGAAAATGTGGTGTGTCCACGTTGCGTTTTGTGCTGTTTCCTGTTGCGCTCACTAGGCCTACTCACCCAAATGAGGAGCCATTTTTCTCAGAAGACATAAGGGAATGCGGGTGGGTGGAATTTTGTGGATCCACACAGGTTCCAGAACTTTCCACCACAGAAATGTGAGGAAGATGTATTGTTTGATGTTTGCAAGGGATTCTGGGTAGCAGAACCTGGTGAGAGCCAGACAAGTCACGCCATCCTGGATTCCCCTGGGGGTCTAGTTTTCAAAAATGTAAAGGTTTGCTAAGTTTCCCTAGGTGCCAGCAGAGCTAGGGTTCTAAATCTACAGCTAGGGACTTTGCAAAAAAAGGGTCCGTTTTCACTGTGAAAATGTGGTGTGTCCATGTTGCAGTTTTACGTCTGTTTCCTGTCGCGAGCACTAGGCCTACCCCACAAATAAGGTACCATTTTTCTCACAAGACTTTGGGGAATGCCGGGTACATGGAATTTTGAGTATCCACGCAGATTCCAGAACTTTCCACCACATAAATGTGAGGCAAATGTGGATTTTTGACAAATTTTGAGGTTTGCAAGGGATTCTGGGTAACAGAACCTGGTGAGAGGCAGACAAGTCACCCCATCCTGGATTCCCCTGGGAGTCTAGTTTTCAAAAATGTGTAGTTTTGCTAGGTTTCCCTAGGTGCCGGCAGAACTAGGGTTCAAAATCTACAGCTAGGCACTTTGCAAAAAAAGTGTCAGTTTTCACTGGGAAAATGTGGTAGGTCCATGTTGCATTTTGGGCCGTTTCCTGTAGCAGGCACTAGTCCTACCCAAGGAAGTTAGGTACCATTTTTCTCGTAAGACTTAGGGGAAGACAACATTGTAGACTAACTGTTATTACCTATTGACTTTCAATGCATTTCTGCCTTCCAAATGTAAGACAATGTGTAAAAAAGAACTCACTTTGAAAAATGACCTATAATTCACATGTAGGTATGGGTACCCACAATATTGGAGATGTGCAAATAGATACTGTTTCAAAACTCTATATTTTGTTCCCATTTCAGAAATACATAGTTGACTTTCATACTGAATTTTCCCTGATTATATTTTCCCAAAGGAATTGCTATACACCCAGTACACAATAAAAAAACGCTGCAAGATGTTACTCAGTTATTGGCTCTGGGTTCCTCGGGTTCTTGTTCAACCTACAAGTCCTATATGTCCACACAACCAGAAGAGTCCAGCGGATGTAACAGTATATTTTAAACATCGGTCATACTTGGAAAAAGTTACAGGTGAAAACATTGACACAAATGGCTGTTTTTTTTAACTCGCTTTCAATTTTTTTCTAATTCCAGCTGTTAGTTTCTCTTAGTTTCTATATGAAAACTTTGAAGGATATACACAAATGACCCCTTGCTGAATTAAAAATGTTGTCTACGTTTCAGAAATGTATAGTTTTTTAGAATACATCATTGATTTCATAACCATTTTTACCATTAACTGGATGGAGGTTGAAAGCACAAAACATCGCAAAAATAGGCTATGTCCCAGAAAAATGCCAAAACTGTGTAAACATTTTTAGATTTTCTGACAAAAGTCTGCTTCTCCTTGAAAGCTCGGAAGATGGTAATTTCATCACCACAACCCCTTTGTTGATACTGTTTGCAGGGAAAAAAACAAACGCTTCCATCTGTATCCCTTTTTTCCTACAACATTTATCTGTATTTTGGCTAATTTCTGGCTCCCCTCCTAGGGAGTCCACAAACCCTGGGTATCTTTAGAATCCCCATGATGTTGGAAGAAAAGGACACAAATTTGGCGTGGATACCTTATGTGGTCAAAAAGTTACAGATGCCTAAGTGCGAACTACCCCAAATAGCCAAAAAGTGCTCGTCACAGGGGTGTGGGAAGTCAGTTAAGGGGTTAAGGGGCTTGTTTATTTTGCATTGCTATACATTTAGCACAATTTTTGTAATGAACAGTGTTGCTTTTAAATTGATTTTCATCAGACATTGTACAACACTCCATAATGTAATTGGGTTGCTCATAAATCGTGTGGTAACAGCACAACTCTTAAGAATCTGCTGTTTAATAAATGAAACCTAAATTTCAAGAAAGAGAAAATGTTTTCAAATAGTGTTCCTAGATTGTGCCTCTGGCCAGCACAATTGTATCTGGAGCTTCAACACTGGGAGCTGTAAAATGTAAATGCTTTAAGCCCATGTAGCTGCCCATAAGTCTGAAATCCTGAACACTGACAGCAGTAATATATCAACTTCTGTTGAGAAACATCACTAAAGCAGTGGGATATTTTGTTTTTGAAGCCAGCACTTACTTTCTAAGGAATCTTACATATTCCTTCTCAAAACTTTATCTGATGATAATCCAATTGTGACTTGGCAGCTGATCTCATGAATGTGAGTGAACATTTTAAAATATAGGGCAAACTTGGCCCAGGTGCATTAGGGCATTTTAAATATGAACCAGGTTTCATTATACAATGTCAGATTCATTTTTCTTTTTAGCCACTGGGAGATTAAGTGATTTGTCCAGACTCACAGGATGTAGAGCTCATGCTGACGCTCAAACCTGGTTCCCTAGTTCCAATGGACTGTTGAGCAGGAGACGGGATTCAAATCTAGTTACTCATGTGCCGAAGAATGAAGCTCTAGCCATTATGCCACATCTCCTATCATATATTATTAACTTGATAAAACTTAAATACAACATTGCTAATGCATAGTATTTGGGCTCCTCCTTACTTGCTCCCTGCAATAGAACTTTTCTAGGTGCCTGAAGAATAAAAGGGGTTAGGATCAACTACAGTTTAACAATTGCATTGTAACCCATTCGGCTACACAGTAAAACTCGAAGTTAGAAGATGGAATTAAGTATGGATTTATTACAAATTCAAAGCCAGACTGATATACACACAAGTCTCAGGGATATATTGTAGACATACAGAATAACTAAAGGCAAGCCAAAACAACGAATGAAGTTTAGCCTTTGCAACATAAAACATACAAGAAATTATGTGATCTCAATGCAGAAGATTGAAAAAAGGATTTAATGTCTAGTATATGATTTGCGGTCCTCTTGCCTGTTATGCAAGAGGAAAATCTAAATCTCCAAACCTAAATCTGCTCTAAATAATACTGGATGATAATACCCTAATTAGATCCATTAAAGGAGAAAGGTGTCAGCATAGCAGAACCTCTGTGGACGTTCTCTGAAGGAAAGGAATATTGTTATAGCATGAAGCCACACAACAGAGATGTTGCAAAGAGGTCTGCACCTCTCAAAGTCTAAAGGGAATCTGAATCTAGCTAAAGTGTGATCCGCAGGGAAACTCCCCAAAAGAACCACCAAGAACCCCAGATCACATGCCTCACTATTTTCCATCTTCAAACAGTGCAGGGTGAGCACAAGTTAATTTAGGGTGTGTTCCTGACTTAGCGAGACAAGGGTGGGGGTCTCTATTTGGACATGGTTCAATCCTCTGCCAACTATAGACCCCATTTCTAACAACCACAATATCAAACAAAATATTCATATCAGTCCATAATGCTTTCAAGATTTTCACAAATCGCTCAACTTGTTTGTACAATTCCACTGACTTCTCCTTCGACGTAGGAAAATCATTAGTGAATGACGGTAGATCACTCCTACTCAAAGGCACATGTACATGACCTCTACTAGTCACCTCTTATAAAGGAAAACTTGTAGTTCCTTCTCCCTCCTCTCTGGAAGGATGAGGTTCCCCATTGGTCTTTTGGGAGTTTTCCTTTTTGACCATTTAACTTCCCACTTATCCAATTCAAATCTGTATGGTGTGAATTCGTTCTCCAACTTGCATGTTCATCCCTTAGTATTTGCAAAAGTAGAGCCGGTTGCTCTTCTGTAAAGGCTTGGTCCGCTCCAAATCGACTTCATATCACTAAGCTATTTCAGAAAGTTTATCATAAACTTGTCTTGTTGCAGGGATTCTGCGGAGTCATAGAACTATGCTTAGGATCACGGAACATTAGTAGGCAGGTAATGAGTCATCCTACCACCTGAGTTCCCATGAGCCCGGTACCGACTAGCTATTGTTTCTCACTTTGTCCTCCTATTCACTCACAGAGGAACAAGTGATTAGACACCACAGAATACAAACACTTCTTACCCTCCCAGTAAACGCAGTTGCAGGACACTCCCTTTTGCTCTCACACTCGTACTAGTCCACAATACGTTCTGACAGAGACACGAGAAAAGTTTAAAATATTTTTTCAAATATCGTGTCTAGTATGCAGTATACGTGCCACAATAAGTAAGAAAATACTTAAGACAAATACGGTCAGCATAGCAAGTAGTCCTTAAATCATAAACAGAGCTGTTGTGATATAAGACAGGGTATCCTAACTTCCCTCCCCTTCTACTGAAGCAAAATGATTATATATCAGAAGATCTCTATGTGTTAGCAGCAGACCCTGTACCTTAGCATACATAGAGGAAAGTTCTACATCTCAGGTGCTATCACAATCTTTTTCCTGGAAAAATCCCTCTCCAAGTGTCTGTGTTTCCTATCTGGGCATACCTATATGACAAAAGTATGTGTTTCCAAACAACAGCTGTATTTGCATGTTTTGTCTCGGTGCTAGAGTCTGACTGTAACAGAATAACAAGGGGCATTGTTGTTCGACCTTGTCTACATGTACAGACTAAATCCCAGGCAAGAATGCAAAAACAGCAGCAGGGTATTTGGCAAAGTACAGTGTGGCACAAAGCAACATATGTTTGTAAAGTAACATGCGTAAAGCAGAGGACATTCTGCAAACATAAGGAAAACGACAATGAGCCTTAACGGGACATATGCCAGTCATGCTTGTCTAGTAACATCTTTGCTTATAAACAAAAGTTAATTTTGCTGATAAGAATTGATTTGAGCCAATTCAAGATTCCCACTTATCATTTCCTCTAATTCAAAATTCAATTTCCCCACATCCAGTAAAGCTACCTTCCAAGAAACTGAATGGTTCCTTGACTCAATTCGGTACTTTCACTCCTATTCAAAGAAGCAGTAGGTATCGTCAACCCCTTATCTAATTCCTGAACAATAAGACTGGATTGCATCTCAGGAGCTTTGGATTCCTTCTTCGCTCTGGGCGAGCTGCTTTGCACATTCAAAGGTGGCTCCCATATGAGTGAACCCAAATCTGGCAACTCCTTAAATGACCTCAAAGGGCCTAATCCAGTTTGACTCACAGTTGGGTCTGCACTAGCACCATAAGGGGAACTTGCATTAATTGTGATTAAAGGACCTGGGGGCATATTACCAAGCAATAGCGATAATTATCGCTATTGCTTGGTTAGAGACAAAAATTTACCGCTGCGCTGCGGCGATTTTTACCGCAAATAAACCTTGGTATTACCAAGGTTTATCGCAAATGCGATAAAAATCGCCGCAATGCATGAATATCGCTGAAAAGTCCGCGATATTCATGCATTACCGAGCTAATGCTCTTAGCCATGTTATCCACCTCCCATTGGATAACATGGCTAAGAACTGCTCAGGGCAGGTGTTAGCTTTTGGAGATATTCGCGCTTAGCGCGAATATCTCCAAAAGTTGGTAATAGGAGATAGCGATGTTAGCAACTGTTTTCAGTCGCTAACATCTTGGCACGCCCACTTTGCATATCATTAGTGATAAATATCACTGACATGCATAGTGGGGCCCAAGATGGTCGCTATCTCCTACTAGCTGTCGCTAACTGGTGTTAGCGACAGCTAGGTAATAGGGAGATAATTTTATCTCCGCTTTCTTGGCTTTTAAAGCCAAAAAAGCGGAGATAAACCCCCTTGATAATATGCCCCCAAATTCTCCCACCCTTGAACTTGTAGGGACATTTTCTGAAGTTTGTTGTTGAGCAAGGATAGTCAAATGGTGTGTCCCATTACTTGCAGAATTAAGGTTGTATATAGCAATCACTGGTTTGATGGTAACCGGATCAGTAAGATCATCTGGAGCATTAAGACCTGATGAAGTACCACGGGCACAAATTCCCAAACTCCCTCTTATCAGGTTTTTATTCATATACACAAAAGTAGTCCCTATCACATTAGGGCCCACATTTACTGGTTCAGTAGCCAGTCCAGTACTTCCACTGGCATTATCATTTCAATCTCCCACAATTGAATCTCATTATATGGAAGTGGTCGTTCTAACAAGAATACATCTAAAAGACTATCACTAGTGTCACAGTTTTCTTCTCTCTTTCCTAGTCCCTTTACCTTGTCCCTCTTCTCTTTCCTTCTACTCTCATTCCCTTTCTCCCCTTCAGCGCTTATTATTGCTGGATATAATTTCGCACCTTCTATCATATCAGAACACCACCTCTTCTGTTCTTCGTCCCCACCTTGCATCAGAATATGTGTGCACTGCCTTTCTAGCTCTTTCCTGATATATCTCTTTGTCTCTGGCATGAGCCGTACACTCCCAAGCATTGAGTTTTTAAAATTCTGCAGTTCTAGGCTGTGGTTTCAGCTCATATAAAATCCTCCTCAGGTTTTCAATGACTCTCACATTGAATGTACCATGCAGTGGAAATGGCAGTGCACCTTCTTTCTTGGTGATCTTGTGCCATTGTTGAAGCCAAATACAAGTGTTTAGCCCTGCATTTATTGTAATATAACGGCCTGCGGTAACATCAGGTGGTGCCTCTTTTCCTTCTCTAATGGGTATCGTCAAATCTCCCCATATGAAATCTCCTATGACTTTAAAACATTTCAGAAGCACGTCAATAATCACAATTAGAATTGTTTGTTTCAAAGCAGGACACAATAATTTGCTCACAATTCTTGTTTCAAAACAACAACCAATAACAGCGCAGCACTCCCTCATGTAGGCAACCAATTGCATTGTGGCTTTACACCAACCAACACATCCCAGCACAGCACACTGTGATATTAATCTCACTCTGCTTTACAATTTTCACAAACACACTCTCTTGGTAGGGATGGTAGGGAAACAGCCTTTACCAACCAGCTGTAACATCACACTGCCTTTACAATGCAGGCAATATAACGAACGTGTCGTTAACACTCTTTCCTTTGCCACACAAGTTGTGACAACAATTTGCTTTAGGGAACACGTTGTGGGACTGGTGTTTGATTTTAACTTCAAAACATTCTCTACTGTTGTGCAGACTGAAGTTGGAATAATAAATTATACTATTTCTTAGTCCAGCGCTTCTCTAAGGCAAGTCGTTGTAATGACTTGCGTGATAAAAGAACGCGTGGTAATGACAAATTTGTTCTATTACCCACGTTGTAAAGGCATGCATGATAAAAGCACACATGGTTCCATCATACAACCAAAGATAAATGTCCCTATCTGAATTGGGCTGTCAACGTTGTCTCATGACAGACACCACAAATCCTTAGCAGCCAATTGCAATACAGTGTCCTCTACACTTTTGAATATCATCCCAGGACCTTAGGCCACATCGGACCCATTAACAACTTCAACTTAAATGCTTTAAACACTACATTCACACAACATTCAAAATGCCTCCGCCGAATACCACACTACAAATGCAAACCTATTAACACTCACTCCTCAGCTGTTACCACTCTGCCACAAACCACTGGAACTCTGAATCGAAACACGGGCTTTGGGACTAGGACTGAGACTCGGAGTTTAACGATTCTCATATAAAGTCTCCTAACTCCCCTATATAAGGACCAAACCTTCCTCTGGAACCATCTGCGATTGCATAGTATTTGAGCTCCTCCTTCCTTGCTTCCTGGGATGGAACATTCCAAGGTGCCTGAGGAATAAAATGAGTTAGGATCAACTACAATTTAACAACTACAGTGTAACACATTTGGCCACACAGTAAAATTCTGAGTCGGGAGATGAGATTAAGTATGGATTTATTACAAATTCAAAGACAGACTGATGTATGCATGTTTCAGGAATATATTGTAAAAATACAGAATACCTACAGGAAGCCCAACACAATCAATGTAGTTTAGCCTTAGCAACACAAAACATACAAGAAATTCTGTGATCCCAATGCATATTATCAAGAAGAGAATTTGATAGTAAGTATATGATTCATGGTCCTCTTGCCTGATATTCATGAAGAAAATCTAGATCGCCTAATCTAAATCTACTCTACACAATACTGGATGATTAAACCCTAATTAGATCCATTACGGAGAAATTGTCAGCATAGCAGAACCTCTGTAGAAGTTCCATAAAGGAAAGTAATACTGTATAGCAGGAAGCCACACAACAGAAATTTCTTGAAGAAGTCTGTACCTCTCAAAGTCTAAAGGAAATCTGAATCTAACTGTAATATGATCCCCAATTAAGCCCCCCAAAAGAACGTTCAAGAATCGCAGGTCATGTGTCTCATTATTTTCCACCTTCAGACAGTAAAACTTAACAACTCCTCTGTAAATGCCTTTCCTTTGGCCTGCCCATCAGAATGTCCTTGGATTCCACACGTTTGAAACTCTGTACAAACAGTAGTCCTCCCTCTGTATGTTAAGGCTTCTCATCCATGCCAAATTCATACTCTTTTCCGTCCTCACTATCTCTGTTGCACATTGTGCCTTTTTCTATTCATAAGATCATACGACTGAGCCTGCAGAGGAGAGAAAAACATTGTATGCAAAGCAAACCTTCATGTTGAAGGTTAAACATTAGGAAATCCAAAGGCATGGGTAATTTGGGCAATTTAACGTGGCAAGCTTCTCAATACATGTTTAAATGCATGACTATAGATATGTACACAGTAAAATATAGATGGAGAATACTATTCAAATTAATACATGAATATATATGAGTTAACAACATTATTTAAACCACACAAATGCAGATATACATGGGAACTGCAATTCAATGTTACTCTAATGGAAAGATTAGTTGTGCACACAAAGATATATGTTAAGACTACACAGTGAATGCACTTTCTGTAGCTGTTCAGTGCATCACATCACAGTAATAATCTTACATCACACGAGTACATGAGGCCAAGTATGATTAGATGTATATGGCGGCCTGAACAAGGATATTTCATATTTGGTATTTATTGGTTTATAAAGCGCCTGAATAAACCCCAAGGGGTAATCAGTGCTGATGAACTGCTTCCGTCGGCCAGAGAAGAGGAACAAATCAAAACAATTCATTCTTGAGAAGCAAACGGAACTGCAGGTGATCCGGGCAATGCCACAGATGCATGAAAGGGTGGAGTCAAATGTTCGCTGCTCCAACATAACACTACAAAACGACATGTTATGTATATGTTTTAGAAAAAGGTAGGTCTCATCTATAATTAAATCTAGGTTTATTTTAAACCACATATTTTTTCTAGTGTTAATTCCACGTTAATGCAGAATTGCACTTTTTACTTTTGTATAAATCCATGACAAAGTATAACTTAATACATTAACACGTTAATGAATTCTGCAAAAGCTTTTTCAAATGAAGTATTGCAAGTAAACAAACACTGGCAAAGCCAATAGAGTAGCTAGCACTGTGTCTCATAATAAAAGTGAGAACTATTGTCTTTATCAATAATTGTTTTACATACTTCATGCAAAACCTTGCTCCAAAGCAAAGAAATGTTGCTGTTATAAGCCCACAACACCATGTCTATGCAAAAACGTAGCATATTGTTGTTTATGTTAATGTCCAGTGAAGCACTTTTTAGATAGACAAAACTGTTTACATACTTAAACACCTAGCCAAATAAATAGTTGTTTTAATTGTGGCACCAACCACAAATGGCTGTTATGCAATTTTCTGCACTCACAGGACAACGCCAGCCCCTCTCACACCGCTTCCTCCCTTCGGGAGCGGGCATCCACTCATTATAGATGGCAAACAAAGTGCACTCTCACCCGCCCCCATGCATGCATCGACAAGAGGCCTCTTAGAACAATTAAACTCGGGAGTCTTGCTTGATTTTCTGCAGTGCGTATGTTTATTAAAATTAACTTCACTGGTCAATTACTTCATTGACCGCATTTCTTCTTTATTTAAAAATCCAACTTGTTTTTCATACCACAGCATTAAAAAACGCACACTTATTTACATGTATAGTCTTTTACCGCCCATTCTCCAATGAGCATTTGGTTTAACTTCAGGGCTGCGCCAGCAGGCCACAACCCAGATAGCCTGCTCTCTTCACGTTAACCCCCTTCCGGTCAACAGAGCCGCAGGTGAATTATCTGCCCCCACTTGGGCAACCAGCGGCTTCCAGGGTAGGGCTGGAGAAGCCAAGGCCACCAGCAGGTCAGCCTCAACTCCCCCGCCAGCCCGGAGTCCATGATGATTTCTAAGAAACCTGATCAGAGGTAAAGAACTGTCACTGGACAAGAAGTTCCCGTGTTATTCTTGTCCGGAAACCCCGCAATTAACCTGCCCAAAAGACCTAAATCTAGGGTTGGGTGGGTGGGTGTCTTCTTCGCGGACGTCCGGCTCCCAGGATGGTCAGTGGACAAAGAGGCCGCCCTAAGATGGACGCAGGCTTTTAAGCCTCGCGCCCCTACATTACTTCCGGGGCGCTAATAAGCCCCAATCCCATTGGACTACGTCTAAGTCCACTTCCGGGTGGTCCGACCCGGAAGTGAAAGGCCAGCCGGGTCGGCCCTTCTGTTTACCACTAACGGCGCCACTCCCCGAAGGGGGGTGGCGCCTTGCATAGATGGCAAACAAAGTGCACTCTCACCCGCCCCCATGCATGCATCGACAAGAGGCCTCTTAGAACAATTAAACTCGGGAGTCTTGCTTGATTTTCTGCAGTGCGTATGTTTATTAAAATTAACTTCACTGGTCAATTACTTCATTGACCGCATTTCTTCTTTATTTAAAAATCCAACTTATTTTTCATACCACAGCATTAAAAAACGCACACTTATTTACATGTATAGTCTTTTACCGCCCATTCTCCAATGAGCATTTGGTTTAACTTCAGGGCTGCGCCAGCAGGCCACAACCCAGATAGCCTGCTCTCTTCACGTTAACCCCCTTCCGGTCAACAGAGCCGCAGGTGAATTATCTGCCCCCACTTGGGCAACCAGCGGCTTCCAGGGTAGGGCTGGAGAAGCCAAGGCCACCAGCAGGTCAGCCTCAACTCCCCCGCCAGCCCGGAGTCCATGATGATTTCTAAGAAACCTGATCAGAGGTAAAGAACTGTCACTGGACAAGAAGTTCCCGTGTTATTCTTGTCCGGAAACCCCGCCACAGGGCGAGGCGCTTACTGGCGGGCTCGACCTCCCCCCCCGTGCTCGAGAGCTTCGGAGATAGCTCCTAAGATTGTTTCTAAAAATATCTCGGTGCCCGCCTCTGACAGGTGTACTCCATCCTCCGCATACAAATCGGGCCTGGACGTTTGTATCAGCTTGTGACGGATCGTTCCTATACTGGACCTCCGCAAGATCTCTGCCACCGCCTGATTTAACCGTTTTACCGATTTATTAACTGCCTTCGTGGGTGCGGCCCGCGACCATACCAACCTCGGGATGACTTCAGACCACAGTAGCGTAGCCTCGGGCAAAATCTTTTTGACCGCTGCTAACGTTGAAAACAAAAACTCCTTCACTCCTCTCCTTCCTGCTGGGATCATATTGTTGCCACCGCAGTGCAACACAAATACATCCGGATATGGCATGCCCTTGGCCAATGCCGCCTTTAAATCCTTGGGGACATCGGCTAGGAGCTGGCCGCCTATCCCCACCCAATGATGATCACATCCTTGCACCATGTGCACCCTTTTGTCGAGCGTCTCCTTGAAGATTGCTCCGGCCCTGCGAATAAAGGAATGGCCGCACCAACATATTTGGACTCTCCTAGGGGGGGTACCTACAGCAAACATTAAGGGACATGGTGAGACGATATGAAGCAGAAGGTGGACAGAACATTAATGATACAGTTGTTAAACTAACTGTGGACGCACATAACGTTCGTAACAAGCAGATTTCCAACGACCCAACCTCTTAATCGCCTGCTCGGGTAACCCCAGGCCCGCAGCTGTTGTTGCTGCCCCGATGCGAAAAGAATGGGATGTAAAATTGGAAGGGTCGACCCCCATCTTTGCTAAGGCCAACTTAACCACCCTTGTAAATTGGAACTTAGTGAGGGGCAGCCCATTCATGTGAATCAGCACTCTATCATCAGCCCCACGGGGCCTGACTCGCATGAATTCTCTCATCAGACGAACTGGACAGAAAGACCCCCCCTCTACTCTACCCAGTTGTATCCAAGACCCTCTACCTAAAGGATCCGTTTTCGACCTTCGCACCCTGAGCCTCAGTACATCGACTGATTCTATCACATCGGAGCACCTTAGTCCGCACTCACTATCTGTTTTCGATGCTGGGAGTAATTCTGAGATTCTTAGAGCGCCGCAAAAAGCTAACACGTATGCCACCCTGAATAGTTGCGTCTCATATGGTGAAAAACAAACCAATGGCAATGTGTCCAGTATGTTTACCAATTTACCTACATCTATAGGCCTTCTAGAGTCTTTTGCCCCAGGTACCAAGCGCTCCCAACCCTTCACTGCCCTTCTTACTCTCTGATCTTTCGTTGGGTCAGGGGTTCCCTGTAAACCCGCATAGAATGCTATCGCTGATAACTGCCTTTTCATACAGGCCACCGAATTTCCTTTCTCCTTCTGTTGTACAATGAAGCCTAACACGCTCTGCGGCCCAAAGACTTCCACCAGTCCCGCTCCCCTTAAGAACGACATGTAGCATTCCCAAGATTTTTGATACATACTCTTCGTCTTGGGAGCCACGGATGCTGCTATCAATTCAGAGGCAGTGGGGCACCAAGCTTCCATAGCTCCGCTGGAAAGGCTGACATTGTCGATTCTGCTTGCGGCCAAAGTGCCCGGAACTCTGTTAACTTAAAACGAGACAGTGCGTCAGCCGCTTTATTCTCCACACCGGGAACATGTCTAGCTGTGAAATGGACATTATGCTTCAAACATTTCATGATCAAGTTCTTTAACAGACGAAGCACCCATGCGCAGGTTGCGCTCTGGTTATTGATCACCATCACTACTGACATGCTGTCAGACCAAAATACAATGTGCCTGTTCGATAGCATCTCCCCCCACAAATGCAATGCCACCACTATGGGGAACAACTCTAGAAAGGAAATGTTCCGAGTCAGACCTCGCTCTACCCAGTCATCAGGCCAGTGCCGCATGCACCACTTGGAACCCAAAATTGCTCCGAAGCCAATACTTCCGGCCGCGTCAGTGAACAATTCCAGATCAGCATTTGAAGTGCTAGCGGCCCGCCACAGCACAGAGCCATTGAATTCCTGCAAGAAACACGACCAAATCATCAGGTCGTCCCTCACCACAGATGATAACCTAACTCTGTGGTGTTTAGCCCGCAGGCCAGACATTGCCCTGGCTATACTCCTGGAGAAAGCCCTGCCCATTGGTATGACCCGCAAGGCAAAGTTCAGTTGGCCCAAGAGGACTTGCAATTGGTGTAATGTTACTTTCCTTGCTCCCAGACAACTATCAATTGCCGCCTTGAATGCATCCACCTTTGACTTTGGCAACCTGCACATGCCTGCCCTGGTGTCAATTTCAATGCCCAAAAACGTCAGACATGTCGTTGGGCCTTCCGTTTTCTCAGCCGCCAATGGCACCCCTAGGGCTCCAGCCACGTGTTGGAAGCCCAGCAGGGCCTTCCTGCAGGACTGGGAACCCCTGGGGCCCATGAATAAGAAGTCATCCAAGTAATGAACTACTGCATGTGATTTGTCAGAGGTCAGGAATTGTTCCACCGCCCATTCTAGAAACCTTGCAAAGGTTTCGAAAACGGCGCAAGCAATAGAACATCCCATGGGCATGCACAAGTCTATGAAGTAGTTGTCCTCGAAAGTGAAACCCAACAGCCTCGCATCGTCTGGGTGAACGGGGATTAACCTAAAAGATGACTCGATATCCGCCTTGGCCATTAAGGCACCTTCCCCTAGACCCTGCAATTTTTCAACTGCTGAGTCGAAAGATGTATAGCGCACTGTGCACAACTCCGGGTCTAAATTATCGTTGACAGATAACCCTGCCGGGCTTGATAGGTTGTGTATAAGGCGGAATTTACCCGACTCTTTCTTCGGCACCAGACCTAAGGGTGAACAGACCAGATCGGGGATCGGAGGGTTCCTGAAATCAATCAATCAATCAGTGACACTTATAAAGCGCGCTACATACCCGTGGGGTCTCAAGGCGCTGGGGGGGGGGGGGGCCGCTACTGCTCGAACAGCCAGGTCTTCAGCTTCTTCCTGAAGGAGAGGTGGTCTTGGGTCAGGCGCAGGTCGGTCGGGAGGGAGTTCCAGGTCTTGGCGGCCAGGTGGGAGAAGGACCTTCCTCCTGTAGTCGCTCTTCGGATGCGGGGGACGGCGGCGAGGGCGTGGTTGGCTGATCGGAGGTGGCGTTTGGGAGCGTAGAAGTTGACTCGGCTGTTGAGGTAGCTCGGGCCTTGGTCGTGTAGGGCTTTGTGTGCGTGGGTGAGGAGGCGGAAGGTGATTCTTTTGTTGACGGGGAGCCAGTGAAGGTCTCGCAGATGTCCGGAGATGTGGCTGGTTCGTGGGATGTCGAGGATGAGTCTGGCTGAGGCGTTCTGGATCCGCTGGAGTCTCTTCTGGAGCTTGGCGGTGGTCCCGGCGTAGAGGGCGTTGCCGTAGTCCAGTCGGCTGGTGACGAGGGCCTGGGTGACGGTCTTCCTGGTCTCGGTGGGGATCCACCAGAAGATCTTCCGTAGCATGCGTAGGATGTTGAAGCATGCCGAGGAGACGTTGTTGACTTGCCTGGTCATGGAGAGGGAGGAGTCCAGGATGAAGCCCAGGTTGCGTGCATGGTCTGTCGGTTTGGGTGCGGTGCCCAGGGCGGGAGGCCACCAGGAGTCGTCCGAGGCGGAGGGAGAGGGGCCCAGGATGAGGACCTCCGTCTTGTCCGAGTTCAGTTTCAGGCGGCTGGTCGTCATCCACTCGGCTACCTCTTTCATCCCTTCGTGCAGGTTGGCTCTGGCGGCGGCGGGGTCGTTGGTCAGGGAGAGGATCAGCTGGGTGTCGTCGGCGTAGGAGATTATGCTGAGGTTGTGTTTGCGTACGATGGCCGCGAGGGGGCTCATGTAGACGTTGAAGAGGGTGGGGCTCAGAGATGATCCTTGGGGGACGCCGCAGATGACTTCGGTGGCCTCTGACTTGTACGGTGGTAGGCGGACTCTCTGTGTTCTCCCGTCGAGGAAGGAGGTGATCCACTCCAGCGCCTTGTCCTGGATTCCGACGTTGCTGAGGCGCCGTACTAGGGTGCGGTGGCAGACCGTGTCGAATGCCGCGGAGAGGTCTAGGAGGATGAGGGCCGCTGTTTCTCCATTGTCCATCAGGGCTCGGATGTCGTCGGTGGCGGCGATGAGGGCGGTCTCGGTGCTGTGGTTGGCTCGGAAGCCGGACTGTGAGGGGTCGAGGGATCCGTTCGTCTCGAGGAAAGCGGCCATCTGCTTGTTGACGGTCTTCTCGATGACTTTGGCTGGAAACGGGAGGAGCGAGATGGGGCGGTAGTTCTTGAGGTCGGTGGGGTCCGCTGTTGGTTTCTTGAGTAGGGCGCTGAGTTCGGCGTGTTTCCAGCTCTCGGGGAAGATGGTGGTGTCGAGGGATGTGTTGATGATGTCTCGCAGGTGGGGTGCGATGACAGCGTCGGCTTTGTTGAAGACGTGGTGAGGGCAGGGGTCGGTCGGTGATCCGGAGTGGATGGAGTTCATCGTGCGGATGGTGTCTTCGGTGCTGATCGGGGTCCAGGCGTGGAGGGTGGTGGTGGGGGGTGGTTGTTCGGTCATGGTGTGCGTTGGTTGGTTGTTGAAGCTGTTGTGTATGTCCGCGATCTTGTTGTGGAAGTATGAAGCCAGGGAGTTGCAGAGGTCTTGCGATGGGGTGATGTCGTTGTTTCCTGCGCTGGGGTTGGAAAGCTCTTTGACGATGTTGAAGAGTTCCTTGCAGTTGTGTGCGTTGTTGTCCAACCGGTCCTTGAATGCTGTTTTCTTGGCGGCGCGGATCAGCTGGTGGTGTTTCCGGGTGGCAAGTTTGAAGGAGGTCCTGTTGTCCGGTGTCGGTTCCCTTCTCCAGACTTTCTCGAGGGCTCGGCAGTTCTTCTTGGAGCTCTTGAGTTCGTCGGTGAACCATGGGGCTTTCTTGCTGCCGGGTCTGCTGGGCGGGGTCCTCAGTGGGGCGAGTTCGTCCGCGCAGTTGCTGATCCACTTCGTGAGGTTGTCCCGAAAGGCCCCGCAACTCGCCCCAAGGAGACTTCTTTCATGATCTTGTTTCGCGCCGCCTCCATGTTCTGGAGCACAGAGCTTTGATTGCGAGGCGGGACTGTAGTAGGGGATGCAGAAGACGGAATTCGAAAACCAAATGTAAAGCCCTGAAGAAGAAATTGTGCCTCCTCGAGCTTGTCGTATTTACTAAGGAGGTGTGTCAAAACATGACGTTTAATGGGAGTTGGGAGCCTTGTCGGAAGCTTTGGGTGGCTTCCCTTTTGTGGTAGCCTGGGTGGGCTGTTCCTTAGGATTTCCATTTTTTTTTAAACATCTGACTTCCGGATGGGACGTGCCACCGCAGTATGAGCAGCAGTGTTTGAACCTGCATGAGGCCCCCCTAGTACACTCGTTTCTGTTAAACTGCCAGCAGGCCTGTTTTTTATCGCCGATTCCTTTGTCACTCCGAAAGGACTGAGTCTGAGCAGGGGCACTAATCTTAGACGTTGAGGGTGAGGAATAAAAAACTGTGTGCCATAAATTGATCTCACGCTGATCCCATGATATACCTGGATGAACCGCTTTCATCTGCCTGAACATTTTATCGTACTTTAACCACCCCAGTCCTGGAAATTCCGCTGCGGCACCATGAATCAGGGATATATAACTCATCATTTGAGGGCCTAGGATCGGGTATTTCTCCAGTATAACTGCGGCATAAATGGCAAATCCTGTGATCCAGTTTTTCATGGACCACTCTGTCCAAGACTTCTTTTGGCTATATTCGCCCTCTTTCGAACCCTTTGACTTCCCTGCCGCCACCCCTGCATTAATCAGGTCAAACACATCAATATATTCACCTCTAAGTATTTTCTCTTTTACCTCTGCCGGCACATGCCATGTGATCCCCGTGGATGCCGATAGTGTCATCGAGGATGAGCCAAACATTAACGGGCTGAATGGCAACAGTAGATGAGCCGCCTGTTGGCTCCCCGCCCCTCCAGGCGCCTGACTATTATGGGGAACGGAAAGACCAGCACTAATGTTACCTATTGATGTCTGTGGTGGATACCCTAGATTTGAAAACGCATTCATCATTACGGGCCCCACTCCTGTTGGGTACGTCATGGCGGGGAACATCGAGCTTATGGGGCCATTACCAATAGCTTGCCCATGGGAACCGTATAATTGCATCCCTGGTAACTGTGCGACCCCACCGGGTTGCACCCACACTTGCGACACCCCACTACCTGGTTGTGCCACTACTGACGGTAATGTACCCTGAGAACAGGGTGCCCCCACATGAGTGACAGGGACCCCTCCTATTTGCGTAGGCATAGCAGTACTGTTCTGTCCCTCCATACCATCCCGGTCTTCCTCTGTGGGTAAATTGCAATCTATTGTCTCTAGCACCTCCTCCTCACCTGGTGATGCTGATCGGGGCTGAGGTGCCCTGGGCCGCTTGCCCTTTGTCGTCTCTTTAAACCTCTCCGGCGTACGTCTCGCTCTCTTGCCTCTCCCTCTATCTTCCTGAGGGTTAGCATCAGCTCTAATCCCTTCTCGCATGTTCTTTAGGACCCAATCCATGCCCTTTTCTCTGGTACATTCCAACAGCTCCGTAAAACCGAGGTATTCATCACTTTTTGTTGCGGGCTCTTTACCCTTTCGTGACTTTTTCGGCGGCATCCTGCACTTAAAGAGAACAAGCATTAATTTCTTTAGCACAAATATTAGCATCCATTCCACTGCGTTCTTCTTTCCCCGCACTGCGCTTGTTCCCTTGGGTGTGTTGGCCCAGACCCCGATTGTCCACTTATATTCCTTCCCGCCTTTTTTCATTAGGAAACAAGGGATTGCGCTAATGTTCAGTTAGCGCCTCTGCCCCCCCGAGTATCATTTATATAACCCACCTCATTATGGCCTGCCCATCCCTAATTATCATCATTCGATGCCAGCATGAAACCAGTAGCGCTGTAATTGCCCACTACAGATGGCCATCAGCATGCTCGTTTAGGGTTATGGTAACTCAGCTACAACATTGTCCCAAGTAATGCTTTAAATCAAGACTCCCTCTGCTAAATGGTAATTCAAAACCTTCTTTATTGTATGTAACTGCACTGTGCCAGACCACGACTCCCAAGGCTCTCTGCTTCAATGAGTGCCCCACTTAGCGCCCAGAGAATTAACACGCGCTACAGGGATCCTTGCGCCTCTCGTCGCGACTCCCCCACCGCTGTATGCGCATGCGCGCTCGTCGAGGACCCAGTTCACATGGCCAAATACGTTTCATTAAGACGAACTCCGCGCTGGGACAGAGGCGCACTACGGGAATCTTACACCCCGCAAAGAAAACAAATCCCCCGCTGCATACGCGTGAGCGCGCTCACACTCCGTTAACCAGCCTCGGACAAACCCCTTCAAAGCGCGCCCGACTACACACGCGCTCAACAAGCAAAGGAACACGCACGCATCCTCTACGCGCGCATCCTTTTAAAAATGCATTTAAACCACTCGCACGCTCTAAGCAAAGCGCGTGCCCCGCCACACACTGCACGGCCCACTAACCTGCCTTCGAGTCGGGTTGACCCGCGCCTGCCTGATTCCGCGCGATGGTCCCGCGATGTCTGTGTCTTCTTCGCGGACGTCCGGCTCCCAGGATGGTCAGTGGACAAAGAGGCCGCCCTAAGATGGACGCAGGCTTTTAAGCCTCGCGCCCCTACATTACTTCCGGGGCGCTAATAAGCCCCAATCCCATTGGACTACGTCTAAGTCCACTTCCGGGTCGTCCGACCCGGAAGTGAAAGGCCAGCCGGGTCGGCCCTTCTGTTTACCACTAACGGCGCCACTCCCCGAAGGGGGGTGGCGCCTTGCACTCTCTGCGGTGTCACTGTCATAAAGGAGAGTGTAGAGGCAGATCACATAATTTGAAGAAGTGGTGTCGGGCCTGAATCTACCTCAAGCTACTAACGATTCGACCCCTTCAAGCATTTGAATATGAACTTCTTGGCAGTAATCAGAACTAGATATGTATTAGTAGACATCTGTGAGAGTAAGGCGTTAAGGTGACAGTCCAGTCACAGTGACAGTCCAGTCCAGTCCAGTTTATTTATAATGTTGTGTGTGGTTGCAGAACCCCGTCATTGGTATTTACAGTATCAACAAAGCTAGCATAGGGTGCCTTGGCTTACTAAGTACCCTTCTTGGAGGTCTGTGATGCATTGCACATGAGATTAACGCGTTGCGTGCTCGTGACGGAACCGCTCCGTCACGAGCCTCGGGTGGGCTGTGCTGGTGACGGAAGGTTCCGTCACGGCCCGCTTGCCGCGCCTGCGCGACACTGATTTCCCACCTGCGTGGCACGTTCTATTAAGCGGGTGGGGCCGTGACGGAACCGTTCCGTCACAAGCACAGCCCACCTGAGGCTCGTGATGGAGCGGTTCCATCACGAGCACGGGAGCGCCGCGCGGCCCCCCTCCCCCTTAGCACTGCGGCGGAATAGCCGCCGCAGCTAAGGGGTTAATAGAATACTTTGTGTTTGTTTTCTGGAGGAAGGACTTCTGCTGACAATGTCACATATACCTTTTGCCATGTTTTTCCAGACTCACACAATATATAAGGAATTTTTATCTCATATCTCAAAAGTTGATCATCTGCCTGCTGAGTGCACACAAACCTTCGGTATAGGGAGAGGCTGCATCTGCTTTTCAATGGGGAGAACTTCGCTCTGGTGTTTGTTTGTGGAAGGACCCCATAGTAAGGCCCTCTTGTGAGGAGTTCTGCGGGTCTATCAGAGATGACTACTCATTGAATCCCACACACAAGACACACAGGTTCCAAAATGGAGGCTCAATAGCAACTGCAGTGAATGTCGTGCTTAAGCAGCCCAAATCAAAGAATCTCTCCTGCCTTTGCATCCTTTGCCAAAACTAGGGGAGAAAGAGCAGTTTAACTTCTGCCTTTTCATTGAGGATAAAGAAAAATTTGGAAAACCCGATGTGCATTTGTTATAAATGATGACCAGGGTTGTAGCTTGTTCAGTACGATTGGAGGCACAGATCATACATTATACAAGAAGCAGGGCTGGAGGGCATCCATAAGTAGCAGAAAGAAGGGAGAGGAGTGCAGATTGTGTAGGGTACTTATAATGCAATGGGGGATATCTACAAAAAAAAAAGTCAGAGCGCGTTGTAATGCCAAATTTGGCAACGCCACATTCCGACATTTTCAAAACGCAGGGATGCGCTGTATTTGCAAAAATACGGAGCACCCCTGCTTTTCCGCTGGCGCCTAAAAGCTGCCTAGTGCTAGCGCAGGCACTTTTGCGCCATGTTGCAAGGGTGCCTGCATTGCAGGGGCTATTGTTTATTTAAAGGAAGGGACACCTTCCTGCATATAAACAATTTTTAAAGGTGATTTGCTGTTTCTATGAGTGCTGCAGAAAGCAGCACACACAGAAAGAGCAACATATGAGTAGAAATTAATAATTTCTCCTTGTATCGCCATCCTACTACTAGGTTTCAGCTGGCCTTAGTTTTTGGCGCTGCCCCATCCTTGTAAATATGGAGCAGCGTCTAAAAGCAATGGCTGTCGTGGTGGACCACCCACTGCAGCACACATTGTCCACCCCTTTGCAGCAGCAGATTGCCACGTTAAGTGACCTTCGCCACCTTGTAAATATGAGGTAGGAGCAACACCACCGGATCATCAGAAAAAGTGACGCCACGTGGTGTTAGGAACTGGTAAATATGCTCCAGTATTTAGTAAAAAAAAAACATTTTTAAGACTTTTAAAACAGAGATGTCTATGTTTGTGTGTTTTTGTCTGCATGCGTACGGAAATGTCTCAAGTGAAATCCAACCAACACCTCACCATATCTTACTTAAAGCACTTGTACCCAACTATTTACCACATAGTCCATTTTTTAAAGGGGTGTAACATCCTAAACACTCCCCCTGAAGCTACGCCCCGGATGATAACAGGGGCAAAGGTTTTAAAGGTGCAGTGGCACCAAGGGTCTGAGAAGCACATTCCATACTTAAATGAGTGAAGCGGAGGCAGGCAGCCAGGATAAAAAACAAAGTAGATGTATTTCCATATGTAAATGCCCACAACAGAGCACGTCCTGCTGCCTTGGATCCCAACAGCTCTCTGTCTCTGTAATGGAATCCCTGCACGCACCAGTACTGCGCACGTGGAAACACAAGTTAAATAATAACAAGCATTATTACATTGCATAACACAGTGAGCGTGGACACTCATCTCGTGCTGCCAAAGAACATGGGCCCTTATTTATGAGGCCTTGCGTCAGTTTTGCGCCGCCGGTGCGTCACTTTTTGTGACGCACCAGCGACGTACAAAATGCGCCTTGTTGCGCCATATTTAAAAAGTGACGCATCTAGGTAGATGCGTCACTTTTTAAACCCCTGCGCCACATTATACCTGCGTCAGGTATAATGTATGCAGAGGGGGCGTTCCCCCGCAAAAAGCCTCGTAATAGTGACGCAGTGAAATCTATGAGATTTCACTGCGTCACTTTTAGGATGCTGTTGCGTCAAAATCTTGCGCCTGCCTCACAGCAGGCGTAAGACTGACGCAAGCCCTTTCAAATGGGGCTTTCCCCATGTGAAAGGACGCATTGCTGGAGTTGCGTCACTTTTGTGACACACTCCAGCAATGCGTCACTTTTGCGCTTACAGATGTGTCAGAAATACTGACGTATCTGTAAGTCCTTGCGACATGATGCGTCATACATTAAATATCACGCATCATTGGTGTCGCAAGGAGTGCGCAGTGAAAAGTGACGCATCGCTGTTTTCACGCAGCGATGCGTCACTTTTCATAAATGAGGCCCATGGATGCCAATTTAAAGAATGCAATCCATTACAACACATTCCAATTTATAGCTGTCCTTTACTGTCAAACCATATTGAATAGGTACTAATTTAGGTTGCTTAGGGCCAATGGCACTTTTGCTACATCCCTTGTTTTATTCCCCGTCATGTTAATAGTCTGTTGTAAATTATCTGCACCTGCACAGGAGGTGGCAGCAAGTGCGGTTCCAGGAATCCCTCCGCTTTTATTGGCGGAAATAGTGGTTATCATGTGATTTTCGACACGTAACTTTGCACTGTTATGGAACTCCTGGCTGCTTCCCATTCTCAATCTGCTGAGGCCTGCTGTTTAATGAAGGTTTTGTTAACCCAGTACTGTGAATGCAGGATTATATCGTCCCCAGCACAGGTGCACATTCTGACCAGCTGCTCTTCGGTACCCTAGGCTGATATTGTTGCACTCATTGGCTTCTTACGTAGAGAAGTGGGTCGATTTGTGTCTCTCAGTTTACGTTTTGCCTTCTGTTTGGCAGCAGATCATGTAACCACGCATAACAATGCACAACGTACACATACACACAGGAACAGCTACAGATGAAGTTTTGGACAGCCCCTTTCAACCATACGCCATTGTGGGTCAGATGGCTTTAGCTATTGGCTAACAGAGTTGACAACCATCATTTGTATCAGCTCACCGCATTTCAGGAAATAAACATCACACCATTCCCATACAAACACTGGGCCTCATTTATGAGGTTGTGCGTCACTTTTACTCCGCCGGTGCGTCACTTTTTGTGACACGCCAGTGGCGTAAAAAATGGGCCTTGTTGCGCCATATTTACAAAGTGACGCATCTAGGTAGATGCGTCAATTTGTAAACCTCTGCGCCACATTATACCTGCGAGAGGTATAATGTATGCAAGGGGGGCGTTTTGACGCAAGAAAGGGTCATGGAAGTGACGCAGTGAAATCTATGAGATTTCACTGCTCCACTTCTAGGACTCAAATGTGTCAAAATCTTACGCCTGCCTCACAGCAGGAGTAAGACTGACGCAGGCCCTTTCACATGGGGCTTGCCCCATGTGAAAGGACACATTGCTGGAATTGCGTCACTTTTGTGACACACTCCAGCAATGCGTCATTTTTGCGCCTACAGATACGTCAGAAATACTGACTTATCTGTCAACTCCTTGCGACATGATGCGTCCTACTGTAAATATGACTCATCATTGGTGTCTCAAGGAGGGTGCTATGAAAAGTGACGCATCGCTGTTTTCACGCAGCAATGCGCCACTTTTCATAAATGAGGCCCACTGTGTCTTTGTTGGTCCCCCAAGATCTCAAGTGCTCTGTTTCCTCAACACACTTTTATGCACAAAGTGCCCATCTTGTAGTGCATATAAAGGTGTCCAAGGTGGTCATAATGTGTGTCCATGCTTGTGCACGCACAAAGATGCACCAGCGACCCTTTTAGCTGTTTTATTTTACCATTTGAACATGGCCAATGACCATGTTAGAAGAGTCAAGTAAACATAAACAACCATTGGCAAACCTTTTATGTCGGCATAAGCATCTTAATAACCAGACCTGTTGACTTTGCCAATGCTTGTTTAACTCTCACTGTGTAGCCCTGCTTAAACAGTAACTGGCTTTTTGAACTGTGTTCAGTCCCCTTTCTATCACAGATGCAGGGTTGGCCCCATTAAGTGGACATGCGGTACAACCGTACCTGGTCAGACTGCTGCCCTAACAAATGTGCTGAAGAGTCACATGCAGTAAGTAGCTCAAGTACTGAAAAGCCAAGGGTGAAATTGAATTTATTTTTGCAAAGTTACAAGTTGAAAGAAATTATTAATATGAAAATGGACCAGAGTAGGATTTTCAGACACAGAAATGAATTACAGCTTTTTGCCTTATGCTCAATCACCACATTCATTATTCATTGGAACGTTTTTGAAAGATCATGGCAGATTTATTTTTCATGTTAGAAATTACTGCAAATATATTTCTAAATCCAGCAAGTTTAGCTGCTTATAACTGGCCTGGGAACATCCCTTACTGAAAAATGTATTTTTAGAATCGTTGCCATCTACTTGTCCCCTCATCCCTGCACCACGTGCCTCCAACCCCTCCCATCTCTGGTCCACTATCATGAAAACCTACACTTATACTTTGCCAAAGCCATTACCACCGCTCATACACAGCAGTTCTCAAGAACTCCAGGCAGTCAAACCAATAATACAGTGCTTCTTCTATCTCCAGTTTTCCACAGCCGGTCACGCCACCTTCACTCACCCACAGTACTCCCAAATCCACTCAGTGACAGCTGTTTATAACTGTCCTTTACATAATCTATCTGCAGCCTTCGAAAGACCACTTACGACAAGCCACTAAAACCACCACAAATGAACATCGTTTTAATGCATCATTAAACAAAAATTGTGAGGGTTCAGCAGCTACCCTCAACACCATTTATGAATAGTACAATTATTTCTTACCCAAAGCTTCTCACAACACTGCTCACCCAACTAGATAAACCAGTTCACATCCGGCGACTTACAAATCTAAACCATATCAATTAGACAGCCACTGATCTGACTGGTCATCCATTACTAAAATTTGTACAGGGCGTGGAGCCATACCTTTCCCTGCTATCCAACGAACGGGACAGATTTGTGGTGGCTGGATTTAGGTTTAGTTTGCTACATCATCTCCTAGTCTGCCCGAGTGGCTGGTCCAGTTCAGCCCCTTAGGGTCCTGTGGCTGCAACAATGTGTCTTCATAGGATACCCGACACTGTGTATTGTTGTGTCAATATTTTAGCGTCCCCAGGAAGCGTTTTCTTCTACCAATTTTGAATGCTTTGGACTGTGCCCAAAGCACATGATCTGCACATGATTTGCATATGTAGATATGTATAGATATGTGTCTGCAGCTGCTGCCTAATATTCACGTTCTGGCCGCTGTAGGATGGATTAATTGTGCTGTGGTCTCAGAGCTTGATTTGTTATCTGTATTTTAATGCTATCGGTTTTATTCCTTTTTAAATCTTTTAAACTAATATATGAATGTATTTATGGTTTCATGTTCTCTTATGATTGCACCTACAATCGAATCAAATGTTGATGACAATGATTGGTCACCCTCGGGTACTCGTTACATTACTATAGTCCCTAACAACACAACTTCTATTCAGTCACTTGCAGCATAAATATCATACCACTGCCCCACATCAAATTTCACCACACATGTACCCAGTAAACTACATCATAATGCACCCACAGCTCCTATAACATCATTAGCCATCCATATCACTCGCCAGCGTTCGTATCCAATCTGTTACGTGCAACAACTTTTAGCTAAAAAAGTGACATCACTAATCCAGTGTCACTAAAACAATGCTCATACACAAGTACTTCCAACACTACTCCTCGACACTCATGTAAAACATCACTCATCAAATTCCATTAATTATATCAGTTAACTACAGCACTCATACCATATCGCAGCTGCGTGGACCCAAAATATGGAGGCATATTATCTAGGAAGTGGTGGTGAGAGGCGTTAGCCTCCTTGGCTTAACGCCTCTCATCGCCACCTCGAAAGCGCCAGGCTGAACCATATTACCAAGGATATGGTGCAGCTCGGCCTTTCAACCTTCGATGGTGCTAAGTGTCACGACTTAACGCCAACGCAGGCACCCTTGCACCAGAGTGCATGGGTGTCTGCAAGCAGGGAGGTTTGTTTATGTACATGAAGGTGCCCCTTCCTGCACATAAACAAGCCTAAAAAGCCATTATGTAACTTACTTATGTGCTACTTCATGCAGCACACATCTAAGTTACAAAATGGCATTTTTTAAAAAGGTTTTTGTTTGTACAGGAAGAGACACCTTCCTGTACATAAACAAACTGTGGGATTTTGCTTTTTCCATGTGTGCTGCACAAGGCAGCTCACATGGAAAAAGCAAAAACGAGGAGAAGCAATTCTCCTCATTTGCAACCTTACTACCAGGATGTTCCTGGTCTTAAGTACGGTGCTGCCACCTATTATCGCTTCTCTTGTAAATAGGTGGCAGCGTCAAAGTGAATGGGTGTTTAATGTGGAAAGACCACTGCAACACCCACTGCACGCCCATTTCACGCTAAGTTTCGCGTGAAAGGAGTCCTATTACCAAGGCTGCGTTAATCCACTTAAAGTAGCCACGGTATGTGCCACGTTATGTGGTTTAATGCTGCCTTGATAATAGGGCACTGACCCTATCACAAAAAGTGATATTGTGTTAATATGCCCCATGGTGTTTTTAATATGGACTTGCACATATATCAACTCCACAATTTCAATTTGCATTAAATCATCAAGGTACGTAGATGTACAGCCTGAACAATGGATCTATGCTTGTCTATGATTAAGTGGCTGTCGATATTTTGCAGTGGGTATATATGCAGGGCGATATTTCTGTTGTCGATATTGTGACACAATCCTTTGCCCATAACACATAATCATACATTACAAAGAAAATACCCAAATACTCAGTACCCTTTCCTCTCAGCAATTAATTTGCATGTATCCCACGAGTTGATAAAACCAAGGGGTACACGTAGCTAAACAACTCAATATATTAACAAAGGAAAAATATCCACCACCAGCAAAGGCTGAACATAAACAGCACCTTAGCTGTCTGCTTTCCATCCTCCTTAACAGGAATCTTCCAATTAGACACAAACAGTATATTATCGAACACTGTATTTGCAACTACTTCATCACAGAGAAATGGATACCATGAGACAAGGAAGACAGCAAAAGGATTAATGCCAATGAATGTGCCACCCTGAATGTTTAAAATATCATGCAAAGGGGAGTATGTTGGGGCCCTGCAGCATTTTACAAGTACCACCTGACCATTGTACACACACCACAAAGCCATTTATAGAAGCCTTTGCTCTTGAACGACTGCAAATCCTCTGGGCACCTTCCCAATACTCATCTGCTACAACCCACTTATAAAAAATCTACATTGACTCACAGATTGCATCCCTACTCACACAGCAAGAATAAACCAACTGTTCTAACAGCTTAATTTACATTTTTGGGCAAATTCCCCTGAGTTCATTCTGCTTCAGTCAGTGGAATCAGATCAGTTGATACCAACTGCTCAACTAGCCAGTGGCACCTCTGGTCAGACTCTTAGCTTTGCCTTCCAACACCACAGACAAATCAGTTGATTAAAATAAATAGCTGTGCCATGCAAACAGCAAAAACCTCAGCAATATCTAATACCAAGGATTACAAAACACTCACATGCGAACACTACAAAGAAATATCCAGTGCAAAGAAGGAACACTTCAATAAAAAATATGAAGGAAAGCAATCCTCTGTTGAACCTGGACCTTTTTGCAGGGTCATGCCCACACCGTTTGCCTTCCTCCTCCTACCTTTTGTTGAATTTGTTTTGTCTGCTTTAGGACTCTGTGCACGTTACCACTGCCAACCAGTGCTAAAGTGCTTGTGCTCTCTACTCTAAACATGGTGGAATTGGCTTATACCCAATTTGCATATTTAATGTGTGGGTATGTCCCTAGTGGTGTGGCACTACATGTACCCAAGGCCTGTAAGTTAAATGCTACTAGTGGGCCTGTATCACTGATTGCGCCACCCACATCCTCAAGACTTCCAACAGATCCCAGGACTGCCATTGAAGAGACTGTGTGTGCAGTTTTAAACTGTCATCTCAACATGGCAAAATAAACCTTTTGCCAGGCCTAAACCTTTCTTTTTAATACATATGTCATCCTTTAGGTAGGCCCTGGACAACCCAGAGGACAGGGTGCAATGTATCTGAATATAGGACATGTACTTTTAAGTTTCACTACTGCAAGGCTTATCTGCCCAGTAGGATAACATTGGAGTTGCTGTGTTACATTTTATAAGTTTAATTTCCAAATGGGAAAATATAAACAGTTCAAGTTTGATGTCTCTGGAATCAAAATTTAAAATCCTAACCTCTAGTGAAGTTGTATTTTAAATTATGATTCTAAAAATACCACTTTTAGAAAGTTGGCAAGTTCTTGTCTTATCCATTGGGTGCCTCAGACTGTCTCTGATCTCATGATTGGGTGTAGTTGGAAGTTGGGCTTTATGTATTTCTCCTGGACATCCACCCACAATGGGGGCTTAGGGGTGACTGGATGGGGCATCACTGACAGCATGGGAGGGAGGAGCTGGGAACAGTCTCATTTATTCTTGAATAGGCTGTGTCCTATCTCCAGACATACCCCCTGTAGTTAGTCCGGAGCCAGAGCAGGGAAGGCAGGGTATCCGTGAACTTCAAATGCATGACTCCAGAAGCATATCCCCACTTCAAAGGCATATCTGTGTATAAAACAAGGACCTCCAACACCAACTCTTCAGTACACTGCTGGACCTGTGGATACTCTGCCAGGAAGAAAGACTGCTGTGGTGCTACAAGTACTGCCACTCTGCTAGACTACTGCTCCGAAGGAAATTCTACCCTGATGTGCTGACCTGCTGCTTGCTGCCCTCTTGCCTGGGGAAGAAGAACAGGACCTGCAACTTCATCTTGAACCCAGGACCCCTGAGCAATTTAAAGGGTTAGTCTGCTGGCCTCCTGCTCTAAGCCTCAGAGACATAAACACTCCCGGACCTGTCTTCCGCGAGTTCCTGACCCCAAGTGGTGCCTGTCAGGTTCTGGACCCTTGGTGTGGCTCACTGGCTCTTTAAATCAAGCTATTGGGCTCTTCGCAGGCCTGTTTGCACCACAACCAAGCTGTTCACATAAAAATCCAGTGTGAGTCACCGCCAGTCTGTCTTTTCCCACAGCAGCATCGACAGCCCATGGTAAATTGCCAACATGAAGCTCCAGCCTGCCTTTCCATGATGCCTGGATGCTTTTTGCACCATGCAGACTCCCGCCCCAATGCTCTTATTGCTCCAACACAAACCAGCCCTGGCAATTCTACCAGACCGGGCCCCAGGGGGTGTGGGAGAGCAGGGGGAGGGGGCTAGCAAGAAGTAGCACTGCTCCCGCTTTAGCACCGCTGCCGGTTTTGTTACTTTCAGGTGGCCAATATTGTAGCATTGCTGCCAAAGCTGTCCCCATTGCTTGAATTCCGGCCCCACCCTTCTGCGGCCCACTGGGAAAATTCCTGGTGCCCACTGGACAGTCTGGCCCTGGAATTCACCTTACAAGTAGGCAAACATCTGGCTTAACCAAATCACTTCAAATTATCACTGTAGGAAATTTGCACTTTCTGCAGGGCCACCCCAAAGTGTTGCCTTCTATTGCTGAACCTGGTTTTTGTTGGATTTATGAATCTCTGCACTTTACTGCTGCTAACCAGTGGTAAAAAATGTAAGCCATCCCTTTCAAACATTCAAAAATTGGCATATACTTGATTGGTACCATAAACTTACTTACAAGTTCCTAGTTTATGGTACAAACTTTACCCAGGCAAGTAAATTAAATTCTACTAGTGGATTGTATTGATCACTATGCCACCTAATAAAGCACTGTAAAACACGTACTCAGGCTTGTCACTGCAGTCTGAGTGCGCAGTTTGAACTGCCATTTTGACCTGGCTAAAGAAACAATATGACACGCCTAAACCTTAATTTTTAATACTTCTATGTTACCCCTAAAGTAGGCCCTAAATGCAAAAAGAGCAGGGGGAATGGTATCTAAAAAGTTTGACATGTATATTTAAGGTTTTACATGTCCTAGCACCTCAAAAGTCGTTTTTCACTGATCACGGTTGGCTCTCCCATACTCTAACACTCGGTTACACTTTTATATTTAATAAGTGCTGACTTCAGTTTTGGAGCAACTAAAAATATGGTACACTTACTCATTTTAATCGTAATTTAAAAGCCAATTTAAATGTCATTGCAGATTTTGTATTACAATGCTCTAAATGTCACTTTTAGAAAAGTTGTCATTTTCCTGCCTAAAGCTAAAAAGGCTATCTTTACAGTGACCACCTGTCACCTGGCCCCTGATGTCTACGCTGTGGTTAGATGCATATTGGTCACAGCAGGTGATAAAAGGGCTCTGTGGTTGGGGTGGGAGACTCCTTCCTTGACAGGATGTCCTCGGGGCTGTACCAATTTCCTTCCTGAGCTTTAGAAAATGCCTACCTTGTCACAGGCAGATGAAGATCACATCTGGAGCAGACTTCCCTTTATCTCTCTAGTCTGGCTGGCACCAAACCCAGTGGGGGTAGAGGAACTGACCAGAACTGGTTTATGGGCATGCCACAGGCTGGCACTCGGCATAAAAGTGGACTATATAGACCTCTCCTCAGAGCACTCCTGGATCTGTAAAGAAGAAGAAGAAGGACCTTCCTGCTGTCTGATGAACCTGAAGGAGGACTGGGCCTGCTTGCTTTGCTCCCAGGACCGCAGACATGACTCTAAGGGTCAGTTGGCTGACCTCCTGTTCATGCTGTGGGCCACAACATGCCTCCAGAGGCCTTTTCTCTATAACTGGATGGATGAGTCGTACCAACTGGATCTGCCTAGACCCAGCAGCAGGTCTCTATTTCAGTGAGTCCTAGCTAGGGGTGGGTGAAGAATTCCTCTCCGGCGGGGGAATTCGCTGAGTTTTACCTGTTCCATGCCCTGCATGGAGTTTTGGAGAATGCGGAGAAGTGATGTGGAGCGGAGTTTTTTCCCTAACGTGGCTCACAAATGTTGGTAAGTGAAAAAAATTGTGCGCTGGACCTCCTCCTGGTGAAATTTTTCAAAGCGGGCAGTCGCCGCGGGTCCTGACCGTTAACGTAGAGAAATCAGCAACTCGATTGAGGGAGCTGCTGTTTGAGTAGATTATCTACTTGAGCATCAAAAAGAAGCAGCGCCCTCTGGCGCAATGTGTTCTCCCATTCACAGTGATTTCAAGCATGGGACAAACTCGTGGAACAAAAAATCAGTCGAGCAGCACGACTTACCACACTCTGCCGCTCGTAGAACTCCGCGGAGCATGGCAGAGTTTTTTCAGCACTTCACAAAGTTACGTGGAGCAGAACTCCACAAACTCTACTTAGGCCTGGTCCTAACCACCAAGTGGTGCCACCCTAGAATCTGGACGCATTGGCTGGTGCTAGAGTGTACTACTTCTGTCCCCAAACATACTTAGAGACTTTCTGCCTGGATAACTGCTTGAAAATGGGATTGTTGTCGAAACTGCAGCTGTTGACATTGAATTGTTGATCATCCTCCGCTTGATAGTTGCACACTGAAGGAGATCTGACTTGCAAAAAAGTTTCTGAGTCCGAACGAAGAAGGCTTAATCAAGACTGATGCTGGGAAGCATCCAATCAACGTTGAGGCCTCCCCCGGACACCTACTTTGGACTTTATCTGCTTGGAGCTTTCACACCCTCATCGATGACTGCACTGGTTCCCCACCCTTCAGCAATCTGCCATCATCATGCCATGTTTTGGATCCAGCTTGCACCTTGACCTGCCAACACGTCAATGGCCATTTTTTCCTTAATAAAATATCAAATTCAGAAGAGCTTTCCACTGGGACAAACCTGATCCCTGTATGTGACTGTCTCTCCATTACAGTCAGCCTTAACTTTTGACTTAGACCCTGTCTAGCACAAGCAGATAACCACTGCTGGCACTTTGTGCTTTTGCACACTATTTTTAATTCAAATTTTAAAAACTCCTATTTCTGGTTGTACTTATTGGACTTTTATTGCCATGGTGTAATTTCATTTATTAAACTATTCTCTATTTCTCTAAGTTGGTTTGGGATTTTCTTGGGTTGTGTTTTCACTTTATTATTGTTTGAGAACTGCATAAATACTTTACATTTTTCCTCAAAGTTAAGCCTGTCACTTTGTGCCAATCTTCCAGAGGGTTACACACAGGTTTATTTAGTGATTTTAGTGGGTAACCCTGACAATAGTTGTCATTTTGTTTGGTTTGACTCCTCACCCTCCTTGACTGTTACTCCAATTTCTTACATTGATGTTCAGCAGTGTGATTGAGTAATTCTGTTTTGCGGTGTCACTGATTGATTGGTGAAAAATAAAAAATCCCATGTTATAATCTGACAACAAAATTGAATGTTGATTTTCAAATTCTCCTTTATTTTAATTAGATTTTTTTTATTTTCCTAAATTTTTGTACTATCTTTATATTTTACACATGTGATTTTTGTAAGGATGGAGAGGTGTCTCCTCAACATTGAAAGCTTCACTGTGGCAGAGCTACAAAAGTTGTTTAAGGACAGGGGACTGTAGCTAACAGAAGGCTCTAAGAAATTAGAGTACCAGATAGACCTCAGAGCAATGGAAGAGGTTCATATTTTTCAGGCTATATCACAGGCGCAGGAGGAAGATAGTGCACAAGATAAGGAGCAAATAGAGGAGGAGAAAAAGAATGATCTGGTAATAGTCCAAGAGCCAGAGGAGAGAGGAGGGTCCACAGGTATGAGGTCTTGTGGCTTGTCCAAGGCCTAGATCAAGTCAAGTCAAGTCAAGTCAGAGAATTTATATAGCGCACTACATACCCAGAGGGTCTCAAGGCGCTAAGGAGGGGGAGGAGGATTACTTGTCAAATATCCACGTTTTAAGTTGCTTTCTGAAAGCTAGGTGGTTCTGGGTAAGGCGAAGGTGAGTGGGGAGTGAGTTCCATGTTTTAGCAGCCAGGTAAGAGAAGGATCTGCCTCCCATGGTGGTCTTGTTGATGCGAGGTACAGTGGCGAGGGCTTGGCTGGAGGAGCGTAGTTGGCGTGAGGGGGTGTAGAAGGACAGTCTTGAGTTGAGGCATTCTGGTCCGATGTCGTAGAGTGATTTGTGTGCGTGGGTTAGCAGTCGGAAAGTGATTCTCTTATTGACGGGTAGCCAGTGGAGGTCTTTCAGGTGACCAGAGATGTGTTCATTGCGTGGGATGTCTAATATGATTCTGGCGGAGGCGTTTTGGATTCGTTGGAGTTTCTTTTGGAGTTTAGCGGTAGTGCCTGCGTAGAGGGTGTTTCCGTAGTCCAGTCGGCTCGTGACCAGAGCATGGGTGACTGTTTTCCTGGTCTCGGAGGGGATCCAGCGAAATGTTTTTTTGAGCATGCGAAGAATGTTGAAGCAGGATGAGGATACGGCGCTGACTTGTCTGTTCATTGAAAGTGAAGAATCCAGGATAACGCCTAGGTTCCGTGCGTGGTCTGTCGGGATGGGTGCTTTTCCAAGGGCTTCCGGCCACCAAGAGTCGTCCCATGCAGAGGGGGATGTACCTAGGATGAGGACTTCTGTTTTATCTGAGTTCAGTTTTAGACGGCTGTGTTTCATCCATTCAGCGACTTCTTTCATTCCTTCGTGTAGGTTAGTTTTGGCGGTGCTGGGGTCCTTGGTGAGAGAAAGGATCAGTTGAGTGTCATCCGCGTAAGAGATGATGTTGAGGTTGTGTTGGCGGGCGATGGTCGCGAGGGGGCTCATGTATACGTTGAAGAGGGTGGGGCTGAGAGAGGATCCTTGTGGTACGCCGCAGATGACTTCAGTGGCCTCTGACTTGAATGGAGGAAGGCGGACTCTCTGGGTTCTTCCGGTGAGGAACGAGGTGATCCATTCTAGTGCTTTTCCTTGGATTCCGATGTTATTGAGGCGTTGTAACAGGGTGCTATGACAGACTGTGTCGAAGGCTGCAGAGAGGTCGAGGAGGATGAGGGCGACTGTGTCTCCATTGTCCAGTAGAGTTCGAATGTCGTCTGTTGCTGCGATGAGGGCGGTCTCAGTGCTGTGTTTTGCTCGGAAGCCAGATTGTGAGGAGTCGAGGGATTTGTTGGCTTCGAGGAAAGCGGCGAGCTGGTTGTTGACAGCTTTCTCGATTACTTTGGCCGGGAATGGAAGGAGCGAGATGGGGCGGTAATTTTTGAGTTCGGTGGGGTCCGCAGTGGGTTTTTTCAGAAGGGCGGTGAGTTCAGCGTGTTTCCAGTTTTCCGTAAAGGTGGCGGAGTTGAAGGAGCAGTTGATGACGTCTCGGAGGTGCGGTGCTATGACGGAGTCTGCTTTGTTGAAGATGTGGTGAGGGCATGGGTCTGTGGGGGATCCTGAGTGGATGGAGTTCATCAGGCGGATGGTGTCCTCAGTGGAGATTGGGTTCCAGTCGTTAAGGGTGTTCGCGGGGGGAGAGTGTTCAGCATGTGGTTGGGTGGGTTGGGCCCCGGGTTGGTTGTCGAAGCTGTTGTGGATGTCTGCAATCTTGTTGTGGAAGAATGAGGCTAGGGAGTCGCAGAGGGCTTGAGAGGGGGTGATGTCGTTGGAGTTGGCCGAGGGATTGGAAAACTCCTTGACGATGTTGAAAAGTTCCTTGCTGTTGTGGGCGTTGTTGTCAAGTCGATCCTTGAATGCTGTTTTCTTGGCCATTCGGATTAGTTGGTGGTGATTGCGGGTGGCGTTTTTGAAGGCATCCTTGGTGCTGGTGGTTGGGTCTTTTTTCCACGCTTTTTCAAGGGTGCGGCAGAGTTTCTTGGACTTCTTAAGATCATCGTTGAACCATGAGGCCTTCTTGTTGCCAGGTTTGCTTTGACGTTTTTTCAGTGGTGCTAAGGTGTCGGCGGTGTTGGATAACCATAGGGTGAAGTTGGCGGCGGCTAGGTTTGGGTCCGAGGAGTGGGCTGGGGTGTTTAGAAGGAGCGATGAGGAGATCTGGTCGGTGGAGATTTTTTTCCAGTTTCTTTGCAGAGTTGGTTGGAGGTGGTTGGTGGGTTTGGGCTTGTTGTAGGTGAAGTGAACGCAGCTGTGGTCAGTCCAGAGGAGATCCGTAGTGTGGCTGAAGGAGACGTGATTGCTGGAGGTGAAGATGGGGTCGAGTGTGTGACCTGCGATGTGGGTGGGGGAAGTGACCAGTTGTTTAAGTCCGAGGTTGGCGAGGTTGTCCAGGAGGGTGGAGGTGTTGCGGTCGTTGATCTTTTCAAGGTGAAAGTTGAGGTCTCCCAGAAGGATGTATTCTTTGGAGGGGAGCGCGTGTGGAGTGATGAAGTCCGTGACGTCTTCACTGAATTTTGCGCGGGGTCCTGGTGGTCTGAAGAGGAGGGTGCCTCTGAGTGTGGTTTTGGGGTCGATGTGGATCTGGAAGTGAAGGTGTTCAGAGTTGGCGAGGTTGGCGTCAGAGCTGGTTGAGATGCGGATTGATTTCTTATGGACGATAGCGATTCCTCCTCCTGTGTGGTTGGTACGGTCTTTGCGAGTGATCTTATAGTCTTCAGGGATGGCAATGGTGATGTCTGGTGCGGAGGAAGCATTCATCCATGTTTCCGTTAGGAAGGCGATGTCTGGAGAAATGGTGTCTAGTAGATTCCATAGGTCAATGGCGTGCCTGTGGACTGATCGGGTGTTGAGAAGGATGCATTGTAGGTGGTTGGGGTCGGGAGTCAGTGGTGTGGTCGTAGCGGAGATGTTGTCGGTGCCGCTGAATTTGCAGGAGTAGCAGGAGAAAGGTCCATGGGTTTGTCCAGGGGCGGCTTGGACGCAGTTGGGGGCGCGACCGGGGTTAAGGGCTAGGAGGGTGGCGGCATCGTAGGTAATGCGGGAGGGCTGGGCAGCGCGAGGGGCAGGGGGTCTGGCGCTGGGCGCGGTCCAGGCGCGGACGGGCGTAGACGGGCTTACCTTTGGCGCACCTTCGGCGCGGATTGGGCGCGGACACTGCGCGTGAACGCTGTGCGCGGGAGGAGCTGTCATATATGGATAGTGGAGGGGGAGGGGCGAGGGCGTCTCAGCTGGGAGGCGGGTCGGGCACACGAGGAGGACAACAAACAAACAAAATGGAGGCGGGGGGAGGAGCAGAGCGGAGCGCTATTGGCAAGCGCGCAGACAATGTTAACAAACAGCCAAATAGAATATCTAGAGCGCTAATTAGGCAAAGCGCTAGACAAGGCACACAGCAGGCGAAAACAATTGCAGGTATGAAGGAGATCCTTCAGCAGAGCAGCGCTACGATACCACGTTGCAGCCAGGGGCACAGGGAGCGACCACTCTATCCGTGAGGAGGAGCGAGTCACAGCGCCTCCAGCAGAGCAGCGCTATATTAACTCAGTAGGAGGGCGTCTCAGCTGGGAGGCGGGTCGGGCACACGAGGAGGACAACAAACAAACAAAATGGAGGCGGGGGGAGGAGCAGAGCCGAGCGCTATTGGCAAGCGCGCAGACAATGTTAACAAACAGCCAAATAGAATATCTAGAGCGCTAATTAGGCAAAGCGCTAGACAAGGCACACAGCAGGCGAAAACAATTGCAGGTATGAAGGAGATCCTTCAGCAGAGCAGCGCTACGATACCACGTTGCAGCCAGGGGCACAGGGAGCGACCACTCTATCCGTGAGGAGGAGTGTGTCCTGCCACAGCCTGACCCCTGCCGAGTTGGAATACTGGCAAGCTGAGAGAAAGCTGAGGCTGTAACTACCCACCCTGGCCATTTATGAGAAAATGATGACCTGAGGAGAGCAGAAGCAGCTGCAGCACAACCCCTAAAGGCGAAATAGGCAGAGGCTGAGAGAACCTTGGAGGGGAAAAGTCAGAAGCTGAGAGAGCCTTGGAGGAGAGGCAGCTGGCTCTAGAGGAGATGAAAATTTAGCTAGTTTATGAGATGAGCCAGAAAGAACTGGACATGAAAAGCAAGAGGATCACTGAGTACAGTGGAGGTAGTGGCAGTGACACAGAAGTGCCCAGTGGCGTAATATGGGCTCCCACAGCCCCGTAGTGTGGTAAATAAATTTACCGTATCATTTTTCCATATAATTAATTATCAATAAAGGACAGCTCAATCAAATGAGAGGCAGAGTCCGTGGTATCTGAGTCATACGGGCTTTAATTATGCGACTCGAGTTGCAGGATATCATGTTCCATCACCGCTAAGGTTCAGGAAGGGACATTCAACGTTTTATTAGCATTACACATTATATATAGTAAAACAGTACGATTGAAATGAATGCAGTAGGCGTAACAGGTGAAAAGAGAGAGATAAGAACACATGTGCGTAACAGGAGGCGTGTAAAAAGGCGTACACATGGGCGTGCACTGTACATGTCAGAGAAACGTAACAAGAAACGTCACATGTGGGTGGAGGCAAAGAGAAAGTTTGCAGGATCAGCAGAAACCTATGACCTGGATGCGCGCGCAACTGAGCATGACGTGTAACTGGGGAGAACTGGGGCTTTGACTTTAGCACTAGTAGAGGAGACTGGTGTCTGGGATGTCAGGGCAACCTGTACCTATAACATATCTGGTATCTCATGTTTGGAGGATGTAGTGTCTGAAGTAAAAGGTCTCTCGGGCAGAGGCCGTTCAATACTGAATGCTAGTGCGTGCATACGTATCTTGGTGCAATGCGCGGAGCCATGGGCCTACCATGGTAACGGGTTCGGTAAATCACTTGCAAGGAGGACAGGAAGGCCGGGGCCTTTGCTCTGCAGCCGGGAATATGTTTACCTATTTCACTAGACTGGAATGTGGTTTTCGAGGAGGCTGAGCAGATAACTGTAGGCAAAATACGATTTTGGCAGGCAGTCCAGGCCGAGCCGGGCACCGCTCGCTGGCAGGAAGTAAGGCAGGGGTCAGGGATGCATACAGTTTTCAGAGACAGGAGAAATGAGACTTGGGGCCTCGTTTAAGGGCCTAGCTCGACTGGGCCAGGAAACATGGAGAAAACGTGTGCGAGATTCAGAAGTGCACCGTGTAAAGACGTTGGCACCATAGGCCTAGAAGCCTAATTAAGGGGATTTTCTTGCATGACTGGATAGCCGACATGTTAAGGATGGACGCAAATGTATTTGCGTCTTTCTAGCATGTACGGGACAGAAGTTACACAACATACAAGGAACATGGGTGCATGGATAGGGTGCGAGTGGGGGACACATTAGCTACCTGAAAATTTCTATTACCTCATTCCCTCCTTGGACCCTACTACACCCTTTAGGATATATCTATATTTATGAGACCATCTATCTGTTCGTAAAGCATCATTTGTTCATCTTTCTTAATTCGGGAACGGGAACGTGTACTTGGACGGGGAATACAAGCTGTGGCGCACAAGCCGCAAATCGCTGGCCCACATTGCAGACAGAGACAACAACTAAATACTATGACCAATATCATTCCAAGGAATGATAACAATTTCCATCCCCAGGCGGATATCACACTCCAGAGCCAACCGGACCAAATCCAGGTGCCTGGATTCTGGTGTATCTGATGAGCAATTTCATGAAGCCGAGTTATGGCCTTATACACGGATGGCGCGTTATTAGGAATAAACACGCAACAACTGGATCCGATGACTCTACAAGCCCCGCCCCTATCGGCCAGTATGACGTCAAGGACAAGGCGATTTTGAAGAACAACAAGTCTCATAGCAGACTGTTCCTCAGTCAGGTTACCTAAAGCAGAAGTAGTCTCATTCACTACTGCTTCCAAAGTTCGTGTTAACCTACGTATTAATTTACTATTTTGAATGGGGCCTATGAAGAAAAAGAATCCTTTATTGAAATCTGTATATTGCTCCAACGTTGTTTCAGTCTGGTCGACAATCGGGGTCTTGATCTCCCTTCTATGTCTTACATGCACAAGATGTGGATTTCGATGATAATCAGGCGGGGCTAGGAAAACAGGTGGCAATAGGAACGCGATATAACACGTCCCATCCCAATCTAATGGCAGATGTACATAGGCTGTCTGACCACATATAAAATAAGAATGGCGGGAAGCTTTGAAAGTAGACTTTCCTTTATCACTGAATTCGACCACAGTATTACAATCACTGTGTCCTAGATGTACTGAACCATTCTTTCTGACGCATAGTTCACCTTTCACTGGTAAAACTGTAATAAACGGCAAGTCCGAATTAGTCTCAGACTGCACATTCAGGATCATGAGGTTAAGTGAAAAATTACCTAATCCATACACTTCATTTTCTAGGTCGGTCCCTGTCCTTTGGGGAAGACCTTCCTTGTCTGGGAAACATATTCGATTCATGACGGTATTCAGGTTCCCCCATATCCAATTGCCTTGGGAAACCTTAGACTTACTATCTAGGGAAGACATTAAAGTAAACCATGCACCACACGAACCATTATGTGTGAACGGATAAGGAAAGAGGGGCAGAGCTCCCTTGTATTTCTGGTAGGGAGGGAGTCGGCCACATATCCAGCAATTGGTAGCATTGCTGGTCTGGTGAGAATGGTGTAACATACGGATGAATGTATTGTTGCGCATTGCTAAACGATAGGATAATTCGTGGGGAGGCAGGTCACTAAAAGTGTGCTCTACAGTGTTATTAGAGGAAGCATGTACATGAGAATCGAGAGGAAAGAAAACATGTAACATTAGACTTATGCATATAATTGTAAGACTCAGAAGAAACATAAAAATTAATGCGATAATGCATCTGCTGTGCACATTTTTACAGTACTGTTTTCTCTTTTCGCTACGCCTATCTCTCTGACTACTTGGGTCTATCTTATACATGTCAGAAACCTGTCTAACCGCTTCACCCGAGGGGGACTTAAACAATTAAACGCTGTCTGACTTACTAGACCTTAACTTGGAACGATACTCTTGTTGAGGAGTTTTCTCTAGCAGGGGGAGTTTAGAGTCAATATCTGAAAGTGGGCAGTCCTTAATCGGAGTCTCTGGACACAGTCTGTGAAATTTCTTAATATGGCTGGAGTGCAGCCATCCCTTGCGTCCTTCCAGCTTGACGGCGGTCCTCGTTGTCATCAACACCAATTTAGGCTGTTTCCATCTGGGTTCCAGCGGACTTGTCCTGTCGAAATTTCTCACGTAGACATATTCACCGGGGACGACTTCATGCGGTTTTACTTGGGTGTTGTCCGGAAAGGCAGCCGCGACCTGTGAACGACAAGATTGTAGTGCAGACATCAAGGAAGCCAAGTAATCTGTCAGCATGTTACTTTCAACATCGGTGATCTTCCTAGGCATAGGCGTACCCCACATATTCGGGGGACGACCGAAAACAATTTCATACGGAGACAATCCTGTTCTAGAATGAGCTACCATTCGCATGTAAAAGAGTGCAACTGGCAAGGCAACTATCCAATCTACACCTTTTTCTGCACAGACTTTTGCTAGGCGTGTTTTCAGGGTTTGATTATGTCTCTCGACGAGACCTGCGGCTTCTGGGTGTCGTACGCAGTGGAACTTCCACTGGTAACCTAACAGGAGTGCTACCTGTTTCATAAGCTCGGACGAGAATGGCTGTCCATTATCAGAGTACACGACACGGGGCAAACCATATCGTGGGAAAAACTCACGGACCAGCTGTTTGGCAGTAGTTACAGCAGTGTAATCGGGGACTGGATATGCTTCTGTCCATCGGGAAAGAGCACATACGACTACGAGGACATACTTGAATCCTCTGCATCTGTCCATCTGGATATAATCCATCTGGAGGACTTCAAAAGGATGGTCAGGAGGATGAAATCCACCTTGTTCCACGGGAATACCTTTCTGTTTTGCTGCTGCTCGTAAATGTTTGTTGAACCAAAGATTCTGTAAACAGTCTAACATGGCTTTCTCTCCTAAGTGTGCTGGACTATGTGCTGTGTTAATGATAACTTGAACCATAGAGTCGGGGAGGAACCATGTGGCTCTTCCCTTCGTCATCCATCCCTGATCTGTCTGGATCCCTCCTTGTTCAGTCCATTTCTTGATTTCATCTGGAGTTGCATGTGTCTGTATGTCGAGTACTTCTAGTGTGGGATCCTTAACTGTCAGGCAATGTGTCAGTGAAGTTACTTCAGTTTTTGTCATGTCAGTCGGAATGTCTGTCTGAGCTGTGAGTTTGGCTGTTCGATCTGCCAGGTCGTTACCCTGGGAAACAGTATCGGTGACTTTAGTATGTGCTTTGCATTTCATAATGGCTATGGCTGTAGGCAAGTGTATTGCCTCTAACAGGGCTTGAATGAGGGGACCGTGTTGGATCTTGGTACCGTGAGAAGTTAAAAAACCTCTCTCTACCCAAAGGACACCGAAGTCGTGAACGACTCCGAATGCATACTGTGAATCTGTGTATATGTTTACTTTCTTGTTCTTGGCTAGTATACAGGCTTGAGTCAGAGCAATGAGCTCTGCAGCTTGAGCAGATAGTGTATCAATACGGTGGGTTTCTATGACTTCAGTTTCAGTGGTCACTGCATATGCGGCCACTAACTCTCCTGTGCTCGTTCTCATGCATGAACCATCCACGTAAAGTGTCAGGTCTGGATCGGTCAATGCAATGTCTGTCAAGTCTTGTCGGGGCTTTGTCACTGTATTAATGACTTCTACACAGTCATGTGGTGCTGGATCAATTGTACTCGAGGGTAACAATGTGGCAGGATTGAGTATGTTGCAGCATCTGATTTCTATGTGTGGCTGGAACAGTGTCAGTTCATAACCTGTAAGTCGTGCTATGGTCAAGTGTTGAGTCTGGGTTCGGTTCAGAAGAACTTCCACGGAGTGTGGAACCTGTACTGTCAAGGGATGTCCTAACACTATTGAATCGCTTTGTCTGATAGCTAGGGCTGTTGCTGCAACTGATTTCAGGCACGCAGGCAGAGCCTGGGCTACTGGATCCAATGTACTAGAAAAATAAGCACAAGGCTTGTGGTGTCCTGCTTGATCTTGTGTGAGAACAGATAATGCTGTGCCATCGCGTTCTGTGACAAAAAGTGTAAAAGGTTTACTGTAACATGGTGTCGCTAAAACTGGTGCTTGACATAAAGCTTTCTTCAAGTCATTAAAAGCTTGTGTATGTTCCTGAGTCCAAGGGAGGACAGTCGAAGTCGCTGCCTGCCTCCTGTGTTGTCAACTGTATGAGTGGCTTGGCTAGATATGCATACTGGGGAATCCATTGTCTGCAGTAAGAAGTGAGGCCAATAAAGGCCCGTACTTCCTTTTGTGTCTTGGGTTGTGGCAGATGTGCAATTAACTGGATACGGTCTGGTGTCAACTGTCTACCCCTCTTGGACAGCAAGTGTCCAAGGTATACCACTTGCTGGGCACAGAATTGTAGCTTCGAAGGGGACACTTTATGCCCCTTTTCGGCCAGAAAATACAAGACTGTCAGTGACGCGCGTTCGCAGTCACGTTCGGTCCGTGCAGTGATTAACAGATCATCAACATATTGCAGCAGAGCAGTGTCAGTAGGCATGTGAATACTGTCTAGTTGTCTTTTCAGTGCTTGGCTGTAAATACTAGGACTTTCCGTGAACCCTTGAGGTGCACGTGCAAAATTTGAAGCTTCGGCCATTTAAACAGAACCCGAATAGGTATTGGCTATCGGGATGGATGGGGACACTAAAGAAGGCGTTCTTGAGATCGATTACAGTAAAGAACGCTGCTTCGGAATCAATGGCAGTCAATAGTGACGAAATATCTGGGACTACTGGGTACTGTGGTATTATACATTTATTGAGTTCTCGAAGCTCAATCACCAATCGGTAGACTGGAGGTGCATTTGGGTCAGTTCTTTTAAGAATTGGAATGATTGGTGAATTACATACATTGGAGTCAGTTTCTACAACTACTCCTTGGGCAATGAGTTCGTCAATAATTTTCAGTAAGGCTGCTACAGCCTTGGGGGCAATTTGTATTGTCGGATTCGGGGCAGTACAACACCTTGCTTGAGTGTGACACGATAGGGAGTAATGTGCATACAACCTACATCAGTTGGACCTTGCGCCCATAAATGCTGTGGAACATTTTTCAATCTTGGATCAAAATCCCTCAACACATAATGACCCTTAAAGTCACGTAAAAATAATCTCACTCCTTCCGGAGAACAATATATTACTGCTCCTAGAGCTTTTAACGTTTTAATACCAAGCAAGTTTTCAGGACATGATTTCGTAAGCAATAAATCAGTAGTTCGGGACAATGGACCAACTGCAAGGGGAACTGGCTTCGATACTTCGTTAACAATAGGCTTTCCTGAAAATCCAAGGGAAATATTCTGTGAGCCTGAGAGGGGTGCCCCTGGAACCTCGTCATGACTAATGGTAGTTCTGCTCGCCCCTGTGTCAATCAAAAATTTTCTGTCTTTCCCTAATACCTGACTATGTACATAGGGACCCTCTTGATCTACAGGAACCTCAATAAGGGGCAAGCCAACCTCCCTCTCTAGGCTGTTTCATGTATACTGCTGATAATCGGGGTAATCGGACTGTGCATACTGGTACATTTGCTGTGTGACATGTTGTGTTGCGGCAATGGGTTGGGGTTGGGGTACAGCTACTGTCTGTTGTTGTACATTCTGTGGAGGTTGCGTGTTCTGTGGAATATTCTGTGGAACGTGTTCTGGTCTAGGCGGACGCGGTCTTTCTTTCGTTTTGCCTGTAGCAATATTGTGTCTTAGAACGGCACATTCATTTATGAAGTGACCTGGCTGTTTACAATAATTGCAATTCCCTTTAACAGGAGCTGCAGAATGACTAGTCTGTGTGTTACCCCTCTTCTGACCGTCTGCTGGGACGGACTGAGCAACTAGTACTTTCATTTTCGTATCTTTCATTCGTCTCTGTTCATGATCGTGTTCCTCTCTAATTCTGTTCTGGTGGTACTGTAACATTTGTAACATTTGAGACGGCGTATTTGCTTGCCATGTGCTTTCGACTTTCAATACTCTGTTTTTAACCTGTGGTAAGGAATTCTCGACTAATTTAGTCACAAAAAGATGTGGATATGACTCGCTACTTGTTTTCAGGCCACTATTAATAATGAAACATTTCTCGAATCTAGAATAAAAATCACTAGTGTCTTCGTCTTGTTTCTGTTTGCAGGCTGAGATTGCATCCCAGTCTTCCTTTTTAACTGTCAATAATCTAGGCAAAACCTGTACTAATAATCCTGGTAATGCTTTAGTTTTGGTCCCGAGACCTGTACCTGGAATACGTGTATTTTCTTCGTCTTCTAATTCAGCCCAAATAATCTTTTTATCTCCCACCTCCCATTCTTTCTCTTTAAGTTTTTCGTAAATACCTGCTGGCAACAATACTTTCAACATTTTAAGGATATCGGGATACGTATAGTCTCCCACGAGTAACATGTCTTTTAATTCACGGTGAAACCCCGCTGGATCTTTATCATGACTGGGCACTATTTTCTTCATTTCCAATAATTCCATTTTGGTCAAAGGAGTGTATACGAATACGCGTTGAAGCGTACCCCCTGGAATCTGGACGGGATGAACTTCTCGTAAGGGATTCTGTCTGTCTAGGTGATATGGCTGTCTTACTGGGGGTGGAACAGGATCAAAATGTGGAGTCAAGAAAGTTCTGTATTTGTGACGTTGTTCTAGAATTGGATTAATTAGATCGGTACCTAGGCCTCTCCATCCTTTTAGGAGTAATTCGTCCAATATATTATATAGGGGACCTGGATCAGAATGCTGGCTTTCATATAGTGTAATGAGATGTTGGATCATGTACATACCAGCTAGTCGCTGTTCGTCTGGAGTGAGGCTCAAAAATGTCTGTGCTACTGAATCATCTTTATATATACTATCATTCCCAGCCCATTGGACTGCTGACCGGGCTAGTTCCTGATCACGCATCGAACTAAGTTCATGGTAACCTATTCTTTCTTTCAGTATTTTATCAGTGTCTTGAAATACATGTTCAAGAGAACATTGTTCTGGTATGGGGAAAAGGAAACGTTTCTTGTTTTCTAGACGAATGGGTCTGTCAAAAGGTCTGTCAAAAGAATACTGTTTAGGAAGCTTCACTCTTCCTACGTACGCTATTGTGCCTTGATTTCCTGCGGTATCATCTAAATTCTCCTCCTCTGAGGATTCGTTCTTGTCGGACTCTGCTTCTCTTTCAGCCTTGCTTCTTTCGTGCATTATTACTATTTCTTTACGGATCTTTCTGTACATGACATCTATGCAATTTTGTTTATCATGTTTACCATCGGCTATATTATTACACCAATTTATCAGTACACTCATCGCTTCCTTACTAGCACCTGGCCGATCTCGTTCCCTTATCAAACAATTTATCAAAAATCGTAAGATTATACTTTGTGTTTCAACCTTCTGATGTGCCATGGCCTCGCGAATACATTCTGGTCTCTCCCCTGTTCTAATAAAATGATATATATTGTCTAGATGGTTAGTCATTTCTGGTAATAGAATCAGGTAATCTGTAACGCGTCGTAAACGTAACGAAAATAACATCATGTCTCCTTCACCCGGTACCGGGTCATATCTACAATCTGTAATGTACCTTCTAAGGTTTTCGTATGTAGCCGCTTTCGGCGTACGTTGCAATGCTGCTTCTCTGTAAGTTATTCGTTTTACTTGAGGCGGGGTGGTTACTTGAGGCAGACCTCCTACTGCACCTCCTGAAGCGGAAGCGTGAGTATCAACTAGATGTGTTGACGCTGTTGGTGTCATAAATTGAAAAGTAGGTGCGGGTAAAGCAGGCTGACTCTGGGTTGTCGGTATAGCGAAAGGATTGTAAGGACTAGTAGTAGGAAGAACAGCAGTAGTAGTCGTAGTGACTGGAATAGTCGTGACAGGGACAGTGGTGACAGGATAGGAAGTGGCAACGGATGAGGAAGTCGAGTCTTGAGCGGGTGGGGGTAACGCGTCTTGAGCAGACTGAACGGGCTGAGTAGGCTGCTGTACGTTATTAATGGGTGGTACGGGTACATTAGTATATGCTGGAGCTACGTCATCTAAATAGGAAGAAAGGAAAATGTCTGCTGCGGTCTGTTTGTGACGGAGTTTAGTCGGAACCAATGGTGGTGGCAAGTTACGGGGTACTTCCGGGGTCGCCTTGGGCAGGCCCTCGGCAAGAACTGAATACATGCCTGTAATGAACGCGTTTCTTTGACGGTCTAATTGTTCTAATCTGACTTGTTCTCCTTCTTCTAGTAACTCTTTTTCTCTGGCTTTTTCAGATTCTTCTCTACTTCTCTCTGCTTTCCTGATTTCTTTCTCTGTTCTTCTATGCGATTCTTTACGCCACAATTCTATGGCATCTTTCTGGGATTGTCTGGCTTTCTTCTTCCATAATGCTTCTTCTACTCTCATGATGCATTCAGCATCCCATGTCCCCGAGACAGGCCATCTATACTTCTCTTCCAGATCCTTGGTGTAGTCCACCCATAAATCTAGATACAGCACGGCATCTAAGCCATGTTTGTGGTACATAAAATACCCTGGAGTGTCCCTAGGCGGGACGGGAACTGCTTCTTCGAGTATCCCTTTCCTAGTTCCTATCTGACGTAATTTCGAGAACAGTGGCATGATTGGAGTGATTCGGACGTGAACACAATAAACACAGTAATGAATAGCAAACAATCATTTACACCACGACATTAAAAACACATTGAAACATTTCAGACTGAATTTACCTGGTACATAGAAAACACAAATTCTGAAAATCTCGAGATACAATACTAGAATACTGGACAACTAGATGCACTGCTAAAACAGTACAGACAATACCGGTCCCATAAAGAGACACGTCGGACCGTATCCACCTATGTGAACACGTCTGGACCAGGTCTGTGTACCCAGACCTGTCTTGACCGGGCACAAATTAATGAACCCTTCTAGATGCGTTCCCAACAACGGTACTCACCGGGAAGCAAGAAACTGAAGGCCTCGGAAACTGGACTGGACTGGACTGCTACGACATCTGACAGCTACGCATCACGCTACCACGCATGCGCTTCGGAACAGGTGGGCCTCCGGATACCTCGGACCTTGCTCTCTTGACTCGGGCTCTGGTCGGGATCCTCCGCATTCCTCACCGCCTCGTCTGGATGCCGGACCGCAGTCTCCGTCTCCCCCGTGGGCCCGAGGGAAGATAGCAGGAAAACCCGCAAACGTGCACGGTTTCCGTCACGGCTGTAGAAGGGGTCAAAGCCTGCGTAACATCGCCGGCGAGTGGGGAAGGGGGAGAGTCCCTGTTCGGGCGCCAAATTATGTGGTAAATAAATTTACCGTATCATTTTTCCATATAATTAATTATCAATAAAGGACAGCTCAATCAAATGAGAGGCAGAGTCCGTGGTATCTGAGTCATACGGGCTTTAATTATGCGACTCGAGTTGCAGGATATCATGTTCCATCACCGCTAAGGTTCAGGAAGGGACATTCAACGTTTTATTAGCATTACACATTATATATAGTAAAACAGTACGATTGAAATGAATGCAGTAGGCGTAACAGGTGAAAAGAGAGAGATAAGAACACATGTGCGTAACAGGAGGCGTGTAAAAAGGCGTACACATGGGCGTGCACTGTACATGTCAGAGAAACGTAACAAGAAACGTCACATGTGGGTGGAGGCAAAGAGAAAGTTTGCAGGATCAGCAGAAACCTATGACCTGGATGCGCGCGCAACTGAGCATGACGTGTAACTGGGGAGAACTGGGGCTTTGACTTTAGCACTAGTAGAGGAGACTGGTGTCTGGGATGTCAGGGCAACCTGTACCTATAACATATCTGGTATCTCATGTTTGGAGGATGTAGTGTCTGAAGTAAAAGGTCTCTCGGGCAGAGGCCGTTCAATACTGAATGCTAGTGCGTGCATACGTGTCTTGGTGCAATGCGCGGAGCCATGGGCCTACCATGGTAACGGGTTCGGTAAATCACTTGCAAGGAGGACAGGAAGGCCGGGCCCTTTGCTCTGCAGCCGGGAATATGTTTACCTATTTCACTAGACTGGAATGTGGTTTTCGAGGAGGCTGAGCAGATAACTGTAGGCAAAATACGATTTTGGCAGGCAGTCCAGGCCGAGCCGGGCACCGCTCGCTGGCAGGAAGTAAGGCAGGGGTCAGGGATGCATACAGTTTTCAGAGACAGGAGAAATGAGACTTGGGGCCTCGTTTAAGGGCCTAGCTCGACTGGGCCAGGAAACATGGAGAAAACGTGTGCGAGATTCAGAAGTGCACCATGTAAAGACGTTGGCACCATAGGCCTAGAAGCCTAATTAACGGGATTTTCTTGCATGACTGGATAGCTGACATGTTAAGGATGGACGCAAATGTATTTGCGTCTTTCTAGCATGTACGGGACAGAAGTTACACAACATACAAGGAACATGGGTGCATGGATAGGGTGCGAGTGGGGGACACATTAGCTACCTGAAAATTTCTATTACCTCAGTAGTGAAGGGGGCCTTCGAACTGCAGGGATCCTCCCCAAGCTCCGTACCCTAGTCTTGGAGCTGCTGATTGTGCCTGGAGATGAGCCGCTTCATGTACCTTGCAGGAGGGCCCCCTCAAGTTTTGTTACGCCACTGAAAGTGGCTAGAGGAGGTAAAAAGGTCCACAGCCTCAAAGACCTTTGCGGTAGCTTTGTGCATGCACAAGGTCCTAGAAGAGGCCTGGGGGCTTGTCTTTGGAAGCATATGCCAGTCACTGGATGGGATTCGCTATTGAACCTAGATACAGCTGACAGGATAAGGTATGCTCCCATGAAAGAAGCTCTTGTTGTCAAGTTTAGCCTTATCGCTGAGAAATACCCCTTTGAGTTTAGGGACAGCCAAAAACGGTTTTACTAGTCCTGGGTTCATTTTATGGATTAATCCAGTAAGGCATAAAATGGTTGGGTGAAGGGCACCAAAATGAACAACTATGATGGACTGTACAATCTGTTTATGAGAGAGCTCATGCTCAGTAATTGCTTTGTAGAGCTGCACTAACAACTGATTTATTCAAAGCTCTCTGTGCCCAGAGAGCTGCTGAAGAAGGCAGACCTTTGTGTTAATACCAGGGTGTGTAAGAAGGTATGTGGGAGTGAGCCCAAGAATTATTGTTCACGCCCCCCTCAGCAGATTGAGGGGGTCCAAGGTAAAACAGATAAAGTCCCAAATCGGCCTCAAAACTCAGTGTATGGGGAGAAGGATTCCCATGCTTCGTCTGAGAATTGGAGGGAGGTTCTGAGGCAGCAGGTTCCTAGGGAGCCCTTTTTTCAGCCAAAGTGCTTTGTCTGTCTCCAATTAGGGTACAGGTGGGAGGGGCACTGTCTGTACCAAAAACAACAGGGTTGGCCATTGTGACCTTCAGAGGAAGAAATCTCCAGAAGCACAGTGTAGACCATGCCACAGTATTTGGGGTGTGGACCAATAGGGTAAGCTGGTGATACCTGATGGTGATAGTTGTCACTTGTCAGTCACATCTGCCACTGCTCTAAGAGATACATGTGCCTGTCAGACTTTTGTGGTGGAAAGACTGGTTTTCCTTAGCAATATCTGTCAGAACAGGTATGCAGGGTAACTCAGGCACATGGGCACTCTTATACCAGAATTGAGACAAATAGTAAGCTATTTAAGATGTTTTGCTCAGCTGACCTTTGCTGATAATGAAAGGTCAGATGCTTGCTGAAACGTAATGGCTTCAAAACAGAACTGCAGGTCTTAAACATCAATGTAACACAGGTGTCTTTCACCAATATTATTACTATTATAATTACTAGCACAAAGATCAGACATTAACAGTCATTCTAGACTTTTAAATGGCACTGGGTGAAAAGGTTACACCAGTGTTCTATTCTCCTATTACTAACTTGGTTCCTGATTAAGAGTTTGGCGGATGGGTAAACCATCACAAACATGGCGGACATCCCATCCACCTTGTTGCATCTGCAATAGAATATAATGCACCAGTAAAAAGTCAACTGGGGTATCCATCACATTTGTAATTGAGTAAATGAATGAATGATAGATTTATAAAATGCACAGCCACTTTGAGGAGTGTCCCAGCGACAGCAGGAGAGCCCAGGTGCACAGCCCATACTGAACAGAACTACTTCTCTCCAGCAAAAAAACAAGACTTTAGTTTTTTACGGAAGGCGGGCTCATAAGTAGTCCATCGTGGCTCATAGGGGAGCTCATTCCAAGCCTTGGCAGCCAAAAAAGTAAAGGCCTTACTGCCGCTACGAATCCGCTTAAATCACAGAATAACTAGAAGAGAAGCAGAAGTGGAGCGCAGCGCTCTGGGGTAAACATACTGAGTGAATCTATCGGCCAAATATCAAGGGCTAGAAGAGAGCACTTCTCTATAGACCATTACTGATGCTTTGAAGAGGATGCGTTTCTTAACAGTCAACCAATGCGAAACCTTGAGAGCAGCTGCCATTGAGGAACGCCTAGACAAACGGAGAAGTAACCTGGCTGTCACATTTTGAATTATTGGCAGTCAACTCATCTGGGCTTCAGGAGTTCCCAAGAACAAGACATTCGCATAATCAAGACCCAAAGTGATCATCTTCGTGCCTCCAGAGGTAGGAGGGGAAGTAATTTCATATTGGTACGGAGCGGCACAAAGCATTGACCTACTACTGCAGAAATCTGAGACTTCATAGAGAGCCTTCATGGAGAGGGTATTGAGTAACCCATCTGCCCCACTCAAAATCAGTCCCTTGGTCTTGTATTTTAGTCCCCTCAAAAATTAATCAGTATTAAATGAAACTGGCACTGGATCAACTATTTGCATTCAAACTCATTGACTACCGTTCACATATAATCAATTTGGTAGACTATACAATGTATGAATTTGTTATAGCATAGAATTATTTTTTCAAAAAATGTTTGCAAAAAGAGGACAATATAAACATGTCCCCTGTTGAAGGGTGATTGTGTATTTGCTGGTGGTTTTTCAAAGGAGTGATAAAATACTCTACAATCAATATTAGCATAAAAGTAGTAATGTTGGCACTACCAAATAATGTTTTAAGAGCAATATTAAATGCACATTAGTAGCATAAATACTATCAGCCGAGGATGTACACCTCAACACAGCATTTCTGGTAGTATATGTAGTGATAATACTAGAAGTTCAGCACTACATAGTGTGGTAGGTGTTCCAATACAACAATGGTAGCAGGGCCAGTTTTAACGACACGAGTAATAGTAAGAACAGTAGATGGAGTCAAAATAACATCTCTAGTACTAGTACAGGTTCAAAGCAGTACCTTCTGCTGCTCCATATTTAGCAGCTGGAGCTAGAGCAGCTCTGGAGGTATTAGTATGGGTAATAGCTATATGAGGAGTATAAGTACCAACAGTAGTATTGGTATTAGTAGTAATATCTGGTACTATAGTAAGGATAGTGACAGCAGGAGTGCAATTAGTCCTTATAATAATCTCTGCAATATGAATGGTAGCACTAATTGTTATTATTGTGTAAAGCAGCATTGGTAACATCAGCATGTTTAGTAGCAATAGTAGTAGTGGTAGTAGTAGCAGAAGTGGTATTATCAGCTAAGGCTTCATTAGTAGTGTTAGTAATGGATAATTACAGCACTTTATAGTGAGAAAACATTTGGTGTTGATCATTATATTCAATCAAATTATCCTCCACTTCATGTGCAGCATATGTCCCTGCCATTTCCTTTTTGTGCTTTAATTTCTGAAATTCTCAGTTTCCAATTCATTTTTGGTAACAGTTTGAGAGGCACATAATCCCCTGGGCCACAAAACTGCATCCCTTTAAAATGTATTCTGTGGCAGCCTTTCCAGCTGTGTAATTGTTTTGTTATTGTGTGCCTTCTGCTCGAGTTGCAATATTGTTGATATTTTTGCATGTATTCTCTCAGGCCTACATTCACACTGGGAAAAAAGCAGTCCATAGAAACCAGAAGTCCTTCTAACCAAAGTGAATGAATATTATTATTCGAATGGACATTAATTCACCAAAAATTCCAGGGGTAGCGGAAGTGACATGACACACCATTTGACCTATGCTTTTACTCATATACACATGCTTATGCATAAACCCACATTACACACACTCTTTCTCCCATGTAAAAATACTTCCACCCACAAGAACGCATGCAATACACATTTCATTTAACAATTTTTTGTTACTTACCTCAGTTGCCAGGAAAGGTCATATTCCAGCTGATTACACTCCATGTTTTATTAAACTAATAGTGACTAATGTAATACTATTCACTATTAGTGTAAAAAAAAATTACAAAACACAAAGAGAGTGAAGCCAGAACCGACTTCAATTAGGACCGGCTGCCACTGTGTTCATGGCACCACTGGCGTAATAACACTTGAGGGGGACCCTTTGCAAGGTACCTTGAGGGCCCCTTCTGAACTCAATCAGGAGCTTTCTGGCCAGAGTGCTGTGTCGAGAGGGAACCCTGGAGCTTTGGGGCCCCCCTGCACCATGGTGCCTACGGGGGCCTGGGTTAAGCCACTGGCACTGATTTTGCCAGTTCTTAGGGCAGGGTTTGCAAAGGCAGTGCCAGTGATCGCTAGGTGCAAGTAGGAGTCGGAGGTGCAACCCCTTACGACCCCTAAATGACGTTGATGATTATTCTCAAAACCATTAATACAGAAACATTACTACATAAGCCAGACACCGCCGACAAAATAAAAATAGAGTGGTGAACGTTTTCAATAGCAGCCTCTAGCCTAAAATCTACTTGTCCGAAAAATATGAGATAATATCACATTCTAATGAAACATAGAAAGATAGGTTCCCTTAGTAATAGTAATGCTCTGGACCTGCCCATTAAGTGTGACATATAGGTTATTCACTCTTCCCCTATGTGTACTTGAACTGGCCTCAATTTTCAAGTTCAAACTCAAACACATTTCGAAATCTGGTACGAACCCACACATTCACATCTACACAAGCACCTACATCAGCACTGGCACCTTTGCCAGCATCACCATGTGCACCATCACTTGGAGTACCTACCCAAACCTACATAAGCCTACATCACAATTACACCAATTACCCTGAAACCTATGTTTTTTTCAGTGAATTTCAAAGGTATTTAAAATGTGAATTTCTAACTATGACGTCATTGAAACTTATTGCTTTTTCAGTGAATTTCAAAGGTTTTTTTAAATGAAACTTTCTAACTATAGGATCCCTGAAACCCGTATTTTTTTCAGTGAATTTCTAAGTTTTTTAAATGCTAATTTCTAACTATGCCTACAGAGATACGACATGTGCAGAAAAAGGAAGAAAGGCGCTGAAAGAAGCAGGAGAAATGCAGAAAGAAGCAACAAAAGTCCAGAAAGAGTAAGAAAGGTGCACCAAGAAGCAAGAGATATGCAGAAAGAACCAATAGAGGTGCAGAAAGAGGCATTGTTGCAAAGTCATCCTGTGCCCGGTGCACCCCCCAACTTTCTGCTGATAGGTACTGGTGGTACTTGACTCTGACTGATCCTGGGCTCTGCATAACCAGGCCAAGAGCCAGTGCTATGCTGAAAGACACTTCGAATGCAGTGAAAACACCTAGATACACTAGGGTACACTATGGGTTGGATTACCCCTGTGATTGGCATGACCTCCCCTATAAGGCCCAGGTAAATAATGGGGCAGTGGGATTAAAACTACCTCTAAGTCCCTAGCATATAATAGGGCATGACAGTTTAGAGGCCAGCTGCCCTTTCTGCATTTGCATGTGTGCACTGCTGAGCCTGACGTCTGTTTAAAAGCAGAAAGAGGGAGCAGGGTTGCAGAAAGAGAGAAGAGAGGTGCCAAAAGAGGCAGAGGTGTTCAGAAATTTGCAAGAGAGGTACAGAAAGAAGCAAGAGCAGTTAGAAACAACAGGGCTGCGGAAGGAGGCAAGATGGGTATAGAAAGAGGTAAGAAATGTGGAGAAAGAGAGAAGAGAGGTGCAGAAAAAGGGAAGAGGGGTACAGAAAGAGGCAAGTGGGGTGCAGAAAGAAGCAAGAGAGGTATAGAAAGAAGCAAGAAAAGTACAGAAAGAAACAACAAATGTGCAGAAAGAAGAAAGAGCAGTGCAGAAAGAACCAACAGAGGTGCAGAAAAAGGCAAGAGGGGTGCAGAAAGAGGGAAGCGCAGTGCAGACCAAGAGACGTGCAAGAAAAGGGAGGAAAGGTGCTGAAAGAGGCAGGACGGTTGCAGAAAGAAGCTAGAGAGGCGTAGAAAGAGGCAAGAGAGGTACAGAAAAAGGGAAGACAGGTGTAGAAAGAGGGAAGAAGGCTGCAGAAAGAGGCAAGAGGGGTGCAGAAAGAAGGAAGGGAAGTGTAGAAAGAAGTAACAGAGGTGCAGAAAGAAGCAAGAGAAGTGCGAAAGAAGCAAGAGAAGTGCAGAAAGAAGGAACAGAGGTGCAGAAATGGGCAAGAGGAGTGCTGGAAGAGGAAGAAAAGTACAAAAAAGAAGCTACAGAGGTGCAGAAGGAGGCAGGAGAAGTACAGAAAGAGGCAAGAGAGTTGCAGAAATAGGCAAAAGAGGTGCAGAAAGAAACAAGAGCAATGCAGAAAGAACCAACAGAGTCACAGACGGAAGCATGAGGGATGCAGATAGAGGCAAGAGGCAAATTTTGAACGAGAGGTATGGAAAGAAGAATGAGCAGTGCAGTAAGAAGAGGCATGAGAGTTGCACAAAGAGGGAGGAGGGGTGTAGAAAGAGGCAAGTGAGATACAGAAAAAGGCAAGAGAGGTGCAGAAAGAGGCAAGAGAGGTACAAAAAGAGGCAAGAAAAGTACAGAAAGAGGTAAGGGAATTGCTGAAAGAAGCAACAGAGGTATAGAAAGAAGCAAGAGAAGTGCACAAAGAGGCGAGGGAGATGCAGAAAAAGGAAAGACAGGTACAGTTAGAGGGAAGATGAGTGCAGAAAGAGACACCAGGGGTGCAGAAAGAAGCAACACAGGTGCAGATATAAGCATGGGAAGTGCAGAATGAAGCAACAGGGGTGCAGAAAGAGGCTAGAGAAGTGCAGAAAGAAGCAACAGGGGTGCAGAAGGAGGCAAGAGAACTGAATAAACAGGCAAAAGAGGTACAGAAAGAGGAAACAGGTGGGCAGACAGAGGAAAGAGAGGTGGAAAAACAGGTAAGAGGGGTGCAGAAAGAGGCAAGAGGGTGCAGAAATGTGCAGGAGAGGTGCAGAAAGAAGCAAGATGAGTGCACAAATACCAACAGAGGTGCAAAAAGAGGCAAGTGAGGTGCAGAAGGAGGCAAGAGAACTGCATAAAGAGGCAAGAAAGTTGTAGATACAGGCACAAGGGGTGCAGAAAGATGGAACAGGTGGGCAGAAAGAGGGAAGAGGGGTGTAGAAAAAGGCAAGAGGGATGCAGAAATTTGGAACAGAGGTGCAGAAAGAAACTAGAGCATTCCAGAACCAACAGAAGTGCTGAAAGAGGAAAGAGCGGTGTAGAAAGAGGCAAGTGTTGTGCATAAAGAGGCAAGAGAGGTGCAGTAAAAGCAACAGAGGTACAGAAAGATGCAGGAGAGGTGCAAAAACAAGCAAGAGATGTGCAGAAAGAGGTAATAGAATTGATGAAAGAAGCAACAGAGGTGTATAAAGAAGCAAGAGAAGTGCAGAATGATGCAAAAGAGGTGCAGAAAGAAGCAGAGAGGTGCAGCAAATGACAAGAGAACTGCAGGAAGAGCCAAGAATGATGCAAAAAAGGAAAGAAGTGTGCAAAAAGGAACAAAAGAATGCAGAAAAAAAGGAACAGAGGTGCAAAAAAGGGAAGACGGGTGCAGAAAGAAGCATGAGGGGTGCAGAAAGAAGCAAGAGATGTGCTGAAAAAAACTAAAGAAGTGAGTAAAAAGGAACAGAGGTGCAGAAAGAGGCAACAGTGCAGAAAGAGGGAAGAGGGTGGAAAAAGAGGCAAGAAGGTATAGAAAGAAGCAAGAGAGCAATAGAAAGAAACATAAGAAGTACAGAAATAAGGAATAGAGGTACAAATAGAGGCACGAAAGGAGAAGAAAGAGGGTAACGGGATGCAGAAAGAGGCACAAGAGGTGCAGAAAGAAGCAAGAGAAGTACAGAAAGAAGCAATAGGGGTGCAGAAAGAAGCAAGAGAAGTACAGAAAGAAGCAACAGAGGTGCAGAAAGTGGCAAGAGTAATTCAGAAAGAGGCAGCAGAGGTGCAGAAACAGGCAGAAGAGGTCCAGAAAGAGAGAGCAGGGTTGTAGAAAGAGAGAAGAGAGGTGCCAAGAGAGGCAGAGGGGTTTTCAGAAATTTGCAAGAGAGGTGAATAAAGAAGCAAGAGCAGTAAGAAACAACAGAGGTGTAGAAGAAGGCAAGAGGGGTACAGAAAGAGGCAAAAAGGGTAGAGAAAGAGGGAAGAGATGTTTAGAAAAAGGGAAGAAGGGTGAAGAAAGAGGCAAGAGGTGTGCAGAAAGAAGCAAGAGAGGTGTAGAAAGAAGCAATAAAAGTGCAGAAAGAAACAACAAATGTGCAGAAAGAAGAAAGAGCAGTGCAAAAAGAAGCAACAGAGGTGCAGAAAGAGGCAAGAGGGGTGCAGAAAGAGGCAAGAGCAGTGCAGAACGAACCAAGAGAAGTGCAAGAAAAGGAAAGAAATGTGCAGAAAGAGACAGGACGGTTGCAGAAAGAAGCTAGAGAGGCGCAGAACGGAACAAGAGAAGTACATAAAAAAGCAAAAGATGTGCAGAATTAGGCAAGGGGATGCAGAAAAAGGCAAAAAAAGTATAGAAAAAAGGAAGAGGGTTACAGAAACAGACAAAAGAGGTCCACAGAGAGAAAACAGAGGTGCACACAGAGGCAAGAGAGGTACAGAAAGTACCAACAGAGGTGCAGAAAGAGGCATAAGGGGTGCAGAAATGTGCAGGAGAGTAGCAGATAGAAGCAGGAGTAGTGCAGAAAGAACAACAGAGGTGCAGAAAGAGGCAATCAGGATACATACAGAGGCAAAAGAAGTACATGAAAAAACAAAAGAGGGACAGAAAGAGGCAAGAGAGTTGCATACAGAGGCAAGATGGATGCAGACATTTGCAAGAGAGGTACAGAAAGAAGCAAGAGAAGTGTGGAAAGGAGCAACAGAGGTGCAGAAAGAGGCATGAGGGGTGCATCAAGAAGTGAGAGAAGTGCAGAAAGAAGGAACAGAGGTGTAGAAAGAAGAAAGAGGGGTGTATACAGAGGCAAGAGGGGTACAAAAATTCTTAAGGCAGGTGCAGAAAACAAACAAGAGCAGTACAGAACCAGCCAAGAGAGGTGCAGAAAGAGGCAAGAGGGGTGTAGCAAGAGGCAAGAGAAGTGCAGAAAGAAGCAACAGAGGTGCAGAAAGAGACAAGAGAACTGTAGAAAGAAGCAAGAGAGTTGCAGAGACAGGCAAGAGATGAGTAAAAAGAAGGATCAGGGGTGCAGAAAGAGGCAAGAGAGGTGCAGAAAAAAGCAACAGAGGTGCAGACAGAGGGAAGAGGGATGGAGAAACAGGCAAAAGGGGTGTAGAAAGAGGGAACAGGTGGGCACACTAAGGCAAGAGAGGTATAGGAAGAAGCAATAGAGGTGCAGAAAGAAGCAAGAGAAGTACAGAAAAAAGCAACAGAGGTGCAGAAAGTGGCAGAAGAAATTCAGAAAGAAGCAGCAGAGGTGCAGAAACAGTCAGAAGAGGTGCAGAAAGAAGGAGCAGGGTTGCAGAAAGAGAGAAGAGCAGTGCCGAAAGAGGCAGAGGTGTTATGAAATTTGCAAGAGAGGTGCATAAAGAAGCAAGAGCAGTAAGAAACAACAGAGGTGCAGAAAGAGTCAAGAGGGGTACAGAAAGAGGCAAGAAAGGTAGAGAAAGAGGGAAGAGAGGTGCAGAAACAGGGAAGAAAGGTGCAGAAAGAGGCAAGAGGTGTGCAGAAAGAAGCAAGAGAGGTGTACAAAGAAAGAGCAGTGCAGAAAGAACCAACAGAGGTGCAGAAAGAGGCAAGGGGTGCAGAAAGAGGCAAGAGCAGTGGAGACAAAACCAAGAGACGTGCAAGAAAAGGGAAGAAAGGTGCAGAAAGAGGCAGGACAGTTGCAGAAAGAAGCTAGAAAGGAGGAGAAAGAAGCAAGAGAAGTACAGAAAGAAGCAACAGGTGTGCAGAATGAGGCAAGGGGTTGTAGAAAAAGGCAAGAAAAGTACAGAAAGAAGATAGAGGGTTACAGAAACAGACAAAAGAGGTGCAAGAAGATAAAACAGGGGTGCACACAGAGGCAAGAGAGGTACAGAAAGAACCAACAGAGGTGCAGAAAGAATCATAAGGGGTGTAGAAATGTACAGGAGAGTAGCAGATAAAAGCAGGAGTAGTGCAGAAAGAACAACAGAGGTGCAGAAAGAGGCAATCGGGGTACATATAGAGGCAAAATAAGCACAGGAAAAAGCAAAAGAGGTACAGAAAGAGGCAAGAGAGGTGCATACAGAGGCAAGATGGATGCAGACATATGCAAGAGAGGTACAAAAAGAAGCAAGAGAAGTGCAGAAAGGAGCAACAGAGGTGCAGAAATAGGCAAGAGGGGTACATAAAGAAGCAAGAGAAGTGCGGAAAGAAGAAACAGAGGTGTAGAAAGAGGCAAGAGGGGTGCAGACAGAGGCAAGAGGGGTATAGAAATTCTTAAGACAGGTGCAGAAAGAAACAAGAGCAGTACAGAAATAACCAAGTGAGGTACAGAAAGAGACAAGAGGGGTGCAGAAGGAGGCAAGAGAGGTACGAAAAGAGGCAATAAAAGTACAGAAAGAAGCAAGGGAATTGCTGAAAGAAGCAACAGAGGTATAGAAAGAAGCAAGAGAAGTGCAGAAAGAGGCAAGTGAGATGCAGAAAGAGGCAAGACAGGTGCAGTTAGAGGGAAGACGAGTACAGAAAGAGACACCAGGGGTGCAGAAAGAAGCAACACAGGTGCAGATATATTATCATGGGAAGTGCAGAATGAAGCAACATGGGTGTGTAAAGTGGCTAGAGAAGTTCAGAAAGAAGCAACAGGGGTGCAGAAGGAGGCAAGAGAACTGCATAAACAGGAAAAAGAGGTACAGACAGAGGAAACCGTGGGGCAGACAGAGGAAAGAGAGGTAGAAAAACAGGTAAGAGAGGTGCAGAAAGAGACAAGAGGGGTGTAGAAATTTGCAAGAGAGGTACAAAAAGAAGCAAGATTAGTGAAAAAGAACCAACAGAGGTGCAAAAAGAGGCAAGTGAGGTGCAGAAGGAGGAAAGAGGACTGCAGAAAGAGGCAAGAGAGTTGCAGATACAGGCACAAGGGGTGCAGAAAGATGGAACAGTTGGGCAGAAAGAGGGAAGAGGGGTGTAGAAAAAGGCAAGAGGGATGCAGAAATTTGGAACAGATGTGCAGAAAGAAACAAGAGCAGTGCAGAACCAACAGAAGTGCTGAAAGAGGAAAGAGGGGTGCAGAAAGAGGCAAGTGATGTGTAGAAAGAGGCAACAGATGTGCAGTAAAAGGCAAAGGAGGTGCAGAAATATGCAGGAGAGGTGCAAAAACAAGCAAGAGGTGTGGAGAAAGAGGTAATAGAATTGCTGAAAGAAGCAACAGAGGTGTACAAAGAAGCAAGAGAAGTACAAAAAGATAAGAGTGAGTTGCAGAAAGAAGCAGAGAGGTGCTGCAAATGACAAGAGAACTGCAGAAAGAGCCAAGAGGGATGCAAAAAAGGAAAGAGGTGTGCAGAAAGGAACAAAAGAATACAGAAAAAAGGAACAGAGGTGCAAAAAAAGGGAAGAGGGGTGCAAAAGGAAGCATGAGGGGTACGAAAAAAGCAAGAGATGTGCTGAAAAAAACAAAAGAAGTGCGTAAAAAAAGAACAGAGGTGGAGAAAGAGGCAACGGGTGCAGAAAGAGGGAAGAGGGGTGGAAAAAGAGGCAACAAGGTGTAGAAAGAAGCAAGAGAGCCGTAGAAAGAAACATAAGAAGTACAGAAATAAGGAACAGAGGTAAAGATAGAGGCACAAAATGAGCTAAAGGAGGGTAAAGGGATGCAGAAAGAGGCACAAGAGGTGCAGAAAGAAGCAATAGAACTACAAAAAGAAGCAATAGGGGTGCAGAAAGAAGCAAGAGAAGCACAGAAAGAAGCAACAGAGGTGCAGAAAGTGGCTAGAGAAATTCAGAAAGAGGCACAGAGGTGCAGAAACAGGCAGAAGAGGTGTAGAAAGAGATAGCAGGGTTGTAGAAAGAGAGAAGAGAGGTGCCGAAAGAGCCAGAGGTGTTCAGAAATTTTCAAGAGAGGTGAATAAAGAAGCAAGAGAAGTAAGAAACAACAGAGGTGCAGAAGGAAGCAAGAGGGGTACAGAAAGAGGCAAGAAAGGTAGAGAAAGAGGGAAGAGAGGTGCAGAAAAAGGGATGAAGGGTGCAGAAAGAGGCAAGAGGTGTGCAGAAAGAAGCAAGAGAGGTGTAGAAAGAAGCAATAAAAGTACGGAAAGAAACAACAAATGTGCAGAAAGAAGAAAGAGCAGTGCAGAAAGTACCAAGAGACGTGCAAGAAAAGGGAAGAAAGGTGCAGAAAGTGGCAGGACGGTTGCAGAAAGAAGATAGAGAGGCTTAGAAAGAAGCATGAGAAGAAAAGAAAGAAGCAACAGATGTGCAGAATGAGGCAAGGGGGTGCAGACAAGTGCAGAAAGAAGGAAGAGGGTTACTGAAACAGACAAAATATGTGCACACAGAGGCAAGAGAGGTACAGAAAGAACCAACAGAGGTGCAGAAAGTGGCAAGAGAAATTCAGAAAGAGGCAGCAGAGGTGCAGAAACAGACAGAAGAGGTGCAGAAAGAGGGATGAGGGTTGTAGAAAGAGAGAAGATAGGTGGCAAAAGAGGCTGAGGAGTTAAGAAATTTGCAAGAGAGGTGAATAAAAGAAGCAAGAGCAGTACGAAACAACAGAGGTGCAGAAGGAGGAAAGAAGGGTACAGAAAGAGGCAAGAAAGGTAGAGGAAGAGGGAAGAGAGGTGCAGAAAAAGGGAAAAGGTTACAGAAAGAGGAAAGAGGTGTGCAGAAAGAAGCAAGAGAGGTGTAGAAAGAAGCAATAAAAGTGCAGAAAGAAACAACAAATGTGCAGAAAGAAGAAAGAGCAGTGCAGAAAGAACCAACAGAGGTGCAGAAAGAGGCAAGAGGGGTGCATAAAGAGGCAAGAGCAGTGCAGAAAGTACCAAGAGACGTACAAGAAAAGGGAAGAAAGGTGCAGGAAGAGGCAGGACGGTTGCAGAAAGAAGCTAGAGAGGTGTAGAAAGAAGCATGAGAAGTACAGAAAGAAGCAACAGATGTGCAGAATGAGGCAAGGGGTGAAGAAAAAGGCAAGAAAAGTACAGAAAGAAGTAAGAGGGTTACAGAAACAGACAAAAGATGTGCACAAAGAGAAAACAGAGGTGCATACAGAGGCAAGAGAGGTACAGAAAGAACCAACCGAGGTGCAGAAAGAGGCATAAGGGGTGCAGAAATGTGCAGGAGAGTAGCAGATAGAAGCAGGAGTACTGCAGAAAGAAGCAACAGAGGTGCAGAAAGTGGCAAGAGAAATTCAGAAAGAGGCAGCAGAGGTGCAGAAACAGACAGAAGAGGTGCAGAAAGAGGGATGAGGGTTGTAGAAAGAGAGAAGAGAGGTGGCAAAAGAGGCTGAGGAGTTCAGAAATTTGCAAGAGAGGTGAATAAAAGAAGCAAGAGCAGTACGAAACAACAGAGGTGCAGAAGGAGGAAAGAAGGGTACAGAAAGAGGCAAGAAAGGTAGAGGAAGAGGGAAGAGAGGTGCAGAAAAAGGGAAGAAGGTTACAGAAAGAGGAAAGAGGTGTGCAGAAAGAAGCAAGAGAGGTGTAGAAAGAAGCAATAAAAGTGCAGAAAGAAACAACAAATGTGCTGAAAGAAGAAAGAGCAGTGCAGAAAGAACCAACAGAGGTGCAGAAAGAGGCAAGAGGGGTGCATAAAGAGGCAAGAGCAGTGCAGAAAGTACCAAGAGACGTACAAGAAAAGGGAAGAAAGGTGCAGGAAGAGGCAGGACGGTTGCAGAAAGAAGCTAGAGAGGCGTAGAAAGAAGCAAGAGAAGTACAGAAAGAAGCAACAGATGTGCAGAATGAGGAAAGGGGGTGCAGAAAAAGGCAAGAAAAGTGCAGAAAGAAGGAAGAGGGTTACAGAAACAGACAAAAGATTTGCACAAAGAGAAAACAGAGGTGCACACAGAGGCAGGAGAGGTGCAGAAAGAACCAACAGAGGTGCAGAAAGAGGCATAAGGGGTGCATAAATGTGAAGGAGAGTAGCAGATAGAAGCAGGAGTAGTGCAGAAAGAACAACAGAGATGCAGAAAGAGGCAATCGGGATACATATAAAGGCAAAAGAAGTACAGGAAAAAGCAAAAGAGGTACAGAAAGAGGCAAGAGAGGTGCATACAGAGTCAAGATGGATGCAGACATTTGCAAAAGAGGTACAGAAAGAAGCAAGAGAAGTACAGAAAGGAGTAACAGAGATGCAGAAAGAGGCAAGAGGGGTACATAAAGAAGCAAGAGAAGTGCAGAAAGAAGGAACAGAGGTGCAGATAGAGGCAAGAGGGGTGCAGACAGAGGCAAGAGGGGCACAGAAATTCTTTTGACTGGTGCAGAAAGAAACAACAGCAGTACAGAAACAACCAAGAGAGGTGCAGAAAGAGACTAGAGGGGTGAGCACTAGGCAAGAGAAGTGCAGAAAGAAGCAAGAGAGGTGCAGAAAGAAACAAGAGATCTGTAGAAAGAGGCAAGAGAGTTGCAGAAACAGGCAAGAGATACGTAAAAAAAGGTCAGGGGTGCAGAAAGAGGCAAGAGAGGTACAGAAAAAAGCAACAGATGTGCAGAAAGAGGGAAGAGGGATGGAGAACAGGCAAAAGGGGCGTAGAAAGAGGGAACAGGTGGGCAGACTGAGGCAAGAGAGGTACAGAAATAGGGAAGAGGGATACAGAAAAAGGAAACAGGAATACAGAAATTTGGAACAGAGGTTCAGAAAAGCAAGAGCAGTGCAGAAAGAACAAACAGAGGTACAGTAAGAGGGAAGAGGGGTGCATAAAGAAGCAATATAAGTGCAGAAAGAAGGAACAGAGGTGCAGAAAGAGGCAAAAGGGGTGCAGACAGAGGTAAGAGGGGTACAGAAATTCTTAAGACTGATGCAGAAAGAAACAAAAGCAGTACAGAAACAACCAATAGAGGTGCAGAAAGAGGCAAGAGGGGTATAGCAAAAGGCAAGAGAAGTACAGAAAGAAGCAACAGAGGTGCAGAAAGAGACAAGAGAACTATAGAAAGAGGCAAGAGAGTTGCAGAAACAGGCAAGAGATACGTAGAAAGAAGGATCGGGGTGCAGAAAGAGGCAAGAGAGATATAGAACGAGGGAAGACAGGTGCAGAAAACTACAGAAAGAGCCAAGAGGGATACAGAAAGAAAGAAGGGAAGTGCAGAAAGGAGTAACAGAGGTGCAGAAAGAAGCAAGAGAAGTGCAGAAAGAAGCAAGAGAAGTGCAGAAAGAAGGAACAGAGGTGCAGTAATGGGCAAGAGGAGTGCAGGAAGAGGAAGAAAAGTACAAAAAATAAGCTACAGAGGTGCAGAAGGAAGCACGAGAAGTACAGAAAGAGGCAAGAGAGTTGCAGAAACAGGCAGAAGAGGTGCAGAAAGAAGCAAGAGCAATGCAGTAAGAACCACCAGAGTCACGGAAGGAAGCAAGAGGGATGCAGAAAGAGGTAAGAGGGGTGCAGAAATTTGAATGAGAGGTACAGAAAGAAGAAAGAGCAGTGCAGTAAGAAGCAACACAGGTACTGCAGGAGGCAAGAGGGGTACAGACAGAGGCAATTACAGTGCAGAAAGAACTAAGAGACGTGCATGGAAATGGTAGAAGGGAGAATAAAGAGGCATGAGGGGTGCAGGAAGAAAGAAGAGAAGTGGATAAAGAAGCAACAGAGGTGCTGAAAGAGGCACAAAGGGTACAGAAAGAGGCAAGAGGGGTGCAGTAATTTGAATGAGAGGTACAGAAAGAAGAAAGAGCAGTGCAGTAACACAGGTACCGCAAGAGGGGTGCAGACAGAGGCAATTGCAGTGCAGAAAGAACTAAGAGATGTGCAGGAAAATTGTAGAAGGGAGCAAAAAGAGGCATGAGGGGTGCAGAAAGAAAGAAGAGAAGTGCAGAAAGAAGCAACAGAGGTACAGAAAGAGACAAAAGTGGTGCAGAAAGAGGGGAGAGAGGTGGAGAAAGAGGCATGAGATTTGCACAAAGAAGGAAGAGGGGTGTAGAAAAAGGCATGAGGATTGCAGAAAGAAGCAAGTGAGATACAGAAAGAGGCAAGAGTGGTACAAAAAGAGGCAAGAAAAGTACAAAAAGGGGGAAGGGAATTGCTGAAAGAAGCAAGTGAGATGCAGAAAGAGGCAAGACAGGTGCAGTTAGAGGGAAGACGAGTGCAGAAAGAGACACCAGGGGTGCAGAAAAAAGCAACACGGTGCAGAAATAAGCATGGGAAGTGCAGAATGATGCAACAGGGGTGCAGAAAGAGGACACAGGGGGGCAGACAGAGGAAAGAGAGGTGGAAAAACAGGTAAGAGGGGTGCAGAAAGAGGCAAGAGGGGTGAAGAAAGAAGCAAGAGAGGTACAGAAAGAAGCCAGATTAGTGCAAATGAACCAACAGAGGTGCAAAAAGAGGCAAGTGAGGTACAGAAGGAGGCAAGATAACTGTTGAAAGGGGCAAGAGAGTTGCAGATACAGGCACAATGGGTGCAGAAAGATGGAACAGGTGGGCAGAAAGAGGGAAGACAGGTGTAGAAAAAGGCAAGAGGGATGCATAATTTTGGAACAGAGGTGCAGAAAGAAACAAGAGCGGTGCAGAACCGACAAAAGTGCTGAAATAGGAAAGAGGGGTACGGAAAGAGGCAAGTGATGTGCAGAAAGAGGCAAGAGAGGTGCAGTAAAAGGCAACAGAGGTGCAGAAAGATGAGGGAGAGGTGCAAAAACAAGCAAGAGATGTGCATAAGAGGTAATATAATTGCTGAAAGAAGCAACAGAGGTGTAAAAAGAAGCAAGAGAAGTGCAAAAAGATGCAAATGAGGTGCAGAAAGAAGCTGAGAGGTGCAGAAAATGACAAGAGATCTGCAGAAAGAGGCAAGAGTGATGCAAAAAAGGAAAGAAGTGTGCAGAAAGGAACAAAAGAATGCAGAAAAAAGGAACAGAGGTGCAACAAAAGGGAAGAGGGGGCAGAAAGAAGCATGAGGGGTGCAGAAAGAAGCAAGAGATGTGCAGAAAAAAACAAAAGAAGTTCATAAAAAAGAACAGAGGTGCAGAAAGAGGTAACAGGGGTGCATAAAGAGGGAAGAGGGGTGGAAAAAGAGGCAAAATGTGCAGAAAGAAGAAAGAGAGCTGTGGAAAGAAACATAAGAAGTACAGAAATAAGGAATAGAGGTACAGAGAGAGGCACAAAAGGAGCAGAAAGAGGATAAAGGGATGCGGAAAGAGGCACAAGAGGTGCAGGAAGAAGCAAGAGAAGTACAAAAAGAAGCAATAGAGGTGTAGAAATAAGCAAAAGAAGTACAGAAAGAAGCAACAGAGGTGCAGAAACAGGCAGAAGAGGTACAGAAAGAGGTAGCAGGGTTGTAGAAAGAGAGAAGAGAGGTGGCGAAAGAGGCAGAGGTGTTCAGAAATTTGCAAGAGAGGTGAATAAAGAAGCAAGAGAAGTAAGAAACAACAGAGGTGCAGAAAGAAGCAAGAGAGGTACAGAAAGAGGCAAGAAAGGTAGAGAAAGAGGGAAGAGAGGTGCAGAAAAAGGGAAGAAGGGTGCAGAAAGAGGAAAGGGGTGTGCAGAAAGAAGCAAGAGAGGTGTAGAAAGAAGCAATAAAAGTGTGGAAAGAAACAACAAATGTGCAGAAAGAGGCAGAGGTGTTCAGAAATTTGCAAGAGAGGTGAATAAAGAAGCAAGAACAGTAAGAAACAACAGAGGTGCAGAAGGAGGAAAGACGGGTACAGAAAGGGGCAAGAAAGGTAGAGAAAGAGGGAAGAGAGGTGCAGGAAAAGGGAAGAAGGGTGCAGAGAGAGGCAAGAGGTGAGCAGAAAGAAGCAAGAGAGGTGTAGAAAGAAGCAATAAAAGTAGGGAAAGAAACAACAAATGTGCAGAAAGAAGAAAGAGCTGTGCAGAAAGAACCAACAGAGGTGCAGAAAGAGGCAAGAGGGGTGCAGAAAGAGGCAAGATCAGTGCAGAAAGAACCAAGAGATGTGCAAGAAAAGGGAAGAAAGGTGCAGAAAGAGGCAGGACGGTTGCAGAAAGAAGCTTGAGAGGCATACAAAGAAGCATGGGAAGTACAGAAAGAAGCAACAGATGTGCAGAATGAGGCAAGGGGGTGCAGAAAAAGGCAAGAAAAGTGCAGAAAGAAGGAAGAGGGTTACAGAAACAGACAAATGATGTGCACAAAGAGAAAACAGAGGTGCACAGAGGCAGGAGAGGTGCAGGAAGAACCAACAGAGGTGCAGAAAGAGGCATAAGCGGTGCAGAAATGTGCAGGAGAGTAGCATATAGAACCAGGAGTAGTGCAGAAAGAAGCAACAGAGGTGCAGAAAGAGTCAATCGAGATACATATAGAGGTAAAAGAAGTACAGGAAAAAGCAAAAGAGGTACAGAAAGAGGCAAGAGAGGTGCATAGAGATGGATGCAGACATTTGAAAAAGAGGTACAGAAAGAAGCAAGAGAATTCCGGAAAGGAGTAACAGAGGTGCAGAAAGAGGCAAGAGGGGTACATAAAGAAGCAAGAGAAGTACAGAAAGAAGGAACAGAGGTGCGGAAGGAGGCAAGAGGGGTGCAGACAGAGGCAAGAGGGGTACAGAAATTCTTAAGACAGGTGCAGAAAGAAACAACAACAGTACAGAAACATCCAACAGAGGTACAGAAAGATGCAAGAGAGAGGTGTAGCAATAGGCAAGAGAAGTGCAGAAAGAAGCAACAGAGGTGCAGAAAGAAATAAGAGAACTGTAGAAAGAGGCAAGAGAGTTGCAGAAACAGGCAAGAAATAAGTTAAAAAAAGGTCAGGGGAGCAGAAAGAGGCACGAGAGGTGCATAAAAAAGCAAGAGAGTTGCAAAAAGACGGAAGAGGGATGGAGAAAGAGGCAAAAGGGGTGTAGAAAGAGGGAACAGATGTGCAGACTGAGGCAAGAGAGGTACAGAAAAAGGGAAGAGGGATACAGAAGAAAGGAAAGAGGGATGCAGAAATTTGGACCAGGGGTGCAGAAAGAAGCAAGAGCAGTGCACAAAGAACAAACAGAGGTGCAGAAAGAGGGAAGAGGGGTGCAGAAAGAGGCAAGTGATGTTCAAAGAGGCAAGAGAGGTGCAGAAAGTGGGAAGAGAGGTATAGAAAGAGGCATGAGAGTTGCTCAAAGAGGGAAGAATGGTACAGAAAAAGGAATGAAGTTTGCAGAAAGAAGCAAGGGAGGTACAGAAAGAGGCAAGAGAGTTGCAGAAAGAGGTAAGAGACGTACAGAAAGAGGCAATAAATGTGCAGAAAGAGGCAAGAGGATTACTGAAAGAAGCAACAGAGGTGTAGAAAGAAGCAAGAGAAGTGCAGAAAGAGGAAATACAGGTACAGTTAGAGGGAACATGAGTGCAGAAAGAGACACCAGGGGTGTCGAAAGGAGCAAGACAAGTGCAGAAAGAAGCATGGGAATTGCAGAATGAAGCAACAGGAGTGCAGAAAGAGGCAAGAGAAGTGTAGAAAGAAGCAACAGAGGTGCAGAAGGAGGCAAGAGTACTGCAGAAAGAGGCCAGAGCATTTCCACAACAGGCAAAAAAGGTACAGAAAGATGGAACAGGGGTGCAGAGAGAGGAAACAGAGGTAGAAAAACAGGTAAGAGGGGTGCAGAAAAAGGCAAGAGGGGTGCAGAAATTTGTAAGAGAGGTGCAGTAAGAAGCAAGATCAGTGCAAACGAACCAACAGAGTTACTAAAAGAGGCAAGTGAGGTGCAGAAGGAGGCAAGACACCTGCAGAAAAAGGCAAGAGAGTTGCAGAAATAGGCAAAAGGGGTACATAAAGATGGAACTGATGGGCAGACTGAGACGTCAGGAGGGATGCAGAAATTTGGAACAGAGGTGTAGAAAGAAGCAAGAGCAGTTCAGAAAGAACCAACGAAGATGCAGAGAGAGGCAACAGAGGAGCAGAAAGACACATGAAAAATACAGAAACAAGCAAGAGAAGTGCAGAAAGAGGCAAGAGAATTGCTGAAAGAAGAAACAGAGCAAGAGAAGTGTAGAAAGATGCAAGTGAGGTGCAGTAAGAGGCGCAGAGAGGTGCAGAAAATGACAAGAAAACTGCAGAAAGAGGCAAGAGGGATGCAAAAAAGGGAAGAAGGGTGAAGAAAGAAGCAAGAAAGTTGCAGAAACAAACAAAAGATGTGCAGAAAGAAGGAACAGAGGTGCAGAAACAAGTAAGATTGGAGCAAAAAGAGGGAAGAGGGCTGCAGAAAGAGGCACAAGGGTTGCAGAAAGAAACAATAGAAGTGCAGAAAGAACAAGAAGTACATAAAGAATTAACAGAGGTGCAGAAAGAGGGATTAGAGGTGGAAAAAGAGGAATGAGAAGTGCATAAAGAAGCAATAGAGATGCAAAAAAGAGAAACAGGGGAGGAGAAAGTGGCGAGATGGGTACAGAAGAAAGCAAGAGAGATGCAGAAAGAAACAAAAGAAGAACAGAAAGAGGCAAGAGGGGTGCAGAAAGAAGCAACAGAGGTGCAGAAGGAAGCAAGACAACTGCAGAAAGAGGAAAGAGCATTGCAAAAACATGCAAAAGAGGTACAGAAAGAGGGAACAGGGGTGCAGACAGAGGGAAGAAAGGTGGAGAAACAGGTAAGAGGTGTAGAAAGAGGCCAGAGGGGAGCAGAAATTTGCGAAAGATGTGCAGAAAGAAGCAAGATCAGTGCAAAAGAACAAACAGAGGTGCAAAAAGAGGCAAGTGAAGTGCAGAAGGAGGCAAGAGAACTGCAGAAAGAGGCAAGCAAGTTGCAGAAACAGGCAAAAGAAGTGCAAAAAGAGGGAACAGGTGGGCAAACTGAGACAAGAGAGGTACAGAAGAGGGAAGAACAGTGTTGATGATGTGGAAATTTGAAACAGACTTGCAGAAAGAAGCAAGAGCAGCGGAGAAAAAACCAACAGAGTTGCAGAAAGAGGGAAGAGGGTGCAGAAAGAGGCAAGTGATATGCAGAAAGAAGCTAAAGAGAGGTGCAGAAGCTGGCAAGAGAGGTGCAGAAAGACGCAAGAGAGGTGTGGAAAAAAGCAAGAGAATTACAGAAAGAGGCTAGAGAATTGCTGAAAGAAGCAACAGAGGTGTAGAAAGAAGAAAGAAAAGTGCAGAGAGATGCTAGTGAGGCGCAGAAAGAGGCGGAGAGGTGCAGAAAATGATAAGAGAACTTCAGAAAGAGGCGAAAGGGATGCAAAAAAAGGAAGAAGGGCGCAGAAAGGAACGAAAGAAGTGCAGAGAAAAGGAACAGAGGTGCAAGAAGAGGGGTGCAGAAAGAGGCATTAGGGGTGCAGAAGGAAGCAAGAGATGTGCAGAAACAAACAAAAGAATTGTATAAAAAAGGAACAGAGGTGCAGAAAGGGGCAACAGGGGTGCCGAACAAGACAACAGGGGTGCATAAAGAGGTAAGAGGGGTGGAGAAAGAGGCAAGGGGTTGTAGAAAGAAGCAAGAGAGCTGTAGAATAAAACATTAGAAGTGCAAAAAGAAGGAACATAGGTGCAGAGAGAGGCAAGAACGGTGCAGAAAGAGGGTAAAGGGATGCAGAAAGAGGCACAAGAGGTGCAGAAAGAAGCAAGAGAAGTACAGAAAGAACAAACAGAGGTGCAGAAAGAGGGAAGAGGGGTGCAGAAAGAGGCATGAGAGTTGCACAAAGAGGGAAGAGAGGTACATAAAAAGGCATGAAGGTTGCAGAAAGAAGCAAGTGAGGTACAGAAAGAGGCAAGAGAGGTGGAGAAAGAGGTAAGAGACATACAGAAAGAGGCAATAAAAGTGCAGAAAGAGGCAAGAGAATTGCTGAAAGAAGCCACAGAGGTGTAGAGAGAAGCAAGAGAAGTGCAGAAAGAGGCAAGACAGGTCCAGTTAGAGGGAACACGAATGCAGAAAAAGACACCAGGGGTGCAGAAAGGAGCAACACAAGTGCAGAAAGAATCATGGGCAGTGCAGAAAGAAACAAAAGAAGAGCAGAAAGAGGCAAGAGGGGTGAAGAAAGAAGCAACAGAGGTGCAGAAAGAGGGAAGAGGGTGCAGAAAGAGGCAAGTGATATGCAGAAAGAGGCAAGAGAGGTGCAGAAAGACGCAAGAGAGGTGCAGAAACAAGCAAGAGAAGTACAGAAAGAGGCTAGAGAATTGCTGAAAGAAGCAACAGAGGTGTAGAAAGAAGAAAGAGAAGTGCAGAGAGATGCAAGTGAGGTGCAGAAAGGAGGCGGAGAGGTGCAAAACATGATAAGAGAACTTCAGAAAGGGGCGAAAGGGATGCAAAAAATGGGAGAAGGGCGCAGAAAGTAATGAAAGAAGTGCAGAGAGAAGGAACAGAGGTGCAAAAAGAGGGAAGAGGGGTGCAGAAAGAGGCATTGGGGTGCAGAACGAAGCAAGAGATGTGCATAAACAAACAAAAGAAGTGTATAAAAAGGAACAGAGGTGCAGAAAGGGGCAACAGGGGTGAGGAAAGAGGCAACAGGGGTACAGAAAGAGGAAAGAGGGGTGGAGAAAGCGGTTACGGGGTATAGAAAGAAGCAAGAAAGCTGTAGAATGGAACATTAGAAGTGCAGAAAGAAGGAACATAGGTGCAGACAGAGGCAAGAAAGGTGCAGAAAGAGGGTAAAGGGATGCAGAAAGAGGCAAAGGGTTGCAGAAAGAAGGGACAGAGGTGCAGAAAGAACCAGAAGTGCAGAAAGAAACAACAGAGTTGCAAAAAATGGATGAGGGGTGAGAAAAGAGACAAGAGAAATGCAGAAAGAAGCAACAGAGATGCAAAAAGGAGGAACAGGGGTGGAGAATGTGGTGAGACAGATGCAGAAAGAAGCAAGAGAGGTGCAGACAGAAACAGAAGAGCAGAAAGAAGGAACAGGTGTGCAGAAAGAGGTAAGAGAAGTACAGTAAGAAGCAACAGAGGTACAGAAGAAGTGAAGAGGGGTGCAGAAAGAAGCAATAAAGTTGCAGAAAGAAAAAAAAGAAGTGCAGAAAGAAGGAACAGGGGTGCAGAAAGAGGCATGAGGGGAGCAGAAAGAGAGAAGAGGGTGTAGAAAGAGGCAAATTGTTGCAGGAAGAAGGGACAGAGGTGCAGAAAGAACCAGAAGTGCAGAAAGAAGCAACAGAGGTACAGAAAGAGGGATGAGGGGTGAGAAAAGAGACAAGAGAAATGCAGAAAGAAGCAACAGAGATGCAAAAAGGGGGAACACAGGTGGAGAATGTGGTGAGACAGGTGCAGAAAGAAGCAAGAGATGTAGTCAGAAACAGAAGAAGAGCAGAAAGAAGGAACAGGCGTGCCGAAAGAGGTAAGAGTGGTGCAGAAAGACCAAAGAGCGGTGTAGAAAGAAGCACGAGTGGTACAAAAAGAAGCAAGAGGGGTGCAGAAAGAAGAAAGAATTGTGCAGAAAGATGCAACAGATGTGCAGAAACAGGCAAGAAGGGTGCAAAAAGAGTTAAGAGGGGTGCAGAAAGACGTACAAGAGGTACACAAAGAAGCAAGAGAGGTGCAAAAAGAAGCAACAAAGATGCTGAAAGAAGGAAGAGGGGTGAAATAAAGAGACTAGAGAGGTGCAGTATGAAGCAACAGGGGTGCAGAAAGCGAAAAGGGGTAGAGAAAGAGGCAAGAGGGGTGCAGAAGGAAGTAAGAGAGGTGCATAAAGAGGCAAGAGGAGTGTTGAAAGAGAAGAGGGGTGGAGTAAGAGGCACAGGGGGTGCAGAAAGAAGCAAGAGAGGTACAGAAAGACGTAAGATATGTACAGAAAGAAGCAACAGAGATGCAGAAACAGGTAAGAGAGGTACAGAAAGAGGCAAGAGGGGTGCAGAAATTTGCAAAAGATTTGCAGAAAGAAGCTAGATCCGTGCAAAAGGACTAATAGAGGTGCAAAAAGAGGCAAATGAGGTGCAGAAGGAGGCAAGAGAACGGCAGAAAGAGGCAAGCGGGTTGCAGAAACAGGCAAAAGGGGTACAGAAAGAGGGAACAGGTGGGCAGACTGAGACAAGAGAGGTACAGAAGAGGGAAGAAGGGTGCAGAAATAGGCAAGAGGGATGCAGAATTTTGGAACAGACTTGCAGAAAGAAGCAAGAGCAGTGGAGAAAAAAACAACAGAGGTGCAGAAAGAGGGAAGAGGGGTGCAGAAAGAGGCAATTGATATGCAGAAAGAGGCAAGAGAGGTGCAGGAAGAGGCAAGAGAGGTGCAGAAAGATGAAAGAGAGGTACAGAAACAAGCAACAGAAAGGGGCAAGAGAATTGCTGAAAGAAGCAACAGAGGTGTAGTAAGAAGAAAGAGAAGTGCAGAAAGATGCAAGTGAGGTGCAGAAAGAGGCGGAGAGGTGCAGAAAATGATAAAAGAACTGCAGAAAGAGGTGAATGGGATGCACAAAATGGAAGAAGGGCGCAGAAAGTAACTAAAGAAATGCAGAAAGAAGGAACAAAGGTGCAAAAAGAGGGAAGAGGGGTACAGAAAGGGGCACGAGGGGTGCAGAAAGAAGCAAGACATGTGCAGAAACAAACAAAAGACGTGTATAAAAAAGGAACAGAGGTACAGAAAGTGGCAATAGGGGTCCAGAAAGAAGCAACAGGGGTGCAGAAAGAGGGAAGAGGGGTGGAGAAAGAGGCAAGGGGTGTAGAAAGAAGCAAGAGAGCTGTAGAATGAAACATTCCTTGAACGCCGACCGATCATTGCTGGCATTTAAGGGGCTTGTTCTGGTCGCGCAGTGTTTACGAGGCTCCGTTTTTTGATTCTGAATTGTTGCAATAAGCAGAATTGGGCAACATCGCTCTCTCTGGGGGGAATGATGAATCTTTTGTTGTTAAAATGTGTATTTGCGCTAGGGTTTTACCTTCTGAACAATTTTGGGAAAATCTTTTTAAAAATGTATATTTAAATTTTTGGGGGGTGACCTCTGCTACCTTGAGCTACACTACACTTGGGGGCTGAATTTTTGCAAAGAACACATCTTTTTCGGGACATGCTTCGTCCCTAGTGGCCATCTTTCAATTGCCACGCGCTGACGGAGGTCAGTGTTCCATTTCTTGCACGCCAACCAATCCTTGATGGCAGTTAAGAACGATGGTCTTGACACGCAGCGGTTATGCGCAGCTGCCGCGCCAATGTCGTGACAAAGGCACGACAAAGGCAAGACCGTCTGCGACTGTCCGAGACCGTCCGGGACCTGGGGCCAGGACTTATGCCCAAAATTCTGCCTCCCTCAAGCCCACTACACAATATTCCTCAGACCAGCTGCTTAGTTTGCGAGGTATGGTGGGCACTAATTGTAGCTTACTATGTCCTCTAGAGGCCAACTCCTTATGTAGTGGTTGCAACTACTGTTTCAATAGTCTTAGGTCAAACATGGTCATTAGTCCTACTGTTGAAGGTTCGAGGGAGCAGGAACTGCCACAAAATTCACCAAGTAATGACAACATTTATAATTTTGGGAGTTTTAATTGTCACTTCCTCCCAATACATAAGGAGGACATCTTTAAACTGCTAAACAGCAAAGAACCTGATGCTATTTTTTTGACTGAAACTTGGTTGAATGATAGCTCAGCTCTGGATGTGGCGACTGCCCTTCCCGATAATTATACTATAATCAGGAGAGATAGAATCCTTAGGAAAGGTGGAGGGATTTTGATTATTTTTAAAAGAAGCTATTCATGTAAACTGGAAGATTTTCCTTTGGCAGACTGTGAGGCTGCCCTTTTTAAACTTACGCTTTTGCCCCAGTTTATTTTATCTGGGGCACGGATTTATCGTCCCCCAGGACCGGCTGGTTCTTGGCTGCCCCTACTTTCTGATTTGTTAGCCCCTTGGCTACTCAAATTGGCTATTTTTACAGTTTTAGGCGACTTAAACCTTCATCTTGAAAGTAATGAATGTTTAGCAAGTAAGGCCCTGATTGCAGATTTATCTGCGTTGAATTTACCTCTTTGCAATAAAGGCCCCACATGCATAGCTGGTCATTTATTGGATCCTATATTTTCTAACTTGTCGGATATCATGTGTCCTCCTGCACTGCCTTTATGTTGGTCCGATCACTTTGCAGTTAACTTTCAACACAGAAGTCCATTAAAACTGGCTCCATTATTACCTGATATATCAGGCCGGTCCAGAAATTGGGGAAAACTGGATATAGAAAAATGTAACCAATTATTGCTAAATAATGTCCCTTGTCTTAATTCTATATCACTTTCTTCTTTGGACAGTATTTATTATTGGATTGCCTCCGCATCTAACGCATGCCTCCCACCTTCTGTGAAAAAATTTAATAATCATCGTCCTCCTGCCCCCTGGTTTACAGAGCAGTTAAAGGCTGAAAACAGTAAGTGTAAAGCCATCGAAAGAAGTTCGGAGACGGGAAGAGCAAGAGATGTACAGTAAGAAGCAACAGAGGTGCAGAAGGAGCGAAGAGGGGTGCCTAAGGGGGCAAGAGAGGTACAGAAAAAAGCAACAGAGGTGCAGAAAGAGGGAAGAAGGATGGAGAAAGAGGCAAGAGGGGTGCAGAAAGATGCAAGGATATTGCAGAAAGAAAAAAAAGAAGTGTAGAAAGAAGGAACAGGGGTGCAGAAAGAGGCATGAGGGGAGCAGAAAGAGGGAAGAGGGTGCAGAAAGAGGCAAAGGGTTGCACAAAGAAGGGACAGAGGTGCAGAAAGAACCAGATGTGCAGAAACAGGCACAAGGGGTGCAAAAAGAGGGAAGAGGGGTACAGAAAGAGGTACAAGAGGTACACAAAGATGCAAGAGAGGTGCAGAAAGAAGTAACAAAGATGCTGAAAGAGGGAAGAGAGTTGGAGAAAGAGACAAGAGAGGTGCAGAAAGAAACAACAGAGTTGCAGAAAATAGGAAGAGGGTAGAGAAAGATGCAAGAGGGGTGCAGAAAGAAGTAAGAGAGATACATAAAATAACAAAAGAAGTACAGAAAGAAGGAAGAGAGGGGCAGAAAGAGGTAAGAGGAGTATAGAAAGAGAAGAGGGGTGGAGTAAGAGACACAGGGGGTGCAGAAAGAAGCAAGAGATGTACAGAAATATGTAAGATAAGTACAGAAAGAAGCAACAGACATGCAGAAAGGGGTAAGAGGGGTGGAGAAAGAGGCAAGAGGGGTGCAGAAAGAAGCAAGAGAGTGGCAGAAAGAAACAAAAGTACAGAAAGAAGGAACAGAGGTGCAGAAAGAGGAAGGAGGGGTACAGACAGAAGGAAGAGGGGTACAGAAAGAGGTAAGCGAGGTACAGAAAGAGGTAAGAGGGGTCCACAAAGAAGCATGTGAGGTGCAGAAAGAGGCAACACAGGTGCAGAAAGAGGCAAAAGAGGTATTGAAAGTAGAAGAGATGAGCAGAAAGAGCCAAGAGAAGTGCAGAAAAAGAAAGGTGGAGAAACAAGCAGCAGAAATGTAGAAACAAGCAAGAGAGGTGCATAAAGAAGCAAGAGTGGCTTGCACAGCATTAGTACCAGTTTAACACCCACATTTCCTAACAGGTGACCATTCTAGGTTTACAAAGGACATTCCACCATGCTGTAACACTTGTCTCTGCACTTTGGTAACGTTTGAGCCGTTTGAGCTAGACACAAGCCTTTTTTTGTTCAAATCTACAGGTTAGGCAGCAGATGATGGATTATGGGGCTAATCGTAAAATTAATAATTTTGCAAAAGTTGGTGCAACCAAACAGTCGCATAATTCCAGTGGCCCTGCTCATACTTCTGACTAGGTCCAGAAGTGCTCCTCAGTGATTCCTTCTTTTTTTAGTGTAATTGAGTTCATATTTTAGCTTTTATGGAAACGAGGAACACTAAACCTGAGGTTACCACTCCACAAAACAGACTACCATACCCCATAATTGCTCTCCATAACACATAATCCCACTCTTCATAGTTCCTATACACTAAATACCACATACTTTCTATCCACATAATTTCACTGCACAACATATCACATAACTCCACTACACACAACATACATCCAGTCCACTCCAAAAAAATATTTTAAAAAACGTTTACATTTACAATGGCAATAGTTCTAACTCTTGCAAATGCGAGGCCTATTAAATTGCAAATGCTTCTTTAACTGGTAGTCACGTTTGCAGAGTGGTGGAAAAAGGGGGGTGGCCTCTGAAGAACTCTTAGCAATCCTACTGTTGGGACTTAGTGGAGGTAGCAGGAGGGGTAGTTGGCCCCCAAGGACAATAACTCCTGTTACCTCCAGTAAGCCCCACACAGTTTTATTTCTAAGTTCTGATAGCAAGCCATGCCCCCACCAATCTGAAATCGCGCTCCCTTATGCGCTCTTGGATGGGGATTAAAGTCCACTTTGCTGCTTGGGGTCCTTAGGGGCCAACTATCCTACCTGATACCTCCAGTATGCCCCAGATGGTGGGATTGCTGATAGGTGGACACAGGCCACACCCCCTTTGCCCATCACTCTGCAAAAGCGCCTCCTGGCACACTCTTGGTTTGGGGATGAAGTCCCCTTGCCTCCTGAGGGTCCCTGGGACCAATAGGACCACAAAGGTACCTCCAGTATACCCCACACCACTGGGTTGCTGAGAGTGGTCTGAGGCTAAACCCCCTTTTTACACCACTCTGCAAACACTCCTCCTGGCACACTGCTCCTCGGGATATGAAGTCCACTTGTGTACTGAGGTCTTTCGGACACAAGAGGACCTCATCGCCCCACCAGCAGTGCGCCAAGAGGCACGTTTGCAGAGTGGTGTAAAAAGGGTCATGGCCACGGACCACCTCTCAGCAATACCACTGTGTGGGGATTACTGGAGGTACCTGGTGGCCTAGTAGGCCCCTAAGGACCCTTAGGATTGAAGCCAACTTAATTTCCCAGTTCAGAACGCGCCAGGAGGCATGTTTGCACCGTGGTGCAGGAAGGGGCATGGCCTCTGACAAGATGTCGGCTTTTCTTTAAAAAAATATTTGTAGATGGAGGCTTGACCCCCTGCCGCAAATAATTTAAAGCCCTGGGGAGGTAATGAGGCCCCTGCCCTAAAATGTAATTGCCCTGAGGAGGTGGTAGTCCTTGGGTCAGCATGGGGGTCAGGTGCCCCCATGCATTTTTTTAAAAAGCACAGGGGAGGTGGCTGTCCTCAGGGCTGCGGGTCCACATGCCCCCGCATATGATTAACTAAGCCCCGGGGAGGTGGCATTCAGGGACCTGGCCCACCAGGGGGAATATAGAAAAGGAAGTGCGGTAGCCCGCTCTTCATTTTTTTTTCGAGATAGATTCGTGGACCCAGCGCGAATGTAGCCGTTAAAAAAGAAAAAAATGCTTTCTTGTCCTTGGGGCAGGCCTGCCCCCTTTTCTTGTTTTTATCCTTCTTTTAACTGATTCCTTGTGACTCAGGGGCATATTACCAAGGCAGGCAAAATGAAATTACGCCGCTTTTGCAGCCGTGTTCGGCAGCAAAGCGGCAATAATTAAATCGCCCTATTAGCAAGCTGTCGCTAACATCAGTTAACGACAGCTTTTAGGTGTTAGCGAGTGGTATGGGGCCCCCTTTGCATGTCAGCGATATTTATTGCTAATGACATGCAAAGTGGGCATATCCAACCTGTTAGCGACTGAAAGCAGTCGCTAACATTGCTATCGCCTATTGTCAAAGCAGGCGTAGCAATTAAAATATTCACGCTAAACGCAAATATCGCCAAATCCCAATGCCTGCTCAGATCACTTCTTAGCCTGTATATCCAATGGGAGGTGGATATTCAGGTTAAGTCCCTATTAGCGATAATGCCTGAATATCGCTGAATTTCCAGCGATATTCACGCATTTCGCCGCTATCGCCGGATATTTTATCGCTTTGGAGATAAACGTTGGTAATAGCACGTTATCTCTGCGGCAAAATCCTGCGATGCGCGCGATAAAAAAATGTCTCTAAGCATATTTAGCGATAAATATCGCTAGTTGTTGATACTATGCCCCTCAGTTTTACTGAGTCACAAGATGGCTTCCAATACATTCAATTCTCAAACTAGTGATCATCTCCGGTCAGCTCCTGTCTTTAAAGTTTCGGGGTGATTTTCCAAGCGGGGGCCGAGAAAAATGGGGGGTCCCAAAATGTGTTTTCACCATGTTATTTTCCATAGGAAACTTCAAACAAAGCAACAGCCAAAACTGCGGAACGGAAATACACCAAATTTGGCAAAAAGGTAGCCCTTGGTTCAGAAAGAGTCAATTAAATGGTGTAAATCAGTTCAGTAGTTCCTGAGAAATTAGAAAAAGAAAAAGTTTCAATATCTATGGCTGCGGTGAGGTCGCCAACCCTCCCAATCATGAGCTTCATTCTAATTAGCTGCCAATACTCCAAACCAGGAAGTGTTGGCAGCCATCTTGTGAAGGTAGAACCGAGTCACAAGAAAACAGTAGAAAAAAAGATTAAAAAAGAAAAGGGGGCAGGGTAGAAACACCCTGACCCCCTAGGCCTGCTCAGGGGGTCCCACAAGGACATCAGTGATGTCATCAGTGATGTCACTGACCATGTCATGAATGATGTAATATCTGGCATCATCAGAAGTGCATTGAGGGTGCGCGAGTTATAGTTAGCTGAACTAACTATAATGGGGCAATTTCTATGGTTTTGTACGAGTGAAATGTTCAACTAATTATAACGCCCCTGAAACCTATTGTTTTTTCAGTGAATCTATATATATTTATACACAGACACACACATATATATGTATATATATATATATATATATATATATATATATATATATATATATATATATATATATATATTGCACACATCTCTCCTCAAGAAGAAGAATTGAATACGCACTCACAGAGTCATTCCGGTTTCCCTCGATTTATTTTCATTTGGCATTCAGTTATCCAGCACAAAGCACCGACGCATTTTGCTGTGAACACACAGCTTTCTCACGGTCAATACACAGACATTACTGAGCCCCTCCTATTTCTATAGGGTACCGCCAGAACTTTACATTGACGAAACGTCACTTCCTGTGTACCTTTCAGTGGAAGTGACATGGGAATTGTAGTTCTCATTACAATTTGGACTACCATTTCACGAGTGATACAAAAGTATTGGTATTCTGTTACAATTCTGGTCATGCAGTCGATCATTTTGATACAATGTATATCTTATGCCTGATTATTTGAATCCTTGTTAATATCAATGTACGTATTACCGCACGTTTTTTATGCATAAGAAAAAATCAAACATTTAGTGCCCTCTAGTGGGCCTATACCTTCTTGTAATACATTATTTGCCCTCCAGTGGGCTATGGAACATCGACATGCTGGATATTAATGACCATTCTAAAAATGTCCTTGATGACCGTAAGAGTACTTATTCATAATTATGTAACCACTCCCAGTGTCCTTGAACATTATAACATTTCCCAACTCATTTCATCCTGTTACTGATTCCCATTGTCCACTCTGTCTGCACTGTAACAAAGGACCACAATTTAAAGCAGAGATCAAAATCACAGATGTACATAAAGTTCTTCACTTTGGTTAAGACCTGTCGGGGTCATCGTCCTAAAGTTTAGTATTTGTCGTGACTCTCGGCATCTTAAAGTTTTTTCTCTGTCCCCCCGTCTGTCATGTGGGAGGATTGTTTCCAAGGCATAGAACTTTAAAAGTGTCCAGTCTCCATTATGTAGTTGCTCCATGTGCTTAGCCACAGCATTATTGCGATCTTTATTTACTGTGGCTCTCACATGTTCCAGGATTCTTTTTTTTTATTCCTTTTTGGTGCTTCCGATGTATTTCAATGCACACGGGCATTCTATCACGTATACTACATGGGTACTTTGACAGTTTATTAGTTCCTTTATTTTCCATGTTTTGTTATTTGGCATTGTCACTTCCTTTTTATTCACAGCTATTTGACACACCTTACAGTGTTGACATTTGATGAATCCTTTTGTTTTCATCCACTGTATACCTTTCTTTCTTCTGGTGTGGTCTTTGTAATGGCTCTGTATTAATCTATCTTTTGGATTTCTTGATCTTCTATATGTTACTTGTGGGTGCTTGCCCAATATTTTGCTTGTTGTGGGATCTAATTGTAACAGTTTCCAGTTTTTCCTGATTATGTTAACAATTTGTTTGGATTCCCTTGTGTATTCGAGGATTAGTCTTATTTTTCTGTCACTTTTTTGATTGTTCAATTCAGTATTCAGTATTGATGGTGTATGAAAACTGCTCGCGTGTATGTGAATCTTAAGTTGGTACTGGATGAGTTTAAGATTTGGAAATATGTTTCAAATTCTTGACTTGTACCTTCCCATACAATGAGAAGGTCATCAATGTATCTGACCCATTTGGCAATTTTGTTCACCTTCTCATTGTATGGGAAGGTACAAGTCAAGATTTTGAAACATATTTCCAAATCTTAAACTCATCCAGTACCAACTTAAGATTCACATACACCATCAACAAAACAAAAGCAATATTCCTGGACACAGAAATATACATTCACAATGATTGAGTTGAAACTACTCTACACAGGAAGGAAACTGCAACAAACTCAACATTACACGCGAGCAGTTTTCATACACCATCAGTAATAGAAAACATCCCGTATGGAGAATTTTTAAGACTGCGACGGATCTGCTCAGAAGAAAAAGAATGGAAAAAGACAAGCTATGAAATGGCACAAAGGTTTAAAAACAGAGGGTACAACAAAAAAGTCATTGAAAGAAGTTGGAAAAGAGCAAATGCTAAAGAACGAAGGGAAGCCCTCACATCCAAAAAGAAAAATACTGAATTCAACAATCAAACAAGTGACAGAAAAATAAGACTAATCCTCGACTACAAGAGGGAACCCAAACAAATTGTTAACATAATCAGGAAAAACTGGAAACTGTTACAATTAGATCCCACAACAAGCAAAATATTGGGCAAGCACCCACAAGTAACATATAGAAGATCAAGAAATCTAAACGATAGATTAATACAGAGCCATTACAAAGACCACACCAAAAGAAAGAAAGGTATACAGTGGATGAAAACAAAAGGATTCATCAAATGTCAACACTGTAAGGTGTGTCAAATAGCTGTGAATAAAAAGGAAGTGACAATGCCAAATAACAAAACATGGAAAATAAAGGAACTAATAAACTGTCAAAGTACCCATGTAGTATACGTGATAGAATGCCCGTGTGCATTGAAATACATCGGAAGCACCAAAAAGGAATAAAAAAAAAGAATCCTGGAACACGTGAGAGCCACAGTAAATAAAGATCGCAATAATGCTGTGGCTAAGCACATGGAGCAACTACATAATGGAGACTGGACACTTTTAAAGTTCTATGCCTTGGAAACAATCCTCCCACATGACAGAGGGGGGGACAGAGAAAAAACGTTAAGATGCCGAGAGTCACGACAAATACTAAACTTTAGGACGATGACCCCGACAGGTCTTTACCAAAGTGAAGAACTTTATGTACATCTGTGATTTTGATCTCTGCTTTAAATTGTGGTCCTTTGTTACAGTGCAGACAGAGTGGACAATGGGAATCAGTAACAGGATGAAATGAGTTGGGAAATGTTATAATGTTCAAGGACACTGGGAGTGATTACATAATTATGAATAAGTACTCTTACGGTCATCAAGGAAATATTTAGAATGGTCATTAATATCCAGCATGTCGATGTTGCATAGCCCACTGGAGGGCAAATAATGTATTACAAGAAGGAATAGGCCCACTAGAGGGCACTAAATGTTTGATTTTTTCTTATGCATAAAAAACGTGCGGTAATACGTACATTGATATTAACAAGGATTCAAATAATCAGGCATAAGATATACATTGTATCAAAATGATCGACTGCATGACCAGAATTGTAACAGAATACCAATACTTTTGTATCACTCGTGAAATGGTAGTCCAAATTGTAATGAGAACTACAATTCCCATGTCACTTCCACTGAAAGGTACACAGGAAGTGAAGTTTCGTCAATGTAAAGTTTTGGCGGTACCCTATAGAAATAGGAGGGGCTCAGTAATGTCTGTGTATTGACCGTGAGAAAGCTGTGTGTTCATAGCGAAACGCGTCGGTGCTTTGTGCTGGATAACTGAATGCCAAATGAAAATAAATCGAGGGAAACCGGAATGACTCTGTGAGTGCGTATTCAATTCTTCTTCTTGAGGAGAGATGTGTGCAATTGATTAAGGCTGGGCTTGGCCGAGGAATACTGCACCGGAGTAAGCAGCGCCAGGGGTTTGCTAAACTGGAGCCAAACTGGAGAAATATATATATATATATATATATATATATATATATATATATATATATATATATATATATATATATATATATATATATATATATATATATATATATATATATATATATATATATATATATATATATATATTTTTTTTTTTTTTTTTTTCACTGAAATATGTAAACCAACATTGTAGTTAGGAACTGTAATTCTATCATCTTACTTTACATTACAAAACCTTGCAAATTCACAGAAAAAAACTTAAAGTAACTTTATAGTTAGGTGAAAATGTCAGTGACAATGTAATGTTTTGAACAAATATAAATACAGGAATTTGTCATCTATAGTTATCTCTAGTAACTATAACTCATGACCTAAAGTAACTATAACTCGAACCCTCTAAACCACCGTAGATTCGGGGTCTAGGGATGGTGTTCCCAAGACTTTAGGAAGCTCTGGGAAGGGGTTGCACACCTCCTTCTTTTATATTTATGTTTTGGCCAGGGGGATAGGCACCTGGCTGCTAAGCAGAAGATGTTGTGTGGGTTTAGATCATCCTGGAGTGCTGAAACTCTCTTTCTAGAGACCACAACCTGAAACAATATTATTGTAAAGAACTTTAAAACCTTGGGTCTATCTATCTATCTATCTATCTATCTATCTATCTATCTATCTATCTATCTATCTATCTATCTATCTATCTATCTATCTATCTATCTATCTATCTATCTATCTATCTATCTATCTATCTATCTATCTATCTATCTATCTATCTATCTATCTATCTATCTATCTATCTATCTATCATGGCGGTCCCCATTAGGTAGTTATAGTTATGTCTACTTTTTCATACATTGGAGCATTTTTTGGTCTTCCAGTAACTTTGGCCCTGTTAGGTGAATATTCACAACCCTTTCCCAAAAAAGGCTAATCTACTATAGCTCCCCTCTGGATAGTTTTGGGGTAATTCACAAAGCAGGGGCTGAGAAAAAAGAGGTGTCCCAAAAATACAAAATCCCCATGCATTTTCAATAGGTTTCTTTAAGATGGACTACAGCAAAAACTATTGAACAAAAGTACATCAAACTAGGCAGGAAGCGATATCTTAGTGAGATTTTTGTTATTCAGTGTAAATCTGCTCAGTAGTTTTTTAGATATTTTGGTCAAACTAATATAGATATTTGGATAGTTGGGTTCATGAGAGTCTCAAAGACTCTTGTGAGAGCACCAATTTAAAAAACGTATCATTTTGATTGGCCCAGGGAGCTTTATTTCTCTTGGACCATATTGCTCCAGCAGGAGAGCACTCTGATTGGCTGCCAGCAAAATGAGAAAAACGCTGCTAGCAGCCATTACCAGACTCTGGAATGTAGTCCCATGTCCTGAAGTAATAAAAAAAAATAAAGATATTTGGGGGGAGGTTAGGAATACCCTGACCCCCTAGGCCTCATGAGGTGATACAGAGTTGCCCCCCAGGGCCAAGAAAGAAAAAACAAATGGCAAACAATGCCACAATCCAACAAGAATCCCGTAAGGAACTAATAAAAAAATAAACAATGGCAGCTGGGCTGCATTTAGTTATATTATGCCCTGGTTAGCCAACCCCGGGGCTGTATTCATGAAGGGGAGGAAGCTGTGTGTCCTCCCTCTGTGAGCCTCTTAATGCCCTGGGTGCCCACCCCCAGGCTTAAACTTTATAAAATAGGTAGGGTGGGTCATGGCAGTCCCCCTTATGAGCCTCAATAGGCCATGGAGAGCCCAGGGCTGAAACTTTTTTTAAATGGGGAGAGGGCCACACAACTACCCTCTCAGTGTCTGGAGGGGATCTGGGGAGCCCACTCTGGGGCTGAAACTTTATAAAATGGGGAGGGGGCCATACGCACCCCCCTCGCTGACCTTCAAAAGCCCCAGGGAGCCCGGGTCAAAATTTAGGAAAAAGGCGAGGGTGCAACACGACCCCTCTCCCCAGGTCTTAATGACGTGGTGGAGCACACCAACAGGGATAAAACTTTATTAAATCGGGTGGGGGCCACACAGCCTCTTTCCCTGAGCCTCAATAGGCTCCAGGGAGCCCATCCCCAGGCTGAAATGTAAGACAAGGGGGAGGTGGCTGTGCGGTACCCCTTTCCAAGCTTCAAAAGGCACCAGGAGCCCACCCGGAGGTCAACTTCATTAAAGGAGCAACACCATGCAGCCCCCCTCCATGAGCCATTATTATCCCTGGGAATCTCACCTCCCCGGGCCGGTTCTCAGGCTATGTCCTGGGGTCCCACCCCCGGGACATAGAAGTTTCACTGCCTGTAGCAGCATGGGCAGGGAGACCTGTGTTTGCTCTTGCTTGGCAGGTGCATTTTTAAGTCTTCCACCAAGCGGGAGCAAAAGCCAAGTCTGCTCCCAGTGGGCAGTAGTTTCAAAAATTCTCCCGCCCGCTGGGAGCGGACTTTAGATCTAATTCCTTGCCTGCAATGATGCATACAGGGAGACAGGTCTAAATATTGGTCCTGCTCACATGAAGCAGCATTATTAGCTGTTCCCTGCGTGCGGGAACAATGCCAGCACCTGCTATAATTGGGGAGTCGGCTGGGAGCACGCGGCCTTTTGGCACCTGTCGCAGCCTCCTACTGTATTAATGATGCCAGGCCCCAATAGATAGGATCTCCCATGCTGAAATATGCTTCGGGAAGGGTCTGTGTGTCCCTCTAAACGATAAAAATTGCAGCGAGCGCCTGCAGATGGGATCCACGAGGCCGAAACCAGCCGGGGAAAGGGGCTGTGTTCCCCCTCCCCATAAATTTGCAGTGGGCCCTGGGGGATTGGAAATCAGCCCAGGGAGGGATCTGCATGCCCTCCCTCCCTCAAACAAGTGAGATGGGGACCATGGGGCCAAAATAAGCCTGGTAAGGGGGGCCCTGGGAAATGGGCCTAAAAAGCCTTCAGGAGGGCAGCCATGTGGCCCCCATTCCCTTCAGTAAAATAAGTGGCCTTGGGGCTGACAGCTCAGGAGGGGGCTGTGCAGCCTCCTTCCCCTCGAATAAAAAAAAGAACAACTTTGGGGTCCATACCATATGGCCAACCCCCTCATGGGTTTTGCTGTATGGTGGGGTGTTGGCAGCTAACTCACTGCTGTGCATGGCAAAAGGCCGTGCACGATGAAGGTTGTTTTTATGTATGGTAATTGCCTGTTAGTTTATGTTAAAAAAAACAAAAAATTCACTGAAAAATCAAAAGTTTAAAGTAACGTCATAGCTATTATTATTTTTTAAAGGAGAGAACAAAGACTTTTGTGTGAGCTGTGTATCCTGCTTGAAGAAGATCTCCAAGGGCTTGAAGTAAAGCCTGCCTCCTGTCCTGTAGTCTCAGGGAGGCAAATACTTCACCACCAGCTCCCCTGAACTTTCTTGCTGGAAGTTATAACCTCCCAAGAGGTGCCTGTTCCTGTCCTGGACCTCTGGAGGCTGTTCCTGCTGCTGGGAGCCGGGAAAAGAGAAGCAATAAAGAAGCAGGACGCATTCGCACCCTGTGCTGCTGAAGAAACCAACCCAGTGACTACCAGTGGTTGAAGAAGTTATTGCACGCTGAATCTCGTGCACTGATCTCCAAAGTCCGACATAACCACACTGATTCCAATGCAGGCCCTGCTGTGCGACTGCAAGAACCAACACATTGTGGTACCGTGACTGGAGAGATCAACGCAGCGCCGTTGCCGCCACATAAAGAACCAACGCATCTCGGACTCCCCATGCATCGTACCAGGACCCCAAGTCTACAACAACGCTGGAGCCACAGTAAGAAACCGACGCATCAACTTCCCGCACAGTAAGGAACCAGCGCATCACCTCCTCTTCAGTAAGGAACCGACGCATCACCTCCGCTGAAGTTAGGAACCGACGCATCACCTTCCCTGGGCATAACAAACCAACGCCTCACCTTCCCTGCTGCTGTTTTGGTTTATGATTTTGACACATCTCAGCTACTTTATGTTTAAAGTGTTGCATGTATTGTTTGCTATGGACAGAATTGTTTTTGCCTTCTAAGAATCATATTTTGATTATTGATTGTTGGATTGATGTTGTTTTGATCTTTTTTGGTTTAGATAAAGAATACTTATTTTTCTAAACAGGTGTGGTGTCCATTTGTAGTGTTTTTACTGTATTACTGTATGTGTGCACAAATGCTTTTACACACTGCCTCTGAGACAAGCCTGTCTGCTTGTGCCAAGCTACAAAGGGGGTGAGCAGGGGTTATCTTAGAAGTGTATCCCCTTTTCCCTGAATAGGAAGAAGGGTCCCTACTTGGACAAAGTTGCAAACCCTTGCCAAAAGGAGACCCCAATTTCTAACAATGTCTACCTAATTTGTGTATAACATGGATCCAGCTAATGGGTCCGTTTACAAAACACATCTGCTCCTAATGTACCATAGGTATGTAGAGGTATTAAACATGTCATAAATCTTTCAATTCAAGAGTAACTCTGTGTGCAAGTAACAGTTAACTTGCATTCATTATGTTTCACACAATGTTTCGGTTCTGCAGAAAAAGTTTACAACAGGGATAAGATTCTATGCTGTATAGACTAACTTTTGTAAGCAGGCTTGAGACACAATTGTGTCAGCATGACAGTTTCTACAAAATATAAAAGACTGAGTGCACCAGTTACTAACCTATATACATGTGCTTGTTTTGCATGAGATGATGCAATATCTGTAAAACTTTCACAACAGTATGAAGGGTTCAGGTAGTAGGACACTGTTCTTAGAATATACTATCTAATACTCTGTCGTGCATTTCTTATGAAAGTTCAATTGTTGGCAAACAGTGTGGTATAAAGTAAACTCTCTCCATAGAGAAACCACTGTTTACGGTGCCCAGATCTTTACTGATATCAACTTCATTTCTCAATATAGTTTTGATGAGTTTTCAGGTGTTCGTAGTAGGTCATTTGATTTTGAACTAACATTCACTATTTTTAAGAACTTGGCTTTCTCTGAACAGTTGTATACAGATTGAACACTGTACTCAATGAGGGATTCCCATATATGAGAGGTTGATTGTTAATGGGAACTATGGGGCCGATTATGATGGCGGACGGATTGCCTCTGCCAGGCTGGTGGTAGCCACCGCCGGCCCGGCGGGGGCAATCCGTCCGCCATCCTCACAGAAATGATTCCCCGCCACATTAGGATAGCTGGGAGGTCCGCGGCAGACGGCAAGACCGTCCGCCGCTTTTCCGCCGGTCGCCTTACATATGGTGGCGTGTCTGCGAGACACCGCCAACCATATTACGATGCCTGCGGTCCTATGCTTTTCCACGGCAGCATTGCCGCTGTGGAAAGGAATACGGTCTTTGCCTTGGGGCCCGTTGTGGGCCCCCAGGGTGAAGGGGGTGGGGGGTGCACATTGGGGGCACCTATGGTACCCCCCTGCGTTTGAAAGTACAACATGGCAGGCACAATGCGGTGCCCGTCATGTTGTGCTTTGAAGCGCACAACATGCATTTTTAGCATTGCGGCGGGCGGTGCATTCAGCACCACCCGCCGCAATGTTAAAAATGTGGGATGCACCCGCCACTGTGGCGGGTGCATCCTAATTCGACGCATGGGACCTCCGCCCTTATGGCCGACGGCCCCTTCCCACGATAGGTCCGTCCTCCATCCTAATGACCCCCTTTGCTAGGTGTACAGTCAATAGTGTAGGTCAATGTTGCACAAACTACCAAAAGACACTACTCTGGAACAAGATCTACCACTCTGCCAAAATTTGTTGCAATTCCATCCAGCTGTTCGGGATCCAGTCGCATCTAAAGTCCATATGGGTATTAAGATGGGGAAAACATGTTTTGGGACTCTGCCTTTTACTCGGCCCTCACTTGATGTATCACCACAAAACTTCCCGCTTCCCATTGCAAAAAGGCCAAGCCCTAGGAGATAGGATCCCTCAGGCTGAAATCTGTGTGGGAAGGTAAACCACGCGCCCCGCTCCCCTACTAAAAATGTTTTTTTTAACCAGGCTGGGCCCCGGGGAATGTTGTCCCTGGGACCAAAATTGGCCCAGGTAGTGGGAACACGCGGCTCCCTCACCTAATAAAAATATATTTACAAAAAAAGGCCAGGTCCGAGGAAAAATGATACCTAGGGACAAACTCAGCAAAGGGAGAGAGTAAACATGGTCCCCCTAGCCAAAAAAAAAAAAAAAAAGACTGGCCCGAGGACATTACCATCGTCCTCACCCCCTTTCTCGACAACTCTGCAAAGGGGCCTCCGGGTGAACAATATGTTGGGAGATGAAGTTCCTTTTCCCTGCTGAGGGTCTTTGGGGGCGAACAATCCTCCATGAATGGGATTGGTGAGAGGTGATCCAAACCCTAACCCCTTTCTACAGTCTTATGCAAATGCATCTTCAGGTGCACTGCTGTTTGGGGGATGAAGTTCCTTAGATGCTGAGGGTCCTAACAAACCATCCTGTTACCTCCTGTAAGTCCCACACAGTGAGATTGCTGAGAGCTCACTGGAGGCCCACCCCCCTTTCTCTACCACTCTGCAAACATGCCTCCTCGTACAGTACTGGTTAGGTGATGAAGTCCCCTTGGCTACTGAGGGTCCGTAGGGGAACTAACCCATCCTGTTACCTCAAATAAGTCCAACACAGCAGCATTGCTGAGAGATTGTCGGAAGCTCTACCCCCTTTCTACACCACTTTGTAAAAATAACTCCCGGGGCACTACTTGTAGGCGAATGAAAGTCCCTTTGGATGCTGAGGGTCCATAGGAGCTAAAAAACCCTCCTGGTAAGCAGTAAGTCCCACAGAGCTGGCCCTGTCCCCTATATCCACCACTCTGCAAACATGCCTAGTAGTTAAAAAAACAATAGAAATATTCACTAAAAAAACTAAAGTTTACAGGGAAATTATAGTTAGGAAAAATAATTTAAAAAACCTTACAAATTTACTTGAGAAACCGAAGGTTGCTGGGACGTTATTGTTAGGAAATAGATTTAAAAACACATAGAAATGAACTGAAAACACACAAATGTTACAGGGACTTTATACTTAGGTTTAGGTTTAACTTGTACAAAACCATTGAAATTCAGCAGTTATAGTTACCTGAGCTTACTATACCGTATGCCCCTGTAATGCAGTGCTTCATATTGCACCACTTATAACATGATTAGTGACATCACTGATGATATCTCAAATAACATTACTGATGACATCATCCACAGACCCACCCACACACCCACTCACACCCCATATACAACCTCTTTAATGTGCACTCATACACCCACAAAACTACTCACATACCCATTCACAGGCCCATACCAGTACTCACACACCCACTCACTAGTCCATAGAGCCATTCACATACCCACTCACTCACTGATATAGCCCATCTTATAACCAATCACTCACCAACAAAGTTATTTACACAGCTATATACTCACCCATATAGCTACTCACATGCAGACTTATTCATCTATACAACCAGTCACACACCCACACCCATACAGCTTCTCAGCACAGCCACTCACTAACCCAAAAGCAATCACAAACTGACTCACAGAGCCACACAACCACTTACCTACCCATTCACACATCCATGCAAGCACTTCCATATCTGCTCACTCACCCATACAGTCATTCACACAGATACTCACTCTCCAATACAACCATTCACACACCAACTAACCTAACCAAACACTCACTCAAACAGCTACTCATTCACCCATACAGACACTTGCACACCCAGTCACTAACTCATACAGCCATTTAGACACCCACTCACTCACCAATAGTCACTCACACAGCCACTCACTCACCCATTCAGTCACTAACGTACACACTCACTCAACAACATAGACACTGACACACCCTCAAAATGACTCACACATACTCACACCCATACAACCACTGAGATATCTACTCACACACCCATACAACCACTGATATAACCACGCACCTGCAGTCCTAGTCAGAAATCCAATCACTCAACCATACACATGCATGCCCTAACATACCCATATAGCCACTCACACACAGATACAGTCACACAACCACTCACATTACACATGTTGGATAGTATCACTCATTAGTAGTACAACTAGTATACTAATCTAACTTTTGTAGTAGGATAGTATATATTTTGAACACTGATAAACTCTTACTTACACGCACTGGATGATGTCAGCAGTGATGCCGTTTGAGATGTCATCAGTGAGGCCACTGACCGGATGTATGACGGTACAACGCGTACCGTTTCAAGGCATGCTTTTACAACGCGTCTTTAAAAACGCAAGTCGTTACAACGACTTGCGTTGTTGGGCGCGGATAGTAAATAGTATAATTTACTATTCTAACACCAGTCCCTGTGGATAGTAGGGAAGGTGTTGGAATAGTAAATATACTATTCTTTATCCTTTAGCGCCCTCTGGTGCAAGTCATGGTTACGATTTGCGTTGTAAAGGATGCGTCGTAAAAGCACTGCGGGGTAACATCCGCGTTGAAAAGGATGTTCCACCACTGACCATGTCATGAGTGATGTAATATGTGAGGTCATGCATTGTGGGGGCATAATTGGGGGCATAAGTTATAGTTAGCTCAGGTAACTACAATTGCTGAATTTCTATGAGGACCGAAAAAGAAGAGGGGTAACAAAACGCTTTTTCTCCATTTCCATAGGAAACTTCAGACACAGCTTCAGCCTGAACTGCTGAACAGAACAACACCACATTTGGCAGAAAGGTAGCACACTTTTTGTTAAATGGTGTAAATCTGTTCAGTGGTTTCGGAGATATTTAAATACATTCTCAGATGTATATCAGGGGATGCGGAGGGTCCACAACCCTTATGATCGCATGCCTGTGATCTAATTGGCTACCTACACTTCACACCAGGAAGTGTTGGTAGCCATCTTGTGACTCTGTTGAACTGAGTCTCATGAAAAAACATAAAAGAGAAGAAAAGGGAGCAGGGTAGAAACACCCTGACCCCCTAGGAATTTTTTTTGGGGGGGGGGTCCCAAAGGGACCCCACCCAGGGCCACAAAAGCATTTTATTAAAACTTTCTGAAACTGTGACTCCCACCAAACCATTTTTTTAAATGAAGCAAGGGCTCTCGTGCTTTGTTTCTACTCAGCCCATGTCCCGGGGGCATGTGCAAATATGTAGGAAGGGTGCACGGCTTCCCCCTACTACAATACCTAAAGCCCAGGGGATCAACACCTCCCTGGGGCATTTTTTTATAATTTATGTGGGGGTTAACGTCACAGCAAACCCCGCGCCCTGGTGCCCGCCACCTCCCCAGGGCAAATGTTTTAATAATGACGGAAATGTTTTAATAATAACAGTGGACACATGAAGCACCCCACAGCCCTTGGGACTGCCACCTCCCCCGGGCTAAATATAATATTAATACAGGGGGGCTCTGGCCCCCCTGAAGCCCTGGGACTGCCACTACCCTGGGGCAAATGTTTATAAATACAATGGGGGCCAGTGGGTTCCCGTAGCCCGGAGACCACCACCTCCCCAAGCCTGTATGTTGTAATGGAGGGGGTGCCGCACAGCTCTCCTTCTGTAGCCAACATTGCCCTGCTGACCGCCACCCCCAGAGCTGGCTCTTGCAATGTACTGGGGTGCCCGCCCTGGGACATTGCAGTTTGCTATGCTTTGGGTAAGAGAGCAGAAAATGCTCTTGCTTACTCGAAGCAGAGCAGAATTGATGTTGGACAGAGGGAGCTGCATGTTTGCCGCTCCCTCAGTCCAAAAGCAATACCTGCTCCTGCAGGAGGCAGGGAGCCAGCAGGGACTGTGTGGGTCTTGAGGCTATCCCCGCGGTCCCCAGGGTAAGAAACTAGTTGCCATGGGTTGGACCAAGACAGCCAGTATTGTGGCCAGTCCGCTGAGGATGGGGTACTCGGGTCAAAACAGGCCAGGAGTGGGGCCGTGAAGCCTCCCTCCCTTTTTAAAAATAAATTAATAAGGGGCAGGCCGGAGGGATGGGAGCCCGGGGGCTGAAAGTGTCCGCAACAAAGGGATATAGGAACTACACTACACCTCGGTAACCGAAGAACAAGAAAACAGGGAAACAAATGCAAAAAACAAGAAAAGGGGGCAGGTTAAAAACACCCTGACCCCCTAGGCCTGCTCAGGGGGTCCCACAAGGACCCCCTGGGCTCAAAAAAGAATTTCTTTTTAAATTGACCGAATTCACGCTGGCTGTGCGAATCCGGACGGAAAAAAAATGAAGCGCCGTCTTCTGCGCTTCGTTAGTATTTAGCCCCCGGGTGGGCCAAGTCCCAGGGGCATGGGAAAAAATAATTGCAGGGGGCCCAGGGTGACTCCCGCAGACACGAGGACCACCACACCCGGGGCTTTTCATAAATATTTGCGGGGGCACATGGCCTCCCCGGGGACTGCCACTCTGGGGCTTGATTTTTTTATGTTTGGGGAGCCTCCAACCCCCCTCAATTCCTGGGGCCTGCCAACCCCTGGGCTTTTATCAAATATTTGGGGGGCACATGGTCCCCCCTGCAGCCCCAGGGACTGCCACCCCCGGGTCTTGTTTTTTTTATTGAATAACCTATGTGGGGGGCTCGAGCCCCCCCTCAAGCCTCAGGGACTGCTACCTCCCAGGGGCACTAATATGTATATTTGGGGATCACGGCTCCTGCCCTGTCATAGCAAACACTGGTTTGGATTTTGAAAGCAAGAGCAGGAAACCTGCCTCTGTGGCGCTTACTGGAGGTACCTGGTGGGCTAGTTGGACCCAAGGGACCCTCAGTATTCAAGGGGACTTTATACCCCAACTTAAAACGCGCCACGGGGTGCGTTTGCACCATGGTGAAGGGAGGGGGCTGGGCCTGAGGTGACATGTGTGCAAACACGCCCTGTGGCTCGTTTAAAGTAGGGGAATTAATTCCCTTTCAATCCTGATGGCCCCTGGGGGACAACTAGCCCGCCAGGTGCTTCCAGTAGGTGCCACTGCGCTGCATTGCAGAGAGGTGGGCCAGGCCACACCCCTTTTTATACCTCTCTGCAACACAGGTCTGTGGCACTTACTGGAGGAACCTGGTGGGTTAGTTGGACCCCAGGGAACCTGAGGATTCAAGGAGACTTAATCCCCCAACTTAAAATGTACCAAGGGGCGCGTTTGCACAGTGGTGAAGGGAGGGGGCGGGGCCTTAGGTGACATGTGTGCAAACACGCCCTGGGGCGCGTTTTAAGATGGGGAATTAATTCTGCTTCAATCCTGAGTGTCCCTGGGGGCCAACAACCCCACAAGGTACCTCCAGTTAGCACCACTGTGCTGCTTTGCAGAGAGGTGGGCAAGGCCACCCCCCTTTTTACACCTCTCTGCAACACAGCTCTGTGTCACTTACTGGAGGTACCTGGTGGGCTAGTTGGACCTCATGGACCCTCAGGATTCGAGGGGACTTAATCCCCCAACTTACAACGCACCCGGTGGCACGTTTGCAGAGTGGTGGAGAAAGTGGGTATGGCTTTTGTCTACCTCTCATCAATCCCCCTTCGTGGGGCTTACTGGAGGTAAAAGGTGAGCTATTTGGCCCCTAAAGGACCCCCATCAGTGAAGGAGACTTCAATCCCCTTCCAAGAGAATGCCAGGGAGCGTGTTTGCAGAGTGGTGGGCAAAGTGGGCGTGACCTGGTATGAGTACTTACCAGTGCTGCTGTGTGGGACTGACTGGAGGTAATAGTTTGGGAGGTTTGGGGGCCAACTACCCCTCTTGTTACCTCCAGTAAGTCCCACACAGTGGGATTGCCAAGACGACTTTAGAGGCCATGGCCCCCTTTCTCTACCACTCTGAAAACGTGCCTCGTGGCAGACTATGGGATGGGGGATTAAGTCTAATTTAGTCATGAGGGATTTTGGGGGCCAAGAATCCCTCCTGGTACCTCCTGTAAGTCCTATGCAGCGGAATTCCTGAGCATTGGTTGGACACCCAGCACCCTTTCTCCACCACTCTGCAAACGTGACTACTAGTTAAAGTTGCATATTTCTGCACCTCTGACTTAGAAATAGATTTAATCCTCCTGCCATTTTATGCACTTGGGCCTTACAGGGGAGGTCAAGCTAATCACAGGGGTACCCCAACACATAGTGTTCCCTAGTGTATGTAGGTGTTTTCACTGTATGCTAAGTGTCTTTTAGCATAGCACTGGCTCTAGGCCTGGTTAGTCAGAGTCAGTTACCACCAGTAACCGTCTGAAAAAGTTGTGGGCACAGGATGATTTTGCAACAAGGCCTCTTTCTGCTCCTCTGTTGGTTCTTTCTGCACATGTGTTGCTTCTTCCAACACTTTTCTTTGTCTTTGAGGACTTCTGCTGCTTCTTTCTGCATTTCTTTTGCTTCTTTCTGTGCGTTTATTCTTCTTTTTTCACATGTCCTGTCCCTGTAGGCACAGTTAGAAACTAGCATTTAAAAAACCTTTGAAATTCACTGAAAAAAACATAGGTTTTAGGGAAAGTTATAGTTAGTTGGATATTTCACTCGTACAAAACCAGAAAAATTCCAACGCTATAGTTAGTTCAGCTAACTATATCTCGTGCCCCCAATGCACTGCTGATGACATCACATAGTACATAACTCATGACATGATCAGTGGCATCACTGATGACATCACTGATGACATCTCAAATGAAATCACTGATGACATCATCCATGTGATATTTGATGCATCACATCACACCCTAATATAACCTTTGATACACCCACTCTTAATTACAGACTGCCATTCTCAAAACTATAGACACTCCAACACCAATAACTACATACCCACTCACTGATTCTTAGGTTTACACACACATTAACCCACTCACCCGTACAGTCACTCATACTTATGGTCACTCACTACAGGACAATCATATGCACTCATACACCTATATAGACACTCACACACTGCCACTCATCCATAGAGGTACTAACACACCTAGTCAGTCATGCAAATAAATAATCACTCTACCATTTACTCACCTATATATTTGGTTTACACACACCAGCTCAATTACTCATACAAATACTATCACATTCTTACACTCTTATACAATCACTGATACAAGCACACACTCATCCATACAGCCACTCTCACAATCACACACTCTCAATTGTAGCCATTTATATACTCAGACGCACATATATACTGCCTTTCACATATGTAGTAGGTCACACATGTACCACTGGGAAATACATTCACTCACTAACACAACCATACACACACTCACCCACCCATACAGTCCATCACAGATGCACTCTTGAAACCATGCACCAAGTGAATCACCCACTCACACATCTATGCACATAGTCACACACACCCCACCCACACAAACACTCAGGCACCCATGCAACCAATAAATAACCCATATAGACACTCATGTAGCTATTCAAAAACCCATGCAGCCGCTTACACACCAACAGACAGATGGATACAGACATTCACACAGTTTAGTCACTAACCCATGCATTCAATAAGATACGTTTAATCACTCACTTATAGAGTTAGTCACGCACCTACTAAATTATCCATTCAGACACTTATACCTCCACTCATTCTTCAATACGCCTTTCCCTAACACACAGTCACTGGATGATGTCCTCAGTGATGTCATTTGAGATGCCATTAGTGATGTAATCCGTGATGTCACTGCCCATGTCATGAGTGATGTAATATGTGACGTCATCAGTAGGGGTGGGCGGAAGTCGCGGAAGGGACTATGGCGGAGAGGCACGGCGATTGCTCCAATCTCCGTGCCTCTCCGTGATATTTTCGTTTCGTGAGCCCGCCTGTCGCAGTGACTGCGCATGTGCAGGCTCCTCGCGCATGCGCAGTTTCCAAAGATGAAGCCAGGAAGGAGAAGATTGCGGGTGCAATAAGGTAAGTTTGATTTAAACTTATATTTAGCCTTTAAATTTAATTTACAAAGTGGGCAGGAAGCGGGAGGCAGGCGGGTGGGAAGCGGGTGGCGGGTAGGGGGCCAACTTCCGTTCCGCCTGCGAATGGGTGGAAATTTGCCCCATTTTTCCGCCTTCTTTGCGGAAGGCAGAAAGTGCAAATTTCCGCCTATTCTGTTGGCGCAATGGAAATGTCCGCCCATCCCTAGTCATCAGCAGTGCATTACGGGAGTTACAGCAGACAACTTGGTTGGATATGCATGTGCAATGTCAAGGTATGTATATATAACAACAAGATCCCCTTGATTGCCATGAAATGTAATGTAAAAAAGAGAGAAAAATAAAATAAGTATAAAAAAGTGATATGAAATATTTTTAACTACCAGACCCACAATGCATCATAAAGTGCTAGGAAGGTCATCTGGTATACATTACAGAAACTGTAGTAGGACAATTGTTGACACTGTGACCAAGACCTGTAGGTGTGGAGAGTGCTGGCAAGAGCCTCTTAAGAAATAAACCTAACTCATTGAACTGAGCGAGTGCAAGCATATTCTTTTTGATGAAGGATTACTTTTGGGAAAAGTCTGTCCCCGTTGCCTGCACCAGCTGTGCAAAGCATGCCCTCCGTACATATATATATATGGCGCTTAGACGGCCAAAATGCGTCCTGACGATTTTTGAGAGAGAATAAAATAATAAAATAATGCTGCACAAAAGCTTGGTCTGCCCCCGTTATTCTGCGTTCTAAAGCGGGTTGGATTACGAGTTGGTGTTCATATATATATATATATATATATGACTGGATGATTCCTACACTGCATGAGTACTAGCTGGGTATTAGGAAGAGTGTATCAATAGTATGTAGCTAGTTAGTGGTCTGCTTGGAAAGTGCACAAAATATTATAGCTGTGCTTGTGTTAGTAGCTAGGCCATTTCATAAGTTCATGACTAGTAACTAGAATAATTACATCATTACAAACAGAGTGTATATGAATTTATAAGTGCGTAGGTATTGGTGGAGTGATAGGATACGTAAATAGTGCTGGATGGGTGAATGGAGAAGTGAATGGGACAGACAGAAGGGTTCCTAGACTGCATAGGTACTAACTGGGTATTTAGAAGAGCATATCAATAGTATGTAGCTGGTTAGAGTTCTGCATGCATAGTGCACAGAATATTGTAGCTGTACTAGTATTGGTGTGTCTAAGGTTTTGAGAATGGTAGTCTGTATTTTAGGGTGTGAGGAGGTGTATCAGATGAGCATGTGGATGATGTCATCAGTGATGGGATTTGATATGTCATCAGTGATGTCATCAGTGATGTCACTGACCATGTCATGAGTGATGTAATATGTGACGTCATCAGTAGTGCATTGCGGAGGCGTGAGTTACATTTAGCACAACTATCTATAACGGCTGAATTTCTCTTGTTTTGTACGAGTGAAATGTCCAACTAACGATGACGTCCATAAAACCTGTGGTTTTTTCAGTGAATTTCTGAGGTTTTTTAAATGGTAATTTCTAACTATATTGTTTCAGTGAATTTTATATATATTTATTTAATCTCCACTCACTCTTACAAGGAAGGAATCTACAAAGGACGGGATCCACGCATTTCGGCTCGGCCTAACCTTGATAACGATACAAAACGTCATTGTAGCATCCTTATTTAAATGTACAAATGCCTAAAGTTGCCTACATTAACAAAGCACTACATATTACTTTAATCCAAAAAGCTGGTGGCCATATTGGAGGGAAAGGGGCTTGGCACTGGTATCTTACGCTGATGACACTCAGTTGGGGATCGCTTTCTCACCAAAAAATGTCACAAATTTGTTGAAGTTTAAGGAGGATCTTGCCACAATAGCGGACTGGATGGTCGCAAACTGCTTGCAGTTGAAGGCTGGCAAGTCCGAAATCCTGCTGTTTGGAAAAGATCGGGGGATGAGCCTGAGAGTTACTGGCCTGACCAGCTGAAACCTGCCCCGTTGCCTAAGGAGATAGTGAAAAACCTTGTTATCTGGTTCGACAGTGAATTAACTTTCGACGCCCAATCCAAAGTCATGGCCTAAATGTATTTTGGCGTACTGAGGGGCTTGAAACCATTACTGGGTGTCTTCCCCCCGAAAGTCCGCCAACTCATCCTACATGCGACCATTTTGTCAAGATTAGATTATGGGAACTGCCAATATCTAGGCGCAAACAAAGCTAGCATTAAGCGACTGCAGCCGGCACAGAACGCTGCTGCTCGCATGCTGTTGGCTCTCCCCTATACCTGCTCAGTCTCCCATGTCCTGCAGAGGCTTCACTGGTTGCTGATAGCAAAGCGTATTCAATTTAAGACACTTTGCTTGGCGCATAAGATCTTATCACCGCAGGCACCGGCTGGTTTGAGGGGATTGCTGCAGTCTTATGCTCCCCGCCATCCTTTAAGATCTGCTACCTCAGCACTGGCATGCACCCCGCGCGTCTGGAGAGCCAGAGCGGGTGGCCGTTCCTTCCGTTGCCTGGCTGCCCAACTATGGAACTCTCTCCCCGGGTCAAAGAGAATAATTCAAATCCATCTTGCGTTCCGGAAAGCCATTAAGACCTGGCTTTTCCCGGCTTAAGGCTGTTTGTTGCGGTTTTATGTCTAGGAGTTGTTGGTCTGCGCTGGGACGCCCCATTGCTGGGGAAGCCATGCGCATTATAAATCTAACAAATAAACAAATAAAATAAATAAAATAAAATATTGGCCTGGTCACAATGTGAAAATTCATGAATTGATACAATAAAGAAAAGAAAACAAGTGTTAATATGCACACAATGTAATTTCTGCATATCTTGCCCTGTGCCAGCCATACCTGTATGTTTGTCAACTAGACTTATTCATAATAAACATACTTAGGATTGCAAACATCAACATAAACAATGGACTTCACATTACTTTAAAGTGAAAGGCTATTGGCCATATTAATCTGGGCACGTTGCGTATTATAATGGTTCTTACATGAAACAAAAGTAAAAAAGGGGTGTTAATATACACACCCTATCCCTAAATAAAGTTCTAGCGATTATAGCTCCATTCCATTCACAGCTCATATTGGATGATATCATGAGTGATGTCATGAGTGATGTAACTGACCATGTTATGAATGATGTAATGTCTGAGGTCATTAGAAGTACATTGTGGGGGCGTATGTTATAGTTAGCTCAGGTAACTATAACTGCTGAATGTCACTGGTTGTGTATGAGTGAAATCTGAATCTAACTATACCGTCCCTGTAATCTTTGTTTTTTCAGCAAATTTCTAGTTTTTGTTTTAACGTTAAGTAAGATGCATATCACAATGAATGTGGGGGGTTGGAAGCAGGGCCTGGCATTGTGCTGCCCCCACGCAAGCTTGCTGCTCCTGCCTTCCCTCCTCCTAGCCATCCATTATCCAAGTCCATGTCCCTGATCCCTTATTATAGCCCTGTGTGACCGTTGTTTTGCCATTGGCTTTCCCGCCTTCTCTGAACAGTTAGTTAGCTTCCCCATCCACCTCCTCCCCATTCTCTGTGGTCTGAATCCATGGAGTAGCCTCCTCCCTCCTGCCATGCATGATCTGATGTGCTGCCACTGCCCTCCATTTAGCTTGATGTACCAGTCCACTCCTCCTGCTCTCCATTGTCCAATTCTATGCCCCATCATTGACTTCCTGCTTAGCCTCTGTGCTTAGCTTGCTGCCCCTATTCTCCTTCCCCCTGCCCTCCAATGTCTATGAGCATGTCCCTGCTCCATCCTTTTTGCCCACCATGTTCCATGGACCTGCCACTCCTATCTACTCTCAGTGCTCTGTTGAGCTGCCACGCCCCTCCCACCTGCCTAGCATTGTCAGATAACTATAACCTGCCCCTGTCCCCTCCACCCTGCCTGTCCACATTCCATGCCCCTAGCCCCTTCCTCCTGTCCTCCATGGTCCATTTTACTGCATCACCCTTCTGCCCTCCCTGGTCTGTTGTGCTGCACCTGTTCCTCCTGCCTGTCCTGCGTGGTCTGTTGTGAGGCCCCTTCCCCTGAACTCTCTTGTCTGTGCCCAGATCCTGCCCTCCCTTCTATCCTCCATGGTCCTTTGTGCATGCCCCTGCACCCTCCTTCTTTCCCATAATAGCCATTGGGCTGCCGCTAACCCTCCAGCTTGCCATGCATGGTCTTCTGTGCTACCACAGCCCCTCCTACCTTCCCTGTGTGGTCAGCTAGCTTCCCCTGACCCCCTCCCACCTTCCCTCCATGGTCTGTGTGTATGCCATTGTAGTCTCACTGTTACTCTCAATGGTGTGTCTTGCTTCTAGTGCCCATCCTGCCTGACCTCCATGGTCATCTTGCAGCTCCTGCCCTGCCCCCTTGCCCCCAGCCCTGTTTCCATGTGGAGACCCTAATTCCCTCCCTCCTGGCTTGTCTGTTCCATTGTAATGCCCCTGATCCATCCCTCCTGCCCTTTATGGTCCGTTATGCTGCAGCGTTCTCTCCTGTCTGTCCATTATTGTCAGCTATCTCCCATTGCCTCTTTCCCCTCTGTTCTCTGTTGTCCATGTGCATGGTCCTGTCCCCTCCCGATTGCTTTCTATGGATTGTTGTGCGGCACTCCCGTCCCGCAGGCCCTGTGTGGAGTATTGCGCTGCTGCAAACCCTGATGCCTGCCCTGTAGGGTCAGTTTGGTGCACCTCTCCATGTCCCTCCTGTCCTCTGTTATCCGAGTCCATGTCCCTACCCCAATTCCTCCTGCCTTCCATGATCCAATGTATCATACTTGCTAACATTTTGAACTTGGAGAATTTGAAAAAAAACTGGGGTATTGATTTTCCTCTTTGACTTACATTGAAAAAGAGGAGATTGTAGACAGGAGACAGATCAAATAAAGCCCATTTGGGCTTAAAAACATTGAACGTTTTCCTGGCTGAATCGGGTCTGTTGGCATGTACGGTAGTACCACCACTGCCTCTTCTTTCTGCCCACAATGGTCTATTGTATTGTCACAGCCTCTCTTGGCAATTCTGAATTGTTGGTTTGTTGTCCCTGCCCCCCTTTCCACTACCCTCTATAGTCTGTTGTGCTGCCACTGCCTTTCCTGCCTGCCCAGTGTGGTCAAATTCTTGCCTCTACACCGTCCTACCTGCCTTCAATTTTCAGAGTCCGTGCCCCTGGCCCTGCCTCTCAACAGTATCCTAATGAACAACTAGATTGCTAACATTCTATATTGATTACAAAAGTGTGGAATGCCTGATGTCATCTTGATGTAATCAAAACTGTAATACCTAGAGCACTTCCTTTAGAAATTACATATATGAGAGGGTCTTATTTGCATCAAAATTATAGTTAGTGCTCTAAAAATCTAAAATGAGGACATATTTTCTGAGTTTTCAAATAGCGGCAAAGCACCTTTAAATTATTTGTCATCTTTATGTTTTTTCTCCAGTTGACCACTTGATTAAATGTTGCAGGTTGGAGTTTCTGCTTCAGCTGGACATTCTGTGATTCTGTTTCAAATCACTTAATCACTTAATCTCCCCATGTCTAAAACCAAAATGAATTTGTTCTTGTGTGATGTAACCAATGCTCAATACCTGGCAAGTCTGCACTATAAAAAAACTGCAAAAACACAAACAATAAAAAGTGTTTTGCACACTTCTGTCATTGGGCTGCATGTGGGCTACATCTGGGTGATATTTGTGCTACATTTGGCCTCTTTTGTCTCTGGTGGACATCTTGGGAGATTTATTTGTTATGAAGTTTCCTAATTTCCTCATTTACTGCAGTCTCCTCAGTAGGAAATACTTTCAGGTTTTTTACTTTGGTTCCATTAAGAAGGCATTCAGATGTGTCACACATTCACCATAAATTCTGAATGTTAGCACTCTAGTTGCTTATTAGATCACTGTAGTAACGCTACTGCTCATCACAGAAGTCTGCTGCTGGTATTAAAAGTGCATGTTTCAGTCTGCATGTCAGAATTTTTTAATGAAATAGAAGAGGATTTGAGAAGTCACTCAAAATGTACCCTAATTTTTCTTTCTTCAGCACGAATCATAATTTCTATGGCAAAATGAACCCCCTCACTTTGTTCCTTTGCAATATAAATGTTTTAAGTGCTACCACTTTATTCCAATCAAGATGGCTTCAGGTGTGCCATACTTTTGTCATAAGTAAGACTGTTAGTGCTCTAGTTGTTCTTTTGAACACTCTGGGACATTCTGTCATTGGGCTATACTTGGGCTACATCTGGGAGATATTTGTGCTACATTTGGGCTCTTTTGTCTCTGGTGGCCATCTTGGGAGACTTATTTGTTATGAAGTTTCCTAATTTCCTCAAAGTCAAAGATAGCTTTATTCGATTTTACACTTTAAAAATCATAAAAGCAGTTACAAAAGACAATAATAAATGGATTACAATTGATTTCGCGTCAGTTTACCAAAAAAGGTACAAAACAGGGCAGTTTGTAGATAAATAAGTAGATGGTCAGTTCATGGATTGCCTACATCTAATTACATTTTTCAGAAAATTGGACATAAGATACATAGACATTTCATCTTCCAACATCTGGAGTTTCAGGAAAGCGGGTCTGCACTGTCTCAGACCCCATTTTTTCAATAAAAACATCAAATATTTGTTCCAGGCGAAAGAGTAAAATTTACAGAACAACACACAATGAATTGTGGATTGTTGTGAAATATCATCGCATGGGCACGGTGGTAAATCTTTTGACCATGAATTTATTTCTGGGAAGGTTACCAGTCTATGAAAGCTGTCCCCTCTAAAACGCGCTAAGAGCATCCTAGAGAAGCTGCTCTGCACCAGGATTAAATACTTTTGTAAACCGCATCCCTGCACCAATAAATGATTCTGTATTACAGACCTCTTTTTTCCATCTATCTGCCACTGTTTTGACTCCAATAGTTTTAAACACAGTTCTTTCAGCTTTTTTCTGGAAATAGAGCTTAAAGTGCTGGGGGAAGCTAAATATTCAGGATGTCCAATCTCTTCTAAAAAAGACTTTACATAAGCAAACCATTGCATTTTTTGCCCCCCCTGGAGATCCAAGCAATCCTGTATGATCTCTCTGTTAAGGCCAGTTTCTTCAGAGTTCCAGACTTTGTGCCAAAGTAAAACCGGGCTTACTTTAATTAGGTCAGTCAAATAAGTCAAACCTAATTCTTTATGACAAACATAGCTTGATGTCGAATTTGGGAGTGCTAAAAAAAATCTCAGGAAAGCATTTTCGCAGATTTGGATGTCTCTAGTGTCAGCAATTCCCCATATCCCCGCACGTACGTTACAGTGGAGACCCATTTCGATTTATAAATGTCAATAAGAATATGCACCGAGCGGCCCCCCAATTTATTAGCAAATTTTTTAACGGCTCCGATAGCGCAAGTGAAGGCTAGTTTCCTAGCGTTGGCTGCCAATGCCCATGTTCCCTTTTTATTAAAAACAATTCCTAAATAGGAAAATGTATCCGTTGACGCTATCTTAGACTTTTTTAAACATGTGTTCCATGAGACATTTTTCTTTGAAGTACAACACATATTAAAAGTTTTGCCAATGTTGATTTTTAATCCTCTGGCTCCCATATGTTCTGCAAAGGTAGAAAATGCATTCTGGAGGCCCACCTGAGTTCTTGACATGATAATCGCATCATCGGCATATAATAGAATGGGAGCTGGGGTATCCTTAATTTGAGGGAATGATTAGCCACGCTGTTAATATAAAGATTAAATAAAAAGGGCGCAAGAATGCAGCCCTGCCGAACTCCTTTCTTTATAGGAAAAGCGGATGTGCATTCCCCCCTATTCCCAAAGCGTACTTTGGCTCCCGCTTCCCAATTTAGTTCTTTAATAAAATTCAGAAGAGTAGTTTCAATGCCGAGTTGCGACAGTGTTTCCCATAGAATTTCATGACTCAGGCAATCAAATGCCGAGCTCAAGTCGACAAAGGACAAAAAGAGGTTGCCCTTTTTTGCATATAACACAAAAAGGTTGGGGGAGGGTCCAAGGGGTAAAAATATTTATAGACCACTCATAGCCTAAACCCCCAGTTTAGACAATTCAATAAGAAAAAGGCTTAATGGGGTCTCTGCGAAAGACTGATCTCTATGAGTAGAAAAGAATGCATGAAAGTTAGAAAAGAAAGTGCAAAACTTTTTTTTTCGCTCAACAAGTCCTGAGTTTTTGTTGGCTAGAATTCAACATTCTTCCCTCTGTTGAAAGCTTTATGCTTTTCTTCGACTGAATGTATTCTCTGCCTGGTCTGTCCGTTTGATATGACCTTATGGTCCTTTAGACATCTTCTGCACAAGGATTGATGATTAGGTTCATATATCCATCAATCTCTCCACCTCGCTCTCTGTAAATGGGCTGCTAAAAATTAAGCTGTGCTTTTAGATGTTCTCTGCCAGTTTGAAACCTTTAAATGCCAATTCAGACACAATTATAGATCTTTTTATCTAGGTCACTTTGCCACTTGCACGCAGCCATACAATTACTGGTGCTTTGGCGTTTTTTCCAAAAGGTCTCTAAACCTCGCTCCACCGAAGGGATAAGTTAATTATTACCTAACTTGGACTATCGGCCTTAGAAGGTCATGAAGTCTCCCCGGTAAAAGCATTGCACCACATTTTTTCACCGTCTCCGCATATATGGAGTCACTGAGCACTTCCCTCGCCAGGTCTGCCGAGCGAATGTCAGCGTTGTGTTTGGCTTAGGTTCGTCCAATGGGGTTAGTGGTTTCATGCGGAGGTCCTATCACAATCCGCATTGTATACTAGTTTGACATCTTTGTTTACGTGCTCCGTGATCAGAGAGCGCTTTGACATATCACTGCAATGCCGATAGTAAGGGCCGGTATTAAACTTATTTATCTTCCGCGTTCGTATATTCTATATTTAACAGTGGATGTGTTGCAGCGAACTAAAAGAACGACAAGACACCGTTATGCTCGAATGTCCAACTCTTGAAAAATAGATGACGGTAGATGTAAACAGAGTAATCTGGTTTCCTTATGGGTGCGCAAGAATCCGCCCGCGAGGATTGGTTGATTTTGACTCCACAGCAACCAACAATAAGGTGGGCTCTTGCGCATGCGCATTACGCCTTTGACATCTAAGCTGCTTCCTCTCTGGTCCGCGTTTCCATTCAGCCAATAGCGGACCTTCTAGTAGGATATAAGCACAGATGTGATGTCCAGCCGGTACCTCCCCCCAAGTCTCAGGACGAGGCTAGAGGTACCGACGGACAGGTAAAAGAGACTCGCAATTGCTGTGTGTGTCTCCTTCGTGTGTTTCTCTCTTTCTCTGTAACTACTCTGGCCTCTGCAACAATTCTGGCCCTATGCAGGCCTGCTATACTAGTGTAATGTTGTTTTGGTCGGCTGTTAGTATTGAAATACCGCCTATACCACACTGGGCAGTATTTAGAAGTGAAGAGTCCATCCCTGAGGATTCTTGTCCTGTTGCCTTCAGTAATCTCATTTTAGCAATCCTTTTTAATGCCAATGTTTGGGTGTTGCTCACAAATGAGCACACAAGTTCTGTTTTGAAAATGGGTTGAAAAAGTCTGGAATTTCATGACGAAATCCCTCTTTCTCTTGTTTCACTATTTTCTTAAATATATAGAGCGGGCCTCCTATCCCTGAGCTGGTGCCAGGAGAGGTGAGTACTGGGGTAAGTAACAACTTATTCAACACTGATTGATCGTTTTTTTGACCACGGATGCAAGTAGACTGTGACTGTATATAATATTTGCAGTACTGGATGTGAGAGTTAGAATAAGGTGCACACCAGTTGTATTTTTTGTTTCCATTCTTAATTATATCTCTTCACAGGAAAGAATCCCTTGAAAACATCTGGCACAACTGGACTGTGAGTACTTGTTGCCAGCAGAACCTTTGCCAGATTAAACACTGGGTAGTATTTGGTACCTAATTGATTATGTTTCATTTTTGAATCACTTCAAGAAATCACGTTTTTCATATTTCATTTTGCAGTAGTGTAAAAACTAAGTTTTGGTCCTGATGAAAGCTAAGCAGGGGAGTTGCCCCTGATTACAGCAGAAACATGTCGACCACTTTATCACCTTCTTAGGGTAGTTATTATATTGCACTGCCTTACACTTCAGTTTTAATCTTGACCCCATGGTTCATTTCCCAATAAATTTTCCCTTGAACATGGTAGTCAATTTTATTTCACTATCTTTTACACTGCAAATTTTCTTTTCTTTTCTTTGAGCCCTCACACCATCTTACCCACTATACACTGGAGGTCGGATCCGCCTGGGCGGTCCTGGATGATTGGAGAACAAACACACAATTCATCAGGTGTGTCTCCTCATCGGTACCAGGACCCCAACACCAATCCCAGATGACGAGACTCCGCCACATGGGTGGGCCGATGGGATTCATTTCCACTGTTTTGCACTTTCTTTTCTTACTTTCATGCATTCTTTTCTACTCATAGAGATCAGTCTTTCACAGAGACCCCATTAAGCCTTTTTCTTATTGAATTGCCCTTTTTTGCCACCACATATTTTCCTACAAAAATAGCCAGATTTAACCCTTGCTCGACAGTTCCTAAACCTGCCTTGAAGCCGTACTTAAATTTGGAAAGGATTCCTGCCTCATCCGCCCATAGTTGCAACCTATTCAGTAATGCTCGTCCTAGCACTTTCATAAGATCATCCAGAAGAGAGATTGGCCTAGAGCACTTAGGGTCGTTGCGGTCCCCCTTTTTAAAGATTGGGAACACTACTGCCTCCTGCCAGGTACCAATAAAGCCTATTTCATTACTACTATTAAGAACATTTGTCAAGAGAGGTGCCCATAAATTTGTATTGTGTTCATAATATCTACGGGCACCCCATCTGGACCAGCCGCTTTTCCTGACGCGCTTTCTGCTATAGCTAGCTCAATTTCAGGTAAAGTGAAAATGATGCTCAAAGGGAACAAACTTTGGATACTGGCCTCTTCCCTCTCCTGGATGTCATTATGTACTGCTACCACTCTCTCATCTTTTTTGTAAAGATCTGTAAAATGGTCTACCCATGTTACTTCATCTATGGATACTTCCATAGAGTCTGTCTTTCTTTCAATAAAAAAGGGGCGTTCACCGCTTTCCAAAAACCAACTGTATCCCTCAAAATGCACGCTTGGTGTAATGTTCTCCAAGCCTCCTGTTTCAATTCGGTTTTCCTGGTTTTAATTGCGGAATAATACCTTGCTCTAGCCTGTCTGATCTTGACAGCATTTTTTGGCTCTTTCTTGAGGGTCGATTTTAAAGCTGCATGAGCTTTGCTGCAGGTTATATCAAACCATCCCTCCCCCTCTTTTTTTGGGCCCTTCTTAGATGATCTGGTTAATATCTTATGAATTTCACCAGAAATCTTCTGGAAGGCTGCCAATATTTGTGTACTATCATTAGTCTCTGAGAGGCAGATCATGAAGTAATTTTGGTACTCCTTTAATAGAGATTCCATAAACTTCGTAGGGTCTACTCTATTCCATTTTATGTTGTACCCATTTTGTCTAGCTAGTGCTATCCCATAGTTATAGAGATTTCCAGCTACATTGCTATGCTTATTATTCTTCTGGGCGAATGTCGTAGAGAGACAAATGGGATAGTGTTCACTTAATACAAGCTCTCCTGTATGGCAACAATGGGGCAGATGTATCAAGCCTTTTGCGACTCGCAAAGGCCGAAATTCACAGAATTTCTGCCTTTGCGAATCACAAAAGGTCTTTTTGCATGTTTTGGCATGCATCAACAATTCGCAAAATAAGAAATAGCAAAAATGTGCGATTCCTTATTTTGCCATAGCATTTAAGGAATCACAATTTTGCGATTCCTTAAATGCTATGTATGTAGCATTTTTGAATTGCGATTTTTGTTTAAGAATTCGCAAATTACCACCAAGTTGTAGTTGATGGTAATTTGCGAAGTCTTTGAAAAATGCACAATTTAGCATTTTTGATGGTGGCATGTGATGCACACACATGCCCATAGGGCATGTATGTGCGCCATATGCACACGCATGTACATTTCAGGGGTGCAGCAGGGTGTCTTTGAGACACCCCTGCACCCTTGAATTAATTCTCTAATTGCGATTAGCAAATTGCGAATTCGCAATTTCAGAATTACTTCTCAATCATTCCTATGGGCCTCCTAGCCCATAGGAATGCATGGGAAATTATTCCTTATTTGCGAATTCGCAAAATGCGAATTCGCAAATAAGGAAGATTAAGGAATCGAAAAAAAATTGCGATTTTTTTTAATACATTCCATTTTGCGAATTCTAAATAGCGATTCCTTAAAAATCGCTATTTAGGAATTGCAAAATGGAATCTTGATACGCCTGCCCCTAAGTGCGTAGCAAGAGTGACTATTTGAAATCAGGGCGAAATCAATCACCGTTGTGCAACCCCTTCCAATAAAAGTTGGTAAGAAGGGGACTTGCGGGCTACAAGGTTTGTTTCCAAACCCTAAGTCCAAAAGATGAATCAGGGAATTAAAGACACTCCCGGTACGTGAGTGTTCAAAGTGAGTGCAGAGGTCGCCCTTCAAATTTACCATCCCACAAACATCTAGATTGCTTTGGGTACATAAATGACAATTTAGATCCCCCATTAAAATCACACATTCATCACCCTGAGAGTTTTCCCCTAGGCATTGCAGGCTTTGCACAAGACCTTCCAGTATCTTTTTTAAGTCGTCCCTAGGAATATTGTTATACAAATTGATCAAGGTGATGGTTTGTTTACCACCCAAAGATAATATCAAAATTTGGTAGTAATCTGATCCTAAGAGACTCTTTTTAACAGCAATATTTGCAGTGTTGGCTATATAGATACATAGACCCCAGCATTTCTACCCCTCTTTGACAGCTTGGCAGGTGAAAAGAAGGTACAGAAACCACTTAAATGAGTCTCCTCCCAATCCCAGCATTCTTGGAAGCAAATAATAGTGTATTGTTCTATATGGGGTACGAACACTGGTTCCTCTATTTTACTAGATAGCCCTGCTAATTTCCAGGACATAAAGGTAATGGAGTCGTTGTCGGCCATCAATTTTTTATTTGAGGCCTCTGCCTTGTTTGTATATCCGGAAATAGTTGCTGTGCGTGTGTCCGCTCCCCCAAGATATACCGTGCTCCCTTGTTCCTGTACATGTGGTATTTGTCTGGGCAAGGAGTTTATCTGGTTCTCCAAGGAGCAGTTTCCCCTTTGGCAGGTATTTCCGTCTAATGCTGATACATCCTCTCTCACCTGTCCCATTTATCTCTTCTGATTTAATGGGCCTGATCTATTTGATGGATTTTGGCGGAATTCTTTCGTGTTAGCCTGTCTGGTCCCAAAAGATTTCTTTTCGGAGCTCTGACGTCAATCCACCATTTCTAGGCAGCTAAAGCGATTATCTACGTGGGCACCTCTCCACATTTCCTCAGGCTTGTATACATGGTTGTGCACCCTGCCCCTTGTATGATGTGTGACCCTTGTCCATTCATTCTCATACCTTGGTAAAATATTTCGTGGGTAAAAGTATAAGGGTCGGGCCTCTATTGGTGACCGGGCGCTATAATTGCTCCAGCTGCTCCAATTACAAATATGCTCAACCGTGTGGGTGTCACTAAAACTAACCAATACACAGTCACCTGGAATTGTTTTAGAGGTACTACCCACCCAGGCTGCTCTACGCACCATTAATATTCTACTAGTTGAATGGGGCGGCAAGGGCCGATTAGTATTTAACCAATGCAACACTTTGTTCTTTAAAGTCGCAAAGGATTCCTCCTTGGGTGCTCTCAACTCTGGTACACCTGTTAATACAATCTTATAAGGGCTAGCTTCAGGGGGTAAATTTATAGTATGCCTTCTCGGCGGTGCTCCCAGCGTTAAGTCCCCTTTAGCTGAATTATTCCCAGCTTTATCGACTCCCTCTACAGGTTTCCCTTCAGTTATTGGTTTAACCAGGAGATTCAGTGTTACTGGGTTTATGGCGTTTTGATTCAGGGATTGTGCAGGAGTCGTTATGCTGTTGGTCTTATGTACCACAGGTTTAATAGTTTCAAATGTTGTACATTGTGGTACTATTTTTCCTTTTATCACATCTGTCCAACCCCTGGAGTTTACTTCCAAGCAGGAGAGTTGTTGTTCAATCCTCTTAAGCCTATTTTCCAACAGGGCAAGCGAGATTTTAAATAATGCCCCAAGTTTTATTAATAATGGATCAGCTGCCTCATCTCCTGTTTCCGTGATTTCTATCATTGAGTCAGGGGCTAAACCATCACCCTGTGTTGCCGATAACAGAGGAACATCCCTTACCTCAGTATCTTTCTGCTGTTGGGGTGCAACCATACTACTCACACCCTTAGCTACTTTCGCTTTTCTTCCACCCCCTACCGTTGTATTTGCCCTTTTTCTTTTAGGTTTCGCTCCCTCCTTCCTTTCACGTAATTGCATTTTTACTATTTCTGTATCGTCCCCCCCGGTGGCATCTATATTGTCCTCAGTTGTTGTGACAGATTTAAATCAGTGATTGACTGCATATCAGACTGATCTATTGTGGTGGGTAAACTATGTACAAGTGCCTGGGTTTCTACTATGTTGTTTCTTAGGGGGTTTTCAGGGGTACGGGCATTCGCAAGGTGGCCCATGGAAGATCTTTTCACCATGGCCAGATCTTGAGAAACCCGTCGTTCCATCAATGTAATCCCCTGATCTATTACAGAATTTGCCCTTGTTATAAAGTTATCTAAAGTTCCAGTTAGAAGGCATCCCCCACTGCACTTTTATTCTTGCCCCCACGTGTAGACATACTAAACGATACGTTGTAAATAGAATTTACTAATTAATCAGTGAATGCAAGCAATTCTTCAATAAACAACTCAAGGGGGTGAGCCCAGTCCAGTCTCTTTCGGGCTCGAATAGGCTAAAACGGGCCCGCCCTTGGCCCGGGCGTCCCACGCGCGTCCCGTGTTGCGTGGGAGCAGTCTAGTTAAATAGGGTGGGTAGGCGGGTTGATTAGGGGAAGAGGCACCAGCTGATAGCAACCGGGAATGCTGGTCCTTGCAGTCCCCCACACCCGCGTCAACCAGGTATTATCGTGGCTCAGACCCAGGTTCCACACCAGCAGCAGGGACCCACGGAGAGTCAACACGGTCCAGAAACCTCCGCAATCCTTCAAAGAAACACAGGAATGAGCTCAAGCAGCGAGCGGCTCCCGCGAAGTGGGGGCCACAAGATGTTAAGTAGCTGCGAGCGGGCAGGCGGGCTGATTAGGGGAAGAGGCAACAGCTGATAGCATCCGGGAATGCTGGTCCTCGCAGTCCCCCACACCGCGTCAACCAGGTATTATCGTGGCTCAGACCCAGGTTCCACACCAGCAGCAGGGACCCACGGAGAGTCAACACGGTCCAGAAACCTCCACAATCCTTCAAAGAAACACAGGAATGAGCTCAAGCAGCGAGCGGCTCCCGCGAAGTGGGGGCCACAAGATGTTAAGTAGCTGCGAGCGGGCATGCAGGCTGATTAGGGAAAAGGCACCAGCTGATAGCAACCGGGAATGCTGGTCCTCGCTGTCCCCCACACCCGCGTCAACCAGGTATTATCGTGGCTCTGACCCAGGTTCCACACCAGCAGCAGGGACCAACGGAGAGTCAACACGGTCCAGGAACCTCCGCAATCCTTCAAAAAAACACAGGAATGAGCTCAAGCAGCGAGCGGCTCCCACGAAGTGGGGGCCGCGAGATGTTAAGTAGCTGCGAGCGGGCAGGCGGGCTGATAAGGGGAAGAGGCACCAGCTGATAGCAACAGGGAATGCTGGTCCTCGCAGTCCCCCACACCCGCGTCAAACAGGTATTATCGTGCCTCAGACCCAGGTTCCACACCAGCAGCAGGGACCCACGGAGAGTCAACACGGTCCAGGAACCTCCGCAATCCTTTAAAGAAACACAGGAATGAGCTCAAGCAGCGAGCGGCTCCCGCGAAGCGGGGACCGCAGGATGTTAAGTAGCTGCGAGCGGGCAGGCGGGCTGATTAGGGAAAGAGGCACCAGCTGATAGCAACCGGGAATGCTGGTCCTCGCAGTCCCCCACACCCGCGTCAACCAGGTATTATCGTGGCTCAGACCCAGGTTCCACACCAGCAGCAGGGACCCACGGAGAGTCAACACGGTCCAGAAACCTCCGCAATCCTTCAAAGAAACACAGGAATGAGCTCAAGCAGCGAGCGGCTCCCGCGAAGTGGGGGCCACAAGATGTTAAGTAGCTGCGAGCGGGCAGGCGGGCTGATTAGGGGAAGAGGCAACAGCTGATAGCATCCGGGAATGCTGGTCCTCGCAGTCCCCCACACCGCGTCAACCAGGTATTATCGTGGCTCAGACCCAGGTTCCACACCAGCAGCAGGGACCCACGGAGAGTCAACACGGTCCAGGAACCTCCGCAATCCTTCAAAGAAACACAGGAATAAGCTCAAGCAGCGAGTGGCACCTGCGAAGCTGGGCCGCAAGATGTTAAGTAGCTGCGAGCGGGCATGCGGGCTGATTAGGGAAAAGGCACCAGCTGATAGCAACCAGGAATGCTGGTCCTCGCTGTCCCCCACACCCGCGTCAACCAGGTATTATCGTGGCTCAGACCCAGGTTCCACACCAGCAGCAGGGACCCACGGAGAGTCAACACGGTCCTGGAACCTCCGCAATCCTTCAAAAAACACAGGAATGAGCTCAAGCAGCGAGCGGCTCCCGCGAAGTGGGGGCCGCGAGATGTTAAGTAGCTGCGAGCGGGCAGGAGGGCTGATAAGGGGAAGAGGCACCAGCTGATAGCAACAGGGAATGCTGGTCCTCGCAGTCCCCCACACCCGCGTCAAACAGGTATTATCGTGCCTCAGACCCAGGTTCCACACCAGCAGCACGGACCCACGGAGAGTCAACACGGTCCAGGAACCTCCGCAATCCTTTAAAGAAACACAGGAATGAGCTCAAGCAGCGAGCGGCTCCCGCGAAGCGGGGGCCGCGGGATGTTAAGTAGCTGCGAGCGGGCAGGTGGGCTGATTAGGGAAAGAGGCACCAGCTGATAGCAACCGGGAATGCTGGTCCTCGCAGTCCCCCACACCCGCGTCAACCAGGTATTATCGTGGCTCAGACCCAGGTTCCACACCAGCAGCAGGGACCCACGGAGAGTCAACACGGTCCAGGAACCTCAGCAATCCTTCAAAGAAACACAGGAATGAGCTCAAGCAGCGAGCCGCACCTAATTTCCTTATTTACTGCAGTCCCCTCAGTAGGAAGTACTTTCATTTTTTTACTTTGGTTCCATCAAGAAGGCATTCAGATGTGTCACACATTTGCCATAAATTCTGAATGTTAGCACTCTAGTTGCTTATTAGATCACTGTAGTAAAGCTACTGCTCACCACGGAAGTCTGCTGCTGGTATTGAAAGTGCATGTTTCAGTCTGCAAGTCAGAATGTTTTAATGAAATAGAAGAGGATTTGAGAAGCCATTCAAAATATGCCCTAATTTTTCTTTCTGCAGCACTAATAATTTCTATGGCAAAATGAACCCCCACATTTTGTTACTTCTTAAATTAAATATTTTAAGAGTTACCATTTTGTTCCAATCAAGATGGCTTCAGGGGTGCAATACGTTTGTCATAAGTAGGACTGTTAGCACTCTAGTTGTTCTTTAGAACACTCTGGGAAGCTGCAGTAAAACACAAAGGAATCAACTGACAGTCTCTGCCCTTGTTGGTTGTACATGTTTTACTGAGAATGTCAGAATTCATTCGCACATGACTGAGAAAGATAATGTGAATTTACAGAGAATATGCTCTCAGTTTAGCTTATAGATCACCTTCCAAACCTCTCTGGGAATAGCATGAGAAAATATGTTTTCTCTCAGAATTGATTCATGATATCCCAGCAGAATGGTTTATCACATGGTAAAATCACCTAAGAACACACCACAATTCCTAAAATGAGTATGGTACCTTCAACAAATGATTTGTAATGTAACTAACGTCTTAAAACTTTCTCTATTAACTGCCATGCTTTTTAATGAGGTGCTGTCATGTATATTGTTCCCAAGATGGCTACCAACACTTCTTGGATGAAGTGCTGACAGCCTATCAGATCTCACGATGAGATGTGTGGTTAGGCTCCGCCCAGATATTGAAACTTTTTCTTTCTCTAATGTCTCATGAACTACTGAACAGATTTACACCATTTAACAAAAAGGGCTCTTTCTGAACCAAGGGCTACCTTGTTGCCAAATTTGATGTAATTCCGTTCACTAGTTCGGGCTGTAGCCGTGTCTAAAGTTTCCTATGGAAAAGTGCATGGAGAAAACACTTTTTGGGACCCACTTTTTTCTCATCCCCCCCCTTGCTGAATCACCCCGAAACGTTCAGGATATGAATGGACCGAAGCGAGCCATAAGTTTTGAAACTTTCGCGAAGATTCGTCAATCGGCACCAAAGTTATTGGGAATAGAATGTTGTGATTTCCCTATGGTAACTAGGTCCTAACTATAACTACCTACTGGCAACCGCCAGTAGGTTTTTTATATATATATATATATATATATATATATATATATATATATATATATATATATATATATATTACCTACTGGCGGTCGCCAGTAGGTATATATAGTTAGGATTTTTTGTCTATGGGACTTTTGAAAATTCTATGTCTAATAACTTTGGCGTTTGTGGACGGAATCGGCTGAAATTTTCAGGAAAATGGCACATTTTGTTTCTGAGCAGCCCCTGACAATTTGGGGGGTTTCGTCAAGGGGGGGCCGAGAAAAAAGGGGGGTCCCAAAACGCGTTTTTCCCATGTTAATTTCCATAGGGCCTTTGGCCTCACTTTTAGCTCGAACGGCTGAATGGATTTGCACGAAACTTGGCAAAATTGTAGGGACTGTTAGCCCGATGTGCCTTTGCTAGGTCTCAATATATGTGCTCCAGTGGATTTTGAGAAATTAACGTTCAAAACAAGATATATATCTGTAACAGCGCTCCGGGCTGCGCTCCGGTCCGCTTACTTTTCGCGAAACGGAACTTTGCGATGCGAAGCTGATTGGCTCCCCGGTGTCTGTCAACATTCTAAACAGTCCTGAGCGGCCGCCATCTTATCTCTCGGTAGGATCGAGAGAGAAGAAGAGGTGAAAAACGAAGGGGGAATTTAATGAAAGGGGGCAAGGTATACCCCTCTTGACCCCCTAGGAATGTTGTTGGGGTTATTAAAGGGTCCCGTGGGGAAAATAAAAAAAAAAAAAAATTCACGGTAGAAGCGCTTCTCGGGCCGCGAACTGGGCCGCAAACTGGTAGCGAAACGGGAATTCACCATTTTGTGCTTCGTTTTAATTAAATTACTAGGTATAAGGGGGTGCGGGAGACGTATCCTAATCCCTTATGTTTTCTGAGGGTGGCTGAGGAGGCTCATATATGTTGATACATGTCTTCCAGCGGCTGTGCGTGAGCTTTTTTTTTTTTTTGCTGCGTGACGTCTGTTAACGTTCGATTCGATGGAAATCAGGAAGTGTTGACCGCCAATTTGTCAGTGCAATAAAATATTTTGTTATAAATGAATCCTTATTGATAAACATTGTCTGCGCCATCTTGCCTTTTTTCCAATGCCACAATTTTGTCGTGCACGGCAGCCATTTTAGATGCCAGGCCGGTCCCAGGCTATCACCTAGCCCTGCGGATGTAGTTTATGGCCCCAGCTGTAGAGAATCCAGACATGCCAACCCTCCCGATTCAGGCGTGAGACTACTGATTTCAGTGCTAGTCTCCCGCCTCCCGATTTCTGCAAGCAAAAACCCGGGGGCATATTACCAACAACTAGCGATAATTTTTGTCTCTAACTTGTTTAGAGACAAAAATTATCGCCGCACATCGGCGATTTTTATCGCAAATGCGATAAAAAACGGCCGCAATGCATGAATATCGCTGAAAAGTCAGCGATATTCATGCATTATCGAGCAAATGCTCTTAGCCATGTTATCCACCTCCCATTGGATAACATGGCTAAGAACTGCTCAGGGCAGGTGTTAGCTTTTTGAGATATTCGCGCTTAGCGCGAATATCTCCAAAAGTTGGTAATAGGAGATAGCGATGTTAGGGACTGTTTCCAGTCGCTAACATCTTGGCATGCCCACTTTGCATGTCATTAGTGATAAATATCACTGACATGCAAAGCGGGCCCAAGATGGTCGCTATCTCCTTTTAGCTGTCACTAACTGGTGTTAGCGACAGCTTGGTAATAGGGAGATAATTTTATCTCCGCTTTCATGGCTTTTAAAGCCAAAAAAGCGGAGATAAACCCCCTTGATAATATGCCCCACGATTCCTCGGGGGTTTCAGCTGACAAGGCTTGGTATTGTGTTACGTGGTAATTCTTCCAGGAAACGTCAGAGGGTCGATGCAGGGGTTCTAGAAGGGGTGATAAACCATTTAAGCCTCATGAACAAGCGCATGGTCTTTTAAAGATCTGTGAAGTACTCGGGGCGGCGGTGTGTGTGTGTCCTCTTTCAGGAGCGGGCGGGCGGGGGGGGGGCACTGCCAGCAACTTGCCAGGCCAGGCAGTGTTCAACACTTGCATCACCCTTTCTCTGCCTGCTATTGCGCTCCATGCTTCGGAAAGGTAAGAAAAAGAACGTGCATTTGAGTTTGAAATGTCCGATCCTGTAGCAGTACACTTGCAAAGCCCACACATGACAATAACCCGATTCAAGGCCCCATTCACCCGATTTTTTAAAAATATATAGCACTCCAACAAAGTAGGATTATAAAACTTTATTAACTTTTAAATATAACGAACGGAACAAAAACTGTAACAAACATTTAAACATTTTTGACAAAAAAAAGCAACAATGGTCAGAAGCTGTCTTTTGTGCGAATAGTCCCAAGGCAGCACAACGTGCTGAGTTCTGGACGGCACCCAGGTGATGTCACCTGGGTGCCGCACTGGTTTTTGGGATCCTACAATGCAGCTCAGAAAAACAGCGTGGGGCGTCCCGGGTGGTGCGGGGGGAGGCCTCGTCAGTAGCGGTCTGTTGTGCGAATAGTCCCAAGGCAGCAGAACGCGCTGAGATGTGGATGGCACCCAGGTGATGTCCAGTAAACTGCCGCACTGGTTTTGGTATCCTACAATGCTGCTCCGAAAATTGGCGTGGGGCGGCCCGGGGGGGCGTGGGGGAGGCGGCGTGAACGGGCCTCCCCAGGTGGCGGCCATCCAGCTGAGTTGCGCCCGCTCTTGCGGCTACAGCGTCTCGCTCACCATGTAGTTGAGTTGCTCCCACTTTTGCAGTGCAGCGATAGGCGGCTGCCACAGGACTCTTAAAATGGCGGCCGGCTCTTCGGTTTTGGGCCTGGTCCACTAAAATGGCCCTGGGACACCTTGGAACTCGGACGCTTGCCTGCTAGGGCTTGGGCTCCATTCTCGAAAGTGTCCCCTCAGCCGTGAAGATTCTACAAAAGTCTTGGGGGCCCTCGACTCCTGCAGGCTTCCGGTGGGGAGCGGCTGCCATGATTGCTCGCGGAATGACCACGACGGAGCCACGAGATGGTGGTGCTCTCATGCTGACGCCAGCTTCAGTCTGAATCATCCAGAAACAAGGTGGGGCTTTCATCGTTTGGGAAAAAAAAATGTTCTAAACCAATGAAAAGTGTTATTTTTAGGTCATATGACCAAGCCTTCCATCTTTAGGAAACCAAAAGTAAAATGAACCAATGAAAAGTTTTATAAACAAGTCACATGACCTGTTATGCGGCATAGGGCTACAAAAAGCGTAGAAAATCCGTTGGCACGTGAGGCGGCGTCAGTAGCGGACCGATGTGCGAATAGGCCGAAGGCAGCACAACGCGCCGAGATCCGGATGGCACTGAGGTGGTGTCCAGCAAATTGCCGTACTGGTGTGGCCATCCTACAATGCTGCGCCAAAAGACGGCGTGTCCAGCTGAGTTTCGGTCACTCTTGCGGTACAGTGACTCGAACGCACCGAGATCCGGATGGCACCGAGGTTGTGTCCAGCAAGTTGCCGCACTGGTGTGGCCATCCTACAATGCTGCGCCGAAAGTCGGCGTGGGGTGCCCCGTTGGCTTATGAGGTGATGTCAGTAGTGGACCGATGTGTGAATAGGTCGGAACCAGCACAAGGCGCCAAGATCCGAATGGCAAGTCCTGGATGTTGAGTGCCATAGTTGAGAGTTCTGAGCAGTGCTTGTAAGACTATCTGAAGCTTATTTGCACCTGCTGCAGCTTCACTATTGCCCGAGGTGGTGTCCAGCAAATTGCCGCACTGGTGTGGCCATCCTACAATGCTGCGCCGAAAGACGGCGTGTTCAGCTGAGTTCCGGTCACTCTTGCGGTACAGTGACTCGAACGCGCCGAGATCCGGATGGCACCGAGGTTGTGTCCAGCAAGTTGCCGCACTGGTGTGGCCATCCTACAATGCTGCGCCGAAAGTCGGTGTGGGGTGCCCCGTTGGCTTATGAGGTGATGTCAGTAGTGGACCGATGTGTGAATAGGTCGGAACCAGCACAAGGCGCCAAGATCCGGATGGCCAGTCCTGGATGTTGAGTGCCATCGTTGAGAGTTCTGAGCAGTGCTTGTAAGACTGTCTGAAGCTTATTTGCACCTGCTGCAGCTTCACTATTGCCCTGGTGTGGCCAAAGATCGCCCATGACATAGGGGGCCGGCTCCCGAGGTCCGGCGGAACTTTTTTCCTTTTCCTTTCTGCTTCTTGTCCCACAATCCGTTTCACCTGAAGACACGACCAGGTCCCTGAATGTGTGCAGGGGGACGCTATTGATTGAATGAAAATGGCGGCTTGACACAAAGCTGACTCAAGCGTTGCTGTTGATGCTATACAGACAAATATTGGTTTTCAGTTTGTACATTCTTCAGGATTTTTTTTTCCATCCAAGGCTGATTGAGAGTTTGTAGAAAAATGGCTTCAGATTTTCCACATATTACTCTTCAACATTCTTCCTAAATGTAACAATGTGAGACTCACTAGGAGAACGGCTGTTTATCTTTCCTTTCAAAATGCTGCCAACAATATTTTCTGAATGGAAGACACCATCTTGTAGCATAAAGGGCCGAAAGGGGTTCTGGTCTGGCCGATGGTTGGTGGAGACATTTTGACTATATCTTGGACCTGCCCGGCCTCGCCCAAAATGGCGCCGGTATAAATGGGACTCGTAACTCCTTGTTGTGTACTGGTTGAACAACCTTGATATCACGAGATATGAATGCAGTTTTGATGCTCATGGCGGGCGGGGACGAGAATTGATTGAATATTTCGACATCCCTATTGATATTAAGTTCTGATGTGTTATTGATTACTGTACTATTGAAAGTTCGAATTAACGTCACCCATGGTACTTGCACGCAAATGTATACCTAGATAACTTTTTTGTAAGTGGCCCTGTCGTATTTTAATTACAAAATGTACGTCCACCGATTCCGCAACTGTTAGACACCTTAGTTCTTGCAACCTAATGGCTCGTTCGTTACGTTCCTCTATAATGTAAATGTCTCCTCATCATATACGATTTCAGTTTGCTCCGTGGCCGGCCCACGTGGTTATAGGCCCGTATTTGTATACTGACATTTTCACAATAAAGGTTTTTAAAACAAAACATGGTAGTAGTATTTACATTGGTAAAGTTTTTACTTTTAGTCACTGTTTTCGAATCAGTAAAAGGCAAGTGAAATAAAGCAGTCCAATTACATGACGGATAAAAGGTATAATATGTAGGAACGCAGTAAAGATAAATGGTCAAGGGCAGTTGTGTTTTCCACTCCTGCAACATAAAGTGATCGATAAGAATCTGATAATCAGGCGTATCGGCGACTAAGACAGCAGGCCGAGTCTCTTTTACTCAACGGCTCCGTCATGGAACGAAGAAACGCCCTTTTTCTCGAAAAAGGAATATATTTTACTTGCAGGACAGTTGAAAATTTTCCGGGAAAGTACATTAGCCTGGAATATTATAACATATATGTTATAAAAAAAAAAGTTCGAAATCAATAAAAAGCGTATTTTTTAGGTCATATGACCAAGCTTTTCATTATTAAAATAACAAAAGTAAAATGAACCAATAAAAAGTTTTATTAACAAGTCACATGACCTGTTATGCTTACGTTACGCGCTGCGCGCCGCGCCCCGGATCACTTCCGGGTGCGCTAACCCGGCGTGTCATATAACGCATTACGCGACAACGTAGGTCAAGAATATAGTCAAAATGTCTCCACCAACCAGCGTTCGGAACACAACCCCTTTCAGCAGTCCAAAAAGTTCTGTAAAATGACAACAGAGGGGACAGGCAACAAGAACCATCAGTCAAAGAGGGGAGGGCAAGTTCTTCTCTACCGGGTCATGTTGGGGCGCTACCGGAACTGATCGAATTGGTAGTCTACAGTGTTTCTGGATGTTTCAGACTAAAGCTGGCGTCAGCATGAGAGCACTACCATCTCGTAGCTCCGTCGTGGCCATTCCACGAGCAGACATGGCAGCCGCTCCCCACCAGAAGCCTGCGGGAGTCGGGGGCCCCCAAGACTTTTGTAGAATCTTCACGGCTGAGGGGACGCTTTCGAGAATGGGACCCAAGCCCTATCAGGGAAGCGTCCGAGTTCCAAGGTGTCCCAGGGCCATTTTAGTGGACCACGCCCAAATCTGAAGAGCTGGCCGCCATTTTGAGAGTCCTGTGGCAGTCGCCTATCATTGCATCGCAAGAGCGGGAGCAACTCAACTACATGGTGAGCGAGACGCTGTAGTCGCAAGAGCGGGCGGTAAACAGCTGAATGGCGGAAGAGGCACAGTGTAGCAAAAGCGGGCGGAATGGCAACTAAAACGGTAAAGGGGCTCCCCACTACTGCGTGTCTTCAGGTCAAACGGATTGTGGGACAAGGTCCAGAATAGAAGAGTCATCAAAAGGCAAAAAGTTCCGCCGGACCCCGGGAGCCGGCCGCCTATGTCGGGGGCGATCTCAGGCTAAACCGGTGCTATAAGACTTGGGGAGGGGGTCGGAGCCAAGCGTCTTCTCCGAGTCCGTGCCATCACACCGCCCCTCGGGGGCCTCCGTCAAGCGGTTTAGGGAGGTACCATATCACATTGTTTTCAAATGCAGTCAGGTCCACAAACGACACTCACTTACTTTGAGAATAGTGAAGCTGCAGTAGGTGGAAATAAACTTCAGACAGTGTTACAAGCGCTGCTCAGAACTCTGAACTATGGCACCCAACATTCAGAACTTATGCCATTTGAGAATGGCAGTGATATTGAAGCAACTCAGGGACCAAAACCATTAACGTACTTTCACGTATGAAAATCTTACTTGGGGAGGGGGCAGGAGCGAAGCGCCCCCTCCCAGTCCGCGCCACCACACCGTATGTTGAAAATCTGAAGCCATCGTTCTACAAACTCAACCAACCTTGGATGGAAAAATCTAGGAAAATGTACAAACTGAAAACCAGTTTTGGTCTGCATAGCATCAGTAGCAACGCTTGCTATCAGAGTGCATGAGTTTCATGCTCGATCGATTGAGCTAGCCGGATCGGGCAATAAAAAGTATAAAATAGTTATGTAAATAGTTATTTAATAAAATGTTTTACCCTGTTTCTTTGCTGGTGTGTTGTCTATATTTTTAAGATTTGCATAGGGTTTGTCGTTATTTTGGGCGGGGTGGGTGACGGAGCCGAGCTGTCTTGCAGCCCTCATGGTGTGGAGCTCAGTTCATCTCACTATTTTCGTATTTCTCATGAAGGGTTGTTCCTAATATTTCTATTTTAGCGAGGTCAAAAAGAGATCCAATTAGTGGCCTACTGATTTTGCTCGATTAATTTTATTTTTTTACACGATTTTTCACGATTTTGCACTATCTGCAAAGACTAAACAGAGTATTGCGACTTTGTGCTTGTTTGTAAATAGAGAATGAACCAAAGAGAATCAATTGTAAAACAGTAAATGCTTGGATAACAATCAATCAAATGGAGAGACAAGCAGGCACGACGGATTACAACGGGGGTAAAGGCCTGCGTTAACTACTCTTCACTATCTGCAAAGAGAGAGTACTACTAAGAGAAAAGAGGGGAGGGGGGCAGCGTTCAAAGCACATCAGCGTGCATAAACACGAAAATGTTTTTACCTATCACGTACTTGACATTTTACAGCTTTAGATATTTGCTATTAAAAAACCAATGAAATTCACTGAAAAAACCATAGGTTATAGGCCATATATAGTTAGGAATTTGCATTTACAAAACCTTGAAAATTCACTGAAAAAACCATTGGTTATAGACCATATATAGTTAGGGATTAGCCTTTTCAAAACCTTATTTTACTCACACAAAACCATTGAAATTTCATATATAGTTAGTTCCACTAACTATATATCGCGCACCCGCAATCCACTGCTGATGATGTCACATATTACATCATTCATGACATGGTTAGTGACATCACTGATGACATCACTGATGACATCTCAAATGACATCACTGATGACATCTCAAATGACATCACTGATGACATCTCAAATGACATCACTGATAAAATCACTGATAACATCTCATTTGACATGACTGATCACATCACTGATGATATCATTCATGTGATAATACCATGAACCTCTTCAGACTCTAATATAACCTTAGATACAATCAGTGTAAACAGACAGTCACAGACTGTCACTCATCCATGGAGTTACTCACACACCTAGTCAGTTATGCAAAAAATCAATCACACCTCCATTTTCTCAACTATACAGTTATACACACCTTACTTATTCAAACATATACTAACACATATTTACTTTACTCTCTTATACAATCCCTGATACATGTTCACAATGATCCATACAGCCACTCACACATTCACTGGCTCTTATGCACAGTTATTTATATATGTCAACTCTCACATGTACTGTGTTTTACATATGTACTTACTTTGACATGTAGCACTGAGATATCCATTCACTCACTAATACACTCATGCACAGTCAACCGCCCATACAGCTGTTTCCACATGCACTTTTGAACCCATACATATAGTGAATCAACTACTCACACATCTATGTACAGAGTCACACACCTCCCAGCCACCCATACACACACACTCAGTTTCCCATACAAATACTTGGACAACCAATGAATAACCCATACAGTTACTCATATAGCTACTGATCAACATATGCAGCAGTTTGTAGAACAACAGATATAATGATGCACAAATTAAAACAGTTTAGTCACTAACCCATGCACTCAGTGAGACACATTTAATCACTCACTCATACAGTCAGTCATGCACCTACTAAATCCTTCATCCAGACACTTATACATCCACTCATTCTTCAATATGTAAGACATATTTTAACTTTACAGAAACATACAGTCACTGGAGGTTGTCATCAGTGATGTCATCAGTGATGTCATTTGAGATGTCATCAGTGATGTCATCAGTGATGTCACTAACCATGTCATGAATGATGTAATATGTGACATCATCAGCAGTGGATTGCGGGTGCGCGATATATAGTTAGTGGAACTAACTATATATGAAATTTCAATGGTTTTGTGTGAGTAAAATAAGGTTTTGAAAAGGCTAATCCCTAACTATATATGGTCTATAACCAATGGTTTTTTCAGTGAATATATATATATATATATATATATATATATATATATATATATATATATATATATATATATATATACATATATATATATATATTAAGCATGGGCGAATTTTGCGAATCTGGCGTTCGCGAATTTGCGTATTTCCGAACTCACAATCCGCAAAATCCGCGAATTCCCGCGAATTTGCGGAATTTTTTTTTTGTGTTCGCAAGGGTTTCTGCCAGTTCACGAGGGTTTTGTACCAGTTCGCAATTGCGAACTTACTTGTCGGCTCGCAACGGTCGCGACTATGTTGTTTCTACGTCTGGTTCCTCATCACAGGTTCCCAGCACCCTCTGTTTCACCACTGCCACCCTCTGTTTCACCCATGCCACCCTCTGGTACATCAATGCCACCCTCTGGTTCGTCATCACTGTAGATTATGGGGGGGAAAGCAAGCACACCTGCCCTGCTTCAACTGACATGAATTAATTTGGGGTTGATTTATTAATGTGTCACTGTTTTAAAATTCCAGTCTGGCACATGCTTCCTTATCTGTAATTTGCTTTCTGTTGCAGTGCAATTTTTTTTCCAGGACCTTTGTGGCCTACTTGTAGCTATTCTATGAGCCTGCTGTGAGGGTCAGAGCAGGGTCATAGAATTGTTGCAACTAGCAACTGAACTCTGAAGGGGCCCCAGTCAGGAAGCACTACAGGGAATGGTTACTATTACTAATGATGAGTTTGAACTTTTGCACCTGCTGAGTGCTTTCAGTTTTGCAAAACTCGTTTTTCGGCAGAACAGCAACTGTAATGCCCCAAACAAACATAGGCAACTGAACTCTGGAGGGGCCCCTCAGGAAGTACTACAGGGAATGGTTACTAATGATGAGTGAACTTTTGCACCTGCTGAGTGCTTTCAGTTTTGCAAAACCCGTTTTTCTGCAGAACAGCAACTGTAATGCCCCAAACAAACTTACTTGTGAAAGTTGATTTCTAATCTAAAAGTGATCCAAAGAAAGTCAAAAGGCCTCAAATCCAAAAAAGTGCAGGCAAATGTCAACCTGAGGAGTTATTCTGATAAAAATCATCATTTTCAGAAGGTCTATGCTGCTTGCTAGTGGATTTCTTGTGCAGAATTGCAAATTTTGTAATTTCGCGAGTGCGAGATTGTTGCTTCCCGCTGCACCTACATGTTCGCAATTGCAAACTCTTGCGATGCGTCGCCAAACTCCCGCGGGATCCCGCAGCAAGATCCAAAATGGCGCAGCACTCGCAAAGTATCGAGAAAAACAACTCGGCAAACGCTGAATGACGGTAAGTGAACGCCGCACGCCGCAATATTGTATTACCAAGAAAAAAAATCCGCTGCGTGCAAATTTGTGGTTTTTTGGTAAATTCGCGAGAGTTCGCGGATTGTGAATTTACCGAAAATCTGCAAAATCCGCGAGCGGAACGGATTTTCCGCCCATGCTTAATATATATATATATATATGCACTGAAAAAACCATAGGTTATAGACCATATATAGTTAGGAATTCGCATTTACAAAACCTTATTTTACTCACACAAAACCGTTGAAATTCCATATATAGTTAGTTGCACTAACTATATATCGCGCACCCGCAATCCACTGCTGATGATGTCACATATTACATCATTCATGACATGGTCAGTGACATCACTGATGACATCACTGATGACATCTCAAATGACATCACTGATGACATCACTGATGACAACATCCAGTGACTGTATGTTTCTGTAAAGTTAAAATATGTCTTACATATTGAAGAATGAGTGGATGTATAAGTGTCTGGATGAAGGATTTAGTAGGTGCATGACTGACTGTATGAGTGAGTGATTAAATGTGTCTCACTGAGTGCATGGGTTAGTGACTAAACTGTCTTAATTTGTGCATCATTATGTCTGTTGTTCTGTAAACTGTTGCATGTGTTGATAAGTAGCTATATGAGTAACTATATGGGTTATTGATTGGTTGCCCAAGTATTTGTATGGGAGACTGAGTGTGTGTGTGGGTGGCTGGGAGGTGTATGACTCTGTGCATAGATGTGTGAGCAGTTGATTCACTAGATGTATGGTTTCAAAAGTGCATGTGGAAACAGCTGTATGGGCGGTTGACTGTGTGCATGAGTGTATTGGTGAGTGAATGGATATCTCAGTGCTACATGTCAAAGTAAGTACATATATAAAACACAGTACATGTGAGAGTTGACATATATAAATAACTGTGCATAAGAGCCAGTGAATGTGTGAGTGGCTGTATGGATCATTGTGAACTTGTATCAGGGATTGTATAAGAGAGTAAATATGTGTTAGTATATGTTTGAATAAGTAAAGTTTGTATAACTGTATAGTTGAGGAAATGGAGGTGTGATTGATTCTTTGTATGACTGACTAGGTGTGTGAGTAACTCCATGGATGAGTGACAGTCTGTGAGTGTCTGTTTACACTGATTGTATCTAAGGTTATATTAGAGTCTGAAGAGGTTCATCGTAGTATCACATGAATGATATCATCAGTGATGTGATCAGTAATGTCAAATGAGATGTCATCAGTGATGTCATCGGTGATGTCATTTGAGATGTCATCAGTGATGTCATTTGAGATGTCATCAGTGATGTCATCAGTGATGTCACTGACCATGTCATGAATGATGTAATATGTGACATCATCAGCAGTGGATTGCGGGTGCGCGATATATAGTTAGTGCAACTAACTATATATGGAATTTCAATGGTTTTGTGTGAGTAAAATAAGGTTTTGTAAATGCGAATTCCTAACTATATATGGTCTATAACCTATGGTTTTTTCAGTGAATTTTCAAGGTTTTGTAAATGCTAATTCCTAACTATATATGGTCTATAACCTATGGTTTTTTCAGTGAATTTTCAAGGTTTTGTAAATGCTAATTCCTAACTATATATGGTCTATAACCTATGGTTTTTTCAGTGAATATATATATATACATACATATATAAACATATATCATCTGTATATCTATATAAATACAAACATAAATGCATGCATACATATACTTATATGCATACAGATGCATGTTATTTACATGAAAGTTGAAAAAACACTAATAAAAGCAAAGCTAAAAAGCCACCTCCTTACAAACAGAATGGCTTTAACTTAAACGAGGGCGAGATCTATTGCATTTTCAATACTTGTTTACTTTGGTTTCATCAAGAAGGCATTCAGATGTGTCACACATTTGCCATAAATTCGGAATGTTAGCACTCTAGTTGCACATTAGATCACTGTAGTAAAGCTACTGCTCACCAGGGACGTCTGCTGCTGGTATTCAAAGTGCATGTTTCAGTCTGCATGTCAGAATTTTTTTAATGAAATAGAAGAGGATTTGAGAAGTCACTCAAAATGATCCCTAATTTTTCTTTCTGAAGCACTAATCATACTTTCTATGGCAAAATTAACCCCCTCATGTTGTCCCTTTTTAAATTGAGTGTTTTCCGACTTACCACTTCATTCCAATCAAGATGGCTTCTGGTGTGCCATACTTTTGTCATAAGTAAGACTGTTAGCGCTCTAGTTGTTCTTTAGAACACTCTGGGACATTCTGTCATTGGGCTATACTTGGGGTACATCTGGGTGATATTTGGGCTACATTTAGGCTCTTTTGTCTCTGGTGGCCATCTTGGGAGACTGTATGTCAGAATTTTTTAATGAAATTGAAGAGGGTTTGAGAAGTCACTCAAAATGTGCCCTAATTTTTCTTCCTGCAGCACTAATCATAATTCATATGGCAAAATATACCCCCTCATTTTGTTCCTTTTTAAATTAAATGTTTTAAGAGTTACCACTTTATTCCAATCAAGATGGCTTCAGGTGTGCCATACCTTTGTAATAAGTAGGACTGTTAGCGCTCTAGTTGTTCTTTAGAACACTCTGCGACATTCTGTCATTGGGCTATACTTGGGCTACATCTGGGTGATATTTGGGCTACATTTGGGCTCTTTTGTCTCTGGTGGCCATTTTGGGAGACTGCATGTCAGAATTTTTTAATGAAATAGAAGAGGATTTGAAAAGTCACTCAAAATGTGCCCTAATTTTTCTTTCTGCAGCACTAATAATACCTTCTATTGCATAATATACCCCCTCATTTTGTTCCTTTTTAAATTAAATGTTTTAAGAGTTACCACTTTATTCCCATCACGATGGCTCCAGGTGTGCTATACCTTTGTAATACGTAGGACTGTTAGCGCTCTAGTTGTTCTTTAGAACACTTTAGGAGGCTGCAGTAGAGCACAAAGGAATCAACTGACAGTCTCTGTCCTTGTTGGATGTACATGTTTTACTGAGAATGTCAGACTTCATTTTCACATGACTGAGAAAGATAATGTGAATTTACAGAAAATATGCTTTCAGTTTAGCTTATAGATCCCCTTCCAAACCACTGTGGGAAAATCATGAGATATTAGTTTTCTTTCAAACAATATTCATGATATCACAGCAGAAGGCTTTTTCACATGGTAAAATCACCTTAGAACCCACCACAATTCCTAAAACGAGTATGGTACCATCAACAAATGATTTATAATGTAACTAAAGTCCTAAAACCCTCTATTAACTACAATGCTTTTTAATGAGGTGCTATCATGTATATTGGTCCCAAGATGGCTGCCAACACTTCTTGGATGAAGTGCAGACAGCCAATCAGATCAGATGTGTGGTTAGGCTCCGCCCAGATATATATATTTTTTTGAACCTAAATTACTCAAAATCCACTGGAGCACATATATTGAGACCTAGCAAAGGCACATCGGGCTAACAGTCCCTACAATTTTGCCAAGTTTCGTGCAAATCCATTCAGCCGTTCGAGCTAAAAGTGAGGCCAACCGCCCTATGGAAATTAACATGGGAAAAACGCGTTTTGGGACCCCCCTTTTTTCTCGGCCCCCCCTTGATGAAACCCCCCCAAATTGTCAGGGGCTGCTCAGAAACAAAATGTTCCATTTTCCTGAAAATATCAGCCAATTCCGTCCACAAACGCTAAAGTTATTAGACATAGAATTTTCAAAAATCCCATAGAGAAAAAATCCTAACTATATATACCTACTGGCGACCGCCAGTAGGTAATATATGATTTATACGATAATCCGATCGTGGATCAAAGATGAGGCGCACACAAGGGGGATGTTATTCAGTATTTATTCCGCATACAAAACACACCCGACAGACGCGTTTCGGCTACACGCCTTTGTCAATGTCGGTGGGATACTGTTTCTAACCAAATTCATAAACAATAAAGTTTTCATTCCGTGCAAAAAACGTTCTACTGCGTTCATCATAAACATAAATGAGGGACATAGTATAACTAAACTTTCCTGTTGTAAGTATGGCAGCCAAATTGTAGTGCATGGAGGGTTGCTTCCCCTTGCCTTGCTACCAACAACAAATCCATTCAATCTGTCGCTATTTACAATATATACATATTTTTAGTCAGTTCAACTGCATATATAGAATTTGCTGTTTGGGTGCCAACATCCCGATTTGAATGTCGTATCTTGCACCTCCGTTAATCGGAGATCTGATTAACTTTATCAATCTAGCCCTGGATGGGCATAAGGTCTTATCTATATATCTCCTTGCTCCTTCCTAGTTCTTCCCCTTCGGCACCAGTTTGAATCATAATACACTATTTTCTTATGTTCCCTCATCTTATAAATATACAGTCTGTTCCTATAATTCCAAAGGGTATGTAGCTATGTTCCACCACTGTACATATGCTCTACTTATGTCTAATACCTACGCTTAGCCTATGTGTATCCAAAGTTCCTCCTCGTTGTTAAGTCCTGTGGGACTTTTTGACTGCATCAGGATGATATATTTGGACTCCATCTGCCGTAATTTTCTGAGCCTATCCCCTCCTCTCTCATCCTTGGGGATACAGTCTATGCAAAAATACTTTAGTAATTCCGGATTAGACCTGTGGTGCTCCTGAAAGTGTTGTGCTACAGGATAGACCATGTCTCGATTTTTATGGCCCTTTTATGCTTGAGTACTCTCTTTTTAGCCTGATGTATCTTACTCCCTACATAGTTAAGCCCACAAGGACAGGTCAGGCAGTAAACTGTGAACTCGGTGTTACAGTCGATCCATTTGTTTATTTTTCTTTAGGTGGTCCTGCCTGGGATCGTGTACCCCTTTACCTTTTGCCCATTTCTACATGTCTTGCAATTCATGCATGGAAAATATCCTGTAGTCAAGTCAAGTCAAAAACCACTTTATTCGATTTTGTTAAAAATCATAAAAGCATGCTACAAGCAATTAAAAAACAATCCAGATACATATAAAAAATTTCATACAGTACAATATCAACATCAAGTATAAAAGCAGTTAAAAAGTCAGGGGCAGATTTATGTTAACTGGCGCATCCCTCTGGATGCGCCAGTTAACATGCGCCACAGTGCGCCACAGCTACGCCACCCATGGTGCGCCGCATTTATGATGCGGCGCACCATGGGGCAAAAACGGCACAGATGCGTCACGCATCTGTGCCGTAAAAGTGACGCATTGCTGGAGTTGCGTCGCAAGCGCGACGCAGCTCCAGCAATGCTCTGGGGGGGCCTATTCTTTCAATGCTGTCTCAAGCCTTACGCCTGCTTCAAGCAGGCGCAGGGTTTTGACGCAGAATTGCCCTGAAAGTGACTGAGTGAAATCTCATAGATTTCACTCAGCCACTTTCAGGAGGCGTTCCTGCGCAGGAACGCCCCCCCCCTGCGCAGGAACGCCTCCTCATGGCGCAGTGCTGTACAACGTGACGCATCTCCTAGATGCGTCACGTTGTAAATAGGGTGCAGGGATGCGCCACGTTTCCGCGCCGTTGCGTCACGCAACGGCGGCGTAAACGTGGCGCAAGCCCTTCATAAATCTGCCCCTCAGTTTTTTTAAAAATCATCATCATGTGCAAAAAGGCGAAGCATACCAACATTCATCACAGACCCCAATGTTAGACTTGTAATTTCCTCTTCCTAATTCTAACAGCCGCAACAAGGTAATTTGCCACACTGAACATCACCAAGGGGGATTCTAGCATTTGTAAATACAGGAGAGCTGGTTTTGCCTGTATAAAAGCTTTCCCTTTCAGTAGGGGTACCAAATACTTCTGTCTTGGGACATTATAAAAGGGGCAGAACAACATTAGGTGCATATTGTCTTGAAGGGAAAAGTTATCGCATTTGCATACAGGTGCGTCCTCAGGCTTAAACCAACCCTGACTATCACAGAGTACCAAATAAATCTGGTTAAATAGAAATTTAACCAGAAGCCACCTGTGAAACGGAATATTAACTATGGCAAGGTACGGTTGAATGGCTGTGCAGGTAATTGTCATATAATGGGCTCTGACCGTGGATTTAGTTAGTTGATGTTGCTCTCTCTCCAAGGTCTTAAGTTTGTAAAAATTTTGCTTAACCCAGTCTAGGTCTGCTTTTTTCAGGTCAAGCGGGGAGGAGAAAATCTCCGGGCGTCCAAGTTCTACTGAACACTTGTGGATATATGACAGCCAAGCAATGTCTTTATATTTATCAAGTTTTAAACAATCCATCAAAATGTTATGATTTAGACCTAAGTTGTTATTAATCCAGACCCTAATCCATAAAAGAATAGGTGCCATAGAGAGGATATCAGTAATATACCCTACTCCAAGCTCCTGATGGACTGTAAAGGTGGCTGTCGACAGAGGGAGCCCTAACATAGAGCGGAAGAACTTGTTAACCTCTATTTGGATAGTTTCAGTTTTTACGTAGCCCCACAGTCCGGCTCCGTACCTTGCTATAGCCAATGTTTTCGCCCTATATAAAGCTAGTAATGCACCCTTGGTTTCCCCCCAAGTCTCCTTGAGAAGCTTAGAATAGCGTTTACAGAGCTCCTCACCGCTTTAGTTTTTGCTGTTATCTGCGGAATCCAACTGCCCTTTGAATCAAAAATGACACCAAGATAAGTGAAAACTTTAACGTTAGTAATCACTTCCCCCTTACAATAAAAGGATTTAATGTTATTTTTAGCAGCCCCAAAAACCATAACGTGCGATTTAGAATTATTAACCACTAGGTCAAGAGAGGACATAAAGTCACTAAATGCATTTAAAAGTCTCTGGAGGCCTAAATGTGTCCTAGCTATTAAAGCGGCATCATCCGCGTACAGGAGCACTGGGATATGAGTATCTCCTGCACGCGGTGTGTCCACACAGGCAGCCAAAAGGTTTTTTTCCAGAGAATTTATGTATAAAGTGAACAGCATAGGGGCAAGGATGCAGCCCTGCCGCACACCCCTACCTGATTTAAACCATGCTGTACGATGTCCCTCTTGATCCATTCTGATAGAAGCCTTTAAATCCTTGTGGAGTTCAGCTAAAAAGTGGACCAGAGGAGGGTCCAATCCCAATTTTAACAACATGGCCCACAGCTTTGCTCTGTTAACTAAATCGAATGCTGTGGATAAATCCATGTAAGCAACAAAGATTGCCCCCTTTTTTGCCTTTGTATATTTTGAAATTATCATATGCAGATTTAGGCATTGGTCCTCAGTCCCTCTTCCTGACCGGAAACCATACTGGGCATTGGACAAGATATCATTATCTAGTGTCCACTTATTAATTTTGGCCAACAGTACTTTACCCAGGATCTTCATCGAAGAATCCAGCAAGGATATAGGGCGATAGCATTTAGGGTCACTTCTTACCCCTTTTTTAAAAATTGGGACTATGATTGAGCATGCCCAGGTTTTTGGAAAACCCCCTACAAGTACATGGTTAAAAACATTCATTAAAATCGTTGCCCACATCTCAGGTTTAGATTTATATAGATCCAGAGGAACCCCATCAGGACCAGGGGCTTTATTCTTAGCGGAACCAATTATCGCAACCTTGACTTTGTTTTCACTGAAATCTAAATTGGGTTGCGTATCAGAATAGCAGGGTATATGGAATATTTCATAATCTTCATTACTCCCATATATTACAGAAAAGTGATTAAGCCACTCTTCTTCTGGTATGTTTACCTCAAGATCTATGTTACGTGATTGGGCAAATATGGGGTTATTTATTATGGCCCAAAATTTAGAGCTTTGTTTAAGGGTGGTTGAATCCATTAAAGCGTCCCAGGCTTCTTCTTTAATAACTTTTTTACGTGTCTTCACCGCCTCAGCATATTTTTTCCTTAGCTGCGCTACCAGTAACTTGTTTCTGGGAGAATGTTTAAGCGCTGCCAACAATGCAGAGTGAGCTTTGGAACAAGTATGGTCGAACCAACCGAAGACTGGGGCAGGTCCTCTCTTTGGGCTTAATGTAAGTTCTTCTTCCACCCTAGAGCAGATAGCCTCAAAGGCAGCAACTATCTCTTTTCCCCCCATGTCAGGGTCCCTACAAGTCTGAAGTTCTGCCATCATATCTTGTTCGATAAGATCTAAAAAGTCCTCTGGGCAGACTTTATACCATTTTAGTCGCCTCCCTTGATCTTTACTCTTTACATTCTTCGCAGAAGTGGCCAACAGGGCCCCTTTGAGTAGACCAAGCGACCCATCCATAATTAAAGACACCGGATTGTGATCACTGAATCCTCTTTCGATGGCATTGTAAAACATAACATAATGGAGGAGTCCAGGAGACAAAAAAATGTAACCAATGATAGATTCACTACCCCTCGCATTATATGTGACCACACGGTCATTTGGATCAGAAAAGCCCGGTTCATATAAATCATTTGCTGATAACAGATCTTCCATAGCTGAACCCTTCAAACTATGCTCAAAATGGGGAGGAATCGTAAGATCAGGCCCATCATAGTCTTTAATCTGACAATGTGACCCACACAAATGAACATTAAAATCGCCCATTAATATGAGTTGTACAAAAGTGGTTTGTTTTGACATATAATCAGTTAAAAACAAGGATAAACTTTCTAAAACAAAATTTGGGGGTCCCCCCTGCAATGAGTTATAGCAGTTAATAAAAACTGTCTTATTTTTGTCCGGATGGAGGATTTCCAGGAGCTGAAAGTAATGTGAGGAGCTAGGAATTTCCCTCACACTGCCAGCTATATTAACAGACACCAGTAACAGCAGGCCACCTCTGTCCCTTCCCACCGGGGTACACTGTGCTTTGACAAAAAATGAAGAGTAACCATCCAACCAGAAGGAATTATCCCTTGACCAGGTTTCCTGCATGGCAACTATATCGTGTTCTTTTAACTTTTCCAGCCAAATTGGGGTCATTCTGTTTGGCACGTAAACCCGCAATATTCCAGGATAAAACCTTAACTTTTCCTCTACCTTGCTCTATTGGAACCTCCCCGTCATTAGATGGTATGTTACAGGGGGTAAAGATGTTAGCATTATCATCCTGGTCATTAGCTATCAAATTTATTTGATTGGGCTCTAGTCAATCCATATCGACCTGATTGGCAAGTGCCGCAAATCTATTTGACAGGGTCAAGTCATCTGTGTGCGTATTCCTTACAGTAGTGGCTGCCCCGCCGCCCCTAGGTTTCATTGTCACCCATTCATTCCCTTGAGGAGGAATATTTTGTCTACCCTCTACCCAGTGATTGTTATTATGCTGTGGCCTACTATACCCGCCGCCAGCTGTCATGAGTGCGGGTGGATAGAAAAAACCCAGAGGCATGGCGCGCACACCCTTACCTACGGGATCCAAGGGAGAAGCATCCCAAAGAAGATGGCTAGTGACATCGTGAGATTTAAAACTGACTATAACACAGTCTCCTGCCACGCATTTCTTAGTTTTTCCCACCCAGTTAACCCTTCTGCACATCAATATATTAGCTGCAATGTTACTTTCACCCGTACAATTCGCATTGCACCATTTCTCCGTGTGGTTGAGAAGGGTATCATGATGTTCTACCTCTACCACACCTAATTCAGGCACATTTACCAATACTGCTACAAAAGGAGTTGCGTCAGGGGGTAAGTGCACCGAGGGTACCCTACCCACCCGTTCTCCCAGTAGACCTTGAGGCCTTTCCAATAAAACAGGATTAGGCATTGTTTGCGAAAGGGGCGTGTATCTACCATTTACAACTTTCCCTTTATTACATACAGAGTTTTCTGCGGGTGGGTTAATTACTGAATTAGTCGGGGGGTCAATTTCTTTAGGTGCAATAACCTGTGGAGCTGGAGGACATATCGAGATATGTGATGGCAGTGCAAGGGGCTGGTTGTTAAGAAAAACATTAATGCGTTCGCATTTTTTCAACAGGTCATTAACACAATCCTTCAGAGTCTCAGTTATATCCGTCGCAATCTGAATTAAGGCGGATTCAAGTCTATCTGAAAAAAGTTTTTCCAGTAAGGACGAAAGACCCTCCTCAGTGATATAAGTAGCGCGCTGATCCCCAGTCTGAATATTTGCCATATTTTCTTTAACACCAGTATCCGCAGATGTGGGAGGTATAACAGTGACAGGCAACTCTGGAAAGGGCAAAACTGTGGGAGACTGAGCCATGTTAGGTCTGCATGATTCAATAATGACCCTCGGCTCCAGTGGTACACAACTGATGGGAGAAGTGTTTGTGGTGCTTGAGCCCGCAGAAGTTGTTTCCAGGCCCAGCGCACGTTCTGAAACCGCAATCTGGGTAGATAATTCGTCCACTTTTGTGGTCAGATATGTGATTATACTAGTAGTGTACTTAGGAACCTTGGCCTTTGCTTCTCCCAACACCGGTGTAACTAGTTTGCGCTTACCCATGATGTTAGGGATGTGGCCTGTCCCGTCCCTGGTTGTCCTTGGACGGCCTTAGACGGCCCGCCCTCTGCCCGGGCTCAGCCCGGCGTCGCCCGCGCGCGTCCCGCGCGCGTCCCGCGACGCGGAGGGATCGTCTGGCCTTTGTAGCGGCTCCGGGCGCGAAGACAGCGGGAGACAGGAAGTGCACGCAAAGCCCGCTGGGAGCTGTAGTCTCAAGCCGCGTTGGAAGGACGATGGTGGCGAGACCTACAGCGTTCCCCACCCAGGGGCTGAGGCTGCGTGCTGGCGTGCTGCCAGGATGGTGAGTGAGCTCGGTGCAAGTAGACCATCCTGTAATTACATCCTTCTTTTTAGGATTCTTCTGAAAGTGGCTTTTCACTAGATGGGATGGGTGCTTATTGACGGCCCTCTCCTGTATGTAATGTATACTCCTAGGTCCAAATATGCTACCTATATGTCACTTATACCCTCTGTGAATTGCAGGTTGCAGTCATAGTTATTCAGGGCTACTACATAGTTCTCCACATCTCTCCGAGATCCCTTCCAGATGATGAAGAGATCATCAATGTAGCGTGCCCACAGCACTATGTTTTCTAGCCATTTTTCATTTTGTCCTGCCCAAGCCATGTGCTTCTCCCACCAGCCCATGAACAAGTTCGCGTAGCTGGGGGAGAAGCACAAACCCATGGATGTCCCCTGTTCCTGTCTAAAGAGCTCTCCTGCAAACAATAAAATGGTATTTTTGAGGCAAAATGCAATGAGTTCCATTAACATGCAATTATGTTCATGATACTTGGCTTCCCGTTTCTTTAAAAAGAACTCTGTTGCCTGGAGTCCCCTCTCATGTTGGATACTGGTGTATAGACTTGTGACCTCTAGCGTCACGAGTAGCATGTCTGGTTCCCACTTTATTCCATCTATTATCCTCAGAAAGTCCTTAGTGTCTTTAACGTAGGAACTTAAATCTCAGACCCATGGCTTCAAGAAGCAGTCAATGTATATAGATGCTTTTTCTAATAGACTGTTTAACGAGGAGACTATGGGTCTTCCAGGTGGATTTCTAGTGCATTTGTGGTGCACTTTGGGTAAGTGGTAGAATGTCGGTATCTCTGGTGTGTCACAAAAAATGCATTTATAGTCCAAATACTTTAAAATCCCTTTGGTATGCCATTTTTCAATTATTTTGTGAAAATCAATGACACTTTTGTCATACACGGCTCTTGTCACGATGTTGTAACATTCCTTATTTCAAAATTGTCTCCATGCTTCATTTTGGTAATATTTTCTATCCATAAGGACAATGTTTTCTCCCTTATCCGAGGGTTTCACAATTAGATTCTCATAATATTTTAGGTCCATAATCGCCTTCCATTATTTCTTAGAGATATTTTCTCTCCAGAGTTCAGGACCTTTCGATTGTAATTTCTTAAGATCATTGATGATAAGATCGTGAAAAGTGTCTATTGGGTCATATGCTGTTTGTGGGATAGTTTTAGATTTGAGTTTGATGTTACTTGTGGCACCAACCTGGGTTATCCCCGCCTCTTCCAATGTTCTTGTCATGTCAGCTTGACAAAAAAAAAATATATATATATATATATATTCACTGAAAAAACATAGGTTTCACACCGGTTATAGTTAGGAATTAGCATTTAAAAAACCGATTAAATTCACTGAAAAAAACATAGGTTTCACACCAGTTATAGTTATCTGGAATATATATACACACATATATATATGTACCACGTCGGTTCAAAGAAATCCAGGAATCGCAGCGCTCACCATGGGGGCAGCTCCCTGCAGCAGAACCACGCTGCTTTATCGATCGTGACCAAGGTGTCTGCGACACCGAAACACGTAGATCTTTCGCTTTTTGAACCCTGCTAAATGGAAATGGTCTTTGATTAAAAATCACGGAGCTGTGGAATTTACTGGTGGGCGCCTCGTTTCTCCTTCATGAGAAGGATTGTGCATTGACATATATATATATATATATACGCATATATATGTATAAATATATATATATATACGTCCTCACAAGTTTATTGAACTGAGTCAACTAATCTCAATTAAAGTACTGCCCCAGTGGACTCAAAACAAAAGGGAGAGATTTATTGGAACAATCTGTCAATCATAAATAAAGGAGAGCAAGCCCATGTTGAAAATAAGACCAACATTTTATAAGGTCTCTTTTAGCACAAGGAGTGTATCCCAGAGTACAGTAAGAACAAAAAGCATAAAGTACAGAAAATAAATCCACAATATATCTGTTGGGATATAAAATTATATGTACTCATGATTGGCCCACTATGTACCATATAAGTGTATATGCATATGAATAACCATATAGTATCACGCAATATATGTATGCTTTACGATTAATTAATGCAGGCCTATTTAGACCTATTGATATAACTGCGGCCATCTTGTTTTGTTTCCCTGTGTTCATGTACTGCTTCCCAGAAGTCATGTGAGTTAGTTTCTGGTACGAAACCATGTTGACTTGCTTAGCCTGCTTCTCTGATCTTTTGTGTGTAGCTCAGGGAAACCCCAGGTCACACCTGCCCCTCTTGTGGGATGCGTGCATTCTAGCAGAGCCCGTTCCTGTACTCCCTGGGCTCTAGATAGACAAGAGGCCACCTCACCGACCTGCCCCCGGAATAGCTCCGGCTTGGCTACTAGCAATCAATGGTGCCTTATATGGGTCTTCCTGCTGGCTCACTGACAACTTGTATTTTTCCTTGTAGGGTGTTAACCTGAATGTGTGAAAACATATATATGCTTTGTATCACTTGTATTTAGTCAGTCTCCTCTGCACACCTCCATGGGTCATGTAGACCGAGGCTCCCCTGACAGGGCTTGCATTTGATTGAATAAACGATTCGACCTTCTCCATTGCCGACTGCCTTATTATTCTTTTATGTTATATATGGGCTATTGGTAAGTATAGTCCGGCCTTGTAAAATTTTGATTCCTTCAGTTGGCGACTCCGCCGGGACTCAGTGATAGGGTCGTCCCCTCCTGTAAACAGGAGCAGAAGGGACAAGGAGGAGTTCTGGCCGAGTGGGTGGACAAACAGAATTTTGATCCGAAACACCTGTTTATGGTAAGACAACTAGAGATTCCGCCCTCGAGCCCAGTATCCCTCCCAGCTGCTGAAGACCCTACGCCGGAGTCCTACGGGCTTAACCCGAGAGAAGAACAGGCTGTGTCGGTCTGTCTAGAAATCGGCAGTGGAGAAGTCGTGATCGGCCTGAGTGTACCAGGTGAGTGAGCGTTCTGATTATATTAGGAAACGGACGCTTGGAAGAAGTGTTCGCTTGGTAATAGCAGTCTGCTTTTTGTTGGTGGTCGGGGAAGCCGGTCCACAAGGGAATCAGAGGGGTCTGACGTTGCGGCGCAGGGGCTGCACGGGTAGACACCTCATGGATTTGTTTGGTAAATATTGGAGATACTTGGTGCCCTCGCGGAGTACGGAGTGCTCGCTCGGCCAAACTCACTCTGGGGAAGCCCTGGGAGCAACTGGGTAAGCTAGGGTTCTGGAGCTTCGTGCTCCGAAACCCAGCCCAACCAGAATACGACCAGTGGATGACCAGGGAGTGGGTTTGTGGTTCACCTACCAAGTGATCTCAGAACAGTCTACGGACTCTCCCTTTTGTGGCTGAATTTCGGTTGGTCTGGAATTCTTTGGAATTGATTCCCCGAACAAGAGTCAATGGGCTTTGTTCGTTTCAGAAGACATGTCATTTGCATTGAATTTGTATTGAGCTCATTTATACTCTGACACGTTTTGCAGCACTTTACATGGTTGGAAAATTGAAGGAGAGTGAGAGAGTGAATGGTGAAAAAGGGCGCGCCCGCATGAAAGGAATGATTGAAATTTGTACATGAGAATTGTGACATTATTATTGTTATGCCTTGTTTCAGTAAAATATGTTTCGGGTGCTTCTGTCGGCGAGGTGCTCGGCTGGAAGAAAGACAGCCTGCCCCTCCCGAAGGAAGCCCCAGTTTTGATATGTATGTCAAACATGGTCTTACACCAATGTTGTTTAATACCTTATGGCATAAGTATACCAATGATAATACTGACTTGCAATGGCCTCTAACAGGGTCATTCGATGAGAAAAAGATTAATTATCTCCAAAATAAAATGTTTATGAAGAAAAGCCGCCAGTCGATGTTTGACTCCTTGAACCTATGGTTAAAGGAGGCAAAACGGCGACGGATAAGGGAAGAGAAATTGGGAAAGAATAAATCCGGACAGACTGTTACACAGAAAGCCATAGCTTGCGATAAAGGAAAGGTAGAGGAAAATATTGCCCAAATGGACAGACAGTTCCGTTTGGAAACTGACAAAAGTTATGTGGCACGACCCGATACCGGAGATGAGCTGGAGGACTTATTAGAAGCTCGTCTGCCTCCTCCTTATGCTCCACAGGGTTTATATCCAGCAGTGCCTTTGGCACAAATAGATCACCCTGGGGCTGCGTTAGCCATTAAGGATCCTATGGGAGCAGTGGCTACGGCCGCGTCTGATGGGTCTGTACGGAGTGCGCTACTTCCCCCTCCCTCACTCCGACTGACTACCTCACCCTTACTTTCGTTACAACCAGACACGGTTGTTTCTTCCCCTTTGCATCTCTCCCCTCCGGCTCAAAGCGCTATAGATCCCCGAGCTTTGGCTACCTTAGATACCACGCCTAAGCGTCTTAAGTCTGATTTAAGTGCTCAATGGACTTTTACTAGATCCTCGTTAGGAATGGAGGAAAGAAGGACTATAGTAAATCAGGCATCCCAATGGATGCGGAATGCTATTTATATGATGGAGGACATTTGGAGTACCATGAAAGATTTTGAACCCGTTGCGCAGCAACTAGCTTTAGAGAACATGGCGATCTGATTAATTTTGCTATGGGAACAGTGTTTCGAGAAAGGGTTCCCTCCTCAAATACTGAGGGATATAAGAGATTGAGCCCACAAGTTCCAATTGCAGTCTGATGAAGTATATCAGAATGTAGCAACACTCTTACATTATCGAGAGCGAATGCATCGGAAATGTGCCGATTGGGGAGCCCACCACCCTATGAGAGAGGTACACCCTCTCTTCTTTCCGGAAGTACCTGAAATAAGGTACGGCGGGGGCAATGTTACCAGAGCAAGGGTGGACGCAAGGCTTCAGGAACAACGGGTTTATACCCCTTGGAAACGAAGCGAGGTTCTTACGTTAAAAGCCTAGCTCCCTGACCCCCGTAAGAATCCCACCGCTTATTATAAGGAATTGACTGAGGCCGCCAATTCCGCCGTTATGACTATAGCTGACATTGAGATATTTTTGGGACTTTTGATCCCGGTCGATATATGGAGACAGATACATGATACGGATCATGTTCCCGAGCTAGGGGGGACATGGGATCAATTGAAGACTTGGGATAAGGAACAAAAACCTGGAGAGAAACCCCGAGATGAAGTTTTAGCAGTGCCAGATAAAATGATTACATTTATGCAGACCCTCCTCCCTCCTATGAAAATAGATTGGGATAAATTAACAGCTTGTAAAGAAAAGAAAGTGGAAAGTGTGTCGGATTTCTTCACCAGGTTTGAGAAAACGTTCATAGATTTTAGCGGGCAGGACCTATCCACAGATGGGGATACGATTGTTTGTAAACAGATTTGTTACAAATCTGCTACCGGAGATTATGTCTTGTCTCCAAGCAGCCGAGAGCACGTGGACTATGGCCACCCCGTCCGTGATCCTCAGTATGGCTCAATATTATGAGCATCGAGAAAATGAAAGCAAGGAAAAGACTGAAAAGAAAATGAAAGATTTAAAGACTAGAGTTCTGTTACAGCAGGTTAGTAGAGGACAGAATGTGGGACGTGGTGGGCGTGGTTCCTCCCAAAGGGGTGTAGCTGCAGGCAGAGGAAGAGGAGGTCCCCCGAATATCGGCATTAATCAATGCTCATATTGTAAGCAGGAGGGGCATTGGAGGGCGGACTGTCCTTTGTTGTTGGCAAGAAATGGCCCCAGTAGGGGACGAGGACGGGGCCGGGGAAATATGGATCGAAATAGTGTGTGACGAGAGAAGGAGGATTCTTAAAAAAACTATTTTGATAACCCACAAAACAGGCAGTACTATAACGAGAATTATAGGGAGGACGGGTACAACGGACAAGACTATGCATGAGACTGCCAAGGACAGAGAGGGGGCCACATTACAGTACCAGTTGACCAAGAGGGACCTTATGTACAAGGGGAATAGTTGGGCGCATCGGGAAAATTCCTATTGGATACTGGAGCAATGAATAGTTCAGTTGCTCATACAATGGTCCCAGGGGCTGCTCTGTCTGGCCAAAATAACGTATCGGTAGGTTTCTCTGGAATACCTGTGGAAAGCCCCATTTCTAAGCCTTTGCCTTTCACTGTAGGTCCTATTTCTATTCAGTCACCCTTTTTGTTGATATCAAATTGTGGTGAGAACCTTTTGGGTTTGGATATTTTAAAGAAATTACATGCTCGGATTTATTGTTCACCGAATGGTGTGTATTTGACGATGCAGAAACCTTCTTTGACGGACGCTCAATACTTTGCAAAAAGTGAACGCCTTCCCCCCGAATTTTCTACAATTCCTCAGACACTGTGGGCTACAGGAGACACTGATGTTGATCTGTTAAAGATAGCCCCCGTGTCCATCACCCTGAAACCTAATGCACAGCTGCTTCACATTCCACAGTATAAACTTTCACCAGAAGGTGAACGGGCTATGCTTCACATTATTCGCGACCTTATTCAGAAGGGGGTAGTGGAAGAAACAGCGGCGAATACTTGTAATAGCCCGATTTTACCGATTTTGAAGAAAGCCCCAGATTCTTCCTGATAGCAGACATATCTTCAGATTCTCATTGACTGGCCAAAGTCTTAGATTTACATGTGCCCCCCAAGGCTATACTGAATGTCCTAGCATTTATAGCCAAGCCTTGAAGGCAGTTCTTGATGAATTAATTTTGCCAGCCGGGAATACAATTATTCAGTATGTAGACAATATTCTGATGGCCTCTGATACCAAGGAGGGATGCAAAGAGGCTACGGTAAAATTGTTACACCATTTGGCTGAGAAAGGAAATAAAGTGTCCCTTTCTAAATTCCAATATTGTCGACAGGAAGTGACCTACTTAGGCCATTTCTTGTCGAAAGCGGGGAGGCGATTGACTCCTGAACGAATATCTGTTATAACTAACATGTCTGTACCTCGTACTCAGCGTGATGTTCGTGCTTTTCGTAGCATAACCTCTTACTGTTGTCAATGGATTCCTAATTATTCACTGCTCTCTAAACCCTTGTTGCATTTGACAACCAAAGATGTGCATGAACCCCTGCCCTGGATGGATGAATGTCAAGAAGCCTTTGAATCTTTAAAGTCTGCTCTTTGTTCTACGCCTGTGTTGGGAACTCCAGATTACCGGAAACCTTTTTCACTTTATGTGCACGAGGTAGACGGTTGTTCATTATCAGTGTTAACACAGACTTTTGGTGGAAAAAGGAGACCCTGTGCATTTTTCTCTTCAGTTTTAGACATTGTTGCTCGAGCCCTCCCAAGTTGTCTGAGGGCCACTGCTGTAGTGGCACTGGCCATCCGACAATCAGAAGGAATAGTCCTGAACACTGACCTCACAGTCATGGTACCGCATGCTGTGGATATCCTTTTAAACAGAACTAAGACCCAGCACCTGATGAGTGCTAGATTGACAGGATATGAGCTGACACTGTTTGCCCCTCACATTACTATTAAAAGATGTGCTACTTTGAACCCCGCCACACTATTGCCTCTCCCCGAGAAAGATAAAAGAGTTGATGTCCATGATTGTGTATTTAGAACGGAAGAAGAAACAAAGGGGGGTGTAGATTTAATTGACACCCCTTTACTTGAACCTGAAGGGGAATTGTATGTGGATGACTCTTGTTTTAAGTTACCAGATGGCACTGCAACAGCTGCATATGCTATTACGACTTTGAAGACAGTGGTGGAAACCGCAAGGATTTCACACCACTCAGCCCAGGCAGCTGAACTAATAGCCTTGTTAAGAGCTTGTGAATTGAGTGAAGGTCTGAGAGTGAATATTTTTACAGACAGCCAATATGCCTTCGGTGTTGCCCATAGTTTTGGCAGGCTGTGGAGGGAGAGGGGTTTCTTTACTACACATGGTCAGAAAATTCAGCATGGTCCCTTGATTGATCGATTACTATTTGCTCTGACATTACCAAAGAAGGTGGCCATTATCAAGTGCAGTGCCCACAAGAAAGTTGTAGATTCTACTGGAAAGGGAAACGTCTTTGCCGATTCAGTAGCAAAGGAAACGGCAGAGGATAAAGGGAGTCCCATGTTCCCTAGTACATCTGTCCGATGGACCACCGAAACATCCCTTTTTGATAATACCATCGAAAGTGTGTAAGAGCTACAGAAAGAAGCGACTATGGAAGAGATGCAGAGGTGGGAACGGGAGATCGGGAAACTAGATAAGAATGAATGTTGGATAGACCGATCTGAGAAACAGCGATGGTTGCTCCCTAATGCATTGGTATATGCAGTAGTAACCATGGCGCATGGCCCGGCCCACATAAGTGCAAAAGGAATTAGTGCAGTATTAGACCCAGTATGGAATAATCCGAACATTTCCAAAATTGCAGCACACATTGTCAAATATTGCCCAGTGTGTTTACAGCATAATCCTGGAGGTAGAGAATCTGTTTTGAGTGGCAATTTTGCTCCGCCAATCTTGCCTTTTGAAGTCATACAGATGGACTACATACAAATAGAACGTGTGAATAATTTGAAGTATGTATTGGTGGTGGTGTGTGCTTTTAGTAAATGAGTCGAAGCCTACCCCACCAAATATGCCACTGCAGCTGCTACTGCTAAGGTTCTAATCAAGGAATATTTCCCCCAATATTGTTTACCCCGAATTATCTGGTCGGACAACAGGCCCCAATTTTAATGCCTTGCTTGTACAAAGTGTTTGTGATGGATTAAAAATAAGACAGAAATTCCATGCTGCTAGACCTCCGCAGTCAGCGGGCCGGGTTGAAAAATATAATGGTACCTTGAAGCTAAAGATGGCCAAAATCTGTGCAGACACTGGATTGAAGTGGCCTGATGCCATCCCATTGGCCTTATTGAACCTTATACTAGAACCGGTCTGTCTCCTTATGAAGTGATTTTTGGACGCCCCGCAAATGTGTGGGGATTCCCTAGGCCCAGATCCTTTAGGGATATTGATTACCCGTTGATGACTGATTACCTGTATGCTTTGACTAAAGATTTGCGTTCTATTCATCAACAGGTATCGGACACATTGCAGCCACTACCGGAGGGTCCTGGACATCGTTTGGAGCCCGGCCAGTGGGTACTGGTGAAGAACTATCAGCGGAAATCGAGTTTGGAGCCCAGGTGGTCCGAGCCCTACCAGATCATCTTGGTTACAAGGACGGCGGTGAAGGTGCATGGCCGGAAACACTGGATCCATGTCAGCCATTTGAAGCGCCTGCTGCTGCCCCTGCCTTCTGATCGGCAGAACAAAGACGGAGTGCCGAGTCAGGAAGGAGAGCTGATTAAAAGCTGTGTGCCCTTTTCGGATGTCCAGGAAATAGGGCAATCAAGTGAAGTGTTGCCTGAAGGGGAAGGTGAGACAGCTCAGTCAGAAGCAACTGCCAGTCCGGAGGCACCACAAGGGGTGACCGACTCCGTTACCCATGCTACTGAATTGTTTTCTGACCAGGAGCAACCTGGCCGTTGTCGATACGATCTGCGGCCCCCAAAACAGCGCGGTACCCTACTCTCTAATGGAAGAAATTAGACCAAGACTTTGTGTTGAAAAACCTTGAGTAGAGTGATTGGGGTACTGAGCGAGACACTGGACTGAACTCGCAAGAGAGCTTGGAACATTGTGTTAATAAGGCTCTGTTCAGACAGAAAGACTGAGTTAAGGGCCGCGATCGTACCTTTGGAATCTGAAAGTTTGTTTTTCCTTTGATGAACGATAGGAGTCTGCCTGTGAGGCTCTAAAACGGACACAGGGTGAAGATCCCTTGGTGGGAAGAAGAAACCCTCTGGTGGTGTGCGTGCTTTGTGGATACAAAGATTAGTTTTGGACTTTTAGCAAGGGACCGAGATAGATTTAGACTTATATAGACTATGTTTCCTTTTGCTCGATTTATGATGGAAGATGAACGACCACTTGCCCCTCGGCGTCATAATAATAATATGCAACTGTTTTCCGGATGGCCCACCAGAGTGAAGGTGGCATTCGTTGCTTTTATTGTCATAAGTACTGTAATAATGATGTGTGTGTTTGTATACTTGGAATTTCAGCATCCAGTGCATAAATTGTTGAAAACTACCCCTGCTCCAGAAGAACATCTCTTTTATTCTTTGCCTCCGCATAAGGCTAGACATAGGGAAACTTATTCAAAGAATGTTTTTATTGAAATATTGCATCAGACCCACAGTACCACAAACAAAATGAATTGTTGGGTTTGTGGCTTGTTACAGTCAGTCATGCATCAGCATGAGTTATTCATCTCCCTTCCTTTATCCCATTTAGCTAGCTGTGAAGCATGGTGGCAATTGTTATCGTTAATGTATTCACACTATGTTGCAAATCCTAAAATATATTCTGAAAGGGATTATGAAGCCATTCTGAAGTATATAGAGCGACACCAGGGATTTGATGCTCAAGGGGATGGAGGTCAGGGTTCCTTAGATCCAAATGCCTGTATGAACGTATATACTGATTCTAAAAATGACACCTGGTTGCAGGAAGAAATGCAGGATTTTGAACTTTTTAATTCTACTATGTATTTCCAGCATTTCAAGGAACGCAATGTTACAAATGATAAAGCTCTGCCGATCCCCATAATAAATTCTACCTCCCAGTTCTGTATAAGGGGGCGAGGTCACATTAGGGTAGGGAGTAGCACCTGTAATTATACCTATACATTGCAGACCGACAGTACTCCTCCGATGATCAATCCCCCTAATGTATATTTTTTATGCGGGGAAAATGCTTATACTTGGCTCCCTCGAGGATGGGCAGGACGGTGTTACCTTTCCTTTCTCTATCCCCCTGTGTATATTGCCCCTTCCGATTACCATAGGACCCACCGGTTAGTAAAGAGAGAGGTAGAATCTAATCGGACTATTAGGAGCTATGATACCGATAGTACTGATCAGACAGATACCTCACTGCAGCAGTTTGAAGACATTTCAAAGGGCCTGGTTCCATTCTGGGGTCTGATTTTTAATAGTCGAAACATAAGACGCTTGTCTAGAATAGTGGAAAATGTGGTTCAAACCATGACTGAGATATTGACCAACCTTACCATTGAACTTCAGGCTACGAGGCTTGTTTCTCTTCAAAATCGGATGGTGTTAGACGTCATCCTGGCAGATAGGGGTAGAGCCTGCCCCGTGATCGGCAGCTCTTGTTGCGTTTTTATTCCCGATTCGGCCCCTACCATACATCTCGCTATTAAGAAATTATATCGATTAGCCAGCGAGATTCATGAAGAGAACGGCACTTGGTCCTTCAGTGGATGGTTCTGGGGCCTCTTGGCTACCTGGGGTTGGAAGATATTCATGATCTTAGCAGGAGCCTTTGGGGTTATTTCACATGTTGTTTGTGCCTCCAATGTGGCCCAGCATGTTTCACTTTCTGTGCAACTAGGATAACGTCTGCTCTGACCATTTCCCGGCAGGAAAAGATTGTGAAACAAATGATCCAGAAAGAGGTAACAGACCTCATGCAGATCGATGAGGGGGTATTTGTGGAGTGAAGTAGTTATATTGGCCATAGTAGGCCAAAAGGGCCGTCTGTTGGGATATTAAATTATATGTACTCATGATTGGGCCACTATGTACCATATAACTGTATATGCATATGAATAACCATATAGTATCACGCAATATATGTATGCTTTACAATTGATTCATGCAGGCCTATTTAGACCTATTGATATAACTGCGGCCATCTTGTTTCGTTTCCCTGTGTTCATGTACTGCTTCCCAGAAGTCACGTGAGTTAGTTCTTGGTACGAAACCATGTTGACTTGCTTAGCCTGCTTCTCTGATCTTTTGTGTGTAGCTCAGGGAAACCAAAGGTCACACCGGCCCCTCTTGTGGGATGCGTGCATTCTAGCAGAGCCCGTTCCTGTACTTCCCGGGCTCTAGATAGACAAGAGGGCACCTCACCGACCTGCCCCCGGAATAGCTCCGGCTTAGCTACTAGCAATCAATGGTGCCTTATATGGGTCTTCCTGCTGGCTCACTGACAACTTGTATTTTTCCTTGTAGGGTGTTAACCTGAATGTGTGAAAACATATATATGCTTTGTATCACTTGTATTTAGTCAGTCTCCTCTGCGCACCTCCATGGGTCGTGTAGACCGAGGCTCCCCTGACAGGGCTTGCATTTGATTGAATAAACGATTCGACCTTCTCTATTGCTGACAGCCTTATTATTCTTTTATGTTATATATGGGCTATTGGTAAGTATAGCCCGGCCTTCTAAAATTTTGATTCCTTCAATATCACTAAGGTCAGGGTACAAATCATGCCCAAGTGGGCAAAATGCTTACTACGCTATATATCATGTCCCTGAGGGATTTGAGAGCCAAAGGATACTGCCTATGTGGTCCACAGTTATACTATTTTAGAATTAATTGTACAACTCATTGACACCTGTAGTCCTAAAAACCAGACCATGAAGTAAGACAAATCGAAAATGTGACAAATAAATTAAAACATAAACTCAAACTCAAACCCTCGTGTAGTGAATCACCAGTTCTTCTCTGGAAGAGTATGGTACGGTGCCCATGCCTGGACAGACTCTCACCATCAAAGCAATGAGAGTCCCTTTCTCGCTTTCTGCAGTAAATAAAAAAGAACAAAGAAAAAACAATATTAAAATACGAACTATCACAGTACACTCAATTCAAAACAACATGTATTGCTACAAACAACAGAACTAGCAATCAGATCAGCATCAAGGGTCTAAAAAAGCATCCAAGTGAAAATGCAGCTCTTCATCTGAGTTTAAACCCTGGGGATTTTCGTATTGAGATCAATTGTGCAACAGGATTCAAGTTTACTAAGTTTCAGAATTCTGTCTCCTCCAGTGTGTCTTCTCTCACTTTATCAATATCATAGAACATCAGCTTTTTCCGATTGCTATAGTGATGTTGTTCAAAATGTCTCACCACATGGTAAAGTCTGTCATTCTTTGAAAGAGCATATCCATCTTCCAGTATTCTCTTAGATACTGGGTGGACCTTGCTTTCCAGATGTCATAGCCACAGGGTTATTTCAACACATACACTACATAGCTATTGCTAAAAGTTATGAATTGTGTTATTCCTCTACATGTTTTGCTATAAGGTACCTCATAGTCATATTGAATTGTAGAATTAAAACAAGCTTTACAGTTGCCACAAGTGTGAAACCCCTTCAATTCCTGGCTCTGGTCAGTGCGGTGTATGGTGTAAGAAAAGGAATCTCATAAAGACCTGCTTCTCTGGTAGGTGATAGCAAATCTTACACCCACTAAGTTTCCAATAATTGCCTCACAGTTGAGTAAGTTCCAGTTTTTTAAAATGCCTTATTACCAGTGCAAGATTCACAATTAAATGTGGAAATCAATCTGATGAGTGTCTGTTGGCCTTTGTCCAGAGAAGCATGGTGGACTGGAATGTGGGCCGAGGAATTGCCAGTGGCTGAGATTAATTCAAACCTTCCATCCATCACCTTGATATTCTTACAGTTGAAGCACTATGAGTGAAGGTTTGCCCAGATGTGGGTTCATGCTTAAGCTACACGCTATTGGAAAATCCTGGCAGTGTGAAATTGATCTGAGTTTGCTTCTGGTCCCTTCTAGAATGGACCTCATCTGGCAATTTTGGACAATTTATTTCCATGAAGAGCAGGTTCAGTACTGATTTAGGGAGATGATGTGGTCTCACGGCTAGACTTCAGACTTTGGAGCTGGGAAACTAAGGCTCGAGCCTCGGGTTGACTTCACATCCTGCGATTCTGGGCAAAACACTTAATCTCCCCATGCCTAACCACAAAAAAATGTTTAAAAAAATGAATATATCCTTGTGTAACAAAACAGTTGCTTATGTAAAGCGCTCCAATATTTTCGGGTCGAGTTCGCACTATACAAATCTTTTTTAAATAAATTTGGCATTCATCTAGTGTGGCTTGCTGGATGAAAAATTATGGACTAGAATGCAGCCCCTAGTGATTGCCAGTGGCTGAGATTAATTAAAGCATTCCATGCATTACTTCACTCTTGTTAAGATTGATATGGTGGAACATGCAGCAGCGTACTCACCAGCAATGAAGTTGGTGCTCTGCCATGCTACAGGCCATGCTGGTCATGGACATGCCACCAACTTTAGGGGAGGAGACATAGCACATACAAAAATGCACCTCCTCTCAGAAAACTTTTCGTGTGGTATAATGCAATTGCAGCACCATTGGGAGAGGGACGGATCTCCTTCACCTGTTGACATGATGGTCCATTTGGTGGGGAAATGAGAACAGACCCTAAACGAAATTAAAAGGACATCTAAGGGAAAAATAACACAGCAGCAGGGAGCATGACAGAACATTAAAATTAGTTTTTTAAAGGATAGAGGAGCATAATTACCAAGGCTTATCGCCACCAGAACATCACTTTATATTGCGTTCTGATGCTGATAAGCCCTTTGCCTTTTAAATAAACAGCACTTAGCATGAAAGGGGCAGGCAATGGGTTTTGCAGTGGGTGTTTCGCCACAACACTCATTGCTCTTGAGGCTGCCCCCTAGTTACAAGGCTGGTGTAAATATGAGGCAGTGCCAAAACTAAGACCAGGGAAAACCTGGCCATAACCTGGCAAAACAAGGAGAATTTATTATTTTCTCCTAGTTTTTGCTGTTTCCATGTATGCTGCATTAAGCAGCACACATAGAAAGAGCAAATCGCCGCTAGTGATTGTTCACGTGCAGGAACGTTAACTTTCTGCACATAAGCAATCATAAAATAATGACAAGTTGCAACTTTTATGTGTGCTGCACAAAGTAGCACACTTAGCAGCACACATAGGAGTTACAAATGAGCCATTAGTGATTGTTCATGTGCAGGAAGGTACATCTTCCTGCACATGAACAATCATTTCCTACAACGCGCATAGTGCAAGGGGTCCTGCGTCGGTGCTAGGCAGCTAGATTTAGCGCCAGCACTAGAGGAAACACAAGGGTGCGCAGCATTCTTGTGAATACGGATCATCCCTGCTTTTTTAAACTGACGGAAGACGGCATTAACAATTTTGGAGCTACATCGCGCTCCATCATTTCAATGTAAATATGCCCCAGAATTTTTTAGAAAAGGTTAAAACTGGAGCAAAATGAGTCGGAGGGTCGTCAGCAGGCAAAGAGAGACGATTGGAGGAGTCATGCCATGCTCTAGGATCAAACTTACAGTTGTATTATACACTGATTGCGCAAGTTCCTTTGAGCTCGGAGTGCTCTTTTGAGTACACTTTTGGATCCGAGGTACTGCCAACGCAACTGATGTAGTTATGTGTAGTTTTCAGGGATTTTAGTGAAAAATACATGAATAATGCAGAGTGCTAAAGATAGACAGTTTTAACCAAATTAGTTTGTGTTCAATGCAGACCATTATTTCAGAGTAGGGATATTATTTGGGACTCTGATTCAAATGTTCCATTTTATGTTGAATAACATTCTGAGCACATTTTGGTGTTTTGAGTTAATTGACAGAGAGAGCCTGGAGGAAGGATAGCCATTTGAACCCATGAAAGTTAGAGCCTGCCCCTTGGGTGAAGCTGATGCTAAATGCTTACAGCTTGACTCCATTTTATCGAAAAATGCCACATACTGATGTAACTACCTATTACTAATCAGTTTTTGGAAGGCTCTTTACTTGCACAAAGAGGTAACATTATGTAGAAGATATAAGTAGAATGCATGTATGTATGTATGATAGAACTTATAGGGGCATATTACCAACAACTAGCGATATTTATCGCTAAATGGGCTTAGCAAGTAATTTTTTAATGATAAGCATCGCCGGATATTATCGCAGAGATAACGTGCTATTAGCAACGTTTATCTCTAAAGCGATAAAATATCCGGCGTTAGCGTCGAAATGCGTGAATATCGCTGGTAATCCAGCGATATTCACGCATTATCGCTAATGAGGACTTAGCCATAATATCCAACTCCCACTGGATATAATGGCTAAGAACTGGTCTGAGCAGGCGTTAGTTTTTGGAGATATTCGCGCTTAGTGCGAATGTTTCCATCGCTACGCCTGCCTTGCTATTAGGTGATAGCGACATTAGCGACTGCTTTCAGTCGCTAACAGGTTGGGTATGCCCACCTTGCATGTCATTAGCGATAAATATCGCTGACATGCAAAGCGGGCCCCAAACCGCTCTCTATCGCCTACAAGCTGTCGCTAACTGCTGTTAGCGACAGCTTGCTAATAGGGCGATAGAATTGTCGCCGCTTAGCGGCCGAAAATGGCCGCTAAAGTGGCGATAATCACATATTGCCCGCCTTGATAATATGCCCCATAGAGCGCAGCTGTCACTCTGGGGAGCATCATGGCGATATGACAGACCGAAAAACAGAGCAGAGCAGCAGAGAAATCTACAAGATCAGATGAGTGAGAGAACAAGAGCGTCTGAAGCTTTGAAGTTCCAGGTTTTGAGGGATTTCCTGAAAATAGATTCTGTCTGAGAGACTCGAAGATGGATGGGTAAAGAATTCAACGCTTTTGTCCCTTTGACCGCCACTGATTTGCCACCTTTGGAGAGGTAATATAAGGCCCCACTATTGACGTAGCACAGAATGGTAGGGCTCCTACTGAATGTGACAAGGGACCCAGGAGTATCCCATCTCTCTCAGACATTAATTTTTCTGGGATAGAGTGGGGAATCCTTGGAGGGTTTGTGAGGCCTGAATGGTTGAGGCCCACTTGCATGGCAGGGGATACAGGGGCCTGTGTTATACCCCTCAGCCCCATCATAAATAGAGACACAAGCCTTGTTCTGCTCATATCTTTGTCTGCATGCCATGCATACCAGATGAACACACCACATCAATGGAACACTCTGGATTGAACTTTTCTCACAGACAGCATGGATGCAGAGGCTAGTCCCAACATTCACACAACAAGAGCCAACAATACAAATTACTGCAAACATACTAAATTGTTAGCTAACTCAACAAACTACACCCTAATTTTGCATGTTTACAATTTCCACAAACTGTGCCAAAAGGTGCTGTGCCTCTTTACAACCAAATTAACATAGACATGGTTGGAGATATGACAAGATCATGAAAGGTAAACTGACGGACATATGTGGCACTATTCAGACCTAGTGGAGGAGTGCAGCAATTCTCAGACCTTAAGAGCATATTTAACTTTTCAAAGAGACTCATCCAAAAATATTTTCAAATCCAACATTTCATATGAGTTCACAGGTTCAGGCTTGACTACAGTGCACAGAGTAGAACTACCTCACAAATAGTCTTAAACCATTTCAGACATCCTTTTCGTAACACCAGAAAAAAATTTGACTGGTATGTTTTTGGTCGTCTTTTTGCTATTTCTGGCCAAACTCTCACCACATTATTTCACGACATGTACTAATTTACAAGCCCATTGCGCTGCAGCTGCATCACTTTTTTGACGCACCGGCAGAGCAGTGTTCCTGCCCATATTTACAAGGCCACATAAAGCCACCCTTGCATGGCTTATCATGGCTTTATAAATATGGCCCACTTTCACGCATTGCTTTGTGTGAAAGGGGCGTTCCATGGGTGTTTCTGTGTGTTCCCACACAACATCCATGGAACCTGACTGATTCCCAGATTTACAAGGTTTTGTAAATCTGGGAATGGGTCAGATCCTATGCCTACCCACCGGAGGTATAAGGGAGGTGCAACAAGGAGAAATACTTGTATTTCTCCTCTTTGTTCCTTTTTCTATGTGTACTGTATTCTGAGGTACACATAGAAAGAGGAAAACACCTCCTGTGATTGTTTTTGTGCAGGAGGAAGTTGTCCCTTCCTGCACAAAAACAATCACCCCTAAAACGCAGACACCCTTGCACCATGGCAAGAGGGTGCATGCGTTGGCACATGGCAGCCTATTATATGACAGTTCAGGTGAAAAGACAGGAATGTGCCGTATCTCGTAGATATGGTACTTTCCTGCCCTTTTATTTTGACGCATGGCATTGCAGCAGGATGGCTTGCTGCGCTGCAGTGCGTCAAAATATTGTAATTGAGGCCCTCAGTTTCCAGTTAAATCCCATATCAGATTGCACTCTAACTTTTCAAAACGACATTCTCATTCTTGGAGCTTAGGAGCCATTCAGATGCAGGGTTAACAGCTGGAGGACAGTATATTTAGAAGTGAAGGTCCTTCTAACATCACAGTAGTTCATCCTTTAGTCCTGAGATCTTCTGTAGTACCCCTCCCTCTTTATTCAGGTTTTGCCACAGTTGCTTTGACAAGGAGCTAGGCCACAGCTAAACCCATTGAAATGAATTTTCTATCAGATGGTGAGTATCTTCTACGATGTGTGTGTGACCATCAGACTCATTTAAGAAATTAATTCAAACATCAGTATCTGAATCTGGTAATGTTCATTCAGTTCTTGCATTGCTTGTGCTGGGCTTTACCTGTGATAAGAAACGCTCAAGGCACAGGCACACACCCCTGTGACCTTGGAAGTGTTGGTTTGCTTTAACCTCTAAGACCCATCCGCAAACTACCGGGCTAGGAGAAACAAAATGAATGATTGTCTTACTTGTGAACGTATGGATCTATGATAAGTTAATGCACAGAATCCTAGCACATTTTAAAATCTGTCTTCTTGCCTTTTATATCCTGATGGAAAACATTTTCATCAGTTCATTTTTTGACAGCTCCTAAGAGGCTCACTAATTCATAATGCCAAAATATTATGGGTCTCATTTACAATCCCATTGCGCCGCTGGTGCGTCACTTTTTTAGATGCAGCACAGTGTGCCTGCCCAGATTTATAAGGCCACGTAAAGTCACCCTGCAATACTTTTCATGGCATTGTAAATATGGACCCTTTTCATGCATTACTCTGAGTGAAAGGGGCGCTTGATGGTTGTTGAAGTGGGTGTTCCCATGCAACATTCATGCAACCTGACATATTCCCAGATGAACAAAGTGTCATAAACCTGGGATGCGTCAGAAACCTACGCCTCTCTAGGGGAGGATTAGGACTGGCGCAACGAGGAGAAATATTCTGTTTCTCCTCGTTTTTTGCACTTTCTATGTGTGCTGCATCTTGCAGCACACATAGAAGGATTAAAACGCCATTAATGATTATTTTTGTGCAGGAAGATGTCCCTTCTTGCACAACAACAATCATGCCTGCAACTCAGACACCCTTGCCCCATGGCGGTCTTGCAAAGATCTGGGCCACAATATGCTGGCATATTATGAGTTTCATCACTGCCCTCCTTTTTATGGCAGTTTACCCTCCATGAAAAGAGTGGCAGGGAGGAAAGTAAGGTGGCACTATTGGGCACCCTGGTGCCTTGGTGGATGGGGTTGTATGCATGGGGGCACATGGCGTGCCCCCATGTCTTTTTGCCTCCCCATTTCCTGCATGGCATTGACATTACAGTCCATACTGTGCTCAAACATGCTGTGCTATGATGGTGCCACGGCGTTGCCTTCTAAGGCTCTCCTATGAGCCTTTGAAAGGCAGCCCCGTGGACCAGCCACCGCAGGACCACCCACCCAGATTATAACTTGTAATGCCGCGGGTGGTGATGGAGTTTGGCTGTGTGGGAGTGGGCAGTGGCACGCCACTCCACTCTTACACCACCAAACTCATAATTAGGCCCTAAGTCTTAATAATGTCTCTCAAGCCATACAGGTATAAGGCTCACCAAGAAGCATGGATCGATTGCAAAAGAGCATACAGGCATAAGTGCAAGTGCAGATGTTTAATCTATTAGGTAAGGATAGGTGAAATTTGAATTTGTTTTGAGAAATACAAGTATTTTTATAAAAAGGTTTTGAAATTATTTTCATTACCCAAAATGTGTTTAGCTGATATTGTTAATAAAAAGTGAAGGTAAGGGCATACTATATGTAATAAAGTCATATCAGATACCGTCAGAAGATTTGAATGAGGAGAATATGTATATTGACTGCTATTTTACAGTTTCAATAAGATATTTTTTCTGCTGTAACTCATTTTCTGTGGGCAAAAATTACATAAAGTACAGTGATGGTGAAAGGGCTAAGTAATTCAGATGGTGAAAGGGTGAAGTAATTCATGAAATTGACATAATGCTAAATTTGTGAGATTTTGCTTGCATAATAAACATTTTTACCAGCCCTAGTATCAGGCTGATATCAAAGCTTAAAGACTTCACAAATACAAATGTTTCGATGGTATTGAGTAAAGATTAATTTTCCTTCAAGTCCAAGTTCATGCTATAGTCAAAACCTGGAAATGACATAGACAGAGTCCGTGTGCAAAGTGCAGGAGACAACCAATTGGTGAAGTAGTAACATTCCAAGAAGGCTCACACGACTCAAAGGAAACTGGCCCCAACAGACTAGATTTTAAGAAGAACACAAGTTAGAAGTTGATTATTCATAACTATAACTATTGACAATTTAAATACTATTTCATAGAGGCCAATTTAGTCATCAGTCGAATGATTGTGTTATGTCCTTTTCCTCAAGGACCCCACATTATATAAATTGTGTCTACAAATGACCAAAGTTTGACCTAAGAATGTTGGGAAAAGTGTTTTAGAATTGCAAATTTTCATCACATTTACCAAACTGTCTTTGAGGATAAGAACTCAATTTTCCCATAAAAGTTCCTTATTGATCCAACAACTTATAGTTCACAAGTGAAGCTCATCTGAGGTGAATTTTCATTCAGAAATGACCTGTTTCATTCTCCAATGTTCATTCAGTATTACAATGAAAAGTTACAAGTGATCCAGAAAGTTCCCATCAAAGGATATTCACTACAACCCCGATAGATTGAGACCAATGTTGCTTGAACTGCAGGGTACAACAGGACTTCTTTCAAGTCAGCTATATCATTGACCCCACCAGATGAAAATAAGACAGGGATTGAATAATCGTTCTTATAAAACACACACTGCAAAGACAACCAACTCTAAGTGCTCTTAATGTATAAAGCCTGCCATGTTAACTATGGTGATCTTGCACGGAATAGACTGAAAATGTGACTGACATGAGGAGTGACAACTCGGACTACTGCCAAAATATTGATGCAAACAATATCAAACCACAAAAATACCATAAATTATATATCGATTACAAAAATCTTGACTTCCTATACTTAACTAGAAAAACCACAAATATTACGAACATAGAAGCCATCTCTCGGGTTGTCTGGGATGCCGGAATCACAGTTGGCGTCAGGATCTTAAAAACACTGGCAAAAGCTGCATTGGCGGCCCTGGAGCCTGGAAACGTGCATGCTGACTGCAGGGAGCCAGAAATACCACATGACACTCCCAAGCTCACCTTGACACCTCCCGGGCTCAAAGGTGAAATCAAGCTTACTGTGAGGGGTCAGGAATCCATTTCACGCACCCGAGGCCTGTAGAACTGACCGTTTTTACGCGTGTCAGAAGCCATCTGTCTTGGTTTTCTGGGGCGCCAGAGTCACAGTTGGTGGTCAGATTTCAAAAACACAGGAAAAAGCTGCATTGGCGGCCCTGGAGCCTGGAAACGTGCTTGCTGACTGCGGGGAGCCGGAAACACCACATGACAATCCCAAGCTCACCTATCACTGTTAAAAATATTGATTTTATCCTATATCAAAAACAAAATTATTATTACCTTTAATAAAACATACAATATGTCATTAAAATCAATTCACACAATATCAAGAATTATCACCAAGATAAATAATTATTCATAAATATAAAAAAGACACTTTATACATAAAATTATTATTGAAAATAAACCTATAACTTTTAATACACATTCTTAAAATAAATATAAACATATTACATTAACAACATTGTTACCATTCAACCCAATAAATTACATACATTAAATCATACCAATAGAAAAAAAATATCATTAACTATAAACATTTAAACTAAAACCTAAATATTAACAAATATTTGTACATACATTTATAGCCAAACTATCGAACTATATATCATACATTAAAAATAAAGCCTATATTAGTGCCTACCATAGAGGGACATAACTAATCAAAAAAATTATAACTCAAACTAAACTAAGCAAAAAAAAAAGTAAAAGCAACTGTTGTAACTTTCTCCTGTTGTCATTTAAACCTTGGTACCTTCCGTCCTCCCCTCCCTCTTCTTCTCCCTTGGCTCTTTAACCAATAAAATCAGACAAACAAATGAACAATACAAAATGCAGACTAATTTAAACAACACAGGGTTTGATTTCGATGTTGGGCGGCATTCCTTCTGTCTGACACTGACTCGGTCCTGGGACCAACCAACACCTAGTCGATGGTCCCTACCAGTTCAGTACAATGCGACCGAACACTGTTTGTTCGCATGCTCCCTTTTCTCAATGGGAGCTCATGTTATGGCCGAAAACTGGCCATAATACAAGCTCCCATTAAAAAAGGGAGTTGCAGTTCATCCCTTCAACCAGTGGCAGCACCACAAGGTGCTGGGATCAACATGGGGACACCATAGCTGCCCACTCTTCCTCCAATCGGAGGTCGTGAACCAAATGGGGCTCTGGTGGGGGCCCCAAACATTCGTTCGGACATGGTTTCCATGTCGGAAACCATGCATCATAATCTCAAGGGTGGAAAGGCCCGCCCTTGAGATAACTGGGCGGCTTCTGCCTGGCATGCGGGTTCTCCGAGCCCATCGGAAGCCAGCCCGAATGACTGGCAGGTTTACTTTCTGACCACCTGGCAAGTAAACCACGTAATCCATTACGATGCCACCCTGAAAGCTCTGACCACAGGTAGGAGCCTTCACAGGCCCTAAATTCTTCGAAAACAACAAAAGCTGCAAGATTAGGAAACTGCCAATTCTCTCACAAAACCATTAAACAAAAAATATATACATCTCAACAACTGCTTAACCAAGTAAAGAACTTATATTTAACCTGAAATATCCTTGTCAATAAATCTAAAGTTTTTAAATAACAAATAAATTAATAAAATACTCTCAAACTTCTGTTTCTTTACATAGACCTCCTAAAAGATCAAACTACTACAAGAACATTCAATAAACTTTCTGAAAAATGATAACTATCACAAACCAACAAAATCATATTGTAAAGTAAGTTTATATAAATTATTACACAATTTTAAATTCTCCCAAATAGCAAGTAAAAATCCACCTATGTATCTCAACCTCTACAAACTACCACCCAATTAACATTTAAAATGAAGCAAACATTTTATCCAACAGAAAAAATAGCGCCTGCTCTACATAAGAACACCACCAACAGAAAAGCTGCAAAACCGTGTGAAACCTATTAACAGCCCACAACCTATTCCTCAAAGAAACTGGAACAAAATCACCACCGACCAGCTCTTCACATCGCTTCACCAAAACCCCCTCCCAAATCATCGGACCCAAACCAAGCAGCCACCAACCTCACACAATGTATCACCCACAGCGCCGACGAACTAGCACCCTTGAAAAACCATTTAATCAAGCAAGGTAGCAAAAAAGCCCCCTGGTTCAACGATGACCTTAAGAAATCCAAGAAGCTATGCCGTACTCTCGAGAAAACCTGGAGAAAAAACCCAACCACTGACAACTTAGCCACCTTCAAGAACGCCACCCGCAAACACCACCAACTGATCCGATCCACCAAGAAATCAGCATTCATGGACCGACTTAACAACAATGCCCAAAACAGCAAGGAACTATTCAACATCGTCAAAGAATTTACTAACCCCACCGCCGGCACCAACGACATCACTCCCTCCCAAGACCTCTGCGACTCTCTATCCTCATTCTTCCACAACAAAATCGCCGAAATACATAACAGCTTTGAAAACCAGTCCGAAGACCAACCCACTCCACACACCCCTAAACCTAAACCGCTCTCTAACAACCTTTGCGACTGGAACCCAATCACCACCGAAGACACCATCCGCCTGATGAACTCCATCCACTCAGGATCGCCAACCGACCCATGTCCCCACTACATTTTCAACAAAGCAGATTCCATCATCGCTCCCCACCTCCGCGATGTCATCAACTGTTCCTTCAACTCCGCTACCTTCCCGGAAAACTGGAAACATGCCGAACTCAGCGCCCTTCTGAAGAAACCCACAGCAGACCCCACCGAACTTAAGAACTACCGCCCCATCTCGCTCCTCCCATTTCCCGCCAAAGTCATTGAGAAAGCCGTCAATAGTCAACTCGCCACCTTCCTTGAATCCAACAAATCCCTCGACCCCTCACAGTCCGGCTTCCGAGCCACACACAGCACCAAAACCGCCCTCATCGCAGCAATAGACGACATCCGAACACTACTGGACAACGGAGAAACAGTTGCCCTCATCCTACTCGACCTCTCCGCAGCCTTCGACACAGTCTGTCATAGCACCCTCATACAACGCCTCAGCAACGTCGGAATACAAGGAAAAGCATTGGACTGGATCCTCTCGTTCCTCACCGGAAGAACCCAGAGAGTCCGCCTCCCCCCTTTTAAATCAGAGGCCACCGAAGTCATCTGCGGCGTACCACAAGGATCATCACTCAGTCCCACCCTCTTCAACGTTTACATGAGCCCCCTCACATCCATTGCGCGCCAACACAACCTCAACATCATCTCCTACGCAGATGACACCCAGCTGATCCTCTCCCTCACCAAAGACCCAAACACCGCCAAAACCAATTTACACGAAGGAATGAAAGAAGTAGCCGAGTGGATGAAGAACAGCCGCCTAAAACTAAACTCGGACAAAATGGAAGTCCTCATCTTAGGGTCATCCCCTTCTGCCTGGGACGACTCATGGTGGCCTCCGGCCCTGGGAACCGCACCCATACCCACGGACCACGCACGTAACCTGGGCTTCATCCTGGACTCCTCCCTCTCGATGACAAGACAAGTCAACGCCGTCTCATCATCATGCTTCAACATCCTGCGCATGTTAAAAAAAATATTCTGTTTGGATCCCCACCGAAACAAGAAAGACGGTCACCCACGCACTGGTCGTAAGCCGACTGGATTACGGAAACACCCTCTACGCCGGAACCACAACCAAACTACAGAAATAACTCCAACGCATCCAAAACGCCTCAGCCAGACTCATTTTGGACATCCCTCGACAAGCTCACATCTCCGAACACCTGAAAGACCTCCATTGGCTCCCTGTCAACAAGAGAATAACGTTCCGTCTCCTCACCCACGCACACAAAGCCCTCTACGACCTAGGACCCGAATGCCTCAACACGCGACTTTCCTTCTACACCCCCTCCCACCAACTACGATCATCCAATCAAGCCCTCGCCGCAATTCCGCGCATCCACAGATCCACCCTGGGGGGTAGATCCTTCTCCTACTTAGCGGCCAAAACCTGGAATTCCCTCCCCACCCACCTCCGCCTTACACAGAACCACCTCTCCTTCAGAAAGCAACTAAAAACTTGGATATTCGATAAGTAAAGCACCTCCCTCCCTCAAGCGCCTTGAGACCCTCTGGGTGAGTAGTGCGCTATACAAATTTTGGAACGTGAACTTGGACATGTAAGTATACAAAATAGAAGTGATTGCATAATGTTGCATGTAGCTCAAACTTTATAATATTGTAGATATTTATATTATTAAGAGAGCAGAACCACCCCCAAATGTGACAGAAACAGGAGTGACGGAGATACTGCAAGACAAAAGAGAGGCAAGCACTTGTTCCAAGGAACCTACAACCAAAATCCTTAAAAATATACTGCCTAAAGTCCCTGAACACATCACAGCCAACTACCACCTATTCCCAATGTAAAACATTGAATTGCACAAACTTAAAAATGCCGCCAGCAATCCCCTCTGGGACTCCAGGAGAAATAAGACATACAAATAGCTGAACATTTAACAATAACACAAAATGTATAACCTTTCTGTTTACATGACAACATACATAATGAGAAAAAGCTCCTGCTATTCTCAGCAGAAAATAACTTACTAAACCTTATCCAGCATCAAATGTGGATGATGGATGGGATCTTCAAAACCGCTGGCTGAGACCTTGAGACCGCTGGCTGATGTCGCTAGGCAGTGGGGCCTTACCTTGGTCTCATATGCCGACGACACTCAGCTGGCGGTTACTCTCAGCGGGGATGCGGAGATTGAGGCCCCTAGGTTTCAGTCCGGACTGAAGGCGGTGGCTAGCTGGCTGACAGGCAATTGCCTCCAGCTAAACGCCACTAAAACAGAGGTGATGGTCGTCGGGAAGGGAGTGGAGCTGTGGGGTGACCACTGGTGGCCCTCAGAGTTGGGACCTACTCCGATCCCGGTATCGGAAGTGAAAAATCTGGGGGTATGGCTGGATGCGGGCCTCTCTTTTGTAGGCCATACTAAAAGAACCGCGGCTTGTTGTTTCGGTCTCCTGAGAGGCTTGAGACCTGTTCTCAAGTTCTTTGACGCCCCGACCAGGCAGTTGGTGATCCAGGCTACTATCATCTCCCGCCTGGATTACGCCAGCTCTCTCCTGGCTGGGGCCAACCAGGCCGAATTAACCCGCTTACAACGGGTTCAGAATGCTGCGGCAAGGGCGATTGTGGGCTTGCCCAGATTCTGCTCAGTGACAGGTGTCCTTCGCTCCCTACACTGGCTTCCGGTTAGGAAGCGCATCCTCTTCAAGGTTTTGTGCTTTGCTTTTAAAATCTTGAGAGGTACAGGCCCGGAAATCCTGTCGAGCTGTCTGTCTTTTTATGTCCCTGCCCGTAGCCTTCGCTCTCAGGGTCTGGCCCTTGCGGTGGTTCCCAGATTCAGGCTTAGCCGTATGGGAGGCCGCTCGTTTAAGGTAATGGCTGCGTCAGCATGGAACTCCTTGCCTGTTGAAATCCGCTTGCTGGAGGACCTTCTGACCTTTCGGAGGGCTATAAAAACCTTCCTGTTTTAGCTGTCCCTTAGTTTTGTTCTTAGCCTGGTGTTGTGTTACGTGCTACCTTGCCTCTGCGCCAGGACGCTCCTTGGCTGGAGTATCTGTGCGCACAATAAATAATCGTAACATAACATAACATAACAAAATGTGTTCCAAACCATTCACTCAGCATAAGCCATCCATGGTGAATGTCAAAATACGAATACACCTTTTATGAATGCCCTACTTCCAAATAAATAAAGCAGCACTTACTACAACCTCTTAAACCCCATTAAACATAAACCAACCTCCATAAAATAATCATAGGCTTTGAGCATGCGTTGATTCAAACCATTTTAAAAATGTACCCCTGCACAGCCATTCAAGACTGCTACTATCATTTCAATCAAAGCATATTAATACACTACCAAAAATCTGCCATGTATTTATTTATTTATTTATTTATTTTATTTTATTGGATTTGTATTGCGCTCAGCTACCCTCAATGGGTTTCCCGGCGCCAGGGATGGACTGAAGAAAGAGAACAAGCAAGTGCAAAAAAGAGATCACGAAATGAGGAGATCAAAACAGAAAGGTCTTCAATTTTGAATAAGTGTAGAATATTCTACAAACAGTCAATTTGCATTTGAAATAAAAAGAAATTATAGCACTAGCCTAAGTCTCTGTCAAACAGGTTGCCAACCACTACAGTTTACTAATAAAAAGCATTCCCTACCACAAAATGAATACTAACTAATATCCTTAAAGGACTATTTCAAAGACCCTTAGGTTGGCAGACTACATCACTCCGAACACAGACGCCAACCCAAATTTCAAATACTGTTGTGGATTGCTTGTGACAGCATCTTGGCACAGGAAGCCAAAACAAACAATGTAGTGAAAGAATGGCACAATGCCTTCCAATTAACACTAGGCAGAACCCAAACTACACTCTATAAATGTATGGAAGCATTACAAAAAGAGCTAAGCTACCAACAACTATGAAAGCAGCAATCTGTTAGCCAAATTGTCCCTAAACTTAGCAGCAAAAGAATGTAGAACATGCTACAATGTAAGGTAAATAATTCATTAATACAAAAGGAGTAGATTATTTAGAAGTAATAGCCAAAATTATATTTATAATAAATAATAACCTACCAAAGCTATAAAACATTATGACAACATGTAAACCAAGATAGCAAATCATTTTTTATAAATAATAAAAAAGTATATTTTATTACATCAGTCAAAAAATTCATGGAGAGTGAGATTATAAAATATTATATAAATTACTTATTTTAAATGAAAATGTCCTCGACCAAAAAATTTGCAACAAACTCAATCATTCACATCATTAATTACAGCACATAAAATGCGCAATTTGAAATAACAGTCACATAATGTTTACACAAATGATATTACGTTTCCAATCCAAAACAAATTAAATAAATAACACTTAAGGCCTGATTACAGTGGTGTTTGGATGAGCATTCGACCATCATCGTTACGCGCAGGTAACCGCCTGACAATGTGTTGGCGGTCCCTACTGCCCGATTACGATAGGACCACTATGCAGACAGTCCTAAAATGCCTTTTTCAACAGCATCTTGTGCTGCATCCAAGAAAAAGGGCTGCAGCACAAGCTGCTGTTGAAAAAGGCACTTTGCACACATCCATGCACTGTGTGCCAGGCACCACGCACCATGCACCATGTGCCAGGCACCATGCGGTGCCTGGCACAGGGTGCATGGATGTGCATTGGGCCACTGGGCAGAATCCCACAGGGGATTGGGGGGCCTTGTTTGGGGCCCACAAAATCCTTTTCCAACAGCCAGTACATCACCCAAAGAGCTCAAATGAAGTAACAATTGAGCGAGATCAACCAACAGCTTAATCGTGGAAGCTCACAGGGAGTTGATGGTAATATGAAGTCAGCCCTAATAAAAATAATAATTCTCCTGGGGACCCCAGAGAAGTGGGTGATCACAATGAGGTTGTTGGATTAACAAATATTGTATAGGCCTGTATGATGGGGATAAGAAAGACTTATCACCAAATAGGAATAACCAAGACACGAAATGTTTTTTCATATAATAAAAAACTAATCTAGAAAGTTTTGTAGAAATAAATGAAAGATGATGAGGAGAATGAGGAGGAGAATGTGGAGATTATAATGTGGTTAAATTACGAAATGTGGAGATTATATTGTGGGTAAATTACGAAATGTTGATCTTTGTAAATACAATCATGAAGAAATTTCCGTTTTTATAATAAGTATAAGTATTTTATACTTTTGTCTTAAATTTAGAGTGGTTTTAAATGAAAAATTGTCCTGAAGAAGGTGACGATCTATATCACCGAAACGCCGCGTCAACATATTTTTCTTTGTTTAAATGTATATTGTTTTTAAATCATGAAATGTTTTTTATGAATAAATGTGATGTTTTTAATCAATATTTGTACAAATAGATAATAAATCTCGGAAATATACCTGATAAATCCTTTCGTCTTCACTTTCTCATTGGCTCTACTTGATGTATGATTTAAATATTTGAAATAGATTTATTTTGCTGAAATTGTAAATTTGTCAATCCTTGTACAATCTCAGATACAACCCAGTGTTTCACCAATTATCTCTGACTTGGATCCCTTAGAGACTGCAGTCTCCTTATTGAAAAACATATGGAAAGGGAACCTTTATATTTGTTTCATAATACGTAACCCCTCCCTTTTCATAAAAGGGTTTCTCCTTAAAAACTTTTTTCATTGTAATTAGGCCCTAACCATTTTAGTGATGGTGTTTGACACTAAAGTGGTAACATTTCCTCTTCCCACTCCAGTCTTACCATATTAAAGGAAGGTGTTGGAACTAAAGGGGTGATATTAACTAATTCCACTTCAGTCTAACCATATTGGGGAAGGGATGACATTTACTATTCCCACTTCAGTGAAAGGGCCTTATTATGACTTCGGCAGTCTGAAGCCACTTCCACCACAAGACCGCAATGCTGGTCTTGAGACTGCCGCATTATGACTGGCCCATCGTGCCGGTGGTGTGCCGGCCGCGGCATTGGCTGTCTGCATACTTCGACTCACTGAATAAGTCATAGGCCAATGCAGCAGCCCAGCAGCACCTGCACTATCGTGCAGGCACTACTTGAATGAACCATGTTGTGCATGCAATACAGTGCACACACAACAGTGCAGGCATAGTGGGGCATACTATGTGCCCCCAGTCACATAACATAAATGGCAATGAATCCCGGGGGCCCTGTTTGGGGGCCCTTCCTTGCTGTTCTGCGAACTTTTTTTATAGCCCTTTCACTGCCATGAAAAGGCTAGCAGTAAGGCAAGTTAGACTATGGAGGGTGGTGCCGGGCTCAGCACAACCTCCATTCTTCCCCACTCTGAACACCGCCAGTTCCAGGATCCTTGTGGTGCTCGCTGTGTTGTAGTGGGCTGGTAGTTGTCCGACCTTCAGACTAGTAAGCAGGTGGTCATGTTGCTCCTACAGGTTTGGCTGTCTCATGACCACCAAACTTGTAATAAGCCCCTAAGGCTATTTGAAGATGATGTTAGACACTAGGTGCTAAAGTTATCTATGCACACTTCAGTAGAAAAACTTTAAAAAAATTCAAATACAAAATAATCATTTTTTTTACATAATCAATACTCCATATGCTAACACAATTTCTTAAATACAAAATACAAATATTAAATCTTAAGACTAACTAATCAAAACTACAGACCTCTATATGCATACTCAACCATCAAAATATTTAAAATAATTATTAATATAACTGATTAATTTAAAAATAACAAAAATAACTACAAACTATTTACAAACATAAAATAAATGTTATTAAATTATATTTCTAATCACCAACAATATTAATTACATAACACTAACTATTCCTATTAGATAGAAATACAGTTAAATTGAAGAATATTAAACTAAGGACCTGATTGGGACCTTGGCAGACATTGTTACAACGTCACAAACTTGACCGATATTCTGTCCACCAAATTATAATTCCATTATACCCAATGGAATTGCAAAACCGAGGACAGGATATCCATTACGGTTGTGATGGAGAACTCCCATCCGCCAAGATCGTAATTATGGACTTCACTATCAAATTAAATAATGACACTCCGACATAACCCTTTCTTTAAAGTGTTAGACACTAAAAGTATGTCATTTACTAATCCAGCTCCAGTTTAACCATATTGGGAGAAGTTGTTAGACACTAAGGGGGGTGACATTTATTATTCCCACTCCAGTCTAACCATATTGGGGGAAGGTGTTGGACACTCAAGGAGTGATATTTTCTATTCTCACTCCGGCCTAATTTTATTGTGGGATGGTGTTGGACACTAAAGGGGTGACATTTACTAGTTCCTCTCCAGCCTAACCATATTGGGGGAAGGTGTTGGACATTAAAGAGGGAATATTAACTTTCCCCACTCCAGTCTAAGGCTATTTGAAGAAGATGTTATACACTAAGGAACTGATTACTATGTCGTCTCAAAACTCGTCTGACCAAATCAGTTATGGAATCATTTTGGACCGAATCGGGTTCTGTCAGTCTGATCGAATGATTACCATGCTTCTGGACATCGTTTGGTAGGACGCACATTGACTTCAATTGGAGCCTGTGTTTGAACAAGAACACAGACTCCCATTGACAAAAGGGGTGGTTGTGGAAAATGTTGCGCCCTGTGGGGGGCACCCCATGGTGCCTGCCACACTGTCCATGCATGGGAAGGAGGACCCATAGGTACCCCCATGGGCAAGATTCAGAGGGCGCCGGATGAAGGGGGTCCTGCTATTGACCCCCTAAAGTGAGATTCGGACAGCCGATCCGTGTCGGCACAACTGATTTGGAAAGCTGTCTGAATCTGACATCCTAATCGTTCAGCTGGAAACGCCATCCATAGACTGCTACGATTCAGCTCTGACCTACTCAGTTGCTCCCAATGCCTTTCGGAACCGAGTCGGACAGTTCAAACGCTTTCCAGCCATTGTAATTGGTTGTTGGGAAAAGTGTCTGAGTCAGACAGTAAGGCGGGTTCCGAATCGGATTCAGACTATCGAATGCCGTTCGGAGCCTATCCAGACAACATCGTAAATGCCCCTAAGAGCTAAAATTTACTATATACACTTCAGTAGAAAACCTTTCAAAAAATACAAAATAAATATTTTATATACATAATCAATACTCCATACTCAAACTCAATTTCGTAACTATAAAATACAATGATATAATAATATTAAAAGCTATATTATGAGTTTGAGGGTCCATGGACTGCCGTACCGATGGTGGTGAACTGTCTGCCATATTTCGAGATGGGCAGATTGGCAGAACAAAGAACGCGGCACCGCCAGCACATCACCAACCATCGGGGTTGCGGTTGGGGGAAGGCAGCCTCCTTTGAATTATACAGAGGCATAACACTGCTGTCCGTATTAAGAGCTGACTGCCCGACCAGCCAACTGCGTCTGTCAGACTACCGCCTAAAGGTTTGGGGGAGTGAAAAATTTGGGGCACATACTGAACCCTTTCCAGTTCTTCCCAGCAGATTTCGAAGTGGATTCCTTTCTCCAGGCCCCCTCTACACAGGAGCATCTTCACAACAAGGAATACAAACTCTTCTTCAGCTAAATACATGAAAGTGCTTTGGTATCATGTACCAATTACTGAGACTGCCCACATATGGGTCGGACTCCGGTAATGGGTAGTTGGTAGTTTTCAACAAATATCATGCCTCATATGTGTGTGCATTCAAAACATATGCAGTGAGAATGTACACACAGGCATTGATGTATAGAGAAATACATTGCCCACAGCCACAGTGCTGGCCCCTCTCGAAACTCGTAATACGGCCGTCCAAAGGCTTTAGACGCAGCGATCACCTAGCAGTCATGGACACTGTCCTTCGGTGGGTGGACCGCCAAACTCGTAAAAAGGCACTTAATCTTAAAAAACATTAACCAAAACTACAGACCTATATATATATATACTTAACCATCATAATATTAAAAAGAATTATTACAATTACTAATTATTGTAAAAATAATAGAAATTACTGCCATTCTTAAACTTCATACTCTAAAAAATAGTATAAAGTCATTAATCTCAATTGAAAATCTTAGATTACAAATATAATGTAAACCAATCTTTATTGTAAAAATTTAAAGATATATATATATTTTTTAATTATAGTTTTAAAACAAAATAAATATGACATTTTGTATTTTGAAGAAATATTTCAGAAAACATTTAGGGGCCTATTGTGATGGCGGGTGGATCGTCACCACCGACCCGGCGGTTGCGATCCACCCACCAGCCGTAACTGATTTAAACCTGCCATATTAGCATGGCGGGGGTACCGCGGTGGACGGAACGACCGTCCACTGATTTTCCACTGGCAGGCAATCATTATGATTGCCTGCCATGCGGATTTGGGGCACAATATGGTGGAGGTGCTGAGCAGGCACCGCCATCCTAATTGAAATGAGCATTTTTCAGGGCCTTTCCATGGCGGCAATGCCGCCATAGAAAGGCTGGCAGAATTTGCTTTGGCAGCATATTACAGGACCTCAGGGGGTGGGGGCTGCACTTGGGGGGTACCTATGGTACTCCCTACATTGCTATACACAAGGTGGCAGGCGCCGAGCGGTGCCTTTCACATTGTGCATGGCAATGCACAACATGCTTATTTTAGATTGGGCGGGTGCTGCTTACAGCACCGCCCGCCGTAATATAAAAGGTCAGAATTCGCCCGCCAGTGTGGCAGGCGCATCCTAATTGGCCTTGCGGGACTGCCGCACCTCTGACGGTTGGTCCCGATTTCCATTACTGTGCCCGCCTGCCATCGTAATGGGGCCCTTACTTTTCTAAAAATGTATGTAAAAATATTTTTTTACAAATTTTACTTTTCAGAATATATTATTAAATATTGCTATTTTGGAAAGAATCTTTTTAAACGTGTCCTTTTTAGGAGAATAGGTTACATTTAATACCATTTATATATTTAGGGTATTTTCATTTATTTAATATTAAATTAGAATATAGTCCGGAAAAGGTATACATTTTGAAACTTCTCTAAAAACTAATTTCTGATTATTTTACTTTATTACAATACTTTTTTTAATATTTTAATTTTATGAATTATTTTAATACAATACCTTTTTACATGGTTCATTACAGTTAATACAATTCATATATATTTTAATTAAAATGAATTTAAAAATTATTTTCAAAAACTATAGTAACAAAATAAAATATAAAATTGAAAAATATGAATTTGCATAACCTTAACATTATTAGCATGAATCTTGCTTTAAAATATACACCCTTATCCTCTTAAAACCCAATATCCTGATACTAACAAAGGTATAAATCCATTCTTTATATACATTAATATAACTACAATTGCAAATGTGAACAATTTCATAACTGATAAATTATCTTACAAAAAACACAAATAAATAAATTACCAAACCTACAATTAGACACACTAAAATAAATGACATACAAATTCACACTTGCAAACGATATTACTTACAACGATATTTTCTAAATCTATATTTTTTACAACAATATTAAGAACAGCACTAAAAACAATATTTTTACTTTCAATATTCCTGTCAAAAATATTTCTGCAATCCCAATATTATTGACACAAGCTTTTTGTATAATGGTATTTTTTTCCAAAATGTTATCTAAATACCTTACAACTCTCAGCAACCTGGTACAGTTGAAGGGCGAGCACAGGAAATGTCATCCCTTTTTGGGAGTTACATTTGTTTCAGTAATTCCATCAACCACCGGGTCACGGTGGCAGTCGTAGCATTTTCTCTCCTCTGCCCCTAATGCAGCTCCCTCTACACATATGGGGACTCTTTTATGGGTTTTGGCGTAGAGCAGCACAGCAAGTCACCTTGCTGCGCTGCCTTAACTCAAAGTGAAAGGGCAGGAATGCACTGTTGTATTCAATACGGTGCATTCCTGTCTTTTGGCCCTGCGCTGGTGCCTAGCACCAACACAGACACCCTTGCACCATGATGCATGGGTGCCTGTGTTGTAGCCAGGATTGTTTATGTGTAGGAAGGGACACCTTCGGCAGGAAAACAATCCATGGAGGCATTTTCCATGTGTGCTGCTGAATGCAGCACACATACAAAGAGGGAAAAACAAGGAGAAATAAAGATATTTCTCTTTGTTACGCCTGCCATGGGGATGCGTAAGATTTAGATGCATTCCCAAGTTTGTAAGTCCTTGTAAATCTGAGAATGCGTCAAAATCATGGGAGTTTCATGGGAACACCCACCGCAATGCTCATGGAACACATTCCTTGCACAGACGAATGTGACGCAGCGATTTGCGCTGAATTGCCTTACTCAAGATTTATTAGGCCACTTAACCCCTTTAGCGCTGCCGTCGGCCAACGGTCGTCGCGAGCACTACCTTGCCAGTGCTGCGCACGACCGTTGGCCGACGGGCCAGCGCTCGTTATTCGAACGTTCAGCACTGGGTGCTGAACGTTCGACGCAGCTAAGAGGTTAAAGCCATGCAAAGTGGCTTTGGGTGACTTCATAAATCTGACTCAGAGCCTTGCCTCACACATGTACCACTTTCCGTGATGCAAACGTCACTCAAGGCTCTAATAAATATGCCTTTTGGTATCTGCTTACTGGCATCTAGGCTAACCTTGAAGAGCTCAAAGTTTGGCAGTCCTGCAGATGGTGTGATCGAGGCAGTACCATCTCTGCACTGGTGGTGCGGCAAACTTTAGATCCTGCACAAAGTCACTTTTCTTTGCAGAGCAATTTAACATGCTTATTTATTGCAACACTATTTCACTCTTCATTTTCTAGATATTTCCCCCACAAAAAAGTAATAAAATTGCCGATTTCATATATTTTGTTATTTGTAATTCCTTTCCGTCCTGTATTTGAAAATGTCATGCTGGCTTTCTACGGGTGGGTCCCACCGACCCCTTCGTTCCGCGCGGCATTCTCCGTCAGGTATTACCCGTCCATAATGCCCCCGAGTTATGTTGTGCTTCACTGGTTTGCTCAGTTTGCTTAAATAAAAGGTCATTACCTGCTTCACGAATTCCTTTTGTCGCCATTACATTATTTAATGTTCTTATGCAAAAATGTTCAAGGGTTCGTTCATGACTCAGGGGGCTTCAGTGTGCTTGGCTGATAAAAGGCTGTTCTGCCCCTGCAGCTGCGGGCACCAATTTAGATCAAAGTTGATGAAATGTGTATAAATACAGGGCAGAGAGCTACACCGAATTAAATGAAAAGAGAAAGAATGACTCCAAGAGCTTAGCGTGTAGAGCTTGTTGCAGGGGCGACAATGGGAACCCATTGGTGTTAAAATATTGAGGGGCCTACATCTCGGGTTTTGCCAATGTAACTTGGAAAATACACTTAAAACAGCTAAAATCCCCTCGTTTTTGGACGCGCATTCATGTAACTGATTGAATGTGGTTAAGTACGCCAGGTAATTTGCATTTGAATGGTCACTGTTCCTGGAGGCTTCTAACAGTTTGTACAGTAAAAGAGTCATTGACCATGAGGAGGTGGGTTCATTTCTGGTACATTACAGCTGCGATCAGTCATGACACAAATGTACAGTGTACGCCAGCAGTTCGGAAATAGCACTGGGCAACTGGCGGCAACTGGCATTACAGTCAACTTTATACCATATATTGGATTATGAGAGGCCGCTGAAGTATGGTCTTACTCGAAAATACATTGTGTCTTTCTAGCATTTAACTCAAAAATATATGATTTCTTATCCTGTAAATACGGTGGGATGGTTTTCAAATAGCCTGTGAATCTGAGCTCCAATAAGGATGACCATAAGCACTGGTTGACAGCCTTTTCTACAGTTTGTTCATTGTGCATTCAGGTCTTTGTTTGAGTGTGCTTTTAGGTGGAAGTGCGCGAAAGTCACGTAATTACTCTAAATGTCAGAAAAATTTTGTGAAATTACACATAATTACACCAGTGGTGGCTGCTAGGGAAGGGGGAAGGAGAGGTTTAAAAAAAAATAAAGAAAAAAAAATCTTACCTTCCGAACGCCGGCTGCCTTCTCTTGTCCGTCCTTCTGTGCACAATGCACGGAAGCACACAGTCTCCACTGCTCAATCACGCAATTGCTGTCAGCAGCATGACAGCAGCATCATGATTGGTCTGAGCACCGTGGTTCAGCGTTCAGATGGGGACTGGGGCTGTGCAATATAGCCAACTGTGCAATACAGTAAGGTGGAGAACATGTTACGTTGGCATGACTGTTTGGCTGGCCCAAGACTGTCGGCCAAACTGTCATGCTCACTTAACCCCTTCCCAGTGCGGGTTTTTTACATACTGTGTGGGGGGAGGGGGCCGCGCGCGGCGCCGCCGTGCTGGTGACGAGCTCAACTCGTCATGAGGTACAGCGGAGCTGCACAGCTCGTCACGGTCACACCCGTTTTTCGAACGTTCAGCACAGCGGGAAAATTATCCCCGCGTGCGAACGTTCCAGCGGCCGTGACAAGCTCAGCTCGTCATGAGTGTAGCTCAACCGTCCCTCATGACGAGCTGAGCTCGTCATCACGCAACGGGTTAAGTGCCAACACTCCTCCCCCTGCTGGTTGTGATGACAGCCCAGCCCACCCCACACCGTAAATAAAACTGACTCAGAACTGAAAAATAAAATGATAATAACATTGAGATATCATTTTATTTTTCCTTTTGGCACTGATCAAAGAGCAATGGAGGGGGGGCGCTCCTTCGCCTTAGCCAAGGAGCCGCCGACGAATTATACAAAATGCAAATGAGTGATTTAATGCTTGATTTTAGCGTGAAATGCCTTGTGTCAATTTTTGATGAAAGGATGCATTTTATGAGAAAAATAGCATGAAAAAAACAATTGCCCTCAACGATAGTCGCCTGGTGTTCTGGTTCTTGACGTTGGCCCTGAGCCATAATATGGCAGTGTAATAGCACAACTTGGAGTCATTTCATAATTTGGGGAATTTTAAATAACAAGCATAATGCGAAAATCTCAAAATTATGTGAATTATGCAGCGTAATTAAAATTTCACATGGGCATACTTTTAAGGCAAACTGTACAAGAGAGCCAGGAGTGGAATAGCAAATTTCTAATGCATTGGTCCAAAAACAGCCCTTATCTGGCAACAAAGCCATTGCTACATGATTTGTTCATAGTTATTTGGTTTATGCACCCTGTTGGCTGTACTTGTGTGAGTAAATTGACCACTTAATGCTGCGGTAACCTGTGCATACTCTACCAGAATCAACAGGCTCAGGAAACACTGGAAAAGTGGATTGTTTAAATCATGGGTCCTCGCACACATTTCCTCAAGAGCCAAAAAGTATGGGCTGTGGCAAAACGAGGGCAGTACTGGTGCCGGCAGGGTGAGAGTCAGGGTAGCTTAAGGTGGGGGTAGAGGGAAAGAAACATGCAGGGTCGGATTGGGATCACAATTTGGCCCGGGCACTGACGGAAAAATTGGCCCATATTTAAGGGGCGTGGCTCACATTTAAGGGGCGTGGCTCACATTTAAGGGGCGTGACCCGCATTCAAGGGGCGTGCCATTTCATAATACCGGTCGGGAGCCCCTGCTCCCGACTGGTATTACGGTGCTTCTGTCATTGCATCCAGATATGTAAAACAAGTAACATTACACCTACAAGCAGCCAGGACTATAGGCTTTGTCAATGGTTGTAAGTTGCATAAGAAAAACCAAACACCATTTGCACAGACAAGGAATGAAAGTAGGAGGATACTGTTCTTGTGCAGGACACAGGGCCAAGGTGACAATGGACTACATGCTGAGCAACTAAAAAAAACAGCAAGGCCCCTTCCTGTCAAAATTATTCGAGCCGCAGGAGCACCTGAATAGCAACGAAGCCCCTGCTATTACTAACCTACTTAGCCCTCCCCAGACCTTCAGCTGAGGAGCACATGAACAGAGGTAAGGCCCCTGCAATTAGTAAATTAATCAGCCCTCCCCATCCCACCAGGCCTCAGGGCAATGTCCTGGCAGGGGAGCACAAAACACAGCTGAAGGGCCATCAACGTTAGCCAGGGGGAGGCTGAGGTGAAGATGGTGCGAGTTCCAAATATCACCTGGCCCCCACAGCCAGAACCATCCTTCCCCGCCTGCTATGCCCTGAATGTGAAGGGCCCTGGGTGAGGTGTTAAGAGACTAACATTGTTTCTGGGCTGCGTGGGCCTCAGGGGGCCGAGTTGAAAATGGCTCAAAGGTCTGAGCAAAACCTGGCCCCCAGGGAGGCCGCTTCTTGCAAACAATCAGCCCTCCCCATCCCACCCTCAGCGCGATTTCTTGGCAGGGCAGGGGTGAAGGAGAGGCCACAGCTGATGATTGCTGTAGGGCCCCACAGTGAGGCTGCTTTCATTTCTCTGTCTCCGTGCCCTCTGTGGGCAGGTTTTTTTCTCCCCTGTCCCAATCCACTCTCTGTGGACTGGGACAGGGGAGAAAAAACCGGCCCAGAGAGGGCACTGAGACACCGGCCCTTTGGCCGATGCCCGAATGCCCGCATTGCCAATCCGCCCCTGGAAACATGTACACGGTGAGGACAACACACCAAGCCTTCACATTGCATACACTAAACTCATGCGCCAAGAAATGAAGACAAAGGATTAGCTTTTGATGTAAAACATAAGAGGGAAAGTGATACTCTTTTTGTGGGTGGATTGCACAGAGTGAAACCAGAAAACCTGGGGTCAATCCCAGCTTCCCCACTTGTCCAAACTCCGTGATTCTAGGCAATTGTTTTATGTGTCTTTGAATCCTTTTTTTCTTCATTGCCACATGTAAGAGCACCTTCAAATGCATGATTTCAGGATGTGTGCTGTACAAAACTTTCTATTGTGCTTGATGTATTAAATTATAATGTTCCAATATTAATAACAACCTCAGCCACACAGACAGTTCACCTGACAAATGATTTGTCTCGTGGTTCACTAATGGCAGTGAGGTCCAGAAGAGTAGGCATGAATGTTTTGAAGTTCATGTTTGAAAATGATCACTTCTAATAAATGTCTCTCCATGCTGTGATTTATTCTGATGTACTAAAGTGATGAAGGTGTACCTACCAGTAAGATGTGCAGGACATTATCTTTGCCTCTTTTGATTACCTATTTTATGGCATTCTGAATGTTCATGCTCTGTCAAGTACACAGAAGCTGCTGTTCACCAGAGGTCCCGGAGAGCTGAATGCGGATCCCGGCCGTACTGTGAGTATCCCTGGTTTATACCTTAGCTGTAGCAGGAATATTTATATTGCAAGCTAACCTTTTTATTTGGGGACGTGACAGCGCTGTATGGCACTGAAAGGTACGTCGGGCATCACTGCTTAAAGTGCTGCATTCTTTTGGCACTTACAGCATCCTTTTACAGGTAGGCCTTCGTACCAAGGCTAGGTAGTGTAGCAGAATGCCTTCATGCAGTGCTACATTTGTAAAAGAATAATGTTTTGCACAGAAACTCGCTGTCAATGCCATACACGTTGTATGTGTGAAATAGCAAGCCAGAGTAACCTAGATTCCATCTTATGCCTCTTTTCATGCACCACTAGGGACTCCCTGCCACTTTTTCTCCCTCTTGCAGGTTTTGTTGCTCTTGCTTTCTCCCTTTGTCACTGTTTTTTGTCGTAGTTTGCTTCTACCTTTTTTCTCCCTTTTGTGTTTTCTTTTCTCTCTTGCGCTTGGTAAAAGTCTCATGAGGAAAAATCAGTGCTGGTGGCCACCACCAGAAACCACAGGCATAAATTAAGCTCTTCCTATTTGTACTGTGTAGTGGATCTGGGAGAAGGTTTGTAGAGTTGTAAAAAAGGGTGCCAAGTGCCATAGATGCCAAATAGCCCTTTGCCATGTAATATATGTATTTGCCAGTTCCGGTGTTTGAGCCAGTGGTAGTTTGCATTATGACACTTTCTAATTCAGATTTCCGAATATGACAATGCAGGTAGTGATTTTCAGATCTCAGATAAAGGGATGTGAGTTAAAATGTCAAACTATCTGAAATTCTCACAAATTGTATGAGGCTAAATGTCAACTATTTGCTGAGTAAGGGAAGCTGTATTATGTTTGAAAGTTTGGGGCTGAGTAGAATGCTTGCATGGCATAGGCGCAACATTTAGGGGTCCTGGGGGTGCTCCAGCACTCTCCAAAATAACCATATTGGAGTTCATAATGTGACAAATAAAAATGCCTTTTGATTTTGTTTATCTTCTCACATTTTCTGTACGTTCAAAGACAGAGGTCAAATATCATTCTATGTCCTCCTACAATTTGCTTCTTATTCAGACACTGGTATTAGCTTCAATTTAATTGTCAAATTTTCTTTATTATGATATGGAACTCCCACAGAGATCCACTTAATCTAAAGCATGTAATAAAAGAGTGATACATATTTAGTTCCACAATTAAAGTAATATAAAACCTCCAGTCAATTGCATAAATCATACAAGAAGAGCCATATGTATAAAGTGACACATGCATAGCACCATAAAGCATCATGTTACAAATCATGGCACATGAAAGCACTTTAGGCTCACTTCTTCCCAAACCTAGAGAAGCAAATAAGGCATGTAGAGACATATTCAAGAACTGCTTACAAACCTTTGTATAGTGCCTGCATGTGTGGTGCAATATACAAGTGCAAACAAATGCATAAAACTACGTCACAACAATAGCTATCCCTATAAAATGACAAAATGCATAGCCTCTTCTAGCATCATTTTTCAATTCACGTCACATTGAAGGCATATTATATTCACTGTTTTCCAAATACTGGAAAAGCACATTATGCATATAAGGTGCTTGTTCAATGGCTTCATTTTCAAACTTCTGTAAAATGCAACGTGCAAGGTGTAATATGAAAGTACAGGTAGTACATAAAACAGTCTTATAAAAACAACATTAAATGATAGCTGCATACATACATAGCTTTGAAATATACCTATGTCACAGGTCAAGCTGTAGCAACAGAAGCCCTAATGAATATTCAACAAGGAGTTAAGAAATTGGTAAATCTAATTACAAATCATTTCATTCAGGGGGAAAAAAATAATTTACGGGCCTCTGAGGCGGAGTGGATGCAAAATGTAATAAACATAGGCCTTAGAAGTAACATCGAACATTCTGCAATACCGGCACCAAAACAGTACCTGATTAAGATTCTGGACATATAGCTGGCACAGCGCACATCTTCCATCCTTTTTCTGGATTTTGTCCCAAATGCGTTTAATCACTCGTAGAGGGAAATAATGCAATCACAGCAATAGGATTGACCTTCTGATCCCATGGGACAAATTCCTTACTAAATAATTATGAGGCTTATTGCTCAGGGTGCTCCTACACACCACCTGATTACGCGGATTTGACTGGCTTACGGCAATGTCTCTGGCCTAACTCATTTTGACAATGAACCCTTTAAGACAATCTTCAGATCTTAAGTGGGGACTTGGTCATAAAATAATTGATATTCAAGTTAAGCCCAAACATTTAATTGGTCCGCTTAACGCCTTAACTGCGGCCCTTATTTCTGCACAGTGCGGGCGTTCTAAAAGGTGGGCGGGGCCGCGTTGGCCGACGGCAGCACGCAACGGGTTAAAGGACCTAAAAAATGTGAACCGTTATTTCAACAGGGAAACATTTTTGACCCTCAATGCTGCCCTTCCTCCCATCTATGAGAGAGTTTCCCTACCTCAATACAGCTGCCAATGAAAAAGCATACAAGGATACTAAACCAAACTCCAGGCACATAACATGAGAGGCTCCCACAGAGTTCAAACTACATATTTGTCTAAAAAGTCTACCTTCATTCCCTTCAAAGGACTGCCAGTAACTCATTTCCACAACCTCACAGGCATAGCACAAAGAAGAGAAGATTTTAGCACTGGGAACAGACAAGAAATGCCCTAAGTGGTGTCTCTCACATATTTTATAAGAATCTGTGTAGGGAAATATCCTGAGAGAGGACTCTGCTCATATAAAACTTCATATGATCAACATTCTGCCCATTCTTGGAGAAAGCCTTTTCGAAATAAAGGTACAAGTCCACTATTTCAAGTCTTTCAGTACCCAAGTTGCCAACACTCTACGTTCTCTCAACTGGCTTCCAGTCAAGCAGAGGATCCAATTTAAAGGGCTTTGCCTGTCCTACAAAATTCTCAAAGGCCTCTCTGCTCCGATTCTCACGAATCTTCTGATGCCCTATGTCCCCGCTCGCTCCCTGAGATCTCTGGGTCAGGATTTCGCAGTGGTCCCCCTGTTCAAACTTAGCCGAGCTGGAGGCCGCTCTTTTCGAGTTCGGGCTGCGGCCCTGTGGAACTTTCTTCCCTTAGAGATACGTGTGTCTGACAATCTCTTCTTATTTCGCAGGGCTATTAAGACTTTGTTATTTCCCTGAGCCTGCTCTCTCCTAGTTTATTGTCTCTTTGTTGTGTTGTGTTGGATACCTTGTCAAGCGCCAGGACGCTCCTTCACTGGAGCCCATTATAAAAAATGGGGTAACCCAAAACGTTTTTTTGGACCTGGGTAGTCAATATAAGCATAGAAACAATGGCCCAACCCGAAATTGATTGTTGGCTAAATGAATCAGTACTCACAGTTAGTCATTTTTATAGGTGTGTATAGTTAATCACCTCTTGTAGATTTTATCAGAACACTTCAAAATGCAACCACCTTAGAAAAGTTAATTTATTCAAAAAAGGGAGTTTTAATGAATTGCTCCAACACAGCGGGGAAATTTCAAATATACATTAATAAAATTTTTTTCAAAACAACGAACGGTAACAAAGAGAGCAGCGTGCTTCTATAAAGGTGCCGGAAAAACAGAAGAAAAAGTGATTTTAATAGAAAGGGTGTAAACCTCAACAGAAGAGTGACAAAGAGTAATTTATACAATTGAAAAAAACACAATGCTGTACAAAAAACAGCAAAATTATATAATAAGGCCACTGATTGCTTATTAATCTTTTAGCATTTATACATTCTTTTACTGGCATGTATAATGTTTGGGAAGAGGTAGTGGTCCTATTTTGTGGAGTATAGCGTCGACGTTTCGACCCGTCTGGTGGTACTAGGGTGGCTGGGGACCTCGACCTGCGGGTCTTCCTCAGGACGTGTATGGCACAAAAGAACTGCGTACCGAAGTTGGTAAAGCTGTGGGCCTATAATGAATTACAAAAGGCAATATTCAGGTGGGTGCATAAAATTAGGTACTGAAGTGGAGGTACCTGGACTTCGGTTATTTTCTTACCCAGAAATTTCTTTTAGTGGGAAGATCAAGAGCCTCCTACATCTGGATGGTCTTGGACAACTGATTGGTCACAGTCCCACTCCTTCAATGCCTGGGGAGGAGTATCATGTATCAATACCTCATACAATTAGGTATCCATTAAATTGATGGCTCAAGTGTCATTTATAAAGGCTTACCGAATTGGTGATTGTAGCCCTTCCACCAAATAAATTCAAGTGGTGATATCAAAGATGACAAATGGGATTTAATCCGTTACTGTGAGGAAACATATAGTGCATGTATTTAGTTGGATGTCAATCAGTGTACTCGGTTCATTTTTATGAAGAACAATTTAGTGTTTCGTACCTTTTTGTGTACATGTACAGGCATCATGATGAATGTGGCTGAAGGCTCATTAAATGCACCAGAAAATCCTGCAAAAACATGCAGAAATCGAATGTAACCTTTGTTATATCATATAAAGATAAAGTACATTGTGTGTGTATGTCACCGAAGGGTTGCGTTCAGTTGTTTACCTTTTAGCGTTGCGGTTCTTACTTAGGGTTGTTCGTGATGGTCGAGAAAATCTCATCCGGCAGTTAAGGACGCTGCATGAGAGCACAAATGAAATCACGTCAGGGACGGATTGTGATTGTCACGCAGTTTAGCCGGCATTAGTATGGTTTTAGGAAATTATATGCGGAGGATTGTAAGTCTTACCGGGAGTGTGAATTCCCTGGCGGCGACTGGTCAAGTCCGGGAGCCTCGTAACGCGGTGACGTCATACGGACGTTTTAAGCGTTCGAAGAAAGGTCGAAATAGAGGGCGGGCTCTATGAAGCTCTTTGCTAGTTCTTGGGGAAACGGTGGATCGGACCTTAGTGTGGGTAGCCACAAACAAGGGACTAGGAGTAGTTCTTAATGCGCCCATTGTCATGGCAATGATAATAACAAGGATTTGCCTGACGTGAGCAAGAGTAAAGACAAGGAGACGCTTATTAGACGAATCAATTTTTAGTTGGGTATTGCTGTTAATTACATTTTTAAAAAAGGGGCCTATATTAAGGGCTCTGAATTAACTGTTATGTACCCAAAGCATCAGGAATATGGTCGACACAGAAGTGGGACTGAGTGTAGTTCTCAGTGCTTGGGTAATACAGTATATCAGTGATGGGTCAGACGTGTACAAGAATTGAATACTGTTAAGGCACATATCATATATGGTGTATCAGTGATGGATCAGACGTGTACAAGAATAGAATACTGTAAAGGCACATCACCTGTTGTTTAGCACTGCTACTTGTTTGCTGATTTCTTCATATTCATTTAAACCTCGCTTTATAGTGTCGAATAGATGTATAAAGCGGCACTCTCGGAGGCTCAATACATGACTGAAGTCTCCTCCTCTAGGGTTAGGTGTTACCTTTTCAAGGACACACCATTTGAGGCTATCGGGTGAATGTTCAAATTTTGTGAAATGCTCCACAAGTGGTGCCCCCTGGGTCTTACATTTGATACGACTTACATGTTGCAGTATGCGACACTTTACTTTTTGTATGGTTTGACCAATATATACAAAACCGCATGGGCATGTTATCGCATAAATGACCCCACTAGAATTACAGTTACTGTGTTCTTTTAGCATGTGTGTGTAGTTGTTATGTTTGAAGCTTTTAATTTCCTGAGATAATGGGCATGCTTTACAATTTCCACATTTCGCGTGGCCCTTTACTGGTGGGATCCCCCATAGGACAGTTTGACTTGGTAGATTTATGCTGGGCAGTAGAGCTTTCACTACATAATCTCTTATATTTTTTGCCTTCTTAAAGGCATGTAGTGGCAATGGAGCATTACCAATTTCGTCAGCAATCATATGCCAGTGTTGGTTAATTATTTTTTTGATCTTATTGCTCTTCGTTGAGTATGTAGTGACACACACTATTCGGTCTTCATTCTGTTTCTTATTGTCTCTCACTTCTAAAAGGTGTTCTCTGTGATTATACCAGGCACGTTTGCGTGCCTGTTTTAAAAGCCTAATCGGGTAGCCTCGGTCTATCAACCGAGATAGGAGGCCAGCTGATTCATTAAAGAAATCCTCCTTCCTGGTGCAGTTCCTCCGCAGCCTCAGGAATTGTCCAAAAGGGAGGTTGTCCCTGAGGTTGCGGGGATGGTGGCTACTATACCGGAGTAAGGTGTTCCGTTCACTACTCTTACGGTATAGGCCGGTGTATAGCACACCTTCATCAGCATTAATTGTGATGTCCAAAAAGTTAATTTTGGACTTATCAAATTCTACGGTAAACTGGATGTCTGTGGACCGTGTGTTAAGCCATTCATGAAAGGAAATTAGTTCCTCTGTGTTACCATTCCATACGATTAAAACGTCATCTATGTAACGTCGCCATAACCCTATGTGATTTAAGTAAGGGTTGGCATCATTGAGGACATTGGCTTGTTCGAAGGCATCCATAAAGATTATGGCCAGATTGGGGGCAAAGCTTGCCCCCATTGCCACTCCTTTGGTCTGAACGTAGTACTTATCCAAAAAGATGAAGACATTTTTAGTCATTGCCAAGGTTAAAAGTTCAATGATAAATTCTGTCGGTACCCGGTGGGGTGCCGGACGTGAGTTCAGCACATGCTCAATGACTATCAGAGCTTGCTTTTGCGGGATATTCGTATATAAGGATTGGATATCCATTGTGGCAAGAAGGCTGGTTCCCGGGTCATATGGACGTCCATCTAGGAGTAGGATGGTTTGCAGCGTATCTTTAAGATACGTGGTTGTCTCCTCTGCTAGAGGTTTCAGGAATGTATCGATGTATTTACACAGTGGCTCCAAAAGGGAGCCACAGCCTGAAATGATCGGTCTGCCTGGTGGATTCTGCATTCTTTTATGGATTTTTGGCAGAGTATAAATAGTTGGTGTTCTGGGGTGTTTATTATTGAGATATTCATACTCGTATTTATTAATAAAGCCCAAGTCTAATCCTTGTGTAGTGATGGAATTGATTTTTTTAGTGATTTCTTTTGTCGGGTCCCCTTTTAATTTCTCATAGTTGCCTTCAACTCCTAACTGGGCAAGAATTTCATTAGTGTATTGGTCATAATTTTGTACGACAATGGCTCCGCCCTTGTCGGCTGGTTTAATTACTATATTGGCATTTTCCTTTAACGTGGTAAGTGCTGTTCGTTCTGCCTTGGTAATGTTATATTTAACATATTGTCTCTCTGATACGGTATTCTCTACATCCCTCAACACCAGTTGTTCAAAAGCCAAGATTTTTGATGACATTAGGTGAGCAGGAGGGTTGAATTTAGATGGTGGTCTTAGGCCACTTCCAGAGAAAACAGGGTTGTGTGGGACTTTTTGAAAAAAATGTTTCAGTCTTATTTTTCTAAAGAAATGGTGTAATTCCATTTTGAGATTGAAAGAATTGGGCATTGAGGTCGGTACAAAAGACAGGCCTTTTTCTAGTACACTGCTCGTCTTGGTGTAACTCATAATTTGAGAGATTGATTATTGGATTCTCAGGTTTATAAACTACCATCTGTAGTGTTGTCTCCTGGTTTGTATCTCTCCGTGTGATGTCTGTTGGAACTGTGTCTGACCCCTGCCTCTGGTCTTGCCCCTGCCTCTGTTCCAGTTCTGTGATCTCGGGCCCCTGGGCCTCCCCCAGGGACGTCCTCGTCCTCGTGGTTCCCACCATTGGTCCTGCTCTAAAAAATTGGTTTGGTCTGGGTATTGATTACCTGAATTTGTTGTCTCAGTGCTGGTGCCTGCTTGTTCGGAATCACTGTCTGTGTTACTCCCAAAGGAGGATCCAGAAAAAGTAGTGAATTGTCTATATCCTCGTCTACCTCTACTCGAGTAGGTCCCTGGTTGTTCCCTTGTGTAATACCCTTCCTGTAGGTATGGGTATACCACCTTTTTATCAAAAAATTTGATGTCTTTGGCTACCTTGTCTAGTTTTGTGGCTTGGGCGTATAAGTCAAACTCCTGTATTGTTTTTTCCACACGTTCTAGGGCCTCTTTGGCATTGGTTAGGGCTTTGTCTTCGATGATCTCTTTTTTGAGGTCAGCTATTTCTTTTATTAACCTCTCAGCTTCTATCACAGCTGTCTCAATCCCCAACACCATCCAGTGGCGTGAGCATGTATTGGAGACAAAGCTGAAATGTTCCTTAAACTTCGGGTTATCCACAAAAATTGCTGGCTCGTTTCTGACTCTTAACCCTACTGGAATCACGTTTGCTTTGAGGTATTTTGCCAAAGTATGCCCGTGGAGTCTCGTTCTTATTAATTTCTTCTCCAGACGTTCTAACTTGGCAACTTTCTCATTTAGTGTGATATCGGTATTGTTAGTATTATTTCCCAAAATACCACTGGCTCCCTCTTTACTCAATAGCTGGTCAATATAGTCTTCTGTATACAATAGTGTTTCTTTCTCAGACATGGTATTTAAAAGGGGACACTCTGAAACGGATTCTCAAACATATAATCACATACCATGAACAATAAATGGACACAAATAGTTCAAAAGTTATAACATACAACAATTAGACATTTAGACAATTTGACCCTCGCAGGAATCCCTGCCCAAGGTAACCATTATAAAAAATGGGGTAACCCAAAACGGTTTTTTGGACCTGGGTAGTCAATATAAGCATAGAAACAATGGCCCAACCCGAAATTGATTGTTGGCTAAATGAATCAGTACTCACAGTTAGTCATTTTTATAGGTGTGTATAGTTAATCACCTCTTGTAGATTTTATCAGAACACTTCAAAATGCAACCACCTTAGAAAAGTTAATTTATTCAAAAAAGGGAGTTTTAATGAATTGCTCCAACACAGCGGGGAAATTTCAAATATACATTAATAAAAATTTTTTCAAAACAACGAACGGTAACAAAGAGAGCAGCGTGCTTCTATAAAGGTGCCGGAAAAACAGAAGAAAAAGTGATTTTAATAGAAAGGGTGTAAGCCTCAACAGAAGAGTGACAAAGAGTAATTTATACAATTGAAAAAAACACAATGCTGTACAAAAAACAGCAAAATTATATAATAAGGCCACTGATTGCTTATTAATCTTTTAGCATTTATACATTCTTTTACTGGCACTGTGACCAATCAGTTGTCCAAGACCATCCAGATGTAGGAGGCTCTTGATCTTCCCACTAAAAGAAATTTCTGGGTAAGAAAATAACCGAAGTCCAGGTACCTCCACTTCAGTACCTAATTTTATGCACCCACCTGAATATTGCCTTTTGTAATTCATTATAGGCCCACAGCTTTACCAACTTCGGTACGCAGTTCTTTTGTGCCATACACGTCCTGAGGAAGACCCGCAGGTCGAGGTCCCCAGCCACCCTAGTACCACCAGACGGGTCGAAACGTCGACGCTATACTCCACAAAATAGGACCACTACCTCTTCCCAAACATTATACATGCCAGTAAAAGAATGTATAAATGCTAAAAGATTAATAAGCAATCAGTGGCCTTATTATATAATTTTGCTGTTTTTTGTACAGCATTGTGTTTTTTTCAATTGTATAAATTACTCTTTGTCACTCTTCTGTTGAGGCTTACACCCTTTCTATTAAAATCATTTTTTTTTCTTCTGTTTTTCCGGCACCTTTATAGAAGCACGCTGCTCTCTTTGTTACCGTTCGTTGTTTTGAAAAAAATTTTATTAATGTATATTTGAAATTTCCCCGCTGTGTTGGAGCAATTCATTAAAACTCCCTTTTTTGAATAAATTAACTTTTCTAAGGTGGTTGCATTTTGAAGTGTTCTGATAAAATCTACAAGAGGTGATTAACTATACACACCTATAAAAATGACTAACTGTGAGTACTGATTCATTTAGCCAACAATCAATTTCGGGTTGGGCCATTGTTTCTATGCTTATATTGACTACCCAGGTCCAAAAAACCGTTTTGGGTTACCCCATTTTTTATAATGGTTACCTTGGGCAGGGATTCCTGCGAGGGTCAAATTGTCTAAATGTCTAATTGTTGTATGTTATAACTTTTGAACTATTTGTGTCCATTTATTGTTCATGGTATGTGATTATATGTTTGAGAATCCGTTTCAGAGTGTCCCCTTTTAAATACCATGTCTGAGAAAGAAACACTATCGTATACAGAAGACTATATTGACCAGCTATTGAGTAAAGAGGGAGCCAGTGGTATTTTGGGAAATAATACTAACAATACCGATATCACACTAAATGAGAAAGTTGCCAAGTTAGAACGTCTGGAGAAGAAATTAATAAGAACGAGACTCCACGGGCATACTTTGGCAAAATACCTCAAAGCAAACGTGATTCCAGTAGGGTTAAGAGTCAGAAACGAGCCAGCAATTTTTGTGGATAACCCGAAGTTTAAGGAACATTTCAGCTTTGTCTCCAATACATGCTCACGCCACTGGATGGTGTTGGGGATTGAGACAGCTGTGATAGAAGCTGAGAGGTTAATAAAAGAAATAGCTGACCTCAGAAAAGAGATCATCGAAGACAAAGCCCTAACCAATGCCAAAGAGGCCCTAGAACGTGTGGAAAAAACAATACAGGAGTTTGACTTATACGCCCAAGCCACAAAACTAGACAAGGTAGCCAAAGACATCAAATTTTTTGATAAAAAGGTGGTATACCCATACCTACAGGAAGGGTATTACACAAGGGAACAACCAGGGACCTACTCGAGTAGAGGTAGACGAGGATATAGACAATTCACTACTTTTTCTGGATCCTCCTTTGGGAGTAACACAGACAGTGATTCCGAACAAGCAGGCACCAGCACTGAGACAACAAATTCAGGTAATCAATACCCAGACCAAACCAATTTTTTAGAGCAGGACCAATGGTGGGAACCACGAGGACGAGGACGTCCCTGGGGGAGGCCCAGGGGCCCGAGATCACAGAACTGGAACAGAGGCAGGGGCAAGACCAGAGGCAGGGGTCAGACACAGTTCCAACAGACATCACACGGAGAGATACAAACCAGGAGACAACACTACAGATGGTAGTTTATAAACCTGAGAATCCAATAATCAATCTCTCAAATTATGAGTTACACCAAGACGAGCAGAGTGTACTAGAAAAAGGCCTGTCTTTTGTACCGACCTCAATGCCCAATTCTTTCAATCTCAAAATGGAATTACACCATTTCTTTAGAAAAATAAGACTGAAACATTTTTTTCAAAAAGTCCCACACAACCCTGTTTTCTCTGGAAGTGGCCTAAGACCACCATCTAAATTCAACCCTCCTGCTCACCTAATGTCATCAAAAATCTTGGCTTTTGAACAACTGGTGTTGAGGGATGTAGAGAATACCGTATCAGAGAGACAATATGTTAAATATAACATTACCAAGGCAGAACGAACAGCACTTACCACGTTAAAGGAAAATGCCAATATAGTAATTAAACCAGCCGACAAGGGCGGAGCCATTGTCGTACAAAATTATGACCAATACACTAATGAAATTCTTGCCCAGTTAGGAGTTGAAGGCAACTATGAGAAATTAAAAGGGGACCCGACAAAAGAAATCACTAAAAAAATCAATTCCATCACTACACAAGGATTAGACTTGGGCTTTATTAATAAATACGAGTATGAATATCTCAATAATAAACACCCCAGAACACCAACTATTTATACTCTGCCAAAAATCCATAAAAGAATGCAGAATCCACCAGGCAGACCGATCATTTCAGGCTGTGGCTCCCTTTTGGAGCCACTGTGTAAATACATCGATACATTCCTGAAACCTCTAGCAGAGGAGACAACCACGTATCTTAAAGATACGCTGCAAACCATCCTACTCCTAGATGGACGTCCATATGACCGGGGAACCGCCTTCTTGCCACAATGGATATCCAATCCTTATATACGAATATCCCGCAAAAGCAAGCTCTGATAGTCATTGAGCATGTGCTGAACTCACGTCCGGCACCCCACCGGGTACCGACAGAATTTATCATTGAACTTTTAACCTTGGCAATGACTAAAAATTTCTTCATCTTTTTGGATAAGTACTACGTTCAGACCAAAGGAGTGGCAATGGGGGCAAGCTTTGCCCCCAATCTGGCCATAATCTTTATGGATGCCTTCGAACAAGCCAATGTCCTCAATGATGCCAACCCTTACTTAAATCACATAGGGTTATGGCGACGTTACATAGATGACGTTTTAATCGTATGGAATGGTAACACAGAGGAACTAATTTCCTTTCATGAATGGCTTAACACACGGTCCACAGACATCCAGTTTACCGTAGAATTTGATAAGTCCATAATTAACTTTTTGGACATCACAATTAATGCTGATGAAGGTGTGCTATACACCGGCCTATACCGTAAGAGTAGTGAACGGAACACCTTACTCCGGTATAGTAGCCACCATCCCCGCAACCTCAGGGACAACCTCCCTTTTGGACAATTCCTGAGGCTGCGGAGGAACTGCACCAGGAAGGAGGATTTCTTTAATGAATCAGCTGGCCTCCTATCTCGGTTGATAGACCGAGGCTACCCGATTAGGCTTTTAAAACAGGCACGCAAACGTGCCTGGTATAATCACAGAGAACACCTTTTAGAAGTGAGAGACAATAAGAAACAGAATGAAGACCGAATAGTGTGTGTCACTACATACTCAACGAAGAGCAATAAGATCAAAAAAATAATTAACCAACACTGGCATATGATTGCTGACGAAATTGGTAATGCTCCATTGCCACTACATGCCTTTAAGAAGGCAAAAAATATAAGAGATTATGTAGTGAAAGCTCTACTGCCCAGCATAAATCTACCAAGTCAAACTGTCCTATGGGGGATCCCACCAGTAAAGGGCCACGCGAAATGTGGAAATTGTAAAGCATGCCCATTATTTCAGGAAATTAAAAGCTTCAAACATAACAACTACACACACATGCTAAAAGAACACAGTAACTGTAATTCTAGTGGGGTCATTTATGCGATAACATGCCCATGCGGTTTTGTATATATTGGTCAAACCATACAAAAAGTAAAGTGTCGCATACTGCAACATGTAAGTCGTATCAAATGTAAGACCCAGGGGGCACCACTTGTGGAGCATTTCACAAAATTTGAACATTCACCCGATAGCCTCAAATGGTGTGTCCTTGAAAAGGTAACACCTAACCCTAGAGGAGGAGACTTCAGTCATGTATTGAGCCTCCGAGAGTGCCGCTTTATACATCTATTCGACACTATAAAGCGAGGTTTAAATGAATATGAAGAAATCAGCAAACAAGTAGCAGTGCTAAACAACAGGTGATGCGCCTTTACAGTATTCTATTCTTGTACACGTCTGATCCATCACTGATACACCATATATGATATGTGCCTTAACAGTATTCAATTCTTGTACACGTCTGACCCATCACTGATATACTGTATTACCCAAGCACTGAGAACTACACTCAGTCCCACTTCTGTGTCGACCATATTCCTGATGCTTTGGGTACATAACAGTTAATTCAGAGCCCTTAATATAGGCCCCTTTTTTAAAAATGTAATTAACAGCAATACCCAACTAAAAATTGATTCGTCTAATAAGCGTCTCCTTGTCTTTACTCTTGCTCACGTCAGGCAAATCCTTGTTATTATCATTGCCATGACAATGGGCGCATTAAGAACTACTCCTAGTCCCTTGTTTGTGGCTACCCACACTAAGGTCCGATCCACCGTTTCCCCAAGAACTAGCAAAGAGCTTCATAGAGCCCGCCCTCTATTTCGACCTTTCTTCGAACGCTTAAAACGTCCGTATGACGTCACCGCGTTACGAGGCTCCCGGACTTGACCAGTCGCCGCCAGGGAATTCACACTCCCGGTAAGACTTACAATCCTCCGCATATAATTTCCTAAAACCATACTAATGCCGGCTAAACTGCGTGACAATCACAATCCGTCCCTGACGTGATTTCATTTGTGCTCTCATGCAGCGTCCTTAACTGCCGGATGAGATTTTCTCGACCATCACGAACAACCCTAAGTAAGAACCGCAACGCTAAAAGGTAAACAACTGAACGCAACCCTTCGGTGACTTACACACACTATGTACTTTATCTTTATATGATATAACAAAGGTTACATTCGATTTCTGCATGTTTTTGCAGGATTTTCTGGCGCATTTAATGAGCCTTCAGCCACATTCATCATGATGCCTGTACATGTACACAAAAAGGTACGAAACACTAAATTGTTCTTCATAAAAATGAACCGAGTACACTGATTGACATCCAACTAAATACATGCATTATATGTTTCCTCACAGTAACGGATTAAATCCCATTTGTCATCTTTGATATCACCACTTGAATTTATTTGGTGGAAGGGCTACAATCACCAATTCGGTAAGCCTTTATAAATGACACTTGAGCCATCAATTTAATGGATACCTAATTGTATGAGGTATTGATACATGATACTCCTCCCCAGGCATTGAAGGAGTGGGACTGTGACCAATCAGTTGTCCAAGACCATCCAGATGTAGGAGGCTCTTGATCTTCCCACTAAAAGAAATTTCTGGGTAAGAAAATAACCGAAGTCCAGGTACCTCCACTTCAGTACCTAATTTTATGCACCCACCTGAATATTGCCTTTTGTAATTCATTATAGGCCCACAGCTTTACCAACTTCGGTACGCAGTTCTTTTGTGCCATACACGTCCTGAGGAAGACCCGCAGGTCGAGGTCCCCAGCCACCCTAGTACCACCAGACGGGTCGAAACGTCGACGCTATACTCCACAAAATAGGACCACTACCTCTTCCCAAACATTATACATGCCAGTAAAAGAATGTATAAATGCTAAAAGATTAATAAGCAATCAGTGGCCTTATTATATAATTTTGCTGTTTTTTGTACAGCATTGTGTTTTTTTCAATTGTATAAATTACTCTTTGTCACTCTTCTGTTGAGGCTTACACCCTTTCTATTAAAATCATTTTTTTTTCTTCTGTTTTTCCGGCACCTTTATAGAAGCACGCTGCTCTCTTTGTTACCGTTCGTTGTTTTGAAAAAAAATTTATTAATGTATATTTGAAATTTCCCCGCTGTGTTGGAGCAATTCATTAAAACTCCCTTTTTTGAATAAATTAACTTTTCTAAGGTGGTTGCATTTTGAAGTGTTCTGATAAAATCTACAAGAGGTGATTAACTATACACACCTATAAAAATGACTAACTGTGAGTACTGATTCATTTAGCCAACAATCAATTTCGGGTTGGGCCATTGTTTCTATGCTTATATTGACTACCCAGGTCCAAAAAACCGTTTTGGGTTACCCCATTTTTTATAATGGTTACCTTGGGCAGGGATTCCTGCGAGGGTCAAATTGTCTAAATGTCTAATTGTTGTATGTTATAACTTTTGAACTATTTGTGTCCATTTATTGTTCATGGTATGTGATTATATGTTTGAGAATCCGTTTCAGAGTGTCCCCTTTTAAATACCATGTCTGAGAAAGAAACACTATTGTATACAGAAGACTATATTGACCAGCTATTGAGTAAAGAGGGAGCCAGTGGTATTTTGGGAAATAATACTAACAATACCGATATCACACTAAATGAGAAAGTTGCCAAGTTAGAACGTCTGGAGAAGAAATTAATAAGAACGAGACTCCACGGGCATACTTTGGCAAAATACCTCAAAGCAAACGTGATTCCAGTAGGGTTAAGAGTCAGAAACGAGCCAGCAATTTTTGTGGATAACCCGAAGTTTAAGGAACATTTCAGCTTTGTCTCCAATACATGCTCACGCCACTGGATGGTGTTGGGGATTGAGACAGCTGTGATAGAAGCTGAGAGGTTAATAAATGAAATAGCTGACCTCAGAAAAGAGATCATCGAAGACAAAGCCCTAACCAATGCCAAAGAGGCCCTAGAACGTGTGGAAAAAACAATACGGGAGTTTGACTTATACGCCCAAGCCACAAAACTAGACAAGGTAGCCAAAGACATCAAATTTTTTGATAAAAAGGTGGTATACCCATACCTACAGGAAGGGTATTACACAAGGGAACAACCAGGGACCTACTCGAGTAGAGGTAGACGAGGATATAGACAATTCACTACTTTTTCTGGATCCTCCTTTGGGAGTAACACAGACAGTGATTCCGAACAAGCAGGCACCAGCACTGAGACAACAAATTCAGGTAATCAATACCCAGACCAAACCAATTTTTTAGAGCAGGACCAATGGTGGGAACCACGAGGACGAGGACGTCCCTGGGGGAGGCCCAGGGGCCCGAGATCACAGAACTGGAACAGAGGCAGGGGCAAGACCAGAGGCAGGGGTCAGACACAGTTCCAACAGACATCACACGGAGAGATACAAACCAGGAGACAACACTACAGATGGTAGTTTATAAACCTGAGAATCCAATAATCAATCTCTCAAATTATGAGTTACACCAAGACGAGCAGAGTGTACTAGAAAAAGGCCTGTCTTTTGTACCGACCTCAATGCCCAATTCTTTCAATCTCAAAATGGAATTACACCATTTCTTTAGAAAAATAAGACTGAAACATTTTTTTCAAAAAGTCCCACACAACCCTGTTTTCTCTGGAAGTGGCCTAAGACCACCATCTAAATTCAACCCTCCTGCTCACCTAATGTCATCAAAAATCTTGGCTTTTGAACAACTGGTGTTGAGGGATGTAGAGAATACCGTATCAGAGAGACAATATGTTAAATATAACATTACCAAGGCAGAACGAACAGCACTTACCACGTTAAAGGAAAATGCCAATATAGTAATTAAACCAGCCGACAAGGGCGGAGCCATTGTCGTACAAAATTATGACCAATACACTAATGAAATTCTTGCCCAGTTAGGAGTTGAAGGCAACTATGAGAAATTAAAAGGGGACCCGACAAAAGAAATCACTAAAAAAATCAATTCCATCACTACACAAGGATTAGACTTGGGCTTTATTAATAAATACGAGTATGAATATCTCAATAATAAACACCCCAGAACACCAACTATTTATACTCTGCCAAAAATCCATAAAAGAATGCAGAATCCACCAGGCAGACCGATCATTTCAGGCTGTGGCTCCCTTTTGGAGCCACTGTGTAAATACATCGATACATTCCTGAAACCTCTAGCAGAGGAGACAACCACGTATCTTAAAGATACGCTGCAAACCATCCTACTCCTAGATGGACGTCCATATGACCCGGGAACCAGCCTTCTTGCCACAATGGATATCCAATCCATATATACGAATATCCCGCAAAAGCAAGCTCTGATAGTCATTGAGCATGTGCTGAACTCACGTCCGGCACCCCACCGGGTACCGACAGAATTTATCATTGAACTTTTAACCTTGGCAATGACTAAAAATTTCTTCATCTTTTTGGATAAGTACTACGTTCAGACCAAAGGAGTGGCAATGGGGGCAAGCTTTGCCCCCAATCTGGCCATAATCTTTATGGATGCCTTCGAACAAGCCAATGTCCTCAATGATGCCAACCCTTACTTAAATCACATAGGGTTATGGCGACGTTACATAGATGACGTTTTAATCGTATGGAATGGTAACACAGAGGAACTAATTTCCTTTCATGACTGGCTTAACACACGGTCCACAGACATCCAGTTTACCGTAGAATTTGATAAGTCCAAAATTAACTTTTTGGACATCACAATTAATGCTGATGAAGGTGTGCTATACACCGGCCTATACCGTAAGAGTAGTGAACGGAACACCTTACTCCGGTATAGTAGCCACCATCCCCGCAACCTCAGGGACAACCTCCCTTTTGGACAATTCCTGAGGCTGCGGAGGAACTGCACCAGGAAGGAGGATTTCTTTAATGAATCAGCTGGCCTCCTATCTCGGTTGATAGACCGAGGCTACCCGATTAGGCTTTTAAAACAGGCACGCAAACGTGCCTGGTATAATCACAGAGAACACCTTTTAGAAGTGAGAGACAATAAGAAACAGAATGAAGACCGAATAGTGTGTGTCACTACATACTCAACGAAGAGCAATAAGATCAAAAAAATAATTAACCAACACTGGCATATGATTGCTGACGAAATTGGTAATGCTCCATTGCCACTACATGCCTTTAAGAAGGCAAAAAATATAAGAGATTATGTAGTGAAAGCTCTACTGCCCAGCATAAATCTACCAAGTCAAACTGTCCTATGGGGGATCCCACCAGTAAAGGGCCACGCGAAATGTGGAAATTGTAAAGCATGCCCATTATCTCAGGAAATTAAAAGCTTCAAACATAACAACTACACACACATGCTAAAAGAACACAGTAACTGTAATTCTAGTGGGGTCATTTATGCGATAACATGCCCATGCGGTTTTGTATATATTGGTCAAACCATACAAAAAGTAAAGTGTCGCATACTGCAACATGTAAGTCGTATCAAATGTAAGACCCAGGGGGCACCACTTGTGGAGCATTTCACAAAATTTGAACATTCACCCGATAGCCTCAAATGGTGTGTCCTTGAAAAGGTAACACCTAACCCTAGAGGAGGAGACTTCAGTCATGTATTGAGCCTCCGAGAGTGCCGCTTTATACATCTATTCGACACTATAAAGCGAGGTTTAAATGAATATGAAGAAATCAGCAAACAAGTAGCAGTGCTAAACAACAGGTGATGCGCCTTTACAGTATTCTATTCTTGTACACGTCTGATCCATCACTGATACACCATATATGATATGTGCCTTAACAGTATTCAATTCTTGTACACGTCTGACCCATCACTGATATACTGTATTACCCAAGCACTGAGAACTACACTCAGTCCCACTTCTGTGTCGACCATATTCCTGATGCTTTGGGTACATAACAGTTAATTCAGAGCCCTTAATATAGGCCCCTTTTTTAAAAATGTAATTAACAGCAATACCCAACTAAAAATTGATTCGTCTAATAAGCGTCTCCTTGTCTTTACTCTTGCTCACGTCAGGCAAATCCTTGTTATTATCATTGCCATGACAATGGGCGCATTAAGAACTACTCCTAGTCCCTTGTTTGTGGCTACCCACACTAAGGTCCGATCCACCGTTTCCCCAAGAACTAGCAAAGAGCTTCATAGAGCCCGCCCTCTATTTCGACCTTTCTTCGAACGCTTAAAACGTCCGTATGACGTCACCGCGTTACGAGGCTCCCGGACTTGACCAGTCGCCGCCAGGGAATTCACACTCCCGGTAAGACTTACAATCCTCCGCATATAATTTCCTAAAACCATACTAATGCCGGCTAAACTGCGTGACAATCACAATCCGTCCCTGACGTGATTTCATTTGTGCTCTCATGCAGCGTCCTTAACTGCCGGATGAGATTTTCTCAACCATCACGAACAACCCTAAGTAAGAACCGCAACGCTAAAAGGTAAACAACTGAACGCAACCCTTCGGTGACTTACACACACGATGTACTTTATCTTTATATGATATAACAAAGGTTACATTCGATTTCTGCATGTTTTTGCAGGATTTTCTGGCGCATTTAATGAGCCTTCAGCCACATTCATCATGATGCCTGTACATGTACACAAAAAGGTACGAAACACTAAATTGTTCTTCATAAAAATGAACCGAGTACACTGATTGACATCCAACTAAATACATGCATTATATGTTTCCTCACAGTAACGGATTAAATCCCATTTGTCATCTTTGATATCACCACTTGAATTTATTTGGTGGAAGGGCTACAATCACCAATTCGGTAAGCCTTTATAAATGACACTTGAGCCATCAATTTAATGGATACCTAATTGTATGAGGTATTGATACATGATACTCCTCCCCAGGCATTGAAGGAGTGGGACTGTGACCAATCAGTTGTCCAAGACCATCCAGATGTAGGAGGCTCTTGATCTTCCCACTAAAAGAAATTTCTGGGTAAGAAAATAACCGAAGTCCAGGTACCTCCACTTCAGTACCTAATTTTATGCACCCACCTGAATATTGCCTTTTGTAATTCATTATAGGCCCACAGCTTTACCAACTTCGGTACGCAGTTCTTTTGTGTCATACACGTCCTGAGGAAGACCCGCAGGTCGAGGTCCCCAGCCACCCTAGTACCACCAGACGGGTCGAAACGTCGACGCTATACTCCACAAAATAGGACCACTACCTCTTCCCAAACATTATACATGCCAGTAAAAGAATGTATAAATGCTAAAAGATTAATAAGCAATCAGTGGCCTTATTATATAATTTTGCTGTTTTTTGTACAGCATTGTGTTTTTTTCAATTGTATAAATTACTCTTTGTCACTCTTCTGTTGAGGCTTACACCCTTTCTATTAAAATCACTTTTTCTTCTGTTTTTCCGGCACCTTTATAGAAGCACGCTGCTCTCTTTGTTACCGTTCGTTGTTTTGAAAAAAAATTTATTAATGTATATTTGAAATTTCCCCGCTGTGTTGGAGCAATTCATTAAAACTCCCTTTTTTGAATAAATTAACTTTTCTAAGGTGGTTGCATTTTGAAGTGTTCTGATAAAATCTACAAGAGGTGATTAACTATACACACCTTCACTGGAGCAGCTGTGCGCTGAATAAATATTCCTAACATAACATAACATAACAAATAACATGGGAAACTCCTCCTTACTCTTAACCCATTATTCTTATGGATGATCAACACCTTACTTTTAGAAATACTGATCTGCAAAAAATGGACTTCTGCATTCTTAGACAAAGCTTCCAGAAGATGCAGCAGTCCATAGGAGTTAAGTCAAATATGACTGCATCATCGGCATATAGTAAGGAGCCAATGGACATTGTGTCAATTCTGAGGGGAGGTCACCCTTCACTTGGTATAAGGTATGAGGAAGGTTAAAAATATACAAGGAAAACAAAAGGGGAGCCAATAGGCAACCTTGCTTGAGACCGTTACAGATTTTGACCTTGTGGGATAAACCCTGCTGTCCTCCCATAATGACCCAAAATGTGATGTGGAACGCCCAGAAGAAGGTTTCTCCACAGTGTTTGAGGATCCACTCTATCAAATAATGTGGAGAAGTCAATAAACACCGTATATACTGGCATACTTCGTAGAAAGGTGTATTTTTTAACAACCGTCTGGAAGACCGCAATATAGTCCAGTGTGCTTTGATTCCTCCTAAAACTGGCTTGTTCCAGGGGAATGATGTTCTGAGCTTCAACCTTCTGCTGTAAATGTCAAAGTAAGCTCTTTGCAAATAATTTGTCAGAGGCGTTCAACTGAGCTATCTGTTTAAAACTTGCCAGGGATGATAAAGGCCTTTCTTATGCAATGGGACAATAACTCCCCCCTTCCAGAACTGTGGCATTTTCCCAGATCAAAAACTGTGAATAAATACCTAGAAAGTATCCCCAAGTGGCAGCCTCCTTTTTAATACCTGTGATGGGAACCTCATCTGGTCACAGGGCGCCAGAAGTTCTTGCAATCTTCATAAATGTCCCTATCTCCTCCACTGAGGGGGCATCATACTCAAAAAATTATGGCTCACCCACACAAAGAGTTGTGGTAAAGGCCGCCTTGGAATTATTTGCATACAGCTGGGAAATATAGTCCACCCAAGCATTTTCAGGAATCAGGATTGCCTGCGCATTCACCCTAGAGTCAAAGTATTGGCAAACAAAAGCACTACTTCATAGTATCTTTAGACCTTGCAGCCTCTCTTAAATTGATCCATTGGGAATCACATTCTCTTCTACTTTCAAGGAGTTTGCAACAGCTTCTTAATCTCTTTAGACGGTCAATTTCATGCTGTCAACCTAAAGAGAACAATAAATGTTGTTTTTCGAATTAATACATTTATTTCCGGATTTAATATTTTTAGTGAAGATTTACATTTTTTTGTCAACTGAGTGGCAACAGGACCAGTACTTAATTTGTGAATTTCTTCCATCTGGGACTCAAAGAAAAGAATAGAATCACTAGAAACAAGTCCAACCAGATCGTCACGAGTTCCCTTAATTTTGAGACTAGTGGCAACCGTATTCTTTGTTGTCCAAAAGGAATGTCCATTTGAATAACTCACACTGGTCATACCCAGATGGGGGTTCTCAGAGTCCGTCACCTGGAGGTTACCCACCATACTATGCTCACCCCTTTTGGAAGGAAGAACAGTGAGTTTTCACGCAGACCCCAAACATTTGGAAACAAACTCCCACGTCCACATAATTGAGTACAATCTGGGTGGAGGAGGCATGAAAGGTGCATAAAGCACCTTCACCCACTGGAACTCTCTCATTTAGTATAATCAAATCAAATCTTCCATGAGGCTCAAGAAGAAGTAACCCACTTGTGTCTGTTTTAATTTTATCCACGAACAAATTCTCCAGAATGGACCTTTTCTCTTCTTTGTCAACATTGGCATACGTTCAGAGGCAAAATTCGATACTTTTGAATTTTAATTCTCCCGTTATTATAACCGGGGACATTCTTCCCTGATGGCAATGTCACAAACAAAGAAAACAAGTTAGCTCATCAGATAATCAAATGGTTTCTCAAGTGGAATAGACATGTTTGCTAATAGAAAGAAAGACGAACAGCCATTAACTCCCAGGCACGCCAGCTTCAAAAACAGGTTTGAGTGATGAATGTAGGTTACATGGTTCTAATTAACGGTGTTTTTAAGCATAATTTCCACCCTGACCAGCGTGACCCCTTTCAAAATGTCTGGCATTGCAAGAGAATGCAAACTAACTACTGTAGTCGAACTCTATAGAAGACCAAGTTTCTTGTAGGTACATAATTAGGGGATTTAGAGATTTCAGAAAATGTAATTTTTCCTTATTTTGACCCAACCCAGACATATTCCATGTCAAAAATAAGCCACACAGGCAACGTCAAGGGTTAATTGCTCCTAGATGAAGAGCGGGCACCTGCCATCCAGCTCCACTGGACAAGATCGTCCTTCAAATCGGTCGTCCAGGGAAAAGTTACAGGACCAGTCGCCATGTTAATTACACGACCCCCTTGCCATAGTGAAACGACAATGGCTTTAGGGTTCCCATGTATATAATCATGGTCTGGCCCCTGTGCATCAGTCACCACTGTCTTAAATAGCCTAAGGCCATTCGAGTGTTGGATCGAAGATTGGTGTATCAAGGCTTCTCAATGCTGTATAAGAGGTACAACATCTATTCATTGCTTAGGAAAATACTTGCAGTTCTGCACGACCAGGTTCGTGGGGCAAAAGGTGACACTGGAATAAGGAACGGGCCGAATGAATGAATCATCGCTTTAGTAATATCACAACTTTACACAGGTTTTAAGGCATCAATCTCAGAGAATGAACTAAGAATAGAACTTCTATTTACCGGAGGAGATTCATTGTCAAATAGAAATATGAAATCCAGAACAGAGGACAAAGTGTTCTGCACCCCACAGGTCCATTGCTGGAGACCTATCGGGGATTCCATAAAGGATCCCTATACCTCGGGCAAAATGTGTTTGCTCCACGGGTAAGCCAAGAGTGAGAATGTGAGACAGATGCTTTAACAGTGCCAACTTCTGTATTTCTCACACTTGATGAGTTGAATTCTGGGTAGCCCTTATATGACCCTCCTAGGTGGAATTTTTCCCTATTGCGTCCACCCATCCAGATTACTAACTTTATTGTGCCCCTACTACATCTGAAGCAAAGTTCCCGCTCCCCCTCTTGCTGTGTGGTGCTCTGACAATTCACTAGGTAGTGGAATTGAAACTCCCTGAAGTGTGAGTGGCGCTACTCCAGTTCTTACCTCCACCCCAGTGGGATCCTCTTTTGGCATTGTCGGAGAATCCAGAACAATACCTTCAAAAAAGAGTGTAGATGAACTCCCTCCCTCAAACTCTGCTTAGCCATATCTCTGAGGAAATGCAATTTTCTTATTTTCCGTTTAGGAAATATTCTAATTATTTTATTTTTCCTTTTCCTAGTCGTACCCTTTTGATTTCATATAGAATCAGCCACATTACCCTCCTTCATGGCCCTGCTCGTTACACCACTGGACACGCTGATCCATTTCCTTTCCCAGATTTTGCTGTGCCTTTTTCCACTTTATTAAGATTGGAAAAATCTCTAACTTAGCTTTACATAGAGAGGAACACCCGTTCCATTCCCCAAACAACATATTTAAACAAAGCTCTTCATTTTCAAAGTTGCAAATGTTTTCTGGTGGAGGCAACTGATAAAGTGGTATACAACTTGAACAGAAGCCTCTCCAGGCCCTCCTAAAGGCACAATCGTCTTGAACTTATGTTTCACAGAACTATCCTTAATCCCTTCCATGCTGATGACGGCCGGGAGCCGTCATGGCACACAGTGCTGGTGTGCTGATGACGGCTCCCGGCCGTCATGACCGCACCTGCAATAGGAATGTGCCGCACAGGCACAGAATCGCGCCCAAGGGGTTAAAGGAATGCACTACTATTTGGCTTAGAGAGGCCAATCTTGTTTGCATTCTGCACTTCAAACAAAATTACCAACATCTTTTCAAATACATGGTCAGAACGCAGCCAAGTTTTATCCAATAAAGACAAAATATAACTTATTGATGCAGAATCAAATATCAGATGGCGCACCCTCCCATCCAATGGAATTATTCAACTGTATGCTAGGAAGAAAAGCATCATGATCTACCACAGAAGGTGAACCCCCCCAAAGGAGTCAAATTACAATATATAGGAGGCAAAGATGGGCGCAGAGAGGGAGGAATGATATTAAGTGAACTCCCTTCACCTGATATTGTCAGCAAGGTATTACCATTGGAGGGACCGCCCCTACCCTCCTCATGGCCATCAATATTAATGTCCAGGAGAATGAAATGTTCCCCGATCACCACGTCTTTACAAGTGGCTGTCACTACAAAAGTGATTTCTTTCTCTATGGTTCATCTGCAAAAGAGCACACACCTAACCCTCCATGGGCATCTCACTCCCAGGAAGTGTTAGAAGAGCGGCAGTCTTTAAAAGTCTTATTGGGCCAATTGCGTGGTATTGCCTGAGAAGCTGTGGAGGATCCTACAGCAGATGCTGAAAGAGCAATGGAAGGTTAATGTACTGATCCCTCCTGAGCACCTCCAGCCATCTGGGCCACAATCCCAGCGACCACACAGTCTCTCTCAAGACAATCATGGCCCTGGGGAGAGGACATAGTTTAAAGAGCTGAAATAGCAGAACCGTGACTAAGATCATCTGTAACTGCTTCGGAGGCAGTTCTGGGCATTTTCTGAAGGAACCCAGTGATAGCTGGATGGGATTTAAAACGTTGTTGCTGGGAGCTTCTAGCACTACAAAATGATTTCCTTGCTTTATGATTTTGCCTAGTGGAGGAAGAATTTACTCGCCCAGATCGCAATTTCTTCAATGTCACCATAATCTCCAGTGGTGGACGTTAAATTTAGGAGGGAGGGGGCGGACAGGATACAGATGCACAGATACACCTACACACTAACAGCCATGCATTCACATGTGCACACACATTCACAACACTCATTATCAAATATTTATACATACAATTGCATGCACCAAACATGAATTTAAAAAAAATACCCACTTACCTGCAACTCTGCCTCAGGGGTCCCAGGAGGCTTGGGACTACTACCTTACCTCATTGGCTGACCTAAGGTCAGCAAATGAGGAAAGGTGGCAGTCCCAGTGTCATCACAGAGAGAGATGGGGTCAGTGAGACTGCTGACCCACCCTCCCTGTGATGAAGCGTCACTGATTGACACTCAACCTTGGGCGCTACAGGGCTTAAAACTGAAGCGTCCAGGTGCGAGGTCATCAGTAACGCTACTCCTCATCACAAGGAGGAAGGCCTTGTGGTCCTTTGCTGAGCTGAGGAGGTCATGCCCACAGAAGCTGTAACTTTCTCACAACAGAAAAGTTCAGCTTAGGCAACCAGGAGCCTGCACATTTAGCTCATGTCTGGACCCTGGCTGTCTGACCTGAAAATGAACAGTGTCTGTCAGGGTGACCTTTGTTCAGCCTGAGAGGCACTGTTCGTGAGAGGCAAAAGGTGAGTGGGCGTGGCTCCTCAGGTCCAATGGACTGGCCGCTGCTGGTAATCTCATGCTACTTACACAAATTCTGCTCAAGGGCAAACGCACCACACAAGGGCCTACAAAGCCACCTGCACCCTAAATGCCACTGGCGCCAATAAAGGACTTGAAGACCAACTTCCATTGCACCGCCGCTGAGACTTCAAGAGACGAGCATTAGACAAGCAATGGACAAGCAGAGGAAAAACAGTGGCAGATAATGGTTGAATGTTTAAATATGTGTGTGGAAAGCAGGATTCCCTCCAGGGCCAATGAAGCCTCCGAACCATCATGGGGACCTGCAGCTTTGCTGCGCTTTAAAAACCAGTGAGGCACAAGGTCACAAAGCTCCACTCACCAGCAAATCACCAGCAGTACCTGTGTCACTATATTTGCTGCTCTGGCCTCATCCCATTGCCTGTGCACAAACAAGATCAACTTACCGCTTTTTCTCCCGGAAATTCCAGGTGAAGGGGCTCAGTTAAAGCTCTGGCAAAAATGGCAAATGTCACCCCAGAAGATGTGTTTGTGCGATAGGAAGTGAAGTGTGGGGGCCTTCCTGCAGGAGCAAGCCACACTAGCCTAATGCCAGCTGCTTCTGTACCTATTTAAAGAGGACTTCTGTCCTAGTGCCTCACCTGCACCCCCGCTGCCCAGCACTCCGAAGCCTCCAAATATACTGTGGTGCGGTACTCCACACCAGGCTCTACCCCATTTATCATGTTTCAGCCAGAAAAGGTCAAAATCTGGATCTGGGAGAAGATCAGAACCTGGGGACCCAGGTACCAGGGCTGGGGGCCGGTAGCTGGAACACCTCACCTTGCTGAATTTGCAGCATTGCTGCGTGTGATGTCAACAAGAGAATGTGTCACGATCCTAACAACACTTGTATTTCTCTGACTACAATGTGAGATGCCTATATAAATGATAGTGCATAACTACAACAGTGCTCTAAAATACACCTGTTCTACTTACTACACCCTTGTTACTCACTACACACTTACCACTCTCCTGCAAAATGGGCGTAGCATATTGGGTATAATTTATTTATGTGTTGCTTGGATTTTTCACAATCTGTAATGTAACATTAATGGCTGTACCTCTACTCTGAAAATGTAAGGATCCGGTAGCAATTTCCGCAGGAGTGCCAGGAGCCGACGAGAAACCTAACCCTTCCCCCCTACACCGCCTGTGCCTATCAAACACTAGAACACAAGGGTGATATGGAGTGAAAGGAGGGAACAAAACAAGGAAAGTTGGGGGAAACAAAACACTGGACTCTTCGGACACTCCTCTTCTTCCAGTGGAAGATGACGCTAGAAGGAATAGTAGGTTAATACAACAACAGTCAACTCACAAGCCTATAATGTAGATACATAAACCCCCTTTACCTGATAGCACAATGGTGTGACAATGAAAGCAACTAGGATATCCTCTGGAAATATAAGTGTGATCGTGGAGTATATTGGTATCCAGTATGCCTAGTTTGGGGGATATAAAATGTTACCTCTGAGTATATCACAAATAAGTACTTAAAGTGAGGGTATATCGTATCGTTTCTTACCCAGCCAGAACCACAGCCACGCTAAGGTGTTTTGTGTAGTAAAAGGTCTGGATCACAGAAGTAGCTGCATGGAAGTTAATGATTGCATACATAAAAATAATCCTGACAAGAACACACTATAAATGTAGTGCGCTACAAGCGCTTTACCGGTTCTTCGTGTCCCTGTACTGTGACGAATGCCAGCATCCGGGAAGTCCAGTGAACGAACACAAAATAAAGGAAAATAAAGGGAAGGAGGAGGAAACTCGCCAGGCGGACCACAAATCCCACAATGCCTCGAAACCACCAGCATCACTGCCCCAGCAAATACCGGCCGTTCGACGGGACCGGAGTCCGGCCCAATGACGGGTCCGCTAGAAGCAGGGCGCAGAATGAGTCTCTATGGCACAGAGGTAAGACAGCCGGCACTGAGCGAGAGGAGGTAGGGAAAGTAGCACCCACGAAAAATAAGATATGCGGATCTACAGAGTTAATGGAGATCTCTTCAGTAATACCATATAATCATCAGAGAAACAATAACTCGGTGCGAGGTATTCTGTGAATGAAGAGCCCCGCAAAGAAAATCAGGAAAAGAAAGCGGCTTCAGGAATAGGAAGAGCCGCTATGGTTTTCAGGCGAGAGATAAGGTATTCGAAACCTGAAAGCCCCGACTGGAACACAGAAACAAGCAGCACTTGAAATGTAAATGCCGTTCACAGATCACGGAAAGAATTCAAATAACAAACATGGTCGAAAAAACAGGAAAGGGCCAAGCGGAAGTGACTAGCTGAAAGAGCGAGAAACTAGAGCGCAAAGCGCTGAGAGCCGGGGAGATCGAGCTTAAGTTCCGGCTCGAACCCTTCGCGCATGCGCATTACAGCGAGGCCATCTTAGATTGGTCTCGTCAGTTCGGCGTTCTGTTCCACGGATGATTGGCAGGCGTGACAGAAAAGTGTTCCATCATAACTACTAGATGGGGTTGACACAAAATAGGAAGTTTGTTGGAACTGTGTTTCAGCAGCTGGGGACTGCACACTGGAACATGTCCTGAAGCCCCTAGGTTCTGGGTGTCAAGGGTGGGCTGTGGAGGGCTCTGCATTGAAGCCTGTGGATTGCTGAAGCAAGGTTCTCAAAGAGGCTCTTCAGTGAAAACTCTGCAGAAATCTTAAAGCATAAACATATTGATATTACTGCTATGAGGAATGTTTGTTGATATGTAACTGGTGTGGAATGCTGACACTTGTTCATTGTGTCTAAGACCAAATAGGACTTTGCAATAGACAGTGAGTTGGAGTAACTTGAGACAAGCAATGTCATACATAAACACAACTTAAGCTTGTAAATGTCACATATAAGTGAACAACATAATTGGCAGAACTACTGTATCCCAGGCAATCTGCTTCCAGTGACTACAGGTACCCAAAAATTGCAGACTGCAAGTACCTGTGACTCCTCTAACATCAGCCATTTGCGACCAGTGCTTATCTTCATTTTTGGTGATAAGATCTTGATTCCATGTATGTCCAGTTAGCATTGCCCAAGTTACCCATTTTGAACAGACCCCCCCATGCCCCAGAAAGTGATCCACCAGACAATCCTGTTCTACTGTCCTGCTGCGTACCCACGCTGTACCTCTAAGTCCACAACGCTCCATTTCCCCCCACCCATATTATCCCACTGTAATCTCTATTCTGGCAGTCTAATGGAAAAGATAAAAGCTGTAAGCCTGTTTCGAGAAGACTGAGTTTTCCGTGAGCATTCCACAGGTTAGTTCATTCAGAATTTGCACAAATGGTGGTGTGGATCAGGTTGTGTACATTTTGATTGAACACTACTATAAACTTTATGCAGCTGGTCTAAATAGTAAATGACAGACTAGACAAGTGGATGAAGAGATTAAATAAAATTAATGCCTACAGAAAAATACACCAAACCTTACAAAATACATTTTTGGTAAACATTTCTCAGTGAATGGATGGGGATGGAAAATATAGAAGATCTATCATTCACTGCCTTTTGTGTCCCAAGTAAGCAAAACTAATTATTGGCCTAGTGCTCAATTGGAGGCAGATTATTCACACAGCACTGTCTTTAAGGCACTAATATGCATTGCAGAGGTCAAGCCAGCCGTGGCGGCTGGCACGGACCAGGGGTGGCGGACGGTGGTGGTTGGAAGGGGGTAAATAAAAATAAAATGTCACTTACCTCCTCGCCGCGTCCTCCTCGTCGCGTCTCTCTTCATCCCTCCGCTCAGGAACAGGAAGCACTCAGGCTCCCCTAAGCCAATCACAACACTGCAATACAGCGTTATTATTGGCCTGATCGCCATGGATCTGCACTCAGACAGTGAATGGGAGCCTGGGCATGTTCTAGACCCAGGCTGCAACGCCGGGCCAAAACGGCTGGCCAACATTAATGAGTACTTAGGGATTGCAAATCACTCCTCCCCTGCTCTGTCAGCAGAGCAGCCCCACCCCACCCGCAAAGCTGTCACAACAGGAACAAATAAAATTATAATAACATTGAGTATTATCATTTTATTTTTCCTTACATGCTGAAAAGGGATGTATGACGGTACAACGCGTGGTATTACCACGCATACCGTTACAACGCAGGTTTTACAACGCAAGTCATTACAACGACTTGCGTTGAGGGGCGCTGGATAGTGAATAGTTTAATTTACGATTCCAACTCCAGTCCCCGTAGATAGTAGGGAAGGTGTTGGATAGTAAATTAAACTATTCCCTATCCTAGAGCGCACTCCAGCGAAAGTCGTTGTAACGACTTTTGTTGTTAAACCTGCGTTGTAATGGTACAGCGTTGTAAGGGTTTCGTTGTCAAGGATGTTCCCCGCTGAAAAGCAGTGGGGAAACGCTCCTCCGCCTTAGAGGGGGAGCCACCGCTGCATGCCAGTCATTAACACTGGAGGGAAAATTACTACTGAACTTGAGTGTTTGCAGTGTAAACAAACAGTAGCTGTACATTGACATTTATTGCAGGTAAACTTGTTGTAGTGGGGTAAAGTGTTTAAGGCAAGAAAGACATAGCTTTTCTACTTGATTCCGTAGGTACACAAAGATATAGTGAAACCTCCTGGCAGACCAATTTTTTAGATATAGGTAGTCTTTTAGAAAACGCATCAACATTCGTAGATTTCTTCCTTCCGGAGCCAGTCAATAACCCCATGGTTCCGCGCCGGCACACTCATGAGTAGCTGATCACACAATAAATTCATTTAACATAACACCATAACACAACATTAAAGATGCAGGGGATTTTTTACATAAGCTCTATGACATCCACTGGGAGGATGATTATATCCTAATGACACTAGACATAATGCGACTGTACACAAGCATCTTCCATGAAGATGGGATGAGAGCTACTAGACACTTTTAAGCACAAGGCCCTTAACACTATACAGACACACAGAAATGAATATAGAAATGATTCATTGGTGCCTTGCAAACATTTTTTTTAATTTGGTACAGGTCTTTTCCGACAGCTGAGAGGTACTGAGATGGGCACCTGCTTCACCCCAGCTATGCAAATCTGCATATCAGCTTGTGGGAGGAGCAGGTGCTACCTGTTACATGTCCTGAAGAAATGGCTGATAATGTAATTTTATGGTCTCATTTTTTCAATGAACTTTTTATTATTTGGCATTGGTCTCACAACTCAGCTGAGAAATTTGTGGAAAAAATCAATGAAAATACACTCAATCTCCACTTTACTGCCCACTTGATCCAACAGTCAGTAACATTTTTGGATCTGATAGTATACATGGAACGTGGCAAACTGCATACAAAGACGTTTAGGAAAAGCACAGCAGGCAATACGGTTTTGCACGCCCAGAGCTTCCACCCTAATAGCTTAAAATACAGTATCCCTCACGGAGGGAATTTATGATTGCAAAGGAACTGTAGTGAGGGTGTGGGATTAGAAAGTACACAGCATAAATTGGAGCAAAAAGTGGGTACAGTAAGAAAGCACTGAGAGAAGCCAGGGCTCAAGCCAACCTCAGAGAGAGGGATAAACTCTTATTCTCAGAGAAGCAGCAGGACAATTTAGAACAAGACCTCAGATTCGTTGTGGGCTTTAACACCAGACACAAGGAAGTGAGACAGATCTTACATAAAAATTGGCATCTATTAAGTAGTGATCCTGTCATAGGTCAAAATATAAGCAAGAGGCCCTTACTGACGTTCCGAAGGGCCAGGTCAATGAGGCACAATCTCGTAGTGAGTAGCCCAGAAATGCGGATGGGAGGATCATGGTTAAACGGCTGAGGAGGCTTCACCAAATGCCACCAAATGCCGGAGATGTAAAGCCTGCAGTTATGGAGTGAATATTAGACAAGTTCCGATCTCTGACATGAATGAACAGTCGTTAATTCGATATTCGTTACAGTCTAAGAGTGACCATGCAGTATATGTTTTAAGGTGCACCTGCCAAAAAATGTATGTAGGCAGCACACTTTTAAATGTCCATGTGAGGATACTGCAGCACATTATGGCAATTGTCAATCAGGACTCCTCTTATCCAGTGCAAGACATTTTGAGCAGGTACACAATAGTAATCTGGAGAATTTACAGTACTTTGCTATAGATCAAGTTCCAGTACGTAGCTGGGGAGGCAATTTGAAACGGTGACAAAGGCAATTAGAATCTAAATATATTTTGAGATTCAATACAATGGTCCCTATGGGTCTCAACATTGAAGAGGACCTGCATGTACATCTATAGGCAACTGTCTATTATGTATTTTTTTTTAATTGAGCCTGTAAACCAATCTGTTTTCTATATTATATTTGATTAATTGTATTTTTGTATTTAACTTTGAGCACATGACACTTTCCATTAGGTAAGTAGATTGAGTCAAGGAGGGGAAAGAAATGTATAACAAGCACATTGCACCTTGGGGGCACTTGCCAAGTATGGGAGTAAAAACTTGACCCAAGCACACAGCATTAATGCTAGTATTTTCTGATATCCATCTCGGGTCCAATAAGGCAGCTCCTCTAGTAGCACTTTAAACTTTATTATTGATAAGTATGCATTTTTTGCATTATGCATTTTGCATCTTATTCATCTATGCAACCCTAATTTAGGGGGAGGTGGTATATTAGAGTGTTAGCAAGGTTGTCTGCCTGCGGTAATTTGGATAAACCATTAAGAACTGAGATTATGGTGTGCCGCATGACTTGGTTCCATGACGGTGCGAATAATAAAGGTGAGTGGTAAAAATGAAATCCAGTGGTGTGATGGTTCGATGTTGAAAGAACGACAACAGCCCAAATTTTTCTTTGAAATGGCTTCACAAAGTTAGAGCTCTGGCTCACAATTCAATCTTGAAAACACGTAGTTAATGAGAAATGGGGGAAGAAGATCCTATCACTGGACACTTTATATAGAGAAAGGAAATGAGTACCAACGAGGTTTAAAAATTGAAAGGGTAATAGAATTCACAACCACGAAACACAAATAATTGAACAATAGGTATGTTTTCTTTGGTTACCAATAGAAATTGCACCGTTTTTTGTACTGAAGGAGTTTTAGAAGTGACAGCTCGTTTAAAGCCCTAGAAATGATCAATACAATACGAATTTAATGCATCCTTTACTAAACCAGTGAGTCCTCCACTGACCATTTATAACATGAAAGTTGTCAGTGCAGTCCTATACGGGGCGGAACTCTGGAGCTTTAACAATTTGTCTAAACTGTAGCGGAAAATAGTTTCCTCCGAAAAATAGCGAGCCTTCCACAAAGTACTCCGGTTAAGCTCCTACTTCATGAATTAGCAAGGAAGGCACTGGCGGATGGTGCTAGACTACGCCCCCTGGTGTACTGGCAGAGAATCTGGACAACCCCGGAACTGTGTCATTATGCTGAGGGCTTCAAAGATCTAATATGCTGTGATGGTTCCAAAAAAATTTCTTGGTTACAGCAGGTTAGATCTCTACTGTTGAATATTGGTCTGGTGGCCCTGTGGGAGAATTCTGAGAACTCCTGGTTCCAGTCTAGAGAGCAAATGAAGGAAATCTACTGGGGATGGGTAGATGCCAACATCTTTAGGAATAGCGATCCCTCGACACTGACGGGTCAATTCCTTATGGCTAAACCAATGCAAAAAACTTGAGCCTTATTGGAACGCTATTACAAAGCAACAAGATAGGAAGCTCCAATTCCAACTAAGAATGGGCACCCTTTTCCGTCAAACTGTTTTCTGCAAGGTGAGTCGCATCTATGGATACTCTCTGCCCCAGTTGCAATGAAAGTTCTGAGTCTCTGGCCCACCTGTTATTTGTCTGTCCCGCCTATACTGCTCCAAGGCGAATATGGGTGGCCCCTATTTGCCGAACCCTGGGCACCAGTAAATATGATGTGGCTCTGAGATTAATCCACACAGAAACATGGTTACCACTTCTCATTGCTGTAGCCAAATTTTTAGGTTGGGTTGAATTGTAAGATCTAAAGTAATTGTGGCATCATGATTAATGTACATTGTGTATTTATATCTCCAAATCCTGCCTAGACATGTATATAAATGAAATTACATATGTTTATGGCGCCCAAATGAATTGTATACTTCTATTGACATTATGAGCTGGGTTTACATGAGTTTTTACTGATTTTACTAGTGGTATTTTATATAACTTTTTAAAAGGCTTATTTTTATATACAAGAGATACTACTAATTTTACCTGTTCTTACTGGTTGTTTTTAGCACTGGATTATGCTTTTATGACAAACTGTCGAATAAAGCTTTCTTGAAGATCAATACAGTACTACTTACCCTATGGGGGAGTGAAGTTTACATGGTGATATGAGTCACACGATAAGGGCACTTGTAAATGGATGGTAAAGCTCATTGTTTTTCATAAGTGAACACTGCGATGCAATGAGCTGGACATTTACTGAAGAACAACAAAGTTTTGTGATGTTTTATCAATGGTCAAAAAGTGAAAGAAAACTTTATTGAATATTTTGACTGCAAAACTTTATTGTTCCAAACGCGATGGAGAATACGTGCAGTCACTTTAAATGGTGGGAGAGTATTTAATGCACAAAATGGCAATATGGCATTGTTGTGAAAGAGATCGCATGTTAGTCGAAACGCGTTACCAGTTGCCAAAATAAACCAATGAAATCAACCCGAGCATGCTGAGACCTGTTTTGTAGAGGAGGAACGGGCTGTTGGAGTATAGTTCTTTACCTGCATTTCTTTTGATGACCTAGTTAAGTGGTCAACACAGATTTATAAATGTCTACTGCCCAAATCTACGTTCCACCTGCAAATCATAAGCTTCAGTCCCAATGGTGGTGACTTATCATTCTTCCTTCCTAGCTAAATTGAATACATAGCATTCACTCAAGTATTGATGCACTTAATATCCAAGCACCAAAATATTTATCATTTTAGTCTATGATTCTGAGAGGGGTGGTAAATGATAACCTCTGTGCAATCAGGAGTTTGCACAAAGATCAAACTTTCCAATTCTGTGGTCCCCAACGAATCCTCCGCAATTTTCGCCTGAAAAATTTAGGCAAGTTAAACCTGCTGAATTTAATCTAGATAAATGTATGGAAAAGCCAGAATACATACAGAAATAGATGCAGTAGAGACCTCTTTCAACAAGTACTACTTCATTTCCCCCTGGCAAATTCGTAATCAGGAGCACATAACGCAATTGGTAAACATCTTACACTCAGGATACTAGGATTTATAATGTACCCCCAAAGGTTTGCCAAACAAGGTATCACGCCTTAATGTAAATAGTCATCTCTGTTTCTAACCTGCAGGTCAGAGGGTCGTTCAAACCTCATGATCAGTGGCGCAGGTTTGATATAGAAAGCATACAAAGGATGTTTTTTTTTATCTCCCAGAGTTCCAATCCTGGGACTGCAAGATCTTGATGAACACCAGCATGGCCTCTCAAGGTTCTGTAGGCTTTTGTTCGGCAAATCCAAGAAGTGTGCTAAAATAGTTAAATCATAGGAAGTTTAGTCTTAAGTAAATAATGTAACGTCTCTGTAGGTCATCATCATTTTCTGGGACACCATAGAAACTGCATGTTAGGTCTTTTCCTGCAAACAACAATTTATAACGGGAAACATCCTTTACAACGCAACTGTTACTCCGCACTACAATTACGACACAACTTTTACAACGCAAGTCATTACAACGACTTGCTCTGGGGGGCGCTCCAGGATAGGGAATAGGTTAATTTACTATCCAACACCTTCCCTACTATCCACGGGGACTGGAGTTGGAATAGTAAATTAAACTATTCACTATCCAGCGCCCCCCAACGCAAGTCGTTGTAACGACTTGCGTTGTAAAAGTTGCGTCGTAATGGCATGCGTTGTAACAGCATGCGTTTTAACGACGCACATCCATTTATAACTCCACACCTCAAATTCCACACCAGTAAAATAGCTCACTGTATAGTACTCTTGCTGCAAAGATATGTGTTTACCCTCCCTGTTATAGGTCTGATTAACACTAATGTGTCCCGGCAGAATGTTTCTCAAAGGATATGACTAAAGGTCTGTAATATTGCTCACAGAGCAGATTGGAATCTATATGAGATACGTTTGCATCCCAGTAAAATATTTCAGGGGGTACATTTTCTCGCAACATGGATCTACTTGCACGTGCACTTAGGGCATCAACTGCAACATTAACACAGTGATGCATGGAATGCGTGGATTAATCTCAGCCACCAGGAATCACTCAAAATAATTTTTTACCCACCATGCCACCCTAGACAAAGACTTGCCTTATACAAATCAGTATCAACACTGCTTCTCACAGGAACAGTCTGTCCCGGACTGTTAGGCAAAGCCTCCTCAGACTGGTTTCGACCTACTTAGGACTATTAATCATTGAGGTATTGTTTGAATTATATAGCACAGTGAGCACGGGACCCACATCTGTGAATATCCATCACACTTAGGCTGTCAAGTGCAACAAGTAATGGTTGGAATGCCTGAATTAATCTCAGTCATCTACAATTGTTGCAGTTGTGTTCTAGTCCATCGTTATTCACCTACAATGCCCCTCAGGTCAAAGGCTCGCCTTACGCTAATCGGTCACCCATTGAAGTCACACTAGAGAAGATGAAAAAATGAATGAATGAATAAGTGAATCATTTGTACAGCTCATCGCTGCCTAACAGATGTCCAGGCTCTACATACACTCTACAGGAGGACAGAAAACAGGGCTAATTACAGTGACTGGACAGGCATGTTTTAAGTTGTTTTTTGAATATCTGTTCATTGGGGCATACCAATTTTAAGTGGGGGAGCATTTCAGAGCTGAGGGGCCCAGAAGGTGAAAGACCAACCCCTCAGACGAGCCATGGTACCTTTGAGATTACCAGTAATGATTGACTAGAGCATCTGAGAGATCTTGTAGGATGGCATTCTTGAATTCTGTTCCTCAGATAAGGTGGTCCTCTGTTATAAACTTCTCTAAAGGTAATAAGAAATCATTTCAAATGATTAGGTAGTCGTACTGGAAGTCGGTGTAATGCCTCAGGTGTTCCAAGACAGATTCCCATCTGGCAATACCTAGCAAGAGCTTAGGAGCACAATTCTGTATCAACTGCAGACTTAGCTTAATAAATTCTGAAACTTCTAGGAGAGCTGATTCCGTTTTATGGCAAGGTCTAACTCCAGACGACTGAGAACTGTGCAAGAGATTATTAGACTCCAGATAACAAGTAATATGTCCATTCACCAATTTCTCCAGCATTTTAGCAGATAGGTCTGAAATTTGCCAAAACCTCAGGCTCAGCCAACATTTTTTCATTAATGGAAAAAATTGCACATGTTTCTATCTCCAAGGTACCAAGGCTTGTTGCAATGAATGGTTAAAAAAATGATTTGTGACTGGATTTAAAATATGAATACTCGTGGCTATGATTATAGGGGGCAAGGTGATTAAAACAGAGAGTGCTGCAGGAAGATTTGTGGATCCCGTTTACCCTTGGTTTGAGTTCTGGTAAAAATATCTCAGTGGATTATTATGCACAACTCAAGATTTCTTCCTTTTAAGGTTGCTAAAATTAATGGCGCGATTTACATAATAATAACTCATTTCATTTAAGGCAGGCCACAGATTGACAGCCCAGGAGATTTATATACCTACTTCAGAGTTCTGAGTGTGAAAAACATGTATATATTTTATGTACCAGTCCAAGTTGTTAGACTCAGTATGAAAACTAGGGAGGTTAGTGCCCTTTCTCTAGCAGTTTCTCTGTAAACTACAAATCACAGCTGAGAACAGCCATAAAAAAACATATATTGCTATCATGGCTGCCAGAAAGATTAGCGCTCATTTTTCTGGATAATCCCATAAAGTGCCTCAAACAGTTATTTCTCCCTACAAAGGGCCTTCTTTATGAGGGCCTACCGGTACTTCTGCGCTGCCGGAACGTCCCTTTTTTTTACGTTCGGGTGGCGCAATGTGCCACGGCATATTTATAAGGCCACGTATACCCACTTTATGAGGCTTTTCATGGCCTTATAAATATGTGCCCCTTTCAGGCGGAAAACTGTGTGAAAGGGGCGTTCCATGGGTGTTGCACCCAGATTTACAAAAAATCGTAAACCTGGGAATGCATCAGGGGCACAACAAGGAGAAATGTTTTCATTTCTCCTTGTGCTTTCCTTTTTCTATGAGTGCTGCATTCGGCACAAAAAGGAAATCGCCTGAATTTATTGAATTTGTGCAGGAAGTGTTCCCTTCCTGCACAAAATCATTCAGCCCCGCAACAGGAGAAAAGGACAGGAATGCACCGTGTCACATAGGTATGGCGCATTCCTGCCCTTTTGTTTTGACAGAAGGCAGCGCAGCGGGGGCTTCATTTATGACAAATGACGCATCGCTGCGTGAAAGCAGCGATGCGTCACTTCTCAGTGCGCCCTCCTTGCGACATTCCTGATGCGTCATATTTAATGTATGACGCATCATGTCGCAAGGAGTTACAGATAAGTCAGTATTTCTGACGTATCTGTAGTCACAAAAATGACGCATTGCTGGAGTGTGTCACAAAAGTGACGTAACTCCAGCAATGGGTCCTTTCACATGGGGCAAGCCCCATGTGAAAGGGCCTGCGTCGGTCTTATGCCTGCTGTGAGACAGGCGCAAGATTTTGATGCAACGGCATCCTGAAAGTGACGCAGTGAAATCTCATAGATTTCACTGCGTCACTTCTACAACCCTTCCTTGCGTCAAAACGCCCCCCTTGCATACATTATACCTGGCACAGGTATAATGTGGCGCAGGGATTTACAAAGTGACACATCTACCTAGATGCGTCACTTTGTAAATATGGCGCTACAAGGCGCATTTTTTACGCCACTGGTGCGTCACAAAAAGTGACACACTGGCGGCGTAAAAGTGACGCACAGCCTCATAAATGATGCCCCAAGATTCTGTGAAAGCGCTGCCCTAGGTCAAAACCTCATAAATGAGGCCCCCAGAGATTTTAGGCAACATGCACATTAGAGACATTAACTCACTAATACACCTTAGGAGGGAAAGTATAAGGCAGCTCTATTGAAAGTAGAAACAGTAAATCACAGGTAAAAATCCCACTATACAGCTCACGGTCTGCATCTCACAGTTTCAAATCCAAGTATGAGAGCACCATGTGCTGTGCATGTGATTAATGCTTCCTGTTTTCCGTTTTAATGATTTTTACACATTAATACAGACAGAAAACAGGCATTTTTCTGTCTGTATTTATTTCTAAATGTAAGAAAATGAGACTTCTATTAAGTGACATTCGATGCTGCGAATACTCATTGCTAGACCAAGTGCTGTGCTGGCTGATATACTGGGGAAATAAAAAAGCGGCAGGATTTTCTAATGAAGGCTTAAACTGTTACAGATGTCCATTTATATGAATATGCTACGGTCATATGAGGGATGCATTACATATCGCTTCTTATAGCACTAAAACCCATTAGGCACCCACTTGCAACTGTACTTTTATTGGCTAAATTAATGAGGACATATGCTAGTTTCAGGATGATTTTTATACAACACATAAAATAAATACAGATCAATATAGATAAAAAAGAGCACACCATAAAGATGCATATTTACAGACGGAAATGTGTACAAAATAAATATCATAATACCCGGAACCCTTCTTATAATCTACAAGTGAAACTGCCAAGGATAGTAAGTTAACTTGGGGTGTTTTCCGTCATTACAAGACCCTGATTTTTTCCTTCACTCTTTACCATCATCTCTACAATCTAAAGGAAATCACATCTTCGCATCCCCTGACACTCGTGGTTTTGGCTTTGGATATCATAAAATGGAGTAGGGCAGGAACATGGATAGCCTGCCTGGAAAGATTCACCTTGCTCCCATTAATACAGTGCTAAATAAATCAAACATCCATCTTTCTCAATGATAAATCACCAGTGTTGACCATTGGCCTGATGGTAAAATGCAAACAGAAATTTCAGGAATGGTGATTTAGTTTATTTTATTGTTGGTTTAGGGTGTATTTAAAGGGAGGATCTATCTTGTATAGGTAAAGAAATCGAGCAACAAGAATATTTGACTCGCCTGCTAGGGGTTACTGGTAAATGTTTGTAAATGCCATATTCGTGAGTGACTTGTCTGAATACAACTACTGTATCAATGTGTGCTATCAGATACAATTTACTCAAAAACACAATATTGGTTTCCAAACACGAATCCCATATCAATGAGGGACCCAGGCGACCATTTGTGTTTGGCCTGACATAAGCAGTGTTCCCTATCATGTGTGTGGGAGTCCATCCAAACATCGTGGAGTGTCCAGTGTGTATGATATCAGTAGCGGCCAGTACGGCTAGCGGGATGCTGGGTGGGTGGGGTTGGGGCGCTGGGCACACAGGGCGCAATGTAAAAATAAATACATTTACTTTGTGCCGGATCACAGGTCTCCTTTCCTTCTCTCCTCCTTCTTGGACTCCATGACTGCCAGGCTCCCTTAACCAATCACAACTCTGCAATGCAGCATTGTAATTGATCTGAGCGCCGTGACACGGCACTAAGCCAGGGGCTGGAGGGGTGGGCATATTCCCCATGCAGGCTGTAATGCAGTCTGGATGGAGAACAGGGAAAGTGCTCATGACTGTTTTGGGCAGCCCGAGAGGGCCGACAAACAGTCATTGCACACATAGCATGGTTCCACCACTCCTCCCCTGCTCTGCAGTCCGCCCCTCACAAGGACAAAATGAAATGATAATAACATTACGTTTTTATCATTATATTTTTTCCTTTTTTCCTGCTTCAAGGCAGTTGGGCGACGCTCCTCTGACTTAGCGAAGGAGCCGCCACTGTATGCTATCCTCCGAAATCGAGAGCGGCATTGTTTGCAGCTAACAACAACAATGGAGAATTTATATTGCAATGAGATAGCTGTAACACAATTTGGGGCATATTATCAAGGGGGTTTATCTCCGCTTTTTTGGCTTTAAAAGCCAAGAAGGCGGAGATAAAATTACCTCCCTATTACCTAGCTGCCGCTAACACCAGTTAGCGACAGCTAGTAGGAGATAGCGACCATCTTGGGCCCCACTTTGCATGTCAGTGATATTTATCACTAATGAGATGCAAAGTGGGCGTGCCAAGATGTTAGCGACTGAAAACAGTCTCTAACATCGCTATCTCCTATTATCAACTTTTGGAGATATTCGCGCTAAGCGGGAATATCTCCAAAAGCTAACACCTGCCCTGAGCAGTTCTTAGCCATGTTATCCAATGGGAGGTGGATAACATGGCTAAGAGCATTAGCTCGGTAATGCATGAATATCGCTGACTTTTCAGCGATATTCATGCATTTCGGCCGTTTTTTATCGCATTTGCGATAAACCTTGCTAATAGCAAGGTTTATCTGCGATAAAAATCGCCGATGTGCGGCGATAATTTTTGTCTCTAAACAAGTTAGAGACAAAAATTATCGCTAGTTGTTGGTAATATGCCCCGTTATTCGTCCTTTGAAGGGACGAAAATAGTAAACTGGGTGTAATTAGATCTTTCTGGAAAACATAAAGGGTCGGTGTCTGATTCTTAAGAGAACTTCATTCTACAGAACTGAAGAATATGATACGGCCTTCTTTCAGTGTGTACTGTTTGTGAGACTTTTTCATTCCAAGCATTACCTGGGCAGAGTTACAGGTCATAAAGATGTTGCTGGAGATGTTGATTTTGTTAGTGAGGTAGTCAGGTCTGTCAGGTGATGACGCAATGTCATTATTCATTTGCGCTTAAACAATTTGTTAATCTGTAACCCTAGTTTACCTTATTTACATACACTTTATTCATTATTTCTGCATATAAATTTTAACATACTAATCTTCATATTCTTCTATATTTAGATTTAGTAGAATGAACCAGATATGTTGCTTGATTTTAGTTGTTTAATGTGCATATACAATTGGTATGAGTGGGCCTATGTAACTCACTCTTTTTTGAAGTACACACTGTGTTTCTGCTTGCTGGGCATAACACTTTACTGTTCCAGATATCAAAGTCACAATGTGTTCATTTAAAATGTTATTCTTTGTTGGATTTTGAAGGTTGCAGAGTAGCAACTAGTTGGTTAGGACAGTGATTTCAACACTTGCAGTGGATGTGATGCTGGGGAGGTGAATAATCCTTTGTGTGATTTTATAAAGGTCGCTGTGGGAGAAGTTGCATTTTATTATCCATGAGCAGGAGGCCAACGCTAAGTATGCAGAGAACACAGAGTTTTGATTGGTTGCTCCCTGGTGGGAACCTGAAGTCTGTATCATTTGGACAAAATGTTATGTTTTAACCGTGTGAAACCTGTAAGTCCATATAGATCACTTGCCCCCCCTTTACAGCTGGACGTCCTTTCTCTTCTCTTGAGAACAATGCTACTTCTATTTCTGCTCAGAGACACTCTTGAGAGCAAGTACAATCCTTCTCACTTACATTTCAACCTTTCTCTGGTTCTTCTTTCAATACCATATATGACAAAAACTGCTGCTTCTGAAATCCCGACCTGCCCCACAGCTCAGCTTACAATAAAGGAGTTTCCGTTATGGAAATGAGTCTTTGCCTTCATTTGTATATACCGTCTTTCATATTGCAACATTCGTATTACAAATTGAATTGCTTGCATTATATTCAGGTATGCTGTATCAGGTGAATGTAGATGTTTGCCTAATTGATTTGATTGGAGATTGTAACTTTACTAATCTGTTAATAAACGTCATGGTTTTTTAAATCTCTTTGTCACTGTCATTACTGGGGGGAGGCAAAATCTACTTCACTGTTAATGAATATGTTATTTCAGCCTAAGTCTGAAACAAAGATACTCTGGGTGGACTTAGCGGAGTTCTGAGATTGCACAAATTTAGCATGGCACAAATGCCATCCTTATCTTATCTGCTATCAATCTGGTAGCAGAAGATGATTCACACTGAGGTGTAGATAGTTAGGATTTGCCCCAAAATGTATTCAAATTTTCTCTAGCCCAGTCCGCTTACCAGAGTTTCCAATAGTTCATCATGGAGGACTTTACTGAGTTAGTGTGTTGCACAGTGTGGATTCCAATTTGATTTCATGAGAGCTTTGGGCTGTTGTTAGATTTGTGATGTTGTCATGCATTTTGCTTGTGCTTATGAGCATAAACGTGTTTGCTGTCAGAGTTCAAGGTTTGATTATCACCTTCCTCATAGGCTAATATCCTAGGATAGATGACAAGTATATTATGTTTTAACTTGTTAGTTGAGGTTTTTGGTGTCATACCTTGAAGCACTATCGGTCTCACATTGTGATAGGGACTTTAAACTTATATTGTAAGATTATACTAGTTGCCCAACTGTGCACTCATCACTGATATCACATCCGCACTCCTTGGACTGCGTCCTTCTCCTCTGGAGATCCCCTGGGTTGACACTTCACCAGAAGAGTCTTACCAGGCCTTGGATCCGCAACCACGACTTCCTGATTTTGTCAACTCTTAGCCAGAGGAGGCCCGGCCTAGCGACCTCTGCTCCTCTAGCACCCTGTTCAGGCCTGGTGCCGGCCTGCAGCTCAGAGGACCTACACCAGGGATATTCTCTCCAATCACGACCTCCTGCCACGCTCGCCCTCCTCCGAAGGGGATCCCCGGCAGTGGAACCCACCTATAGGACACTCAGGGGTGGTGGTTTAAACCAGGCCGCAGAGCCTCACCACTTGTGCATCTCTACACCTAAAGCAGAAACAATTCCTGTCCCGGTGCAACACTGCAAGATTGAAGACCCTGGTGCCCTCCTTGCCAACAAGGACCTGACCCGGCGAAACTCCGGCTCCTGTCTCTTGAATCCATCCTGCGCCCACCATGGGGAGAGACCGTGGACCCAAATTCTCCTTCACCCACACACTAACCAAAATGGATAGATTTACCATGGTGGAACAAGATTCCACGGAAGGGAGCCCAGGGGGCCTCTCCCTTCCAAAAGACAACCTGACTGTAATCCTGCAAGCAATTGATCCATTCCACATATCAGTGGAAGAGAAGATCAGAGAGGTTCGAGTGGACGTGTCCTTTATCCGGAAAGACCTGAGTAACGCCGCAGCCCACATCTCTGAGGCCGAGTCCCGCCTTTCCATGGTGGAAGATGTCATCCACCACCTGCAGGACCAAGTGACCTGCCTACATTCTTGCACAACAGAGCTGCACAGAAGAGCAGAAGGCGCTGAAAACAGATCGCAGTGCAACAAATTACACCTGGTGGTGTTTCCAGAAGCCAGCAAACAGGGACAAATAGCCAGCTTCCATGAAACATGGATATCCTCATGGATGCCCAAAGACACACTCTCTCCCAGGTTTGAGATTGAACATGCTCCCCGCTCCTTTGCACCCAAACCGCCACCTGGAGCCCCACATCATCCTGTGATCCTTGGATCCTCAACTTTAAAGACTGTGATGCCATCCTGCGTGAGGCACGGACCCTGGGCTCCTTGAATTTCCAAAACCATACCATCATGGTGTTCCAAGATTACACCAGAGAGGTGCAGACCCAAACACGGTCCTACACGGAAGTCAAGCAGAAAATGAGGAACCTGGGTCTACAGTATAGGCTACTCTTGCCAGCACACCTCGGTGTCATCTCCCAAGGCAAGACACTTTTCTTTGACTCCACCCAGTCTGACTGGGGGCTGACCAAGGAGCGGCCCCTAGTAATCCGAAAAACCTCCTCACCGGCACACTCTGGTCCAAAGACCTTGCGTCCCTTGTCTCCTAGACAGTGCAGGAGAAACACACAGTCCCACAGAGGACGTGAAGGTTGTGCATACAGCCCCGGATTACTAAGCCCAACCTCCCGTCGGCCTACGGCTGAGAATTTCCCCTCTGGGTCCTACTCCAGATGCTGGAATGGATCAGCGGGGAACACCTCCAGGGAACAGACTCCCTCAGAGATCCTAGACCAGGAAAACACAGACTCAGATCTTTCCCGCAGTCCAGTGATCTGACAACTCATCTGAAGACAAACAAGAATGACACAAAGATTCTTCAGTACCTGAAGAATAAGAACTGCTTCCCTGCAAGGTCGAATTGCAGAACCTGACACTGCCGCTGCTACGTCCACATCCGACATAAGTGGAGGGGTCCACCATGCATCTCCTGCACTAAACACTTTTGTTTAGCTAGTTTCCAGTTAGTCATTGGGCGACAGATGCTTCAATCCAGGAAGTATAGGGCAGGGGAAGGGGGGGTGAGGGTATAGGACCGGTATCCGATGTTTCAGTTCTGGTTTCACACTACATTCTCCACCTCAACCAGCACGTTGCACTTTCCTACGACTAAGCTACCTGCAAAGGCTGACCTTACATGGTGGGCACACATCTGAAGCGTTGCAGTTCGCTCTCGGGCCACATCAGACCTGCTCGGGATGACCTCCAGGATTAACCCTCCCACATGACAAATGCAACGCAAAGATACACCTACCAGCGGGTCATAACTGTGGAACGTAAACGGCCTGCTTGATTGCATAAAACGTACTACAATCCGAAAATATGCCCAACTACACTCCCCTGATGTCCTTCTCCTCCAGGAGACCCACCTCATGGGAACACACTGTACCTTTTTGGCACGCTACAGCTTTGATAGAGTGTGCACTTTGGCTTTAGTAGGGGCTCCCGAGGGGTAGCCATTCGACGTCAGAAGGCTCTCCCATTCGTCCTCTCTCACGCAATCGAAGACCTACAGGGACGATTTATGGCTCCTTCTGGGACGCTGGGCGGCACCGTCCTCAACCTCTCATCTATTTATAGCCCCCCCACGATGCTTGCCTCCATACTGCACCGACTCACAGACACTATCTCCACATTACCTGATGGTCAAATGTTCCTGGGAGGGGACTTTAATGCAGTGATGCCACCCAACCTTGATAATACGGGCATCCCCTCCCCTACCAGGCTTACCCATGCCATGAAATTGTCTGATTGGGTGACTTCCCTGGGCCTCTGTGACAAATGGAGGGTTTGGAACCCCCAAACTCCCCAATACACACACACCTCGGAGGCCCACCGCTCCCATACACGCATTGATATGATTCTCATGCCAGTCCCAGACTGTCAACGTGTGACCGCCAACTCCATCCTCACCCGGGGTATCTCGGACCATTCAGCGTTACTAATGCACCTGGGCTGCACCCCTGGTGGGCTACACCCTATGTGGCGTTTGAACGTCGGGCTCCTCCAAAAAAAAGAATTTTGAAAGGCAGTCGGGGAAGCACTTCAACAATACTTCCTCACAAATCTGGGTTTGGTGGCCTCACCGGGTACCCTCTGTGAGGCTGGAAAGGCAACCATCTGGGGAGCGGCCAAAAGCCACCTTCAGGCACAGCAGCAGGCCCAGGAGGGACGCCTCGCCCTCCTCGGGGCACACGCGCTTCGGCTTGAGACTGATCTGAACAGGCCCCCGAATGAAGCCCATAAAAGGCAACTGACAGCTGTGCTCAAAGAGATAAGACAGATCTCGCTGAAATCAGCCAAACAGCTGCGGTGTTCATCTGTCGCTCGGGTATACGGTTGGGGAGACAAAAACGGGAGTCTTCTCCACAGACTGGCTTCATACCCATTGGCCTCCCGGATAATACCCGAGATCCGAGAACCCACAGGTTCCATCTGTCTAACCTCCCCTGAAATTGCACAAGGCTCCAAACAATACTACTCCGATCTATACTCGATACGACCGTGGTAAGGTACCCTTACATAATACCTTCGCCCACTGTGCATCCACCCCCCCCAATTGACGCAGTCAGAAGCCGCTAATCTAGACCTTCCCATTTCCCCAGAGGAGATCAATGCTGTAATCTCCCAATTGGCATCTCGGAAAACTCCAGGCCTGGACGGGTTCCCCCAGGAGTACTACGCCTCACATCGTGAGCAGTTAGTCCCCCATCTTCTGGCTTACTTCCGCCATGCGGTGGAAATTGGGGCTTTTCACCCAGAGACAGACACAGCCATTATTGTGGTAATCCCTAAAACCCAGCCACCTTCGATATCCTGTGCGGACTATCGACCGATCTCTCTGATCAACACCGAAATAAAAGTCTATGCCAAAATTCTCGCTCATTGCCTTCGCCCTCTCCTCACCAAGTTGATCCACCCGGATCTAATCAGACTCATGCCAGCTCGTGCCACCAGACATTGCCTCCGGCGCCTACACGTGGCGCTCACCAATCTGCAATCACTCACTCCCTACCTAGCCCTTCTACTTGTACATTTCATTCAGGGGACTGGCTGTATCTTGACAAAGTACTTATACTGATGAGCATGGGCACCACTTCCGAAGCTTCGTCTGGGTTCTCTACTCTAGCCCCGAGCCAGAGTGTTAATTAACAGAACTCTATCTAAACTGTTTCCAATCCGGAGGGCACGAGGCAGGGCTGACCCCTTTCCCCACTCCTCTTAACCCTGGCGATGGAGCTCCTGGCATACCTCATCTGCACAGATGACTCGATACAGGGCTGGGCATGGGGATCCCACCACGTGGACAAAATCACACTATAAGTGTACAACATTCCGCTGTTCCTTGCTGACCCAGCTAGCTCAGACCCCAGATGTCTTCAAACACTCCATGGCTTTGAGAGGGTCTCTGGCCTGTGACTGATCCTGGCCAAATCAACTCTTATGTGACTTCATTTCTCTAGAGAATGTTTCAATTGGCAAGCAAATATTCCCTTCAAATGGCAATCGTTTAAATATCTAGGCATATGGATTGCTTTACTCCCAGAATTGGAGTTGGTATTGAATGTCATCACACTAGTCAAAAGGACCAGGAGGCATCTCATTTGCTGGCAAACCTTACCGCTCCACCCACTTGGCAGGATAGCCCTGTTTAAAATGATGGTCCTCTCTGTGGGGCATATTATCAAGCCTGTGCGCTAAAATTATCGCCGCTTTATCGGCCGAAAACGGCCGATAAAGCGGCGATAATGGGCTTGATAATATGCTCTATCGAATTCCAATCGAAGCACATGTTAGATGTGAAGACATCTAACATGGGCTTCGATTGGAATTCCACAGAGCATATTATCAAGCCCATTATCGCCGCTTTATCGGCCGTTTTCGGCCGATAAAGCGGCGATAATTTTAGCGCACAGGCTTGATAATATGCCCCTAGATTCTTATATATTATTCAAAATACCCCCTTCCATTATCCCCGAAGCTGGTTCAGTCAAACTGACACAATGATTGTGTGATTCTTGTGAGGAACACAAAGATTGTGGATGTCTCTAGACCGCTGTCGTATTCCGGCCTTCGACAGGGGCATGGGCAAGACGGATCTGTACCTATACTAACTCGCCACAAGGTTGCTTGTCCTCCATAATTGGTTTATGGAGAGGTGGTCTGACCCGGCCTACCAAACAGAACTCCAAGACATGGACTTCCCTTGCATCCAAGCCCTTCTGTATGGGTCTCCCGACAGTAACTCACACGGTTTTATTGGCATGGCGCTCGGCTCTACGCCACACACGATTGGAGGCCAAGTTGACTCAACAAACGTCTCTCTTGCAAGTCACGTGCATCGGTGGGGTTGCAGCACTGCAAGACATCACACAATGGGACCTTATTGGAATCTCCCACTTCGGTGACATATGGGCAGGAGATCACATACGGTCCTTCCAAGACCTCCAGGATCAATTTTCCTTACATGCCTCACAATTCTATAGATATCTACAGATTCAACATGCCCTAAGCACACATAGCTCGACGGGTACCACACTCCCGAGTTCAGCCAACCAGAAGCACAAGTCATGATGGGACACCTCGGGAAGGGATGCATATCCAGTACATATCATTCCCTTGCGAGCAACAGCCCCGCATCTATAGATCCACTCAGGGTTTGTTGCAAGGGTTGGCTTGCTTCCTTCAAGGATGAGGACTGGTGGGATGCTCTTATTGCCCCCAAAATTATTACTGCCTCAGCCAGGCCCTGCCTTGCCCAGATCTACTACCTCCATACAGCATATCTTATCCCTGAGCGATTGCATTGAGCAGGGCTGCATGCCTCGCCTGAATGCAAACTATGCAGGCAACACACAGAGGACTTCTACCACTTGATCTGGTCCTGCACCCACCTCGCAAAATACTGGGACAAAATAGAATCCGAACTCACACATAGCTTGGGCTGGCATGTCCCTCATTACCCTATGCATCTGCTCTTGGGAGTAACAGACGGTCTGGACGGGTCCTACGCAGATAAACTCTTCTTGGGGACAGCCATCATGCTGGCTAAGCAAGACATTGCCACGGCCTGGTCGCGGCCCGGCCTTCCCACGATTGCTAAATGGCACAGAGGAGTGGACAGGTGTGCCGCCCAGGAAAAACCCTTATTTGAAGCCAGGGGCTGCCCAGCCAAGTACCAATGGGTGTGGGGTAAATGGATGGATCAAATGGTTAATGGGCTGGGAGAAGGGACCCTCCTTCCTGTCAAACTACCCCCAACCCCTCAGGTAGCTGTTTGAGTAATGTGCTCACTGGAATAACTTGTCATTAATGATGTACAATGTCATGCCTGTAATGCTCTACACTGTACTGTTTGTGCTGATCTTCTTTATTTCATTTGTTTCCTCAAAATCAATAAAGTTGATTATCAAAAAAAAAGATTTTACTAATTGAGATTGGTGTTTAGTTAATTACTTTGTGCAGCAGCGAAGTAGACCACACTAGTTACACTGATATCCAGCTTATCGAGATTTCACTTTATGTGTGTGATAACCTTCTCTTATTGTTGTGCCCCAATTCCTCTAGAGTGATTGTGCACTTTGATTTTTCCTTTAGTAGAACAGTTAAGAGTTCTATTTTGTTTTTGGTTATCAAGTATTGCAAAGCTGAATCGTTGCTGAGTGAGAGCTGCTGTGAGGTGCTGTGAATTGTGTCATAGGGGGCCGCGCTGGTATTGGTCAACCGGTGTGTCTGCCCCCCGGGGATTGGTTGTGACATTAGAGAGGGTTGCGCTGTGACTGGACAGCATTGTGGTGTTGCCTTGAGTTTGGGAGTTAGATTTACTGTGGGTAGATTTGTGTTTTGCTGAGAACCACCAGAGATTTCAATTGAAATTTGTTTGAATCCTATTGCTTCAGAATATAAACAAAAGATTACATTTTCAAGAAATTAAGGCCCTTATTTAGAGTTAATTTGAATTTACTTGTCAGTGAGGGCAAGGAGGCCCCTCTCAATGGTATGCCTACTCAGTAAATGCCCACCAACATCAGTTTCCATACTTGTATATGACCTAAACAAAGGAATAAGATCACTGAGAATAAAGGGTCCATGCAGTTTCCCCAATATGGAACCTTTCATTCCGGAATTATTGAACATTTGAGGTAAGTACTACATGATATGAAGCCCCCACCTAGACCAGCACAGTAAGAGACTTTGAATGCATGGGAGTGTGCTGCACATACAAAGGATAAAGAGAAATATAACCCAAGCTAAACAGACAGTCCACAGTTGGAAGGATATAAAGTGGGATGCTGAACAACTCAGATTGTGGAAATATCAAATCAAGACAGATAGAATGTATCCTGCATTGACTCATTCTAAACTAGAGAGAAAGAAATAATTGGGGTTAGACTGAAGAGATAGATGAAGGAGGGATAAACAGCATTTTCCTCAAATAATGTAGCTCCACCAGCTAGAGAGAGCTTAACCATCTGTGGACTCCTGTCCCTTGAAGATGCAAGTGCCAGTGCACCAACTGATCAGACTCTCTTTGTGTTAGACGTGGCCCTTTTTGCAGATGTATTCACAAATTATTTGCCTTTTGCCTCCTATTTGTCTGACCCAGTTGTGGGTGGCTCTAGGACTCTAGGCACTTTAACACAACTGTCAGTGCTAAAAAGTGCATATGCTTTCCGTGTAAATTGTGATTAAGATTGGTTATCCATGTTTGGCATGTTTGATTTACTGGTAAGCCCCTAGTAAAGTGCCCTGAGTATGCCAGGGAATGTAAATCAAATGCTATTAGTGGGCTTACAGAACTGATTGTGCCACCCATAGTATCTGTGCGTGCAGTTCTAAACTGTCATGTTAACTTGGCAAGTGCACCCACTTGCTAGGCCCTAATGTTCCCTTTTCTTTATGTAAGGCACCCCTCAAATAAGCCCAATGTACCCCTGTGGGCAGAGTGCAGTGTATGTGAAAGATAAGACATGTGCTGATGTGTTTTACATGTCCTGATAGTGAAATACAGCCAATTTCGTTTTTTCATTGTTAAAAGGCTGACTGCCTCATAGGATAACATGGGAGCTGCATAGTAGAATTTTACAAGTGTACTTGCCATTGGGACAAGATAGAAAAATAGGGTTTAGTCTCCCTGAATTAATTAAGGGTGGTTTTAAAATTGTGTGTTTGAAAATGCCACTTTCAGAAAGTGGCATTTTCTTGCTTTACCATTCTTTGTGCCTCTGCCTGTTTGTGCATTCACCCCCTGGTTTTGGAGTGACAGGAGCCTGGGATGTGCATTCACTCTAGACAGTCACAAGGGGGGTTGAGGTGTATCCTTTCTTGCCGGGGTGACTCATCGCTAGGCTGAATAGACCTGGTCTACCTTTAAAGTTGTGGGAGGAGTTACCTGATTAGGCTGTGCCTCCTTTTTCACAATGCTGTCTCCGCCCTCCTGTGGCCATACCGCACCAATGAGGACAGAACTGGTTTGGAATGGGTTCAAAGACCTTTACAACAAAGAGAACAATGTCAATTTGGATGACAAGTTTTACACTTAAAACCCCAGGATTTTAGATTACTTGAAGAAACAAGCAGAACATGCCAAGAAGAAGAGTGGAAGGACTGTGTGAGAAGTGCTGCCTTTTCTGTGTGAGGGGTGGGTTGGCCTACAGTTGCTGCTTCTGTCTTTGTTAGAGCAAAATGACTGACTCTTTTTGCCCTGCTGTGGAATCCTGCTTGTGAAGAATCTCCAAGGAGTTGTGTGTGATTGCCTCTGTTGGAAGTCTCAGGCAAATCAAAGACTTCAGGAAAAGATCCTCGCCTGGAAGGAGAGCTAAAGAGAAACGCTACTTGTTTTTATAGTGTGAGGGGTGGGCTGGCCTTCAGTTGCTGCTCCTGTCTGGTGCAGGAGGAGCACTGGACTGCCCTTATACCTTTCGGCAAGGTAAACGTGTGGAGAGTGCGAACTCTGTAATTTAGGAGCACTCTAATCCAGCGTGCATTGAGCGCTGCTCTGTCCTTTGCATTCTGAGCAGCAGGATTGGACAACTTATCAGTGAGGAGGGGCTTTTCCTCTCACTGGCCATGACCAGTACATGGTAAGCACCACACTGTCCCTGGTGCTTGGGGCACCCGGAGTGGAGAGCTTGGATGTGGAAGTGTTCTCCCCCTCCTTCACAGCGTGTGCCCGCTAGGCAAAGATGACAAAGGAAGCCCAGGGCCAAAGTCCCGCATTGCTGTGCAATGGCAACGCCACAGTGGATGGTCCCCAGCCTCCAGGGAAGACCAAAAAAAGGAACGCACTAAGGGCGGCCATGACCGATGACCCAGTGGCCAAGGAGCTACGTTCCCGGCCCCGATCTACAGGGCCAGTACTCTGCTTTGCGGGAGTAGGATTTACTTCCGGAGTGCAACAGTGACGACTGGGCCAGCTTGCGACTCCCAGCTCATGCCGGTTTTCCTCACGCGTTGCCTGGCAACAGCGAAGGGTCCGCATCCGCCACACCAGTGGGCCCAGCAACACAACGGCAAGTTCAGCAGCTGTGCCGCACATTTGTGGACAACTGCCTTGCTTTTGCCCCCCTACCCATGTGCAGACACAGCTGGGGGCACTTGTTCTATGTGGGAGCATTTCAAGGTGGAGTCTCAACAGAGGCCCCAGCTTAGAAACTGACCGCATTGTAGGAAAATGTCCGTCATCATAGTATTTCAGTTCACTGACAGAATATTGACTACAAAACCATCGATGAAAGAATGCAAAAATATTGACTCCCTATACTTAAACAGGTAAGTAAAAAATAAGGAAGGAACTATCGATGTCAAAAATATAGTTGTACAAAATATTGTTTTTTACATATGTAAAATAAAATAATAAATATTAAATAATAAAATAAAAAATGTAACAATTAGATTTTATATACATTTAATATACTGTTTAACAAATATAACAAATAACTTTAATTAAAAAAACTTAGGCACACATCCATAATATTTAATATATTCGTAGGTAGTTATAGTTAGGACCTAGTTTCCATATGAAAAGCGTTTTTGGATTTGCCAATCTTTGGCACAGAATCTTCGTGAAATTTTCAAAACTAATGGCCCACTCCAGTCAGCTCCTGTCTTTAAAGTTTTGGGGCGATTCGTCAAGTGGGGGCAGAGAAAAAAGGGGGTCCCAAAACATGTTCTCTTCATGTTAATTTCCATAGGAACTTTAGTCGCGGCTACAGCCCAAACTGCTGAACGGTGTTACACCAAATTTGGCAGAGAGGTAGCTCTCGGTCCAGAGTGCACTCTTTGCTTGAAATGGTGTAAATCTGTTCAGAAGTTCCTGAGAAATTTAAAAATAAAAAATATCAATATCTGAGCACAGAGGAGGATTTGCAAATCCTCCCAAGCACGAGCTTCATTCTGATTGGCTGCCAACACTTCAAACCAGGAAGTGTTGGCAGCCATCTTGTGACAAGAAAAAGGGGAAACCTTGCCTACCGGATTTGATTGGAGAAATTGCGAGGAGGCTCCCTTATTCCTGCTGCCTGTCACCTTGGATTTTGTGGACCGGGAGGACGCCGCAGCTTGCCGGACCCCCTGCGCGGGTCCCGCTGCGCTTGCAGACTCTGTGAGGTGACGAGAGGGGTGCTGCATATCTTTGTTCCCCTTTGCTTACCGGCAGGGCTGCGAGCAGCCTAGCAGGGACTCCATTGCCCAGGAGTCCCTGCGTGCTACACCTGTGGCCGCTCTCCCTGCCGGCCACGCCCCCCGCCTTGCCCTAGCCCTACTTTACTGGGCGGAGTGACCGCTGCGCGGTAGCGCGCGGGCGCGCTCGGGGCGAAGACCGGGCAAAGAGCGGGCCGTTTGAGGCCGTTCGAGTACGGCAGAGTCCGGCCCGGGCCCACCCTCCCTGGCCGTTTTGATGTACCTAAGGTAGGCGGTCTACCTCATTTTACTACCTCTTGGTACTTGGTACTGTGGGGACGGACATAAGTAACATTAACTGACATTGTGGTTTTGTATTCAACCTACATCCCACCATGCCCTTAAGGTCAGGTAAAGAACGCACAGTCCAAATCCAAACCACCAAGGGAGTCGTATCAGGCCCGCTGGACGCTTTCATTACACGGGCCACGGGGATATTGGAGAAGGAAATTGCGATGGTGAAAAAAAGACTCTCGCTTGACCTTGTTAGCGGAAAGCGCTCATCGCTGGGCGGACTAGCCACCACCACCAGCCCCGTAGCACATGCTGCATTCAATTGTGTACAATCCATTACCACTGAAGCTATTGTTCATCTAGATAGCGTAGGGGAGAGCCCAACTGTTCGCATTCTGGAGGAAGATGCGTACAGCCTAGATGACTCCCAAGCTAGTACGGGGGATGATTCACAGGTTAGTGTGGAACCTGAACCTAGTCAGATATCTGGTTATTTACCCCTTAATGTCTCCAACACCGTTGTTGCCACAGATCCCCCAAGTACAGACATTACTTCTAGAAAGAGAAAACAAGACTCGAGTCTCTCGGCGGGGAGAGAATGTAAGATTCCAAAAACAAAAGATACAACAGATAATGGAAGCCAGGGCCCTGGGCATCCTTTAGACACCCAAATTCCTTCTGTATTTCCTAATGTGTTGTGCCCCTCCCTTACCACCTTGGGCTCTTCGAACCCCTGTCCAATGTGCCTTAACAGTGATGAGATCTTGCTAGTTAAAATGGAGGCCATGTTTAAAACCTTACTACTACCCGTCCTGGAACGGACCAGGTTAATGACCTCTAAAATAGACAGTATGGAGGCTGTAGTGAACCAGGCAATGTTACAGAAATTAACCGGCACCAGCTCTGTGGGAGTTATTAAAACGCAAATAGCCCCGAAGACCTCAAGTATAAATAATATTTCTACTGGTAACCCTGCCCACAACTAAACAACAGGGGTAGATACCAATATGACCACAGGGGGGGGGGGGGAGTCAAAAGCTACATCTTCTAAGTCATCTGCGAGTACCCTAACACATGCCTCTAAGACGAAGGTCACTGAAAAAACAATTCTTGTAGACCTCAAAGCACTAGGCCACCCCCACAAGTAAAACCCAATCCCGCCCCCCCCCGTCTTCCACCACGCGGAGATATAGCTAGCCAGCGCAGTAATACCAACGAAAGGGTGGAGAAGCACAGAAGGTTTACCACCCCACGCGCTGATCTACCCGCAGAGGCAACACGCTACACAATAGTATTAACAGGTGTTGCTCCTTTAAAACCTGGTAGTAAGGAGTCGTATGGGGACCTTCGCAACAAAGTGATCTTTTGGTTAAATAAAAACCGACCTTTACCCCCCCTTACCTACTGAAATACTATTTGTAAGGAGAGTGGACTGGGTGGGCCATGGTAGTAAGGATCTGGAGGGAGATTGCATCCTAATCTCGTTTAAGGACCCATGGGTGGTAGATACCATTCGAAGAGAAGCTAGGTTTGCTAGACAGGGGGACGTCCAAACACTGGGTCTATCGTATTTCTACCCACATAGACAAAGTCTTATTCAACCATATCCCAACTTTGGTCAACCTCCAGCTAGAAGATATCCCTCGGAAATGACACTCCTAGCCCAGCAACGTCCATTTCTCTTCAACCACTTTGGTCCCCTTTCTGACCTTGAGGCCATAGATTGACATCATATAACACCCTGTTTGACTACCCCTGCTGAATTTGTTGGTCACGAGCCGTCGAGGCGGAATAGGGAGACCCCACATTCTATTGATAATTTAGATGCAGTTATGGGGGGCTTAGCCACAAGGGAGACTACTTCACCAGCATCCAAAGACGAAACAGAGGCCACGATGTGTGGGGATTCTATGGATAACCTTAGGATCATGGAGAACAGGAGGGTTAGTGGGAGCAACCAGGTATTTTCTGCAGTTTCAGCCCTGCCACCCCCCCTGTGGTCTCTGTCCTAGATAATCTGAAAATACTATCCTGGAACATCGCAGGGATTAAGGCCCGTATGCTCTCTGAAGATTGGATGGAGTTTGTGGACAAATTTGACATCATCCTACTCCAAGAAACTTGGGCACCCGATCCAGCCTTCTGGTTGGGCTATGTTAATTTCTTCAAACCTGCGATCAGAGGGGGCAAAGGGCGTGCATCAGGTGGCTTATTGATATGGGTAAAGCAGTCATTGGGACTCCATCCCATAGAGCTACCTGTTCAGAACCCGGATCTCCTTATAATTAAGTTGAGCAAGGCCAGCCATTGGTATCTGATTATGTTCAACATATACGCCAGAGGCATACCTGGCGGGCGCAGCCCCCCGTTGTTGAATATTTTAGACCACAAGCTTGCTGAAATGGGTAGTGGGAATGTTATCCTTTTAGCAGGTGACTTAAATTGTACCATTGAGCCATTGTATGACCCAGGGGACAGCTGGGGTTCGGCCGAGGACGCCGCTTGGGACATTCCTGATTTGATAGTCGATAAAACTGTTAATGCGACCGAGGCGGCAGTGAACTGGATGGCTCTTTGCCTAAATAGGGGATTCCGAGCTTGCAATGGCAGCACAAGATCGGATAAAGGAGCCAACTGTACCTTTGACAACGGCCTAAGGCGGAGCCGTATTGACTATGTTCTGTTAAAACTGGAATATTGGCCCCTATTAGTGGACATGGAAGTAATTCCGCGCCCAGAAAGTGACCATAACCCCTTGTCACTCCTACTAAAACTGCCAGGTATAAAGAGACTGGAGGAGCCTACCACCTCACGGACAGGGGATGTCTTGATAACTAACGATAGGAGGAGGCTGAAATGGTCCAGGGCCGTGGAGGACGAAACTTTATGGGTCAATGTTAATACAGTGGTCAAAAATGTGTGTAATGAAATGTTAAAAATTGATCTGTTGGGGGGTAGTCCGGAAATGGCAAATAATGTTATCAATCTCCATATTAGCTGTTTCGACCAGTTAAAGTCCCTACTCTCTCTCCCTTGTCGGAGTGCTCCCACCAAAGCCAACTCCCACCACCAGAAATGGTATAACAAAAAATGTAGGGAGGCCCATACAGATCTTATCAAAACTATCAAATCTCGAGATATGGGCGCATTTAAAGTAGCCAGGTTACGATACAGAAAAATCCAGTGGGAAGCAAAACGGGAGTGGGAGGACAGGTTCTGGTCGGATCTCTTGGATGCCTCCACTTCGAACAATCCGAAAAAGTTCTGGGATTTAGTCAAGTGGGGGAAGGATCCTGATTCGTGTACCCCCGCAAATCATGTATCTCCAGAAGAGTGGGTAACTTTTTATTCTGCCCAATTCAGTGTTGAAAATCCCAAACCCCTACCAATCTTGGGAAAGGCACCCCCGTTACACATTTACGGGGAGAAACTCATCTTTTCAGAATTAGAGGTTGAGCTTGATCTAGGCTTGACCCTGCGAGGGAAAGCACCCGGTATGGACCTCATCCCCGCGGATCTGTTCAAAGCAAATTCCGCCTTGTGGCTGCCCTATATAACCATGATTGCCAACTCATTAGCTAAAGGAGCCAGTATTCCAAAATCTTGGATGGGGGCCGAGATAATACCAATATTTAAAAAAGGTGACAGGTCTAACCCAGGGAACTACCGCCCGATCAGTCTCATTGACTCCATACAAAAAATCATCGCACGTATGGTCTTGGGACGGGTTCAGGGCTGGATTGAATCTGAGGGCATATTATCTCCCATGCAGGCGGGCTTCAGATCGGGCATAAGCACCATCGACCAGGTTTTTCAGACATTGTCTGATCTACTGGAAAGTGGTCTTGCTCAGTGGCGGTACCATCTTCGCAGCATTCATTGATCTGAAGTCCGCCTTCGATCTTGTGCCAAGGGATAAACTGTGGGGAGTTATGAGAAATTTGGGATTACCATCAGAACTACTTGACCTCATAATTAAATTCCATGAGGATAATTATGCGAGGGTGAGGTGGGGAGGCCAGGGACAAGTGACGGAAACATTTCCCGTAACTAGAGGTGTCCGTCAGGGGTGCGTCCCGGCACCAACACTCTTCCTCCTGTTTATTGATCAAGTCGTGAAATTTTTTTCGGACACCCCCACTGAAGCCCCAATGTTGGCCGGGACAAGATTCCCATTGCTCTTCTTCGCCGATGACACCCTACTCCTCTCCAGAACACGTAGCGGGTTACAGCGGGCGCTGGACCGCTTTGAGGAGTTCTGTGCCATTAACAATCTTGCGGTGAATGTGGGCAGAACAAAGTTTATGGTTTTTACGAGAAACCATCCTGTCCGGAGCTCTGGCTGTTTAATAAAGGAGCAAAAGAGATCCATCACTAAGCGGGTCACCCCAGCTCTCAAGATCTATGACGCCAAAATCAGCACTGCAATCTTATATGGCGCAGATCTCTGGGGCTACATGGACCTCTTAAATCTCTTTAAAACCCAATGTAAGTTCCTACGGAACCTGGTAGGTCTACCACAGTCGTCTCCATCCATTCCTCTCTGCTTGGATCTGGGGTGCCTTCCGATCAATGAGATGGCCAGATTCAGATTGGTGGCCCTGTGGAGGCGAATATGGACCTCCCCTGACCTGTCCTTATTTGCGAAAGAATTAGCAGAAGTCAGGTCAATTGGTGGTTCTGGAAAAATCCCATGGCTCCAAGCGGTAAAAAACATCTTGGTGGACATGGGTTTAGAACAACTCTGGATAGCTCCCTCCACTAGTGCCTTTCCCTCCAAACAAGAGTTTAAAGCATTGTATTGGGCGTCTCTTCGTCAAAACCGAGTTTCGATCTCCAGCCTCACCAGCCTCACGGGCAGGTTCCTTACCTTTAAGTTAGACCTGTCCCGTGAGCCCTATTGGGATGTCATTAATAAACCGCTGGGCAAGAAACTCTACCACCAGTTCAGGGTAGGTGCTTTGCCATTGAACACCTTTGTAAATAAATGGTCCACTGGTGTCTCAGATCTCTGTAAAGGCTGTTCGGGGCAGAAGGAATCAGAGGGCCACTTTCTATTTGCCTGCCCTAGCTACCTGTCACCGCGAACCAAATGGTTAAAACCGCTGTTCTAGCGTCTACCATTTAGAAAATCTGCAGAGGCCATTTGGGCGCTAAAGACTAACACCTCTGAGGTGTTTGTAGAGAGTCTAGCCAAATATCTGGGTTGGGCCTGGATCATTAGGTCAAAACATATGTCAAAGTGGTCAGAGCCCTCCAATACCGACTCATAAGGTGGTATACTCTGTCTACTGTATAAACATACGATTGCACTGATCGCACTTCTTGAACTTTTTGTATGGAACGGTGTCCCATTGATTGTCATGGTTTGTTATGTAATTGTCAATCTTTATGATCTTATCAGGTTTCTTATTTAAGATGTTTAATATTCTTTTTAAATTTCCTTATAAACAACTTATCTTAGGTTTATTAGTATTGTATGGTTTACCTTGCTTAGTTTATTTGAATGTAGTCCTTGTCTAGTAATGTATTGCTTTTTATATTCGAACCTAGTTGTTGTTGTAGTGAGATTTTAATTAACAGCAAACACATCTGCACATGTTTTTCCTTTTGGAAAAAGTTTTCTAAGTTATAGCTTTTATAAATGTACTACAATGTGTCTTTTATGATTTATCAAATCGAAATAAAGACTTGAAACCTGAAAACCTGACAAGAAAAAGGAAACAAAAAGTTAAAATTGAAGAAAAGGGGGCAGGGTAGAAACACCCTGACCCCCTGGGCCTGCTCAGGGGGTCCCACAGGGACCCCTAGGCCCAAAAAAACCGTTTTTAAAAAAATAACTTCTACTGGATTCGCCTTTGGTGCATGAATCTGGAAGAAATTTTTTTAACAAAACGAAGAGTGGTCTTCCCCATTTCGTTTTCTTACAGCCCATGGGTGGGCCAGGTCCCGGGGCAATATGTAACAATGGTGCCCTGGCCCCTGCAGTCCCGGGGACTGCCAGCTCCCCGGGTCTTTATTTATAATATTCAGGGGCACCCGACCCCCTGTAAACCCGGAATCAGCATTATCCAGGGCTTTATTTATATTGTGTGGTGAGGGCATGTGGCCCCCCTGAAGCCCGAGCGACGCCACCTCCCCGAGGCTGTGTGTTTATGAAATTAGCCCCCATGCTGCCCCAAAGACCGCCACCTCCATAGGGCTTTCTAAAAGCAAAAAAGAAAAAATGTGGATGGGGGCATCCTGCCCCCCCGCGCTGCCCCGGGAACCTCCTCACTGGGGAATTCAGTAATTTAAATTCAGACCCCCATCCCAGGGGACCATCCACTCCCCGGGGCTTTAGAAATATGTTTGAAGGGGGCACGCAGCCCCAATCCTGGAGCCGTCCACGGCATTGGGGACCACCAGCCCACCCCCGGGACATTGCAGTTTGCGCCCTGCTTCTGCCATGTTATAGCAAACACTGCTTTGCTTCTTGGAAGCGAGAGCAAGAAACATGCTCTCATTTAAGAAACAAAGCTGAACTGCTTCTGGACAAGGGGAGCTGCAGGTTAGCTGCTCCCATTGCCCAAAAGCAATGCTGCTCCCGCAGGAGGCAGGGAGCTGGCAGTAAGTATGGGCCAATTTGCGCGAAAGGGTACTCGTGGTCCGCGAAATCCGCAAACTTGCGAATTTTTTTATTTTTGCATGTTCGCAGGTTTTTTTTTAAGCACGGCTACAGCGAAGTTACCTATGCGGTCGTACATGGGCGCGGCCATCTTGTTTTCAGTGTTTGCGTTGCGTATTTCCGTTTCCGGGCGCTAGTTGCATGCTCGCGTTGTGCATTTCCTACGTGCGGGGCGCAATTGCATGTTCGTGTCTGTTTTAGCGTGCTCACTGGAAATATCACGCAAACTTACCCACGCGGTCACAATGGGCGCAGCCATCTTGTTTTTCATTCATTGCTATGGTTCTGGGCATGCATTTTTAATCCTTCTTCAATCTTTGTAATCCTTTGTTTGTTTGAACTTTTTAAAATCTTTTTTACTCATTATCTAGCACTCTATTTTTGTACATCTAAATTTTGTGTTTTTTCTACTTTTCGTTACTTTAAAACTATTTTTTTTTAACTCTCTTTACATTTATTTACTTTTTCCCTATTCTTTCCTATTTTATTTTCCTTTAACTGTCAAGGACCATGGCAAAGGCAGTCGGCAAAAACCTGAAGGGGAAGGGTCCCGCACACCATAGCCGGCTCCCTTGCGGGCGCTTAAGGGGGGGGGGGCAGTAATTCGAGGAAGGTGGCTGCACTGGTCTTCTTCATGCAGTGCCACCTCCCCAAGACCATTGCAGCAGGCCCGGTACCGGGTACGGCCACCGGGAGCGCATCACCAGCTATGTGGTAAGGTGTGCCGGGCCATGTATCGGGAGTCTGGGGTCCAGCACACCTACAACCAGGTGACGCACCGGTGGTCAGACATACTGGACCGGGAACATGACCTGCTCGACCTGCTTGGCATGGAGATCCCTGGTTTTGGTGAGTACTAGTAGTTATTTAATCACTACTTTGTTGTCTGCTGCTCTGTGTTATGATATTGCAAATATATTTTTTTTCCGAAGAGCCAGAATGCTGCAGATTACATTGCAGGTAACTTATGTTTCAAAAGCTTCTGTGATTGCAGGTGCTCGCCTGCTCACCGGCGGTGCTACTATGCTTACTTGCTTTCAATTTTGTGATCATTTGGCCTGAGTGATAATGTATGAGTGTACATTACAGAACTGCGTAATGCTAGACACTAGAGATTACATTGCAGGTAAATTATGTTTCAAAAGCTTCTGTGATTGCAGGTGCTCGCCTGCTCATTGGTGGTGCTACTATGCTTACTTGTTTTCAATGTTGTGCTCATTTGGCCTGAGTGATTATGTATGAGTGTACTTTACAGAACTGCATAGTGCTAGACACTGGAGATTACATTGCAGTAAATTATGTTTCAAAAGCTTCTGTGATTGCAGGTGCTCACTTGCTCACTGGCGGGGCTACTATGCTTACTTGTTTTCAATTTTGTGCTCATTTGGCCTGAGTGATTATGTATGAGTGTACTTTACAGAACTGCATAATGCTAGACACTAGAGACTCAAGTCCGGTCCTTCCTTTGTACTCCTGCCACTAAGAAGAGATAGTGGTGGTGGATTGATAGTTTGAGTATATTAGGACTGGTTATTTAGTAGGAAACTTTTTAGTGGTCTGCAATCATGGAGGACTGTGTCTGTCACTTTGCGTGCAGCGGAGTGCTGCTTGCCAGTCCTAGTAGAACCTTTTTGTAGTTGGTTTAGTGAGTTAATTAACTCTCCAAGTAGCAAAACTAATATCCAAGTCGACCATATCAGATAGGTCAATAAATTTAGTGCATTTGTTGTCTGTTTCCCCAAAATAATTTGTTATTGTTGTTTTGAAATGTTTGATTTTGTTGACAACAATCATCCATGTTTGTGTCTTTCTTTCATGTACATCAGCTCCTCCCAGGGGCAAGAGGACAGAGGAGGTAGCGGCGCCGGCGGAGCAGGAAAGCCAGGATCGGTCCGCCGAGGGCTCCTCTGCTAGCTCCAGTAAGTTGTCCTGTTAATATTATCACTAACTTTTACAGCACCTATTTTTTCCAAACGTTCATCATAATTCTATTTTTTCCTAAATCGTCTTTGATCTTCTTGTAGACTGTATCTAAATTCTTATCCTGCCTCTACTATGACTCTTTTATTAGTCTGCCTGTGTAGCTAGCTAAGCTTGCACAGTTGGTAAAAGGTGTTAAAATAAAACTCCTATTCAGCAATAGCTCTAGGCACTGAGTGCAGTCCTCTGAGTTGTCCAAAATGTCTATTGAAGTCTTCTTAATGTTTATGCTTTGACAATTCCCAACTATAAAATGTCAATGGCCACCAAGAACAAGATGCAAGTTTACTTTTTGATTGGATAGGAAGACATACTACTACTGTTGCAGGGACTATTCTGCACAAACAGAACTATGGACAAGAAATAGGGCATTGGTGATATTAGGCGCAGTTAGTCTTTCCACATACCTCAGTCATAACAGAAGTCTCCTTACTGACTAGCTAGTGTGTCAAAGTCATTATTTAGCTCCCGAATGCAGCGATGATCCTCAATGATTAAACAACCCAGAACATAAGATTACAGAGTCAGAGTCCCGACCTCTCAGAGTCACAGACTCATGCTTGCAAATTGCAAACCCTTTTGCTCACTCACTCATGACCAAAAACCACAGTCTATGTAAGTTTTAAAGCTTTATTAAAAGTAAAACAACTAGCTCTGTGTGTACTCTGCATATTACATTTCAATTGTGCATTATATAAAAGCATTTATTAAAATCACCTTCATATAAGATAAACGGTGAACTCTTGAAAACTCAACAGTGGCTGATTTTACACATTAATTGCGGAAGAGCCCTCACCTGGTTGGAACTTAAAGTCTTGGTGGTGATGATGACGACTACGAGTAACATATTGCTCTTGTTCGTAGAAGGGAAGCTTCTGTCTGTTATGAGAAAAAAGGTGCGTGTTAAAAAGCAAGCATTCATGAGTTGTGCCAAAAAGTGTACCATGGTATGGCTAAGCATAAATAAAAAACACCCTCCCCTTACGAAAGGGGAATTTTCATTTTAGACTAGAGAGTCACAAATAATTAAATTTGTTTATTTAGTAACATATTTTTTCATTCCTAGACAAAATAGAGAGTGGTGTATATGGCATCTAAGACAGTCACCCTCGACTTCGCATTAGCAATAGCATTAGCGGCGGGAGTTGACGAGTAACCAATGGCCTCTAAATTTGACTTCAATTCAGCTGTGAAAGTTTTATTGAGAAGCCAAGTCAGATCAGAGATGAACTCGATGGATGGGATGAACGAAAAGTCAAAGAAGGGTCTAAGGAAGGACAAGCGAGTTAAATTAATGACTGGCAAAGAATGATACGTGTTTTTAAATGCAGGCACAGGTGCCTGGGAATCTGATGCATGGCCGGTTGGAGGCTGAAGCAAGGATGGGTGGAAGGAGAAAGAAAAGAGGACTGCCAGGGTGGGTGAAACAGAAACTGTATGTGTGCGCAATATATCCTTTGGTTCAAATTCAAATGCAAGTCAAGCATGGATGCATGGCTGGCGGTTTACAAAATAAAATAAAAAGGATGTTTTTCGGTGAGAAAAAGTAAGGTTTGTCTAGTTGAGACATTAAGAAGAATGATTGACATTTACTTTGAATGGATGGATGCAGGGATGGTATCCTCCTCATAGATAGCATAGGTGTATGAAGACAGAGTAGATGGTCACTGGATGAAGAGTGTTACTTTGAAGAGCATGTAACAACGCACGTCGGTGCCAGGGTAGCAAAGCTGAGGAACGTAGAAGTTGTAATTTTTCAGAATACTCCCTTGACTAACATTAGTTTGTAAGCACAGCATATATTGTGTATCTATATTGTATAGTTCACATTATCAAGTCAAGTCACAACTCACAAGTGCCTTCCTTTGGCAATTACGGGGACCACTCACTACCTCTGTTAATAATTTATTTTCAACTGTCATTTTATGTGTGGCCTATGGGTGTTCACTCGATCAATAAAAACAAAGCACCTAAAGTCATCACTTATATAAGCAAATATCCTGTGAAGGGATAGATGATCATATTATTTCTCTTCTTCATTTTCCTTTTGTATTAGTAGTCAGGGACAGGGCAGGGTGAAACTTAAATTAATTGAGCAGTAGCCCTTGTAACAGAGTATGGCCAGTGCCACCCGTAATAGAAAAGTAAGAGCTTCACCACCTGCATGCACTGGACTGGTAACAGTAACGCAAGTCTGCGCCATCATGGCTTGCATCTGTTTTTCTTGGGTGCAAGCTGACTGCGCTCTCATTATGCCGTCTTCCACAAGTTTACGTACTAATTTAGCTAAACAAGAGAGAAGAAGAAGACTGGTGTTCTGTCTGAGTCTAATGTAGTGAGTCCATATAGTGCTAGCAGAATTCCTGAAACTCCCACTAATGTTAGAGCAGAGGCCGACGAAGTGGGAGGTTAGATAGATAGATGCCACAAATGCTATGTACTGTTCTGGCAAGTTGGTAGTGCTACTGTGATACAACTTTCTGTTGAATTATTTTGTGGTAATCTTAAAAAGTATTGGTTACAGTATGTTTTTCTTTCTTCATATAGATACTCCTTCTAAACTAACAAGGAAGGAGTTGGCTATCCGGGCCCGGCAATGGAAGCTGGAGGCAATTGTCGCCAAATATCGGCGGCTGGTGGCCCAGGAGGAGGAGGATGACTCGCAGTTGCAGTCAACATCCACGACAGCTGCATCCTCCTCTGCTGCCCCTGCGACATAAAGTCTGCGCAATCCTCCAGCAGTACGGCACTGTGGTCCGGCAGCCACCCGCCACCGCCGAGCAGCAAAAACAACAGCTGCCCCCACAGTTCCTGCCAGGCGCGTATGCACTGTTTGACTCTGCGAGTGGCCTACCTTGAGCAGGAGGTGGCCAGGCAGAAAGCTCTGCTTAAAGACCTCCGGAGAGAGCTGCGTGACCACCTGGCCACAGGAGGATACCGCCGGCGAAAGTAGAGAGACTGTCCCTTGCCCCTTTTTTAAAGACTTTTGAGGGGTGGGAATTGGGCGTTGGGGTTTTTGGACTTTTGGGGACATTTGATTTCATGGACATTGGTTGGGGTTAGGGAGGGGGGTGGGTCGGGTCTTGCGGGATAGTTTATTTTTGTTCGGGATCAAAATAAATATTTATTTTCTACTTAAACATAGCATACACGTTTTTTACTGTTTTGTGGGGGAGGCGGGGGTTAACTGTACGTTTGTTTTCCTGAAACTTAACTGGCTGCTTGATCCAAATTGTCTAAGTAATCGCCCACATTTGTACAAAAGTGCCACTGACAGAGTTAGTGAATTCAATTGTCCTACTACTTTACTAGTACTACCGTCAGTCTCTCCTCTCCTCCTACTCCATTATTCTTCCTCCCCCAAAATGCTTATCTTACCTGTGATTCGTGTTTGAGAATAGGGCTAGGCACAGGGCTGGCTGCATTGCAAATGGCGATTAAGGTTGGCTATGGAATCCTGGATGGATGAAATGTCATCGTTGTGGTGGTAGTAGTAGTGGTACACACTGGCAGTAGCAGCATATGAAAAAAAAGGAAATGAAACATTGAGTGGCCTGAGAGGAGCATTAGAACAGTATGATAGATAATACAGTACACAAGAACAGTGCCATAAATTGTAGCCTAAGCAATGCTAAAGTATTCCATCAAAAGTTAACCACTAGTTGCGTGGAGTATGGCAACTACAAGAAATAGTACTGAAGAACACAGCAGCGTAAGCATTCGTCACGTGTAGGAGGAGGATGTTGCTGATGATGAATCCACTCGATGACGCACATGAAATTCTGATTTCATTTTCAAATACTCATGGGTGTGTGTCAAGCAGAATAAGAATATATCCTCGGATTCCTTGACCTGCCTTGAAATTGAATTTCTGTTGCTTTGACTTTATCCTCCCCAGAAAGTGTGTGGAATTATTGTTGTCATTGTCACACCTCAATGAAAACCACACAGCCCGGGGGAAGAGGGTTAGGGTTTGAAAATTGGATGGGAATGGGGGTTTTTGGGAAAGTTTTGTGGAGAGAGAACAAAAACACAGCATGGAAAAACAACAAATGAAGAAAAAGAAATCTTTGGATACGACGATATCCATAAATCTTTTCAGGGACATAAAGGAAGTGCATGCATGAAGTTGTTTGCTAAATGGATGGTTAGGTTACTGAAAAGTAGTACTTACTACAACTTACTAACTATGAATACACAATTTGACAGTACAGGGCTGCAGTAATTACTCAATTTCACTTGCCTATCTGCCCTCAGAGAGAATAAACACTTATTAGTACATTAAATTAGTTTTAAAAATAGCAAAGATATTTATCAAATAGCAGTAGGGATGAATTTGGAGCAGAGAGCAAACGCACAGAGTCGCACTCATAGAAGTTCACAACAATAACATTATTTAAAAGATAAGGACAAGTGAAGAGGATACATATGAATGAATGAATGAATGAATGAATGAATGAATGAATTTTATTGTTTGGTTACTCAAAACCATTACATTAAAACCAAGGTACAAAAATTACAAAAGTTTTTTAAAAAACAGAGTAGGCATCTTTTTTTAAGGCAAGTCTATGTAATTAAAATCTGAGAACTTGTGGGCTGAAAAGAGTAAAGTCCAAAGTCTTACAGGCCAGCATGCCTCGGCTAAGTCTCTGGTCTTTTTAGCTCGAGAAGGCCATCAGCTTAGTGCGAGTCTGTTGAATGAATTTGCCAAATATGGCCATCTGTTTTACTGAGTTCAATGTGTATAATTGAAGAACCGCCTCCTTTGCGGTGCGCGTCCCCAGCTGTAAGATGATGGGTCTAAGATAAAGGCTGCGAGCTGTGCGCAGGGCCGGGCAGCAAAGTAGGAGGTGGACCAGAGACTCCCGTTTGTATTTACAGAGCCTACATTCCTTGGTCACTGAACCTGCCCGTTCGGTGGTGTATAATCCTGTAAGGGGCAGGGGATGTAATCTGTAGGCTAAAATCTTGTGTAGGGCTGGGCGGCCCACTGCCTGCGTGAGATGGAGTTTAGAGTAGTACACTATATGCGGCAGACTTTGGGACTCGTGGAGGCCTCTTTTTGCCAGTGACTCCAAATCCGATGCGCGAGAGCAGATGCGGACTTGTTTTTTGATTGCATTTTTTCATGGCAGAATAATTCACTAGCTCAGAGCCCCAATTTTCCATAGCTAAGTTAAGGAGATCCTTTGCCGCTGTGAGAGTCGCTGACCAAGCGTTCCCAGGTTCCAGGTTGATGTTTTTTAGGACTGCCTTCAATGTCTTCTCGTTTGCCGCTGTTGTAAGGCAGTAGTATTTGCTCAAGGCAGCCATCTCTTCCATCTTTTTTTGGTTCAGGGAAAATTCTAGTCGTACATGAATGTTTCTAGTGCACGCAGGGAGATGGAATAGTCTCTTATATGCGCTATAGTTGATCTTTTTCAGGTCTTTGTTTAGTTTTCCGGGGAATGCTTGTTGGCGTAATTAAGGGCTGGCATTAGTTTTGCCTTTAGTACTCTTTGGATGGCCATTGTGGTGGGACTGTGTAAGGTGGCTTGTAATTTGCAAAGGGCATAGGCGATTGTTTTCCCTTTGCATTGAGTTTTCCTTAGATGTGTACCAGGTAGCCCCGGTTCATGGTACCAGACGCCCAGGTAGTTGTATTGCTGCGTGCCCCCCAGGATCAAGTGACCTAGCCTCCAGTTGGCTAGTTTTTTTTTTGGGATAGTGCCCGAAGATTACAATTTTTGATTTGGATGGGTTGGCCACCAGCCTATTATTATCGTTGTATATTGCCAAGGCCGTCAGCGCCTTTTGTAGGCCTATTTTGGTATGATCCAGAAGAACCAAATCATCGGCGTATTGCATAAACTGGATTTTAGTGCCCCCGATCCTTGGTGTAGCTAAAGCTGCTCCGGTCAAGGCTTGGTCCATGTGTGCTGTGTATAAATTAAACAGCAGCGGTGCTAAATCGCGCCCCTGCTTTAAACCTCGGTCCGTTTCAATCTTCTCTGATGCGACGTTACTCGAGAGTTTGATTCTGACACACGTGCATTGATACAGTGACTGAATTGCTTTCAGCAGGGCAGGGTTGATGTTCCAAAGTGGCAGCTTCTTCCAGAGAATTGCGAGGTCTACCCCGTCGAACGCTGCAGAGTAGTTGATGAAGCAAGCGAATAGGGGGGGACTTTTGCGCGACCATGGTTGATGGGCTGGATAAGAAAGTGCTGTTATATTGTCCACGGTTAAAGACCCGGGTCTAAATCCTGTTTGGAAGAGGGGCAAAAGTCCTTCTGTGCTTGCCCAATTTGCTAGGTTCACCAGGATGGTGCTCGCGTAGGCCTTGCCCTCGATGTCCAGAAGGGCAATCATGCGATAATTGGACGGATCTGATTTAGGCCCTTTCTTGTGCATTGGGTGCAGAAGCGACCCTCTGCAGGAGTCTGGGACGTCCCCCTAGAGCCAGCATTCGGTATATAGGTGGGTCAGATTTTCAGACCAAAATTCTACATTTGCCTTGAACAAGGAGCCAGGGAGGCCATTAGGACCCGGTGCACCATTTTGTCAGATTTTTTTTAGGATTTTAGATACTAAGAATTTTCCAGGAGCGGCCTTCATATCAGTGGTAAGGTCTAGATCTTCCATTTCTGCGACTGTTTTTTTAAGTGAGGTCTGATTGTATCCTCTTTGTATAAGGCTTTAACGTGGGCGACCCAGGTATGTGCGTCGAGGGAGTTCTCTCTGTGGTTTTTTCCTCGAGTTATGTTGTTTAAGTAGCTCCAAAACTCTTGCGATTTGCAAGGTCTCAGTAAAACCAAAGATTTTCAGCCATTGTCCCTCGCAATATTCGCATTTCTCAGCCCACACTTTCTTTGGATGTCTTTTTGCTGCTTCTTGTAGTAGTTTTTTGTCCGGTACTGTGCCATTTTTCCGGTATGCTTTTCGTTTTGCGCTCAGATGTTTGGCGGTTTCTTTGATTGCCGGAAGAAATCCAAGTGTAGATGGTGGATGCCAGCGATTTGTGCTTGCTGTGTCTCCTCGAAGTCGAGATGCTAAGTTCTCAGCAGTTCTATCCCATTCTTCTATTGCGCCCTTCTTATGGGGGCTCGGTGGCCAGCATGCCCAAGTATTTGTCCATTCGTTGAGCTTGGTGATTGATACCGTCCCCCATTTGATTCTTCTAGGTAGCTTTAGCAATTCGTCACCGTTTGGGGCCCCAATGCGTTGTATCCTATGCCAAATTTCTGCAGTCAGATTCAGTGTGAGTGTTAAGGCAGCATGATCGCTTTCGTTTCGCTGATGCACTGTGTAATCTGACATCAAAGGTTGTAGTTTGTCAGTTAAAATGATATAGTCAATCGTTGTTTGATTATTGTATGTGGGGGCGAATAAAGCCCCGGGTTTGTTCTTTAAGTGGACAGAGTGAGCTGTTGTCAGGTTGTAAGATCTTATTAAGGCGTTCAATGCATTACTGGCCCCATGGTGATGACTTTGTGTATGTTGAGGTCACCAAGAATAATACAGTCCAGTAGAGGATATTGTAATAGCAGGGCTTCTAGCTGGTTTGTTAGCATGGGCAAGTTGTCCTTAGCTGTAGATCCTTGCGAATTGTGGTAAATGTTGATTACCAGAATTGCAAGTGGCCCGTTGGTCAAATAGAGGCCTTTCACAATGCCCGCCAGGAACATATTTGATAAGTTTTTTATTTCCGTAAATTGAAGGTTCAGTGAGTGCTTGATGTAAATGGATATCCCACCTGAAGGTCTTTCAAATATATTGGTCTTTGTATCTGGTTTACCATATTCTGCATATCCTCTTATTGAAATCTGTTTTATCACCCAAGTTTCTTGTATGCAGATTATGTTCGCCTCTTCCAGGAATGTCACTGCGGCGTGATTTTGCAACAACTTTATAACTCCTGCAACGTTCCAGGTCATGATGTTCAATCTGCTGGTAAACGAGGTTCAGTTTGAGTGATTCTCCTGGCCATTTATCGACGGGTGATGGATTTGGTCCTTGTTTTTGGGTGGGAAAGTGAATAGGATACTGTAACTGTATGTTGTAGTTGTCCTGTTCAATTTTGGAAGTTGCATGCATCCAGCCATTCCTCTTATTCGCGGTACTCCTCCATTCCATCTGACGCTCCTTCGATCAATCTTGGTGACCACACTCTCCACTGCCTACCTGGCGGATGCAGAATTACGAATTGCTATGGTAAGCCTGAGGTAATGTTATTCCCATCGCACAGGGTAAAAGCCGGCCTGTAATTGTCGATGGAAAAACAGGAAAGGATATTAAAACACCCCAGAGGAAAAATATAAGGTACGGTGTGCAGTGCAAAAATAACACTTTCACTTTCAGAGGCAACAGTATTACATACAAGCATCATTTCTAAAGTGCGTACTCTGAGTCTCCTTTTCAAGGATAATAATTAGCACACAGCAGGCCAGGGCCATGCAGACGGTCAAGGCAGGCACCACTGAGTGAACCAACCTCCATGTAGCATACCTCTTTGACACAAACAGACAAAGCAGATCTAATTGTATACAGCAAGCCACATTGCCGCAATTTTACATGAACTGCTGTCTGGACTCTGGCATAACAACACTACACTGGCTCGACCACTCCATACCACGACAAGACAGACATGTAGTTCTGCTGTGTTTGTTGTTGACTTGTTTACCTGTTTGCCACTCACAAAATGGCCATAGTTCTTCTGTAAACAGACGATGATGATCCATCCATCCCAGTGAGTGACTGTAAAGATATTATGTAACTTTGATCATCAAGACTCATCATCATCATCATGGTATCGGCAAACTCAATGTGGTTCATGCAGTCACAGTCTACACACAGTGAGTCCAAGGAAATTTTCCATATTAAAAAATGCAATGTAGTGGCCCCTGCAGTAGAAGTACAATTTGTATTAAACAAGGTAAAAACAGAGTAGACTTGAGTTACATTTAGTGTGTAAAATATTAAATAATAACAGAACACATATGATTCATTTCATGCACAACAAACCAACAGCAATTGCTTTCATCAGAGCCAGACAGCCAGTGTTGTCCTCTATGCATGCCATCTCATCCTTCATTACCTGTTACACTTTTTGTCAGCATTTTATTCTTAAGTGAAGGGCCCCAGGGCAGACTCTTGTGTCAATTTCAGAAGTAACAGTCAGCATAGCGACAGTTTCTTGATTATGCGTAATCCGGCAATCTGCCGTGAGGGAAACAAATGGATAGGGGGAGTCTGGAGAAGGAGGATAAAGGAGCATGACTGAGTTGTGAACTTAAGGAATGCAGACAGAGTCAACTTCAATATGGAAATAAGACGAAGACAGTGCTGCTGATGAATTTGTTGTGATTAGAGTTTTGTTGTGCTCAAAGTTGCAAAACATAGAAAGACACACGGAAATAAAAGTGAATAAGGATGAAAAAATGTAAGTATTTCAAGCCTAGGTGTCAGGGAAGTAGAGCTCGTCCTCAAACTCTGTGAATTGAACCTGGAGTAGGTCAGCTAACAAAGAAGAACTTCTGTCACCTAAGTCCACATATTGTGTAATCTGTTGGTATGAAGTTCTGATTCATCTTGATCAGTGTTAACCTCTCCACATTTTTGGGCAAGAGGCGGGTTCTTTTTGAAGTTACAATGGCACCAGCAGCGCTGAAAACACGTTCACAAGACACGCTTGCGAGTGGGCAAACCAAATAATTTATAGCCAGCCTGGTGATCAGTGGCCATTTAGGCATTTTCCCATACCAATACACCAATGGGTTCTGATCAAAGAAGACCTCTGTTGGGTCATCCAGATAGGCCTGCACCAACCACTCAAGGTCCTCCATGGGTGCTCCACTTTGCGTACCATCTGTTGCCTTTGCATCAACACTGGAACGAGCAAACCCATGATGAGTTATCCAATCCGCTTCCGACAATATTATGGATGGCCTGGTGCAGGTGATGATGATGATATGGTTGCTGCTGTCGGTAACGGCTGTGAGGGAAAGTGACTGCCTTTGGCCACAGAAGTGGACCTTGACGCCGGATGGCCTGCTGCTTCAGTAGTACTTGTGGTGGTTCCTTCAATTTCCTGCCGCTCTTTTTTTTAACTGAGTGGCTGACAGAGCTAGCTAATGTTAGTACTTGGAAACATCTGCTTCAGAAAAAGGAATGAATGTATTGCTGGCTAGTGCCTTTTGTCTAGTGGATCCAGAATAGTGGCAAAAATGTAATGTTGTTTTGAATGTATTGCTTTAAGCCTTTCATTGTCAACTAGGCAGCTTAATAGGCTCTCCGCCAACTGATATGCGTCTTGTTTTTCAGCATCAACTTGGAACGTTGAAGACACCGCCTTCAGTTGGTGCTCTAGCATGCGCAACAATGGGATAGCTTTGCCCAAAGTACAGTCCTCCCTGCTGACTTCATGCGAGAACACCTCAAAAGGATGAAGCATGTCTGTCAGGCTTTTAACTAGGTCCCATTCATCCACCTCTAGCCTCATATCTTTCATAAAAGCACCCTAAGCGTTAAAGACGTACTGATTGATTACCAAGTACTGCTCAAACAGACGCTCAAGCATGTAGAAGATTAAATTCCAACGTCTTGCCACCTCCTAGATGAGTCCTCTGACTGGCACTCTACGGTTACGTTGAATGATCCTCAGTTGCTTCCGGGCCTTAAAAGAATGGCTGAAATGTGTTCAGATTCTTCGGCAGGTGGTCAGTAACTTGCAAACTGTGTTTTCTTTTTTCAAGAAATCTTGAACAACAATGTTAATACTGTGCGCCAAACACGGCACTCTGAAATAGCCACCATCAAACATGTATTTGAGGGGGATGATGAGTGTGTTAGACGTTACATCTTAGTATCCTTAGGCTCAATCCTTTTTTGTATAAACAGAATCAAGAGAGTCCTTGCTTTGTAGAAGAGTTGCTCTTTATTTGTGTAGATAAAAGCGTGGACAGCCGACACGTGTTTCGCCCCTGTGGCGAATTGCGCCAGGGCTTTTTCAAGGCTATTTACAATGTTATTGGTTCTGTACACTTCCTTATTTTATACACAATATTTTTCAACATCAAATCCGGTTTTAACATTTTTTAGGGGTTGAATCCCTGGCGTGCTCTTGAAAGTCTCTCGTTTCTTCTACCGCTTTCACGAACCTCTGTGGACCACCTCCCTTCTGTAGAAACCACCATCAAACATGGCCTTAACTATATTACTGCAATTATCCGTGGAAACATAACCAAACATGCGCTTTCTTGGATGCAGCCGTTCAAAGACCTTACTATTCAAAATGTTTACTGCAGTATGAGATTTCTTCATGGCAAACATGGCTACTGTTGCATGTTTCCGAGTAGCTTGAAAAATTGTGACACTGTCAACACATGTAGCTATCTTCTCTCTAACCCCCCCAAAAGAGACCCAATGTGCAATGATGCACATGTAATCAACGGCTTGGCAACTGGTCCACATGTCTGTTATCAGGTGGATAGTGTGAACAGCACTCTTCTTCAAAGCTTCCTCAATCCCTTCCAGCACATCGTTATGTAGTGCTGGAAACGCAACTCTGGCAAAATAGGACCGTCTAGGAACCTTCCATTTAGGGCAGACTGCTGCCACACATTCTAGAAAACCCACCCCTTCCACGAAAGAAAAAGGGAGAAGGTCCAGGGCTAACATTTTCGCCAGCATTGTTTTATTCAGACTTGCCGTTGGATGGTTGCTTTCAAATGGCGCCTCCGACCAAAACATGCTTTTAATGCTGGTCTGGACCGTTTTCATATGTGATGAGGATCCAGACTTCTTCAACTCAGTTAGGCTCATTGATGTACTTTTTCTCATTGGTGTCTCTACCAGACTACTGTGCCTCCTAGATGTTGCTGGGGTAGAGGAGGGTGTGGGCGCTACCACTGCAGTGGTGCAGCCAGGGGTACTGTGTGTACCAGAATAAATGTCTCTTGGTTCTTCACCTCCCCCCTGTATGATCAGCTCCTCGTCATCAGATGCAATATCAATCGATACATTTGGATTTGTACTTTGGGTTTCCGGATGTTACTTAGGTGCGCCTCCCACTGGATAATGTGGTGTTTTTGGAGATGACCTCTGGCCTTCGGAACCATAGTTGGTACTAAGCTCACCTCGACTAATTACTTGTTCACAAATGGAACAAATGACTAGGTTTTCCACCTTTTTGCTAATACTAAAGAAGTCCCAAACTGGGGACTGGAGATTTCTGGTGGTGGTGGAGGCGCTACTTTCAATGCCAGGTTTAAGTGGAGGATGGGCGTGGCAGAATCTGACACTCTTGTGCACTTACAGCACCACTACTTGAGGTAATGGAGGTCGAGCTGGATGGAGGTCCCTGCCGGCCCTTTTAACGAGAAAATATGGAAGCTGTAGGTCGTGTTGGTATAGTAGTTACCTGTGTTGGTGGTGGTACCAGTGGTGCCACGTCGCACAAATCCTGCACAGCAGCATTTCGGGATAGGGTAAAAATCTCTGTCTGCTGCATGCCCGCTGGGCTGGAGTGACGACTGTGATGACTGGGTCGTCATCGTCAGACTGTTCATCAGCAGCAGAATACACCACTTCTACTTCTTTTTCGTCATTACCCATAACTGAAAGCCTTGCGGGAACCTTCCTTTTAACTAGCTTTGTCGGCTCATGGTGTGCCTCCCTCTCAGACTGCATTCATGGGTGCCAATCAAAATCTACATCATCATATAGAAGGGGGCTTGAAGAAGAACTTGTACTAGCCCTCCTTGACCTTTTCCTGTGCTGGGGATCTGGAAGACAATGGATAATCAGTAAGAGTGGCTTGCTCGGCTGATATCTCCGCATGAATCTCGATTTCCTGATGTGCCCCTACTTCTGGAGAAACAAGCATTGTGGGCAGTTGTGCCTCTCCATGTGCCTCTCCATGTGCCTCTCCATGCGCCTCTACTTGCGCCTCTAATTATGCCTCTACTTGCTCCTCCTCATGCACCTCTCCTTGCGCCACTCCTTGCGCCACTCCTCGCGCCACTCCTTGCGCCTCTCCTTGTTGCACCTATGGTTGTTGTTGCGGCTCTGGTTGAACATTCGCCAGATGAGTTACACCCTGCATTGATTGGATACTATTTTGCGATGAGTCAACGCCAACATCACTGGTCGATGGTGAAAGAGCAATTAAAGTGGCTGCCTCTGCGGCACTCATGGGCATGGGCCTAACTTGGCGTGGTGGCACTGAGGTCAATGAAGCTGAGGTGCTGCTCCCAGCTTGGTCCCCGGCCGACACAGCTGCTGCTGGCGTAGTTTTTTTTTCCCCAAAAAAGTGTCTGTTCACACACCCGTCTCCTTGGTAAGTGGTGCTACTTGCTTCTTCGGCTCCTTCTTACTGGCAGTGGAACTGGCAACTTTCATGGTAGAGGAGCTATGGCCAGCTTTCTTTGGGCCCATTTTCTTCAGATGTCAGAACAGCAGGACGCAGTTGCACGAGTTGCAGAGTTGTCTGTGGCCACATGTGACGTCACGTGACGTTGTGCACACACCACAGCAGGACTTCTTCCTGGCACTACAACAAGTGATGATGATAAGGATGATTCCTGGTTCTTCTCAGTCTTTGTGCACCTAAAAGCAAAGGAAGCCAGAGGAACATCAGTTAAATATACAATGCATATGTTGTGCTTCAATTAATATTTGCAAATAGGCATTTATTATTATTAACACACCACACCCAAAAACGGAAAGACACAAAATAAGAATTGCAATTCTAATCCAAAATGGATGTTTAAATAATAGAAGAGAGACCTCACAGAAAGACTTTGTCCATGCACCACTGAGTACCCCTGGGCATAATGGATGAAAGCAAGGCAGACTGGGTGCAGGCCTATGGCACAAAGCACACTGCCTGGCATCAAAATGGCCCCTGAACCCCCACCCACATGGCCAGACCCTGGACCCGGCCTCAAAATGCCCCCCACCCACATGGCCAGGCGCTGGACCAAGCCCCAACAACACCCAAAAAATCGAAATACACACAAAAATCACCCCAATCCAATGCCATCCATGCCTTAAATGATATTTAAATTCAAGAGACCCCACAGAAAGTCTTTGTCCATGCACCACTGAGTACCCCTGGGCATAATTGATGAAAGCAAGGCAGACTGGGTGAAGGCCTATGGCACAAAGCACACTGCCTGGCTTCAAAATGGCCCCTAGACACCACCAAAATATAAGGTCCTGGACCAGGCCTCAAAATGGCCCCCATCCATATGGCAAGGCCCTGGACCAGGCCCCAAAAACACCCCAAATATCAAAATACAAACAAAAATCACCCTAATCCAATGCCGTCCATGCCCTAAATGATGTTTAAATTCAACAAAACTCACAGAAACAGTTGTATCATGCACCTATGACTAACCATGGGCCTACTGGTGGCTACCCACAATATATTTGTTAAAAAGTTGTGAAAAAGTTTATAAATTCTATTTGCAGCAACTGCAATGCCCCAAACAAACAAAACAAACTTACTTGTAAAATCTCAACTCCAAAAGTGATCCAAACGAAAAGTCCTCAAACACAAATATCCAGCAGCAGCCACAAAGAGTAATCCTTTCAACTCCAGATCCAAATGAAAAGTGACCAGGATATGGACAAAGCACTGGGAGGAGCACGCTGGACAGGAACAGGAAGTTGAAGACTCTGGGGCTCTTCTTTCATCCGAACGCCCCAAAAATACACGCCTTGCACTAAAAAGTGCAGCCAAATGTCAATCTTAGGAGTTATTCTGATCCAAATCATCAATTTCAGAAGGTTTATGCTGCAGCGATAGATTTCTTGTGCAGAATTGCAAATTTAGCGATTTCTGGAAACCGAGATGTTCAAATCTCCCGCCGGATGTCAGCTTCGTGGCGTATCTACGTGTTCGCAATTGTTTACTCCTGCGATGCGTGATCACGGGCCCTTATGGCGTATTCGCATTCTGAAAGTCTCGCATTGCAAGATGGTGGGACTCCATGACGTACTCGTGATCAAATAGTCTCGCACGATTACGCCATGACGTACTCGCGGTCGAAAAGTCTTGCGTGGTCACGCAGCAAGATCAAAAATTGCGCAGCGCACTCAAACCGAGAGGAAAACAACTCGGCAAACTCAGAATCACGGTAAGTCAACGCCGCACGTGCGAGCTTTTATTTTTGAAGCGCAACCAAGCAAAATAAATCCGCCAACTTGTGAATTTCACATTTTTTGACATTTTCGGGCGTTCGTGGACCGCGAAATTGCCAAAAATTTGCTAATTCCGCGAACCGACTGGATTTTCAACCCATGCTTACCTTAGCTGGCAGGGACCGTGGGGGCATTGTGGCTCCCCTGCGGTCCCCAACGTGAGGGACGGCCCTAGGGGATGGCGTCCCAAGGGCAAGACCTGGGGAAGGGGCCGCATGGCCCCCCTCCCGTAAGTAATGAAAAAAAAAACAGGCCAGGCCCTAGAGGATGGGGTTGCTTTGTTCAGAAGTGGCCCATGGAAGAGAGACCACACGGCCCCCCTCCCCTAAAAAGTAAATAAATAAAACAAAAGGCCAGGCCCCCCTTCTAAAAATATCATAGGTAAAGAAAAACTGGCATCTCGACTGAGGCCCTGCTCCCTCCCTGCACCACTCTGCAAATTCGCCTCCTGGCACGTTCTTCGTTTACAGATTGAGTCCCCTCGAATCCTAAGGGTCCATAGGGGCCAACTAGCCCACAAGGTACCTCCGGTAAGCCCCACACAATAGGATTGCTGAGAGGTGGTCTGAGGCCACACCCTTTCTACACCACTCTGCAAACGTGCCTCTTGGCACACTGCTGGTGGGATGATGAGGTCTCTTTGTGTCCTGAGGACATCAGGACTGAAGTGGACTTCATCACCCGAGCAGCATTGTGCCAGGTGGTGCATTTGCAGAGTGGTGTAAAAAGGGTGTGTGGCCTCAGACCACTCTCAGCAATCCAGCTGTGTAGGGTTTACTGCAGGTAACAGGACGGCTAGGTGCCCCCAGGGACCTGAGGTTCCGTGACGATTTGAACCCGTGTTTTCAACATTGTCGTAAATACATAATTTTGGTATCGGTGAACCGCAAATGATCCATTTAGCATATCCTGGTGTTTTCGCTATGCTACGAGCAAGAGCACTCTTGTTATGAGCACATTTCTGATCTACCCATGGCATCCATCTTAGATCACGGAAGCCATTTTGTATTTCTTGCCCTCACATAGACAATGGACACACAGTGACCTCTTTCACTTAAGGACACGTAAGCTTTAGCCGGAGATTCACCTTGCTAGTGACACGTGTACCTTAGAACAGAACACGCCATGGCTACATGACTCGACAGAAGTTGCCTCCTCTGCCTGAGGCCAGTCCTGCTATACTGGTTCTCGTGTTCGTTGGCCTGATCATGATTAGGCGGCCGAAGCTGGTAGCCTTGCCCATTTACGACCCACAAACATCTCTTATCCTGCTTTTCTATCTTCTGCACCTGGCTCTGCTCCTTTCCTTCTGGGCCTTTATTAGGGGGAGGTAACGAAATTTACGATGAGGCGGTCCGGGTCTTGAATGAAAAGTTGACACAAGATTATGATGGAACAGTGGGAACCCCTCATTCGTAATGTTTTGACATCAGATATTGTTGACGATTCCTGTGCAACGCCAAATATTTATTGTTTAATATACAAAGGTTTAGGAATGTACTAACATGTAAAGAATTTGCCCGAAGCCCAATATTTGGTATATAAGGAGCAACCCTCTTTGTACAAATCGAACAGGCTCCTAGAATCTGCCGTGTGTAGTTTCTGTGACTTCTGTGTCCCTGCAGTAATAAACCTTTGGTCTTTGACGCCACCATCGAGAAGCCCGTGTTTCTGTTTATTTGTGCACCGAGACAGGTAGAACTCCGGGGTCTTCGGGTGTTATCCCTGACACCTCTGGACGGAACCAAAAAGTCCAGAACTCCAATTGGCGCCCATCGTTGGGCGACGTCATTCGGTACCGGTCCAAAAGCCTGAAGAGTTCGAGAAGCTTCGTGAGAAGATTCCTGAGGGAGGCGCCCCACTTCATCGATCCCGGCATATCGCAAAAGTGGCCCGACGATCTCTTCCACAAGGGTTCCCGTTCGGACGGCTGCAGTGGTCCGTTGCCTTGACCGTCGCCCTGTCTTGGACCCGAGGTGCAGTCCTTAGTACGGCGAGACGTGACGGGTTTCTCCTTGGTGACGTCTTCAGTGCCTCAGTTAAGTATTAAGTGGTTGCTAGTTGGTTATCTCGTAAGGGTTGTTCCTGTTAGGGTAAAATCCTTTTTAGTTCTTGGTTTGGTTTGGTTTCGTAAGATTATCACTGGTTGTACTAGTTACGATAATCATTTGGTTTAGTTTTGGGTATCGATACATTTGTTCGCTTTGGTAGGCCTAAGGTCTTGGTTCGAGTGCGCACCTTTGTTTGTGTTTTTTTGTCTGTTCTGTGGTCCGGATTATAAAATGGTAAGTCGGAAAAATTGTATGTTGTCGTGTTTTGGTTGCAAAAGTGATTCCCGGTTGGAGGACTCATGTCTGGTTCCTCCGATTGGAACTCCTCTTTATGATCTGTATTGTAAGTTTGGAGTGGGTCCTATATCTTATAATGAGGTGTGGGTCCGATATACGGAGAAAGACGGTGTCCTTAGTTGGCCACTGCATGGTAGTTTTGAACCCCAAGTTATTGATAATTTAGAAATGAAATTGTTCAAGAAGAAAGCCCGGCCGGCAATGTTTGATTCTCTTCGTTAATGGTGAAAAGAATCTAAACAGAGAGAAATTAAAAAGTTGAAGAAAGAACAGAAAGAGCAAGAGTTGACTTTAGAACAGTCTGCTAAGCAGCTGCAACTCAACGAGTCTGAGAAAGCAATGGAGGTGGCCAATAGAGAGCGTAATTTAGCGATAGACAAGTGCTATCCTGCCTTGCCATCGAGTACAGCTAAGATAGTAGAGGACCCCGAAATTGATCCTCTGTTGTCTTACTTGTTACGGTCACCCCCACCGTATGCACAGGGTGCTACGGCTCCACCTTTACCGGTTGCTGGACAGCCTGGTATTCCTGCTCCTGCTCCTCTGAATCAAGCTCCTGTACCTCCTGTGGTCAATGTTAATGTTCCTACGGCACCCCCTCTTCCAGGGTTGCCGGCTTCTTTACCTATACCTGTATCGCTTACACCTGCTGTTTCACAGGCTACTTTGCCTGTTACCCCTACTGTTCCTGTGCTATCTGTTCCAACTGCTACTTTATTTTCTGCTTCTGCTAGTGTTATGACTCCACTTTCTGTTCGTCGGAGAATCACTGATTCTGTCTCTAATATTCTATCTCCCTTCTATAAAACTCTAATTAAGACTCCTACCTCTGACTCTGTGCAGAGACGTAGTCAGCTTCCCAGTACTGAAGAACGGGGAATATTAGATTCCACAGCTCTTAGATGGATTTCGAAAAGTGGAAGATATAGTACTAGAGACGTATTAGATACATTTATGCAGTGGAAGGAACCGACACAAAGATATGTATTCGATGAAATGTGCTCTCTTTTGCGTGAGGAACTGGAAGAGGATGACTCTGAATCAAATTTAGAAGAATTAATTAATGTTCAGAAAGAGTTCGCTGCAGGTATGATAGTTGGTCAAAATATAAAAGAAGCGATGGAACTGATTTTAAGTTATAGGAATGATCCATCACTTCGTTCGCCGAGGGAGTTAGAGAAACGTAGTACGAAGCAGAATCGTCAATATCCAATGAGGGAGGTTCCTCCAATTTGGCGCGAAGCTGTACCAGCTGACGTACCGAATGGTATTGCTGCCGCTCCGGCCCAATTCCAGAGAGTGTGGATACACATTCCGTGGAAGCGAGCCGAAGTGTTAGCAGTGAAACAGGCCTTGCCTGATCCACGTAAAAATCCAGCCGGATATTACAAAGAGTTAGCGCAGACAGTTGAAGCTTGTGTGATGAATTTAGCGGACATTGACATGTTATTCGGGAATGTAGTTCCACAACCAATTTGGGCTAAAATCCGAAAAGAGAATCATCCAGTTGCCCTAGGTGGTGATTGGGCAGCTATAATTGCAGCGGATGGTCAACAAATAGGTGGTTCCAAACCCGAACCTCTAATTGCTAATTTGCCCGGTAGAATAATTGACTTAATGAAGACCCTGATGCCAGCATTACGCGTTAATTGGGACAAGTTGTCCGCATGCAGGCAAAAGAAGGACGAAAGTGTTTCCGACTTTTTCACAAGGTTTGAAGAGACTTTCGTGGATCATAGTGGTCAGGATATGAGTACGGAAGGGGGACAGAGACTATTCGTTGATAAATTTGTACATAATTTGTTGCCAGAGCTTAGTAATAAATTGAAAGATTCCGAGAGTGCGTGGGCTGTCTCTACGACTGCGCAAATACTTGCGACTGCCCAGTACTATGAAAATAGGGATAAGGAGGAGAAAGAAAAGTCAGAGAAGAAGACAAAAGATTTAAAAACTAAAGTTCTTTTACAGCAAGCATATCCGCCTCGCACGAATCAGACTAATACGCAGCAAGGGTCATATCAAAGGACAGATTATAATTATCAGAGACCGCAATACCAGTGGAATCAGTGTGCATATTGTAAGAAAGAAGGTCATTACAAAAATGAGTGTCCAGTTTTAGCGCAAAATAATGCTGCGGCAGCTCAGAGAGGTCGTGGTGGTTATATGCAAAATTCTAGGGGTCGAGGACGAGGTGCTATGCCTCCACAAACGAACGATCGCCCTTCTAATCATTTCGATCAGCGAAATGGACAGTCTGCTCAACAAAATAGATCTCAGCAGTATCATGTTGAAGACTATTGTGAAATTGGTGAAGAATTTCAGCAGAGTGAGTACTAGGACAGCCATGGACAAAGAGAGGGAGTAGTATCAGTTCCAGTAGATCAGAGTGGGCCTTATGTCGCAGTAGCAACATCAGGTGTAGTCGAACCGTTTCTGTTGGATACTGGTGCAGCAAAAAGTTCTATCATACATGAGAAACTCCCTGGCGCACCTTTGTCTGGCTTAACGAATGTTTCTGTAGGTTTTTCAGGCGCCCCTGTTTACAACCCCGTATCTGGTCCTTTGTCTATTTCTGTTGGACCCCGTCAATTGAAAGCACCCTTGATTTTGACGACAGGTTGTAATGAAAATCTGCTTGGTTTAGACTTGTTAAAACGCCTATATGCGACATTGTACTGTTCTCCGGAAGGAGTACAGCTTACGTTGGGTAAAAGAATCACCTCTCCGATGTACTTGTCGATGGATGCGCTCCCACCAGAGCTGCGTTCTCTCCCTGATACTCTTTGGGCGACTGGTCCTAACGATGTAGGTCTTTTAGAAATTCCACCATATGTAGTCACTTTGAAAGCGAATGTCAAATTTCCACGAATCCCACAATACAGAATCTCTAGTGAAGGTGAACGCGCACTTTTATTAATTGTGCAAGATTTGATCGAGAAAGGTGTAGTAGAAGAAACTAGAGGAAATGTCTGTAACAGTCCTGTCTTGCCAATTCTGAAACGTACAGATCCTTCAAAGCCTCCAGTATATAGGTTTGTAATAGATCTTAGAGAGGTTAACAAAATTGTGATTCCACAGTTCCCTGTGGTTCCGGACATAACTGCATTGTTAACGTTGATTCCTGCTACAGCCACATGGTTTTCAGTTATCGACTTGAAGAATGCCTTTTTCAGCATTCCAATAGCCGAGGAAAGCAGGGATATTTTCGGCTTCTCTCTAGGAGGTCGAAGCTTCAGGTTTAAATGTGCTCCACAAGGGTATTGTGAGAGTCCATCCATTTACAGTCAAGCATTAAAAAGTCAGTTAGATTCCTTTGTACTTCCTCCTGGTTCTGCTTTAGTGCAATATGTAGATGATCTTCTAGTGGCTGCCGATGACAAGGAAACTTGCAAAGCAGCTACAATTTCTTTATTGCATCATTTATCTAGTTTGAATCACAAGGTGTCACCTTCGAAAATGCAATATTGTTGCCAAGAAGTGACCTACCTAGGTCATCTCTTGTCAAAAGAGGGAAGGAAGTTGACCCCAGAGAGAATAAAAGCAATTACGCAGATGAGTGTTCCTACCACACAGAGAGAAGTACGTGCCTTTTTAGGTATTACCTCATACTGTAGGCAGTGGATCCCAAATTTTTCTCTTTTAGCAAAACCGTTGGTAGCTTTGACTGGGAAAAATGTTCCGAGTCCGGTGCCATGGTCTACCGAATGTCAGGAGAGTTTTTCTGAGTTACGGAATGCACTGTGTTCAGCTCCTGTGTTGGGTACACCTGACTACAGTAAGCCATTCACGCTCTATGTTCACGAGAGAGAAGGTTGTGCGTTGAGTGTTCTGACACAGAGATTTGGTGATAAACAACGTCCTTGTGCGTATTTTTCATCAACATTAGATCCGGTACCTAGAGCGTTGCCTAGTTGTTTGAGAGATACAGCGGCAGCTGCGGCTTCCATTCAACAATCTGCTGGTTTGGTGATGAACAACATGCTAGTGGTCATGGTTCCTCATGCTGTGGATACACTCATGAACCGAACTAAGACGCAATACCTTACCAGTGCTAGATTATCTGGCTACGAGCTGACATTGCTAGCGAGTCATATTCAGATCAAAAGATGCAATGTATTGAATCCAGCAACATTGTTGCCGACTAGTCAAGAGTCGAGTGATTACGAACCTCATGACTGTTGCTTCAGAACCGAGGAAGAGACAAAAGGACGAATTGATCTTAAAGACACTCCGTTGTCAGATCCAGATGGCACGTTGTATGTTGATGGGTCTTGCTTTAAATTGGAGAATGGCGATGTGACTGCTGCCTATGCGGTAACGACTTTGAGTACGATTGTGGAGACTGCAAGAGTAAGTCAGAATTCTGCCCAAGCTGCGGAATTGATCGCGTTAACGAGAGCATGTGTTTTAGTTAAGGGAAAGAGAGTGAATGTGTTTACAGATAGTCAGTACGCGTTCGGCGTGGCCCATAGTTTTGGCCGTTTGTGGAAAGAGAGAGGTTTCATTACGTCCCATGGGACGAAGATTCAACATGGTCAGCTAGTTAACGACTTGTTGGAATCTCTAACCTTGCCGACTGAAGTTGCGATTGTGAAGTGCAGTGCTCATAAAGCAATCACGGATGATATTGGTCGTGGGAATGCTTTTGCTGATGAGACCGGTAAACAGACAGCTAGAAATATGATGAGTAGAATGTATGTTGCTACGTCTGCAAGATGGATTTCTGAGTCTGGAATGTGTGAGGATACAGTGGAAAGTGTGAAAGAAATTCAGAAGGAGGCGACTGAGGAGGAAAAACTTGTATGGAAAGAGAGCACGGGTAAATTGGACTCGAATGGATGTTGGATTGATTTGACGGAACAACAGCGTTGGATGTTGCCTGATGCGTATGTGCTTGCAGTAGTAACGATGGCACATGGAGCAGCGCATATCAGTTCTAAAGGGATTGGTAAGATGTTGGCTCCAGTCTGGAAGAATGATGGGATCAGCAAGTGTGCAGAGAGAGTGGTGAGAAATTGCATGGTATGCCTGATGCATAATCCTGGCAAGGGAATCCCCACACCCGCTGGTCATTTCGCTCCTCCTTCCTGTCCCTTTGAAGTAATTCAGTTAGACTTCATTCACATGGATCGTTGCAACAATTTAAAGTACGTCCTAGTGGTAGTTTGTGCTTTTTCCAGATGGATCGAAGCATATCCACTGAAGGACAATACTGCCCTGTCCACTGCCAAAATCCTTCTCAAAGAATATTTCCCCAGATATGGCATGCCACGGATTGTATGGTCAGATAACGGAAGTGAGTTCGTAGGGAAAGTTATGCAGAGTGTGTGTGCCGGTTTAGGGATCAAACAAAAGTTCCACAGTGCGAACCATCCCCAGTCTGCTGGTTTAGTTGAGGGCTATAATGGCACCCTCAAGCTGAAACTTGCTAAAATACAAGCATCCACGGGTTTACCCTGGCCAGATGCAAAACCCTTGGCTTTGTTATCAACGAGAGTGACTGTACATTCTAGAGTAGGGCTTAGTCCATATGAAATAGTGTTCGGTCGTCCCGCAAATGTTTGGGGGGTGCCTAGGCCAAAGGAATTCAGACAGCTGGAATACCCAATGTTAATTGATTACCTTTTCGACTTGACTGCTAAATTGAGTCTTATTCACCAACAGGTTTTCGATGCATTACCAAAGCCACCGGAGAGTCCAGGTCATCAGCTGAAACCAGGAGACCAAGTCGTCATTCGTAATTTTGCAAGGACGAAAAATCTTCAACCCAGATTCGTCGGCCCCTACCAGGTGTTGCTAGCAACGAGAACTGCTATTAGTGTGGCTGGACGAAAAAACTGGATACACACGACACACGTCAAACGTGTGCCCCTGCCACTTCCTTACGATAACTGGGTGAAGACGGGAATCGGTGCCTCTGAAACAGAACAAATACCCAGGTTTATCCCTTTCAGCGATGCAGAACTAATCACTGACACATCGAACTCTGACTCTCCTCCTGAAACTGCTCTTTTGAACTCTGAACATTTGTCATCTGCAACAAAAGAACATTTGCCATCTGCGAACCTGAACATTGCAACGACTGCTGAAAATACACTGTTTCCAGATCAAGCAGCTCCTGCAAAATTGAGATACAATTTACGATCTCGCAATATGGACAAATAAAGCAGGAAACTGCCTATTTTACACATTTGAATTTTGATACATTGCCTCCAGCCAGGAAGTTTGCTAATACTTTGTATTGTTTTGTTGTTTTAAAAATTGCCTTGCCGTCTGGGTAGCCGTAGGGTCGTGGCTGTGTGCCTAGTTGAATCTGCGGGGGTCAGACACAAGGTCGATCTTTCTGTTAGTTCTGGGAACTCCCAGAGCTGATAGAGGCATTTTCATCTACGTACACATCATCAGTGGTCGCGAGCGGATTGTAGAAGATGGAGCTTCCTGAGCTGCAACGAGAGAATGTAATTTATGTTCGCAGAAATAGACTGTACAAAATTCTTCACAGCAAATGCTTTCTAATGCAATGTGCAGTTACGTTTTTGATTGTTTTATTAACGTTGGTGGGTGGAATCGTCTTTGGTGTGCATTTGATTTTTACGCCGGTAACTACAGTACCTCCCCTTGATCCTGCTTCTTCTACTGTTTCTTCTATGCATTCTTTTCACTCGTTTCCTGAACACGAGCAAGCTCGACGCTCAGAATTTATTAATAACACTTTTGTACAGCTCTTGCATCAACACCAACTGGTAGTTAACACTACAGACTGCTGGGTGTGTGGCTTGATACCCCACACTATGGATAAAGGCATTCCCTATCTAGTCTTGCCTTTTAGCTATAATGGATCATTTCAGGCCTTCCAGACCATTTTTGCCTGTGCCTTGAGACCTATCCTCCGCGTCCACCACGTTCCACTAACTACAACTCTGCCAACAAAGCTTTAGTCCAGGGAATTATTGACATGATTAAAGACGTCAATAATACTCCATCTTACCCTAGAGATGAATTACGGGTATATTTGAGTTGGAACTCCACAGAGTATCGCCTTAGTTTGGGAGAAAGCAAGCGTAAAAGCTCAACTCCAGTCTGGGTCGTGCCTCACCGAGGTCAAGTCTGTTTGCAAGGAAATGGGAGAAATTCGAGAGCTCAGCTAGGGAGGAGTGAGTGCGTTGAGACTTACGTGTTTCCGTCTAACTCTTCCCCTGCCTTCCTTACTGCTAGGGGTACCTACTTCATCTGTCAGGACAGAGCGTATACATGGCTGCCTGCTGACTTTTCAGGTTCATGTTATGTTGCTCGATTGTTGCCTCCAACATACACTGCTTCTTCAGATTATCACAAAACCAGAGTAGCAAGAGGTGTTTTCAGCAAGGAAGATACCGCTGGTCAGGAAGCTGGAGACTTCTTCAAAGGTTTCCTTCCGTTTTGGGGGCCTATGGCCAATAGTAGAAATCTACGTCAGCTAACACGGGTAGTTGAATCTACTATTACAGAAACTGCTGGTGCCCTTAGTAACCTAACAGCTGAGCTTCAGGCGGATCGACTCATGACGTTGCAGAACCGGATGGTTCTAGACGTAATACTTGCAGATCGAGGTGGGGTATGCAGAATGATCCAATCGAGCTGCTGTGTTTTTATTCCCAATAATGCTCCGACTGTCTATGAGGCGATCTCTAAGCTACACAAGATTTCCGACTCTATACTCATAGACAAGGGAAACTGGTCCTTCATGGGGTGGTTTTGGACTCTGATATCAGCGTGGGGATGGAAGGTTCTGATGGTCATTGGTGTCATCTTGGTATTTCTATTCTCATGCTGCCTGATTATCCAGTGTGGTCCCGCTTTGTGTAGTCTCTGTGCTGCAACATGCTTCAGAAAACCACCTGCGTTTGGAGAAAAGGCGCGAGAAAGAATGATGATGCAACAACATGTCACTGACCTGATGAGCATAGAGATAGACTCGGATATAGAGTAATTGCCTATGTAAGGGCAAAAGGAGGGTCTGAGGTTCCGTGACGATTTGAACCCGTGTTTTCAACATTGTCGTAAATACATAATTTTGGTATCGGTGAACCGCAAATGATCCATTTAGCATATCCTGGTGTTTTCGCTATGCTACGAGCAAGAGCACTCTTGTTATGAGCACATTTCTGATCTACCCATGGCATCCATCTTAGATCACGGAAGCCATTTTGTATTTCTTGCCCTCACATAGACAATGGACACACAGTGAGCTCTTTCACTTAAGGACACATAAGCTTTAGCCGGAGATTCACCTTGCTAGTGACACGTGTACCTTAGAACAGAACACGCCATGGCTGCATGACTCGACAGAAGTTGCCTCCTCTGCCTGAGGCCAGTCCTGCTATACTGGTTCTCGTGTTCGTTGGCCTGATCATGATTAGGCGGCCGAAGCTGGTAGCCTTGCCCATTTACGACCCACAAACATCTCTTATCCTGCTTTTCTATCTTCTGCACCTGGCCCTGCTCCTTTCCTTCTGGGCCTTTATTAGGGGGAGGTAACGAAATTTACGATGAGGCGGTCCGGGTCTTGAATGAAAAGTTGACACAAGATTATGATGGAACAGTGGGAACCCCTCATTCGTAATGTTTTGACATCAGATATTGTTGACGATTCCTGTGCAACGCCAAATATTTATTGTTTAAGATACAAAGGTTTAGGAATGTACTAACATGTAAAGAATTTGCCCAAAGCCCAATATTTGGTATATAAGGAGCAACCCTCTTTGTACAAATCGAACAGGCTCCTAGAATCTGCCGTGTGTAGTTTCTGTGACTTCTGTGTCCCTGCAGTAATAAACCTTTGGTCTTTGACGCCACCATCGAGAAGCCCGTGTTTCTGTTTATTTGTGCACCGAGACAGGTAGAACTCCGGGGTCTTCGGGTGTTATCCCTGACACCTCTGGACGGAACCAAAAAGTCCAGAACTCCAGACCCTCAGGAGATAAGGGGATTTCCTTCCCCAACCAAGAGTGTGCCAGTAGGTGCATCTGCAAAGAGGTGCACAAAGGGGGTGTAGCCTGTGTCCACCTCTCAGCAATCCCACTGTGTGGGTTTTATTAGAGGTAACAGGTAGGCTAGTTTGCCCCTAACTTCCCCCAGCATCGAAGGGGACCTCACTTTCCATCCAAGACTGCACTGGGGAGTGACTTTGCAAACTGGTGGGCAAAGGGGGCGTGGCCTGCTATAAGAATTCACCAATGCTACTGTGTGGGACTTACTGGAGGGAATAAGAGGGGTAGTTGACCCCCAAAGTTGTTCATGGAGGCCAACTATCCCCTCCTGTTACCTTCAGTAAATCCCACACAGTCGGATTACCAAGAGGTCTTCCGAGGCCATGCTCCCCTTTCTCCATGACTCTGCAAACGTGCCTCCTGCCGCACTACATGTTGGGGGATGAAGTCCACTTTTCTCCATAGGAACTTTGGGGGCCAAGGAGCCCTCCTGGTAACTCCTGTAAGTCCTATGCAGCAGAAATCCTGAGTGGTGGTTGGAGACCCAGCCCACGTTCTCCACCTCTCTGCAAACACGACTACCAGTTAAACAAGCATTTGCAATGAATAGGTTTCACATTTACGAGAGTTCAAGCTATTCGTGTTGTAAATGTAAAAGTGTTTTATTAATGTTTCTTGGAGTGGAGGGGGTGTAGGTTGTGTGTAGTGGAATTAAGTGGTATGTTGTGTAGTGAAATTATAGAAAGTATGTGGTGTTTAGTGTATAGGAATTATGTAGATTGGGATTATGTGTTATGGAGAGTAATTGTGTTGTGGAGTGGTAATCTCAGGTTTAGTTTTCCTAGTTTCCGTAGAAGCTAAACCATAAAGTCAATGAGACAAAAAAAGAAGGAACCACTGAGGAGCACTTCTGGACCTAGTCAGAGGTATGAGCAGGGCCACTGGAATTATATGACTGCTTTGCTGCACCAACTTTTACACAATTATACATTTTACTGATTTGCCACATAATCCATCATCTGCTGCATATTCTGCAGATTTGAACAAAAAAAAGCCTTGTTTCTAGCTCGAACGTCTCAAACGTTACCAAAAATGCAGCAACAATTGGGAAACAATTTATCCCGGACAACGGCACACTTGCCGCCGGACCACGAAATATAAAGTTCATTTCCACGGCACAGACGACCCCATTAAGCAAGTGCATCCTTGAACAGGAATTACTCAAGTTCTCATGGACCCGAATCACACCGCCCTGATGAGAATCCTGTAAACCACGTAACGGGATTCGAAACACGTCAACATTTCTCCCTTTCAGACATTTAATGCCAATGTTACTGGTGCAGTATCCTCATTGTTAGTACGGCGTGCTGCGCCCACGCCATCTTGGATAAGTGTTATATACTGACGCTTCAGCGGAAATAGAGAAAACGGACTCAGCACGGGAAGTAGAATATCTCAGCGCCTTAGGTCAACCAGCCGATAACGATTGCGGCAATAAAAATAAATTATTTTTAAAAAGTAATGCATTATATTATAAAACCTATAGTTATTTTGTAGCGGGAAACAAGACACAAATTAATTAAAATCAGAACCTAATCGTAAACAATTGGATTATACCGGCCAATTGCTCGCTACCACCGGCACCATTTTAAAGTGGTCCAGCTAGTGACAATTCTCTACATAGTCATATGTATTATATGACAAAGCTACTATTGCTTTAGACAGTGATACACCAAAATTACTTAAAATTGCTCAGTTTGGAATTCTCATAACCACAGTTGCATAACTACAAAACTATCTTACCTACATATGAGTGTTAATTAATCTTCTTTCTTCTTCTGTTGCTGGGGCTGCCTTTATGTTGTCCTTTTACTGTTTCTACTCTCTTCTTACTTCTTATTAAGACTGCCTTAATCTAATTTTCGGTGTCTATATATTTTTTAGACCTCTGTTGAGAATGTACTTCGCGTGCTGAGTCCGTTTTTTCTATTTCCGCTGAAGCGTCAGTATATAACACTTATCCAAGATGGCGCGGGCGCAGCACGCCGTACTAACAATGAGGATCGGTATTACGCTTTGGCACGGGAACCCGAGGTGAGTGTATTCTGAGGGTTGTCTGTTATTATTTAGATAGCGTATGCCCGCATAACTGGAGAACGGTCTATTTTATGTCGGTTGCGGGTGGTCGGTTCAACGTCTCTTTTACTCTATATTTTACATGTACTTGATATTGGGCATATTGAAAAGATCTCCAGACTGCTAACACAATTGTGATGCTTGGCAATCTTTGTAGCGGTGAATTTGCGCTAGTCAGCGATAATTGGCTAATGATCAAGTTATACTAATAGTGTGGATACGATTCGCTTTGGATACCTTATTTTGAATATAATTGTTTGCTCGGTTTCGCCTTTCAGACACACTTGATGGTTCCAGAATCATAGGCTAATATTGCCTGTTGCTCCTAGACGAGAAGTTTATACTTTTGAAGACACTAGTCAGCAATATATTTGCAAATTTCATTTGAAGGGTAAGAGAACTTCTTACTGAACAGCATGTGGTAATTGTTTTTAGAATTTTGTCATTTTAGTGACTTATAAGTATTAATATTAAGTCTATTTCTAAACTCTATTTTCCCCCAATTTTTCCACCTTATATTTTTTAGTGAATTGTCTAACAAAGGTCCTAGATATCATCCTGTTTGTTTTACAACTACAAGTGATAACAGTTCCAGGGTGAGTTTCAGTTATTAGTTTAACACAAGTACTAGGTTTTGGGTACCTTATATACACCTTAGTGAGGGTACTCACCAGATATCTGGCTGCATTATAAACCAAATTGGATAGCGTGCTTGGTTAAAATAGGTGCTTGTACAATGGCTCCTTATTCTTTTTCTTTTGGTCATATTAGCATGTTTCCTTTCACCTATATCACAGGGTGTCTTTTATATTGTCACCGTTCTGGAATCAGTTCTATTCACTTTTGGTATTTCGGCCTTTCCTTTTCATTTTACTACTTATTGTTTGGCTTGAGGTTAGCTTTATCTCTAATTGGCACACTTGGTCAATAGTCAGTGGTGGTATTCTTTGTTATGACTTGGTTCCCCAGTTTATGGGGATTATAATAGGGTATAATTTATTGTTACAGCCCTGAGGAAGTCATTGGGTGATGTCCCTTGACGAAACACGTGTTGGCGTTTGGCTGTTGTATACTACACCAAGACTGTACTGCTGTACCTACAAGTCTTCGTGATCATCTGGATTGAGAAAATAAAATAAGGACTTTTTCAAAACGTGGATACACAGATATGGACAATTATTGTTTGAATAGACATTATCTGTAAATCTTACAGATACGTTTATATATTTTTTGTGCTCAGGGAACCCTACAAATCAAACTAATAAATTTTGTTTATCCGTCAACCAGCATTCATTGTTTCAACCAACATTAGCGGTTTAGGCAAAAATCCCCAAGTTTATCCAATATTGTGGCCCTGCCTACCCTCTTTCCCACTGGGCCCAACCACCCCTGTTTTTTGAGCAACAATTGTTACAGCATGGTGGAAGCCCTTTGCAAACCTAGAATGGCCACCTGTTACTGATTGCTAATACTGGACATTAAAGTGGTAATAATGGTGTGCAAACCACTCTTGCTTCTTTCTGTGCCTCTCTTGCCTCTTTCTGTATTTCTGTTGCTTCTTTCTGCACCTTTCTTTCTTTTTCTGCACTTCTTTTGCCTCTTTGTGTTCATCTCTTCCAATTTCTGCACCTGTCTTGCCTCTTTCTGCATTCATCATCTCTCTTTCTGTACCTCTCTTGCCTCTTTCTACATCTTACTTGCATCTGTATGTACTTCTCTTGTGTCTTTCTTTACCTCTGTTGCTTCCTTCAGCAATTCTCTTGCCTCTTTCTGCACTTCTCTTACCTGTTTCTGGACCTCTCTTGCCTCTTTCTGCACCACTTGCCTCTTCTGCACCTCACTTGCTTCTGTCTGCATCCCTCTTGCCTCTTTCTGTACCCCTCCTTCCTCTTTGAGCAACTCTCTTTCCTCTTTCTGCACCACTCTTGCCTCTTTCTGTACCTTTGTTGCTTTTTTCTGCAGTTCTCTTGCCTCTTTCTACACCATTTGTGCCTTTTTCAGCACCTCTGTTGCTTCTTTCTGTACTTCGCTTCCATCTTTCTGCACCCCTTGGACTCTTTTTGCACCATTCTTCCCTTTTCCTGCACGTCTCTTGGTGCTTTCTGCACTGCTCTTGCCTCTTTCTGCACCCCTCTTGCCTCCTTCTGTACCTCTGTTGTTTCTTACTACACTGCTCTTTCTTCTTTCTGTACCTCTCTTGCAAATTTCTGCACCCCTCTTATCTATTTCTGCACCCCTCTTGTCTCCTTCTGCACCCCTGTTTGTTTTTCTGCACTGCTCTTGCTGTTTTATGCACCTCTTTTGTTTGTTTCTGCAACTGTCTTGCTTCTTTCTGCACGTCTCTTACCTTCTTCCGCACCTCTGTTGGTTCTTTTTTGCACTTCTCTTCCTCTTTCTGCACCTCTGTTAAATCTTTCTGTACTTCTCTTGCTTTTTTCTGCACCTCTCTTGCTTATATCAGCACTCTTCTTGCTTCTTTCTGCACCCTTCTACACCTCTCTTTCCTCTTTCTGCACCTCTCTTGCCTGTTTCTGCAACTGTCTTGCCTCTTTCTACAGTTCTCTTGTCTCGTTCTGCACCTCTGTTGCTTTTTCCTGCACTTCTCTTGCCTCTTTATGTACCTCTCTTGCAAATTATTGCATCCCTCGTGCCCTGGAGTGTACCTCTCTTGCCACTTTCTCTACCTCTATTACCTATTTCTGCAACTGTCTTGCCTCTTTCTACAGTTCTCTTGTCTCGTTCTGCACCTCTGTTGCTTCTCTTGCCTCTTTCTGCACTCCTCTTGGTTATTTCTGCACCTGTCTTGTAAATTTCTGTACCCCTCTTCCCTCTTTCTGCACCCCTCTTGCCTCTTTCTGTACCTCTGTTCCTTCTTTCTGCAGTTCTCTTGCTTTTTTCTGCACCCCTATTGCCTCTTTTTTCACCTCTGTTGCTTTTTCTGCACTTTTCTTGCCTCTTTCTGCACCTCTCTTGCCCCTTTCTGCACCTCTGTTGGTTCTTTCTGCACTATTTCTGCTTCTAACTGCTACTATCTTACACATTTCTATGCCCCTCTTGCCTGTTTCTGCACCTGTGTTGGTTCTTTCTATACCTCTCTTGCCTCTGTGTGCACCCCTGTTCCCTCTTTGTGCGCCTCTTTTTCCTGTTTCTGCAACTCTTTTGACTCTTTCTTTACCCCGCTTGCCTCTTTCTGTACCACTGTTGGTTCTTTCTGCACTTTTCTTGCCTTTTTCTGCACCCCTCTTTCTGCACCACTCGTGCCTCTTTCAGCACCCTTCTTCCCTTTAACTGCACGTCTCTTGGTTCTTTCTGCACAGCATTTGCCTCTTTATATACCTCTCTTGCAAATTATTGCATCCCTCGTGCCCTGGAGTGTACCTCTCTTGCCACTTTCTCTACCTCTATTACCTGTTTCTGCAACTGTCTTGCCTCTTTCTACAGTTCTCTTGTCTCGTTCTGCACCTCTGTTGCTTCTCTTGCCTCTTTCTGCACTCCTCTTGGTTATTTCTGCACCTGTCTTGTGAATTTCTGTACCCCTCTTCCCTCTTTCTGCACCCCTCTTGCCTCTTTCTGTACCTCTGTTCCTTCTTTCTGTAGTTCTCTTGCTTTTTTCTGCACCCCTATTGCCTCTTTTTTCACCTCTGTTGCTTTTTTCTGCACTTTTCTTGCCTCTTTTTGCACCTCTCTTGCCCCTTTCTGCACCTCTGCTGGTTCTTTCTGCACTATTTATGCTTCTAACTGCTACTCTCTTACATATTTCTGTACCCCTCTTGCCTGTTTTTCTGCACCTCTGTTGGTTCTTTCTACACCTCTCTTGCCTCTGTGTGCACCCCTGTTCCCTCTTTGTGCCCCTCTTTTGCCTTTTCTGCACCCCTCCTTCTGCACCACTCGTGCCTCTTTCAGCACCCTTCTTCCCTTTAACTGCACATCTCTTGGTTCTTTCTGCACAGCTTTTGCCTATTTCTGTACCTCTCTTGCAAATTATTGCATCCCTCGTGCTTTGGAGTGTATCTCTTTTGCCACTTTCTGTACCTCTATTACCTCTTTCTGCATCCCTCTTGCCTCTTTCCACACCTTTTTTTGCTTCTTACTGCACATCTCTTGCCTCTTTATGCATCCCTCTTGCCTCTTTCTGCACCTCTGTTGGTTTTTTCTGCACTTCTCTTGCTTCTTTCTAAACCCCTCTTCATTCTTTCTACACCCACTTGCCTCTTTCTGTACCCTTCTTCCCTCATTCTGCACCTCTCTTGACTCTTTCTGTATCCCTCTAGTCTCTTTCTGCACATCTCTTGCTTGTTTCTGCTCTTCTTTTGCCTCTTTATGTACCCCTCCTGCCTCTTTCTGAACCTCTGTTTGGCAGACATGTTCTATGAAGGAGCTTCCAGAGCTTAATAATGATTGGTTGTGAACTATTGAAAGTAGAAGTGTTGCCAGCCATTGACTTCCCCTCCGCGGAGTAGGAGGGACATCTGATTGGATGACGTGTTCCAAGCAAGACTTTCCCAAGATTAATGTTGATTGTCTGTAAACCATTGAAAGTAGAAGTGTTGTCAGCTATTCCTTCCCTCTCCGCTGAGTATTAGGGACAGCTCATTGGGTATCATGTTCCAAGCAGGACCTTCCCAAGCTTATTGTTCATTGGCTGTGACGCATTACAAGTAGAAGTGATGCCAGCCATTCCCTCCCCATCTGCGAACACCATAGACATTTTATTGACTAAAGTGCTGCAAGTACAAGTTTGCTCCTTATTGGGTGGGAACAGTTCACTGTTGTCAGCCATTTTGTGACGCACTTCAAAGGAGAACTGGAAAATAAAGTAGTAGAGGGGAGGTTAGGAACACTATTAACTCTATACAGTGGTCACAAGGTTGTGGACAGGTATTGTGATGGTAAAAACAGTTTTTTGTATATTTCAAGGGCCGTATATATAGTTGGAGTGGGGTGTACAAATCACAGCGGAAAATTAACAGTGTGTGTTGCGGTCTTCTTTTTCTAAAGTTTGCGGGTGGGATGCTTCCCAGGTGCACTATTTACTTATAATGTGGTGTTTACTTTTCGGACGGGGAGGTGTGGTTGCGCAGCAAAAATATTAGTCCAGGTTTCAAACTGTTTTTAATAAGCAATTACAAACAAACTTTCTTCGTAAACTGCCACTGTATATATCAAAGGGATGACAAATAAAAACGCAATTCATAAAATATCACGTAGGCGTGGGCAAACCTTCCTTTTTTTCTGCTAAAGTTTGTAAAAGTGTTGCATCATATTCTTGATAATATAAGAGGGCATGAGTTACTTTTAGATAAAGTAGAAAATAAGTCCTACAAGAAAGACTCCTGTACTACATCATCTCAGGTTAGAAGAATAATACCAAGTAAAAAACAGTTAAACACTAATGACTTCATATTACATAGAAATGTACGTTTTATAATTTTTTACAATTTCTATTCTGTAGAATTCGGGAACGTTCTGTTGTAGTGCTTAGAGGTCGCTCACTGTTCCACTAACAAATCACGTACTCTTTTAAGAATATATAGGATAGTACTATAATAATATACACTACTGGCCCTATATATTCTATAGGGAGAAGGTGAGTAGGAACCGCAACTGAGAAAAATAGATGTTACAAAATATCATTCAGAAATGTAGGGTTTATCAAAGGTATTCACTAAGAAAGTATCTATGCTATTTATCTTTTTTAGAGTGCATTTTCTAAAAATATTCTCACTGAAATAATACCTGATCAAGTAAGTTATAAAGGTCAGTAATCTGTATTTCAGATGGTTTACTCCTGGTGCCGACAAATCACCAATTCCTGTTCTGTGACAATATGACACTCTATTAAAATATAAAGAGTGGCACTGTTGTCACACCAAAAGGAAAGGGAAAAATAAAGTTATGAATACAAAACAAGATCAATAACGAAAAACTTTCCAACGGTGAATATGTTCAGAGCTTCTTTTCTTGGGGACCTCGAAATATTTCATCTTGCGGCGACGGGTCATAAACTCCTCTGAGATCATAATGACTGTGAATATTATAATATAAATATTCACAATATATGATCCAAAAGGGGAAACAGACTAACAACCAGAAACTGGTGACGGTACGTATAAATCTTTAGTGTCGCCCGACGGGTCATGAACTCCTCTGAGATCACAATGACTGTTAATATTATAATATACATATTCACAGTATATGATCCCCAGAAGGAAAGAGACTAACAACTAAAAGCTGGTGACGTTACGTATAAATCTTTAGTGTTGCGCCAACAGGTCATGAACTCCTCTGAGATCACAATGACTGTTAATATTATAATCTACATATTCACAGTATATGATCCCCAGGGGGAAACAGACTAACAACCAAAAGCTGGTGACGTTACGTATAAATGTTTAGTGTTTGCGCCAACGGGTCACCAACACCTCTGAGGTCAAGTACAGTGTCACTATTATAATAAACAAAGTCTTAGAATATGAGCTTAAAGTAGCTATAAAAAAGGAGCAATGTTTGCTGTATTCTGTCTGTTTCTGAAAACAAGCTGCTGACGTTACTGAAAAAATTCAAACACGAGCAATAACACTTTTTTCTAAATACAAATGTTTAAATATTGATAAATAGCTACGTATTATAAATATCTACTATGCCCTAATCAAACAACTTACAACTCTGGAATATGTTTTGTTGCAGCAAAACAAGAATACGACGCTAGAAAAGGGAACCTGCATCACAGAATGGACACGGGAAAGTATCTCACGAAAACGAAACTAATCGAACAACGGATGTGGTTTATATACTTTTTGGTTATTGAGTAGTCTATGGAAAAAAGATGTGGCTCTGCTCATTTAGATGTCACGTTTTACAGTTTACACATGCAGATGTTTTAACTGCTTAACTTGTGCATGTGTTGGGGAAAGTTGCAAAATGTGAAGCGGTAAAGGTTTCGATTTCTATCGTAACACGTATAAGCTCCTTAATCTGTACATTCATTGGAGAGCTTAGAAATTGTTACCCGGCAAACAGTGTTATTTCCATTCTCATGATTAATAACAACTAATTAGAAGACATAAAAGAAAAAAAATAAGTGCTAATATTTGTCATCACTATGCTGTTACATTTTTAAAATGCCAGCATTTGTAAAGCGTACAGCTACCCCTGGAAAGGTGTGCCAGCACTCAGGGGCATTGGGTACATTAAGCAAGGTGTTGCCGAAAGTGACATAGTGGTGGGCTAACATGCCTTTGGAACAGGGAATCGAACTGTGAACGCTGTTGTTCGAAGTCAGGTATCATAGGTGCTGCGTCACACTTTTTCAACACTTATATGTTAATTACTGCTAATTAAGTTACAAACATTGATAAATTATAACTTATAATTTAACAATGTTTACAACTTAATTAGCAGTTTTTTAAAATTTAGTAAAAACAATATAGGTTTCAGGGACATTGTAGTTAGAAATTAGCATTGAAAAAACCTTTAAAATTCACTAAAAAAACATACGTTTTACAGAAGTTATAGCTAAAAATTTGCATTAAAAAAACCTTAGAAATTCACTGAAAAACCCATAGGTTTCAGGGACGTTATAGTTAGCTGGACATTTTTGCTGGTAAAAAAACATGAAAATTCCACTGTTAAAGTTAGTTCAGCTAACTATAACTCACGCCCCCGAAATTAATTGCTCATGACGTCACATATTACATCATGAATGGCATGGTCAGTGACGTCACTGATGACATCTCAAATGACATAACTGATGACATCATCCATGTGATAATACGATGAATCTCCTCACACCCTAATATAACCTTAGATACGCACATTCGAAAATACAGACTACCATTTTTGAAATCACAGACTAATACCAGTTACTACGGGCCCGATTCACAGAACTAACTTAAGACAAAATCCTAAACTTACTACTTTTGGTATTCACAGAAGTTAGGATTTTGTCTTAAGTTTGTCTTAAGACAGACTTAAGACAGAATCCTAACTTAAGTCTGTCTTAAGACAAAATCCTAACTTCTGTGAATACCAAAAGTAGTAAGTTTAGGATTTTGTCTTAAGTTAGTTCTGTGAATCGGGCCCGTAATACCCATTCACTGATTCTTAGGTCTACACACACATCTAGTCATTCACCCATACAATCACTTATACATGCAGTCATTCATCAATACAACACTATCATATGCACTCATACACCTATTCAGACACTCACATACCGCCACAAATCCATGGAGTTACTCACACACCTAGATAGACATGTAAAGAATCAATCACACTCCCATTTACTCACCTATACAGTTATACACACACCACCGCACTAATTCATACAGATAGTAGTGTATACTTACTCTTTTATATAATCACTGATACAAGTACACACTCATCCATACAGCCACTCTTGTAATCACTAACTGTCAGATACAGTTATTTATATACACCATCACTCACATAAACTGCCTTTTACATAGGTAGCTACTTACATGTACCACTGGCACCTCTATTCACTCACCAACACACCCATACATATATTCACTTAGTCATAGAGCTGTTTAAAAATGCACTCTTGAACCCATACACCCAGTGAATCAACTAGTCACTCATCTATGTACATAGTCACACACCTCCAACCCACCCACACACACACTCAGGCACCCATACAAATACTCGGGCACTGAAGGACTGGGCTAATTTAGAACCCAGCGGTACCAGGGTACAAAACTTGAAACCTTCGTGGGGATACCTGTTCCGGCGTACAAATTACAGAGACACAGGACACTTCCTTCGGCGTCAAAGATCAGCGTTTATTTACTGCAGGGACACAGAAATCGCTAGAAGTACAACAGAGTGTATGTTCAGAGAGTCTGCTTCGAATTGCAAAAGTGGATCGCTCCTTTTATACACATTTTCACCATTGCACAACATAACGAACAAAAGGTTACAACTCAGTTCCCACAGTAAACTTCAAAAGGATTGCATTCATGTTTTCAGAAGCCCGGAACATAATTACAGTAACATGTCGGTTCCCAACTGTAAAAGCACACTATCCCACCATTAGGCACATTCCATTCTAGTTGTAAACGAGCTAAGAGAAGGGACAGAAACAGGTGCAAGGAAAACAAAGACAGACAACAGATTGAAAAGAGTGTGGGGGCAATATCGGAAGCGTGATCACAGGATCAAAGGATTCGAGCCAAACGTATGCAAGGCTGAAACAATAGACCGGCACGGCAAGATGAGCCCCGAGCGGAGCCATCTGCTTTTGCCGTGTCATTCCCCTAGTCATAAAGGCACACTCAAAGGAATATGCATCTTCCGCAAGAGCTTGGGAATCCCAGGGTCATCGGGCGGACATTGTCCGTTCGCCGGCTACGTGAGGGCAAGAAACAAAATGGATGCCGTATCTAAAATGGAACCCGAAGGTTGAGACGGAAAACCCGTAAATAAGACGAACCCTTCCAAGTAGTGTAGCGAAAACATGTACATCTACTAATCTCGCCATTTACGGTTCGTAGATACCAAACTCATCCATATCCGACCAAGCCCAAAACGTCGTTACGATTCTCACGGAACCTCAGACGCTCCTTTTGCCCTCATGTAGGCAAGCACTAGTCAATATCAGAATCAATATCGATATTCATCAGATCGTTCAGATGTTGCTGGAACATTATTCTATCCATCAATGTCTCTCTGGTAACAGATGGCCTTCTTATACACGTTGTAGCACAAAGGCTACATAAGGCTGGACCACACTGTACACAAAGGGTACACGTGAACAGAAACGTCACAACAACTCCTACAATCATCAGAATCTTCCAATCCCAAGTCGACATCAGACCCCAAAACCATCCTAGAAGCGTCCAATCACCTTTGTCCACGTGTATGGACTCTGAGATTTTATGCAACTTCGAGATGGCTTGACAAACAGTTGGACCCTTATCAGGTATGAAAATACAGCAGCTCGAATGGATCACCTTGCACACACCACCTCTGTCTGCGAGTACAACATCTAGAACCATACGGTTCTGTAATGTCATCAATCTATCCGCTTGAAGCTCTGCTGTCAGGTTACCAAGAGCACTTGCAGTTATGTTAGCAGTCAATTCTACCACACGAGTCAACTGTCTCAGGTTCCTACTATTGACCATAGGTCCCCAAAACGGTAGGAAACCCTTAAAGAAGTCTCCTGCTTCTTGACCAGCAGTATCTTCTTTGCTAATAACGCCTCTCACAACTCTCGTTTTGTGGTAGTCTGAAGCAACTCTGAAAGTCGGTGGCAAAAGATTTGCAATATAGCATGTGCCCGAGAAGTCACGGGGCAACTACGTATAAGCGCGATCATAGCACACAAAATAGATACCCTTGGCAGTCAGAAATACAGGGGAAGAGAGCATCGGTAAAACGTATGTCTCAGTACAAGCACTCTTCCCAAGCTGAGCTCTCGGATTTCGACCAAGACCTTGCAGACAGAAATGACCAAGGTGGGGTACAATCCAGATTGGAGACGAGCTCTTAAGCTGTCTATCACCCACTGACATACTATACTCGGCCTCACTCAAATCCTTGTAGGCTTGCACCTCTTCCTCTGGAATAAGTGATGCATCAAAAATATCTCTATCCAGATCAGCAATCGCTATCGCCAGAGACTTGTGATACGGGCCAGAACCAAGGTCTGTAGAACGTGGCTCTCGACGGGGGTAGGAATCTAGTGCACTACGGAACATGGTTTGGAATGCCCGAGCTGATCCCTGGGAGCTGTAGGGAAGAACTAAATACGGAATACCCTTTTCCATGGTATGTGGCATTAACCCACACACCCAACAGTTGGTAGTGTTCATCACCAACTGATGCTGATGCAAAAGTTGGACAAAGGAATTGTTCATAAATTCCGCACGTCTGACCTGTTCATGTTGGGGCAGAAGATGAAAGGAGTGTGGAGAGATAGTGGGAACGAGAACGGAATTCAGATCATGAGAGGAGGAAGTAGGTGAAGTGGAAGGCAACAGTAACTGAATCCCAAAATACACTCCACCCACCAATAATATAGACACAGTTAGGAACAACATGAAAACCTGAATCAAAAAACATTTTGTTCGTAAAATCTTATGCAACTTAGATCTTTGCGCCAACATAATCTCTATTTCCGACAGCTTAGAGAACTCCATCCTCTAAAGACCGTCCGTAACGTTCTTGACGCACCTGATTCTGAGTAGCAATTGCCAATTCCCAGGAGTTCCCAGAAACCGACAAAAGTAACCGACCTAGTGTCTGAAACCTGCCAAACAGAAGTAGGTACCCGCACGGCCCTACGGCCAACCCAGATGGAAGGTTTTATTCAATTACACATTTAATTTAATATAAGTCTCCTAGCTGCACAGAAAAGGAACACACATGATATGTAAAACAAAATTAAAGAGCTCAAGATCAGGAAGAAAAAAATGAAAATGTCTACAATGTTCATAGCAAAAGGGAGGGGGTAATGCAGATTCAAAACAAAAGGGAATTTTTATTTGTCCTTAATCACGCGATCGAAGGAAATATCGACATTTTCCAGGTCCAGTTTGCTCTTCAAACAATTGTTCAGGTGGCAAGACAGAGTTCGATTGTTCAGGTGACGGTTCAGAACTTGAATTCTCCAATGCTGAAGACAAAGGTACAGTTCCAGATGATTTAACAGATGTATCTGGCTGAGCTGGATCGATCTCTACAGGTTGAGCATCACTGAATGGCACATACTTTGGGATGACATCGGTTTCAGTCGGGGCAAACCCTTTCCTTATCCAATTATTTGCTGGCAAAGGGAGCGGAACTCTCTTCGTGTGGGTGTTGTGCACCCAGTGCTTTCTGCCGTCCAGCCGAACTGCAGTCCTTGTTGCCAACAAGACTTGGTAGGGTCCCACGAACCTTGGCTCGAGATTTCGTTTTCTCCCAAAGTTGCGGATTAACACCCACTCTCCAGGTTGGAGCCGATGTCCAGGTCCTTCTGTTTGTGCCGGTAGAGCTTCAAAAACCTGTTGATGAATCAAACTCAATTTAGCAGTCAGATCGTAAAGAAAGTCAATCAACATTGGATATTCAATTCTGCTAAATTCCTTAGGCCTCGGAACTCCCCAAACATTCGCAGGACGGACGAACACAATCTCCTATGGGCTAAGCCCTACTCGAGAGTGCACAGTCGCCCTGGTTGATAAGAGAGCTAGAGGCAATGCATCAGGCCATGATAACCCAGTCGTTGCTTGGATTTTGGCAAGTTTCAGTTTCAGGGTACCATTGTACCCTTCTACCAAACCCGCCGATTGAGGATGGTTAGCACTATGAAATTTTTGGCGAATACCCAAACCCGCACACACACTCTTCATCACACTTCCCACAAACTTACTACCATTACCCGACCATATGATCCGTGGCATTCCATACCTAGTGAAATACTCTTTGAGTAGAACTTTTGCTGTGGACAGGGCAGTATTATCCTTAAGAAGGTAGGCCTCAATCCATCTGGAGAACGCACAAACCACAACCAATACATATTTTAAATTATTGCATCTCTCCAAATGGATTTAGTCCAACTGGATAACTTCAAAGGGACATGTAGAAGGAGCAAAATGACCAGGTGGAGTGGGGGTGCCCTTGCCAGGATTATGCATCAAACATACCATACGGTTCTTGACCACTCTCTCAGCACACTTAGCAATACCATCATTCTTCCATACAGGAGACAACAACCTACATATACCTTTCGCGCTAATATGTGACATGCCGTGGGCCATAGTGACAACGGCAAGCACATATGCATCCGGTAACATCCATCTCTGATATTCAGACAAATCAACCCAACATCCATTCATGTCTAACTTCCCCGTGCTTTCTTTCCACTTAGCCTTTTCAGCTTCGGTGGCCTCATTCTGAATCGCTTTCACACTCTCAACTGTGTCCTCACACATACCAGTCTCCGCCGGCCATCTCACTGAACTCGTAACATACATTAGATTCGTCAGATTTTTGGCCGTTTCCTTAGCAATCTCATCTGCAAACGCGTTACCACGACCAACATCATCTGTAACCTTTTGATGCGCGCTGCATTTAATGATTGCCACTTGCTTAGGCAATGTAAGTGCATCCAAAAGATCGTTCACGAGCTGTCCGTGTTGAATCTTCGTGCCATGAGACGTCATGAATCCTCTCTCTTTCCACAATCGACCAAAACTATGCGCTACGCCAAACGCATACTGACTGTCAGTAAACACATTCACTCGCTTTCCTTTAGACAAAACACACGCTCTCGTTAAAGCAATCAACTCTGCCGCTTGCGCTGAATTCTGACTCAATCTCGCAGTTTCCACAACCGTACTCAACGTCACTACAGCATACGCAGTCGTCACATCACCATTCGGCAACTTGAAGCATGAACCATCAACATACAAAGTACCATCGGGATCTACCAATGGAGTGTTTTTCAGGTCAATACGACCCTTCGTCTCTTCTTCAGTTCTTAAGTAACAGTCATGTGGTGCTACATCACCTGTTTCCATATGAATCGGCAACAATGTTGCTGGATTCAACACATTACAACGTTTTATCTGTATATGACTTGCCAAAAGTGTCAACTCATAACCGGACAATCTTGCACTCGTCAAGTGTTGAGTCTTCGTTCGATTCAAGAGAGTGACAACTGCATGCGGAACCATCACTGTAAGCATATTATCCATGACCAGACCTGCGGACTGTCGAATAGACACCGCAGCTGCCGCTGTCGCCCTTAGACAACTTGGCAACGTTCTAGCTACTGGGTCTAAAGTCGAAGAAAAATATGCACGCTGTTTGCCGCCAAATTGTTGCGTCAAAACACTTAACGCACAACCTTCTCTCTCGTGAACATATAGTGTAAACGGCTTACTGTAATCAGGAGTACCTAACACAGGAGCCGAACACAACACATCACGCAATTCATCGTTCTAAAGAAATGCGTGATAAATGTATATTTACTTTATAAAATAGATTTTTAGTTGTGTTTGCTTCGTTATAATGAAATGCGGAGTAATGGTATTTGCTGAATGATAAATGCGTTGTGATGGTATGCGGACACATATGATGCGGGGTAACCTATCATATTACTGTTACCGTGGACTGCTATTGAATACATTGGAGAGTTAGGCTTTCTCTTGGATAATTTTGCAGAAAGTGCTACATGGAGCACCTGGCCCTTTAAATCTATGGCCCCGCCCCCTGTTGCTACCGCTGAAAAGACGTTCGCTCTCGCGGGATCTGTAACCTCATTCTGTCCAGTGGGAGCCTCTGCCATGCTGCCTGTGTTCCCGGCGTCCCCCGCATCCTCCATGGCCCCAGCGGCACCCACAGCGACATCGACATCGACAACTCCAGCATTCTCCACATGTACGCGACCCAGCCTCTCCCCACATAGAGCCGCCAGCGTGGGGATGACGGGAGCCAGCCGCTCCACCGCCTGTGTACCCGTCACAGCTCCCAGCGCAGGTGAGAAAGATTCCACTATAGTGGTTTGTCGAAGAACTGCCTCTTTTCCCAGCGTTTCACTGGCAGCCAGCCCTGACTCAGCATTTCCTTTACCGAGTCGTGCACCTTCCGCTTTGCCCGCTTTGTTTGCATCCCTTTCCTGTAGTTTCCGTGCCTTAGCTTCTTTTGCCTCTTTCGCTGCCTCTCGCCTCAGCTGTGCTTTGGTCCTCGATTTAGCTCTCAGGTTGCTAGCTGAAGCTCCAGGTCCGTGTGCAGACATTTCCTCTTCCTCAGAGGGGATTGGATCATAACTTTGCTTATTTGAACGGTAGATTTTAGGCGCCATCGTTCTAGAACAGTATGTGCGTCCCGCCTGATATGACCTTACAAATAAGGCAGCGAAGGATTCCAACAAAGTTCTCCCCTTATTTTGCTCCCTAACACGCGGGAGATCTTTAAACAGCGTAGGCCAGTCCGTCAAGATTCTGAGCATCTCATCCACAGGCACTGGAAGATATATTGCTGAGGTACCTCTGATTATTAAGTAGCACGCCGCCCAATACTAGCCGGGCCTGTTTTAAAGTCTAAGTTCTATAGTATTTGGTTAAGGACAAGGTGAGCATTCATTCCATCAATCTGCCGTCTTCAGGAGCGGGGTAGGGTGCGACCTTCCCCTACGGCGTCTCGGCGGCCATCTTGCCAATTAATACGTTTTCAATTGTATTATTATTTCTGGATATTACGGGTAGAGTATTCACCCCTGAAGGGGTTTCCTTTAATATAACAGCTAGAACTAAGACTATGTCTCGATGTGTTGATTATTATGCTTTTCCTAGCAATACTAAACTGTGTGTGGTTCAATGCCTTAAAGCATAAGATGTTATTTATTTATATTGATTATATTTGAAAGAAGGATTAATTTGAAAAATAGAAATAATAATACAATTAATACGTTTTCAATTGTATTATTATTTCTATTTTTCAAGCTAATCCTTCTTTCAAATATAATCAATATAAATAAATAACATCTAACTTACCTTTCCGAAGTTCTGTCCTGCATCCGTTCCCGAGTAAAACTATTGTGAAAACGGTTTTCCGGTTTTGTCAAAATTATTTATTAACATAAAAGAGAGAGAATAAAAAATTGGCTAGCTATCGCTCCAAGAATTTTCAATTCTATTAAGGACACGGAGGCGAGGATTATGCTTCTCTTTCTTTTAATGCCACACACAGCAGCCAATGAAAAACGTTGTATATATAAACAAAACTACATTTCCCATGATGCTAACCCATCACTTCCTGTAATAGCCCATAAGACTTGGACAACACCGGATATAGTCCTCTTTCTTTGCTACGAACATGAGTCCATTAATAACTTGATCCAACATGAATCGCCTCCAACGTGGAAGAACAGTTAACTGGAAAGAATTCCATCAAACCGCCAGACGTTCAGTCCATCTTCTTTTCAGAACCTGAAAGAATGAGGAAACACGCCCGTAAAGTCTGTCAAACAGAACATATCAGGGTGGGCATAATATTACAATACATGTAATAACCGGGTGGGATAATCCTCGCCTCCGTGTCCTTAATAGAATTGAAAATTCTTGGCGCGATAGTTAGCTAATTTTTTATTCTATTACAGGATCGGAGGCTTCGTATTATGCTAGTTTAACGCTCTTGAAACACCACCGAGGAAATATCACCCACCGCTTTGTAGTAAAACTGTTTGAATGTGGATTCAGAAGACCAATCAGCTGAATGCATTATATCCTGAATGGTACATCCCAACATAAAACTTTTAGACGCCATGGCGCCCCGAACAGAATGTGCACCAAACACCTGAGTATCAATGCCAGCCTCCTTCACGATAAATTTCCACCACCTGGCTATAGTAGCCGCATTACAGGTCTGAAAGGCTTCTGTAAAACAATCAATATTTGCGAAACACCCAGAGGTCTTACATTTTTTGTACATTCTTCTTATGCTTTAAGGCATTGAACCACACACAGTTTAGTATTGCTAGGAAAAGCATAATAATCAACACATCAAGACATAGTCTTAGTTCTAGCTGTTATATTAAAGGAAACCCTTCAGGGGTGAATACTCTACCCGTAATATCCAGGGCCTTCACGTCTGAAGAACGTCGACAAGCCGAAAGACAGAGTAACATAGCGAGTTTAGCTGAAAGTTGCTTTCTGGACAAAAAATCGTTATGGGGCCAATTTGCGAGAAAATCGAGCACCTTAGAGACATCCCACAAGGACGTATACTTAGGCTTAGGCGGATTCGCAACCCGAATCCCCTTCAAGAGTTTACAGACCATAGGATGCATACCCACCGGTTTACCATCAATCTGAGAATGGCCAGCCGAAATAGCGGAGCAGAAGTTATTGACAGAACGATAAGCTAACGCCTCCGATGCTTTCGCGGAAAGTAAATTTATGATACAGGGTAGTCCTGCCTCCAAGTGATCCACGTGTTGTTCCATGCACCAACGAACCCAGCCTTTCCAAGCGGAAGTATACCGCTTTCTGGTGGAGGGAGCCCAGGCTTGATCAATGAAGGCTGAAGCTTGTTCCGAAAACTCTGGCATTTGCCAACGTTTCCTGAAAGTCTCCAGGCCATCAGTGTTAGATGCCCTGACAGAACCATCTGGTGCATCTCTCCCTGAGGTCCAGGAGCAGCGTCGGAGAATCCGGGATCCTCCTAGGAAGGTTGCAGCACAGTTCCAGAAGGCTCGGGAACCACGGCTGCGACTTCCAAAGGGGAGTCACTAAAATCAACTCTGCCTTCTGACGAAGAACCCGAGAGTACAATCGGGGAATCAGTAAGAAGGGGGGAAACGCATAATTCAGTAAATGAGACCAGTCCTGAGAAAAGGCATCCGTCGCTAGAGCCAGCGGATCCGGTCTCCAACTGAAAAACAGAGACATCTAACGATTCAGGCGGGACGTGAAAAGATCGATCAGACACGTTCCCCAAATCGTCTGCAACCAGTGTACCACCTTCGGGTTGAATTGCCAATCGCTGTAGTGTTTCAGGTGGCGTGAGTGCCAATCCGCCACCACATTCGTCTGACCCGGGATGTACTCCGCGTGACAGAAATCTGATGGGTCAGACAGTAATGCCAGAAATCTTTCGCTATTTCAATCAACATGTAGGATCTTGTACCCCCTAGTTTGTTGATGTAACGCACAGCCGATATGTTGTCCATCCTCAGTAGGATACAACAAGACACCTTCTTGGGTGCTAGGGTTCTGACTGCGAACAAACCGGCGAGCAGCTCGAGAAAATTTATGTGCAGCTCTAGCTCCTGCAGAGACCACCTGCCGCCGGTGGAAATACTTCCACAACGCGCTCCCCAGCCCAAACGGCTGGCATCGGACTCTATGACCACTTCCGGAATGGAGCCGAAGATGGCCCAACCGTTCCAAGCCTCCACGTGGCCCAACCTCCACTGGAGTTCCTGCCGAACTTCCGACGACAGAGGAACCATATCCGTGTAGGAGAGACCCTCCGGCAGGTGCTGAATCTTCAACCTCTGAAGGGCCCGATAATGTAGGGCCCCCGGAAATATTGCTTGCACAGAGGATGCCAGGAGACCCACTACTCTGGCAATCGCTCGCAACGTCACCGTCTGGACAACAGGACGCGCAATTCCTTCTGAATGTCACGCAGTTTCGACCGCGGGAGACTCAACTGAGCCTTTTGTGAGTCTATGAGAAAACCCACAAATTCTATCTTCTGGGTCTGGCAGAGAACCAACTTCTTCTCATTGACGACGAAACATAGATTTTGCAGCGTAACAATGGTCAAGCGCAGATGCTGAAGAGCTGTATCCTGCGTCTGTGCCATGATCAGGATGTCATCTAAGTACACTATCATACGGAGCCCCTGCTCCCTGAGATATGCAATCACTGGTTTTAACACCTTGGTGAAGCAACAAGGAGCCGATGAGAGACCGAAAGGCAGGACCAGATACTCGTACCATTAGTCTCTCCACTGAAACTGTAAAAATCTCCGATGGGGAGGAAAAATCGGAACGGATAGGTCCAAATGGACCATCCAGTCCCCCTGTTTCAACAGATCCGCCAGAAGATGGATGCCCTCCATCTTGAAGTGCTTGTAAACTAAGAACTGGTTGAAGGCTTTTAAATTGAGTACCAACCTGTAACCTCCACCTTTCTTCTGTACTAGAAAAATATTGCTGCAAAAACCGTGAGGGCCCGCGTTGCAGCGTGCTATCGCGCGTTTCCGCAGCAATTCTCCTATTTCTGAATCGATAAAAACTTCTTCTGCTTGGGAAAAAATCAACTGTCTGGGAAAAACATCCTGAACGGGGACCTGAAAGAAATGCAGATGAAAACCTCGAACAGTCTCTAGGACCCAGGCGTCCTGAGATAACTGAACCCAATTGTGAAAGAAATGATAAGTATGACCCCCCAAGGGCAACGGGTAAGGATCTGGAGCACTCACCTCCAGATTCTGAGGCCTGGAAGCCGCCACGGTAAGAACCCTTGTTGAACCGTCGCTTGTTGAACCGCTGCCTGGTAGGGTAGAAGGTTCCTCCTCTGGTGGAATCCCACTCTCCTCTACCACGTCCAAAATCACCTCTGTGGGGTCCTTGGAATTGCTAACGGCCAAACGAGCGTCCCCGGCCTCGTCCGGCCCTGTGAAAAACACCAGTTTGCAGGGCACGCTTGATGCCGGATTGAGCCTTATCCAAGGTGGTAAAGTACCAACGTACTTTGCCACGTCCTTAACGAAACGGTCGCCGAACAGGTTGCCATCCGCCAAGGGCCCTGGTTCTGCGGTGGCCAGTTCAGTGAGGTTAGTGTCCATCCTCATGAGAAGGGACTTTCGTTGTTCAGTTGAAATTGCACAGTTTGCATTGCCCAAAAGGCAAATGGCCCTCTGGGTCCAGCCCGCCAACACGTGCGGATCCATGGCCGAGTTGGATTCCTGGGCCTCTAAAGCCATCTCCAGGATCTTGGCCAGAGGGCCGACCACGTCCAGGAGTTTGTCCTGGCAGCCCCTCCATGCGTGGTCTATACCCTTTTTGGGGTCTTTCGCAAACTTTTTAAAGAAAGGTGAGCATGCTAGGATCAATATCGGGGGTCTCCGCCACTTTGTCGGAAATGTCAGGCCGCAAACATTCAGATCGGAGTCTATTTCTAACCTCCTTATCGAAACTCCTGCGGAGATTGTCATGAATGTAGGCAGCGACCTCCGGGGCCGGGAGCCAATCAGAAGATCGTGGGTGGACGATATCTGCTGGGTCGAAAGTGAAGGGAGTGGACAGAGACTGGGCAGATTCCACATGCTTGGACTTCCTCAAACGCTTTTTAGGCGGAGATTCGTCAGAAGTGTCAGTAGTGGAAGCAGTATCCGTGTCGGTATCAGTATCCAATACCTGGGTGTTCCTACCCGAGTCAGGAGCAGGCAGGGAGGACATAGAATAAGAATGAGGCCAAACCTCCGAGGGCGCCTGAGAGGCTGCTGCGCCCTTCTTTGCGGTATCAGCAGAAGTAAAACCCTGCATTTTTGCAAACTTCTCCAGTTGTTTAGTGATCGGTTTCAGAGCACTAGCCAGAGCCTGCTGAACAGTTCCTGGAACTGCCTTCTCCAGGGCCTTGTTGACGGAATCTTGGACGGTGGCGTCCAGAGCCTCAACAATTTTCTCTTCAACAGAAGGATTGATCACTTCCTCAGCATAGACATTCTCCTCATCATATGTCACCCAGTCCTCCATGGTGGCACCAAATTTATACATAGACTTGCTCATACTCCAGCCAAGAGCAATATAAGAGGAGTAAACAGGGGGAGCCAACCCACTGCACAGAAAATATATGGGCAACCAGGTACCTAGCTCCTCAGCCAAAGGCTGTATAAAGTTATTGCAGCCCTCAGGCATAAATATGGAGCCAAAAAGAATATCCAGTCCAAAGAGGTGTGCACCCTATAGGCCCAGCAGTTGTTGCAGGTTGCCAAGCGTCAAAAACCTCCTCCGATGGAAGTCAGCATGTGAATCCTCGAGAAAAACTAACTAAACTGACTAAAAACGGGCAGTAGCGACGTGCGTAGCCCAATCCTACTGAAAACCAGCCCAATTGGGCTACGCACGTCGAAACTATTATTTTAACCCTGTCTACCGGCTCCGAGCGTCTAAGGCCAATGAGGGAGGGCCATGCGCTCTATATATTAGAAAAACCTCGCCGTCGGCGAGTCGGTACCGTGCCCAGCAGGTGTCCTCTAAGTAAAGAAATGCCCCCAAAGCAAGCGGCAGCCACCGCGATCTCCGCGCCTCCGCGCGAGTGCAAGAAATGCCAAACCCTCACACGGGAGCAAGCGCGATACAAGCGCTGCTCCCGAAATGCCAATACGGCGTCCCGGTGAGTTCGCGGCCCCTGTGAGTAAAGGAGGAGAGGCGCGAACTCACCCGGTGCTGAAGAGCGGAAAGCGAGCAACAAGCTCGAAGCACAGAACGCGCGCAGCGCGAACAAATAAACCCCAGCCCAAAAGGGCAAAGCGCTCAACAATGACAATAGCGTTACAATCAAATATCAACAAGCCATAGACATTTCGCAAAAGAGCTAGAAAAATAGGCACTTAACTGGCTGCGTGAGCAGCAAAGAAAGAGGACTATATCCGGTGTTGCCCGCATCTTATGGGCTATTACAGGAAGTGGTGTGTTAGCATCATGGGAAATGTAGTTTTGTTTATATATACAACGTATTTCATTGGCTGCTGTGTGTGGCATTAAAAGAAAGAGAAGCATAATACGAAGCCTCCGGTCCTGTAATAGAATTGTTTTCTACATTAGGCAACACATACCTTTCTATCATCTTCAGCAACTCTAATATTCTTCTGCCACTCCACATCATTTTTTACTCTCTCCGTCCTTTTTTCAAAAATATAGTTTCGTCATTTTTTTTTCACTATTTAAATTCATGAACAAGGATGTGCGCCGTGTGTAGTAACAGATACACACAACATTCATTTGGTAAGTCACTTTTTTGTAAATAATATATGTGAAATGTCAGCTTCTTATAATATAATTTTTATTACTTTTTATAGAGTAGTTCTATCACGGAAGATTTCTTTACATTTAATTACCCTTTTATTAATAATTAAATTAACCTTTCAGAATGCCATTAATTTTTCTCAAACCCCCAGCACCATTATATATTTACCCAAATAAACTTAGACGTGGCAACAAGACCCGACACAATATAGGAGTGGAGTCAGTGAAATCAGAGGTGCAGACTTACTTAAAGGAAGGAAGATTGGCAACTTTTGAGTCTCCTTGCATGTATTTCATATTCAGCTTGCGGATTAATCAAATTGCGGAATGATAGTATTCTATGTGAATGTATTTGAGGAATGAAAGTATTTGGAAAGAATGTCTTTGCAGAGTAAAAGTGTGCGTGATATTTGTATTCGGAATAAAGAAATTGTACTAAAGGTTGTTTACCGTATAGTAAAATATACTTCTTGGCAAGTTTGTGACTGTGTGCCATGAATGAGGAGTATATATTAGACATTTGGTAAAATTGAAATGCAATGAAGAGAGGGCATAAAATTGGGGCACCACCACAAAAAAGAAGAAGGGCTCACCCTGGTGAGTGTAGCAAAACGACAACCAATGAGCACTGGCTGGCGGAATGAAAAATAATTCCGCTTGTTGCTGATTTTGCTCGAATGAAGTTAGATTCCTGCTGTCCGAATGGTATATGCCTAAGATTATCTTGTGCCGTTGGAGTAATTCCACAAACCAAGGTTTTTCAACCAAAATAGAATCAAAAATCTGTCTATGGAAAAGGGTGTTGATTGCCTGCATTCTAAGTTCAATGATTGTATGAAGAAGGAGCTCTAAGCAGACATTTGATAGGGAACAGGTGTGTCTGGCTTTGCCAACTGATATCTAGGGGTGGGGCCTTGCTGTTATGCATCAATGTCTGGTAAGTCTCTCCTTCCGCTCATAATGACATTCTCACATTATGTCTGAACTATCATGGTGGGGATGGCAATTATAACAGTTACCACTCTCAACAGATTATATTAACTGCTATTACTGCCATGATCAAAGGACAATATTGCCTAATAACTTTGAGATCTCGTAGACAAGACTAAGAGGAAACACTGATTCTTCTGGAAATGCAGACACCTCTGATAGCCTGGTAGGGCTGTGGTACAGCCCTGCCAAGTACCAGGCATCAGGCGTTGGACTAAAGTATATGAGTCTGGTGATCCGCATCACTGCACTGAAATGCAAAGTTACACATTATAGGCATAGCTTCTTCTTTGGCTGTCTCTTAGCCGCAGTGCTGCTATTTAATTCCCAGTTGCTGACTGAGACTCATAACTGGTGGAGTGTCAGCGGGCTGTGGCATGCTCGCTGCTCCCGGCAGGCTGGTGGGGGTGGCTGGACTGTGTTGCTAACTACATTGTAACAATATTAACTGGATTTCCGATACTGCACTGCAGCAACTTAATTCACTGATGTCAGGAGAGGTAGTGACCAATGGCTACTACTGGGACATCAGCCCACCCATGTGACTGGTCTCTGGATTTGTGACTCAGAGACTAATGGACGGAGGTGTCTTGCTGCCTTCCGTGGAGGCAGGAGTGGGTGGCTGTAATTCTATTGGAGTGAGGCTGGCTGCAGCAATGACAGCACTGTGCAGCTTGCACCGCTGCGGGTACATGGTAAAACTAACTTTTAAAATCAATGTTGAGCCCCGAGACTGTATGAAACCGGACCCAATCCCCATGGCCACCGACCGCTGTGGATCTCAGCTGCTGCTGAGAGGTGAAAGTGTCAGAATTTGCAGCAGGAGTCACTGCATCCTGAGGTTCCGTGATTCTGAACCCGTTTCATAAAGGTCGTCGTATCGTGACGATTTTGGTGACGGAGGACCGCAAATGACGAATGTGGTATGCACAAGTGTTTTCGTCATGTTCGAGTGATGGATTCACCATGAAATTAGGGATTCTGTTCTGAACCCTCGGGTTCCATTTTGTGTACGGCAGCCATTTTGTGGTTGCCCTCACATAGGCCGATGACTGCGGCCGAACGAGTCCTAGGGACACATACACCTTTAGCTGACTTCTGTGTGACCTAAGCATGCTGACTCCATTGCCCGAAGCTAAACTTGTTGAGCCAGTTCCTTGTTCGGCAGCTGGTCAAGATAGAGATCAAAGAGCAGGACATTGCTGAGTTTATGGTACATGCACACACCCTTCTATCTTGCTTCTCATCTGTTTCCTCTCCTTCTTTTATGGCCTTCTTATGGTTTGGGTTGAGGTCTTTTATTAATGAGTTTCGTCCGGACTGTTCGAGCAAGAATGTTGGGCCTTCCCGAGTAATTGATGGTGGGCTGGACAACTGAAAAGTGGGTTTGTCATCAAGCAATGCTTTTGTCGTGTATACATGGGATTGGTCAACTGTAAATAAGAAATGTTCGCCTGAAGCGTACATTTTTTGGCATAAAAGACCATGTCTCGTAATACGAAATTAAACAGAACCAAACAGTGCAGTGCAGACTCTGGCGAACCACCCGTGTCGTGCTTCGTAGATTTCTGTTCCTGGTTGCAACTAATAAATTTGATCTTTGACGTCACCAAGAAATATCCCGTGTCTCTGTATGCCAAGACAGGAGAACTCAAAGACATCGGGCGTTTCCCCTGGCGCCGCTGGGTTCTAAAACCCGGTTCATCATTTGGCGCACACGTGGGGCGACTTCAGCGGTACCGGTCCAAGCCTGAAGATCGTGAGGAGCTTAGTGTGAAAATTCTGGAGGTAGGCCCACCACTTCATCGACGCCTGTATGTCGTTGTGGTCCGAAAGTCTTTGCTGCGAGGTTCCCCGCTTTCCGACGGCTACGAAGGACTGCTGCCCTGACTGTGGCCCTGTCTTGGAGCCTTTGATGATTTGTAGAGCGAGACCATAGACGGGTCTTCTGGTGACGTGATCGATACCTCAGTTAAGTATGAGTGGAGCGTCTCCCAGTCCTTAGTTTTTGGGTATCCCTTGGGAGCTTTGATTTGGAACTTGCAAGCTCCAAAGCCGAGGGACTCGTGTATTCACGAGATTATCGTATTTGATACTCCCTTGAAGTTTGAAGCTAGACTAGTGAGCGAAGATGCCTGGTCTTAGCAGACTTGGTAAGATATTTTGTATGGTTGTAATAGGGATTCCCGATTGGAGGACTCGTGTCCGGTGCCTCCTATTGGAATTCCAACCTATGAGCTCTATGTGAAACATGGCGTGGGCCCCATCACTTATAATGAAGTGTGGATTCGCTACACTAGAAAGGATGGTGTCCTGAAGTGGCCCCAATACGGTAGTTATGACACAGAGATTTTAGATAATTTGGAGGTTAAACTCTTTAAGAAGAAAGCCCGGCCGGCGATGTTTGACTCTTTCCGCCTATGGTGAAAGGAAGCCAAACAGAAAGAAATTAAATTAGCGAAGAGAAATAAAAGAGAAAAGGGTATCTCGATAGTGCAGGCTGCTATACAATTTAAAGATAACAAAGAAGAACAAGCGAGTGAACAGTTGCGCAGGCAACATAAAATGACGATTGATAAATGTTATCCAGCTTTGCCGCCTCTTCAGCAAGGTGCAACGAAGGAACTTGAGAAAGATCCTTTGATGTCACATTTGTTGACTTCGCCAACCCATTTTGTGCAGAGTGCTACAGGACCTCCACAGCTTTTAGTTGCACAACCTCCGGTTGCTTTACCTCCTGTTATTGCACAATTGCCAGCTCCTCTTCAGTTGGCTCCTATTCCTTTGGTGCAGCCTCCTCAAGGGCCGCCGACTTTGCTACCTGTTCCGTCTCCAATTCCTACGACTTTTTCTCCTGTTCTTGCTGCTTCCTCTGCTATTGCTCCTACACTGGTTTCCTCTCAGTCTGCTTTGTCTCCTGTCCTTCTGTCAACTTCTCCTTCTGTTTGACAGAGAATGACTGATACTGTTACTAGTCTTTTGTCTCCTTTCTTTGGGTCATCGAGTGCGACCCCTGTTTCAGAGCGTAAACAGTTGCTTAGCCAAATACCTGGTACCGATGAGCAGACAGTATTGGATCATTTAGCGCGTAAATGGGTTACTAATCCTTTAAGATACGATTTAGAGTCTGTTATGGATGTCTTCCGTCAATGGGAAGCACCAAAGCAGAGATATGTTTTTGACAAGATGTGTACTTTCCTTGGTGAAGAATGGGAAGATGGTGATTTGGGACAGACTCCGTCTGAGTTGTTCTGTGTACAGTCCGAGTTTGCGAAAGGTACGATTGTGGGTCTCGACGTTGAAAGAGCAGTAGCGACACTGCTTTTGTTTAGGAGTGAGTCTCCTCCTCAGCCGTTGTTCGAGCCTGATCCTTCTGTTAGGAGGAAAGTGCAACAGTATCCAATGAGAGAAGTTCCGCCAGTTTGGAGAGCAGGAGACGCAAACGCTAATCCGGTTATTTTGCCTCATTTTCAGCGTGTTTGGGTACATGTTCCGTGGAAGCGAGCTGAAGTTTTGGCTCTTAAACAGACTTTGCCTGACCCCCGTAAAAATCCTGCAGGGTATTATAAGGAATTATCACAGACTGCAGACTCATGTATTATGAATTTAGCTGATATAGACATGTTGTTTGGAAATGTGGTTCCACAGCCTTTATGGGGATTGATTTGTCATACGGATCATGCGCAAGAGTTAGGTGATACATGGGTTAATATTGATGCTGCGGATGGTCGACAAGTTGGTGGTGCTAAACCTGAGCCTTTAGTTGCAGAACTTTCTGGTAGGATCATTACTTACATGAAGACTTTAATGCCTGCTATGCGAGTAAACTGGGACAAATTGTCTGCGTGTAAGCAAAAGAAAGATGAAAGTGTGTCTGATTTCTTCAATAGGTTTGAAGAGACGTTTATTGACCATAGTGGTCAAGACATGAGTACAGAAGGTGGTCAACGGTTGTTTGTTGATAAGATTGTGCATAACTTGCTTCCCGAGTTCTGTACTAAGTTGAAGGATTCAGAGAGTTCTTGGGCTGTTTCCTCATCAGCACAGATATTGGCTACTGCACAGTACTACGAAAATAGGGATAAGGATGAGAAGGATAGAGCAGACAAGAAGACTAAAGATTTAAAGACGAAGGTTCTTTTGCAGCAAGAGTTCCTGCCTCGTAATACCCAACGTGATTATCAGCAACCTCAGCAGTTTCAGAGAAACTCGCAAAGGTTCGAGTCTTCTCAACCGCATTTTCCTGTAGGCCCTAATCAGTTTGCATATTGTAAAGAAGAGGGTCATTTTAAAAATAGTTGCCCGGTTCTGTTACAGCGCGCGAATGGTGTTTCTAGTGTGAGAGGTCGAGGTGTCCTGCAAGCTTCTAGGGGTAGGGGATGTGGTGTGTTCCCCCAGAATGCGCGTTCCTTTCCTCCACAAAATTCAATGAATTGTTTTGATCAGCAGAATGGTGCGTCTGGTAGGACGACTCAGTACTATGTTGACGACTACTATGTCGAAGGTGAGAATATGGATGGTAATGATTGCTAGGACAGCCATGGACAAAGAGAGGGAGTTGTTTCAGTTCCAGTAGATCAGAGTGGACCTTATGTTGAAGTGATTACATCAGGTGTGTCAGAGCCTTTTCTGTTGGATACTGGTGCTGCGAAGAGTTCTATTATGCACTCTAAACTCCCTGGCGCACCTTTGTCAGGTTTTTCTGGCGCCCCAGTTAGAAACCCGATTTCTAGTCCTTTGTCTCTTTCTGCTGGACCTTGTGAATTTGAAGCACCCCTTATTTTGACGACAGGTTGTGGTGAGAATTTGCTGGGATTGGATCTGTTGAAAAGATTGTATGCAATACTACATTGTTCTCCTTCAGGAGTACAACTTTCATTAGGTAAGAGAGTGATCTCTCCGATGTATTTGTCAAAGGATCGACTTCCGGCAGAATTGTCTTCTCTTTCTGATACTCTTTGGGCTACTGGTCCTAATGATGTAGGTCTTTAGGAGATACCACCATATGTTGTGACGCTGAAAGCGAATGTTAGACTGCCACGTATTCCCCAATATAGGATCTCTAGTGATGGTGAAAGAGCGTTGCTAGCGATTGTCTATGATCTGATTGACAAAGGTGTGATTGAAGAAACGAGAGGTAATGTGTGCAATAGTCCGGTTTTGCCTGTTCTGAAACATACTGATTCTTCGCAACCGCCTGTATATAGGTTTGTGATCGATCTTCGCGAGGTGAATACGATTGTAGTTCTGCAATTTCCTGTTGTTCCAGATATCACTGCCTTACTGACTATGATTCCAGCTTCAGCTACCTGGTTTTCGGTGATTGATTTGAAGAAAGCTTTCTTCAGCATCCCCATTGCAGAGTGAGTAGATATTTTTGGCTTCTCTTTGGGAGGTCGAAGTTTCCAGTTCAAGCACGCACCTTAAGGCTATTGTGAGAGTCCGTCAATTAATAGTCAGGCTTTGAAAACACAGCTTGATACGATTGTCTTACCTGATGGTACTGCTCTTATTCAGTATGTCGACGATTTGTTAGTTGCTGCTGATACTGAGGAGATTTGTAAAGAAGCTACTTTGTCATTCCTGCGTCATTTGTCTGACTTCCATCATAAGGTGTCTCTTTCGAAGTTGCAGTATTGTCGACAAGAAGTGACCTACTTAGGTCATCTCTTATCGAAGGAGGGAAGAAGATTGACCCCAGAACGAATTCAAGCGATTGTGAGAATGAGTGTGCCAACCACGCAGAGAGAAGTGCGTGCTTTCCTGGGTATTACGTCGTATTGTAGACAGTGGATTCCAAATTTTTCGCTTCTTGCGAAACCTTTGATAGCTCTTACTGTTAAGGATACTCCGAATCCTATTCCTTGGACTGACGAATGCCAGAAGAATTTTTCTGAATTACGCGATGCGTTGTGTTCGGCTCCTGTGTTGGGTACCCCCGACTACAGTAAGCCTTTTTACACTCTATGTCCACGAGAGAGAGAGAGATGTGCATTGTCAGTTTTGACACAGCAGTTTGGCGATAAGCATCGTCCATGTGCGTATTTTTCGTCGACTTTGGATCCGGTAGCTAGAGCGTTGCCGAGTTGTTTGAGAGCTACAGCTACAGCAGCTGTTTCTATCCGACAGTCTGCTGGCTTGGTGATGGATAATACGTGGATTGTGATGGTTCCACATGCAGTGGATACTTTGTTAAACAGGACTAAGACACAGCACTTAACTAGTGCTCGATTGTCAGGTTATGAGTTGACACTCTTAGCGTGTCATGTGCACATAAAGAGATGCAATACATTGAATCCAGCTACGTTGTTGCCGATTTCAGTAGAGACAGATGTTTCTGAACAGCATGATTGTTTTCTTAGGACAGAGGAGGAAACGAAAGGGAGAATAGACCTTAGGGACACTCCTCTTGCAAAGTGTGATGGTACCTTATGGGTGGATGGTTCGTGTTTCAAGCTTCCAATAGGTGATACGACTGCGGCATATGCTGTTACGACTTTGCATACGATTGTTGAAGCTGCACGTATCCCACATAATTCAGCTCAAGCAGCAGAGTTGATTGCACTTACAAGAGTGTGTGTGTTGTCGAAAGGAAAGAGAGTGACTGTGTATACCGATAGCCAGTATGCGTTTGGTGTGGCTCATAGTTTTGGTCGTTTGTGGAAGGAACGTGGGTTCCTCACGTCTCATGGAACGAAGATACAGCATGGGAAGTTGGTGAATGAACTTCTTGACTCACTTACCTTGCCGTTGCAAGTTGCGATTGTGAAATGCAGTGCACATAAGAAGGTTACCGATGATGTTGGTCATGGTAATGCGTTTGCGGATGAAGTTGCGAAAGATGTGGCGAGGGATGTGATGAGTCGAATGTATGTTGCAGGTCCGGCGAGATGGGTTCCAGAGGGAAATATGTGTGAAGATACGATAGAAAGTGTGAAGTCAATTCAAGCTGAAGCTACAGAGAAAGAGTTGAGCATATGGAGAGAGAGTACGGGTAAATTGGATGCGAATGGTTGTTGGGTTGAGTTGTCAGAGCATCAGCGATGGTTGTTACCCGATGCGTATGTGCTTGCAGTGGTTACGATGGCGCATGGAAGGGCTCATATCAGTGCGAAAGGCATTTGTAAGTTGTTGGCTCCAGTATGGCAAAATGCTGGAATTCCTAAGTGTGCAGAGAATGTGGTCAAGAATTGTATGGTTTGTCTGATGTACAATCCTGGTAAGGGAACTCCAATTCCAGCTGGTCATTTTGCGCCTCCGACGTATCCGTTTCAGGTTTTGCAATTAGATTTTATCCACATGGAGAGATGTGACAACCTGAAATACGCACTTGTGGTTGTTTGTGCCTTTTCGAGATGGGCAGAAGCATATCCCCTGAAAGATAATACTGCCTTGTCCACAGCTAAAGCCCTTGTTAAGAAGTTTTTCCCTAGGTATGGTTTGCCGAGAATGGTCTGGAGTGACAATGGGAGTGAATTTGTGGGTCAAGTGATGAAGAGAGTGTGTGATGGTTTAGGAATTCGACAGAAGTTCCACGCTGCAAATCACCCCCAATCAGCGGGTCTACTGGAGTGCTATAATGGCACTCTTAAGTTGAAGCTTGCCAAGATGCAAGCGAGCTCTGGTCTTAAATGGCCTGATGCTTTGCCATTAGCACTTTTGTCAACTAGGATGACTGTACATTCTTGAGTGGGACTTAGTCCATATGAGATCGTTTTTGGTCGCCCGGCAAACATATGGGGAGTGCCGAGGCTGACAAAATTCAGCGAGATTGAATACCCTGTATTGCTTGACTATCTGTATGATTTCACGGCTAAATTGCGTGTCTTACACCAACAGGTTCATGATACATTGCCTCAGGCTTCTGAAGATTCAGGACACGCCATCGATCCTGGCTCCTGGTGAACAATTTTCAGCGGACATAAACGATCAGCCCCGCTGGACCGGTCCCTACTTGGTGCTATTGTCTACGCGATCTGCAGTGCGAGTGCAAGGAAAGAAAAACTGGATCCACGGCGTACATTGTAAGAGGGCTCTTTTGCCTCTGCCGTGCAACTGGTGGGTCCAGGAGGGTATTCCTGATTCAGAAACTGACACCGTGCCTCGTTTTTTGCCTTTTAGTGATGCACGTTTAATTGGGACTAGTTCTGAGCGTGAACGCGACGATCTTCTGCAAGAAGCTGTGCCACCGTTAGTTTGACTGGACACTACTGAGCCTGAACTTTTGTTTCATGATCAGACATTGCCTTGTAAAGGCCGTTATAATTTGCGACCAAGAGTCGTGTGACTAATAAAGTGAAAATTATTTTCTTTGCTATTCTTTGAAGTTAAGCTCTCCCATCTGAGAGACTGTTTTGACCGATTTTTGTTTTTCGAACCACCATCCGGGTTCAGCTGTAAGGTCGCGGTGTAAAGACTTGAGTGTACTACCATGTAGACACAAGGTCGACGGTTCTGGTTTGTTCTAGGGCGTTCCCTGGGACATTCAGAAGTACACTGAGCGAATTGAACCAACCGCCGCAAACAGCACGGTTAGAGGATGGAGTTTTTCAAGATGGAGAGACCTGTTGAAGAATTGAGTTTTAAGAGCAAAATGTGTTGAATTATTAGTAGAAAGTGTTTCTTGATACTATGTCTTTTTATGCTACTTAGTTTGATGATGTTCTTGATGGGATATATTATATTCTCTTTTCAAGTGATGTTTGCACCCACTACACAACCCATACCTTCTTTTACTGTTTCTTCGCATTCTTTTCATACTCTGCCTGAACATGAATCTGTTAGAAGATTGGAGTTCGTTAATAACTTCTTTGTTCAGCTTCTGCACCAGCACCAGCTAATAGTGAACACGACTAACTGTTGGGTGTGTTATGCCTTATGCCTCATACTACTAATAAAGGCATTCCTTACCTGGTCCTGCCATTCAGCTACAATGGTTCTGTGAGGGCATACAGAACAATGTTAATTTATGCTCGTGAAGTCTACACCCTAAGTTCTGTGAAAGACAATCCAAAGAATAGTGCTCTAGTTAAGGGTATAATCAATATGATTAGAGGAGTTAGTTCCTATGAGACGATCCCGAGAGATGAGACACAAGCGTATATTGGATGGAACGTGACTGGATATGGAGTTAGTCTGAGTGAGAACCAGCGAGCGAAAAGATCCTCTCTGATTTGGATCATACCCCATCAGGGTCATCTTTGTCTGAAAGGTAATGGCAAGAATCCGAGAGCTCAGTTAGGGAAGAGTATCTGCACTGAGACGTATGTTTTTGCACATGGTTGCCCCCTGATTTCTCGGGCACATGTTTTGTCTCGTTCCTGTTGCCTCCTACGTATACAGCTGCGGCAGATTACCACAAGACGAGAGTTGTTAGAGGTGTCTTCAGTAAGGAAGATACTGCAGGACAAGAATTAGGAGATTTCTTGAAGGGTTTTCTGCCGTTTTGGGGACCTATGGTTAACAGCAGGAACATACGGCAATTGACGAGAGTGGTTGAGTCCACCGTAGTTGAAACTGCCGGTGCCCTTAGTAACTTGACTGCTGAGCTCCAGTCGGATCGCCTTATGACTCTCCAGAACAGAGTTGCGTTAGATGTCATACTTGCAGATAGAGGAGGGGTATGCAAATTGATTCAATCGAGCTGCTGTGTTTTCATTCCAGACAACGCTCTGATAGTGTACCAAGCCATTTCCAAGCTGCACAAGAGCTCCGAGTCTATACATGTGGACGAAGGAGATTGGTCGTTAATGGGATGGTTTTGGGGATTGTTATCCACCTGGGGATGGAAGATTCTGATTATCATTGTGATGGTCTTAGCTATTCTTTTTCCTGTTCTGTCTTTGTGTACAGTGTGCTCCTGCTATGTGTGGCCATTGTGCTACTACGTGTGCGAGGAGACCTGTCCAGAGAGACGTGCTAAGTAATAGGATGATGCTACAGCAACATCTTGATGACCTGATGAATATAGACCTGGATTCAGATTGACGTGAGTTTGGGTGATTGCCTATGTAAGGGCAAAAGGAGGGTCTGAGGTTCCGTGATTCTGAACCCGTTTCATAAAGGTCGTCGTATCGTGAAGATTTTGGTGACGGCGGACCGCAAATGACGAGTGTGGTATGCACAAGTGTTTTCATCATGTTCGAGTGATGGATTCACCATGAAATTAGGGATTCTGTTCTGAACCCTTGGGTTCCATTTTGTGTACGGCAGCCATTTTGTGGTTGCCCTCACATAGGCCAATGACTGCGGCTGAATGAGTCCTTGGGACACGTACACCTTTAGCTGACTTCTGTGTGACCTAAGCAAGCTGACTCCATTGCCCGAAGCTAAACTTGTTGAGCCAGTTCCTTGTTCGGCAGCTGGTCAAGATAGAGATCAAAGAGCAGGACATTGCTGAGTTTATGGCACATGCACACACCCTTCTATCTTGCTTTTCATCTGTTTCCTCTCCTTCTTTTATGGCCTTTTTATGGTTTGGGTTGAGGTCTTTTATTATGAGTTTCGTCCGTCCTGTTCGAGCAAGAATGTTGGGCCTTCCAGAGTAATTGATGGTGGGCTGGACAACTGAAAAATGGGTTTGTCATCATGCAATGCTTTTGTCCTGTATACATGGGATTGGTCAACTGTAAATAAGGAATGTGTGCCTGAAGCGTATTTTTTTGGGCTTAAAAGACCATGTCCCGTAATACGAAATTGAACAGAACCGAACAGTGCAGTGCAGACTCTGGCGAACCACCCGTGTCGTGCTTCGTAGATTTCTGTTCCTGGTTGCAACCAATAAATTTGATCTTTGACGTCACCAAGAAGTATCCCGTGTCTCTGTATGCCAAGACAGGAGAACTCGAAGACATCGGGCGTTCCCCCTGGCGCCGCTGGGTTCTAAAACTCGGTTCTTCATTCCACGAGGCGGTCCGTAACCTAATTGCCGCTAGTAGCCTCGCAAAGTAACTGTCAGTGCCACCCTGAAGTGTGTATAATGTTTCTCAGTCTCTGCTAAATTTGGTCGGTAATGGTTTATAATAGCGTTTTTAGCACGGTCATGATCTGCTGCCTGCCAGTGCCCTGTATGTTAGCTGAAGTTCACGCACAGTCTAGTCTCTCTGCGATGTACGCAGTACTTTTCAAGAGCCCTGCACCGAGCAACATAGCTGGAGTGGCACTTACTAGCTCGTGTTGGGCCATCCCGATGTAGGTTAGGGGACTCTAGTCAGTGGTGACGGAGATAGTGTCACTCATAGTCGTTGAAATGGCACTCATATTTACACTGAAAATATGAAAATGCCACGCATAGCAATCTAAAACCTTCGCAGCTATGGTGGGGGTCACACAAATGGAGGCCTCACCTGTCAGTTGAATGATTCTGCCTCATTCTTTTTTTATCATTCAGAGCACTGCTTGAAATGGAAAATTAGAAGATCAGGTACTCTATACCAGAGTACCTGCTAGTTTCTGAGAAGCGCTGGTACTCTCCTTCTCAAAATAAAAAAGTGCCGATAATCATACCCATTTAAAGCACTGTATCAGAGCAATGTCCTGGACAGATATTCTCGGCAGATGTTACATTTTAGATTACATTTGATTTGCAGGCTTTGGAGAGAATGCGTCTTTGCAGTTGATGACTGACTGAGCACTGTGAAGATTCAGGAATGAAGGGAGTGGCGGAACGCTTAACAAATCACACTTAAAAAACATTTGTTTAGTACAAGTAAGTAACTGTTCCTTAGGAATTGTTTTCCTCGAATCGTTTCCCCCGCATTCATCTCTGCATCTAGAATGGAAAACAGATAGAGCTGCTAATTTCAAGAAGGAAAAGAATGCGGCAAAGATCACCCACGCACATATATTTTTCACAGCAATGGGAGGCGTTCAGTTACAGCTTGATTGAGCGGGAAAAGCTCGCGCGCACAGGACGCTCTCGCGCCGCCGTCGGAAGGCCTTGAGAATCCAGGAACAGCGTCCTCGCCTGCCTACCCAGGATTCCAATCAAGGACGTTTGTACTGTAAACAGCCCCTGCTCCCTCATGCCCACTGTGTGGAAGTGGCTGAATCTTTCTCTGCATAATTAGGGTTGTAAGCGGCCGATTAGGCACATTTCTAATCATTCCCCTTCATTTGCAGCCATTCGCTCTGAGCGCTTATTCCTAAAGCATTCCGTGTGGAAATGCTTCTCTTTTATGCACCATTGAATTGTGTGTTGCATTAGATTTCTGAAAGTATTTACTAAATAGCTTATTTATGCACCGTGCTTTGATCAGATCAATGATGAACAAGCAGCTGGTTTAACAGACAATGCGGGCAGAGAGTGCCAGCCGACAGCTTACATGTTCAGTTGAACAAAACAATTAACCAGCCAATCATGAGATCTGGAGCGGGCTCTTCTGCAGGGCCCTTGGCACGGGTCCCATCGACTCAACACTCAATTGAATTGATTTTTCTATCCTATCAGGCAGATTTGATTGACTAGTGCCTTAATCTGGGCGTCTGCTGTTGAATGCACACTCGGTGTGCTCGTAATGCTCACTCATAGGTTTCCGCAGAGAAAACTATGAAAACGAACTGAAATGACCCCTTGGTGCTTCAGAATGTATCTTGATAATTCCAAGGCAATGAGAAAGGAGGGATACACGTGACTGGTATGGATCTCTGCCTATTATTTGACTGAGTATTGATCTATCAGGTAATCGCCCATCTGTTCACTTATATGTCTCTCCTATTGCCATCAGTCTCACCATCATTCATCCATTTATATGCCGATCCCATAGTTTTAGTATGCTATCTATCAGTCATTTTTCTCCTTCGTCTATCAATCTATCTCTCCCAACCCCTCCTGATTATTTTACTTTATCTTAACTCATTGATCTTTTTATCAGTCTGTCAATTTCAACACCCCTCAACGATGTCTATTCATTTCTCATAGTTATCATTTATATATAGTTTCATCTATTTTCTATCCAGCTGCATGATACATATATATATATAAACATCTTTATTTAGATATATAAAAACATATCTTTAAAAGATTCTTCCAGCACATTAGTACAATCATACAACTTAAAAGAGAATAAAAAATGAAATAAAAATAAAAACAGAATGCAATGTGGCTTTCTTATCAGTGCTTACTGCAACATGACAATTTAGAAATTAGCACTCCCAGACAATGCCAGTGGGGTTAGGTACACATTATTCTGCACAGTGGTCCAATTTTTCTAAAAGCCTGTAGGCATACTGAACGAATTTGGCCAGTTTTATGTTTAAGACAGTGTTCTCTAAGGACAGAGCAGCAGTAATGGCATGTATGCAAGTCCGAACTCCCAGCCTGTTCCATTCCGGCCTGAGTAGGCGTCTGTGTTGGGAAATGAAGAAGGGGCATATACAAAGCACGTGCAAAAAAGTTTCATTTGCTGACCCGCACCCTCTGCACGTTTGATCAGCCCTTTTTTGACGCCATACAGGGAGATTTTGTAGGAAGCGCCAGTCTCCAAGTCTTAGGGCGATCAGGCATCGCTTTAGATGATAAGAGAACGTTATCGAAAGATAATTTGCCGGATAAAGTCGCTGCATGATACAAAATGGAAAACTACTATACTACAAAACATATTGGGGCAGATTTATGTTAACTAGCGCATCCCCAGGGATGCGCCAGTTAACATGCGCCACAGTGCGCCACAGCTCCGCCAGCCATGGTGCGCCGCATTTATAATGCCGCGCACCATGGTGCAAAAACGGCACAGATGCGTGACGCATCTGTGCCGGAAATGTGGCGCATTGCTAGAGTTGTGTCGCAAGCGCGACGCAGCTCCAGCAAGGCTCGGGGGTGCCCCATTTTAACAATGCTGCGTCAAGACCTACGCCTGCTTCAAGCAGGCGCAGGCTTTTGACGCAGCATTGGCTTAAAAGTGACTGAGTGAAATCTCATAGATTTCACTCAGCCACTTTTGCGAGGCGCACCTGCCCCGGAACGCCCACCCTGCGCCGGAACGCCCACAAGCGGCGCAGGGCTTTACAACGTGACGCATCTGCCTAGATGCGTCACGTTGTAAATCGTTCGTAGGGATGCGCCACGTTTACGCCGCCTTGCGTGACGCAACAGCGGCGTAAACGTGGCGCAAGGGCCTCATAAATCTGCCCCTTTGTATCCTGAATATCGGCAACCAAAGTATCATGAGGGTAAGTCTATGTAGTTAGGTATAGATTTGCTACTTTTGAACCTATATCTTCGTACTTTTACGATACATGTTGTCAAAGGGCATTCTTGTGGCATTAAAAATAGTAAATCTATGCTTACCAGCAGTGCTTAATTGGTAAAATAATAAGTGCCAGGGCCCTGACTAGAAGGCCACTGTTGCTTGCACAACCCATTTCCCCGTCCTCGTTGCCAATAACGGAACCAAAACAAAGGGGTGGCTCCTCCATTGGAGTGGAGGGAGCGTTGCCCCACTTTAGTTACCCCCCAAAGAATGAAAAATAAAATGGTAAAACATTACCCTTTTATTTTTCATCCTACCGTCCTAACGCTTGTGTCAGGACGGGGACGGGCTGATGCTGAGTGACTGCAGCATGCCACGCAGCTGGGTAGAGGGTGGGCTGGTTCTGCACTTTTCAAAGTGCGCATGTCTTTTTGGCTAGCCGTCTTGCAATGGCCAGCCAAACAAGCACACTTTGAAAGCACCTTGGTCAGAGTAAGTTCAAGTCTCCAGTGTCCCTGGGAGTGGCGAGTAAGGCCGGTCCCTCCAATCAGGGCACTTCTCTCACAGCATGAGAGCAGCGCCAGGACTGGAGCCCGCACCGCAGCATCCAATTGCAGCTTAGAAGAGGTCCGGAGCTGAAGTTGGAAGACGTTAGTTCAGTCCTGCGGCAGTTAACGTAATTTTTTTTTATTTTATTATTTAACGCCTTGCGCACTGCACATATTCCTCCGCTGTGCGGGTGAATTAATGAGTGGGCGGCGTTCGGACGGCCCCCAGCCATCCTCCGCACACGCCCACCGTTACGTCGGATGGCTGGGGACCGTCCGAAGCACGCAAGGAGTTAAAATGTTGCATGCTGGCCTGCCCACCCCCACTCCCCATAGATGCCAGCTGCTACTGTTAAAACAACTACTAACTATCTCTCTCGCCTACAAGTGTAACAGTTCAGATTATTCCAGGTCCCTAAAGATAATGGAAGGGCTGGGAAGGCAGGTGTAAGTATTTTTTAAATGTATATTATATTCATAAACAACAGTTGTGCTGCTCCTCCTCAATTAGACGAGCAGTGCCACCATGTGGCAGAGTATTCTAAGTGTGATGATGACTATTAAGTTCCGGAGCCGATCACCGGAAACCAATTAAGTGCCTGTGCCCAGCACCGGAACCCACCTGCTCTACTTAATCACGCTTACCTGCAAATACTTGCCTTCCCAGTAGTGTGGTAGTAAATATTCTGGATGCAATATTTTTATAGGACGATATTTAGAATTCAATATTCTGGTTGTATACCTAGCTATCCTTTAAGCATTTTAGTAATTTATTTAAAATAGTATATACTTTGCCTGTACCACAGAAGATAGATAGCAAAGCAGCAACAGTCCACTTTAACAAAATAAAAGCAAGAAGAAAAGCACAAAAAAAACACATAAACAAAATTTCATTTGTCCTGAAGAAGATAACCTTAGCAGAAGAAATGCAGAATCCTGGATTGGAGCACTGGAAATCTACATTGTTCCAGTAAGAAAGTATACAGCACTGTATTATTCAGATTACACAAAGAAGTCTATTATCGGTTTCAAAGAAGGTGCTTAGGCCCTGCCGCCTTTGAAAAGGATGTTTGTAAAACTGTATTGCTTGGCACACCACTTTGTATAAATATTGCATCCTCTATATTGAGATACCACTATATTGCAAGGCGTGTATATGCATTCTATTTTTAATTCACCTCAACCCACCTCCCATAGTAAATGTAGGTGAAGTTAAGTGTAGCTTAAAATGTATTGGATGCAATATAACTTTAGATCAATTATAATGGTCTCTATGTAGTGTCAGACAGTCCGATGTCAACCAGGACTAGATGTTATTTTCATACCCCCAGGTCCCTCCAGTCCTCGTCTCATTCATGACTTATGGAGATACCCATCTCCCAGACAGAAAAAAGAACAGAGGAATGGTGGTACCCCTACCCCACCACCTCCGACTGGTAATACTTAACCGATACTTACCAATCAATCAATCAATCAAAGACATTTATAGAGCGCACTACTTACCCAGAGGGTCTCAAGGCGCTTGGGGGGGGGGGGTGCTGCTACTGCTCGAACAGCCAGGTCTTGAGCTTCTTCCTGAAGGAGAGGTGGTCTTGGGTCATGCGCAGGTCGGGAGGGAGGGAGTTCCAGGTCTTGGCGGCCAGGTAGGAGAAGGACCTTCCTCCTGTTGTCGTTCTTCGGATGCGGGGGACGGCGGCGAGGGCGTGACTGGCTGATCGGAGATGGCGTTTGGGAGCGTAGAAGTTGATGCGGTTGTTGAGGTAGCTCGGGCCTTGATCGTGTAGGGCTTTGTGTGCGTGGGTGAGGAGACGGAAGGTGATTCTTTTGTTGACGGGGAGCCAGTGCAGGTCTCTCAGATGTCCGTAGATGTGGCTGTGTCGTGGGATGTCGAGGATGAGTCTGGCTGAGGTGTTCTGGATCCGCTGGAGTCTCTTCTGGAGCTTGGCGGTGGTTCCGGCGTAGAGGGCGTTGCCGTAGTCCAGTCGGCTGGTGACGAGGGCCTGGGTGACCGTCTTCCTGGTCTCGGTGGGGATCCACCGGAAGATCTTCCGTAACATGCGCAGGATGTTGAAGCACGACGAGGAGATGGAGTTGACTTGTCTGGTCATGGAGAGGGAGGAGTCCAGGATGACGCCCAGGTTCCGTGCGTGGTCTGTCGGTTTGGGTGCGGTGCCCAGGGCGGGGGGCCACCAGGAGTCGTCCCAGGCGGAGGGCGAGGAGCCCAGGATGAGGACCTCCGTCTTGTCTGAGTTCAGTTTCAGGCGGCTGGTCGTCATCCAGCATTCTTCCTGTTCTTTTTTCTGTCTGCCAATAAGAATGGGACGAGAATTGTCCTGAATACTGCTCCTGCCAGTTGAGAGTTTCGGTCTTCTTGAGATTTCCCGTCTAATGACTGGGCTGTCCTTGACGGGATTTTTATGTACCTCCCACCCTGCTGGGCTCGCCAGGAGGTGTGGAGGTTGCCTGCCGGCCCTTTGGGCCTGGTGCGCAGGATCTCCCAAGCAGTTCTGGGTTGTGGGGGTGCATCTTCTTGGTGACTGGGCCGTGTTGACTATGCGCTGCAATGGCATGTTTCGGCCCAAAGATGCCTGTCTGACAGTGAGGATGGCAACTGGGTCCCAGGCATGCTGGCATGTGGTGCACACCTGGGCTGGCTTTAGGGGCATTGTTTTGGCAGTCAGTGTCTTGAGAGTCTGCCAGCCCATGATGTAAGTACCACATAGTGGTTGTGCTGTCTGACTTGCTGATGTTTGCTTGTTTTGCGGAAGGTGCACTTGCTTTACGGCCTGGGCATGGCCATTGGTGTTTCTGGCCTCCCACATGGGGAGGGGCGGGTCCTGTTGTGTCCAGTTTGGTGGATTCTACATTGCCTTCTTGTGCACCTGATTGCAAGTCCTTTTTCTGCATTGGCTGGCATTCCAGCGGGGCAGGGGTATCTGCCGGGTGGGTGTCCGGTCTTCCTGTCTTCAACGGGGATGGAGTATGGTTGGTGTCTTTCTTTGTTTTTGGTTTTTGTGGCACTGGCTGGGTTGGATACCTGGTGACACTTTATGCTTGTGGCTTTATTGGCCCGGTCACATGGAGGTTTGTTTTGCTGCCCTTTCTGATGTTTGTTGCGGTCCATTTTTGGCTTTGTTCTACATGGGACCTTGGGGTACATTCCACGCTGAAGTGCATTGCTGGATGGTGGACTCCTTGTTGCGGGAAATCTCGGGTAGCCTTGTGGGTGAAATCTCAATCACTGTCTGTGGTTAGTGATCTAGTCTAGGCTTGGTTTTGCATGGTGACCTACTGTTTTCAGGGAGGACCTGTCTTTTGCTGTCCTGGCTGGCATTCCAGTGGGGCAGGGGTGTGGGCTGGTTGGGTGTATGGTCGCACTGTCTCTTCAGGGGTCGGGACATGTTTGGTGTCCTCTGATTGGTGGTGCAGGCTGAGTTGGCTTTCCTGCCTGCTGCCTTTTTTCTCAGTTAGGTTTTTTGTGTGGCCCGGCTGTTGCTGGGTCTGTATGGGTACGGTGTCTGGGCTGTGCCTCTCCTGGCCTCTGTTCAATGTGTGGGTTGGCTGATCTGGTGCATGCAGCTTTGACTTCTGCCCCTATTCTGTGTCCTAACTGCTTGTTTGGTCTTTTGTTCTCTGCACTTGTCTCCTGGTGAGTCAGGTCTGGGCCTTTGGGGCTTTGGTGTCTTGTGGGTGGCCTCTTGAGTGTTTACCTAAGGGCCATTCTAGCTTCTTATTAGGGTGGGAGGCTCCAGCCCCTTGTGTTCCGGGGGTTCTGGGCCAGGCATGGCTGGGGCCTGGGCCGGCCTCCCAGCCCTTCCTGAAGGGCCTTTCCTCCGGGCCTGCCTTCCCTGGATGCCTATGAGTTGTCATGTTGGTGGCCTCTTTGCTCCCGTTCTGGGGGGCAATTGTGCCGGCTGCATCTGGCATTTTGAGCTGTGTCTTGGCCTTCTGCCTTGAATTCTTTGTTTCCTGGGGTGGTTGGTTGTGTTCCTGCCCCTGGGTTGGGGAGGTTCCTGCTTGCACCATCGGGTTGTTGACCTGGGTGTTGCATGCTGGTGCATATTCTCCTGGGCTGCTACTGCCTTCCTGTCTTGGTGTCTGGCTTCTGATGGCCGGCGGGTGGTTACTCCTCCTGAGTCTGCTGGCGGGTCTGTGGTTCTGTTGGCTGGATTGCTGGTTGCCTCTGCAGACTGCACAGAGTTGGCCTGTGGCCCCCCCACTTGTATCCTCTGTCCTTGTCGTCCTGGCATGGTGGGTATTTTCCTGCCTGTTTTTGGCCTGGGGCTCTGGGGCCTGTGGCTGTCTGTTTCTCCTGTTGCACTGGGGCCATCTTTGGGCTTTCTGTTTGGGCCTACTGCAGCAGGTGTGCGGGCTCACTTGAGGTGGTTCCTGGGTGTTGTCCTTTGTCAGTTGGTCAGCTTGTGTTAGTTGGGGGGGTTTCCTCCTTCTCGGTTTGGGCTGTTTGGCTATGTGTTCTGTTGCCCTTGTACAGGCTGTTGGATCCTGGTTGAGCTCTGTTCATCTCCGGTGGACTGTGGGTTAGTCTTTCTCTGGAGTTCTATTGTCCACCTTGGGTCGAGCCCTGGTGTTGTTGTAGGGGGTGTCATCCTTGATGGGTGTTGTTTGAGGCGGGGTCTTTGGATTCCTCTGGTCTCTTGGCCTTGTGGGTCTACCTCGCTCTGCCATTGCTCCTCTCTGGTGGTCCTGTTTGGTCTGGTTTGGGGGCTGGTGTAGTCTATCCCTTTAGGTTTTCCTTCCCTGGTATCGCTTTGAGCCCTGTTATTGGCTTCTTTTCCTGGTGGGGTCTTTTTGCTTTGCTGGTTTCTGTCCGCTGGCTCTCCCCCTGGCTTTTCCTGTCCAGTTGAGGTATTAGTTTCTGGCTGCCTTGTCCTCCTGGTTGGTAAGTGTAGCTGGGTTTCTGGAGCTCATTGGGTCTGCTTCCTTTCTGGAGCCGCGGGGAGGCGCCTATGGCTTCATTGGGCAGTGTACCTGTTGTTGTGGGCCAGTTTAGTCTGTGTTCTTTGTGAATGCCTCAGTCTTGGCCTGTTGGCATGTCCTGGTGCCACGGTTCTGGCAACCTCACCCAGTTTGGGTGCCATGGCATTCGTCCTGTGTCAGCACTGGTGATCAGCACTGGAAGTTCTTGCCATGGAGCCTAGTCTTCCACTGAGCTTCTCAGTGGCTGTGGTGTCCTCTGAGTTCTTTGGTGGTCATGCCCCTCAGGCTGGTTGGGTGCTGCTCTTTGGTCGATGCTTCCTCCCTTCCTGGTTTTTACTTTTCATGCTTAGTTTTATGCCTCCTTGTGTACTTACTCCCCAGTTTTCTGTCTGGTGTTCGTTTGCTGGAGTCTGATTTGTGACTGTATTGTCCGTTCCTTGGCTGGTCCTCTGGGTGTGTGCCTTGACCTTGATGGCGTGTTGTTACAGAAACAAGGGTTATACCCAATTAAAGTCACTGGGACCTGGGTGATTGTAATACTGAGAAAAGGGGGTCCCAGAACGCAAACAATATATACATGTAGTAATTAGAAACATAAATCTGGAAATAGTAACAACATTGTTGTTTAATCACAATGTGTAGGTACGTTTCGTCACAGAATAGTATATAAAAAAAAATGTAGAACGTATTGTGTGCCCCAAGAGGGAAAGCGGAGGGGAGGTGGTGGTGTAGAAGGGAGTGTAGGGTAGTTAGAAAAGTGACATAACAAATGGTCAACCGACCTTAATATACACTGTAGTAATTAGATTCACAATTATTAGACCAACGGTTCAAAAATAGTTAAATAAGCATCATGCTTCCAAAAGAAAATACAATCAATGACATATATGGAAGGAAGCTGAAGATAGGAAAGCTGTCGACGTTTTGACCCACGAATAAATGCTTGCAATGGATGATGCCTTGCTAGGGGTCTTCATCAGGACGGGGGTGGGGCATGTTACCTAGAAGGGGGTAATGGACAGCATGGCATAGGTCAAAAAAGGAACTAATCATACAATTAAACAAAAAATCAGCCGCTCCAACTTAGGGTATAGGACTTACAGTGGTGGTTGAGTGGAAGATGACACATCTCGGTGTGTTCAGTAACAGGAGGTATTGTGTTCTCTAAAAATAAATAAAACACAAGAGAGGCAGCCATGGATTAGCCTCGTGCCACTTGGGTATGCGAAGGAATAAAAACTAAAGCAGCGTGGTTCAGAGTTAGTTGAGATATTTGTAAATGGATCCCGCCGACAGATCGGGAAACCGATGTAGGATGTGGAATTAGATGGCTGCTCAGTCCCCCGGGAACACCGATCGGGAATCAGAAAAATTAGAAGTGCTGGTGGCGGCAAAACATCAGCGGCCGTTCACAGGAGAATTCTATTAAATAGTTAACATAGGGCCCTGCCGGGCATGAGACAATGCTACCTGGTATCGGGGATGAATCCTCGAGGAAGCGCGGTCCGCAATGGCGACCGGCACTGTACTAACACTGCGTATCCTAGCAACGGGAGTCACATGACCTAGGAGTGGGCCTGCAAGCTTGGATAGGCATAGAGAGAAGACTCACGTATTGGAACCCGGCCGGGTAACCAAAGTAAATTCAATATCGTGTAAAAATGAAAGCGATAATTGTTGGTGATCAATGGCTCATATGAAATTAAATCATTGGGTCGTGACTGAATTGCTGGTATAATACACGTAGTTGTTAGAGTGCAATGGGTGGGAGACCAGTGTGGATTATAAAGGGCCACGTTGGATCAACCGGAATATAAGGCGGGAGTTTGCATCAATAATGTAATAGTATAGTAAGTCAACAGGCACAGATGTTATCAACACAATTTAGGGATAGGCCATGAAGTGGTATAAAACATACAGAACTTGTCCAATCGTACATCTGGATACTGCGTACCTATCTCACACGATGGTAAAAGGCCAATCCAGTGTTACATAGTACTTGGACCTTAAAATGAGTTGGTTCATTTTGTATAGATCGATGCAAAAAGAGGGGGAGGATTGGAAAGGAATTCAATCTGTACATATAAATAATGTAGACCCATCCAAAACAGTTGTCAAATAACACCAAGTGCTGTATGGTATTCAGGATCTGTATTGGGATTGGTTGGTCATGTATAGATATTGTTGTGAAGACAATCCCAACTATAAGTGGCTCAAAGCTGTAGATGGATAAAATAAACAGGGATTTATTAATGGCTGGGAACAGATAAAGTTCAGCTCAGGGTGGCCAATCGCATAAACGTACTGTCATTCTCGTTAAGGCCTTGCTGAATTGAGTCCAGACGGAACATCCATTTTGACTCACGAGTATTAAGTGCATTTCCAATGTTGCCGCCCCTGGCACTTAGTGTTGCCTTCTCTAGAATAATCCACTTGAAACTGTCTGGTGAGTGGTTGGCTGTTTTAAAATGGTTAACCAACGGTTATCCCTGCACCTCGCAACGTATACAGCTCGAGTGTTGTAGGATCCTTGCTTTGGCCTTCTGTTGGGTCTGTCCTATGTAGATTAAATCACATGGACATATGATAGCATAGATTAGGTTGCTGGTATTGCAATTGGTATGTGATTTCAGGGGTATTTTGTGATGTTTGTATTGGAACTCCTTAGTTTTAATTGCTGTAGAGCAGGCTTTGCCATGGCCACATTTGTGGTGTCCTAAGATGGGAGGGAGATTCCACAGGGATATAACAGTGTTATCTTCTGGTGGTTGTAAGAAGGATCTCACCACGTGGTCCTTGATGCTTTTGGCCATTTTGAAAGCATGTAGTGGGGGTGTGTCTTGTCCTACATCATCCAAAATCAATTTCCAGTGTTTGTTGATAATTTTCTGTATCCTGTTGCTTTTAGTGGAAAAGGTGGTAACACATACAATTCTTTCTTCTTGTTGATCACATCTTTGTTTGGGTTGGAGTATATACTCTCTTGGATTGAACCATGCATGTTTTCTTGCCCTCTTAAACAGTCTCCTGGGATATCCCCTTTGTCGTAGACGGTTGGAAAGGTCTTCTGATTGTTCCATGTAGTGTTGCTTTGTGGAGCAATTCCTACGGATGCGCAAGAACTGTCCAAAAGGTACATTATCTCTCAAGGCTCTTGGTTGATGGGTGTTGTATTGGAGGAGCGAGTTGCGTTCTGCTGGGTTCCGGTACAGAGTAGTTTGTGGAGAACCCTCATTTTCGTACATGGTAAGATCGAGAAAGCCAACTTGCTTGGTGTCTGAGTGAAAGGTGAATTTAATATCAGGTGATTGTTGGTTGAGCCAGGAATGAAAAGAAGATAATTGTGCTTGATCGCCGTTCCAGATCAGGAGGATATCATCTATATAGCGCATCCAGAGGCCCACGTTGTGATGATACGGATTGTGGTTGCTGAGAATGAATTTGTCTTCAACGGCTTACATGAAGATATGGGCCAGATCCGGGGCAAAGGTGGCCCCCATCACCACCCCTTTAGTTTGGAGGAAAAATAGATTTTTAAACATGAAAAAATTCTGCATCATGGCGATCCTGAGAAGTGACACAATGAATTCAATAGGTACTGCCATGGGAGCAGTTCTTTGGTCTGAGAATTTTGAAGTGACCGTCAAGGCCTCCTCTTGGGGAATACTTGTATACAATGAAACAATTGCACAGGTGACCAAGATTTGTTTGTTGGGATCGAAAGGAAGGCCCTCTACAATGTTGATGGTGTGCTTTGTATTCCGTAAATATGTTTTGGTGGCTTCAGCTAAAGGTGTCAGGAAGAAATCAATATACCTCCCAAGTGGCTCTAACATCGAACCACAGCCAGACACAATGGGGCGTCCTGGTGGGTCTTCCATATTTTTGCTTATTTTGGGAAGGGTATATATAGTCGGTAATCTGGGATTCTTCTGATTGATATAGTTAAATTCTTGCTCAGTCAGGAAACCTTTGTCAAGGCCCTCTCTGGTGACCTTCAGAATTTGCAACGCTAGTGACATTGAAGGGTCCGCAGTAAGCTTCCTGTAGCTAATCCCATCTTTTAATTCTCTGAAGATTTCAGATTTGTACTTGGCTACATCTTGAATGACGATAGCACCGCCTTTATCCGCCGGTTTAATAATCACTTCTTTGTTCTTCCCAAGTGATTGTAGTGTCATTTTTTCGGTTTTCCTGATGTTGAACTTGGTGTAGTGTTTTTCATCCAAGGCAAGATTGACGTCGCGTAAAACCACAGTTTCATATGGCAAGATCTTGTGAGACATGGTATGGGATGGTGGGACAAATGTGGATGGAATCCTCAGACCCGTCTGAGACTGGCATTGGTATGGCACAGAGTTGCGAAAAAAATATTTGAGGCGTACTTTCCTGAAGAACTTGACTAATTCTGTTCTAATGGAAAATTTGTCAGGCATGGTAGTAGGGACATAGGACAGGCCTTTGCAAAGTACTTTGAGTTCATCCTCATTGAGGACGTAGTTTGAAATGTTCACCACTGGGTTCGGTGTTGGTGTTACCAACAGTGTACATTCCGATGGGTCTCGCCATGTTGTTCTTGAAGGAAGCGAACTTGCTTCTGGGTTCTGCCTCTGCCCCGTTCCATGTTGCGTTGTTCGGTTGTTGCCCTCGTTGTTGACCTCTGGACCAACTGTTGCCTCTCCCCCTGGGTGCTCTCCATTGACCTCGGCCCTGACCTAAAAAAGTCGGGTTCTGGGGTAGGTAGCCGTATTCCTGTAGGATGTAAGTATTGCCGGGACCGGCTTGTTCAGAGTCTCCCTCAGAGGACGGGGGTGGGGCATGTTACCTAGAAGGGGGTAATGGACAGGATGGCATAGGTCAAAAAAGGAACTAATCATACAATTAAACAAAAAATGGTTGAAAGGGGGTTGTAGTTGCCATGTAGTACAGAATGCTGGGATCATGGTAAAGAATATCTCAAGGCAGGCGAGGAACATCATAGCATGTTAACTACCGAGGAGAAAGGGATGATCAGTGAATACATATTGAAGTCAACTGCGAGACTCATATACATCAGTTGCTCCAAATTAGGGTATAGAACTTACAGTGGTGGTAGAGTGGAAGATGACACATCTCAGTGTGTTCAGTAATAGGAGGTATTGTGTTCTCTAAAACTAAATAAAACACAAGAGAGGCAGCCATGGATTAGCCTCTTGCCACTTGGGTATGCGATGGAATAAAAACCAAACTCACGATTCAGAGTTAGTTGAGTTATTTGTAAATGGATCCCGCCGACAGATCGGGAAACCAATGTAGGATGTGGAATTAGATGGCTGCTCAGTCCCGCCGGAACACCGATCGGAAATCTGAAAAATTAAAAGTGCCGGTGGCGGCAAAACATCAGCGGTCGTTCACAGGAAAATTCTTTTAAATAGCTAACATAGGGTCCTGCCGGGCATGAGACCTTGTTACCTGGTAATGGGGATGAATCCTCGAGGAAGCGCGGTCCGCAATGGCGGCCGTCACTGTACTAACACTGCGTATCCTAGCAACGGGAGTCACATGACCTAGGAGTGGGCCTGCAAGCTTGGATAGGCATAGAGAAAAGACTCCTGTATTGGAACCCGGCCGGGTAACCAAAGTAAATTCAATATTGTGTAAAAATGACCGCGATAATTGTTGGTGATCAATTGCTCATATGAAATGAAATCATTGGGTCGTGACCCAAGTGCTGGTATAATACACGTAGTTGCTAGAATGCAATGGGTGGGAGACCAGTGTGTATTATAAAGGGCCACGTTGGATCAACCGGAATATAAGGCGGGAGTTTGCACCAATAATGTAATAGTATAGTAAATCAACAGGCACAACGGTGCTCCCTGCACCTCGCAACCTATGCTGCTCGAGTGTTGTAGGATCCCTGCTTTTGGCCTTCTGTTGGGTCTGTCCTATGTAGATTAAATCGCATGGACCTATGACAGCGAAGCACCGTTGGTTGACCATTATAAAACAGCCAACCACTCACCAGACAGTTTCAAATGGATTATTCTAGAGAAGGCAACACTAAGTGCCAGGGGCGGCGGTTATTGGAAATGTACTTAATATTTATGAGTCAAAATGGATGTTCCGTCTGGACTCAATACAGCAAGGCCCGAACGAGAATGACAGTACGTTTATGCAATTGGCCACTCTCAGCTAAACTTTATTTGTTCCCAGCCACTAATAAATCCCTGTTTATTTTATCCATCTCCAGCTTTGAGCCACTTATAGTGGGGATTGTCTTCACAACAATATCTATACATGACCAATCAATCCCGCTACAGATCCTGAATACCATACAGCACTTGGTGTTGTTTGACAACCGTATTGGATGGGTCTACATTATTTATATGTACAGATTGAATTCCTTTCCAATCCTATCCCTCTTTTTGCATCGATCTATACAAAATGAACCAACTCATTGTACGGTCCAAGTACTATGTAACACTGGATTTGCCTTTACCATCGTGTGAGATAGGTACGCAGTATCCAGATGTACCATTGGACAAGTTCTGTATGTTTTATACCACTTCATGGCCTATCCCTAAATTGTGTTGATAACATCTGTGCCTGTTGACTTACTATACTATTACATTATTGATGCAAACTCCCGCCTTATATTCCGGTTGATCCAACGTGACCCTTTATAATACACACTGGTCTCCCACCCATTGCATTCTAGCAACTACGTGTATTATACCAGCACTTGGGTCACGACCCAATGATTTTATTTCATATGAGCCATTAATCACCAACAGTTATCACATTCATTTTTACACGATATTGAATTTACTTTGCTTATCCGGCCGGGTTCCAATACCCGAGTCTTTTCTCTACGCCTATCCAAGCTTGCAGGCCCACTCCTAGGTCATGTGACTCCCGTTGCTAGGATACGCATTGTTAGTGCAGTGCCGGCCGCCATTGCGGACCGAGCTCCTCGAGGAATTATCCCTGATACCAGGTAACATTGTCTCATGCCCGGCAGGACCCTATGTTAGCTATTTAATAGAATTTTCCTGTGAACGGCTGCTGATATTTTGCCGCCACTGGCACTTCTAATTTTTCAGATTCCCAATCGGTGTTCCGGCGGGACTGAGCAGTCATCTAATTCCACATCCTACATCGGTTTCCTGATCTGTCGGCGGGATCCATTAACAAATATCTCAACTAACTCTGAATCGTGAGTTTTAACTCCACGCTACTGTGTTTTTTATTCCTTCGCATACACAAGTGGCACGAGGCTAATCAATGGCTGCCTCTCTTGTGTTTTATTTATTTTTATAGAACACAATACCTCCTGTCACTGAACACACCAAGATGTGTCATCTTCCACTCTACCACCACTGTAAGTCCTATACCCTAAGTTGGAGTGGCTGATTTATTTGCGTCTCACAGCTGACTTCATTATATATTCACTGATCATCCCTTTTTCCTCCGTAGTTAACACGCTATGATGTTCCTCGCCTGCCTTGAGATATTCTTTACCATGATCCCAGTATTCTATAGTTCATGGTAACTACAACCCCCTTTCAACCATTGTTTCATTAATTTGTATGATTAGTTCCTTTTTTGACCTATGCCATCCTGTCCATTACCCCCTTCTAGGTAACACGCCTCACCCCCATCCTGATGAAGACCCCCAGCAAGGCATAATCCATTGCCTGCATTTATTTGTGGATCGAAACGTCGACGCCTTTCCTATCTTCAGCTTCCTTCCATATATATCATTGATTGTATTTTCTTTTGGAAGCATGATGCATATTTAACTATTTTTGAACCGTTGGCCTAATAATTGTGAATCTAATTACTACAGTGTATATTAAGGTTGGTTGACCATTTGTTCTGTCACTTTTCTAACTACCCTACACTCCCTTCTACACCACCGCCTTCCATTCTTTTTCCCTCTTGGGGCACACAATACATTATAATTGTTTTTTATATACTATTCTGTGACAAAACGTACCTACGCATTGTGATTAAACAACAATGTTGTTACTATTGCCAGATTTATGTTTCTAATTACTACATGTATATATTTTTTGCGTTCTGGGACCCCCTTTTCTCATATTGACCTTGATGGTGGCCCTCCTGCCTTTTTTTGGTCAGCAGTGGGTCCCCCCGGTGGTGGTGGGTTGGATCCTGTAGTTGGCCCTCTCGCTCTTTGTTTCCTGGTAGGAGCGTGTGGCTTTTGGGTGTTCCCCTGGTTCTCCTCAGCTTTCTTTTGGGTATTGTTGTGGGGCTTTTGGCATTGTAAGGTGTTACTTCGGTTGTCTGGTTTGGAATGCTCACTGTCATTTCTGCGGCTGTGTCTCTGGGTTGGGGCCATGGGCCTTGGCAGCCTTGTGGCCCTCTGAGTGCCTTTCCAGCTTTCCGTGCCCAGTTGGGTGCTGGGCCTGTTGTGGTCATCCTTTTGGCATCTCGTACAGTTTTTTCTCTCTTTCCCATCCAGTGGCATTCCAGCTGTTTCCCTTTTTGTGTGTTGCTTTTGGGCTTGGGGTCTTTGTTATGTGCCCCTTGGCTGGCCTTTTTTTTTGTTTTTTCTCGCTGCTCGTTTCCTTTGTGGTGATTTTCATGACTGCTCCCTCCCACTCGGTGGTGTGCGGCTTGGGGGCTCTGGGGGCCGGGGTACCCAACTTTTTACTTTTTCTGTTGTTGGAGTGCCTCTGCTGCGCTGGTGGTGGCTTGGCCTTTCGTTTTTGTCCCGGGGCTGGTGTCTCCTGCTGCAGCATTGCATCCTGATTCTTCAGGACTGCTTTTGGTCCCTGTTGGTCTGTCCCTGGTTTTTGCTGGGGTTTTCTGGCTGCTCAGGGTCATCTTCCATCTGTGACCTTTTTTGGGCTGGGAATGTTGCGGGCTGTGTGCTCCTGACTGTTTTTTGTCAGGTTCTCCTGTTTGCTTCGTTAGGGATGCTGCTTTTGGTGTGGTGTCCTGGGTCTTCTTTGTGGGTTTGGAAGGCCGGGTTTCTGGCTTTGGTATGCTCCATAAATTATGAATGGGACGAGGACTGGAGGGACCTGGGGGTAATGCCCTGTTACTTACTGGTAATCTTCATTACTCCTGGTCCCTTTGACCTTGTCCCAATCATGAGGTCCCTTCCTCCCTTCCGGATGGCTGGCCTACCAGGTGGTGGCTTGGTAGTTCAAGAAGAATGCTGGGTAAGTACTGGATAAGCACTACTAGTGGGAGGGGCAGGTCAGGGGTCCCAGCATCCTCTGTTCTTTTTTCTGTCTCAGAGATGGTTATCTGCATAAGTCATGTATGGTACGAGGACAGCGGGAAGATTACCGGTAAGTAAGAGGGCATTGCATAGTGTAAATGCAGAACAGTTTGTTACTTTTACTACCCAAAATTCCCAACATGATGGTATTCCACCATATCACAGAATTATGCACAGCTGTGCACCGTTCACTGTAAAAATTCAATGTGCATACTCTGTTCCCTATAAAGATTTACAGCAAACACATGTAATGACAGCACAAGCATCTGTGGTTCTCGCTGGATTGGGGTTCTTTTTTCACGCAAAATGAATCAGCGAGGTTGCATTTACACTAAGATACTGAATCAAGTGCCAGTTTCGCATTTTGTTTAATTACTTTTAAATTTGTGGAATTTTGCTAAAATGTCATAATTATACAAACCAAATTATGAAAATTTTACATACCTCTAATGTTAACCTGGGGGTTTTTACTCTCAACGGCCGCATTCTGCATGCTACTTCAAGCGTCCACCAAACCCAGGTTTGTTGACCAGTAGGTTGCCCTGGTCAGGTCCTTGTAGACAAGTGAGTTTGGATTGTGTGCTAATAAACGAATTAAGTCAATGCAATATAATGACCGTGTCTGATTGAATCAGCTGCTTCAGCAACAATCCCAATGTGTAGTGTTTTTTTAACCCATGGTTGTGGAGCTGGAGTAATAGCAGGAAGATCAGTTGAATAATAATAATACTTAATGCTCAGTCCATACTGAATAAACAACTACAGGAAAACGGAAATTAAATATGGGAGCAAGAGGCTTTGTTTGTTGCAAACAAAATCTGACTGATCATGGACAGAAGAGATACTGGCCTCATCCTTCTAGATCTAATTGCCACCTTCACTACAATCTCAAAACCCCATTATCATGCAATGCATATAAAATGCCTGCATTCATGGACGAGTGCTCCATTAGATCTTCTCTTCCATCACAGGCTGCACCCAAATGATCAGCCTTACTCCTTTTCCTCGGCCGCCGCCCAACTCATCTGCGGAGTACCACAAGGATCCTGGCTCAATCACATGCTGTTCAAAACCTACATTCTCCCCTTGCCAGCATCATTTACACCCAAAGACTCCATGTTATATACTACGCATACAACAAATGTAAATGTAAATGTATGTGTCTTGTAAAGCGCACTGCTGCCCTGAGGCGTCGTGGCGCTGTAGACCGCTGGGGAACCCGTCCTGGCTATCCCTGTGAGATGGTCCCTACTGGGTATCTCCAAGGGGAAACCAGGCATCCCCGGCGAATGTGAGGGGCCGTTGTAGAGATGAGGCAAGCTAATGCCCAGGGTTGCAGAGTGTGATCCCTGGTTAGAATAGGCACCGAGGCGAGAATTATCGAGTCCGCTGACCCTGGTCCATGACCCTGCCTCGTCGGGAATTGAGCCCTGGTCCCGGGCCGTTCTCTGCTTCCGGGTCTGCCGCCTCTAACCAGTGGGCCACACCACTCCACCGACAACAACTATCTCATTCTCTCCATCCCTGATAAAACATGGAACACCTGGGTCAACTTCTCTTCCTGCATGTCTGAATTAGCCAGATGGATGAAAACCAACTGCTGTAAGCTCAACACAAACAAGACAGAAGAAATCATTTTTGGCAAAGAGAACTCTCTCTGGTGGCCTGCTGATATTGGACTCACACCCCGCCCAACCACCCATGTCAAGAACCTCGGGATAGTAGTTGACAACCAGCTTGATGTGACAGGCAACCTGAAACAAGTCTCCTCCTCCTGTTTTCACACACACAAGGTGCTCACCAAAGTGATGCAGTAATGGATAGTATGTTCGGAAGTATAATCTTTGAAATCGGTTTTTGAATAGGGAAAAAAAGTAAAATACATTCAAATGAGTGGTGGAAGAAAACAGTGACTGCAATAAAAAGAGCATTTCTGCAAAGAGGGAGGTAAACTAAGGATGCACAGAACAATTTAATTGGATTGAAACAGAATAGCCACACTCTTTCTACAATACAGACTACTAGTTATTAATATAACAAAACTGTCTGAGAGCAGCTAACACTCTGGGCAGAGGTCGAAGTCACCAAATGTTCTGTAATGAGTATCAAATCTAAGTGAACAGAGAAAACAAGATAACAGTGCTGAGGTGCTTTTGCAACTGCTCACCCGTTACTAATTAATGCATATTTTATTTGAGTCAAACTTGCTCCTTTAGAGGAAAAACAATATTAGGGGTTTACTCCAATCCAAAAAGCTTTATTCGACAATTTGCCATAAAAGCCAATCACAGATAAAACAACATTTAATTTCAAACATTAAAACAATAAAATGTATTCATGATATTGGACCTAAAAAAAAAACACATGATCCAATTAAGACAATGCCAAAAATGTTTTAGAAAAAGCATATCATATCAATTCATTAATAGCCATAATAAGTAAATTACTAATAAACTTAACTTCAAGCAATGACTAATATGATTCAGTATTACTCAAAATAAATACGAACTGACAGGTTTTCATGTAACATCTACAGTACGTGATCCAATTATCCATATCCAACTAAGGAACTTGGCTACTGCTGCCGGTACACAATATTCTTAGAGTAATGCTACATGTTCTAATGCCCAGGTTTCTGCAGATTGGTGTCAGCCACGTCTAACTGGGACCTGAATAGGCAGGGCAGACAAACAGAACGTGGGCATAGGACTCATCCAAGGCGTTGCAAAAAGGACACTTGCTAGTTCCTGATTTAGCCAATTTAGCTGTGTGTACTCTTAATGGCAGGGTTCCCACTCTAAATTGGAAGTACTGCTTCCGATCAAGTGGTTTGGTGATAATATCCTAGTACTGTTCCAGTCTGGGCCAAGGTTTTATTGTTAGTAAAGCCCCGGTTAGCGATAAGCTGTCCCTATCTCTATGGCTGTTGTGGTAGACCACTTCCCAGTATCTTTCTTTTATAGTCTCTTTAGGCGGGAATCTACTACCTGATGGGTTTTCGTACAGCTCCAACATGCCAATACTCGCCAAGGAGGCTCTAACCACTTTCAGCCAGCTGATCTTATTAAACTGATCTGACGCGATTCCATTCCTGAGCCCTGCGGCGTAAGCTGACAGTTTTGCAGTACACCATATTCTGCGCCAATACAAGATAGGGCGCAACCTTGCTAAATCCGCTAGAGCTTTCCTGCCCAGATCTTGTAGCAGTAGGAGAACCGGTGTGCTTTGGGGGAAGTTGGGGATATGTCTCAAAAACCTATTTTCGGATAATGTTAACTTAGATAGGTTTTCGAACCCCAGAGTTCTGCTCCATATATTAACTGAGCTAACCACTTTCATATTATAAATTTGTAGGATCGGGCTAATAGGCTTGGTCAGGGAGGCAATAAATTCTCTGTGCAAGACCCCTGATAATTGCCGATGTTTTAGCGAGGAGGTGTCTATTTGGTGCCCCCATGTCATATCTTTTTGTAATATATCCCCTAAGTAGGTAAATGCGTTGACTTGTTCTAAAGGCTTCTTCCCTAAAAGGATGCTTCCTTTAAAGGACCTGTGTTGATTAAAAGTCATGAATTTCGTCTTTAGGGGTTTACTCAATGAGGATCAGTTTTGAAAAGGCCTCAGCTCTAAAGGTTTACTCATATGAATAGGTTCTTTAGTCTACTAACAAAAATGGACTTTACCCGCCATTAACTACTTCATAAAATGACAAGTTTTGGCCTATCTACTTAGTAGAAAATACATATTTTATCATTTATCGTCTCTTATTAGGTTCATAACAAAAAGGTGTTGCAGGGATTAAGCGGAGTCACAGACTTAGGCTTGGGATAATAGAACCATAGTAGGCAGGGAGTGGGACTGAGTCATACTACTACCTGAGAACCCATGAGCCGAGGACCGACTAGCTATAGGGTCTCACTTGTCCTCCTAGTCACTCACAGAGGAACAAGTGATTAGACACCACAGAACACAACATTCGTGACCCTCTTAGGAATCGCTGTTGCAGGACCCACCCTTTTGCTCTCACACTCGTACTAGTCCACAATAGGCTCAGACAGAGATACAAGAAAGGATTAAAATGTTTATTTTAACTATCGTGCTCTAGTAAGCAGTATACATCAACCAATCAATCAGGGAATTGTAAGAGCACTACTAACCCGTGGGGGTCTCAAGTCGCTGGGGGGAAGGGGTAAGCAGCTCCGTTCAGTCGAAGAGCCAGGTCTTGAATATCTTCCTGAAGCTGTTCAGGGAGGGTGTGTGTCTGATATCGATTGGGAGCTCGTTCCAGGTCTTGGCCACAATGTAGGAGAAAGCTCTTCCTGCTGTTCTGGCTCTGGAGATGTGCGGGATTTCAGCAAGGGCGAGGATGGTGGATCGGAGGTTTCTTTTGGGTACGTGGAACAGATTCTCTTGTTGAGGTATTGGGGTCCGGTGTTATGGAGGCATTTGTAGGCGTGGGTGAGTATCTTGAAAGTGACTCTCTTCTCAATGGGGAGCAAGTGGAGGTTCCGTAGGTGTTGGGTGATGTGTTCGTGTCGAGGGATGCCAAGGACGAGTCTGGCTGCGGTGTTCTGTATGGTCTGGAACTTGTGGAGTAGTGACTTGTTGATCCCGGCATAGAGGGCGTTTCCGTAGTCCAGTCTACTGCTTATGAGTGCGTGGGTGATGGTCTTCCTTGAATCGGGGGATCCATTTGAAGGTCTTTCAGGGAATGCTTAGGGTGTTGAAGCAGCTGGAGGCCACGGCTTTGACCTGTAAGTTCATGGAGAGGGAGGAGTCGAGTTTGAGGCTGAGGTTTAGGGCTTGGTCCGGGGGGGACAGAGGGCTGCTGAGGCAGTGGACCACCAGGTGTTGTCCCATGCAGAGGGAGAGGGTCCGAGGATGAGGACTCCTGTCATCTCCGAGATTGAGCTTCAGGCAGCTGTTGCTCATCCAGGATGGGACATCCTGTATTCCTTCCTGGAAGCTGAGTCTGGTGGTGGGGTGTTTGGTGAGGGAAAGGATGAGCAGGGTGTTGTCGGCGTAGGATACTATGATAAGGCCGTGTTGTCTGACGATGACGGTGAGGGGGGCCATGTAGAGAGTGGGACTGAGCGATGAAACCTGGGGTACTCCTCAGTTGAGTTCCGTGGGTTCAGAGAGGGAGGGTGGCAGCATGATTCTTTGGGTTCTGCCGGTGAGGAACGAGCAGGTTCAGTTGAGGGTGGTTCCTTGTATGCCGGCGTCGTGGAGTCTGGTGGCGAGTGTGCAGTGGGAGATGGTGTTGAATGCTGCTGAGAGGTCAAGTAGGATCATGGCCGCAGTGCATCCTTTGTCACGGAGGGTGCGGATGTCATCTTTGGTGGCGAGTAGGGCAGCCTCGTTGCTGTGGTTGCTGCGGAATCCGGAATGGAATGGGTTGAGGATGCAGTTTTCTTAGATGAACCTTGCTAATTGTGCGTTGACGGTCTTCTCAGTGACTTTTGCTGTGAAGGGGAGGAGGAAGAGGAGCCGGTAGTTATTGAGGTCCATGGGATCTGCTGAGGGCTTCTTGAGCAGGAGTCTGACTTCTGCGTGTTTCTAGTCATTGGGAAGGGTGCCAATATTAAAGGGAGCATTGATGGTGTGTCGTAGTTCTGGAGCGATGGTGGTGGCGGCTCTGTGGTTGATGTGCGGCGGGCAAGGGTGTCTAGGGTCCCCCACGTGGATGCCTTTCATGGTCAAAGTGGTCTCTTCGGTCGTGACCAGTGTCCAGAAGGAGATGGTGGGCTGGCTGGCGTTGCTGGAGAGGGGAGTGGTTGCAGAGTCAGGTGTCTGGTCATTGTAATTTTCATAGAGGCTTTTGATTTACAGATGGAAGTAGGATCCGAGCTTGTTATAGAGATCCTGGGAAGAGGTGATGTCCGTAGTTTCGCTGCAGGGCTTGGTGAAATCCTGGATGACACTGAAGAGTTCCTTGGAGTTGCTGGAGTTGATGAGGATTTGTTGTGAATGAAGGTCCTTTTAGTGGTTCTAATGCGTTGGTGGTATTCTGTCATGTCGTTCTTGTAGGTGGTCCGGTCTTCTGCCATTTTGCTGTTTCTCCAGTTCTTTTTGAGACATCTGCAGGTGCGTCTGGCTTCTTGGAGGCCGGCAGTGAACCAAGTAGACTTCCTGGGGCACTGTCTGTCAGGGCTATGTAGGGGTGCAAGCTTGTCTGTGCAATTGGAGATCTATTTGTGTAATTCCTTGCTTGTGAGATTGGCGTCGGTCGCAATGGTGGGGGTGTCGCAGTTGAGGGTGGAGTTGATCTGCTTCTCAGTGACTTTGCTCCAGTTCCTTCGTGGAGGGTGCGGTGCAGGTTTGGTGGTGTGTCGACGTGGAAGTGTACGCAGTAGTGGTCGTCCATAAGGTTTGCATGGTGTGGTGGCTGAAGGGAATGTTGTTTCCTCCTGTGAGGATTGGATTAGGGTGTGTTCTGACTTGTGGGTGGGCGTGGTAACGAGCTGTTTCAGTCTGATGTTGGCAAGGTTGTCCAGAAGGGTGGTGGAGTTGGGGTCATTGGGGCTGTCAAGGTGGAAGTTCAGGTCTCCGATGAGCATGTAGTCCATGGAGGTGATGAGGTTGGTGATTGTGGTGGTGAATCGAGCACGGGGACTGGGGGGGTCTGTAGACAAGGGTGCCACGAAGAGTAGTTCTAGGGCTAGTCTTGACCTGGAAGTGAAGGTGTTCGGCGGTGGAGGAGGGGTCGCTTGAGGTGGAGAGTCGGAGGGAGTATTTGTGTGTGATGGCGAGTCCACCTTCTGTGTGGTTGGGCGATCATTCCTCTGGATCTTGTATCCCTCCAGAATGGCGATGACGATGTCGGGGGCAGAGGAGATGTTGGTCCAGGAATCTGTAAAGAAGGTGACATCTGGTGAGAGGTTGTCATGGGGTTCCCAGATCTCTGTGGCGTGTCTCTGCAAGGAGCTCACATTGAGGAGGATGCTTCTCAGGGCGTCGGTGGTGTTGGTGGCGGGGGCAGTGCTGAAGGTCTGGTGACAGTGGTGGCAGGAGAAGTGGCCGTGAGTGGTGTTCGGCACAGACAGCGGGCAGTTGTTGTTTCTTCCGGTGTTGAGTGTGAGGAGAGCCGCTGAGCTGTAGTAGTGGGTGGTCGGAGATCCAGGGTCCCTGGCTCTAGTCGCAGGTGGTTTGCGGACGGGCCCAAAAGGGCTGGCCTTTGGCGTACCAGCGGCGCGTCTGCTGTGTGCCTGCCAATAAATAGCAGAGGGGAGGGAGGCACAGCTGGGAGGCGGGAGCGGGATTCGGCTGTGGGAAGTGCTGCGGGGGCAGCAGCGGTGGGAGGCGAAGCAGGAAAAATGGGCCAAGAGGGCAAACGAGAATGGCACAATAATAGCAGGTGGTATATTAAGGAAAAAGGCACAATAAGTGGTACAATAGGGAAAAGGAACAATAAATGGTACAATGAGGAAAAAGGCACAATAAGGAAACGGCGAGGAGAGAGACAACAGCGTAAAACTTACATGAGCGCAACCTACTTTGGAGCTGATGCTCAAACCCCTACCTTCTAAAAGCTCTGAACAGGGCAGCGGCACATTACAGGTGAGGAGCTGCCGAGGGAGAGAGCAGGTCTCTGGCCGGAAGGTCAGAAGTCTTGCTCGATCTCCCACTCAGAGGCCGCCATTAAATAGGGGAGTGAGAGGAAGGTACAGCTGGGAGGCGAGAGTGGGAATCGGCGGGGGAGGGGCAGAGGGGGCAGCAGCCACAGGCGGGAAAGCAGGAAAAGCAGGCAGAGAGCTGAACAAGAATGGCACAATAACAGCAAGTGGTATAATAAGGAAAAAGGCACAATAAGTGGTATAATAGAGAAAAGGCCCAAAAAGTGGTACAATAGGGAAAAAGGCACAGTAGGTGGTACAATAAGGAAAAAGGCACAATAAGGATACATGAGACAACAAGTAAGAAGATGCCTAACACAAATAAGGTTAGCATAGTAAGAAGTCCATAAATCATAAAAGGAGCTGTCATTATATAAGACAGGGTAACCTAACCGTCTCCCATTCTACAGAAGCAAAGAAGCAACATGTTTATATATCAAAAGATCTCTGGGTGTTAGCAGCAGACCCAATACCTTAGCATGCACAGATGAAAGTACTACATCTCAGGTGCTGTCACGATCTCTTCCCTAGAAAGATCCCACTCCAAGTTTGTTGTTAGCTATTCTGTGCATAGCTATATAAGTAAGTATGTGCTCCCAAAAATAGCTGCATTTGTGTGTTTTCTCTTGGTGCTGAGGCCTGTCCAGAACAAAATAACAAGGGGCATTGTTGTTTGACCTTGTTTACAGTGTGTAGACTAAATCCCAGGAATGAACAGAACGCGAAAACAATGGCAGGTTCTGTGTGAATGTACAATGTGGCACAAAGCAAAATACGTTTGTATAGTAATGTGCGCAAAGCAGAGGACAGTCTGCAATGCTCATGCTAACATAGGGAAAATGACAATGGACCTGCACGGGGCATATGCCAAAGTCTCTTTCTTTTATGGAAAGACATTGACGTGGATGCCTTGGTGAGGATACCCAGATGGACTCCCTTAGGAAGGACTGCCCATCTTACATGATTGCATCTCCGATAAAAATGTGACCCAAAGCGGTCAGGCATTGCCAACTGTGAGAAAGTTGAAATACAAACAGGCTATAGGGAGAGGTAGATGGAGAGCCTGCACAGTGAGTGTCAAAATTGAATCTCTATTTCCCCTGTGACATACCCTGTCCAGTTAAGTGACCTGTCACATTACTTAACCTAAGTTAGTAGAATGCTGCAAGAAGTTTGGTGGACAGTTTCATGGTATGCAGAGCAAAAGTTGCTGTACTGCTTTGTGTGCATGAAGGAGGGGAGGGAAATGCCAAAGCTACTAGCATGTGGCACTGTTGCTCTCTCCCCAATCACTTGTGCTCTGACATTGTCTTGCTCCATGCACACACCATTTTACCCTAGTTCAAGAGTGTGTGTGTATGATGTTTAGCATAGGTTTTGTACTGGAAGGGTGTTCTTTCAGTAGAAATACTATGCTTAGACTTAGTTTAAAACGTGTTCAAGTTTAAAAATGCACTATACAGTACAGGACATATGCTAAGTTGGAAAAGTTTGAAGCAAAGAAAACTTTTCCACAACTTTACAGCTGCATCAAGGAGTCATAATGTTTTAGTGTACAGAGCTTTGCATCAAAAAGCATGGGGGGGATTCACGGATGGTTCCATGTACAGCACTTTGGATGCACCCCTGCCCCAATTCAATATTGCGCAAAGTTGTACAAATCTAAATTTGTATTGGATAGTGATGAAGCGAGCTTCAGAAAATATTTTATTCTGACTCGTGAATTCAATTTCCGATAACATGAACTAATTTATTAATGAGTTGTTGCATGATTTGTTGTATTAATCAACTTAGATTAAGTTTGCACTACACATGAACACGCGGGAACTAATAACATGTACTTTTGTTGCATTTGCGAGTTTGTTTTGTAACTCATTATTAATATTGTTTTGTTTGTTCTTTTGTCTTTGTCACTATTAATATGCGGCTGATCATTCTTGACATGTGCTTTATTATATGTGCTTACATGTTTGTCCTATGTTGTGTTTGTCTGTCTGTGTATCATTTAATCATCTTTTTACTTTTTCAGAAACTTAAAGCTGGACTATATGAAGAATGGTAGATATATTATGTGCTGCTTTATTTGTTTGCTTCTGCTAGATGTCTTTTATTAATGGGTTAATTAATAATTAGTAATGGTCGGGTGGGTAACAGAAGGGTTTGTTTTACCTGAATTAATCACTCTTTTGTGTTTGTTTAAATACTAGCCCGAGAGTGGTTTGAGGCCTAGTTCTGGTTCTGAAGAAAAGTTGGTTGGCCTGTACGTGAGCAGAGTTGGAGCCAAGTGCAGTCATCTTGGAAACTTTCCATGGAGAGTTATGTTTTTGCTTCACCTTTGAAAAGACTGTGGCTCTGACAATAGAGACTTATTCACGAACTGCTCTGGATGTTCTTTATACAAGGCCGAGGAAGTGACAGGGATGATTTTGCCGAGCTTTGGTGGAAGTCAGAGAAGCAACTTTTAAAACTGTTGCAAAACGCTCGGAAGTCGTTGTCACTCCATGTGAATGAACAATAATGCGATGACGTTCTTACCCTGGGAGAGGTGGTTCTGGTGGTCTGACAGTCACCAACCAATCAGGGTGCTGGAGTTTTTGGAAAAATTAGATTTAGTTAGATTAGCGAGTAAAAAGGGTATAAAAATTGGGCCTCTTGAGGGGAACGGGGCTGTCTGTTTCCTGAGGGCGAAGTGCTGTCCGATTTCCTTTGGACTGTAAGCATTCAACTGTTTATTAATTTTTCTTTCCTTTCAGGTCAGAAAGCTAACTTAGGGAATAGGGTTTATGTTTTCTTTAATTCATTATTTTATGCAATGCTGAACTGTTGGATATCTTTGAGCCAATGATTAAAGTATTAAAACTGGATTAATAAAATTAAATGTTTGACATTAATAAAGAGCTAATAAAGTTTATGCAAATGCAATTATGAATTTTAAATAAACTTTTAAAATGACAAGCTGGTCTTGTTTATTGTAGAAAGTTTAAAAACAACATATTAGATTCATTCGCCTCATGATTCAGCTGTTCTGTTTGTTTCTATGGGCCTGGTATTGATTGGTAAGTCTGGTGGTAGATAGTGACATCTATTATGCAGAATTTTAGTAGGAGCGCTGGATCAATAGCAAATAGTTCATGAAGATGTAGCTCCAGTATGCCTCACATTTTGCATAATTACACATAAAGCCGAAAATTAGCATGGATTTTCGGGCAAAATAGCATCTTGCCTACTGGAGTGCTCCCTACACACAGAAAAAGCTTTTGTATGTGGAACTATGCTTTCATTTGGCACCACTACAGGGTGGCAACATACAACAGATACATATCCTTTTCTTAGCAAAGTGCTGAACCTGGTTAAAGCATCTTTCTGCCATCCAGTGGAGAAAAGCATTAAGGGCAATATTTATCAATATTTCACAATGTAAAGCAGCAAGGAACCTTCTTGCCCTGGATGATGAAAGTGAGAGGGCTGGAGCGTACCATATTTTTTTCGGAGTTTTATATAGTGCAAACTTGACCCAAAGGTTTCAGATATCAGAGCGCTTTACATGACCACCAGTTGAGTTACACAAGGACACATTCATTTTTTTGTTAGGCATATTTAACATTATATGGTGTATTCCTGTCCTTTTCTTGTGCTGGCGCACAATGTGCTGACTTGCTTCAACGCAGGCACCCTTGTTGCTCGCTGGATTGTTTTCTGAAGGAAAGTGCCCTTTCCTGCACGAAAACAATCTTCTGAGGCATTTTTCTGTTTCCATGTGTGCTGCTGAATACAGCACACATGGAAAGAGGAAAAAACAAAGAGAAATAAAAGTATTTCTCCCCGTTATGCCTCCCCTGGGAGGGTGTAGCATTTTCATGCATTCCCAGGTCTATCACTAATGGTAAATCTGGGAATGCGCCAAAATTCATGGATGGATACGTGGAAACACCCAAGCTCCACCCATGTAGGGCCTCCCTGTGGCAGAGTGTTCCCATGGGCTTAACCAAATCATGCAGGGCCATGCAAGGTGGCCTTGCTTGGCTCGGTAAATCTGACTTAAGTGATGTGTTGCCCTTACATTACCTTGTTTGGCACAAAGGAAACACAACAGTATGATAACTCTGGCCCTGAATGTGAACAACATTTGGGAGACAGGATGTGTATGGCATCAAGAGGATGAAATCTGACATGGGAAACTGATATACACAGAAACAGGCAGGGGGAGGGGAACCACTGGTATCCAAAAATGTCTTCATTCATCTAAGTGGTATTTGATAAATCAGGAGAAAGAGTGTCAGTGAGCGGGAGATCTGAGAGGGGTGGAAGTAAGATCATTTTTGTTCAATGGTGTTGAAGGACTCAGACTACATCATGTGGTTTAGAATGAAAAAAAGATGGTTGAGACAAGCCTTGTTGAGGATTTTCTTTATATATATATCAGTGAGAAAAATGTCGCCAAACTGCAATTTGTAATACATAAAGTAGCACTACAGGAGTACTGTATGTGAACTACAAAATGCCATTAACGATACTATAAGCCAAGACCTCCCCCTACCTCTCTGCTATGTTTTATTTGTGGATATCGCCACCATGGTGGCAAGAATCTCTGTACCTTGGCATATTCTTCACTCGGATCGAATTTAGGGCATGGTTATCCAGGAGAATGCCTGCATAACTTATAGATACAATAGATATCTGAGAAACTAACAAAAGGTGAGATTACAACCATTAGCTTCACCATTAGTTCTTCGATCTCAGTCTTTTTCACATGCAATGAATGCAAAGCCTATGAGAACAGTGGCAGTGTAACTGCTACCATGTACCACATCAAAGTTAAACATATCAAACAAAGTTTTCCCATGTGGAATGAAAAACATTTGTATCTATAGGGGCATAAAATGAGTTCCTCAGCATCTGATGGAAACAAGGCAACTGTCTTTATACAGTTTCATAGGCATTTTGAAACGAACCACAATAATGATAGGAATCTCCTTAGATATGTTTCCATAGATAAAACAGCACTAAAGACCAATGGGGAGATTGGGAACTTGCCCTCAGGCTCATGTAATACAGGTACATTATGGATTTCGAAACCAAATTCCACATGGGTTTAATGTTAAAGAAGAACTGAGTGCCCAATTAGATAATGAGTGCTCCAGTATTGAGCTTGCTGCAATCATGTTAGTTTGTCACTTAATTATGTTTAAAAAAAAAAAAAGTGAAAATTTTCTGTACATTGGGTTGTGGGCGTTTATTGTTTATTTTTCTTCTAGATTCTGCTTTGATGGCAGTTCTTCATAAGAAATTATCTCTTTTGAAGATTGATGAGTAAATGCATCTTGTGGGACACACTCCTTCCAGTGGAACTGCTAATGAGAAAGGGCCCCATAAATACATGTTACATACCTGTCTCCATTGTCAATGTCATGTTTTTAATGAGCAGACCAACCCAGTGTCACCATACTTGCTTTTCTGTCAGTATTTCTTTTTGAGACCCAAAGTTACACTGAGGTTGTGTTTGCTGGCACACATAATCTTAACAGTGGCTTATAGCATAAAAGGGTTGCTCTTCATTCAAGTTTAAATAATGGAAATAAGAAGGGGCGATAAGTAGTAGCCATACAGGAGTTCTTTTGGAATAGGTGCGCTCTTAGAAGCAAGCTGGTTTGTAAAAGGATCATGCGAATTCAGCACCTTTATCTGCCAACCCGCTACCCTAACTGATCACTTGAAAAATATCCCAACAGCTGAAGGAGCCCTCACATATGTGCTTATCTATATACTCATAGTCACCATCCCTTGCAGCGTAGATTATGTTCACTGCTTTTAGAATACTTGCTGTTAGTGCATTAATCACCATGAAATATGTAATCTTCCACTGCCTGCCCATCATGTCTTCCCAAAGCACAGTTTTTCTGTTACTATTAACTACTACCATTTACTAATAAGTTCCTATTTACCATTTCATGTAACCGCTGTACAACATGTCAGGTAGAAATGTCCAGCAAAGATTGTAATACAATGTACAATTCATTCCCATTCTCAGCGCTTCGACGTAGGGTCGGAAGAAGTGCACTGTTCAGCTTTTAGGATGCATATTTGCCCCACTTAACCCTTTAACTGGTAGGCATTTTTCTCTCTAGAACGCTGTCATATCGTTATGCCTGACCTCTGTCTAGGGACAGGGCAGGCAAGTAGGAAGGGGCGGTACCGGAAAGGGAAACAGGGTTGGGAAACAAGTTCAGTAAGAGATTGGTAGTCAGAGAAAAAGACGTACCAACGCACGTTCTGACTCCGGTGTCTTTCTTTGGGGATTGCGACACTGGCGACGAGGGTGGGATCCCTGTACACCTACCACAACATAGAGCAGCCCCAGCCGTCCATGTACGGCCGTCAACCGGTGAGTCTGCAGCCGATCGCCTGAGAGCGTGTGAGCCCGCGCGAAAGGTGCCACCAAAGCAAAACCAGCAACGGAGATCAAGCAATCTCCGACCCTCACTGAAAACGAGCACGATTTGGCGAAATCTGCCTACGAAAACGGCGCGAAGCAGAAGGAGGCGCTGATAGCAACCCCAGCCCTGGCGAGTGGCCATGAGAACATTTGGGGTGAGTCTGCAGTGTGAAAGAGGGGCATTTGAAACAAGGCATAAGGACGAGAAGCAAGGCCCAATACTGTGCAACGTCCCGAGAGGCGGCCATCTTAAGGTCAGGCACTGGCCATAGACCCCACATGACTCTGGAGAGGTGGCCATTTTGAAGTCAGGCGCCACCAAGTTATAACCCTTAAAGCCACGAAGAAGAAGCGGGAAAGCCCAAAGACACTGCAAATCAAGTCACAGGAGCTCATTAGAAGCCCAGAGACACTGCAACTAAGCCACAGAAAATCACAGAAACTCACTAAGTGGTGTGAATAGACCAGAATGGCTGTCACCAGCTCTACAGGTGCCTCAGGAGGAGTGGCAGCTCCAGACAACCTTCCGGGCCCAGCAGCCCCGGGCAACTCAGCGCTGATTCCCCAGACACACATGGGAGTACCCTACCTACGGCCACCGGAACCTCTGGAACTGACGCCCGGCAACAGCATGGGACCCAAATGGAAGAGTTGGGCTGAGGACTTTGAGGACTACATGACCGGGTCTCAAATATAAGACCCCAAGCAGAAGCTTATAGCCCTACGTAACCTAGTAGGGAAGGACATCGCGCAGATCATTAAGGAACTGCCGAATGCAGCCACTGCCCCCTATGATGACGTGAAGGGAGCCCTTGACAGATGGTTTCTACACAAGCGCAACTTGGATTACGAACGCTACATGTTCAACTTAGCCACTCAAGAAAAAGAAGAGCGCATGTGTGATTTCATTGTGCGCAACAGAAGACTAGCAACTGAACTCTGGAGGGGCCCCAGTCAGGAAGCACTACAGGGAATGGTTACTAATGATGAGTTTGAACTTTTGCACCTGCTGAGTGCTTTCAGTTTTGCAAAACTCGTTTTTCTGCAGAATAGCAACTGTATTGCCCCAAACAAACATAGGCAACTGAACTCTGGAGGGGCCCCTCAGGAAGTACTACAGGGAATGGTTACTAATGATGAGTGAACTTTTGCACCTGCTGAGTGCTTTCAGTTTTGCAAAACTCGTTTTTCTGCAGAACAGCAACTGTAATGCCCCAAACAAACTTACTTGTGAACGTTGATTTCTAATCCAAAAGTGTTCCAAAGAAAGTCAAAAGGCCTCAAATCCAAAAAAGTGCAGGCAAATGTCAACCTGAGGAGTTATTCTGATAAAATCATCATTTTCAGAAGGTCTATGCTGCTTGCTAGTGGATTTCTTGTGCAGAATTGCAAATTTTGTAATTTCGCGAGATTGTTGCTGCCTACATGTTCGCAATTGCCAACTCTCGCGATGCGTCGCCAAACTCCTGTGGGATTCCGCAGCAAGATCCAAAATGGCACAGCACTCACAAAATATCAAGAAAAACAACTCGGCAAACGCTGAATGACTGTAAGTGAACGCCGCACGCCGCAAAATTGTATCACCAAGAAAAAAAAATCTGCTGCGTGCGAATTTGCGGATTTTGTGGGAAATTCGCGAATCTCGCGGATTGCGAATTTACCGAAAATCCGCAAAATCCGCGAGCGGAACGGATTTCCCGCCCATGCTTAGACCCCAGTCACTCAACACCACAGAAAGGTGCTGTTTCACCTACAACAAGCTGTAGACGACGAGCTTCAAGAGCTTTTAAAGACGGATATCATCAAGCGCACGTCGGGACCGACCCCATGGGTGTCACCGGTTGTAGTAGTGCCCAAGAAAGGACAAGATAATAAAGTGCGTCTATGTGTCGACATGCGCGCGCCCAATACTGCCATCGAGCGGGAGCGCCACCTGGGGCCACACATAAGCGACATGATTACTCGCCTCAATGGAGCCACAGTATTCTCCAAACTTGACCTTAACAAAGGTTATCATCAGCTAGAGCTCCATGACAAGTCCTGATATATCACGATTTTCACGACACATCAAGGCCTCTTCTGCTACAAGCGACTGAACTTTGGCATCTCGTCAGCTGCTGAAATCTTCCAAGAGGCCATTCGGCGAGTCATTCAAGGAATTCCCAACGCTTTCAATTACAGCGATGACCTACTAGTTTTCGGGAAAGACCAGACCGAACATGATACTGCTCTGGACAGAGTATGCCACGCTTTGCTGAACGTCAACCGAACACTAAATGCGAACAAAGGCGAATTTCACAAGACCACTCTGAAATTCTACGGTCACATCTTTTCCAGAGACGGAATGAGACCAGACCCAGAGAAGGTGTCTGCTCTGGCTGACACCCCGACACCCCGAGACGTCAGCGACCTCCGTTCTTTCCTTGGAATGGCAAGCTACTCTGCACGCTACATCCGGGATTACGCTACCATCAGCTATCCTTTAAGAGAACTCACACGCCAAGGTCAACCGTTCACGTGGCCAACTGCATGTGAACAGGCATTCGTCAAGGTCAAACAGGCCATCAGCTCAGCCATCAATCTTGCCTATTTTGACACCAGAAAGAGAACGGAAATCACAGTTGATGCTAGCCCTGTAGGTCTAGGGGCTATCCTGGTGCAGTATCAAGAAGACTCCGATCAACGCCACATCATCGCATATGCCAGCCGCAGCCTCACAGATACGGAAAAAGCATACTCCCAGCCAGAGAAAGAAAGCCTGGCGGTGGTATGGGCATGTGAACATTTCCATCTCTTCGTGTATGGGAAACATTTTACCATCATCACGGATCACCAAGCCCTTGTCACCATTTTTGACAACCCCAACGCCAAGATGCCACCGCGCATTGAATGGTGGGGACTACGTCTCCAGGACTACATCTATACAATTGTCCACAAGCCAGGAAAGGCAGAAAATCCGGCTGACTATATGTCCCGACATCCCCAACCACTCAAAGGCGCGGCGCACTCACTAGCCGAAGAATACCTTCATTTTGTTGTTCGCACTGCCTGCCCACCTACAGTCCCACTGGAAGCCATCAGGGAGGCATCAGCGCAAGATTCAGTCCTGCAGGATGTCATGGACCGTGTACGCAGCAATTCGTGGTGCCATGTAAAAGACACTTCACAAGACTCAAGTCAGCATGTCCGTGACCTGGTGGCATTCAAACATGTCCAAGAAGAACTATCCATCAGTGAAGACGGTTTACTCCTGAGAGGGGGGAGGATTGTGATCCCACAAGGGCTACGGCAAGGAGTGATCAACCTCGCCCATGAAGACCACAGAGGCATACGTGCCACGAAGAAAGCACTATGGGAACGTGTCTGGTTCCCCACACTGGACCAGATGGTGGAAACTACTCTTAAAGACTGTGTCCCATGTCAACTGGTGAGTCGCGAAGAACCACCCGCTCCCCTCCAAATGTCAGAACTGCCATAAGGGGTATGGCAACAAGTCGCCATCGACTTCTTTGGCCCTCTAAAATCAGGTCAATACATCGTCGTCGTCATGGACGAATACTCCTGATTTCCATTTGCACAACTAGTGCCATCCACCAGAGCGACAACAGTGATCCCAGTGCTCGACAAAATCTTTGCAGCTTAGGGCATCCCGCTGCGAGTCAAGTCTGACAACGGGCCCCCATTCAACGGCCATGAATTTGCAGTGTTCGCTGTGAATATTAATCATGACACACTAGTCAAGATAGACTAAAAAAAGAAATTACAAATGAACACGTATGCGGACCAGCGCAGACGAGCCAGACATACTGACATCCAAGAAGGAGACTGGGTGATGGTCCGGGGCGACCGAAGAACAAAAGCAGACAGTTGCTACCTCGCTCATCCTCTTAAAGTCAGCAGACGAAAAGGAACTATGATCACAGCGGAGGCTGATCCTAAGCGGATCACCAGAAACATTTCGCAACTTCAAAAAGTGCAATTCCAACAGCCACCATGAGGCCCAGCAACGTGGAGCCTCCACTGATTCAACGAGCCAAAGTGAAAACAGTGACCGAGGTCACTATAGCCCAGCCAGGCCTGATGATGCCGCGGATCTCCACGCCAGGACACCAGAGCGATCAGGACGCCTTAGGAGACAAGTTAGACGGCCAACGCGTCTCATCGAAGTGATATAAGAGACAGTAAGACTTTGTACAAAAGGGGGAGGTGTCATATCGTTATGCCTGACCTCTGTCTAGGGACAGGGCAGGCAAGTAGGAAGGGGCGGTACCGGAAAGGGAAACAGGGTTGGGAAACAAGTTCAGTAAGAGATTGGTAGTCAGAGAATAAAGACGTACCAACGCACGTTCTGACTCCAGTGTCTTTCTTTGGGGATTGCGACAAACGCTAAGCCCTTTTTTGGGCTATTTGGGGTCGTTCATATTTAGCCCTCCATAACTTTTGTTCCACATAAGGTTTCCACACCAAATTGGCATCACTTTTTCCAATATCCTGGGGAGTCCAAAGGTTCGTGAATTTCCCTTTAGAGGACTGAGAAAATAGCCAAAATACAGCAACATCTTGAGCATTTTGGGAAAATAGGAAAAAGTGCCTGTTTTTTCTGTACAAATGGACATCAATAAAAGATTTGCTGTGCTAAAGTCACCATTTCCCCGTGTTTCAGAACAATAAAAATCTGAATCAAAGAAGCTAATTTTTACCACAGTTTTGGCATTTTTCAAAGAGGTTAGTCCATTTTTCCAAATTTGTGTGCTTTCAACCTTCATCCAGTTTGTGGTGGAAACTAGGGTGAAACCCATTGGTTTTCCTGGAAAGTTGTAGATTTCTAAAAAGTAGACAAAATTCTAAGTTGAGCAAGCGGCCATTAGTGTAGATTCCTTAAGGTTTTCTCAAAGAAACAAGCTGTTGATATAAAAGAAATATTGAACATGTGTAGGAAAAAACAGCTATTTGTAACATTTTCATTTGCAACTTCTTGTCACGATAGTCGATTTGCAAAAGCAATATACCTTTATGTCCACTAGGACCGGTACGGTTGTGGGAGTATATAGAGTTTGTATGTTTTTCAAGAGCCAAAGGGTCCCAAAGCCAACAACTGAACTGCACCTAACCATGGTTTTTCATTTTGTACAGGGTATAGAGCAACTCATATAGTGAAATACAAAGACTGAAAATTAGGCATCAAGGAAACCCTATGGGCCTCATTTATGAGAAATGATGCATCGCTGAGTGAAAGCAGCGATGTGTCACTTCTCAGTGCGCACTCCTTGCGACATGATTGATGCGTCATATTTATAATATGACGCATCATGTCGCAAGGAGTTACAGATACGTCAGCATTCCTGACGTATCTGTAAGCGCAAAAGTTATGCATTGCAGGAGTGTGTCACAAAAGGGATGCAACTCCAGCAATGTGTCCTTTCACATGGAGCAAGCCCCATGTGAAATGGCCTGCGTCAGTCTTACGCCTGCCATGAGGTAGGCGTAAGATATTGACGCATCTGAGTCCTAAAAGTGGCGCAGTGAAATCTCATAAATTCCACGACGTCACTTCCAGGGCCCGTTCTTGCGTCAATACACCCCCGTTGCATACATTATACCTGGCGCTGGTATAATGTGGTGCAGGCGTTTACAAAGTGACACATCTACCTAGATGTGTCACTTTGTAAATATGGCGCAACAAGGTGCATTTTGTACGCGACTGGTGCATCACCAAAAGTGACGCACCAGCGGCGTAAAAGTGACGCACAGCCTTATAAATGAGGCCCCATGTATTTCTGAAATAGACACCCGAATTTAGGAGCAGTGGTTATTTATACATCTCTGAATTTTTGGGTACTCATACTGGCATGAAATTTTGAGGACATATTTTTTAAGTTACTTCTATGTACACACTGCACAGAAATACAATTGGTAATAGCAAATGTTTTACTATTCTGCATTCCCACATGTTACCTCAATAAAGTGGTGCCTGACTAGTGTGGGTAGACCTAGTTCCAGGGACAGGAAAGGTGCCAAAACAAAACATGGTCACATCACATTTTTCACTGAAAACTTACCCTTTCTTTGCGATGTTGCTAGTTGTGAATTTTGGGCCCTAGCTCAGCTTTACCTATAGAAACCTAGACAACTTCTACATTTATGGAAACTAGAAACATAGGGAAATCCAGGGTGGGGTGACATGTGTGGCTCCCCTCAAGTTTTCCTACCCGGAAGCCCTTGCAAACCTCTGGTGTCTACTGTGTGACAACACGCCCCACGGGACAGATCAGTCTAGAATATGAACAACCTCATCCCAGGGATAATGGTAAGAAAAAGAAATGTCCCTTTTAAGGGAATGACCTTTGTCCAAGAGGCCACTCCTCATAAAAAACATATAGGGCCTTATTACGAGTCTGGCACTGGGAATGCAGCAGTGGCGGTCTTCCAACAGCCCTATTATGACCAGGGCAGTCTGGACACCCTGAGACCACAGCAACCGCCAGTGATCAGGGATCCCTGTCGGTGGGGTGGGGGTCTTGAGGCTGCAATATGCTTGGAGGGCCGTTGTGACCCTGCAAAACATATTACGCGTTTCTTCACTGTCACACTTTTCATAGCAGTGCGACTGCCATAAAAAGTGTGTCAGTGAGGACAAAAAGGGGGTACTACAGGGCCCCCTGGTGCCTCTGTGCCATGCGGTGCATGAAGGGGGCACATGGTGTGCTCCCCCTTCGGCATGCACCCCCATGTTCCTGCACGGAAAATAAATGCACAACATTGTTCATTTCGGACCACGCAGGAGCAGGCTTTGACATTCCTATTGTGGTGCCTATTTTAAAGACACCACCACAAGAACACCAAAGAAATTCCTGCCAGCGACTTAAAAAACATAATGCGGTGGACAGTCTGTTTTGGTTTTGGCAGTGTCGGAGTGGGGCTGCAGCATGGCCTTGAGTCTAGTGGGTTTTCAACCTGCCCCTGGGGTGTCAGATCCAGCGAAAAACAGGCAATCTGCCCTGGTGGGTGGTGGAAACATGAAATAATTGTCCCTTTTGGGAAGCGACCTTTGCCCAAGCGGTCTCGCCTCAGAAACAATATAAAATATAGACATTCCTAGTGTCTATTGGGTTTCCACCCCTGGGGGTGAACAGGTCGATCTGCCACTGGGGGATGGAAACAAAAGATACAAATATACTTGCCTCCTTTGGGGAGCGACCCTTACCCAAGGGGTCACTCCACAGAAACAATGTAAAAAATAGGCATCCCTGGTGTCTAGTGGGTTTCCACACTGCCAAGGGAGCAGATTAGCCTAAAAACTGTCATAGCAATAAATAAAGATGCCTTTACATTTGTGATTATCTTTTTACATTTGCTGTGTTTCAAAGACAGAGGTCCTATGTCAGACTATGTTTTCTGACAAATTGCTGCTTATTCTTTTTAACAATGGGATTGATGTTTACTTTTTTTTTCCTCAGCGCAAATTGAGAGGAGTTTTTAAAGTGAATTATGTGAAAATCTTGCTGGAGTACAGGGAGTGTGAAAGAAAAGGCTGTTAGGAAGGCAAAATTGAAACATTTTTTGTAATTCTGAAGTGTGCTGCAAGCAGGGATTTTAATAGGATCAAATCAAATGAATACATTTTTACTTAGTGATGCGCAAATGACAAATATTCACAGAAACCCGATTGCTACACATTATCATTTGTGTACTATATAGTTTCATCAGGAAAACTGCATGTCTGTGTTAATTAGTGGCCACTGCAATGGAAAAGCTCCTGTTTGTAAATGCCAAAATGCTATCACACTATGCTTTTGTTACATTAAAAAATCCTCCCGCATTGTGTCCATTATAGGTAGGTGAGTCGTGAAAATTTGGCGTTCTAAAAAGTGAGTTAAGGCTAAAAAAAAAAATTGGGAATCTCTGCTCTAACATAAATCCTGCTAAGGTGTCCAAAGTGTGAGTCTGTGATACCAATGATTTTGTGTTTTTGAGTCATGCCTTTTAGACCTAGGCTCTACTGTGATCTCCATGTTCGATCTTCTCAGGTGCTGTTGTTGACTGATTACTCTTTATATTTGGTTTGTTACAATCCTCAAAATTGCTATATTGAGCCACTTCAGAATTGAATTGAATACTGTATATACATATAAATACTAAGCCTAATCATAACTTCATGATGTCTTGCAAAAACGGATAATACTGAAGGAAAGATATGCAAGCTGACTCGTTCTCGCTAAAAGATGGTGATGCCATTGTTATAAGGGTTATACTTTCTCAAGTAAAACTGTGTGTTCGTTGCTCAAAATAACCATCAGAACTGTCCGAGACTGATTCCCTGCACACCTTACAGATATGTTGGCTGAAGTCCTGCTAGCTCACAGTGCACCATCAGTAGCCCTACCTGGCAGAGTAACAAACGGATTGTGCAACCTAAGAACATGACAACCCTGACTCCCCAAGGAAATTGTGGTAACAGATCTAGAACACTTTCAGTTTGTCACTAATGCATGCCCAAAGAGATAAAAAAGAAAGACACAATAAAGCATTTCAGTATTTATTGCAGCATTGTGATTCTTGAGTAAAATACTTGTGCTGTAATAATCAATAGAAGGAAACAGAGTATTGTGTTTAGCATCAACCATTTTGCCTATTACCGAGAATATATGCTTGCACACAAGTACTGTAATATAGTGTATCTAGCGCATCCTAATTTATCATGTCTAGGGGGATTAAATCTGCTAAATCCCTGTAGGGTGATTTAACTTGCTGTTACCTGTGGGTTAGTATCAAAAGGCCTGTCTTGGTGTAGATCCGGACAGTATCCCTCACATGAGGTAAACAGTAATCAGCAGAGCTGAAATTCCAGTTTGGATTGACCTCTCAGTGCCAGCGAAATGCTCCTCTGCCTAAACAAAGGATTGACATCATATATATAATAACATCCTCCATGTTACTGTGCCGAAGCCTAAGGCAGGATGGTATTGTTTATTTTATTGCGATTGCTTTGTCACAGAGCAGCCAAAACAAATTGCATTATGAACTTAGCCCTTGTACAGAATGTTCAAAGGGTTTTGATAGAGTGTCTACAAAATGGTAGTGTAAGCAAACCCAAGATTGAGGATTAATATCCTCCATGTGCACAAACATATGGGTCAAATGTGATCATATTTAGGGAGAGAAGGCAACTTAAGAACGTGAACATGTAACATGGCTTTTCTGTAACCAAGCCTTGTGTAACCATGTAATACCCACTCCATGGTCGTGAAACAGTTAAAACCAAGCTATCTAATTACAATGCTAAACCTTTATGTAAAAGCAAAAAAAACTATCAAAATATAAAAAGGCACTATGCTAGTTTGACGGTAAAAGCATACAGAAAGCCAAATTTAAAAAGGATATAAAAGCACATTTAAAAGTAAGTTAAAAACTGTTTGATAATTAAAAACAATTTGGAATGTTAAAAATATGTCTGAATTAAAATGTTCCCACAACTCGAAACTGCCAGATTGTTTGTGTTTGGAGGAGTAGATGAAACATTGTTGTTCCCAGCAACTGAAGATGATGTTCCCAGAGGCACCCAATGCATCAAGTTCCTAGAACAAACATGTACCAGTGCACCAAGGGAGGAACAGCTGTCGCTGATTTTACAGAAGACAAGCCAGAATCTAGATCATTAGGAGCCAGAGCACCCCACGGTGGCTCACAGCATGCATTTAGGAGCAATAGCATGTACAAAGGACAATGGTACAAGTGAGCTGTTAACGGACCCACTAGTAGGTCAATGTCCAGTGAATTAACTAATTGCAATTCCAAGCGTATTTCCAGGGCACCCTCAGAAGTGCATAGTAGGCAGCAGAAAATGGGCTGGCTGCAGTGTAGCCAAAGAGGCCCAAAGGACAAGAACCACAGGTCATTAAGTTCTTGAAGCAAGGGTGCAATAAAGCACTGTGTTATGCGTTTACAACACAGAAGCACTTGTGGTCGTGCTATCCCCATTTGGTCTCATGATGGGACATCTATTGCTGAGCAGAAAAATTAAAAGCACAGTTCTGACACCAAGGAATAGGACGAGCAGTAAGCCTCTAAAGATGATTCAAAGCATGGAGTGTATGAATGATGAAAGAAATCCAAAGACTGTCTGGAAGGTGCTAACCAACCCGAAGCCAATTGTCTTAAAAAAAGTGTGTTACTCCCACAGTATCAGACATGTTAAAAATGTGATGCACAAGTTCCACAAAATGGTGTGGAAAATTAGTGCAGAGTAGCGACTGCATATCAGAAGAGGACCTTGCAAAATGAAGATCAAACTTCTCCCTTGTAGATGTTAGGGCCGCATCTTTCTAGAACAATATGGATTTCAGTCTTCTTAAAGCATCAAGGCACACATTTGTAAGCATTATCGAAGGCCAAAGCGTCACATCCCTATCTGTGTGGGCAGGTGGGAACAGTAATTACATACAACAGGTCAAACCCGCAGAGACCGTCACCAGATAGGCAATTCCCAGTCTCATCCACAGCAGCCCTGATCCTTCAGCATCAAGTTACTTGGGGAGAGGAGTTGGCCTAACAGCTAGGGTGTCCGACGTTGAATCTGGGGAAATGGGTTTGAGTCTCTGCAATGACGCTGAACATCCTGTGATTCTGGGCAAATCACTTAATCTCCCCCTGCCTAACAAAAATGAATTTGTCCTCATGTAATGCAACTGCTGCTATGTAAATCGCTCTGATACCCGATTCGGGTCAAGTTTGCGCTATATTAAACTCTGTAAAAAAAAAAACTCCCGTTCTAGAGTAATATGAAAGCCCAATGATCACAGCAGCCAGGAAACCTTTCAAAATGGATTACAAGTTTGCCTTTAGATGCATTACTTGCGCTGTGAAGCAAAACGTCCCAACACACTAAGGAATGACAAGATACCCTTGCAGTCAGTACCACTAAGAAAAGCCTTCATCTCCCTATTTAGACATCTGTATTTGAAAGGTAAAATCCATAACTTGTGTGCATACCTCTCTCCTAGCACCTCATATCTGCCCACTTTTTTTATTTTTTTTATCCCATTTTATGCAAGGAAAGCAGAGCAGAAAACAACAGATGTTGCATGAGAAGATAACATAATACAATGCAAAAATAAGAAAATACATGCAAATATCAAAGAAGAAAAAAATAGTGGCCAAGCATTTTCCCTTATATCCAGTCCATAACCGGGGCCCAGATCATCATGCCAGCAGACCTCTTTTTCCTGCCCTTAGTCCTATATAAAGCCCCTTCTAAATTAAACATAGCTAAAAGGCGATCGCACCATGAGTCAAAAGAAGGGGAAACAGGGCTAATCCAATCATGCGTGATACAAGCGCGCACTAACGCCATACAAATAAACTAAAAACTTTTCCTCGATTCGGAAAGTGTATCTGAAGTTACACCTATCAAAACCAATTCCCCCTTAATGGTTACCGGTGTCCCCAGTAATACACCCAAAAATTGTTCAATAGAAAAAAATAGGTCAGCCAATTTCGGACAATCCAAAAACATATGCACTGTGTCAGCTGCAGGTTCGCCATATCTGCTACAAGTGGTCCCAACCATTATTCCCCACTTAGATGTTTTGCCAGGCGTATAATAAAGATTGTATAATGCCATATAATGTTGAGAACGCATCCTTCCTGTCATCAAAATTCTATTTGCTAAACTGATTGATTCCTCTATGTTAATTATGTTACTACTTAGCTTTATTTATTATTTATTTTGATATACCTCTAGGTTATTGGGAAATGAAAGAATAAGAAGTTTATAATATTGTCCTATCGGTGTTTTCCTAAACATACTTTCAATAAGAGGAATTCTCCTCAATTGAGATTCCACCTGGGAGCCTAAAGTGTTAATATAACTACGAATCTGTAGAAATTTAAAGAAATCACCTTTTAGTAACCTAAATTTATTCTGCAGCTCAACAAAGGAAACAAGGTGTCCGTCAAGCAATAAATCACCCAGGTACTGGATTCTATTCAAACGCCATCTATTGATAACAGAGTCTCGAAATATTGACGGGAGGATATCTGGTGCTGCAAAAGGTGTATAAGCAGTAACTGTTCTGATATGAACCGGGGGGTCCTGGCCAACATAAAATGTTTGAGTCTTAGAGATGTTAAACTTGTACCCTGAAAAAGATCCAAACTGGATTGCTAAATCCCCTGTTGTGGATATTGCTCTCTGAATGTCTGTGGTTACTACAACTATATCATCCGCATACGCGAGAGCTCTATAATTCATGTGAGAAACTTGAACTGGCTTAATATTCTCAGCATGATTTAGTTTATTTAGGAACATATCAATATATAGGACAATAGTATTGGGGAACACAGACACCCTTGCAATGTTCAACGAGAAATAGAGAAGGAAGCAGATTCCTGGCGGGCCAGCCTAACAGAAGCTGTTGGAAAGACATAAAGAGCCTTCAGAGCAGATATCATCTTTGGGCCAAAGCCCTTCTGATGAAGAAGATCCCACAAATACGGTCAGGCTACCCTGTCGAATGCCTTTTCGGCATCCAACAGGGTAATTCCCATTGCCATCTCTGTTGCCTGAGCCCAGTCCACTAGAGCGATAAGGCGGCGGACATGATCGGTAGTGTCGTGGTTTGGAATAAATCCATGTTGGAATTCGGACACGATAGATGGAATTATGCCTGATATCCGAGAGGCTAAAATCTTTGAGTACATCTTGCTATCAGCATTTATTAAATATATAGGTCTATAAGAGGCAGGCAGAGAAGGTAATTTATCTTTTTTCAAAAAGGCCATAATCGTCAAGTAACTCCAGTGCATTGCCCTTCTGTGCTTCTAAAAAGGGTAGCATCAAATCTTCTTTCAGGAGATGCCAAAACAACCTGAAGAATTCTAAAGGAATGCCATCCGGACCCACCGCCTTTCCTAGGGCGAGAGAGAGAATAGCAGCCTCCGTTTCTTCCCATGTTATATCTCTCTTTAAATCTGCGACCTGATCTAAAGCTATTTTTGATATACCAATACTGCCGCTAAAATCAGAAAGGCAATCTGAAGAATAACTTATTATCTCGTCTTTATATAATTTACTATAATATTGTCGAAAAACTTCCAGGACTTCCTCTGACTTCTCATGGCTTTGACCTGCCTCGTCCTGAATACTATCTATGCAGATGTCAACCTCCTTTTGTCGAATCTTTTTGGCTAATATACGGCCCGCATTTTCTCCCACCTCATAAACTTGCGAACGATGGACTGCTATCTGTGCCGCTAGTTTTCTTGCAAAATTCTCATATAGCCTCGATTTTTGAATAGCCAGTTCCAACATTATTTGTTCCGTATCTTGAGAAGAATTAATGGCCGTCATAAGTTTAAGTTCAAGTTCCTGTAATTTCTTAAGCTGAACTGCTAATTGCTCTCTGGTTTTCCTTCGATTGTTGATTGAATAGGACAGCGTCTCCCCCCATACCCCAGACTTAAAAGCATCCCAGACCACATATGTGGAGGTGGATCCACGGTTGAAATCCAGAAAATTTGTGATCCATTTCCCCATATGTTCAATATAGAGTGGATCAGCTAATAATTTACGTTGAAATGTCCACAGACGACCAGAAGATCCGTCCCTTGTATCTAATTCTAACTCTAACATAATAGGATTATGATCCGAGATTATTTTAGGAAAGCTATCATACCTGGAGTTCTTAAGTAAACTAGAAGTAATAAAGAAGTAATCTAAACGAACACATTTCTGGTGGGGGGACAGAAAAAAACGTATAACCATGAGCATCCAAGCCTTAGACATGACCTACATCCAACAAACCAAATTCTTTAACTAACCCTCTCATAGCTTTATACACTTTCCTTTTTTTGCCTGGATACAAGAGATCACTTGTTATATCAAAGTGCCCCTCCAAATGGATATTAAAATCTCCACATAATATTAGTGGAGCAGGCCATCCAGTAAGTTCAATGCTAAGGTGGTTCAACATCTCTGGGCCGTCTAAGCTGGGACCATAAACAGTACAGATAGTCCATGACAAACCTTCAATAAAGAATTCACTTATCACCCATTGGCCTTTGTCTGTTTACAAGTCCCTCTCCCCCGCCTTTTCAAGATTGAAACACCTCTTGTGGTAGTACCTTGTTGGGTACAGCCCACAATTTCCAAACCTAAATCGTTAAGCCAATGCCTATTGCTCCAGGATAAATGTGTTTCTAGTCAAATTTGGGCGGCTATCCCTCTTTTCTTTTTGTCGTTCAGCCCACAAATGTTCCAAGAACAGACCTTTAGTTTAGCCATTATCATACACCAGATAGTTTCCTGGCAATAGTTTATAAAACATGAAACCTTCTCTTAAAACCGAAACACAAATCTCAACATGTGCGATATGAAGATATTTAATTACCAAATTACAACATTTCCTTAAATTTAGAGAACCTATCCTGCTCTTTCTTGTCCCACTCACCACCCACCCTGACCCCACCCTCACCCCACCCTGACCCCACCCTCACCCACCCCTCACCCACCCAAGCTCCCACCCAAAAAAGGCAAAGGGACTGAATAGTTCCGCTCAGTGATGGAAAGAGAGGCAGGATGTGTCTCGCCCATCGCACCTAACCCCTTGACGGCAAGAAAAAAAAGAAAAAAAACACAAGGTGAAAACTCATAGACCTAAAGAAATCTATAAACAGGATTTATAACTATAGTTACATTGTCATTTCCCTACATAGAGGCCAAGAACTCCTTGGCACTACTCTCCAACATCAAAAAATGCGTTTTTCTTTGTGTATAATCTTCAGTTTAGAGGGATTAAGAAGATATGCCTGTGCACCTGTGGCCTGAAACAGAAGTATAAGGTGACGAAGTTGCCATCTCTGCTGCTAAGTGGCCTGACAATAGTCAGGGCGAACAAAAAATTCAAACCCCTTCCCCTTTCTCTTGCGGTCAGGCCTGGCTAAATTATATAATGCTTCACATGATAGAAAGTTGTTTAAGCATATTAATGTAGCTCTTGGCTTGACAATTGTAGTCCCTCTAGTGTTCTTCTGCTGAAAAGGGAATTGTGAGCCCTCTGCAGTTCTATTTCCTACTGACACTGGGTTAACTCGGGGAAGGCTTCTGTAAACAGTTCTGTGACGAATTGGTGAATATTGCTACCCTCAATTCCTTCCGGGATGCCTAAGACACGCAAGTTATTTCTCCTAGATCTGTTCTCTAAATCAATCAGTTTCCAGTTAATATCTTCACGTAGGGCCCCCAGGGAGGAGATCTGTTTTTTTTGTCTTTCGTCTTCAATTGCAGAAATTCTTCCTTCTGCCTCCCCTACCCTAGACACTATTTCATTACAAGTCTTGACAATTTGTCGGACCGTATTTTGAAGCCTGCGAACCTCCCCTTGCGTACGCAGGTTCTCTGCCTTCATCTCTTCACGGTGCTGTAGCATTGCTTGATATATAGTATTTAATGTAATTTCAGGCTCATGGTACCCCTCTTCCAAATCCTTAGCAGGTACAGCAGAGTGGCCCAATATAGGGGAACCTTGATTCTCATCTCAGCTTCCAGGAGGTGGAGTAGATCTGTCTCTATCCTCAGTAATTTTACGTACAGTATTCTCCTCTGCGCCCCATTCTTCCCTCCTTGACGGCGTGATATCATCATCCTCTAATTGTAATGAACTATCACCCGCCCAATCCCCCTCCAGGCTCTCAGTCTCCAGGGCATTGGAAAGATCCGACATGGAGTAGAAATTGCCGGCAGAATCAATAGAGTCTGCATCACCAGCTACTTCAGATAAATCATTTGGACCTACAACACACCCCCCTTTTTAGTTTTAATTAAGCCCCCAGCACCCCCAAGGAGTTCCTCTGGGATTGTCTGTCCACCAGAAGCTGGTATCGAATTAGCAGATTGATGAGCTGTAATCCCCCGTGATATGTCGCTTATTTTTGATAGTACTAATGCTGGAGGGATCTCTACTACCTTTGCCGGGACCCCAGTTATAGGCAGCTCAGCTCCAGGCTGTAAATGTGGTATTATATAATCAGTTTGAATTGCAGAGTCCATACCAATCACACCAACTGTCACGCCCGCATTAGTACTCTGCAAGGTATTTATAACAGCTGAAGATTGCTGCCTACCTTTAAGTTGAGTCCTTTTTAAAAAAATTCCCGGAATGTAAGGGGTTCCTCCACCTCTTCCGGTCTCATTTGATTTTCCTGAGGTAGACCGGGAAAACGGCAGTGGTCCTTGTGCCTGAGTTATAAGCTGGGATGCAGTACCATTTCCATTGCCGGTATCAGGACCACTAACACCTAAACTCGAAGTACCATCATGCATCTCCGGCGTATCGGATATATGCCCTGTGGTGGCAGCCGCTGCCGCCCGCGTCATCGGTCCTTTAGGCAAAGTATTAGCGTTTTTGGGTGCCATCTCGACAGGGAGTATTAACCCCCGCAAACCCTTCCGTTTTGTCAGGGTAGTCCGCAGGAGGCCAGACGCCGTCTCTGTGCTGAGCAAGTCGGGAGCGAGCCACCGCAGTCTACCAATCGTGCCCGAAGAGCGCTCAGAGGTAGAGCCTGTAAAACGCCAGCCACAACGGGGAATCTGGCGGTGCAACCAATACCAATCAAGGAGCATCCCCGGCGCCGCCATGGATACAACAGCAAAGCATCAATAATCCCTCGATTTCCTCAACTCGAAACAAGTCTTCAGGTAAGGGAGGCGCAAAGAACGGCGAGAGGCATCCCAAGCCGCTCACACAGACGCACCAGCATCCGCCATCTTGCCCCAAAATCCACTGCTTTCTTCTCATATCTGCCCACTTGATGGGGTTGAGAGCAATATTGGATTTGAATTGTTGAAAATGGCGGAGAACTAAACCTGTGGGTTATCCAATCCAAGGAAGGTATTTCAGCAATAGTAAATGGCAATTTCTATAACTTCCTTATGTGCAACATGGTATATGTTGCATACTTTCTGGCTATGATTGTTTATTGTTTTGTGAGGTCATGTGGCTGAAACAAGCTAGTGGCATTAAGATGTTTCAATGTACCGTGACCAGCCTGAAGTGTCTACAGGATCCAACTCAGTAAAATGATAGCTCTAAGCTGTGACTGCCATTGTTGTATAGATGGCATGTCACTCTGTATGATGTCTATTGCAGATGACACTATGTTACCCTGAAAGTAAATCCTGGTAGACAAGAGTAGTCATACCATTAACTACTACTGCACGAGCCCTTTCTAAATTTGTCCTGGCAATTTCACTCAATCTCTCAGCAGCTTCCTGCGGTGAATACTTCTACACTTCATTGAATATTGGATACAGAAAGCACTGTTGACGTGGTCTTCGAGGACCTAATAAATCCTGTAAATCCATGTCATCAGAAAGAAGGGACAAGTGTTGTTTCAACTGAGACACTGATGAGAATTTTAGTCTGCCTAGGCATAACTTTTCAACACTGTAAGTAGCTCCCACCCCTGAGTGCTGTGTCTGCAGTGAATGTATCTCGGGTCAGGCCTACTGATCCTAAACCCGTAGATGTCACCCAGAAAATAAGCCTGAAATCTGTTAGTGTTTACCAGCCACACTAACCATCCCGTCTGATTGGTATGTGAAGAATTGTAGGAGCCATTGTGAAGCATGGTGTCTAATGTTTCCTCTGCGTAATTTGTGAATTCTTGACAGTTTGATATTTGTGCAAATGTGGGAATATTTAGTGAGTTTAAATCTTTTATCTTAGCCAGGCCATGACAAGAAGTTTGCTGCACAGTTTTGTTCTGGAATATCATTTGTCTTTCCCCTAAACCTACCAATTCTTAGGTCCCAAAATGGATTTAAAATGTATATTGTCTTTCCAAAAGTCAAACCCTTGTACAGACAGCTGGCGAATGAAAGATGCATCTTGGTGTATATGAGCACAGTTTTCTGAGCCTGAAAGGATGCGAGTTTATAATATTAAGATTCTGGGTCAGCTTGATTCTGACCAGAAAAATATGTAAACTTCTTTGTAAATGGTTTTGAGCTACCCCTTGGTGGTGCAGGGCAGTGTTCCCATACTGCACATTGAGTGCTTGCCTTATGCAGGAAATGGTCACCATTGTGGTGAAAACAGGAGGACATTTCTTCATAATTAGCCATGCCCTCATACATCTTGTTACCATTAAAAACAGTTGAATGCTGCAGAACATCAAGCATTTCATGCACTGTATCAATGCCCCAATCATCAGAGATACTACTAGAAGTAATAAAGTTGTGCAGAGAAATTTAAACACTCAAAGAATTTGAATTAACCTCGGTTCAAGACAGCATACCGCCTGTTCTATATGCTCAACACTTGGAAATGTGCGCTCTATTGTTGACCCTAATTTAGAATTCTGGTGGAAGGGCTGGCCCTCGCCCTCTTGGTCTTCATCAGTCATAGTGCCTGTTTTAAAAAAGGGTGAAAAGACAAACTGCAGTGCTTTAGGCCATTTCACTTACACACTTGATTGTTAAGGTGCTGGGGTGAGTTTCACTGGAGAGAATGTGAATTTGGACAAATGGCAATAATATAATCTCTGATTCCCAATATGGCTTTCAGTCCTGCAAATACACCATTGACCAGTTTATGAACCATTATATGGTGACTAATAAATATGCTATTGCCCAAGCTGAATCATTCCATCTGGTTTTCATGCACCTCATGGCTGTGTTAGAGGGGGTAAACTGCGATAAGTTGTGAAAGACCCTTTTGGATCTAGGTGTGGATCAGAACATAATTTATTTTTTACGGGACCTCCATGATGAAACTTCTGCTTCAGAAAGATACTCAAACGACTCAGCTTGCACTGGCAGTACTAAAATGAGTGATGTGGTGCAACAGGGATGTTTTCTCACTTCATTCTTATTTTCCCATTCTTATATTGGCCCAGAAAGGCTTTAACCACCATCAAGACGGACTGCTCTTTTATTGGCCTTCAACCCCTGCCTGTACTCTTATATGTGTGGCTGATGCAGTCCTTATAGAGAGAACATCCAACAGCCTGCAAATTCTCTTGAACTCCTTTGACTCTTTTATGAGGGGCCTAGATGTGTCTGTTAACCTTTCCATATCTTACATCATGGTGGTGGGGCCCATGTCCGCTAGTACTAAGACATTTACTATAAACCACTGTACTTTACCAAAAGTTGGTAGTTTCCGATATCTAAGGGTGTTATTTTATTCGAAACTGAATAAGTGCTATCTTTAGCTTTGCATCCAGGTTGGGTAGCAGGCCCCTAAAAGCACTAGTTAAGATCTATCACGCTAAGTGCACCTCAAAGATTAGTAGAGGTAACCATAAATGGGTAAAGGAAATTTGTTTAGCTAGGGAGAACCTACCCAGGGATGAGATAAAGTTGATGACACAGACTGTCAGATTTTTTGTCCTAATTACTACTACATTGGATAGAGAACCTTACCCTCCCCTGGTGAAAAATAACGAGGATAGATCCTTGCTAACACATTTTAAGTTCAATCAGTTGCACTTGATTTTAGCTTCACCAAGAAGCTGCTATGATTTTACATCTCTGCGCCCTAAAGTTGTGATAATAGGTCTTCACAAGACGCATTACACTTTATGATGATTTGTGACTATTATAATGAACCCAGGAGGTATTTTATAGTGCCGCTAGTCATAGAAAGAGGCTTTAAACAAGTCCATCCTACTCTTGTCTATTTGCATATGTTATCAGGTGAATTTATTGTTGCTAATTTTTTGCATTTGTCTAAGTGTTGCAGTTTCTATACAGAGCATACATGATAATTATGTTTTATTAGATTCTGAGCACGAATGAAATGTTTTTTGGTGATTTGCTTTAATGATCTTTTAATCTTTGTATTATGTACTGTTGTTGTCTTTTTATTGTTTAAACATACAAAACCAATAAAAAAGAATTCAATTCAATTCAATTCAATAATTGAGTTGGTCCAAATATATCAAAGGATTATTTATCCCAAACAATTCCATCAGGAACTGGGACAGCAGAAATGGTTACTGGGCAAAGGTCTCTTTTCATTTTGTGTCATGAAGAATGCGGTGTTAAAACCAAGTTCACTAGTTCAACAGCGGAGCCGTATGGGAGATAGTGCCCACTGAGAATCAAGAAAAAGACTGTCACAAAACCAATTCAAATGAAGAGGAAAAGTAATGAAATTCTCATCCAAAGGTTTATGCAAGGATTGAGAAAGTATGTCTTATTCAGCCAAATGTAGAATTGACATACTCTACCTCGGCGTGGATGTCGATAAATCCAAAGAGAAGTAATCAAAGTCAATAAAGTAGCCGTAGGCTGTTCGATCTATTTTTGGCAGCCATGGGAGCTGTGTAGAACTGGGAGTAAACTCAAGTGGTTGTATGTTTCTCTAAATATCATCTTTGTCTGTTTGCCGAATAGAAATCTGTGTTTCTGTGCCAAATGTTTGTACTGAGTTTGTTAATGTAACAGAAAGAAGTGATACTTCAGGTACCCTGGAGGGGAGAGGAAGCTTCATCGTTGATCTAGGATTCCATAGGAATTTCCTTAGGGTAGTAAGAGGAGGCAGGTAACTACCTAGGACCCCTCTTCTAGAATTGGCACATAATGTAGTTCGACGAGATCTATTGACACAAATCTCTTGTTTGTGCAACCGGCAAGGGGCAGTAGAAGTACAGTTCTCGTACCTTCAATGGCTAGGACAAGTATAGGCTCTCTGTAAGAAGACCCAAATTCCCTCTTGTTCACAATCTTCTTCCGGACTAGTTCACCAATCTTGGAGGTTCACCCAGCAGATGCTGGTGCTTCCTTCACTTCTTTAGTGGCCTAACGCTTCTGCTAGATGTTGCTCCAAGCTTCTCGAAAGATGTTAAGAACATGTAAAAAATTCAATTATTCATTGATGATAAATGGTGTTTCTGCCGCCACTGCACTGGAACTGTCGAGGTTGGTAACCCTCATCTTAACCCCAAACAGGACTTTATTGGGAGTCCGAGTACCCATGGATTTTCTAGGCAGATTGTTTAGGGCTCCCTGACACCATATAGGTGATGGGCAAAATCCGACCTCGCTGTTAAAGACTGATTTAAGTGTCAGTTCTTCCTCTCCTCTCTGGGTGATAGAGAGAGATACCACACAGCCACACCAAATTTTCCCATGGTGTCTCTGTATGCTCCCGAGGCAAACACGGGGCCCTGGTCTGAATGAAATGTCGCTACCATGTATGTCCCGATAAAGACTTGCAGATCTTTTCTAACAGTGAAGGCATCAGTCGATTACTGTGTCCTAACCCATAGGACTTGAGAGCAGGAATCTACTGCTACCAAGACGTATCTGTAAGCCCCCTCTGAGTGTAGAGGGCCACAGTGGTCCATGTAAACACAAGCCAGAGGCTTGTCTGGGATCAATAGAAGTGTCTGTGGTGGATGCGCCATGGTGGAACCCTTCATCTGCTGGCAGATGTCACATTTAGGGAAAAATCCATAGTCTGTTTGTATAGACCTGGCCACCAATAGCATAGTTGCAAATATTGAATTTGTAGCCACCACCCCTGCATGAGTGGATGCTAGGCCCTTATGTGCTGCTGGGATCAAACCTAACCTATGATCTGAATTATGTATCAATCTATCCCCCACTCCGGTAATCTAAGTAAATAGAATGTTTGGCAGACTTAACTGGTAGGAATATTATGTTGGAGAGCTTTTTGGCATGTAAGTGCCATCGCGCATAGCTTTGACAGTCACCAAGATGTCTCGATCTATCCTCGTACTTGAAAGAGGAATTGCAGCAACTGCAGGAGTTTGCATTTTTGCTTTTGCAGCTATGTCAGCCACGGAATTCCATAAAACGAGTATTCCTATACACTGATGACTCAGTGTGTGCATTACATGAGTCTATGGCAGACACTCAATGAGTTTTGCCACCTGTCCCCAACAAATTTTGTGGATTAAGTGTATCAGTTGAAATCTCTATTCCATTTTGGTTCCAGTGATATAAGTACTTGTTTTAAGACTCATCACAATAATACAAATCACACACAGTGAGTGTGGGGACTCAAGGATCTGTATTCTTTAATGCCAGAATTAGAGCTCTGAGTTCTGCCAGCTGCGCTATGCAAACACCTAGTGACTATGTGTAGGACTTGTGAGGGCAGAATTCACCATTCTCAATTCGCCCCTTTAGAGTAGAGCACACTACAGACTACTGGGGTTCTTCCCTATGGCGGATTTTGCTGAACCATCAGTATAAATGATGTAGTCATACTGATCAAGAAGCATGACTTCATTAGGCAGAGGATATTAATTGGTGTATTGCAGATATGCTTGTGTTTGTAGCATAGAGTCAAATCTGTAGTCTACATCTGTTGGGGTGAGAGAGCTGGCCCACTGTATCCATCTGAGATGCAAAGCCTTGGGGGCACATAGTATGTCGGGCGGATCGCCACCACCAGCATAGCGCGGCGATCTGCCTCTTTCCACAGAGACAAAGGTCTTCCTCTTCGTAAACACCCAAAATATAAGAATCAAAAATATCGAGAGGACACAATATCGAATCAAAAATATCGTGAGGACAGAATATCGAATAGACATAATAAAGTTGGACATAATATCGACATATAGGTAAGTTTCTATTTTTTTATTTTTATTTTAGTAGTTTTGTATAGCGCTAGCTGGAACAGAGGGTATCAGAGCGTTTCACAACATATACAGCAAATAACATAATGAGCAGACTGAAACTTAAACACACATGATTCTTTTGATAGAATGTTTGTATCCAGAAGATGTCTGTGACCTTGTTGTCAGACTCGGAATTTTGGTAAAGCTGGGGTGACAGAATAGGGGGCAGTCCAGGGTCTCTCAGATCCCTCGAGTACGGTCGAGAAAGAAGTCTTTGATGAGCCTCTTGAATTTTGAAAATGAGGAGATTGTTCTAATGTGGGAAGGAATGGAGTTCCAGATTTTGAGAGCGTTACCAGCAAAAGATTTGGCTGTAGTTCTGTGCTTGCGCGATTTGGGCGGGATGAGCAGTAGAGAGCTGGAGCTCCTGAGGTTTCTGGACTGGCCTGCCCTATTGAGTTTGGCGGCCAGGTATTCTGGTTTACCTGAATACAGAGCTTTGTGCGTGATGCAGGCTGTTCTGAAACTGGCTCGCAACTCCACTGGGAGCCATCTGAGTTCTTTGAGGGCTGGCGAGATAGGCTCTAATTTCTTAATTAAGGAGACCATTCTTGCTGCTGCGTTGAGAGTCATCTTCAGGGGGGCAAGGTGGGATTTTGCTGTCCCTGTCAAGGTCGCAATTCCATAGTCTATTCTGGAGAGGACTAGAGCCTGGGTGGCTTGTTGAAGGTCCTTGCGTCGGAGGAAGGGTTTTATTTTGTATAGTAGCTTAAGGTTGAGAAAGGCACTTTTAGCAGATCTTGAGATGTGTTTCTTCATGTCGAGTTTTGGGTCTAGGGTGATCCCTAGAGATTTCACCGAGTCTGCTAGGGAAAGGTTACCATTGAGGGCATCGATGGCTTTGAGCCATTCTTCGATTTGAGGGTTATCATCTTTGTTGGAGATAAGTAGTATTTCTGTTTTATCTTGGTTCAGTTTCAAGTGATTGGTTGAGAGCCAGTCTTGTACCTCCTTTAGCGTGTTGTTTAGTCTCTGGATGTCCTCAATTGAGGTCGTTTCAAGATACAGCTGCGTGTCGTCCGCATATAGGTGAAAGGGGATGTTGGATTATCTGAGTAGAGAGGTGAGGGGTTCGATATAGATGTTGAAGAGCTGTGGGGAGAGTACAGATCATTGAGGAACACCTCTGATAACCGGGTGTAGGTCGGATTCGAAGTTTTTGATTTTTGAAGGACTGTCTCTTGTAGACCAGCTCTTTCTTGAAGGACCTTTAGCAGTAGATTGTGGTTGACTGTATCGAATGCAGCCGATAGGTCTAGGAGGATGAGAAGGCAGCATTGATCCGCTTCGAGTGATTTGTGTAGGTCGTCTATGACGTTGAGGATTGCAGATTCAGTGCTGCAACCCTTTCTGAATCCCAATTGGAGGGGACCTAGAACTTTGATATTTTCAAGGTGAAGGGTTAGCTGAGGGAGGACACATCTTTCCATGAATTTAGCCAAAAAAGGAAGGTCCGAGACCGGTCTGTAATTGTTTAAATCTTCTTTGTCTAGACCTGGCTTCTTTAATAGTGGAGTGAATTGCCCTACCTTGAGGCAGTCTGGAACGGATCCAGAGCTTAGATAGCTATTGATGATCTTGCACCATATTGGAGCTAGGACTCGCTTTAGGTCTTTGGTCAGAAGAGGCGGTAGCTGGTCCAGGGTGTGTGCTGAGGGCGTGGCTTTGGAGATTAGATTGACTATCTCTGCTTCCTGGATGGGAGTGAATGATGACCACTGCTGTGGAGAATTCGTGGAAGTGTTGACATGGTTTTTGGGCATACTGATCTAATTGAGGGAGGTGGGGGTTTAGCCCAATGCTAGGTCTATCTTGATGATTTTGTCATTAAAGAAGGTTGCGAAGCTGTCGCATCGAGCTTTGGATGCTTGAGTTGAGGGGGGTATAGGTTTAGAGGTCTGATACTTGATGATGTTGAAAAGCTCTTTAGGCCGGTATTTTGCATTATCTAATGCCAAGCGGAAGAAAGCTGACTATTTATTCTTGATATGAGTTTTGTACATCCTGCGGGCTGCTTGGAGTTGATCACAGTGGAGGGTTGAGGGATCTTTCCTCCATGTTCTTTCTGCAGCTCTTAGAAGTCTTCTTTCATCGTTGATGTCAGAGGTGAACCATGTTCTAGAGGGAATATTCCTAGATTTCTTTAGTTTAATGGGAGCAATTTGGTCAAGGGTAAGTGTCAAATTAGTGTTGTAGAGAGAGGTGATGTCATTGGATGAGAGGTGGTCAGTGGCAGAGGGGATCAGCAGGCTGAGTCTTTCTTCTTGGACCACTCAAGGAATTTGAGCTGTATTCCTAACTTGTTTGGGAATGTCTCGTTTTAGAATAGTATTGTCCAGGATTGAAAGGTTAATGTGAAAGAGGACTATGTGATGGTCGGACCAGTCGACTGGGAGGATGTGATCGATGGTGATAGTCTTGCTTTTAGCAATAATGGCATCAAGGATAGCTCCTTTGTGGTGATTTCTTCTAAGCAATGTTGAGTCAGATTGTTCGCTAGGAATAGGTTGTTTAAGGTTTGAATTAGTGGGTTCTTGGTTTCATTCCACCTTAGATTGAAGTCGCCCAGGGTTATGTATTTAGAGTTGCCTAGAGCGCAGTGGGCAATCAAGTCTGAAAGGTGAACTGTGAGTTCTGAAGAATTGCCAGGGGATGATAAAGAAGGTGCAGAGTGTGGGTCTGGAATCCTGAGTTTTGATGTTGACTGAGAGGCATTCAAAGGAGCTGTAAGCGCAAGAGGAGATTTCCGTGATGGCGATGTTGTTCTTGTGGATGATTGCTATGCCCCTTCCTCTGTTCCCTAGCCTGTCCTTGTTGATCATCGTGAGACCAGGGGGAACTAACATGTCCATGATAGGGTAGGAGTGGTTGTTCAGCCAGGTGTCTGTTATGAATGCTATCTGGATGTCATGGGAGAGAATGGCTCCTGAAAGTTCGGATGTATGTTTAGAGGCTGAGCTTCAGTTTATGAGCATGCAGTTGATGGGGGTTTCTTCTCTGAGTTCGTTTGGTTGGGCTTTAGGCAGGAGGACAAGTTGGGACGGGGGGTCTGGGTGCTCTCGGGGGAGGGTGTTTGCTTCTGAAGCCCGTGATTACTTGGATCGTGGATTTGGAGGACGAGTTCAGCAGAAGGTCTAGGGGTGCTTCAGGGAGCATCATTATCTGTGAGGGGAGTGAGGAGGGTGTTCTAGAGAGTGTGTCCAAGGAGCTGATCTTCCCTTTACTAGGGGAACCGACTTTAGGTCTGGTTGGGACATGTGGCTCGGAGTGGAGTGTTGCTTTATCTATGCTTGGATGGGTGTGATCGGCTTGCTCCGAGGGTGAATGTGAGGGCTTTCGGGTAAGGGTAAGGGAGGAGAGAATTTCACTCAGGCCTCGAACCAGTATTTCAACTGGGTTTCAAGTAGGGAGAGGCGTTGCGTCGTGCTGTCTATGTCGGGTTGATGGGTGCCTGAATCCGGAGTGGTCTTGGGTGGGGGGGGGGGACTAAGGGAGGAGGAATCAAAGAGTGGAGAAGGGAGTCAGAGGCCGTACTGTCCCTGCAGACTGAGGGTGGGTCAGGGTGGTTTAGAGAGGGATGAGAGTCCTGTTCAGGAAGATTATTATGAGGGGGGCTGCCTAGATAATCTGCAGTAGGAGTAAATGGGGAGGAGAGTGCTGCCTCAAGGCATGTGATGGGACCCAGGTGACGAGAGGACAGGGGGGGGTTTGTGGGCTGAGCTGGAAGGTGATGATCCCCATTGGGGGTTGATAGAGGAGAGGTGGAGGGGCATGAATGGGCAGGCAGTCTACTCAACGGGAATGCTGCCTCAAGAATGGTGCCAGATCCCGAGATAATCCGGGGCGGGGGCTGTGGGTGGGCTGAGCTGGAGGATGGAATTCCATCATGGGATACAGCAGAGGAGGTGAGGAGGTGCCTGGGTGTCCAGGTTGTCTGGTTGACGGAGGGTAAGTGGAGGGAAAAGTTACAGTGGGGGGCTCTGGTTGGAGGTTGTCTAATAACCTGGTAGTGAGCGGAGAAAGGAGGAATGGAGTTGCGAAGGAACCCTTGTGATGAAGCAGAGGTGGATGTCTGGGCAGCTGCCTGGGGAGTCTTAATCGTCTCCTGTTGTGGTTGTTTATCTGAGAGAGAGGCTGGAGTGAATCCGAGACCTGGTGAGGGCATGGAGGCTTCTTTTAGTGGGAGGAAGAGAGAATCGAAGCTCTCAAGGTGAGCATTTTTGGCCTGAATTAGGGCTGTGCCGTTCGTGAAAATAGTGATGGAGATATGTCCGCTCTTTGACTGGGGGTTCGGGAGGGAAGTTGTCAATTTGCAGCTGAAGGGAGTGGTGGTGGTTTTGGAGATATTGAGATGTGTGTTTAGAGAGGAGTGCCAGAAGTCCGGCCTGTCTGTGTGAAAGATAAGGTCCATTTTGATCTGCCCTCTAGAGATGCAGTAGTAAATTTTCTTTGCTTTACTAATGAGATTTGGGGGAAAGGTGATTGCGAAAGAGTTTGGACCATGGGGAGTCAGGAGGTTTGGAGTTAGCCGGATGACAGCAGGATGCTAGTTCGGTGGCATTTTTTTACTATGAGGGGGTTGAGTTAAACCAGAGGGAAGGAATGCTGTTGAAGAGAGGGGAATGAGTTCTGGTTCGGTGGGGGGGAAGAGAGCTGAGGAGGGGGATTGCTCCTCGAGGAGGAAGAGGGGTTGTCTCTCCAGAAGGGATTCTCTCGTATGAGAGGGGAGAGTAATAAGGGGGGCATGTTTGTGAAGAGCTGATCTAGACTAGGTATTGGGCTGTATTGTATGATATTGTAACAGTATTGTATTGTATTGTATGATATTGTAACAGTATTGTAACAACGAATGTCATAATATCGAATGTTATTATATAGAATGTTATAATATAGAATGTCATTATATAGAATGTCCTTATATCGAGAAAAAAAAATAATTGTATTATATGTTAGTTTATGTGTTAAAAGTATATAATATTTTTTTAATGTATGTTACAATTTTTTTAAGATAAAGAAATGTATGTTCATTCATTTTTGTGTGTATTAGCTCTGTAGCGGGCTGTGGGTTTAAAGGGGAATAAGGTGGGAAGTAATTTAATATTATTTAAAAAAATGTATTAATTAATAATTTATTGTTTAATAATTAATATTGGTAATACATTTTTGCGTATACTAGTTCCGTAGATGGTTGTGGGTTTATAGGGGAATAGGGTGGGAAGTAATTTAATTTAAATTAAAAAAAAAAATAATACATTAATTAATAATTTTATGGTTAATAATTAATAGTGGTGATTAATTTCCACGTATATTAGTTCCGTAGTGGGTTGTGGGTTTATAGGGGAATAGGGTGGGAAGAAATTTTATTTAAATTAAAAAAAATTATAATAGATTAATTAACAATTTAATGGTTAATATTTTATATTGGTAATTACATTAATTGATTTAATATTAAATATTTTAAAAGTTATAAATACAAGTTTGTAATTAATAGATAACAATTTTAATTAATTAATAATTAATTAAATATTTATTATTAATAATTAATGTACTATGTTAACTATGTTCATGTTTTGAGGAGCGTGTGAGTGTTTATAGGGGAGTATGGTGTTTATTAAATTATTTGAAAATAAATGTTTAATAATATTGATATAATATTTAATCAAAGTTATTTTATACTGTTAATTATGTTAGTTAATTTAGATATCATTGTTTCTAATGTTTTGTTAATTGTGATTAGCTAATTAATTAAAGGTTAATTAATTATGTTAATTAATTCATATTTTAGACTATTGGAGGTGACGTTTATAGTGGAAAAAAGTGGGAGATGAATTCAATTTAAATAATTAATATTTTTTTAATTCATTTTAACTACATTGTAGGACTGGGTCTACTACAGTATTCCTCTACGCTACCCAACACTTTCCCTACTTTTGCACTCTCTGGAGTGGGAATAGTAATTTTTACCCCTACGATATCCAACCCTTTCCCTACTGTTGCACTCACTGGAGTTAGAATAGTAATTTTTACCTACCCGCTAAGCAACACTTTCCCTACTGTTTCACTCATTGGAGTGAGAATAGTAATTTTTACTCATTCACTCTCCAACGCTTTCCCTGTTGTTGTACTCTGGAGTGGGAATAGTAATTTTTACCCCTAATCTATCCAACACTTTCCCTACTGTTGCATTCACTGGAGTTGGAATAGTAATTTTTACCCTTACGCTATCCAACACTTTCCCTACTGTTGCACTCACTGGAGTGGGTTTAGTAATGTTTACCCCTATGCTATCCAACACTTTCCCTACTGTTGCATTCACTGGAGTTTGAATAGTAACTTTTACCCCTACGCTATCCAACACTTTCCACACTGTTGCACTCACTGGAGTGGGAATAGTAATGTTACCCCTACACTATCCAGCAATGTCCCTACTGTTGCACTCACAGGAGTGGGAATAGTAATTTTTACCCCTACGCTATCCAACACTTTCCCTACTGTTGCACTCTCTGGAGTGGGAGTAGTAACTTTTACCCCTACGCTATCCAACGCTTTCCCTACTGTTTCACTTATTGGAGTGGGAATAGTCATTTTTACCCCTTCACTATCCAACGCTTTCCCTACTGTTGCAATTTCTGGAGTGGGAATAGTAATTTTTACCCCTACGCTATCCAACACTTTCCCTACTGTTGCATTCACTGGAGTTGGAATAGTAATTTTTACCCCTACACTATCCAACACTTTCCCTACTGTTGCACTCACTGGAGTGGGAATAGTAATGTTTACCCCTATGCTATACAACACTTTCCCTACTGTTGCATTCACTGGAGATGGAATAGTAATTTTTACCCCTACACTATCCAACACTTTCCCTACTGTTGCACTCACTGGAGTGGGAATAGTAATGTTTACCCCTACACTATCCAGCAATGTCCCTACTGTTGCACTCACAGGAGTGGGAATAGTAATTTTTACCCCTACGCTATCCAACACTTTCCCTACTGTTGCACTCTCTAGAGTGCGAATAGTAACTTTTACCCCTACGCTATCCAACGCTTTCCCTACTGTTTCACTTATTGGAGTGGGAATAGTAATTTTTACCCCTTCACTATCCAACGCTTTCCCTACTGTTGCAATTTCTGGAGTGGAAATAGTATTTTTTACCCCTACACTATACAGCATTGTCCCCACTGTTGCACTCACAGGAGTGGGAATTGTAATTTTTACCCCTACACTATCCAACACTTTCCCTACTTTTGCACTCTCTAGAGTGGGAATGGTAATTTTTACCCCTACGCTATCCAACGCTTTCCCTACTGTTGCACTCACTGGAGTAAGAATAGTAATTTTTACCCCTACGCTATCCAACGCTTTCCCTTCTGTTGCACTCACTGGCATGGGAATAGTCATTTTTACCCACTGGCTAGCCAACACTTTCTCTACTGTTCCTCTCGCTGGAGTGGTAATAGTAGTTTTTACCTACCCGCTGTCCAACACTTGCCCTCCTGTTGCACTCACTGGAATGGTTATAGTAATTTTTACCTACCCGCTATCCAATACTTTCCCTACTGTTCCACTCACTGAAGTGGGAATAGTAATTTGTACCCATCCGCTATCCAACAAATTCTCTACTTTTGCACTTGTTGGAGTGTGATTACTAATTGTATTCCCTTAGATATGCAACGTTTTTAATTTTGTTATATTTATTGTAGTGTAAATTAATATTTAACATAAAAAATATTACTGTAAATATTTAAATTATTATATATCATTAATTTTTATATTTATATAATATGTTTATGTATATATGTGTAAAACATTTTTTAGTAATGTTTTAAATATTTTATAATTAAGAATAATAATTATTTTCTATTATTATTAAATCAAGATATATGTTAAAACAATTGTTTTTTTACATTACATTCATTATTTTTACATTTTAAGCTTTTTTTTACATTATTTTAACTATGTTTTATTTAATTGTGTTTGTTATTTATTTACTTTTTTATTATTTTTAATACATTTGAAAAATCCGATTTTTTAGTTAACTATATTTTAACCATCAATATTTTGTTCTCAATACTTTAGTACTTACCTGTTTGTAGATAGGGACTCGATATTCTGTCCCTCGATATTTTGGCATCGATATTCTGGACATTCGATATTCTGTCCCTTGATATTAAGTCACTGATCCCTTTTTATCACTACAGCAGTCAGCAACGCTGTCAGAATCTTTTCTGAGTGTGCAAAACACATGCCAGCTTTGATGTATAAATGCGATTTATATGCTATTGGTGCAGTGTCCCCTTCATTGAATGTAACTTAGGTATACCCTGATGCCCTATGTATAAGTATTTGGAAGCTAGCATGTCAGCTTTCACTGAACATAGTATTTGTGTGTTCAGTTATCCACTGTGTGCTTGAAAAGTCTGGATGTATCAAGTCGTACAATGGTTTTACCTGCTCTGCATAGTCTGGAATGTATGTTTTCCAAAATTCAGGAAACCCAATATTGATTCGAGTTTCTTCAAGGAGTTCAGTGTTTGTAGAAGCGCTTAAAATTCTCAAATATAATCTGTGGCTAGGCTTTTGCCTGCACTTGATAACTCATTTCCTAAAAATAGGACATTGAGTTGGGTTATTTTAGATTTTTTTAGATTGAATCTGTAGCTCACATGAGCAAATCTCAACACTCTGCGATCTACACTGACCAAGTGAGTTGAAAGGTCATCATCCGTCAAGTATATGTGATGGACATAGGACAATGCTTGGTCATCATTTTGTTGCAAACGTTCTGTAACCCGGGTGAAAACAGCCTGGGCTGTTCTTATAACCCTGAGGTAATCAACAGAATTGCTTAGAGACCTGAGCGAGCTGAATGTGGTCAAGTCCCTGCTTTCAAGTGATATATTTTGGCAGAAAAATCCATTTGAAATATTTAAATTGGTTTTGTATTTTTTCCGTACAATGTTATTCATTAGTGCCACACTATGCACAGTTTTGTACAGCAAATGTAAGTGTAATTATGTTCAAGTGTCTGTCATCTAATACTAGACAATACAAGTGTTACGGTTTCATTACTGGAAACAAAAAAGGATTATTCATTATGGAGGTGCAACTTTCGATTACACCTTGTTATTTAACCCCTTGCGTGCTGATGACGGACCCCATCCGAAATGCAGCACGATGGGCATGTGCTGATGACGGCTGGGGGCCGTCATGAACCCGCCCACTCTTTAAAAGTGCTGCACAGGCGCAGAATCGCGGCCGCCGCAAGGGGTTAAGTTGAGTATCTCTTTAACTTGTTTTTAGTATAATTTGTAGTGGGGTATGGCCTTTGAGATTGTGGGGTTGACCTCCCTTGTATAACATGATAAGGGGAACCATAATCCGACCCCTCATGGCTGTGATACAACTCAGGAGCTAGCGCTAAAGCCCAATCATTGATGTATGAATGTTTAACTGCATCTGGGATGAGGTCTGAATTGACTGTTTTCTCCCTTAGGGAAGTCCATCACAAATTCTGATGCCCAATCCATTTGGGCCAAGAGAATGTCATAGCGGAATTACAAGTTCTCCTAAAAGAGTACATTAATGTATCTTTGCACATCCCTCTCAAGTAGGAGTTGCATTTAGTATAATTGATATGGTACACTCACTCTCTGGTCTGGTGTTGCCACCTGGGCATAGTTACTCAAAGCTACTGCCACCAAATAATATATCCGGCAACGGCAAACCATTGTGACTTCTGCCACGATGTCCAGCATGGTCAGAGTCCACTCCTCGCTCAGAAGCAGTATCCTCAATATCCGCGGCTTGCTTTCCTTTAATGCCAGACACCTTCTTCTTTTTTAATTGAGGCTTGGAGGGTTTAGGTTTGTCTTTCTTTTTTATTATGCAGTGAGAAGAGCATTTTGAGTACTTCTTCAGTTTCATGTACCCCATATGGTGAGAATTCTATGTTTTTGCTGAGGTCCTGTATGGGAAACACTGCTTCAAGTTGGTTTCTTTTTGGTGCAATCCAGAATGGAATTTCCTCCAGTCTGATTGGAATTTTACCAATAATTGCATTGATTGTGGATTAATTCCAGGTGTAGCCAATTGAGGTTGTGCAGCTCGAGCAGCACTTGCAGAATTTATTGTTATTGTTCACAAAGTAAATTGCGTTAAGCATATATGTGTTAACCAGATCTGTATATAGCATACGTAGCTCTGGAGCTGTCACATTGTCTTTTTTTATGTGGTGTGTGGCTACAACTGGCCATTTTGCTCCTTCACTGCTAAGGGAACCTAGTCTAACATTAGTGCTAGTATGCAGTAGGGTGCCCTCAAATCAAGTTTGATGTTCTTGGTAAGTCAGTGGCATTTCTAGTACTTCATAAACTGTGCAGCTGTTAGCAGCAATATCTGCAGTATATATGTGAAACAGTCTTGTAGTTGTATTAGCTTCTGGGAATGTATTACATGAATAGAAAGCATCTGTCCTGAATTCTTCATGGCCCTCAACCACGACGGTGATATCTCTATCCATCTGGGGAAGACCACGTTGTAACAGCATTTGCATAACAGCATGTCTGCAGGTAGCTGGTATGTTATTTGATGGTTCGTCCTCAGACATTTAAATATGCAGAAACAGAGAGGGCACCTCTATGGAGAGATCCATTGAAAAGTTCAAGTTTGAACAACCTACAGCCAATACATTGGGTTTACCTACTCAGCTGAGGAGGATTTTCCCCTAACATCACCGATGTCTCTGGTTAAGAGGTGATTTGGGGTCTTTCGGTGTACAAAAAAAAAATTCTCAGGTGATCCAATAAATAAGAACCCAAGCTAGAACAATGTCGGCGCCATCTTGTACGACTTATACTTTCTCAAATAAAAATGTACAGTTGTTCGACAACATAACATAACCATCGGAACTGTGCAAGACTGATTCCCTGCACACCTTCCGGATATGTTGGTCAAAGTCCTGCTGGCTAACAGTACACCATCTGTATCCCTAACCTCACAGGGTAACAAATGGATTATGCAACCTCAGAACATGACAACATTGACTCAGCAAGGAAATCATGGTAACAAATCTAGAACATTTTGGCTTTGTTACTTATGCATACCCAAAGAGATGCACAAGAAATACACAGTAAAGCATTGCAATATTTATTGAAGCATTGTGATTCTTGAATAAAATACCTGTGCTGCAATAATCAATAGAAGGAAACAAAATAATGTGATTATCAATATGAGAATGGTAAAAAAGATGAACAGTTCAACCATTTTACTTATTACAGAGAATATATGCTTGCATACAAGTACTGTAATATAGTGTACTCCTACCTACTGCATCCTAACCTATCATGTCTCGGGTGAGTGAATCTGCTAAATCCATGCAGGGCGATCTAACTCCCCCTAACCTGTGGGTTAGTATCATCAAGTGGCCGGTCTTGGTGTAGATTCGGACTACATCCTTTCCATGAGGTAAACAGGAATCAGCTGAGCTGTGATTCAGGCATGGCTTAACAGCTCAGTGCCAGCAAAATGCTCCTCTGCCTAAACAAAGGCATGATATCATATACGTAATCACAATTATAGAGTGGAGTGCACTCCATTTCATCCATGTATTCAATATCATCAGTATTAGCAGTAGAATGCGTGCATTCCGGAAATGCGGTCCGCCCTCCATCTGCGTGGAAAAGTAATTGACAATGGGTTAGGGAACGTAATTTCGCTCCCATACCGGAAGCACTGCTGAAAGGCTTCGTCGCACAAAAGATTACAAAAATTGATCCAGTTTTGTAATTTTAATCCATTTGTTCCAGTTCTCGTTTAGTAATTCCTTTTCATCCGTGGGCATATTTACTGCATCAGAATTAAATACATAACGGTTTTTCATGTGATGGACGAAAAGGAATTACTAAATGAGAACTGGAATAAATGGATTAAAATTACAAAACTGGATCAATTTTTGGAATCTTTTGTGTGACGAAGCCTTTCAGCAGTGCTTCCGGTATGGGAGCGAAATTACGTTCCCTAACCCATTATCATATATGTAATAACATCCTCCATGTTATCATGCTGAAGCCAAAGCCAGGTCGCTATTGAGTATTCTATTGTGATAGCTCTGTCACTTAGAGGACAAAACAAATAAAAATATCTTGCGTGATGAACTTAGCCCTTGTACAGAACGTTCAAGGTGTTTTGATAGAGTGCCTACGAAGTAGTAGTGTAAACAAAACCGAGTTCGAGGCCTAATATCATACATGTGCATGCAAATTAATATGTGTCAAATGTCATCTTGTTTAGGAAGACAAGGCAAAATAAGAACGTGAGCATGTAAAATGGCAATTCTTTAAGTAGGCCTCATGTACCCATGTGACACCAAAGCACTGAGCCACTTGTCCAAATTTCTCTGCAAGTGACCTTTTTAGGAGCCTAAGAATAAAGAGGAGTTAACATCATGTACAAGCGCAATTTATAGTGTAATCGACTCATCTACAAAGTGAGGACCCAAAAAGTCGATAATTGGGATTACATGTAGGTTTATTACAAATTCAAAGCCAAGCTGACACTAGTTTCAAACATACGTTGTGAAAATACAGAATCACTAATGCCAGACCAAATCATTTTTTAAAGTTAAGTCTTAATAACATAAAGCAAATGAGAAATTCAATAATGGGAATGTAGAAAATGAGAAATAGAATTTGATGATCAGAATATGATTTGCGTTCCTCTTGCATAGGTATGAGTAAATCTAAATTACCTAAACTAAACTTACACTAAGGGCCTCATTTATGGTGTTTTGGCATAGGGCAGTGCAGAAAGTCACCTTGCTGCGCTGCACTACATCAAAGAGAAAGGGCTGAAATGCACCGCAATGATCAAATATGATGCATTCTTGTCCTTCCTTACTGTTATGGTGCTGTTTCACCAGTCTAGTGCCAACACAGCTACTCTTGCACCATGGTGCAAGGGTGCCTGTGTTGTCAGCGAATTGTTTTTTAGCAGTATTTTACAGCATTCTGCACAAAAGCAATCCTGGGATGCTTCCTCTTTCTATGCTTGCTGCAGAATGCAGCACAAATGGAAATAGGAAAAAACTAGGAGAAATAGTTATTACTCCTTGTTGGGCATTCCCTGGAGAGACGTGAGGTTGGCACATCCCCAGGTTGACATGGTTTTGTAAATCTCGGGAAGCATCAAAATCCATGAGTGTTGCAAGGGAACACCCACTGCAATGCCCATGGAACGTCTCCCTTGCGCAGATATCAGCCTTGTCTTACCCCATATCTATGAGTCCTTTCAAAGTGATTCATAGTGGCTTTGCGTAACCTCATAAATATGATTTTGTAGTTTGTGCCACTGGAGCATCACAAAAAGTGATGCTTTGGTGGTAGAAGGGGCTCATTAATAACCCTAAATAACACTAATTGAGGAAATCCTAACTAGATCCACTGAAGCAGGAGGGTGTCAGCATTGAAAAGACTTCTGTGGAAGTTCTCCAGGAACTGACACTTGTCAATCCCCTGAAAGGACAGCTCCTACCAGAGTGGAAATACAAGAGGATGGTACCATGGCTCTGGCCCCTTCGGAGCGGCAGCATGGGTCAGGAGAAAAGTCATTAAAGCAAGGCAAAGACACTCAACCTATGACCTCTTGTGGACTGGGCTTGTTGACCCGGGGCAATAGAGGTAACAGTTTGTGATGCAGAAACGACTTGGACACCGGTACATGGGGTTAATGAGGGCTTTATTGGTATTCCTCGGTTTGTTTTTAACATCAATGTTCTCCTTGTTCTAAAAGTGAGTCTCTCTTTTGCAAACTGGCTGGGATCCGTTTTGGCGATTGGGGGTTCTTCCGTCTCCTATCCTGGGCGCAGCGCTGCCTTCGAGGTCTGGTCAGAGTCCTGGTGTTATGCTGATCCCTTGGCTCCGGCGCCCCATGGAAAGAGAAGACCAACAGAGAGGGAGCCGTTAGTTCAGCTGACCGCTGGGGAATTTATGCACCGAGGGACCGGGTGAAGTGTGAGGGGAGAGTAGTCACCGGTGAACGTGCATCTCACTCCTATGCCAGTGAAGTGGGGAGGGGATGTACATAGACGGTGAGGGTAAAACGCGGGGTAAAAATGAAACAAGAGGGTGGGGAGCACGCAGGACACAAACAGGGGTTATGTACACTATTTAACAAGCTTGCTTTCTACCCAAGCCGCCATACGCTGCCGTACCTGGGAAAGCCACGCTCCTCCCCCGGGAGAGTGGCACGGCGGCTCGCAGGGTCGTTGGCCTCCTGGCTTTCCCACGGACTCTCCTCTGCTTGCTTCCAGGAATTTCTCGGGTTCTCCGCTTCTCTCTTCGGTATCTTTGTTCACTGGTTCTTCGTCTCCGTCTCCGCTCCTCGCCGCCTCTCCTGGGGTGATGTCACACGCCATGTAATACACTTCCTCATTCTTATCCAATCCGTAACCGCTGACGTGTGCCGAAGGCGGGTCCCCCTCCTCCGTGTATGCCCACTTAAAGGAGCCGCGTTCCTCCTCATCATGTTCGTCGAGATCCGTCCCCCATGTCTCAGTCTGCAAGGAAGGAGGGTGTACTCGGTCAATTCCGGGGGCCCACCACTCTTCACCAGTACGTAGCCTCACCCCGTTACACCTCTGAAGCCGGTGGCGCGAGGTCTTGAGGCCTGGGACCCTCATTTAGGGATTGCTTGATTCATTGTTTATTCATTTACGGGGGTGTATATCACTTAATGGGATTCATGTTACTGCTGTGGTAAATGGAAGGGGGGAGTTTATGAAAATTCTTGAACTCTCCCTATAGCTACTGTGGGCTGATGGCTTGTTGTGCATTCTATGGGTTGCCATAGCTGACTGATCCTTTCATTGTGTGTGATTTTGTGTGTCTTTTTTTGCTGGTTGACTTCTCCACATTTGTGGTAGGTAATAGTTGGGGGGGGATGAGGTTGTAGGTCCTGATAGTGTGATTACATTTGGAATTACAGTGTGAAGTAATGTTGTTGTGCTGTATGTCTGGGATGGGGGGAAGTTCTAGGGATCCCTCTGTTGGTGATCATCAGTTTCTTATTGTTCATATGTGCGTTTTATGACAGTGTGCATGGCTGCTGCTCTGGTGACCCTAGACTCTGGTATCCTGGGGGCACGGGATGGGATGGAAGATTGGGCATGATGCTGCAGTGTAATGGTTAAGCATGGGCGGAAAATCCGTTACGCTCGCGGATTTTGCGGATTTTCGGTAAATTCGCAATCCGCGAGATCCGCGAATTTCCCGCAAAATCCGCAAATTCGCACGCAGCGGATTTTTTTTTCTTGGTGATACAATTTTGCTGCGTGCGGTGTAAGTTCGCAATTGCGAACTGGTACAAAACCCTCGCGAACTGGCAGAAATCCTTGCGAACTGGCAGAAATGCTTGCGAACACAAAAAAAGCATTCAGCAGGTTCAAAAGTTCAAACTCATCATTAGTAACCATTCCCTGTAGTGCTTCCTGACAAGGGCCCCTCCAGAGTTCAGTTGCTAGTTGCAAAAATTATATGACCCTGCTCTGACCCTCACAGCAGGCTCATAGAATAGCTACAAGTAGGCCACAAAGGTCCTTTAAAAAAAAATTGCACTGCAACAGAAAGCAAATTACAGATAAGGAAGCAGGTGCCAGACTGGAATTTTAAAACAGTGACACATTAATAAATCAACCCCAAATTAATTCATGTCAGTTGAAGCAGGCAGGTGTGCTTGCTTTTCCCCCCCAAAATCTACAGTGATGATGAACCAGAGGGTGGCATTGATGCACCAGAGGATGGCATGGGTGAAACAGAGGGTGGCAGGGGTGAAACAGAGGGTTCTGGGAACCTGTGATGATGAACCAGACGTAGAAACAACATAATCGTGACCGTTGCGAGCCGACATGTAAGTTTGCAATTGCGAACTGGTACAAAACCCTCGCGAACTGGCAGAAATCCTTGCGAACTGGCAGAAATCCTTGCGAACACAAAAAAAAGCATTCAGCACGTTCAAAAGTTCAAACTCATCATTAGTAACCATTCCCTGTAGTGCTTCCTGACAAGGGCCCCTCCAGAGTTCAGTTGCTAGTTGCAACAATTATATGACCCTGCTCTGACCCTCACAGCAGGCTCATAGAATAGCTACAAGTAGGCCACAAAGGTCCTGGAAAAAAAAATGTCACTGCAACAGAAAGCAAATTACAGATAAGGAAGCAGGTGCCAGACTGGAATTTTAAAACAGTGGCACATTAATAAATCAACCCCAAATTAATTCATGTCAGTTGAAGCGGGCAGGTGTGCTTGCTTTTCCCCCCCATAATCTACAGTGATGATGAACCAGAGGATGGCATTGATGCACCAGAGGATGGCATGGGTGAAATAGAGGGTGGCAGGGGTGAAACAGAGGGTTCTGGGAACCTGTGATGATGAACCAGACGTAGAAACAACATAATCGTGACCGTTGCGAGCCGACATGTAAGTTCGCAATTGCGAACTGGTACAAAACCCTCGCGAACTGGCAAAAATCCTTGCGAACTGGCAGAAATCCTTGCGAACACACAAAAAAATCCGCAAATTCGCGAGAATTCGCGGATTTTGCGGATTGCGAGTTCGCAAATTCGCAAAATTCGCGAACGCCAGATTCGCAAAATTCGCCCATGCCTGGTAATGGTCGATCGAGATCATATTGTTACATGGAGGGCTCCGAGATTACACTAAGCACTGTAGTGTTAATTCTTTACTCAGATGCAATACAATTCCAATTGTCTGTTTACAGGAGATGCACATTGGGATTATGGATGTTTTCTGCCTCTTATTCCTCCTATGCCAGGGGGGTGGTCATTTGTGTGGCTCCTGGGGTCCCCTTTAGGCTCACTTACAGTGAAGTAGTTGTGGAGGTGAGATATCTCTGTACTAATTCAGGGTTCCTTTGATGGAAAGGAGATTACACTTTCCACTTTTTTGTATGCTCTCAATATTGATGACTTGTGCTTTTTTGAAGGGTTGCAGGAGGTATTGTCGGATAGTGTAGGGTTTCCCATTCTGTGGATGGGCGATTTTTACTGTGTTTTAGATGAAGGGAGGGATCGCTTCCCATCCCGGTATGGTACCAAGCCACTGATAACAGGACCCCTGTGGACTGTGATGCAGAACTTGGGTCTCTAGATGGGTGGTGCATATTGCATCCTGATGGTCAAGAGTACGAGTCACTCTCAGACCCACAATACCTACAGTCGACTAGCCCACTTTTTGGTAGGTGGGTTGGAGCACTCCCAGATAGACACAATCACACATATGGCCAGGTTTTTGTCAGATCATTCCCTGACCTTGATGGTGCTAGACTAGGGAGGAAGGCTGATTGGCAGTCGAACATGGCGCATGCCGTCTGATTTACTCACAGACGTCACACGCCGAGAGGACTTACGGACTGCCATAGACACTTACAATACTCACAATTGGGGGACTACGTCCACCAGGGCGGGTCAAATGATAGGCCTTAAAAGCGATGGTACTGGGGATAAATTGGTTCCATCTGTGGGGTGCGTAGAAAGCTAAAGCAGATTTGAAGATTTGGGAAAACCGGCTGGCAGCTCTACAGAAATAGGAGATGTACACAGCGGGGGCATGTGCAGATATGCTGGCAGCTCACAGGAAGGTTTGTTACCTTTGAGACATGCTAGATAAAACAGGCATTAAAGCCTACAGACAGTTGTTACACAGTAAGCATGGGCGGAAAATCCGTTTCGCTCGCGGATTTTGCGGATTTTCGGTAAATTCGCAATCCGTGAGATTCGCGAATCTCCCGCAAAATACGCAAATCCGCGAGCAGCGGATTTTATGGCTTGCTCGCACTGTTCGCGTGAGTTCGCGGCTTCCCAGTACAACTTCGCGCCCCGCGAATAAGCGCTAAATTGCAGAAATACGATCTTAGCAAAACTGAAACTACTTACCAGGTTCAAAAGTTCAGGCTCATCATTAGTAGCCATTTCCTGTAGTGCTTCCTGAGGGGCCTCTCCAGAGTTCAGTTGCCAGTTGCAACTATTATGTGACCCTGCTCTGAACCTCAGAATAGTTACACATATGCCACAAAGGTCCTGAATTACAGCTAAGGGAGACAAGCAGGAGCCAGGCTGGAAGTTCAAATCCATTAATCAGCCCCTAATTCATTATTGTCAGTTGGGGCAGGGCAGGTGTTGTAACTAATTTTGCAACAATGAAAGCACTTAGCAAGTGCAAAAGATCACTAATCAGGAAGCACTAAGGAAGCAGGTGCCAGCTAAAAAAATATTCTGTGACACATTAATCAGCCCCAAATTAATTCAGGTCACTTGAGGCAGGGAAGGTGTGCTTTGCTTTGCCACAATAATGTACACTGACTGGACAACCAGAGGGTGCTGTGATGAAACAGAGGGTGGCATGGGTGGGCCAGAGGGTGGCATGAGTAGTCAGAGAGTGGCAGTGGTGACAGAGAGTGGCAGTGATGAAGAAGAGTGTCCCAAACAGGCTGGACACGTAGAAACAACAAGTTCGCAAAACTTGCGACCCGACAGGTAAGTTCGCGTTTGCGAAATTGTACAAAACCCTCGCGACCTGGCAGAAACCCGCGCGAACACAAAAAAAAAATCCGCAAATTCGCGAGAATTCGCGGATTTCGCGGATTGCGAGTTCGCAAATCCGCAAAATTCGCGAACGCGAGATTCGCAAAATTCGCCCATGCTTATTACACAGGTTGGGCGGAAAATCAGGTAAACTCCTGGCAAAATTGAGATCACTCCTATTAATATAAAGGGATTTACTCAATTTGGCCTCCTTCCTGGATGCCACACCCCGTCGCTCTGTGCCCATGCCACGCCCACTTGTCTACATGCTCTAAACCAGTACGATTGGCTTGACCGGCATTGGAAGGAGTTTGCCGTGACGCTGTCTGCCCGGTGGCTACAGTGGGAAACAGAAGTCCAGTGCGCCAGCTAAAAGAGCCTTGTCGTTTGAGTTTCCTTGAAGACTTGAAGGCTTTTTGACACCATAACACCCTTACACTGTGTTGCTGCTAAGGGCACCATATTTTTGGTCATTGCCGTCTCACCTTGCCGTGTCCCTACCTCCACACCACAACTGCTCCCTGCTCACTTGTGGAGACGGGCAGGTGCGGATGTGCAGGGTTGTGAGGGTTGTGTCCAGGCCAGGCAGTAGATGGCAGGAGGCAGTGGAGTGGCTGGCATTTCTCCAGGAACATGTGGAGTTCCTCTCATGGTTTCATTGCTTCCTGCAATAGATATTGTCATTTGATGTTTGGGCCCTATCTCTTAATGTGGCATATTCACTGGATGGTTTTGACTGGGTTTTGACTGGCCCTTGGAAATTGTACTTGGTTTGGATTGGGTTTTTGGCTCTTTTACCTAATACAACTGGCATCCCTGCATCCCTGCTCCGGAGTTCCTGCAGCCTCCTGGCAAATATGAGCAGTTTTATTGGGAGAACAAATTTCTTGTATGTGGGTGGTGGCTCGTCAAGCTTTGGGTAGGAGGTAAGAGGATCTCTGCTGCTGCTGCCTCTACTGCTCCTGTGCTGCTCCTGTGCAGTGTTGCTGTGTGCTGAGTTGCTGTACTTCCACGGTGATCCCAGTCTGAAGAGCCATATTGTCACATTGCTATCTGTTCTATCCCCTGGCACTGACTACATTGACTATATTTTCATCTCATTTCCACCTCGACCTTGTTTCCATTGGACCTGGATCTGGGCCTTGCCTTTATGTCTCTGCTTCTGTCTTACACCTACATCTGCTCATTCTTCCATTTGGGCTGTCCTACTACTACTGTGTAATTCTGTGAACATTCCCATGGGCAAGTGCAAATGTGCTGGTGGGGATGGGGGCTGGAGAATGTTCAGGTGTTGCCCCCTCTAACAGGAAAACCTTGATAGGCCTAATGCTCCAGAGGGCGATCGGGGTTGTAGCCCCTGAGATTGGGCAAACTGAAAAGAGACTTTCCTTGGGTCAAAAGGATATTGCACATTCACTGCTTGACGCCTGTGTTTCTGTTTCGTCAGAAAGTATTTGGGGGGGAGATTGCTACATCCGCTTGTGGCCCTCCAGTTGATACCACCCAGCAGATACTCACCACACAAAATCGTACATGAAGAACCCAGGGAAGTTACAATAAAATTCAAACATCTGCCCACGACAAACAGACAAAGAGCAGTATTGTTGGTAATGCACCACTCCCCACCTCTCTTACTACCCTCTCAACTGATATTACCCTTATTATGTCTGTACGGAATATGCAAGGCCACTTATAAACACAGCAGCGGGATATTCTGATAACCTTATTGGATCATTTTAAATTGGCCTAAAGGGCCGGCCCACTGGACACTGAGGGTAGGATGGACAGGTTCCTTGCCAAGGCGGGGATCCCTAGGTTGCGGAGGGAGGTAATGTTGGAACTAGTGGAGGAACTTACCGTGGGCGAGGTAGGTGCGGCCATTAAGGTGGTAAACAGATTCAAGACCCCCGGTGGTAATGGATTTCCTGTGGAATTCTATCATGCGTACTCGTCGATCTTTAAAGAAAAGATGTTTATATGGAGGCCAGGGAGAGGGGCTTTTTGCCACTTATTATGTGGGAGGAGGTGGTATGCCTGATGTTGAAACCTGGAGGTCTATCTGCTTACAGGTTCCTGACTATGCTTAACATTGATCTTAAGGTCCTATGTAAACTGTTGCCAAAGCGATTGGGCAGGGTGATCAGTGAGTTGGTTCATGAGGGAAAATGTGGCAAGACCACAGCACCACACAAAACCTTCGGAGATTGACCAATGTGCTGCATAACACTGGAGATGGGAGGGCTCTGGTCTCACTGGAGCTTGAAAAGGCCTTCAACAGGTTGGAGCAGTCCTTTTTGATGGCAGCGCTAAGGGGCATGGTGTTTGGACCTCTTCTTTGTGTGTGGATACAGCTTTCCTTACATTGCACCATCCATACAACCTACGGTGGTGGGCGATCTCTCTGACCCCTGACTGGTGGAACAGGGCACTCGTCAGGGCTGCCCCCTCTCACCCCTGTTGTCTGCCTTAGAAATTGAGCCCCTTGCACCATGGCTGCATGAGGAGTTGGAATCTTGGAGGATTCAGATGAGGAATCTTAATCATGTAATGTTGCTGTATGCAGACTGTGCATTGCATATGTGTGATCACCTGGGGAGACTATCCCACAGGTGTTGAGGCTCATGGATGCCTTTGGCGAGGTCTTCGGTCTCAGGATCAATGTCCGCAAATAATGAGTGTTCCTGTTGGGAGGGTTAATAAAGAAGCAGCTCCATCAGTTATTGGAAGTGGGTCTCTGGAATGAATCTGGTATTTAGGGATTTGGGTAACTAATACTAAAGCCCATCACCAGCTTCAGAATGTGGATAGGGTACATACCGGACTGGAGGATTCCATAACATTTTGGAAAAAGCTCCTTTATCCCTCATGGATAGGGCAGCCATTGCAATAATCGTTTACTTCCCAAGATGCCTATATCTTGCATAGAATTCCCTCTTTCTGCTTCCGAATTGGTTTTTTTTCACCTGCTGATAGTTTGCTAGTAACTCTTTTATGGACTGGTAAGCACAGCAGGGTGGCACTGTCAACCTTAAAGAGGGAATTGGAGGATGGGGCTAGCAGTGCCAGATATGCAGTTATGCTACTATGCAGCTCACCTGCAGCATGCTGTTTGCTGGCTCACACACTCGGATAGCTGGGTGAAACAACACCTGGGGGTTGATCATAGGGGGACACCTTACCTCAGTTACTGATGCCGGTGGAAGATCAGAACACCCTCTCCTGTATCTGGTTATTCATACAATGCAAGTGTGGGAAAAAGTGCTCCAGAGGGTCCTCCGCAGGGCTCATTTCAGTAGGCCATTGAAGTTGTGGGATCTGGCACTCTTTAAGGAATATTGCCTCAGCCATGTCTATGGAGCATTGGAGAGAGGGGGGCTGTCTAGAGGTGGATGACCTGTATCCAGGGGACACATTCATATCCTTTCAAGTAGTGATCAATTTAGGTTCTGATGAAAGCCCGGATTAGAGAATCCAAGGGCTGAAACATGTAGACCCAACATCCTTATGGACTTTCCTACAGTTATTTTTTAAAACTGTATATGCACTGTTTTTATGTTTGTCACAAGGATAGCGCCTATTAAAATTGATTAGTATCCTGGTAGCCAATTTTACAATTTCACTGTTTTTCACATTATTCACCTGGACTGCAATCATGATCAGCACCCCTCAGTAAATTAGAAATCGATTTCATGTTCTGTTGGGATCAAAGTGGTCTTTATTTTATTTTTTACCACAGATTAATACATCTTATTCTCTTTTCTTATGTTGATAAGAGCGCAGCCCTTGGTTGCACTTAGATTTACAACTGAGAGGTGTTCCCAGATGTTGATAGTTACCACCACGATGGGCTGATGGGATTCTTCCCTTCTTTGAATAGGTCTTTTCCAATAGGCAATCTTGTTTGACTAAACTTATTAGCTTCTTTTCTGTCTTGACTTTTGTTTGTCAGACCAGGAGTTTCTTTTGTTGTTGTATAAGGTTTAGTTTAGGGACAGAATACTGTCTGGTTTTTAAATATTTTCCCCAGGACCCCCTGTTTAAAAGATTTTTGATACTGTTTACTCTGACTCTCCTCTATCTCTGCATCAGCTTTGTTAGAAATGGGGGTCTCTAGTTGGCAATCGTTTGCACCTTTGCCCAAGTATGGACCCTTGCTTCTAGATAGAGCAAGGGAGTTATGCACTTAGGCAGCCCCTGCTCACCCACTTGGTAGCTTGGCATGAGCAGGCAGGCTTATCTCGGAGGCAGTGTGTAAAGCATTTGTGCACACATACAGTAATACAGTGTAAACCCTACAAATGGCCACCACATCAATTTAGAAAAATAAATAATCTCTATCTAAACCAAACAAGACCAAAATGACAAAAATATAACACGTAATAATCAAAATATGCACGTTCTAAGACTAACTTTAGAAATGCAGCCTCTTAAAGTCAGTAGCTCCATCTGGTGTTACCGTGTTGCTGAAAACAAACAAATCCAACAGTTATGGTTGACCGCATCGGTTCTGACCAGCGTCAGTGTTAGTAGCTTTATAAGCAGTACCTTTGGTTACAGCCAACCACGTTGGTGCGGGCCAGTTGCAGTAACTGTTACGGTTGCGGTTTGAAGTGGAGTGGTGCGTCTCCCTCACACTGCAGTGTAGTCAGAGGCTTGTGATGGTCATCCAGCAGCAACAGTGAGACCAGGGTGGGAGTGCAAACTGGAGCAGTGCTTGGTGTGCTGCTGATATGTCATGGTGCCAGTTGAGAGGAGCTAGCGTCGGTAGGCCGCTGCTGCAGTGTGAGATGGGGAGGTGCTTTGTGCAGCTTACAAGCTGTGCCCCAGACCATAGTGCAGACTACGGCGGTGATATCAGCTGGCAACAGCTCAATCGGTGAGACCGGGGCGGCGGAGTAAAGTGAAGTGGTGTGGAGTATGGTGCCTACTGGATGCGCTACAAACAGCGGCTCGGTGACAGCAACATTATCGTCATTGATGAGACCAGGGTGGCGGTGTGAAGTGTGGTGGTGCTCCCTGCGGTGTCTTCAGGTCAGAGAACTGCCGGCAGCCTTGGTGGCAGCAGTGGCTTGCAGTTTTCCTCTGTGGCAACTGAGACACTTGATCCCAGAGGCAGTACCCAGAGCAAGGAGATGTCTTTGTTGTTCCTGAGACTTCTTGAACAGGGGGCAAGCTCTACCTCGAACCATTGGAGAAATTCAAGCAAAGAAGTTGCAGAACGTTCAGTCCGGTCCCCTCTCTGCCTAAGATAGAAGCAGCTACTGAAGCCCAACATAGCAAAGCACACAGCAAATTGGTAGTCTCTCCTCACAGCTTCTGCAGCGCTTCTTCTTGGCAGGTTTCTTGATCCAAGTGAGTTCTAAATTCCTGGGCCCCAATATTTATACCACATTTCCCTTTGTTCTCTTGTGGCAGAGAGTGTCTGTGCTCATTCCAAACCAGTTCTGTCCTCTCTGGCCCAGGTTCCTGGTAGGAGATAGAGACAGCATTGTCCAAGGCAGACCAGGCCTCTTCAGGTCCCCCTACGCTAATTGCAGCTCAGGTCTATTTAGCCCAGCCCTGACTCATCCAGGAAAGGCAAAACACCCCCCCAGTGGCTGTCTGAAGAGAATGCACATCTCCAGCCCCTGTCACTCCAAAGCCACAGTCAATCAACAAACCAGCAGAGGCACACGGAATGGCTAAGCAAGAAAATACCCACTTTTTAAAAGTGGGATTTACAAGCACACAGTATAAAAATCATCTTTACTAAAAGAGGCTATTTTATATTCTGAGTTCAGGCATACTAAACTCCACCTTTCTACCTTGTCCCAATGTGAAGTTATACTTGTAAGATGTTATAAATACACTCCCATTCTTTCCTAAGGGACAGATAGCCTTTCCATAGTGAAAAATTAAATACACTGTAATTCACTATCAGGACATGTCACACACACTAGTACATGTCCTACCCATCACATACACTGCACACCGCCCACATGGGTACCTGGGGCTATCTTAGGGGTGACTCACATGTAATAAAAGGGAAGGTTAGAGCCTGGCAAGTGGGTGCACTTAAACAACATAAAAAACAGTTAGAGAGAGGGTCCAAGGGATATATGGTTTAAAGACCCGCCCCTGATTTAATCCCCAGCTACTACTTAATGTATAACACACAAAACACAGGGGATCTACCAGCTAAATTCTAAAGCTGCACTATCACCAAGTATACAGTGATATGGAGGGTTAATGTCCACGGTTGTTACAGGTTGTACCGTATTCAACTAGTTTTATTATACTTCATTTCTTTGGTGATGGTGGTGATTGTTTTGTTCCACTACTAGGAGTGCAAGTGCTAGAAGAGCAGAGGCCCTGATGAATGCCAAGGGATTAATTACTCGTCAGGCAGAAACATGTTGGCCCATTTCTAGACAGATATTTGTTACTGTTTCTCTTGCACTGTTCTGATTTTTTAATTAGGAGGCGTGTCTTGTCCGTAGAATAAAGTTGTTAGAAGGAGGACATTCCATCCTATTTTAAGTCACTAATTTTTCTGTTGCACTTGTTATCTTTACCATCAAAAGATCAGTCATCATGGACGGTTTGTTTATTTTGATGGACCAAATCCAACAACAGCAATAAGGTGCAGTGCTTGATGTCCCAATGATCAGGGGACCAGCCTATTATGCACCCGGGTTTGGCCAAATGATAGGACTGACCATTGAGTCAATTTGATGGGAAACCTTTTTCTAATTGCTTTGGATTAGTCAGCCATGTACGAATAACCCATGATGTGCCGGTTGATTTTATGCAATTAGTGTTCACCCGTCTTCTCTTTCTTCTGAAATATGCTGTCTTTTTGTGATATGTACACTACGAGATCCTGTAGACTCGGTGACAGTGCAGCTTTAGAATTTAGCTGGTAGACCCCCTGTGTTTTGTGTGTTATACAAGTGGGTGCACTTGCCATGTCTATATGGCAGTAAAAACTGTATGCCAACACTGCAGTGGCAGATCTGAGAACCCTTTGAAAGGCTCCTAGTGTTGGTGGCACAATCAGGGCTGCAGGCCCACTAGCAGCATTTGATTTACAGGTCCTTTACACACACAGTGCACTGTACCAGGGACTTAGTAGTAAATCAAATAAGCCAATCATGGAAATGCCAATCCATAAACACAATTTACAGGGAGAGCATCTGCACTTTAGCACTGATCAGCAGTTGTAAATTGACCAGTGTCATAAAACCAACAAAGCCAGGTCTGAAACAGGTGGCCTAAAAGCATAAAGTCTGGGAATAAATGCCCTGAAAAAGCCAGATCTAACACGCTCTCTTTCTCTTTACTCCTCGTCTGACTTTCATGCACTTTTATCCCTTAAAGATCACAGCTAGGAATATTCCACAAAGGGCAATTATCATAAGGGATTTCAGAACAGAGCCCAAAACTCCACTTCCCAGGTTTCAAAACATTTTTGTCTGCTGCAGAAAATCAATTACCAGTAGCTACCCAAGAATTTGTTGTTTTGAACTCCTGCAAATCTGTGTGCAAGTCAGAAACAAACTTGCTAAACATTTTCAAATCCTTACTCTTGTCAGGAATGTAAGAGCAGCATTGCTGGACGTATAACATCCAACAGACTCCACTTTCTTTTAAGAGCAAGATGCCTAGCTAAAGTCGGCTTTGCAAAACCTTGAACCTGATAGTCACCGTTTCCATATCAATAACTAATAAAGTTCCAGTTGCACTAGTAGCCAACTTTTCCACTATGATGGACAACTTTCTAATTTTAGTATCATTCAAAATCATACTCACAGATGGAGTTATCACACCACAAATATCTCCCACTATTTTTCCAGTACTAAAACCTTGCTTAGGCTTGGAATTCTGTTCCGACATAGGGTCATTGAGATGTTCCACATGATAAATCTTTGGGAAAACTACTCCTAGGTAGCAAATGCCATATCAGCCTCTGGGCAATGTGAAATAAGCGTGCCCTCCACAAATATAATACACTCCAGGAATAACAGGATCATCACCAATCAAAAATACATTTTTATTTACCCTAACTTCAAATATATGGTCACACTCACTCTTTCCCAGAAAATGATTGTAAAATGAAGAACTCTCCACATTTATCAATAATTTTCCTTTCTGTTTTCAATCTAGAGTCAATGCCATTTGTTTTCCTGCAACGAAATGCTCTATTTCCTCCTTAGTTCGCTTATGTTTTTTCTTAACATTTTTGTCTTAAATATAAATATAAATATAAAAATAAAATATCTTTAACATTGTCTGTTTCAACCAATATTTTTGTTAGGTTTTAAACTAAATATAAAATTGTCTTCTCAACCTCTGTTAGATGGCAAGTCAAATTGTGTCTGTGAGTATAAACAGTGTCTATGGTCATGATGATTTTAAAGAACCTTTTATTGATCCCAGGAAACTTAGCATTGGGGTCAATGCAACGACTTAGATGCTCAAGTATGGGGAGCTCCAAAAAAACAAAATCATGATTTGAAAATTAATATTCAAAATTTTTCATTCTATACCAAAGGCTCATCAAAATACCATAGGTAATACCCTAAGTCAAAGAAATATTGCGGTAAGTAATACCCACTGCAGCTGATTCAAGCAATTGCATATATAACAATCCCTGTCATCCATTGCGTCAATATACTCATAAAGTAATTTAAAATAAGCATTTGGAGAATAATCGCCTCTAAATGTATCTACATGCAATTCTGACTCATCTAATGTATACAAGCTTTTACCTCTAGGGCGTGAGGGTGTGATATTACTTACAGTCGGAGGGCCTGATTATGACCCTTGCGGTCTGGAAACGATTGTCTCTTTTTGGTGGTCCAACCACCGGATTACGAAGCAGGCAGGAAGACCACCTCCAGACCACCGCCACCATCAATATCTATGTATTCTATGCATGCATTTAATGTGGTTCTAATTGCAAGAAAGCGCTGTACGCTAGTGGGAGTTTTTTTATATCATTAGAAAACAGAGTAATACATCTCCAATAGTAGTTGGAATTGAGAGGTTTGGAGCTATAATGTAGCCTACTCAAAAAATTGATATATCTATGGTGTGAGGGGTTTTCCTTGTTTGTTCACCGCCAATATCCGGGTTCTCAAGGCAGGGAGGCAGTGCAGGCATTGGCACACTTGTGCATTTTATAGTCTGCCTTATAGGCGACCTTTTCTTGCTGTGGACACTACCATGCGAGGGTTGGCAAAGAGGCAGGTTTTAAGGTGCAAAACTGTCTCCAGGGTGAGTGTGCCCTTGAGATATGTTACTCCTCTCATCAAGGTTTGCCCCATTCCAAGAGGTCAGTTGCGCGCATTGTTTCTCTTGCAGAACATGCTGCAAGGAAACAGTGCAGCATGGCAGGCAATAGCTTCAGGCTCAGAAGCAGAGCCGAAGTGTGCTACCACCATGTCTCTATCGGACACACACTGCCAGCCCCTTGGTGAACTCGTGTGGCAGCAGGTTGGATGCCGCCGGCTTGGCGACATTCCATGAACCTCTACCTCTAAGGGCTGGCGGACCTCACACCAAAACTCGTGATCAGGCCCTTTGTCTCTACTGAATTACATGTAGATTGATATTGTCCTACAAGCAAAAGGATCAGTACTACAAACAAAAATATTATTGTGACTGCTAATAGGTACCTATGTCTATTAATATTAATATTGGCTTCCAATACTTCTCCGAATCAAACCGTTGGGTAGAACATAGCATCAGCAGAGCCCTCTCCTTCGATTTACTCATGTACAAACGACAAAACCAGAGTTCATGCAGTATGCAGTAACTTGTTTATTTACAAAATCTTCACGAGACTTTCTTAACCCAACTCCATGTTCTTCTAAATTAGAAACTTGCACTTTTTCAGCAGACTCGAACCTTGGCACACTTCTTACTTTAGCTACAAAGTCTATTTAAATGTCTCTTAAAAGAAAAGGTTAAAGTTCATTGACAATCAATTTCAGAATGAAAGTTCTCAGTTCATTTACTAACACAGGGAATTCACTCACATCCAGGAAAGGAAATTTGATCACATCCAGGTTAAGATGTCTCAAGGCACTTAACCTTAGCAACAAAGGAATTTCAAAAGTAAGATTGAACTGAAGATCAAGTTCCAAGATTTTCAGTTGAATCTTCACCGTTATCCCAGAATTCCCAGAATTCTCTCCCTCTGTCATTTGCAGCAAAGCAAGTCCATTTAGTGGAAGAATACCTCTGACAGGGTACCGTAGCTCATTTTAATCTTCTGAATATGGTCCCCTCGCCTCCTCCATCGTTCCTATCAGAATCCCAAGTATCTTCTGGAATAGCCTGGAGACCCCCTCCCCCTTGTGGAACAGTTCTACCTCTCTCCTGGCTTCTAGGTCAATGTTTTCCTACTGCCACTCGTGGTTCTAAAGCACTAGACCCTTTCTTAAGGTCTGAGTATAGTTTGGTCAGTCACAGTCACAGGACTAGACTCTCCAGCTTCAGCTAGCGACTCTCCAAAACCCCCCTCAGGCCAAACAAGTGCTGTTTTGGATTCTTTGCTGGCTCCTTACAGCTTGATTAACCTGCTCCCGTAGTCTTTCGACCATCACCAGTATGATTCAAGCAAACCGGGCCGAAGACGGCTGTAATGCCAGAAACCGGTCCCCGGGAGCTTGTTTCCTTCCCAGTGTAAGAACTGGCTTTTGTAGTTTGGTTTGCCCTGTTCCCATCATGCACTGGGACAGGAACAGACTAATTTGCATACAGCCAGGTTCTGAAACTGGGATGGTGCAGTGAGCTAAAAAACGGTGTTGGATCTAGCCCTGATCTCTTGACTGGGTGAGAGCTTTCTGCTTAATTCAGAGACTCTGTCCCTCACCACCCCTTGTTGTAAATATTTTTGTCCACCCTAAGCGTGGAAGGGTATTCTCAGATGTGAGACCCTTGCTCATTGCACCATCAGGATTCAAGCAAACCGGGCCGAAGACGGCTGTAATGCCAGAAACCGGTCCCCGGGAGCTTGTTTCCTTCCCAGTGTAAGAATTGGCTTTTGTAGTTTGGTTTGCCCTGTTCCCATCATGCACTGGGACAGGAACAGACTAATTTGCATACAGCCAGGTTCTGAAACTGGGATGGTGCAGTGAGCTAAAAAACGGTGTTGGATCTAGCCCTGATCTCTTGACTGGGTGAGAGCTTTCTGCTTAATTCAGAGACTCTGTCCCTCACCACCCCTTGTTGTAAATATTTTTGTCCACCCTAAGCGTGGAAGGGTATTCTCAGATGTGAGACCCTTGCTCATTGCACCATCAGGATTCAAGCAAACCGGGCCGAAGACGGCCTTAATGCCAGAAACCGGTCCCCGGGAGCTTGTTTCCTTCCCAGTGTAAGAATTGGCTTTTGTAGTTTGGTTTGCCCTGTTCCCATCATGCACTGGGACAGGAACAGACTAATTTGCATACAGCCAGGTTCTGAAACTGGGATGGTGCAGTGAGCTAAAAAACGGTGTTGGATCTAGCCCTGATCTCTTGACTGGGTGAGAGCTTTCTGCTTAATTCAGAGACTCTGTCCCTCACCACCCCTTGTTGTAAATATTTTTGTCCACCCTAAGCGTGGAAGGGTATTCTCAGATGTGAGACCCTTGCTCATTGCACCATCAGGATTCAAGCAAACCGGGCCGAAGACGGCTGTAATGCCAGAAACCGGTCCCCGGGAGCTTGTTTCCTTCCCAGTGTAAGAATTGGCTTTTGTAGTTTGGTTTGCCCTGTTCCCATCATGCACTGGGACAGGAACAGACTAATTTGCATACAGCCAGGTTCTGAAACTGGGATGGTGCAGTGAGCTAAAAAACGGTGTTGGATCTAGCCCTGATCTCTTGACTGGGTGAGAGCTTTCTGCTTAATTCAGAGACTCTGTCCCTCACCACCCCTTGTTGTAAATATTTTTGTCCACCCTAAGCGTGGAAGGGTATTCTCAGATGTGAGACCCTTGCTCATTGCACCATCAGGATTCAAGCAAACCGGGCCGAAGACGGCTGTAATGCCAGAAACCGGTCCCCGGGAGCTTGTTTCCTTCCCAGTGTAAGAATTGGCTTTTGTAGTTTGGTTTGCCCTGTTCCCATCATGCACTGGGACAGGAACAGACTAATTTGCATACAGCCAGGTTCTGAAACTGGGATGGTGCAGTGAGCTAAAAAACGGTGTTGGATCTAGCCCTGATCTCTTGACTGGGTGAGAGCTTTCTGCTTAATTCAGAGACTCTGTCCCTCACCACCCCTTGTTGTAAATATTTTTGTCCACCCTAAGCGTGGAAGGGTATTCTCAGATGTGAGACCCTTGCTCATTGCACCATCAGGATTCAAGCAAACCGGGCCGAAGACGGCTGTAATGCCAGAAACCGGTCCCCGGGAGCTTGTTTCCTTCCCAGTGTAAGAATTGGCTTTTGTAGTTTGGTTTGCCCTGTTCCCATCATGCACTGGGACAGGAACAGACTAATTTGCATACAGCCAGGTTCTGAAACTGGGATGGTGCAGTGAGCTAAAAAACGGTGTTGGATCTAGCCCTGATCTCTTGACTGGGTGAGAGCTTTCTGCTTAATTCAGAGACTCTGTCCCTCACCACCCCTTGTTGTAAATATTTTTGTCCACCCTAAGCGTGGAAGGGTATTCTCAGATGTGAGACCCTTGCTCATTGCACCATCAGGATTCAAGCAAACCGGGCCGAAGACGGCTGTAATGCCAGAAACCGGTCCCCGGGAGCTTGTTTCCTTCCCAGTGTAAGAATTGGCTTTTGTATTTTGGTTTGCCCTGTTCCCATCATGCACTGGGACAGGAACATACTAATTTGCATACAGCCAGGTTCTGAAACTGGGATGGTGCAGTGAGCTAAAAAACGGTGTTGGATCTAGCCCTGATCTCTTGACTGGGTGAGAGCTTTCTGCTTAATTCAGAGACTCTGTCCCTCACCACCCCTTGTTGTAAATATTTTTGTCCACCCTAAGCGTGGAAGGGTATTCTCAGATGTGAGACCCTTGCTCATTGCACCATCAGGATTCAAGCAAACCGGGCCGAAGACGGCTGTAATGCCAGAAACCGGTCCCCGGGAGCTTGTTTCCTTCCCAGTGTAAGAATTGGCTTTTGTAGTTTGGTTTGCCCTGTTCCCATCATGCACTGGGACAGGAACAGACTAATTTGCATACAGCCAGGTTCTGAAACTGGGATGGTGCAGTGAGCTAAAAAACGGTGTTGGATCTAGCCCTGATCTCTTGACTGGGTGAGAGCTTTCTGCTTAATTCAGAGACTCTGTCCCTCACCACCCCTTGTTGTAAATATTTTTGTCCACCCTAAGCGTGGAAGGGTATTCTCAGATGTGAGACCCTTGCTCATTGCACCATCAGGATTCAAGCAAACCGGGCCGAAGACGGCTGTAATGCCAGAAACCGGTCCCCGGGAGCTTGTTTCCTTCCCAGTGTAAGAATTGGCTTTTGTAGTTTGGTTTGCCCTGTTCCCATCATGCACTGGGACAGGAACAGACTAATTTGCATACAGCCAGGTTCTGAAACTGGGATGGTGCAGTGAGCTAAAAAACGGTGTTGGATCTAGCCCTGATCTCTTGACTGGGTGAGAGCTTTCTGCTTAATTCAGAGACTCTGTCCCTCACCACCCCTTGTTGTAAATATTTTTGTCCACCCTAAGCGTGGAAGGGTATTCTCAGATGTGAGACCCTTGCTCATTGCACCATCAGGATTCAAGCAAACCGGGCCGAAGACGGCTGTAATGCCAGAAACCGGTCCCCGGGAGCTTGTTTCCTTCCCAGTGTAAGAATTGGCTTTTGTAGTTTGGTTTGCCCTGTTCCCATCATGCACTGGGACAGGAACAGACTAATTTGCATACAGCCAGGTTCTGAAACTGGGATGGTGCAGTGAGCTAAAAAACGGTGTTGGATCTGCCCTGATCTCTTGACTGGGTGAGAGCTTTCTGCTTAATTCAGAGACTCTGTCCCTCACCACCCCTTGTTGTAAATATTTTTGTCCACCCTAAGCGTGGAAGGGTATTCTCAGATGTGAGACCCTTGCTCATTGCACCATCAGGATTCAAGCAAACCGGGCCGAAGACGGCTATAATGCCAGAAACCGGTCCCCGGGAGCTTGTTTCCCTCCCAGTGTAAGAATTGGCTTTTGTAGTTTGGTTTGCCCTGTTCCCATCATGCACTGGGACAGGAACAGACTAATTTGCATACAGCCAGGTTCTGAAACTGGGATGGTGCAGTGAGCTAAAAAACGGTGTTGGATCTAGCCCTGATCTCTTGACTGGGTGAGAGCTTTCTGCTTAATTCAGAGACTCTGTCCCTCACCACCCCTTGTTGTAAATATTTTTGTCCACCCTAAGCGTGGAAGGGTATTCTCAGATGTGAGACCCTTGCTCATTGCACCATCAGGATTCAAGCAAACCGGGCCGAAGACGGCTGTAATGCCAGAAACCGGTCCCCGGGAGCTTGTTTCCTTCCCAGTGTAAGAATTGGCTTTTGTAGTTTGGTTTGCCTTGTTCCCATCATGCACTGGGACAGGAACAGACTAATTTGCATACAGCCAGGTTCTGAAACTGGGATGGTGCAGTGAGCTAAAAAACGGTGTTGGATCTAGCCCTGATCTCTTGACTGGGTGAGAGCTTTCTGCTTAATTCAGAGACTCTGTCCCTCACCACCCCTTGTTGTAAATATTTTTGTCCACCCTAAGCGTGGAAGGGTATTCTCAGATGTGAGACCCTTGCTCATTGCACCATCAGGATTCAAGCAAACCGGGCCGAAGACGGCTGTAATGCCAGAAACCGGTCCCCGGGAGCTTGTTTCCTTCCCAGTGTAAGAATTGGCTTTTGTAGTTTGGTTTGCCCTGTTCCCATCATGCACTGGGACAGGAACAGACTAATTTGCATACAGCCAGGTTCTGAAACTGGGATGGTGCAGTGAGCTAAAAAACGGTGTTGGATCTAGCCCTGATCTCTTGACTGGGTGAGAGCTTTCTGCTTAATTCAGAGACTCTGTCCCTCACCACCCCTTGTTGTAAATATTTTTGTCCACCCTAAGCGTGGAAGGGTATTCTCAGATGTGAGACCCTTGCTCATTGCACCATCAGGATTCAAGCAAACCGGGCCGAAGACGGCTGTAATGCCAGAAACCGGTCCCCGGGAGCTTGTTTCCTTCCCAGTGTAAGAATTGGCTTTTGTATTTTGGTTTGCCCTGTTCCCATCATGCACTGGGACAGGAACAGACTAATTTGCATACAGCCAGGTTCTGAAACTGGGATGGTGCAGTGAGCTAAAAAACGGTGTTGGATCTAGCCCTGATCTCTTGACGGGGTGAGAGCTTTCTGCTTAATTCAGAGACTCTGTCCCTCACCACCCCTTGTTGTAAATATTTTTGTCCACCCTAAGCGTGGAAGGGTATTCTCAGATGTGAGACCCTTGCTCATTGCACCATCAGGATTCAAGCAAACCGGGCCGAAGACGGCTGTAATGCCAGAAACCGGTCCCCGGGAGCTTGTTTCCTTCCCAGTGTAAGAATTGGCTTTTGTAGTTTGGTTTGCCCTGTTCCCATCATGCACTGGGACAGGAACAGACTAATTTGCATACAGCCAGGTTCTGAAACTGGGATGGTGCAGTGAGCTAAAAAACGGTGTTGGATCTAGCCCTGATCTCTTGACTGGGTGAGAGCTTTCTGCTTAATTCAGAGACTCTGTCCCTCACCACCCCTTGTTGTAAATATTTTTGTCCACCCTAAGCGTGGAAGGGTATTCTCAGATGTGAGACCCTTGCTCATTGCACCATCAGGATTCAAGCAAACCGGGCCGAAGACGGCTGTAATGCCAGAAACCGGTCCCCGGGAGCTTGTTTCCTTCCCAGTGTAAGAATTGGCTTTTGTATTTTGGTTTGCCCTGTTCCCATCATGCACTGGGACAGGAACAGACTAATTTGCATACAGCCAGGTTCTGAAACTGGGATGGTGCAGTGAGCTAAAAAACGGTGTTGGATCTAGCCCTGATCTCTTGACGGGGTGAGAGCTTTCTGCTTAATTCAGAGACTCTGTCCCTCACCACCCCTTGTTGTAAATATTTTTGTCCACCCTAAGCGTGGAAGGGTATTCTCAGATGTGAGACCCTTGCTCATTGCACCATCAGGATTCAAGCAAACCGGGCCGAAGACGGCTGTAATGCCAGAAACCGGTCCCCGGGAGCTTGTTTCCTTCCCAGTGTAAGAATTGGCTTTTGTAGTTTGGTTTGCCCTGTTCCCATCATGCACTGGGACAGGAACAGACTAATTTGCATACAGCCAGGTTCTGAAACTGGGATGGTGCAGTGAGCTAAAAAACGGTGTTGGATCTAGCCCTGATCTCTTGACTGGGTGAGAGCTTTCTGCTTAATTCAGAGACTCTGTCCCTCACCACCCCTTGTTGTAAATATTTTTGTCCACCCTAAGCGTGGAAGGGTCTTCTCAGATGTGAGACCCTTGCTCATTGCACCATCAGGATTCAAGCAAACCGGGCCGAAGACGGCTGTAATGCCAGAAACCGGTCCCCGGGAGCTTGTTTCCTTCCCAGTGTAAGAATTGGCTTTTGTAGTTTGGTTTGCCCTGTTCCCATCATGCACTGGGACAGGAACAGACTAATTTGCATACAGCCAGGTTCTGAAACTGGGATGGTGCAGTGAGCTAAAAAACGGTGTTGGATCTAGCCCTGATCTCTTGACTGGGTGAGAGCTTTCTGCTTAATTCAGAGACTCTGTCCCTCACCACCCCTTGTTGTAAATATTTTTGTCCACCCTAAGCGTGGAAGGGTATTCTCAGATGTGAGACCCTTGCTCATTGCACCATCAGGATTCAAGCAAACCGGGCCGAAGACGGCTGTAATGCCAGAAACCGGTCCCCGGGAGCTTGTTTCCTTCCCAGTGTAAGAATTGGCTTTTGTAGTTTGGTTTGCCCTGTTCCCATCATGCACTGGGACAGGAACAGACTAATTTGCATACAGCCAGGTTCTGAAACTGGGATGGTGCAGTGAGCTAAAAAACGGTGTTGGATCTAGCCCTGATCTCTTGACTGGGTGAGAGCTTTCTGCTTAATTCAGAGACTCTGTCCCTCACCACCCCTTGTTGTAAATATTTTTGTCCACCCTAAGCGTGGAAGGGTATTCTCAGATGTGAGACCCTTGCTCATTGCACCATCAGGATTCAAGCAAACCGGGCCGAAGACGGCTGTAATGCCAGAAACCGGTCCCCGGGAGCTTGTTTCCTTCCCAGTGTAAGAATTGGCTTTTGTATTTTGGTTTGCCCTGTTCCCATCATGCACTGGGACAGGAACAGACTAATTTGCATACAGCCAGGTTCTGAAACTGGGATGGTGCAGTGAGCTAAAAAACGGTGTTGGATCTAGCCCTGATCTCTTGACTGGGTGAGAGCTTTCTGCTTAATTCAGAGACTCTGTCCCTCACCACCCCTTGTTGTAAATATTTTTGTCCACCCTAAGCGTGGAAGGGTATTCTCAGATGTGAGACCCTTGCTCATTGCACCATCAGGATTCAAGCAAACCGGGCCGAAGACGGCTGTAATGCCAGAAACCGGTCCCCGGGAGCTTGTTTCCTTCCCAGTGTAAGAATTGGCTTTTGTAGTTTGGTTTGCCCTGTTCCCATCATGCACTGGGACAGGAACAGACTAATTTGCATACAGCCAGGTTCTGAAACTGGGATGGTGCAGTGAGCTAAAAAACGGTGTTGGATCTAGCCCTGATCTCTTGACTGGGTGAGAGCTTTCTGCTTAATTCAGAGACTCTGTCCCTCACCACCCCTTGTTGTAAATATTTTTGTCCACCCTAAGCGTGGAAGGGTATTCTCAGATGTGAGACCCTTGCTCATTGCACCATCAGGATTCAAGCAAACCGGGCCGAAGACGGCTGTAATGCCAGAAACCGGTCCCCGGGAGCTTGTTTCCTTCCCAGTGTAAGAATTGGCTTTTGTAGTTTGGTTTGCCCTGTTCCCATCATGCACTGGGACAGGAACAGACTAATTTGCATACAGCCAGGTTCTGAAACTGGGATGGTGCAGTGAGCTAAAAAACGGTGTTGGATCTAGCCCTGATCTCTTGACTGGGTGAGAGCTTTCTGCTTAATTCAGAGACTCTGTCCCTCACCACCCCTTGTTGTAAATATTTTTGTCCACCCTAAGCGTGGAAGGGTATTCTCAGATGTGAGACCCTTGCTCATTGCACCATCAGGATTCAAGCAAACCGGGCCGAAGACGGCTGTAATGCCAGAAACCGGTCCCCGGGAGCTTGTTTCCTTCCCAGTGTAAGAATTGGCTTTTGTATTTTGGTTTGCCCTGTTCCCATCATGCACTGGGACAGGAACAGACTAATTTGCATACAGCCAGGTTCTGAAACTGGGATGGTGCAGTGAGCTAAAAAACGGTGTTGGATCTAGCCCTGATCTCTTGACGGGGTGAGAGCTTTCTGCTTAATTCAGAGACTCTGTCCCTCACCACCCCTTGTTGTAAATATTTTTGTCCACCCTAAGCGTGGAAGGGTATTCTCAGATGTGAGACCCTTGCTCATTGCACCATCAGGATTCAAGCAAACCGGGCCGAAGACGGCTGTAATGCCAGAAACCGGTCCCCGGGAGCTTGTTTCCTTCCCAGTGTAAGAATTGGCTTTTGTAGTTTGGTTTGCCCTGTTCCCATCATGCACTGGGACAGGAACAGACTAATTTGCATACAGCCAGGTTCTGAAACTGGGATGGTGCAGTGAGCTAAAAAACGGTGTTGGATCTAGCCCTGATCTCTTGACTGGGTGAGAGCTTTCTGCTTAATTCAGAGACTCTGTCCCTCACCACCCCTTGTTGTAAATATTTTTGTCCACCCTAAGCGTGGAAGGGTCTTCTCAGATGTGAGACCCTTGCTCATTGCACCATCAGGATTCAAGCAAACCGGGCCGAAGACGGCTGTAATGCCAGAAACCGGTCCCCGGGAGCTTGTTTCCTTCCCAGTGTAAGAATTGGCTTTTGTAGTTTGGTTTGCCCTGTTCCCATCATGCACTGGGACAGGAACAGACTAATTTGCATACAGCCAGGTTCTGAAACTGGGATGGTGCAGTGAGCTAAAAAACGGTGTTGGATCTAGCCCTGATCTCTTGACTGGGTGAGAGCTTTCTGCTTAATTCAGAGACTCTGTCCCTCACCACCCCTTGTTGTAAATATTTTTGTCCACCCTAAGCGTGGAAGGGTATTCTCAGATGTGAGACCCTTGCTCATTGCACCATCAGGATTCAAGCAAACCGGGCCGAAGACGGCTGTAATGCCAGAAACCGGTCCCCGGGAGCTTGTTTCCTTCCCAGTGTAAGAATTGGCTTTTGTAGTTTGGTTTGCCCTGTTCCCATCATGCACTGGGACAGGAACAGACTAATTTGCATACAGCCAGGTTCTGAAACTGGGATGGTGCAGTGAGCTAAAAAACGGTGTTGGATCTAGCCCTGATCTCTTGACTGGGTGAGAGCTTTCTGCTTAATTCAGAGACTCTGTCCCTCACCACCCCTTGTTGTAAATATTTTTGTCCACCCTAAGCGTGGAAGGGTATTCTCAGATGTGAGACCCTTGCTCATTGCACCATCAGGATTCAAGCAAACCGGGCCGAAGACGGCTGTAATGCCAGAAACCGGTCCCCGGGAGCTTGTTTCCTTCCCAGTGTAAGAATTGGCTTTTGTAGTTTGGTTTGCCCTGTTCCCATCATGCACTGGGACAGGAACAGACTAATTTGCATACAGCCAGGTTCTGAAACTGGGATGGTGCAGTGAGCTAAAAAACGGTGTTGGATCTAGCCCTGATCTCTTGACTGGGTGAGAGCTTTCTGCTTAATTCAGAGACTCTGTCCCTCACCACCCCTTGTTGTAAATATTTTTGTCCACCCTAAGCGTGGAAGGGTATTCTCAGATGTGAGACCCTTGCTCATTGCACCATCAGGATTCAAGCAAACCGGGCCGAAGACGGCTGTAATGCCAGAAACCGGTCCCCGGGAGCTTGTTTCCTTCCCAGTGTAAGAATTGGCTTTTGTAGTTTGGTTTGCCCTGTTCCCATCATGCACTGGGACAGGAACAGACTAATTTGCATACAGCCAGGTTCTGAAACTGGGATGGTGCAGTGAGCTAAAAAACGGTGTTGGATCTAGCCCTGATCTCTTGACTGGGTGAGAGCTTTCTGCTTAATTCAGAGACTCTGTCCCTCACCACCCCTTGTTGTAAATATTTTTGTCCACCCTAAGCGTGGAAGGGTCTTCTCAGATGTGAGACCCTTGCTCATTGCACCATCAGGATTCAAGCAAACCGGGCCGAAGACGGCTGTAATGCCAGAAACCGGTCCCCGGGAGCTTGTTTCCTTCCCAGTGTAAGAATTGGCTTTTGTAGTTTGGTTTGCCCTGTTCCCATCATGCACTGGGACAGGAACAGACTAATTTGCATACAGCCAGGTTCTGAAACTGGGATGGTGCAGTGAGCTAAAAAACGGTGTTGGATCTAGCCCTGATCTCTTGACTGGGTGAGAGCTTTCTGCTTAATTCAGAGACTCTGTCCCTCACCACCCCTTGTTGTAAATATTTTTGTCCACCCTAAGCGTGGAAGGGTATTCTCAGATGTGAGACCCTTGCTCATTGCACCATCAGGATTCAAGCAAACCGGGCCGAAGACGGCTGTAATGCCAGAAACCGGTCCCCGGGAGCTTGTTTCCTTCCCAGTGTAAGAATTGGCTTTTGTAGTTTGGTTTGCCCTGTTCCCATCATGCACTGGGACAGGAACAGACTAATTTGCATACAGCCAGGTTCTGAAACTGGGATGGTGCAGTGAGCTAAAAAACGGTGTTGGATCTAGCCCTGATCTCTTGACTGGGTGAGAGCTTTCTGCTTAATTCAGAGACTCTGTCCCTCACCACCCCTTGTTGTAAATATTTTTGTCCACCCTAAGCGTGGAAGGGTATTCTCAGATGTGAGACCCTTGCTCATTGCACCATCAGGATTCAAGCAAACCGGGCCGAAGACGGCTGTAATGCCAGAAACCGGTCCCCGGGAGCTTGTTTCCTTCCCAGTGTAAGAATTGGCTTTTGTAGTTTGGTTTGCCCTGTTCCCATCATGCACTGGGACAGGAACAGACTAATTTGCATACAGCCAGGTTCTGAAACTGGGATGGTGCAGTGAGCTAAAAAACGGTGTTGGATCTAGCCCTGATCTCTTGACTGGGTGAGAGCTTTCTGCTTAATTCAGAGACTCTGTCCCTCACCACCCCTTGTTGTAAATATTTTTGTCCACCCTAAGCGTGGAAGGGTATTCTCAGATGTGAGACCCTTGCTCATTGCACCATCAGGATTCAAGCAAACCGGGCCGAAGACGGCTGTAATGCCAGAAACCGGTCCCCGGGAGCTTGTTTCCTTCCCAGTGTAAGAATTGGCTTTTGTATTTTGGTTTGCCCTGTTCCCATCATGCACTGGGACAGGAACAGACTAATTTGCATACAGCCAGGTTCTGAAACTGGGATGGTGCAGTGAGCTAAAAAACGGTGTTGGATCTAGCCCTGATCTCTTGACGGGGTGAGAGCTTTCTGCTTAATTCAGAGACTCTGTCCCTCACCACCCCTTGTTGTAAATATTTTTGTCCACCCTAAGCGTGGAAGGGTATTCTCAGATGTGAGACCCTTGCTCATTGCACCATCAGGATTCAAGCAAACCGGGCCGAAGACGGCTGTAATGCCAGAAACCGGTCCCCGGGAGCTTGTTTCCTTCCCAGTGTAAGAATTGGCTTTTGTAGTTTGGTTTGCCCTGTTCCCATCATGCACTGGGACAGGAACAGACTAATTTGCATACAGCCAGGTTCTGAAACTGGGATGGTGCAGTGAGCTAAAAAACGGTGTTGGATCTAGCCCTGATCTCTTGACTGGGTGAGAGCTTTCTGCTTAATTCAGAGACTCTGTCCCTCACCACCCCTTGTTGTAAATATTTTTGTCCACCCTAAGCGTGGAAGGGTCTTCTCAGATGTGAGACCCTTGCTCATTGCACCATCAGGATTCAAGCAAACCGGGCCGAAGACGGCTGTAATGCCAGAAACCGGTCCCCGGGAGCTTGTTTCCTTCCCAGTGTAAGAATTGGCTTTTGTAGTTTGGTTTGCCCTGTTCCCATCATGCACTGGGACAGGAACAGACTAATTTGCATACAGCCAGGTTCTGAAACTGGGATGGTGCAGTGAGCTAAAAAACGGTGTTGGATCTAGCCCTGATCTCTTGACTGGGTGAGAGCTTTCTGCTTAATTCAGAGACTCTGTCCCTCACCACCCCTTGTTGTAAATATTTTTGTCCACCCTAAGCGTGGAAGGGTATTCTCAGATGTGAGACCCTTGCTCATTGCACCATCAGGATTCAAGCAAACCGGGCCGAAGACGGCTGTAATGCCAGAAACCGGTCCCCGGGAGCTTGTTTCCTTCCCAGTGTAAGAATTGGCTTTTGTAGTTTGGTTTGCCCTGTTCCCATCATGCACTGGGACAGGAACAGACTAATTTGCATACAGCCAGGTTCTGAAACTGGGATGGTGCAGTGAGCTAAAAAACGGTGTTGGATCTAGCCCTGATCTCTTGACTGGGTGAGAGCTTTCTGCTTAATTCAGAGACTCTGTCCCTCACCACCCCTTGTTGTAAATATTTTTGTCCACCCTAAGCGTGGAAGGGTATTCTCAGATGTGAGACCCTTGCTCATTGCACCATCAGGATTCAAGCAAACCGGGCCGAAGACGGCTGTAATGCCAGAAACCGGTCCCCGGGAGCTTGTTTCCTTCCCAGTGTAAGAATTGGCTTTTGTAGTTTGGTTTGCCCTGTTCCCATCATGCACTGGGACAGGAACAGACTAATTTGCATACAGCCAGGTTCTGAAACTGGGATGGTGCAGTGAGCTAAAAAACGGTGTTGGATCTAGCCCTGATCTCTTGACTGGGTGAGAGCTTTCTGCTTAATTCAGAGACTCTGTCCCTCACCACCCCTTGTTGTAAATATTTTTGTCCACCCTAAGCGTGGAAGGGTATTCTCAGATGTGAGACCCTTGCTCATTGCACCATCAGGATTCAAGCAAACCGGGCCGAAGACGGCTGTAATGCCAGAAACCGGTCCCCGGGAGCTTGTTTCCTTCCCAGTGTAAGAATTGGCTTTTGTAGTTTGGTTTGCCCTGTTCCCATCATGCACTGGGACAGGAACAGACTAATTTGCATACAGCCAGGTTCTGAAACTGGGATGGTGCAGTGAGCTAAAAAACGGTGTTGGATCTAGCCCTGATCTCTTGACTGGGTGAGAGCTTTCTGCTTAATTCAGAGACTCTGTCCCTCACCACCCCTTGTTGTAAATATTTTTGTCCACCCTAAGCGTGGAAGGGTATTCTCAGATGTGAGACCCTTGCTCATTGCACCATCAGGATTCAAGCAAACCGGGCCGAAGACGGCTGTAATGCCAGAAACCGGTCCCCGGGAGCTTGTTTCCTTCCCAGTGTAAGAATTGGCTTTTGTAGTTTGGTTTGCCCTGTTCCCATCATGCACTGGGACAGGAACAGACTAATTTGCATACAGCCAGGTTCTGAAACTGGGATGGTGCAGTGAGCTAAAAAACGGTGTTGGATCTAGCCCTGATCTCTTGACTGGGTGAGAGCTTTCTGCTTAATTCAGAGACTCTGTCCCTCACCACCCCTTGTTGTAAATATTTTTGTCCACCCTAAGCGTGGAAGGGTATTCTCAGATGTGAGACCCTTGCTCATTGCACCATCAGGATTCAAGCAAACCGGGCCGAAGACGGCTGTAATGCCAGAAACCGGTCCCCGGGAGCTTGTTTCCTTCCCAGTGTAAGAATTGGCTTTTGTATTTTGGTTTGCCCTGTTCCCATCATGCACTGGGACAGGAACAGACTAATTTGCATACAGCCAGGTTCTGAAACTGGGATGGTGCAGTGAGCTAAAAAACGGTGTTGGATCTAGCCCTGATCTCTTGACTGGGTGAGAGCTTTCTGCTTAATTCAGAGACTCTGTCCCTCACCACCCCTTGTTGTAAATATTTTTGTCCACCCTAAGCGTGGAAGGGTATTCTCAGATGTGAGACCCTTGCTCATTGCACCATCAGGATTCAAGCAAACCGGGCCGAAGACGGCTGTAATGCCAGAAACCGGTCCCCGGGAGCTTGTTTCCTTCCCAGTGTAAGAATTGGCTTTTGTAGTTTGGTTTGCCCTGTTCCCATCATGCACTGGGACAGGAACAGACTAATTTGCATACAGCCAGGTTCTGAAACTGGGATGGTGCAGTGAGCTAAAAAACGGTGTTGGATCTAGCCCTGATCTCTTGACTGGGTGAGAGCTTTCTGCTTAATTCAGAGACTCTGTCCCTCACCACCCCTTGTTGTAAATATTTTTGTCCACCCTAAGCGTGGAAGGGTATTCTCAGATGTGAGACCCTTGCTCATTGCACCATCAGGATTCAAGCAAACCGGGCCGAAGACGGCTGTAATGCCAGAAACCGGTCCCCGGGAGCTTGTTTCCTTCCCAGTGTAAGAATTGGCTTTTGTAGTTTGGTTTGCCCTGTTCCCATCATGCACTGGGACAGGAACAGACTAATTTGCATACAGCCAGGTTCTGAAACTGGGATGGTGCAGTGAGCTAAAAAACGGTGTTGGATCTAGCCCTGATCTCTTGACTGGGTGAGAGCTTTCTGCTTAATTCAGAGACTCTGTCCCTCACCACCCCTTGTTGTAAATACATTCACACTGAAGAACATGGTCAGAGACCCTGGGAGAAAGTGAATAGGCATTTTGGAAGTTTTCCTGACGGGTGAGTAACCTTAGCCCTTCTTGACAGTTTCTCCAAATAACCGATAGTGGAAGTGGCGAAATCTACAGCTTTACTACACATTGGCCCGGCCCTGGAGAAGATATTTGGAACGTTCGGTTGTCCGGAAGAACTCCATAGTGACAATGGACCCTCATTCCAAGGACATGAATTCCGCGAATTCATGCACCACCACGGGCATCTGGCACTGGTGCATCACCCCACAGTGGCCCCAAGCCAATGGGGAGATAGAACGTATCATGAGGACGATAAACAAGTCCCTTCGCATTGCTGTAGCGGAGCAGAGTTACCCTGTACAAGAACTCCAGAAGTTCCTATGAGAATGTCGGAGCACACCACATTGCTCAATGCGCCCAGCACCCTGGGCACTAATGTGCACCGGGACCCGCCGAGATGGAATCCCTGTTGCTCCAGGCTGGCCTCCCCCTCCATTTGATGAGGAAGGGACATTCAGGAGGAGAGAAAACCGCAACAACCAAGACTGCCAGGCCCGGAGGGCAGCAGTCCGCCCGCTCCAACCAGGAGACACTGTTATCCTGAGGGACCGGAGGCCGGGAGGAAAGTTCCGAACTCGATACGAACAAGGGCACTGGACAGTGATCGGCAGGAGAGGGACAATGGTGATGGTTGAGAAAGCAGGAGAAACAGTGATCCATAACATCTCATGGTTCAAACAAGTAGACCTACCTGCATCTTCCGCTGCCATCAAGAACCACGCTCAAGAAACTGAAGACCGTCAGAGTGAGCCCCAGGGAGCTGATGATCAACACCCGCCGTATTCCCCGTGCCTGAGAGTCCCGGAGTCGCTGAGGCCAACCCCGACCTGCCTCCCACTTCCAGCACCTCGGTCCAGACCCCCTCAGCCAGATGGCGCGCCACCAGGTATGCTCTGAGAGAAAACCCTCCACCAAGCACCCGCCTGAGAGACTTTGCCTGCCAAGTAAGTGAACAATGAGACTTTTCATAATCCAGTCAAGAACTGAGTTGAGATGGGATGTAACAGTTGTCACACCAGCTTTCCCCGCTGGCGTTCATTTGTCAGTTCCCGCCCCTGCACTCACGCTGGCTGGCATGAGTGCGTCTATATAATAAAGGAGGCAGAGCTGCAGCGTCAGTCCGCGCATACCGCTCATCCAGTGTCCGTGTCTGTTTTGTACCGCACAGCGCGAGGCCCAGCTAGCACGATTCAAGGCGGGAGGGCGGCCCCCGCAACACTACAACTGGGAAGTTTGTGAGGGTCTGCGGGGTAGTTGGATCCTAGTTTTGCACCCTTTAGTCCCCCCCCCCTGTTTTAATAATAATGCATACAGCGCTGGTTCCTGGACACGCTCGCTGACGTGGAGGGACGTTTAAGGCAGCTAATTGCCCTTCCAAACTGCTGGTGTGTTGAAGGCAAGCCTGTTTGCAACCCTCACAGCTGGAACGCACTGAGCGCCAGGATCCCTGGCAGAGAGAGCATTAAAAATATAACTTTCTCTGGTAAGTAGCTCCAGGCTTTAACTCTTAATGTCCCTAACATTAACTGCAGTTGTTACAACCTCGCCAGTTCACCTACGTCTCTGATTTATTACAGCTAAAGCTGTGGATTTCGCTTCTTAGATGTTCAAGCTCACCGGCCATACTTGGCTTCAAACAAAGGACTTTTCCAAAGATCTTCGGATGCCAAGATGTCTCTGGATATTGACTGTGCCCTTATTAACGTCCGCTCATCGGCCAAACATTAATACGAATCGGCAGATTTTATCATCAGTCAAAAACTCCATCTGCTGTTTTTAACCAAAACTATGGCAGACACTGCTTCCACTCCTGATTTTGTTACCGCAGTACCCGCTTGGTTCACTCAATCGAGGCTAGAAAGACCACTTAAAAGAGGAAGAGGGTTGGCGTTAATCTACTGATAAATCCGCACTGCTAAATTTACACCTATTTGGATTGTGAAGCACTTCATTTTAACTAGAACTGAATCCCAAAAAATCCTTTAACTGTATTGTTTTATATCACCCTCCAGGCCCCAGGAGCAAGTTCATTAATAACATCCACCTGCTGTTAGAAGCAGGACTATGCTCAATGAGCTCACCATTTTAGGTGATTTTTCTTTTCACCTAGAGATTGGCACTGACAAAGATACAGAATCTCTTCTTGAAATATTGAGGACACTAGGACTTTCTCAACTTGTAAATAAAGCAACGCATGTGACAGGGCATACTTTAGATGAGATATTACAAACAATCCTGCTATTCCATTAAAGGATATACTGCTGCTACCCTGGAAAGACCATACAGCCATCTTATTTGATGTTTAGGTTCCTTTAACCCCATCAGATGAACAAAATAGTTCTGGTTCATCAGGGTTTAGGTCTTGGAATAAAATCGACATTGATTAATTATTGCAACAACTGAAGCAGTCACAGCGTATTTTTAAATCTGATCCTGAGTTATCCTCTAAGAAATACACAGATTAGCTTAACACTGCCTTTATAAAGGTAGCACCAACCAAACAGGCTTCGGGAAACAGGTTGATTCCCTCTGCTCCCTGGTTCTCCGAAGCACTGAGGTTGGAAAAACAAAACTGTAGGAGACAAGAATGACGGTGGAGATCCAACAATGACAATCTGGAAAAAGAAAACTATAAAAAACAAAGAACTCTTCCAAAAAAACCTGTTCCAAGTAGTAACCAGACTCTACATTATCTAGCAACAAAAGGACTAAAAATATTCAAATTTTATGCAACAGTATTACGCATAACTTCAGGGCTAAAGTAAAAAAAATTATTATTTAAAATTTGAGGTCGCAACATTCAGTGACACTACTAACAAAATTTCATATACTAATTTGACATGTAACTCCTTTGCCAAGTTCTCTCCAATCACCTCTGCACAGGTAGAAATCAGATTCCCATTTGGACTCCTGTCCTCTGTCTGTTCTAAAAACTATCCCCAATAGGATAGGCACCAAACGTTTGGTCACCTTTCAAAAAATGTTTATTTCTGCATACTTTCCTACTCAGTGAAGAAAAGCCTCCATTGTGGTAAATAAAATTACCGGACTATTTTTCCATGCATTAAATAACAATAAGGATAGCTCAATCAAATGAGAGGCAGAGTCCGTGGTATCTGAGTCATACGGGCTTTAATGAAATGCCTCGAGGCATGGGACATCGGGTTCCATCACCACTAAGGTTCAGGAAGGGACATTCAACTTTTTATTAACATTACACATTATATATAGTAAAACAGTATAATTGAAATGAATACAGTAGGCGTAACAGGTGAAAAGTAAGAGATAAGAACACATGTGCGTAACAGGAGGCGTGTAAGAAGGGCGTACATGTGGGCGTGTACTTGACATGTCAGAGAAACGTCACAAGAAACGTCACAAGTGGGTGGATGTATAGGAGGATTCTGCAGGGTCAGCAGAAACCTTTATTCTATATGCGCGCGCAGCTGGCATGACGTGTAACTGGGGAGAGCTGGGGGCATTGACTTTAGCTCTAGTAGAAGAGTCTCGATGTCTGGGATGTCAGAACGACCTATACCTATAACCTATCTAGTATCTTATGTTTGGAGGATGTGTTGTCTGAAGTAAAAGGTCTCTCGGGCAGGGGCCATACATCACTGAATGCTAGGGAGTGCATACGTGTCTTGGTACAATGCGCGGGGGCCATAGGCCTACCATGGTAACGGGTGCTGTAAATCGCTTGCATGGAGACAGGAAGGCAGGGCCCTTTACTCTGCAGCCGGGAATATGTTTACCTATTTCACTAGACTGGAATGTGTTTTCGAGGAGGCTGAGCTGATAACTGTAGGCAAAACACTGTCTTGGCAGGCAGGCCAGGCTGAGCCGGGCACCGCTTCGCTGGGCAGGAAGTAAGGCAGAGGTCAGGGATGCATACCTAAACGGCAGCTTTCAGAGACAGAAGAGACTTCGGAGCCTCAATTCAGGGCCTAGCTCGGCAGAGCCAGGAAAACATGGCTTCGCGTTAAAAGTGCACCATGTAAAGACGTTGGCAACATAGGTTTAGAAACCAAATTAATGTTGCTTTCTTGGAGAACTTGGTAGATAACATGTTAACGTTGGACGCAAATGCATTTGCGTCTTCATTTTCGGCCATGGAGGGAAAATGCACGGAGGTCATGCACATACATGGGACGTTGGGGTACACGATAGGGGACATACCTGGTCATATAAAATTCGATTTACCTCATTCCCTCCTTGTCCCCTACGTTCCCTTCAGGATATATCTATGTTCATGAGACCATCTATTTGTTCATATAACATCATTTGCTCGTTCTTTCTCATTCGAGCTCGGGATCGTGGACTTGGATGGGGAATACAAGCTGTGGCGCACAAGCCGCAAATCACTGGCCCACATTGTAGACAAAGACAACAACTGAATACTATAAGGAGTATTATTCCTAGGAATGACAATACTTTCCATCCCCAGGCGGATATTACACTCCAGAACCAACCGGACCAAGTCCAGGTGCCTGGATTCTGGTGTATCAGGTGAGCGATCTCATGAAGCCTTGTGATGGCTTTGTATACTGACGGTGCATTATTAGGAATGAAAATGCAACAACTAGATCCGTTGACTCTACAAGCCCCGCCCCTATCGGCCAGGATGACATCAAGGACAAGGCGATTTTGAAGAACAACAAGTCTCATAGCAGACTGCTCTTCAGTCAAGTTACCTAGGGCAAAAGTAGTTTCATTCACTACTGCTTCAAGGGTACGTGTCAATTTGCGTATCAGTTTACTATTCTGGTCAGGACCTACAAAGAAAAAGAATCCTTTATTGAAATCTGTGTATTGTTCCCATGTTGTCTCGGTCTGATCGACAATTGGGGTCTTGAGCTCCCGTTTATGTCTTACATGCACAAGACGTGAATTTCGATGATAATCAGGTGGGGCTAGAAAAACAGGTGGCAGTAGGAATGCAATGTAACATGTTCCATCCCAATCTAAGGGCAGACGGACATAAGCTGTTGACCCACAAATAAAATAAGAATGGCGGGAGGCTTTGAAAGTAGACTTTCCTTTATCACTGAATTCGACCACAGTACTACAATCACTGTGTCCTAGATGTACTGAACCATTCTTTCTAATGCATAATTCACCTTTTACTGGTAAAACTGTAATAGATGGCAGGTCTACATTAGTCTCGGACTGGACGTTCAGAATCATGAGATTAAGTGTGAAATTCCCTAATCCATACACTTCATTTTCTAGATCGGTTCCTGTCCTTTGGGGAAGACCCTCCTTGTCTGGGAAACATGCTCTATTCATAACTGTATTCAGATCTCCCCATATCCAATTGCCTTGGGAAACTTTGGACTCGCTGTCTAATGATGACATTAAAGTAAACCATGCTCCACATGAACCATTATGCGTAAACGGGTAGGGAAAGAGGGGCAGAGCTCCCTTGTATTTCTGACAGGTAGGGAGTCGGCCACATACCCAGCAATTGGTGGCATTGCTGGTCTGGTGAGAATGGTGTAACATACTGATAAAAGTGTTGTTGCGCAGTGCAAGGCGATAGGAAAGTTCGTGTGGGGGCAGGTCACTGAAAGTGTGCTCTACAGTATCATTGAAAGAAGTATGTACATGTGAACTATGAGGAGAGAAGAAAACATGTAATGTCCAGCTTATACCAATAATCGTAAGACTCAGAAAAAACATAAAAAGTAACGTGATAATACATCTGCTGTGCAGATTTTTACAGTATCTCCTTTTCTTGACTTTCTGTCTATCTCTCTCACTATGTGGGTCTATCTCATACATGTCAGAAACCTGTCTAACCGCTTCACCCGAGGGGGACTTAAACAATTAAACGCTGTCTGACTTACTAGACCTCAACTTGGCTCGGTACTCCTGCTGTGGAGTTTTCTCTAACAGGGGGAGTTTAGAGTCTGTGTCTGAAAGGGGGCAGTCCTTGATTTCAGTTCCTGGACACAGTCCGTGAAAACGCTTCACGTGGCTGGAATGCAACCAGCCTTTACGTCCTTCCAGCTTTACTGCAGTCCTCGTCGTCATCAACACCAGCTTTGGCTGCTTCCACCTGGGCTCCAGAGGGCTTGAGCGATCGAAGTTGCGCACGTAGACCAGATCGCCGGGAACGATTTCATGCGGTTTTACTTGGGTGTTGTACGGGAAGACAGCCGCGACCTGTGAACGACAAGATTGTAGTGCAGACATCAAGGAAGCTAGGTAATCTGTCAGCATAGTACTTTCAACATCAGTTATCTTGCGGGGCATAGGCGTACCCCACATATTTGGGGGACGACCGAAAATTATTTCATAGGGGGACAAACCAGTTCTGGAATGGGCTACCATTCGCATATAAAAGAGGGCAACTGGCAGGGCTACCATCCAATCTACGCCTTTTTCTGCACAGACCTTCGCTAACCGTGTTTTCAGAGTCTGATTGTGTCGCTCGACCAAACCAGCTGCTTCGGGGTGTCGTACACAGTGGAATTTCCACTGGTAACCTAACAGGAGTGATACCTGTTTCATGAGCTCGGACGAGAATGGCTGTCCATTATCAGAGTACACGACACGGGGCAAACCACATCGCGGGAAAAATTCACGAACCAACTGTTTGGCAGTGGTTACGGCAGTGTAATCTGGGACTGGATATGCTTCTGTCCATCTGGAAAGGGCACATACAACTACGAGGACATACTTGAATCCTCTACATCTGTCCATCTGGATATAATCCATCTGGAGGACTACAAAAGGATGATCAGGAGGATGAAATCCACCTTGTTCCACGGGAATGCCTTTGCCTGGATTGAACTGACAACAGATCATACAGGTGCGTACTTTCTGTTTCGCTGCTGCACGTAAATGTTTGTTGAACCAAAGATTCTGAATACTGTCTAACATGGCTTTTTCTCCTAAATGTGCTGGACTATGTGCTGTGTTAATGATAACTTGAACCATAGAGTCGGGGAGGAACCATGTGGCTCTTCCCTTCGTCAACCATCCCTGATCTGTCTGGATCCCTCCTTGTTCAGTCCATTTCTTGATTTCGTCTGGAGTGGCATGTGTCTGTATGTCTATTACATCTTGTGTGGGATCCTTAACTGTCATGCAATGTGTCAGTGAAGTTACTTCAGTCTTTGTCGTGTCAGTCGGTATGTCTGTTTGAGTCTGAGCTGTGAGTTTAGCTGTTCGATCTGCCAGGTCGTTACCCTGGGAAATAGTGTCGACGACTTTAGTATGTGCTTTGCACTTCATGATGGCTATGGCTGTAGGCAAATGTATTGCTTCTAACAGAGCTTGAATGAGGGGACCGTGTTGTATCTTGGCACCGCGAGAAGTTAAAAAACCTCTTTCTTGCCAGAGAAACAGGTGCTTGACATAGGGCTTTCTTGAGTTCATCAAAAGCAAGTGTATGTTCCTGAGTCCAAGGGAGGACAGTCGAAGTCGCTGCCTCCTGTGTTGTCAACTGTATAAGTGGCTTGGCTAGATATGCATACTGAGGAATCCATTGTCTGCAGTAAGAAGTGAGGCCAATGAAGGCCCGTACTTCCTTTTGTGGCTTGGGCTGTGTCAGATGTGCGATTAACTGGATGCGGTCTGGTGTCAGCTGTCTACCCCTCTTGGACAGCAAGTGTCCTAGGTATACCACTTGCTTGGCACAGAATTGTAGCTTCGAAGGGGACACTTTATGCCCCTTTTCGGCCAGAAAATACAAGACTGTCAGTGATGCACGTTCGCAGTCAATGTTCGGTCCGTGCTGTAATTAACAAGTCATCAACATATTGCAGTAAGGCAGTGTCAGTAGGCATGTGAATACTGTCTAGTTGTCGTTTCAGGGCTTGACTTTAAATACTAGGACTTTCGGTGAACCCTTGAGGTGCACGTGCAAATTTGAAGCTTCGGCCATTTAAACAGAATCCGAAAAGGTACTGGCTTTCCGGATGGATGGGGACACTAAAGAAGGCGTTCTTAAGGTCAATTACAGTAAAGAACGCTGCTTCGGAATCAATGGCAGTCAGTAGGGAAGAAATGTCTGGCACTACTGGGTACTGGGGAATGATGCATTTATTTAACTCTCGAAGGTCGATCACCAGTCTGTAGACTGGAGGTGCATTTGGGTCAGTTCGTTTAAGAATCGGAATTATTGGAGAATTACATACATTGGAGTCAGTTTCTACAACTACTCCTTGAGCAATGAATTCGTCAATAATTTTCAGTAAGGCTGCTACAGCCTCAGGTGGCAACTTGTATTGTCGGATTCGGGGCAGAACAACTCCTTGCTTGAGAGTGACACGATAAGGTGTAATGTGCATACAACCTACATCAGTTGGACCTTGCGCCCATAAATGCTGTGGTACATTTTGCAGTCTCGGATCAAAATCTCTCAACACATAATGACCTTTGAAGTCACGTAAAAACAATCTCACTCCTTCCGGAGAACAACAAATCACTGCTCCCAGTGCTTTCAACGTTTTAATACCAAGCAGATTTTCTGGACATGCTTTCGTAAGTAACAAGTCGGTAGTACGAGACAATGGACCAATTTCTAGGGAAACTGGCTTTGACACTTCGTTAACAATAGGCTTTCCTGAAAAACCCAGGGAAACATTCTGTGAGCCTGAGAGGGGTGCCCCTGGAACCTCGTCATGACTGATGGTAGTTCTGCTCGCCCCTGTGTCAATCAAAAATTTTCTGTCTTTCCCTAATACCTGACTGTGTACATAGGGACCCTCTTGATCTACAGGAACTTCAATAAGAGGCAAGCCAACCTCCCTCTCTAGGCTGTTTCATGAGTACTGCTGATAATTGGGGTAATCTGACTGTGCATACTGGTACATTTGCTGTGTGACATGTTGTGTGGCAGCAATGGGTTGGGGTTGCGGTACAGCTACTGTCTGCTGTGTATTCTGGGGAGGTTGCATATTCTGTGGAATATGCTGTGGAACGTGTTCTTGTCTAGGAGGACGCGGTCTTTCTTTCGTCCTACCTGTAGCAATATTGTGTTTCAGAACCAGACATTCGTTGATATAGTGACCTGGCTGTTTACAATAATTGCAATTCCCTTTAACAGGAGCTGCAGAAGGACTAGTCTGTGTCGTACCCCTCTTCTGGCTGTCTGCTGGGACGGACTGGGCAACTAGTACTTTCATTTTCGTATCTTTCATACGCCTCTGTTCATGTTCATGTTCCTCTCTAATTCGGTTTTGGTGGTACTGTAACATTTGTAACATTTGGGAAGGGGTATTTGCTTGCCATGTACTCTCGACCTTCAGTACTCTGTTTTTAACTTGTGGTAAGGAATTCTCGACTAATTTGGTCACGAAAAGATGTGGATATGATTCACTACTTGTTTTCAGGCCGCTATTAATAATGAAACATTTCTCAAATCTAGAATAAAAATCACTAGTGTCTTCATCTTGTTTCTGTTTGCAGGCTGAGATCGCATCCCAGTCTTCCTTTTTAACTGTCAATAACCTAGGCAAGACCTGTACTAATAATCCTGGTAATGCTTTAGCATGTTCCCCAAGACCAATACCTGGGACTCGTGTGTTTTCTTCATTTTCTAATACTGCCCAATTGATCTTTTTCTCTCCCACCTCCCATTCTTTTTCTTTAAGTTTTTCGTAAATGCCAGCAGGCAACAGTACTTTTTTTTTTTTTTAAAGTTTTATTTTTGTTGTTGCTGTCTCATGGTATACAGTAACGTACATTAGATCAGTATTGCAGCGTCAACATTCCGCTGTCTTAATCAATAGAGCAACTTTTTAATATTTCACCCCCCCAACTTAAAGTGCTACTTTCAGGGTTTAGTCAATAACTAGTAACGTTTTACATCAACATTAGAATGTCTAAATGCATCCATCAGGTCGCGGTTCATGTATACAATCCAGTATGCTCATCTGCGGGCAAATGCTCGTGGTCCTGTGCCCCCTAGTATCCCACCGTCCCTTCCCCCCTCCCTCTCCTCAATCCGGGCCTTCGTCCTCCTCTGAGCTGTCCCCCTCTTCTTCCTCAGGCAGGGGCTCACAGAGGTCTCCCCTAAATTTGTTCCAGGGCGACCATATCCCGTTCCATTTCCGAGGATTATGTCTCTGCTGATACACAGCCCGCTCAGTTAGCATAAGCACATCCATATTTCTGCACCATTGCGCCAGTGTCGGTGCTTCCTGTGCCCCCCAGCTCTTTGCGATGTCACGTTTCGCTAGCATAGCCCCTATGACCACCCACCTCTTTGCCTGCAACGAAAGGTCTGTTGGGCCCCAGACATTCAGGAGACAGATCCTGGGATCTGGTGTAAATGGGTTCTGTAGAGTCTGACCTATCGTGCGCGTGACGCGCCGCCAGTAATCCTGAATATGTGGACACGTCCAAATAGTGTGGTATAGTGTGCCCTCCTCCCCGCATCTTCTCAGGCAGTGTGGGTGTTCTGCTCTATGTATTTTGTACAGCGTCGTGCGGGTGTAGTAGACCCTGTGTAGCACTTTGAACTGGATCAGTCTGAATCGAGTGGAAATACCCGCCTCCCTGGGCGAAGCCAGCGCTGCGTTCCAGTCTGCCTCATCTAGGTCCCCTACCTCGTCCTCCCAATACCCCTTTAGTTTCCCCAGGGGGTCCGGCAGGTTATTCATGAGTTTCCGATAAGTGAGGGATGTCGCCCCGGCCTCCATGTAATCTGTAAGCAGTCGGTCCTCCAACGGAGCCGACTCCGGAGGCGCCGCGCCAGTGTCCAACACCGACAGGAGTGCGTGCCTGATTTGTATGTACCTATATATTTCGGTCTCTGCAAGGCTGTATTGTTCTTTTAGTGTCGTGAAGGAGAGTACACCCTCCCCGGTCCAGAGATCACCCACCGTGGAGATCCCAATGGTGTCCCACTGGTCGAACCCCTTGGAGCTGCGCAGGTTACCGAGGGCCTTGGCGTCCCATAGTGGCGTGAGCTTGGTGATCACTCCCTCCCACCCCAGCCGTCTCTGAGCCTTGTGCCATAGGGCAACAGTGTGTTTGGTAGGCCCTTCTAGCTTCCTCACCATCCCTTTATTATAGAGCGGGGCTAGCAGAGTGGACAAGCCCAGTTGGTGTCTATCCGCCCTGTACGCTGGGTCGTCTTGCGGTGCGTGGATCCACTGGTTAATCACCTTGAGATGGGCCGCCCAGTAGTACAGTTCAAGATTGGGGAGGGCTATCCCACCGCTGTACCAGTCCCTGGTCAATTTCAACTGTGCGACCCGGGCCGGTTTGTCTCCCCACAGGAGAGTGGACAGTTGGGCCGAGACTTGACGGAAGAATGACACGGGGACCACCGCCGGCGTGTTTTCTAGAACATATAGGAAGCGGGGGAGAGCCAGCATCTTAAAGAGTGCCGCTCTACCTAACAGTGTTAGGGGGAGATTTTTCCAAAGGCGCACATCAGTCTTCAATTTGTCCAGTTGGGGCTTAAGATTCCGGTCGAGGAAGGCCGAGTGCTCCCTTGTAATCCGTATCCCTAGGTATTTAAAGGTGTCGTGTTCCACGAGTAGTTGGCAATCTGTGGGTAGTATTGGGAGGTCGCCTTTTATCATATATAACACTGATTTGGACCAATTGAGTTTATAACCCGAGGCCGTGCCGTGGCTTTCACATAGTGCCAGCAAGACCGGGATACCGGTCGTGGGGTCCGTGAGGTAGACGAGCATGTCGTCAGCGTATAGGGAAACCCTATCCTCGCCTCCACCTTCCCAGGGTATACCTTTCAGCAACTGGGTAGTCCTGAGGATCGTGGCCAAGGGTTCTAACACCAAGGCAAACAGTAGTGGCGAGAGTGGGCACCCCTGTCTCGTACCCCTTGCCAACGGGAACTCTCTCGATATGTATCCGTTCGCAGTTACCCTAGCCATAGGTTCGATGTATAGCAGTCTGACCCATGATATGAACGTTGGGCCGATACCCATGTGTTCCAGGACAGCAAAGAGATATCGCCACTCCACCATATCAAATGCCATTTTGGCATCAAGCGACAGTACCGCTGCCGCTTCCTCCAGCTGCGGGGCTCGGGCCAATACCCCGTGCAGCCGTCGCAGGTTCAGCGCCGTGCTGCGGTGTGGCATAAAGCCCGATTGGTCCGGGTGTATAAGGTGCGCCAGATGGGGTAGTAGTCTGGTGGCCAACAGTTTCGCCAGGATTTTACTCTCGGCATTAAGGAGGGAGATCGGGCGATATGAGTCGCACTCCTCCGGGGGTTTTCCGGGCTTAGGTATTGCGACTATCGTGGCAGTGCGCTGATCAGGGGGGAGCCTTCCCCGTTCCCGGCACTCCTGAAACATATCGAGCAATGGTGCGGACAGTGTCTCGGACACGAGTTTGTACCATTCTATTGGCACACCATTGGGGCCCAGTGCTTTCCCGGGGTGTATTGCCGCTATGGCTGCCTGTAGTTCCTCCTCCGTCAGATCGGAGTCGAGCTCGTCCCGTTGGTCCGGGGAGAGAGTGCGGGTCGGCACTCCCGCCAGGGAGTTTTCCACCATTTCCCGTGTGACCTCATATTCAGGGGAGTACACGGAATGGAAATGGTCAGCTAGGAGCTCCACTATTTGCGCCGGACTGGTGTGTACCTCACCCTGAGGGTCTCTCAGTTGCAGTATCGCTCGCTGGCCACCCCGCGCCCTCTCTAACCATGCCAGGAGCTTCCCCGCCTTGTCGCCTATGTCGTATATCCTGCTCGCTGTGGCGGACATATTGTCCCGCACTCTGCGGCGCAGAAATTCGGTGTGGCTCTGCTGGGCTAGTCGGAGTGTGTGCTGGGTGTCTCCAGTCGGGTTCCCCTCGTGGTCTCGTACGGCCTTTTCAAGTTGTTCCTCTAGGTCTGTTAGCTCCTGACGTTGTGTGCGTCTGTGCTGTGCGATTACCGAGATCGCCTGTCCTCGGAGGACAGTCTTATAAGCCTCCCACAGAATCGTGGGCGACTCCACGGACCCCACGTTCTCTGCAAGGTAGGACCGAGTGCCCCTCTTCAAGGCCCTGGTGATGCCCGATTCTTTAAGGTAACCCGGGTAAATCGGGTACAGTCGCCTGCGGGATTGTCTCTGACTGAGCAGAGTCAGTGTAAGTGGGGAGTGGTCAGAGATCCCTCTCGGCCTAATTTGGGAGTCAGCGAAAGCGAGGAGCCCCCCCCCCAATGTCAGGAAATAATCTATCCGCGACAGGCTGTCATGGACTGTCGAGTAGTAAGTGTACTGCCTATCATCTGGGTGGAGTCGCCTCCACACATCTACTAGACCCTGTGCTTCCATGAAATCATGCAGTTTGGAGGGCCCTGGTGTACGCATGCGCGCTGGGTGGCGGTCTAGGGAGTCTTGTGCCACTGCATTGAAATCTCCCCCCACGACAAGCTCCCCTTCAGGAAGGTCTAACAGGAATTTCCCCAGTTCCGGGAATGCTATGTTGTGTAGTGCTGGTGGGATGTAGACCGAGACCACGTTCAGTGGCTTCCCCTCCCACTGGCCGTGTACCGCTGCAAAGCGCCCCTGTGTGTCTGTCGCCGTTGATTGGGCTATGAACCTGGATGAGCGATGAATCAATATCCCGGAGCCCCGGGATCCCTTTGTGAACCCAGAGTGCGCTATCATGGTGTATCCTCTCCTGTCTAGGGCCTTCGTAGCTGTGCCGGTGAGATGCGTTTCTTGTAATAGGACCAGGGCGGGGTGCAGCCTCTTTATACTCTGCAGTACCAGCCCACGTTTAATCTTGTCGCCCAGGCCTCTCACGTTCCAGGACATGAGGAGTAGCGGGGGTGTTTGCCCTACGTTAGTGTCCTCCCCCATCCTGTGTTGGATTACGGCCTATGACTGTACTCTCGGGGATGGCCAGGAGGTCTGTGCAGCGCCCCTGTGTGGTGCATTGTGACCATACCATCTTGTATTCGGGTACCCCTTCGTAGCTAACCTGACCCTGTGTTGAAACTACAAACCAAAACCCCCTTCTACCCCCAACTCCCCCCCTCCCTGCCCCCCTGCTCAACGGACTCAGAACTGCCCGCCCCCCCAACTCAGCAGAGTGCCTGATCCCACCCCTTAACATAGTACTTGCTCGCTGGAGTGAAGGTTTCTCCGTGATCGGCGGCTCCCATCTTCAGCTGCGGAGGCCGCTCCGCCCAGTGTCCAATGCAGCGTTTCCTGTTCAAATCACGTTCCTTTCAGTCGGGCCATGGCTGTGTCTCACAGATCTCCGTTTGCCTCGTCCTCCTGATGGTTGGGTAACGGGGAGTGCACCTCCAGATCTCCGTCGTTGGTTTGTGAGCCCTGTCGGGGGTCAGCTGTTCGGTGCTTGTTCTGTCTATTTGAGCGACGAGGGCCCGCCGCTCTCCAACCCTCTAGCCAATCCTGCGCCACCTCCGGTGATTCAAAAAACCAAGTCTTGTTGTCCGCCACGACCCGAAGCTTGGCCGGGAAGAGCATCGAATATGGGATTTCCCTAGCCCTGAGTTCTTTTTTGACCTCAAAGAAGGTTCGCCTCCTCCGCGCCACCTCGGCCGTGTAGTCAGGGAAGAATGCCAGCGTCGCGTTCTGGATCTTGATAGGGGGCGAGTTCCTTGCCGCCTGTAGGATGGCATCCCGATCCCTGAAGTTGAAGAGTCTCGCTATGATCGGTCTGGGGTTAGCTCCCGGCTTGTGGCGTCCCCCCGGTACCCGGTGCGCCCTTTCCACTGTGAAGAAGGCTGAGAGTCCTTTGGGCTTCAGAGTGTCCGTGATCAACTTCTCGACATATAGGTCCATTGCCCTCGTGTCTTCCGATTCCGGCACACCAATAATACGGATGTTGTTCCGTCTCGAGCGCCCTTCTTGGTCATCGAGCTTGTCTCGTAGTTCTCTGTTCTCCTTCGAGACGCGTTCCATACTAATCTGGAGTTCCGAGACGTCCTCGACCAGGGATTTGGTCACCACTTCCATACTGTTCACTTTCTCTGTCATTTTATGGAAGTCCGCCCTGATAAGTGTGATCTCGGCCGAAATCGACCCAACTGTGGCCTGCACCTGCGTGAGGGCCCGCATGACGTCGTCAATGGTCGCTTTCTTGCCCCCGGTCATTTCGGTCGTCTTGCTCGCCTGTGTTCTGGCTTCCTGCGAGGGGGAGGGGGAGCCGGGTTTTTCGTAGGCAAAGCGGTCCAGGCGTGATTGTGATGTTCCGCCTTTATGCCCTTTGCCAGCCATCCTGGGTTCGCCTGGGCCAATCTGCCGCCCTCTTCCAGCTGCCGGGGGTCTATCCTGTGCTCCTGCTGCGGCTACGGGGGGGACTGTGGCCTCCTTGAGGCGTCCCAGTAATTTTGCAGATGTGCACGGGCCTTCGGTGTGTGGTGGCCGGCCAGGTCACTGACTCCCCACTGGGGCACGCTGTCGAATGTCGCCGTTTTGCAGGACTCCCCCTGTCCCTCTCCGCCACCGCCTACAGCGACCCTGGCACCGGAGTTTTCGTGTTCGGACCCCTGAGGGGGGGGGGGGGGGGGGCCCGGGTTTCACCCAGAGTAGTCTTCAGCTGCGAGGGCGGGTGCCCTGTCGGTTCTCGGGCGGGGGCCCCTTCGGGTCTGGTGCGCTTTGCCCGGCTCACTGATCATCCAGGGGGGGGGGGGGGGGGGGGGTCGCCGTACTCACACGGTGCCGCCGCCGCCAAACTCTGCTCTCCGGCCGCTGCTGCTGCAGTAGCGGCGTCAGCTTCCCCCGTCGTCGCTCCGGGCGCTGGAGCCCGCTTCCGTTGAGCGTCCCCCTCACCTCCGCTGAGCCTCCTGACGGTCCGATCTGCTCCCCTCGGTCCGGTACCGGATACTGGAGGGCTCGGCTTCCGAGTGCCCTGGCGTTCTCCGCGCTCCGCGGCTTCCGGCTGATGGCTGCCTGACTCGAGCCGTTTCCGGTCGGCACGCCGCTCACTGTGCCTCCCGGTCCGGCGATCGCCCTCAGGCCCGTTCTGGGCGCCGACTGTAACTGGTGTTCCTGACCTCGGATTGAGGTCCAGCTACTCCGAATCGCCGCCGCCTGGTCCTGGGCTTCGCTGCCTACCCGCTTGGGTAATTAAAGTGCCGGATAAGTGTACGGATTGTACTGGGAGCCGCCTGCAACACGGAGCTCTCCTTCTAGGCTGCCGCCATCTTCGGCTGCTAGCCACGCCCCCCAGGCAACAGTACTTTTAACATTTTAAGAATATGGGGATATGTGTAATCCCCCATGAGTAACATGTCTTTTAATTCACGGTGGAATCCAGCTGGATCTTTATCATGACAGGGCACTAATTTCTTCATTTCCAATAATTCCATTTTGGTCAGGGGGGTGTATACGAATATTTGTTGAAGCTCGCCCCCTGGGGTCTGGACGGGATGTACTTCTCGCAAGGGATTCTGTCTGTCTATGTAGAATGCTTTCCTTACTGGGGGTGGGACAGGAACAAAATGTGGAGTTAGGAAAGTTCTATATTTGTGGCGTTGTTCTAGAATGATATTAATTAAATCGGTACCTAGGCCTCTCCATCTTTTTAGGAGTAATTCTTCCAGTATATTATATAGGGGACCTGGATCAGAATGCTGACTTTCATATAGTGTAATGAGATGCTGGATCATGTACATACCAGCTAGACGCTGTTCGTCTGGGGTAAGACTCAAAAATGTTTGCGCTACTGAATCATCTTTATATATATTATTATTTCCAGCCCATTGGACTGCTGACCGTGCTAGTTCCTGATCACGCATGGTACTAAGTTCACTGTAACCTATTCTTTCTTTCAGTATTTTATCAGTGGCCTGGAATAAATGTTCAAGGGAACATTGTTATGGTATAGGAGAAAGAAAACGTTTCTTGTTTTCAAGGCGAATGGGTCTGTCAAAAGGTCTTGCTCTACCTACGTACGCTATTCTGTCTGGGTCTTCTTGTGCATCTTCTATATCATCTTCCTCTGTGGTTTCACTTTCCTCTTTCTCGGTTTCCCTAGCTGCATTTTCTTTTTCGTGTATTATTATAATCTCTTTACGGATCTTTCTGTACATGGATTCTATACAACTTTGTTTATTATGTTTACCATCAGCTATATTGTTTCTCCAATTTATCAGGATATCCATCTCCTCTTTGCTTGTACCTGGCCGATCTCATTCCCTTATCAGACAATTTATCAAAAACTGTAAGATCATTCTTTGTGTCTCAACCTTGTGGTGTGCCATGGCCTCGCGGATGCATTCTGGTCTCTCCCCCGTTCTAATAAAATGGTATATGTTGTCTAAATGTTTAGTCATTTCTGGTAAAAGAATCAAATAGTTTGTAACACGTCGTAGACGTAATGAAAATAACATCATATCTTCTTTGCCTGGTACTGAATCATATCTACAATCTGTAATGTACTGTCTAAGAGTTGCGAATGTCGCAGCTTTGGGTGTACACTGTAATGCTGCTTCTCTAAGCGTCATTCATTTTACTTGAGGCGGGGTGACAGGACGACCTCTTACGGTGCCTCCTGAAGCAGAAGCATAACCATCAACTAGCTGTGCTGTTACTACTGGTGTCATAGCATGAAAAGTAGGTGTAGGTAATGTAGGCAGACTCTGAGTTGCAAGTGTAGAAAAAGGATTGGTAGGACCGATAGCAGGAGGAACAGTAGCAGTAGTAGTGACAGGATGGGAAGTGACAATGGGTGGGGGAGTCGAGTCTTGAGGGAGTGGGGGTAACGTATCTTGAACAGACTGAATAGGCTGATGCATATTATTAGCAGGTGGTACGCGTACATTGGTATATTCTGGAGCTACATCATCTAAATAGGAAGAAAGGAAAATGTCCACTGCGGTCTGTTTGTGACGGAGTTTAGTCGGGACCAATGGTGGCGGTAAATTACGGGATACTTCCGGGGTCGCCCTGGGCAGGCACTCGGCAAGAACAGGATACAGACCTGTAATAAGGGCATTTCTTTGTCGGTCTAACTGTTCTATTCTGACTCGTTCTCCTTCTTCTAGTAACTCTCTTTCTTTAGCTTTTTCAGATTCTTCTCTACTCTTCTCTGCTTTCCTGATTTCTTGCTCTGTTCTTCTATGCGCTTCTTTACGCCATAATTCTATGGCATCTTTCTGGGATTGTCTGGCTTTCTTTTTCCATAGTGCTTCTTCTACTCTCATGATGCATTCAGCATCCCATGTCCCTGAGACAGGCCATCTATACTTCTCTTCCAGATCCCTAGTATAATCTACCCACAAATCTAGGTACAGTATGGCATCTAAGCCGTGCTTGTGGTACATAAAATGTCCGGGAGTGTCCCTAGGCGGGACGGGAACTGCTTCTTCGAGTATCCCTTTCCTAGTTCCTATCTGACGTAATTTTGAGAACAGCGGCATTTTTGAATTGACTTGAACGTGAACACAGTAAACACAGTAATGAATAGCAAACAATCATTCATACCACGACATTAAACACATTTAAAACATTTCAGACTGATATTACCTGGAACATAGAAAACACAAATTCTGAAAATCTCGAGAAACAATACTAGAATACTGGATTACTAGATGCACTGCTAAAACAGTACAGACAATACCGGTCCCATTAAGAGACACGTCATACCGCGTTCACTTAAGTGAACACGTCTGGACCAGGTCTGTGTACCCAGACCTGTCTTGACCGGGCACAAATTAATGAACCCGTCTAGATGCGTTCCCAACAACGGTACTCACCGGGAAGCAAAACTGAAGGCCTCGGAAACTGGACTGGACTGGACCGCGTCGGACTGCGATTTCTCCTACGCATGCGCTTCGGAACAGGTAGGCCTCCGGATACCTCGGACCTTGCTCTCTCGACTTGGGGCTCTGGTCGGGATCCTCCGCATTCCTCACCGCCTCGTCTGGATGCCGGACCGCAGTCTCCGTCTCCTCCGTGGGCCCGAGGGAGATAGCAGGAAAACCTGCAGATGCGCGCAGGATCCGTCGCGGCTGTAGAAGGGGTCAAGGCCTGCGTTACATCGCCGGCGAGTGGGGAAGGGGGGGTCCCTGTTCGGGCGCCAGATTTTGTGGTAAATAAAATTACCGGACTATTTTTCCATGCATTAAATAACAATAAGGATAGCTCAATCAAATGAGAGGCAGAGTCCGTGGTATCTGAGTCATACGGGCTTTAATGAAATGCCTCGAGGCATGGGACATCGGGTTCCATCACCACTAAGGTTCAGGAAGGGACATTCAACTTTTTATTAACATTACACATTATATATAGTAAAACAGTATAATTGAAATGAATACAGTAGGCGTAACAGGTGAAAAGTAAGAGATAAGAACACATGTGCGTAACAGGAGGCGTGTAAGAAGGGCGTACATGTGGGCGTGTACTTGACATGTCAGAGAAACGTCACAAGAAACGTCACAAGTGGGTGGATGTATAGGAGGATTCTGCAGGGTCAGCAGAAACCTTTATTCTATATGCGCACGCAGCTGGCATGACGTGTAACTGGGGAGAGCTGGGGGCTTTGACTTTAGCTCTAGTAGAAGAGTCTCGATGTCTGGGATGTCAGAACGACCTATACCTATAACCTATCTAGTATCTTATGTTTGGAGGATGTGTTGTCTGAAGTAAAAGGTCTCTCGGGCAGGGGCCATACATCACTGAATGCTAGGGAGTGCATACGTGTCTTGGTACAATGCGCGGGGGCCATAGGCCTACCATGGTAACGGGTGCTGTAAATCGCTTGCATGGAGACAGGAAGGCAGGGCCCTTTACTCTGCAGCCGGGAATATGTTTACCTATTTCACTAGACTGGAATGTGTTTTCGAGGAGGCTGAGCTGATAACTGTAGGCAAAATACTGTCTTGGCAGGCAGGCCAGGCTGAGCCGGGCACCGCTTCGCTGGGCAGGAAGTAAGGCAGAGGTCAGGGATGCATACCTAAACGGCAGCTTTCAGAGACAGAAGAGACTTCGGAGCCTCAATTCAGGGCCTAGCTCGGCAGAGCCAGGAAAACATGGCTTCGCGTTAAAAGTGCACCATGTAAAGACGTTGGCAACATAGGTTTAGAAACCAAATTAATGTTGCTTTCTTGGAGAACTTGGTAGATAACATGTTAACGTTGGACGCAAATGCATTTGCGTCTTCATTTTCGGCCATGGAGGGAAAATGCACGGAGGTCATGCACATACATGGGACGTTGGGGTACACGATAGGGGACATACCTGGTCATATAAAATTCGATTTACCTCACCATCCTGCCACTCCTAAAGAAATCTGATCTTGATTCAACTAACCCTAATAATTATCGCTCACTATCTCACCTGCTACTCCCTGCTAAAATAGTGGAGAAGGTAATTAACCAACAGTTGGCCCAATATATCCAAAGTAACATTGGTTTGACCCCACTCAATTTGGTTATCGCTCGGAACACAGTATAGAGACAGCTTTGATTAAAGCAACTGAGGATATAAGGGCTGTGATGGACAAGGGCAGTGCAGCAACCCTGATTCTCCTCAACTTATTAGCAGCATTTGATACAGTAGATCATAAGCTGCTGCACCAATGGCTGAGAGTGCTAGGCATTAAGGGCTCAGCCCTTGTGCTGTTTACTTCTTTTTTAGAAGGCAAAGTACATTCAGTTGTTCTGGAACAATTTCAATCTGCCCCTTATTCTCTGCCCTGAGGGGTTCCGCAGGGCTCTTCCCTCAGTCTGACTTTAATTACTATTTATGTGTCTGAGGTAGCGTCATTGATTCAGAATTTTATTTTCAACTGGACTTCCTACGCTGATGACACAAAAACCGTAGTGTCAGAGTTACAAAATGAGGAAACAAAGAAGTTCCTTGTCAGGAAATTCGGATAATGTGTTGAGACAAAGAGCGGTTGCAATTTCACATTTATCAAACATGCACACTTGATAGCTGTAAACAAAAACTATGACAATAATGAAATCAATGAGATACAAATTTCAGATTTATTACAATAGGTTAAAAAAAAGTAAAAATTAAACTGAACCTCAGTACATTATACAGATTTTGTCACAATGCATAAAATGCAACATCTAATGTTGAAAAGTAATGAACAATCCCAAAAATTCACAAAGAAAACTACAATCAAGAAGTCGACGCTGTGTTTGGGTGTAACTTGATTAGATCACCTTCCTCAGGACAGAACTTTCTAACAAGCCGTTAGGTGATTCCTTGACCTTTGACTGGGTCTGGAACCTTCCTCCAAATGTGAATAAATACAGGAGACTACCTTTAAATGTGGTACTCATTTCCTCATCACTACTGTGTTATGTGGAGCCACCGATTAAAACAACAAGCTTTTGTCTCTCATGCCAACTTCAACATTTCCTGTTTGACAATGTCTGGAAATAGTAGCACTTTTGTTGTAAGCAAACCTCAGCTAGGCCTACTTAGGGCAAAGGTTCGCCCCTCTCTGCACAGAGTCCTCAGACCTTAGAAAGAAGTTGGCAATGAAACTGGAAAATACAAAAGCAAAGTTTATTAAACCTTTAAAGGTGGTACTACAGCCCACACAACACCCTTCGGTCTTGTATCGAGTAGCACACCGAACTAAAACACATGGCCCCTTTTAAACACAATGAGGGGGCTCAAGAAAAGACGGTACAAAAGACAAGAGCAGATTTATGACCATACAAGGACATTTTGGAAGGCACAATCGATGAGTGGGCGGAGTTATCAGTCTCCGATAACTGGTAGGCACATTCCTATCTGGAACCAATTAATAACAGTCACTGATCCCTTCTGCGCATGTCTGGGCATGCTGAAAGCGGAGACTACTAAAAATAGCCTGTTGCCGGGCAGATTCCAGGCGCGGTGAACAAGAAGGGAGGACCAAGCACAGGATGAGCACATGGCAATGTATGGCATACAAAATGGCCGCTACAAATTCAAGATGGAGTCGGCACATTTATTACGATAATGGTTAAACTGAAGCATGTCTTCTGCTAATGCTTAATCTAACCGCTGCTGTTTTACAACACTTTGATTATGCCGTTAGATATCTATCTCCTCACTCTCTCTCTTTTATTCTAGATTAGACAGAGATGCAGCTGATGATGTTGCGCTCTGGGACTTGCAACTTGAAGAATGGGCTCTGCTGTATTATTTGCGGCCTCCCTGCTCCGACATAAACGACTGCTGGGTTAGTTAAAAAATGAACCATCCATTTCTCTAAGTGTTTATGACAGTGTGTGGGAGATACATTTATGGATGAGCTAGCATTGCTTAAAGCTCAAGTCTGAAAATAGAGGTCATAATATTCAGCAGCCTCTCACCAGCATGAGACTCCTCTTGGTGGCTGGATGAGTTAGGTGATCTGCCTAAACCTGTAACCAAAGCTAAGAATTTGGGTGTGCTGCCTGACAACAGGTTGACTTATGCAGACCAAATTTATGCAATGGTCTCCTCCTCCTTCTTCACGATTAGGAAAATAAAGAAAATATGTTCTTTTGTGCCAGCTAACGCTAGGAAGGCCATTATGACGGCATTAGTGTTATCTAAATTAGATTACTGTAATGGTCTTTATATGAGTATCCAAGGTCAACACTTAAAAAGAAATTGCAGATGGCACAAAATGCAGCAGTCAGAGTAGTGTTAGGCTTACACAAATTTCAGTCTGTCTCAAAAGAAATCCAGAGACTGTATTGGCTACCAGGTAGAAATCGTATCAAGCTTAAGGCCTTTTACATTGCCTATAAAGCCTTGAATAATTCTGGCCCTGATTTTCTCAAACATCTCTTTAACTGGTACCATCCCACCTGACTTCTATATTCTACTGGGTCCAAACTAATGGTACACCCAGATTAAAAAAAATTTAGCTGGGGTGGAAGAAGTCTGATTTCAGGAACAACTAAATTGTGGAATACCCTTCCCCTGCATATTAGATCCTCGCCCTTGCTAATCACCTTCAGGAGCGAGCTCAAAACATGTCTGTTCCAAAACTAGTATCTCCAACCAGTTGTGTTCCTCTGAGTTCCGTGCCCAGACACCTCAGGTTGTACGCATGCTTAATACATTTAATAACATAACATTCTCAGACAACACGGCCAAGATTCACAAAGGTTTAGCGTTTGGTTAGCATTACTTTTCAACCCTAAACCTTTTTGGGGATTAACAAACCAATGTAAATTCGCATTTGGGTTGATTTGTATAGAAAAGTAACACAAAACAGTGTGCTTTACATTACTTTGCGTAAAGGGTGTGTCACATTGCTGGTACATGGAAGTTCCCATGCAACCACCCATGCTTTTTGACGCTACACCCTATTTACTAACATTAATAAACAGGATTTAGTGCCAAAAATTAACACAGCTGAAAAGGAGGCATTAAAGGGACAAATCTTTTATTTTTTCCTTGCTTTTCTGACTTTGCATGTGTGCTGTACTGTACAGCACACATACAAAGTAGGGAAAGGTTGTAAACTTGTCTAGCCATAGTATTTTTTATAAAGGAAAGGTGCCCTTCCTGTACAAAACCTATGGTAGAATCAGGCACGCACCCTAGCAGTATGGTGCTAGGGTGTGTGCCTGGCACACTGTAGCACAAATCAACACCAGTGGTAGAGAGAGGGGAGGAGAGTGCCATATCTCTGTGAAGATGGCTTTCTCCTCCCCTCTCTCTGTCACACAACACCGCGCAGCCTCTTTGGGTGCTGCGCTGCGTTGTGTGACACCTTTGTAAATCTGGGCCCACATAATTTCAAGCTAACATTAACAACTTTCTATACTGACAACGGCCCCAGATTTAAGACACCCGGGCAACGCAGCCGCTACTGGATCAATGAAAGCAGAGAAATAAGCTACGGGTCTTTCATGCATCTGGTTACGCGCTAAGAGAGTGCAGCCCTCCCTTCCACTGCAGAAAAGTGAAAACACTTTGTTGTAACCAGGCATTCCTAGAGCCAGGCACGGCAAAGACTTTTTCTCAGCTCTAGGAACCAATCACTCATTATTGCAGGCTCCCAGATCTGACAAATCCTTGTGTGTCAGCCTCTGTAAAGGCTTGGCCACTAGGGAAAAGTTGGGTATCCACTCGAAACCGTAGCCCACCAGTACCAAAAACATTCTAACCTCTTTCTGTGTTGTCAGTTGTTTCATTGGTAGAATCACTGAGATTCTTTTCTGTGACACCGTCCTGACTTCTTTCTCAATGTGATGTCCGAGATACAGGACTTTTTTCAAACAGTATTGCAACTTATTGTAGGATATCTAATGTCCATCCTCAGCCTTGTGGTTCAAGAGGGCAATAGTTTCCATCTTGCAAGCTTTCTGAGTGTTTGATGCAACCAGCAGCTTGTTAATATACTGCCCTAGAACAGAGTAACACAGAATAACCAAGGACCCCAGATTCTTTTTAAGGATCTGATTAAAAATAGATGGGCTCTCCATATACCCTTTTGGGACTCGGCACCATGCCAAAACATGTCTGCTGAACCAAAATTTGTAGAGGAACTGCCTGTCCCCATGCAAGGGTATTGACAAAAAGGCCTGTTTCAAATCGATGACAGAAAACCACTCAGCCTCACATGGAAGCTGAAGCAAAATCACAGCAGGATTCAGTACCACGGGAGACCAAGGAACCACAATATTGTTGACTTTTCAAAGGTCCTGCACTATGTCCAATATCCTTCCCTGAAAAATCCCACTCTTCTGACTTCACTGTATTTGTAACGTCCAAGGGTAACTTTTCACTTGTCATCATTGGGAACAGTTCAATTGCTGGGATCATAGGTTTGAAACTCCACATTTCTTGGCGTGCAGTAAATAGTTCAATTCAGTTTGGACAACAAATTGCGACTCAACAAGTATACGGGCCTCAAATCACATAACACAAATTGGTGTTTATCCTCAAAATTCCCTATTTTTACAAGCACATCTGAAGTAATGGGATTGATCATTTGTATATTTGCAACGCCCTCAACTTGCATTCTTTTTCCAAGAGGGGTAGGTTGGGGACTGCCACTGTTCTCACAGTAGAGTAAGTAGCTCCAGTATTGACCAAAAATGATACGAGTGGCCATTTACCTTACCATCTATAAATGGACAATTCTGGTCTACCATCAAGACTGCGCTAAGCACAAAATTCTCCACCCATTTCTGGCACCGTCAGGCGGACTGACCTGAGCCGTAGTTGTCAACTGTGTCAAACACGGGTACTGCTGTAAAGTATTGTAATTCTGGAAAACCAGTCTGGCTCCTATTTGGAGCCTGATTCAATGCAAATCCAGGATCATTAGCAGCTTGCTGTGGCTTTGGGTTGTGGAACTTGCATCACTGGGGTTTGTGGCACATTGAAATTTTGAGACCTTGGTCAAGCAACATTTTGCGACTGCACATGGGTATTATTCTGAGACTGTGTAAACCCTGGATTTTTAACTTTATTTTCAGGATTAAGAGGACATTCCAACTTCTGATGCCCCAACCTTTTACAATAATGACAAAGATTGTTTTTTTCAAAGTAGCTACATCAATCCCAGTACTTGGGTCTATTGAAACGCCTTGAACTCTACCTTGCATTTCAGGAGCTCTCTGCAGATACGTTCCCCTGCAAGGGGGGAACATTTCTTACAAAAGGCTGAGCTTGACCTCCACACTGAGCGGCTTTCATTTTTACCACCCTTAGTTTATACTTCAATTTCTTCTTCCTCATGTCTATTTCATTGTTACAGTACTTAGTATATCTCAAAATCTCATCAACCGACTAATTCCACCAACAAGCAAATAATTCTGAATTATTCTGCTAAATTCATGCCTCACTCCTGTCATAAACCTGGACACTAAGGGCCTTATTATGAGTGTCGGTCTGACCACCGCCACACTGCAGGTCAGCCCGCTGTATTCTTTGTGTGGCAGTTGAACAGCCACAATACTGCCTGCTCTGCCGGTATCAAGGATCCCGCTGGGCCGGTGGTCTGTAACCGGCTTGAATATGCTAGAGTGATGCTGCCAGCACCACCGAACATATTATGAGTTGCCAATTTACCACCAATTTCATGGCAGTGAGCTCACCATGAAAAGGGTGGCAGTGAGGCAACTAAGGGGCCCTAACAGGGTCCCCTGTTGGTTCTGGGCCTGGGGAGGCATTTGGGGGGCACATATTGTGCCCCCTGTAATTGCAACCCTGTTTCTGCACGGTGAAGCATGCATGCCACACTGTACAGAAACATGCTGAAGGCACTGTAATGGCAGCGGGCTGCATGTTAGGCTCTCCTAACAGTCCACCACTGTGAGACCACCGCAGCACCGCGCACCCACTATGGATTCCAATTGTGATCTAGTCGGCGGGCGTTCTAAGGGTTTGGTAGTCCTCCGGTAGGCCCGGCAGGCCAACAGGAGGACTGACAATTTCGTAATAAGGCCCAAATGCCTTATATTTTTGGGCTCTAATGTTTCCATTCCACCGTGCTGTTTAAAGGCCTGCAACAATCTCTCATGATATGCATGAATCGTCTCTTTGGGTTCCTGGGTTGTTTGGATAATCTTGACCCAGTCAATATCTTGGGGTGACACTTTATTTTATTTATTTATTTATTTTATTTAAAGAGTTTTATATAGCGCAGACAAGACCACAGGCGGAATCGGAGCGCTTCATAATAAAGGTAGTTTATTAGTTACAAGGGTACAATAAATATAAACGACATTAGAACAGGAAGTACCAGAAAAGGACAACATCGGTCACAAGAGTAGAGTTGAAGAACATTTCAAAAGGGGGTAAGAGTAAGATAGTGAACCCCAGGGAGAGACTGAAGGACTGACCCAATAATTAATTCAGCTTAACCCTTTGACTTTCTTAATAAAGGAGCAAGAGTTGATATCACAGCTGAATAGGAGAGGGCAGAACTAAATGATAATAACAGTAATTTTACTACACACGAGACAAGGGTAATGCAGCACCTTCTTAGGTGTGCAGTGGGACTAGCTCAGAAATGTTTTCATCAGAATCAGTTTAATGTCACTTTTGAAAGAACGTGTGGAATTATTCAGTCTTATTTCCGGTGGTAAGGAGTTCCAAATTCTAGGTGCAATACCTGAGAATGCTTGATTGTATGTTTTCATTTTATGGAATTTCTGTGGTTTAAGTAATAAGGTGCTGGAGTCTCTAGAGTATTTAGAGCCTCCTGAGAGCTCAAGTTTTTGTGCAAGATATAGTTGGGTGTTGAAGTGTAGAGCTTTGTGAGTCATGTAGGTAATTTTTAGATGTATACTTGCTTCATCCGGGAGCCAATTAAGAGCTTTTAGCTCAGGCGAGATGTGATGATAATGTTTGGAGCCTGTGATGAGCCTTGCAGTGGAATTGCCTTGAGTGGAGCCATCCTCGCTCTCGGAAGTCCACAGAGGGCTGCACTGCTATAATCCAGCTTAGAGTTCACTAATGCTTGCACCGCAGTTTTGAGGTCATTGTGAGGAAGGAACGGTTTTATTTTTCTTAGAATGCTTAAATGGAAGTTTGCTCCTTTGGTGAGAGAACTGTTTGATTCTGAATGTTTAGATGTTGTCAAGTATTATTCCGAGTGCGCTTGTAGAGTCAATGATGTTTGGAGTGCAGTTGAGAGCTGTCAGTTGTCGCACCCATTTTGCGATGACTGGGGACTGTTTGTCAGGGGCGATGAGGAGGATTTCAGTTTTGGAGCATTCAATTTCAGATGATTGAGTGTCAGCCAACTTTGCGTTTCTTGCAGAACTGAATAGAGAGATCTGATATCCCCTGGGGAGAGGATTTTCAGGTACAGTTGTGTGTCATCTGCATACATGTGATAATGGATGTTGGACACTTTCAGGATTTCTGTTAGAGGTTCCATGAACAGGATCAAGAGAGTGGGTGAAGAAGTGGATCCCTGAGGTACTCCCAGAGTGAGTGGAGAGGGGTTGGACAGGGACTGATTAACCTTCAGCCTTTGGGATCTATTGTGTAGAAAAGAAGAAAAACAGTTAAGCGCCGTCCCTGATAACCCCATCCTGTGCTCCAGTAGACCGATGAGGGTATCATGTTTGACTATGTCAAATGCTGATGAAAGATCAAGTAGGATCAAAAGGCATGATTCATTTTGGTCCAGCATACGTAGTGCATCATCAATAATATGAATAAGAGCAGACTCAGTGCTATGGCCTTGCCTGAAGCCGGATTGGAATTTGTCAAGAAGTTGGAATTGTTTAATATGTCTACAAATGTGGGTGTTAACGCATTGCTTCAAGGGTTTTGCCAGTTTAGGAATGGTGGAGATTGCCTGAAAATTGTAAAGATTGGTCTGGTCAGTCATTGGTTGTTTAGTCTGGAGGTGACCTGACCAGTTTTTAGGCAGTTCGCATTGACCCTTGAAGCAGAAAGGCGTGAACTAAATCCTGTTCAATCTTTGTTGCTTTATCACGGAAGAAGGAAGTAAACGCCTCACAGTTTGGCTGCTCAAAAGGTCCTGTGGAGGGCAGTATAGGTGTGTTGTTAGATTGAAGCTTTATGAGTTCAAATAGCTTTTTTGAATTATTTTTTGCTTCGTCTAGTTTTTCTCTGAAGTAGCTAGCTTTAGAGCTTCAGATCTCAGCTGCGTAAGATGGTACACAGAGGGCGAGGATCTCCATATATGTTCTGCTAGTCTTAGATTTCTTCTCTTAGTATTTAGGTTCCCGTTATACCAAGGTTTGAATATTTTGGAGGGTATTCTTTTCAGTTGTAGTGGTGCCATAGTGTCTAGTATGTTGGACATCGAGTGATTGTAGTGATCTGTGAAGTTGTCGACCGCCAACATGACCGGGGGAGGGGACAAGCTGCTATCTGTGTGGGAGGACAGATCATATTAGGTTGATATATCTCAGAATTCTTTGCCAGATTCTAGGTTTCATCAAGTGAGATTTAATGGTTCTCTGTAGTTCTGAGACGAGGAAGGAGAGGCAGTGGTGGTCAGACCAGTCACATGGGAGGATAGATTCAAGTTGAGTGGAGTTGCTCCTGCCAATAAGCAGATCTAAGGAAGCTCCCTTGTTTTGGGTAGGGCTGTCACTTTCTTGAATAAGGTTGAGGTCTGATAGGAAGGATTTAAGGGTATTGACTGACAAGTCATTTAGGTCATTCCAATGCAGGTTAAAGTCCCCCAGGTAGATCTAGGTGCCGGGACACTTCACATTTGTTGAAATGATTTCCATGACCTGTTTAATAAAAGGGGGATTGTCTCTTAGAGGATGGTAGAGGGCGTGGAATTTGCAGACCTGCTTCTTGTTGTATGACACGTGTATTCTCATAAAGCCAGGGAACCAGGGCGCAGTTGTCTAACCGATACATTTATACAATGAATGCAAGCAATACCGCCACCTAGCCCACCCAGTCTATCAAGCCTGATGATGTTTTAGTTGGGGTGCACTAAAATATCCATTATCGGTCCAGCAGATTTGTTTATTCAAGTTTCAAACAGTGCTACAATATTAGGATCATTTGCTAGGATGAGTTCAGGGATGTCTGCAGCGTGGCAGAATACCAATCTGCATTTGAGAAGCATGCATTTAAGCTGAGGTTTGGGATCCTCTGAGGAAAGGGAGGTGGTGGGGTCTATGGTGAGGCTGGTATTATCATTTATTGATATAGTGTTAGCTGTGGGTTCTCTAGCCGGGTCAGAGTGGATTGTTTCAATTTGGCACATCATATCAGTGTTTAAAGCAGGTGATGTGTCCTAAGATAGAAGAAGGGTTCTAATATCCAAGTCTTGAAGTGGGACTTCAGCTCTGCAAGACCGAGAGGGGTCCTTAGGGAAGGGTAGTACTTCTCAACTTTGGAGAGTATGAGCCCTTAGATGTGAGGACATAGTTGGTGTAGGGTATACAGACAAATCTAGCCCCTGAAGTCGAGGGATGATTGTAGATGTGTGGCACAGTCACTGAGAATCCCCAAGAATTCTTATTAACCGATTGCTCCAATGTCAGGAGAAAGATGCTATGTACAGCTGCCTTGAGTAGTTGGAGTGTAAGTGATATAGCATCCAGCCTAGATTCCAGTCCAGTGTGGGGGCAGGTTCTTGGCCCTAGAGGACAGGGGCTGAGATGGGGGGATTCGAGGAAACTTAGGAGTGAGTAAGGTGGACGGGGAAGTAAAAGTAGTAGTGGTTTATATAATGGGGTTCTGAGTTCCCACCCCCTAGTGCGCTTAGGCAATTCGGTAGCCTGTTGGCAAGTGGGGGGAAGGAAAGGTGTGACAGTCTTGGGAGAGTTGGTATTTAGTAAGCCAGACCCTATATTGGACCTATGTCGAGGAGGGGTGGGGTCGCTATCAGGCATGTGAGAAAGGATCGGTTGAAGATTAAGGGGGTTGCCAGTGGGGGTAGGGGGATCATCCGTAAATGAAGGGTTGTACTTAGATAATGTGTTCTTGATGATGGGGAAGATGTTTTCGAAGATGCCCAGGTTGTGGTCAGAAGATTGAATGAGTATGGTCCCATTGTTGTAAAGGGAGATGGTGGCTTTGATATTATAGGAGGGAGAGGGAACTGAAAGACTGAGCCCATGGGGGTCTTCTTAGATGTAGTAATTTTGAGCATTGAGTGGAATGCCAGTCTACATTTAGCCCATCTTTTGTGAAGAAGGTAAGGTCTGTTACTATGGCACCTTCTTTCATACAGAAGTAGAGATCTGAGATGAGGACTTCTGGATGCGTTTTTAGGAGTCTGTGTTTAAAGTTTTTGGATGCGTTTTTGTTAGTTTAGTTAGGGACCTAATTGAGTATGCATTGTGTCCCGAAGATACTAAGTTTGACAGGACAGGAGTATATACTTTGGGATTCATCCTCACGATGAAGCAGCTGTGGTCGTGGGGTCAGATAAAAAATGAGGGCAGAACTGTATGAGCCACAAGAGCCTTCTTAGTCAAGTCAGGCATGTTGAGAATGTGGTGACTGTAGGTTAGAATGGAAGAACAAGGAGACTTTATGGTAGAGTGGAGGAACAGGTGGTGAGTGACAGGAGGGTGGAGGTAAGGCTCACAGGGAGTTCAGAGACAGCAAACATCTGTAGGACTCTCAGTCCTCTTGGTCATTTCCATGGACCTTTCCCAAAAATGGGATAGGCACCAGAGCTATGGCGCAAGAGACTCTCTGGAGGAAAAATAAAAAGCCAATGCATCTTCTATTTCTATTTCTAGTGACACCAGCACAGCTTAACCACAGGATGGAGCGTACATATTCTATTTTCAGGGTCTGAATGAGAGGCATGGAGAGTGCATCTTCTGTAATAACAAGAACAAAACCTCTCACTAGTATTCAATTCTATCTAGGTAATAAATCCTACATCGATTCAAATAATAACATTGTCCCAAAACAGAAGTTATTGAACAAACATAATTTCCTTTTTATTTAAAGATTTTTCTGATAAGTAAGAACATCAAATTCACATTGTATTATTGTGGTACCATTTTTGTATATACATTCTATACACATCTATTTGCCGCCGAGAGTTTGGACGAGATCCCCAGACGTTATGCTGAACTTCGCACAGTAATGCCAGAACTAGAGTGATTCTTCCTTATCTGCCCCGCACCTTACCGTTACAACGTACGGAGTCACTCATTTATAGATTTCGTAATTAGAAAACCCGTCTGTGGCGGTGCACCCTGGAGCGGCTTTTGGGAATTTTTCCACGCCGTTATTCGTATGAGCATTGGTGTTTGTGGACCAACATTACATTCTGTCGTTAAACGTTCTTGCATTTCGCTCACCACTGTCTCGGAACATTGGTGAGATTAATGAGAAATGTGTCAGCAATTTATTTCTGACTCCAGTTATAGCCCCCGTGCTATTATTTAGTTGGATTGGAACCATCTCATTATAGACGCACAGAAAACATTATGATTATTGAAAATTTGGATTCAAATGCGCCCTGACGAAGGAACCTAGGACAAGATTCCTTTTCCGAAAAGTGCGTCGGCGCTCCACTTCTGTTGTGTTGTGTTGTATATATTGTATATGTTTTCATGAAGTCTCCCTATTGTTGTTTTTTGTGATTCGATTCATATGTAGAGAGTTTGTCAGATTGGTAAGACTGTGGGTTTGGATGATATGTTTGGTTGTCTTTACTTGGTTGTTTTGTGCGTGAAATTCTTTTTTGTTGGGGGTTGTGTAGATAGTATTAATAGATGTGTATAGAATGTATATACAAAAATGGTACCACAATGATACAATGTGAATGTGATGTTCTTACTTATCAGAAAAATCTTTAAATAAAAACGAAATTATGTTTTTTCAATAACTTCTGTTTTGGGACAATGTTATTAATTGAATCGATGAAGGATTTATTACCTAGATAGAATTGAATACTAGTGAGAGGTTTTGTTCTTGTTATTGCCGTTCTCCCTGCCTCCCTCTCCGAGTATTAGTCTTCAGGGACCCTCTGTTGTCTTTTTGAAGAGGGCATATTCTGTTACAGGGACGGAGTGGAAGACATAAAATGGCCAATCTCCCTTAATCAAATCTCATATGACTTTAAAACATTTTAATTTCAGGTAAGAATGTCAATAATTGGCGGGAGGGGGAATGGCTGTGGAGTTCCACACCGCTTAGCCCCCAGTAATGGCGATCGTTCCTAGCGTGTTGGCATGCAGAGGGCTGGTGTCCTCTGAGCCTTGCTGAGGAATTCTGTTTGAGCTCTGAGCAGTGTGAAAAGCGGCGAGGGGCAACTGACAACGAGACAGCAAATGGTGTGAGACGGGAGCAGCTTATTCGGTGGCCGCTTTCTTTAAAGTGTTTGAAGTGTTACTGATACCGTGATCTGCCTGGGGGTCCAGCACTTCGCGTCTGTGTGTAGAGAGTGGCAAGTGGCAGATTTCGGTATGGGGTAAAAAAAAGTCACTAAAGTGCCAAGCGGCTCCTTCAAAGCAGCTTTAAGCAGCAGAGACAAGTTTTTGCAGAACATGCAGCAAAATGTTAAAAAGACCGGCATCTCCTTGATCTAAAACGGCGCCTTTCCAGCGGAGGTGAGGTGGGGGCTTCATGCTGCAGCTGTGGTATCCGCTTTGATTTACAAAACCCCAGAGACTGAAACATAGAAACGCAGAGGAGAGGCAGCACAATGGGAGCTAGGCCTTGAGAAAAGGTACGGGACTGTGACTGTGACTTCGTGGGGGCCTGTGTTAAAGTAAATATCGAGACACTGCGTCAGTACGTTTAATAGTATATGGAGGGGCTTGTGGAATAATTAGCCTCTGCCTCTGCCGTGACTGTATTGCACTGCGCTGCCTGCATGCAAGTCTCTGAGGGCACAGCATTCAGTACTTAAAGGGCGGAAGGAGAAAAAAAAAGAAAAAACATCTTTTGAAGTACAAAGCTTAACTCTGCATTGAGAAGTGGTGTAACAATTAACAGTGCCTCTGAGTGCTTCAATGGCTGGGAAAAAAAGATGTTATCTTGTTGAAGAGAATTTCACCTTATAAAAGCGTAGATTTCCAGATAAAGAAAATGCCCCACTGCAATTTATAGATGACTGCGTAGCGAAATAACAGCAAAATAATCTAGGTGAAACAATGGGCAAACCCCAGAAGGATGTCACTACTGCTGCTAAATTAAATAAGGCAGAGGCCGTTGCCCGCCTTAAAGCTAAAGCGCGCCAGGCCCGGGTTAAAAAGGCTGCACTCCGAGCTAATAAGGGAACGGATAAGGGAAATAATTCCAGCTCCCCCCGATCTTAATAGCACCCCGGAGAGTTCAGGGAATGAGTCTCCGTCCATCACAGTTTCCCCTCAATGGGAAGGGCTGCCTGAATTAATGGTTGATCAAGCAGGTGCCCCACTGGAGCCGGCTGAAGCCGCTGTCTCATCTGTAATGTCTCCACAATACAGCCATGTGCTTAAAACAGTTCTTAAAAGTAGCCCATTACTGGATGGCTTAGGGAACGGTGGAAAAGGAGTAAAGGAATTTCCGCTGTTTGTTAAAAAAAACTATACTACAACTGTCACAGTCCTCTTCACCAAATCTTAATGCTGCCTCCAAATCTTTGAATACTTCACCGCTGATGCCAGGATTGGCTTTAGCAGGAACTCTAGAAGAACTGACGTCATACTCTATTCAGGCTCAAGACTTGGGAAATGAAGGAAGAAGGATTGCGATGGATACCTCAGTGAGCTTGATGTCGTCTCAGCCTCAGTTGCTGCTTCTGTTGCAGTCTCAGCTGCAACCCCAATTGAGATCCCAAGGGAAAGCTCTGCCAGTAGTTGCGCTATCCCAGGAAGGCCCAGAAGTAGGAAATTTGACTACTGAAGCTGATGGCCCAACAAGTGATTCCGGCCAGAACATGGAGACCAGGGTGGTCTTGCAGCTAGATATTAGAGATATGCTGAATTTGATTCTGGAGGAGATCCGCGAAATGAAAAAAACCCAGCAAATGGAAATCGTGGCTTTGCATCAGAGATTGAGAAAGATCGAGCAAGTGATGACCAGATTTTCCATTAGACTGCAGGAGGCGGAAGCCAGAATCTCTGTCTTGGAAGATCACATGAACCTGGCTATGGGGGAGACAAAAGAGGCGGTTACAAGGAAGAACTACCTTGAGAACAAGCTGGAGGAGCTTGAAAACCACTCTCGGAGGACTAACCTCTGAATTGTTGGGGTCCTAAAAGGGATAGAAGGTTCCCAGACCCAACTTGGGGAAACACATTCATCAAACAGCATGTTCTGCCTGAATTTGAGGGCGACCTTACTATTCAAAGAGCCCATCGAGTCCCCGCGCAACCTTTCCCAAGCTCCACGATACCAAGAAATTTTGCGGATTTCCGAATAAAGGAAAGGATTTTGATCAAAGCTGTTCAGCAGAGAAAGTTTTTTGCGAATGAGACAAATATGTTTCACATATTCTCTGACATGACTGCTGTGGCTGCATGCAGGAGAAAAGAATTTGGTAAAATGTTACATCTGTTTAAAGCTCAGGGTGCGTAGTCATCAATTGCCCAGCAGTCCAAACTGAGGGTTCTGGTCAAAGAAAAGTTCTTTATGTTTTCAGACCTCGATGAGGCCCAGGCTTTGTTAAAGGAGATTTCAGCAGCGTCTACCATTTGAATACTGGTATTTATTAGTGCTATCGGTAGTACTGGCAACATTTAGGGTCCCCGCCAAGACATCCACGTTGGGGTGGCTAGGAAATACACTACAGAAAGGCAATTGTGTATAGTCAGTAGGAGCTAACCTTTTGGTAATTGAAATGGAAAAAGGGGGGTTCCCCTGTTTTTTACCAGCAGGGTCCAGCTCATGAACACAGAAATGTATAGAAAACTGCTAGTGGTACTGGTTATATTAAGGGTGCCCCCTCTAGAGATACATACCAGGAGGATTAGGGAATGCACTTATTGATAGGTAACTGTCAATAGTAATAATGAGCATTTCTTGCCATCATGGCATGCACACAGATTTTTTTTTTTTTCTTCTCTTTGTCTGTGTGCTGGGGGGTCTGGGGTCAGCGGGGTCACCCAGGGTGTAACTTCATGACTCCCAGAAAGATTATTGGGAGGGGAGAAATGTGGATAGCGTGGATTGTGGGGGTCTTTCCACATTTCAAGGGGTGGGTTTTTCCTTTTTGGGGTGGTAAGGGTGTAGGCGGAGTAAGCAGTTGAAAAATGAGTGGTAGCAGGGCTTTGATTGGAATAAGAGGTAGGAGCAAGCAAAGTTCTGTTGTAGTTGGCATGGCTTATAGACATAGGTTGATCAATGATGAGTAAATGTAATATTCTTTCGCTTAATGAGAATGGAATTTTGAACAAACAAAAATATGGAGCCCTTATTAGATGGCTAGCCTCGTTTGCGCCCCAAGTACTTTTTTACAGGAGACACATTTAAAAACGAATTTCCCTACAATATTTCTTCCAAGAATGTATTCTCATGCCTTTTTCGCATCTGCTGGTCTGGCAAAGCTAGGAGTAGCAATTTATTTTTGTAGGGGTCTCCCTTGGGAGTTTGGCCAAGGGAAGCGAGATCCTCAGGGGAGTTATATTTGGGTTGAGGCTAAATTGAATGGTACGAGTTTGCATTTCATTAATTATTACAGCCCTATTGTTGATAACACGATTGCCCTGTGTAAAATTAGTGAATTATTAGGGGGGATACCCGGCAAATTGATTATGGGAGGAGATTTTAATTTTATCCAGGACCTAAAAAAAGATACCTCGAACAAAAGTAAAAGAGAGCTTAAACCTAAAACTAAAAAGATGATTGAGCCCTTAAAGCAGGACCATATCTTGATCAATCCTTGGCGAATTGCCAACCCATCAAAATTGGAATTCTCATGCCACTCTAGTCAATTTCAATTGATTTTCTTTTAAATTTCACAATCCTTGGGTTGTACAACCTCTGACATAGAAATTAATCCATTCTCCGACCATTCTCTTGTCAAACTGAGTATAGAAATTGGGGTAAACACGAGACCATGATCCAGGTGTGGTAAATATTTAATTTACCGTCTTAATTTCTATGCAGGTAAGTACTTAATCAATAATAACTCAATCGGAAAGAAAGAAACAGAGTCCGTGGTGTTAGAGTTCTTAGGGGTTTTATTCCTTAAAAAGGAATCGTTCTAGAACTGGATATCATGTTCCTGCAACCACAGGGGTTCAGGAAGGGATAGAGCAATATTTTATTGACAATACATAGCTTATATACTTGACTTACATTATAGACACCAATGCAAGAGGCGTAACAGCTGAGAGAAACGAGATAACAGCATGATAACAGTATCCACGTGTTAGCAATACGTAATTGGAAGGCGTGAACTGGGCGTGGATACAGAGGTGTGTACTAGAAACGTCACAAGTAGGTGGCAACAAAGCAGAATCTTGTAATGTCAGCAGAAATCAGAGGCCTGGATGCGCGCGCAGCTGCATGACGTATGATTGACGTGAAACAGACGGGTGTAGGGAACTTGACATTTACACTGGCGGAAAGAGACAGAAGTCTGGCATGTCAGATCAACTTGTACTTCTATCATATCTGATATCTGATGTTTGGGAACCATACTATCTAGAGGGAAAGGTCTCTGGAGCAGAAGCTATTCTATACTGACTGTGAGTGCGTGTATAAGCGCCTGAGTGTCTGCATGAGATGCGGGGGGCATGGGCCTTCCATGGAAACAGAGGCTATGAATTACTTGCATAGAGACAGCGAGGCCGGTCCCTTCGCCCTGCAGCTGGGGGAATGTTTACTTAAACTAGTAGGCAGGAATGCATTTTCGAGGAGCGGAACAGATAACTTCGAAGGTTGAATACAGTCTTGGCAGGCAGAAGGCTGAGCTAAGCGCCATGGGCCGCACAGGGAGTAAGGCAGAGTTCACGGATATACAGACAGCCTGGGCTGAGGCTTTCAGAGTCAGAAAACAAGAAAAGGCTCGATGGCAGAATTCGGGGCCTACTTTGCCAGAGCTGAAAAACGTATAAAGTACACCACAAAAAGACGTTGGCAAGGCATACTTAGGAACTGAATTATCGATCCATTCATGGCGGATCTGAAAGAGGACATGTTAACGGTGGACGCAAATGTATTTGCGTCTTCATAGCTAGCACAGGAGGGAAGTTACATGCACTTTAGACTGGTACATGGAGACGGTGGGGTACACGCTAGGGAACATTACTTGACCATAAAATTTATATTTCCTCATTCCCTCCTTGTTCCCTACGGACCCTTCATGATATATCGATTCTCATAAACCGATCGGTCTGTTCTTGTAACATCATTTGCTCTTCTTTCTTCTTTTCGCGTTTTAAGTGAAAACTGGAATGTTCAATACATGAAGTGACGCACAGGCCACAAATCGCTGGCCCACACTGTAGGCACAGGCAGCAACTGAATACTATAGCAAGGGCAATGCCCAGGAAGGAAAGGAGCTTCCATCCCCAAGCGGTTAACGTTGTCCAGAACCCACCGGACCAAGTCCAGGTGCCTGGATTCTGATGTATCAGATTTGCAATTTTATGAAGACGTGTAATGGCTTGATATACTGTTGGCGCGTTTTCTGGAATGAAAATGCAGCAACTTGACCCGATGACCTTACAAGCTCCGCCTCTGTCTGCCAAGATGACGTCAATAACAAGACGATTCTGAAGAACAACAATCCGCATAGCGGACTGCTCCCCCGTTAAGTTACCTAGGGCGGAGGCAGTTTCATTCACTACTGCTTCAAGTGTTCTGGTTAATCTGCGGATTAGTTTACTATTTTGGACGGGGCCTGTGAAGAAAAAGAAACCTTTATTGAAATCTGTGTATTGTTCCCATGCCGTTTCAGTATAATCGACAATCGGGAGATCTCTTCGGAGTCTATTCTTTACTAGATTTGTATTTCTGTGATAGTCAGGAGGAGCTAGGAAAACAGGTGGCAGAAGGAATGCAATATAACAGGTACCATCCCAATCTGGAGGTAGGCGTATGTATGCGGTATGACCACAAACAAAGTAGGAATGACGGGTAGCTTTGAAAGAAGACTTGCCTTGATCACTGAATTCGACCACAGTAGTACATTTACTATGACCTAAGTGTACGGAACCTTTCTTGCTGACACATAATTCACCAGTGACTGGTAGTACTGACATAGCAGGGGGAACTGGTGCAGTTTCGGATTCAACAGTGAGAATCATAAGGTTAATTGTATAATTACCTAATCCATATACTTCATTTTCTAGATCAGTTCCTATTCTAATGGGAAGTCCCTTCTTGTCAGGATAACAGGCGTTAAGCAGAACTAAGTTCAAGTTTCCCCAAACCCAGCTCCCTTTAAAAACAGCAATATCAGGATCTACGGTATTAATTATTCTAAACCATGCTCCACAGGAGCCATTGTGAGTGAACGGGTACGGAAAGAGGGGCAGAACTCCCTTGTATTTCTGATAGGGAGGGAGTCGGCCACATATCCAACAGTTTGTAGCATTGTTAGTCTGATGGGAGTGATGTAACATACTAATGAATGTGTTGTTGCGCAGCGCAAGTCTGTAAGATAATTCATGGGGAGGTAATTTACTAAAAGAATGTTCAGCAGTGACATTATAAGCAGATTGTTCACGCTTGAAAATAGGATAATATATGGAAAGCAGTATACTTGCAACAATAATCAGAAGACTTAGAAAAAACATAATCAATAATGTCACTATACAGTGACTACGTAGTGATTTACAATATGCGTGTTTCTTGAGTTGTTTCTCTCTCTTTCTATCTCGATCTAGGGGATACATGTCAGGAACTATTTAACCGATTCACCTAGGGGAGGACTTAAACAATTAAACTGTCTGACTTGCTAGATCGGAGTTTTAATTTGTACTCCTCTTGGGGAGTTATCTCTTGTTTCGGAACTTTAAAGTCACTAGGTTCGATACAGTCTTTGGAAGGGGTGGACAAGTCTTTTCCTGGCATTAGTTCATTGTATTTTTTCACATGACTTGTGTGGATCCACCCCTTTCTGCCTTCGATCTTTACAGCGGTCCTCGTGGTGAGAAGGACGGTCCTCGGCTCTTTCCAGCGGGGCTCCAGCGGGCTTTTCCTGTCAAAGTTCCTAATCAGGACCGTATCGCCGGGACGGACATCATGCGGCTTTACATCAGTGTTGTCAGGGAAGGCTGCGGCAACCTGTGAACGACATGATTGGAGTGCAGACATCAAGGAGGCAAGGTAATCTGTCAGCATATTACAGTCAACATCGGTAATTTTCTTCGGTATGGGCGTCCCCCACATATTCGGTGGCCTGCCAAAGACCACTTCATACGGGGATAGTCCTGATCGCGAGTGTGCGACCATCCTCATGTAAAACAATGCAACTGGCAGGGCGACTATCCAGTCGACCCCTTTTTCTTTACAAACTTTAGCAAGACGTGTCTTTAATGTCTGGTTATGCCTCTCTACAAGGCCTGCGGCTTCGGGATGTCGGACACAATGGAATCTCCACTGATATCCTAGCAGCAAGGAAACTTGTTTCATTAATTCGGATGAGAATGGCTGTCCGTTATCTGAGTACACGACACGAGGCAAGCCGTATCGTGGGAAGAATTCACGAACCAACTGCCTGGCAGTGGTCGGAGCAGTATAATCTGGGACTGGATATGCTTCTGTCCAACGGGAAAGTGCACAAACAACTACGAGGACGTACTTGAAACCTCGACAACGGTCCATCTGGATATAATCCATCTGGAGGACTTCAAAAGGGTGATCGGGAGGATGAAATCCACCTTGCTCTACAGGGACGCTTTTACCTGGATTGAACTGACAACAGATCATGCAAGTACGCACTTTCTGTTTTGCTGCTGCTCGTAAGTGTTTGTTATACCAGAGATTCTGTATACTGTCTAACATCGCTTTCTCTCCTAGATGTGCTGGACTATGTGCTGTATTTATTATGACTTGAACCATAGAGTCGGGGAGAAACCATGTAGATTTTCTCTTCGTCATCCATCCTTGATCTGTCTGAATCCCTCCTAGTTCGGTCCATTTCTTTATTTCGTCTGCAGTAGCATGTGTCTGAATATCAATTACATCTAGGGCGGGATCCCTAACTGTCATACAATGTGTCGGTACTATTGTCTTTGTCGCGTCAGTTGTCTGAGTATGAGTCAATGCTGTATGTTTTGCTGTCTGGTCTGCCAGGTCGTTACCCTGGGAAACGGAATCTGTAACTTTAGTATGTGCTTTACACTTCATGACGGATATACTTGAAGGCAGATGTATTGTTTCTAACAGTGCTTGAATAAGGGGACCATGCTGGATCTTGGCACCATGAGAGGTCAGGAAACCTCGTTCTTGCCATAACACTCCGAAGTCGTGTACAACTCCGAAAGCATAACGTGAATCAGTATATATGTTAACATTTCTGTTCTTGGCTAGTATACAGGCTCGGGTCAGAGCAATAAGCTCTGCCGCTTGAGCGGACAGTGTATCAATACGGTATGTTTCTTTTACTTCGGTTTCAGTGGTCACGGCATATGCGGCCACTAATTCTCCTGTACTTGTTCTCATACATGAACCATCCACATAAAGTGTCAGGTCTGGATTTGTCAATGGAACATCGGTTAAGTCTCGTCTGGGCTTTGTTACTGCATTAATGATCTCTATACAATCATGCGGGGCTGGATCTGTCATAATTGAAGGTAACAATGTTGCGGGGTTCAGAATACTGCAGCGTCTGATTTCTATGTGTGGCTGGAATAGTGTTAATTCATAACCTGTCAGTCGTGCTATAGTCAAGTGTTGAGTTTGGGTTCTGTTTAACAGAACCTCTACAGAATGTGGAACTTGTACTGTTAATTGATGTCCTAAAACAATTGAGTCGCTCTGTCTGATTGCTAATGCTGTTGCTGCTACTGACTTCAAGCACGCAGGGAGTGCCTGGGCTACTGAATCCAATGTACTTGAAAAATAAGCGCAAGGCTTATGTGAACCTGCTTGATCTTGAGTGAGGACAGACAACGCTGTACCATCACGTTCTGTAACAAAAAGTGTAAAAGGTTTGCTGTAACATGGTGTCGCTAAAACTGGTGCTTGACATAAAACTTTCTTTAATTCTTCAAAGGCTTGTGTATGTTCCTGAGTCCAAGGAAGGACAGTCGAAGTCGCTGCCTCCTGTGTTGTTAACTGAATAAGTGGTTTAGCTAGAAATGCATACTGAGGAATCCATTGTCTACAGTACGAGGTGAGGCCTATAAAGGCCCGCACTTCCTTTTGTGTCTGGGGTTGTGGCATATTTACAATTAACTGAATGCGATCAGGAGTGAGCTGTCTCCCCACTTTGGACAGCAAGTGACCCAAGTACACAACTTGCTGAACACAGAATTGTAGCTTCGAAGGAGACACCTTGTGTCCCTTGTCGGCCAGAAAATGTAAAACTGTCAGTGATGCTTGCTCACATTCGGGCTCACTTCGTGCGGTGATCAGCAGATCATCGACGTATTGCAGTAAAGCGGTGTTAACTGGCATTTGAATACAATCTAGTTCTCTTTTCAGTGCTTGACTATAGATGCTGGGGCTTTCTGTGAATCCTTGAGGTGCGCGTGAAAATTTGAAACTTCGTCCATTTAAACTGAAACCGAAGAGGTATTGGCTCTCTGGGTCAATAGGTACACTGAAGAAGGCGTTCTTGAGGTCAATTACAGTAAAGAACGTTGCTTCTGAATCAATAGCAGTCAATAGGGAAGAGATGTCGGGAACCACAGGGTACTGTGGAACGATACATTTATTCAGTTCTCGTAAATCAATCACCAGCCGATATACTGGCGGTGCATTGGGATCAGTACGTTTAAGAATCGGAATGATAGGGGAATTGCAGATATTGGAGTCGGTCTCTACGACCACTCCTTGGGCTATGAGCTCTTCAATGATTTTCAGTAAAGCCACTACAGCATCAGGCGGTAACTTGTATTGTCTGATTCTCGGTAAAACAACACCTGGTTTCAGTGTAACACGGTATGGGGTAATGTGCATGCAGCCTACATCGGTTGGGCCTTGTGCCCACAGGTGGTTTGGGACATTTCTCAATCTGACATCAAACTCTCGTAATACATAGTGACCCTTAAAGTCACGCAAGAAAAGTCTAACTCCTTCCGGAGAACAATATATCACTGCTCCTAGAGCCTTCAATGTCTTTATTCCTAACAGATTTTCTGGACATGATTTCGTAAGTAATAGGTCTGTAACACGTGATAATGGACCCACAGCCAGGGGAACTGGTTCTGATACTTCATTTACAATAGGCTGTCCTGAAAAACCAAGGGAAACATTCTGTGAGCCTGAGAGGGGTGCCCCTGGGACTTCGTCATGGCTGATTGTTGTGCGGCTTGCCCCTGTGTCAATTAAAAATTTTCTGTCTTTTCCCAATACTTGACTGTGTACATAAGGACCCTCTTGATCTACAGGAATCTCAATAAGAGGCAGGCCAACTTCCCTCTCTAGGCTGTTTCATGTGTATCGGGGATAATCGGGGTAAGCAGATTGGGCATACTGATACATTTGTTGTGAAACTTGCTGAGTCGCGGCAATGGGCTGTGGCTGTGATACCGCTGCGGTCTGTGCTGTATGTGATGAAACATGCGTAGGCTGTGCATTCTGTGAGGTCTGCTGCTGGACCTGGTCTTGTCTAGGTGGATGCGGTCTTTCCTTAGTTTTACCTGTTGCTATATTATGTTGCAGGACTGGACATTCATGTACATAGTGACCTGGCTTCTTGCAATAGTTGCATGTCCCTTTAACGGGAGCTGCTGAGTTTCCTGTCTGTGTCGTACCTTTTCTTTGGCTGTCGGCTAGAACCGACTGGGCCACTAACATTTTCATTTTCGTGTCTTTCATACGTTTCTGTTCATGATCCTGTTCTTCTCTAATTCTGTTCTGGTGATACTGTAACATTTGTAACATCTGTGATGGCGTATTTGCTTGCCATGTACTCTCGACCTTGTATACACGGTTTTTGACTGCTATCAGGGAATTTTCTACTAACTTTGATACAAAAAGGTGCGGGTATGACTCGCTACTTGGTTTAAGACCACTATTAATAATGAAACATTTCTCGAATCTTGAATAGAAGTCACTAGTATCTTCATCTGGTTTCTGTTTACAGGCTGAGATTGCATCCCAGTCTTCCTTTCTAGTTGTCAGTAATCGTGGCAGAACCTGTACTATTAAACCTGGTAATGCTTTAGTTTTCTCCCCAAGGCCTAGCCCTGGGGTACGTTTTTCTTCCTCGTCTTCTATTTCTGCCCATACAATCTTTTTGTCTCCCACCTCCCATTCTTTTTCCTTGAGTTTCTCGTAGATGCCCGTGGGCAGCAGTACCTTTAACATTTTCATGATATCTTCATATGTGTAATCCCCCATCAGTAACATGTCTTTAAGTTCTCTGTGAAAACCTGCAGGGTCTTTATCATGGCAGGGTACTAGCTTTTTCATTTCCAATAATTCTAACTTGGTCAGAGGTGTGTGTACATACACACGTTTCAGATGATTATCGGTACCCATAACTGGATGTACTTCTCGTAAAGGGTTCTGACTTTCAACGCCATGTAGACGTTCCATATGATACATTTTTCTTTCTGGAGGCGGGGCGGAAACATATTGTGAACCTAAAAAGGTATTATATCTGTGTCGTTGTTCTAGAATTATCTGTATTAACTTGGTACTCAGACCTCTCCATCTATCCATGAGTAGTGCTTCTAATGTATCGGGTAAGGGACCTGGATCAGAATGTTGGTTTCTGTATAACGTGAGGAGGTGCTGAATCATGTATACACCTGCTTAGTTAGTTAGTTAAGTTAGTTAATGACATTTATTAAGCGCATGGTTGCACAGAGAACAGTGCGTCCCCGCGCTGACAGCCCTATCTGCATCTCATCAGCTGGAGCACAGAAGAAGTGTCAGGCCTCCTATACTGAAGTTAGCTTGGGGAAAAGGTGGGTTTTCAGTCTCTGTCTGAACCTGGTTTCAGACAGCTCCATCCTCAAATCGATGGGTAGGTTATTCCAATCATTACTGGCATGGTGTCTAAAGGAACGACCTCCCATCCTAGCTCTATGTATCCGAGGCGCCACTAAGAGCATGCTGCCCATCGACCTCAGGGGACGTGAGGGGCGATAGACAGGAAGCAGGTCCTGGAGATATAGAGGTGCTTTTTTGTGAGCTATACAGTGGGTTATACACATAGTTTTAAATTTTATTCGTTCCTTCATTGGGAGCCAGTGGAGGGAGCGTAATGCACGTTTCCCAGAGGCTCTCCTAGGGAGGTTGAGGACCAGCCTAGCAGCTGCGTTCTGGACGCGTTGTAACTGTGCTAGGCCTTTTTTGCTAAGTCCGCATAGAAGGGAATTCCCATAGTCTAAGTGGGAGGTGACCAAGGCATGAACCATAGTTTTTCTGGAGCTGGGGGGCAAAAGGTCCAGGACTTTCCTCAGGACCTTCAGGAGTCCATAGCATTTTCCGGCAACCTTCCCAACATGGTTGGTGTATGCTAGCTTAGAGTCGAGAAGGAAGCCAAGGTTTTTAACTGTGTCTACTGGGGCTGGGACAGAACCCAATTCCGTAGGCCACCAGGCAGAGGTCCAAATGGAAGGGCAGGGGCCTACGATAAGAACTTCCGTCTTACTGCCATTAAGGCGAAGACAGTTCAGTTTCACCCAGCCGTCAAGTGCTACCAAGCAGGCCGAGAAATTCTCAGCATCCACAACTGGATCACGGGATAGATTGATCACCAGTTGTGTGTCGTCTGCATAAGAGACTATTGCAACACCATATGACTCCACCAGCTTGGCAAGGGGTTCCATGTACAGATTAAATAGAGTGGGGCTCAGGATCGAGCCCTGAGGAACCCCTTGCCTGAGACATCTTACACTGGATTTATATGGTGGGCAGTGCACTTGAAATCTCCTGTTGTTAAGGAAGGAGACCAGCCACTCATGTGCAGGACCGGTTATTCCCTTTTCATTAAGGCGGTCCAGTAGTACGGGGTGTGATACGGTATCAAACGCCACACTTAAGTCCAATAGGACTAGTGCAGCCGTGTGACCCTCGTCCGCCTTACTTCGCAGCAGTTCTGTCGATAGGAGTAGGGCAATCTCTGTCGAGTGTTTAGCTCTAAATCCTGATTGAGACGTGTGAAGGAGCATGTTTTCCTCCACAAAGCTCACCAGCTGTCTGTTGACCAATTTTTCCACTACCTTCGCACAATAGGGAAGGAGGGAGATTGGTCTCAGGTTGTCTAATTGCGTGATGCTTATATGGGCTTTCTTTTTAATTGGGACGACTTGGGCCAGTTTCCAGCTATCCGGAACTAGACATTCATGGAAAGACAGTGAAGCCAGGTTACCTATATGCTTCGCTACCAGCGGAGTATGGTTACGAAGAATTCTCGCTGGTACTGCATCAAGGGGAGAGCCTGAGTGAATATTCGACAGGATATTGATAAGCTCCTCAGTATGGGGAACCACAAATTTCCTAAGTTCTTCCCTAACCTTCTTTCCGCACTTAGGGTAGGGATTTGTAGCTTCAGAGTTAGTCTGAAACGATGCATAAATTTTTTCTACCTTCCCTATAAAGAAGTCTGCGATGTCATTGCATGACTCAGGCGAGGGGGGGGCTTCCCCTGAACTCACTGGAGGGGCTGAGAGTTCCTTTAGAATCATGAAAAGTTCTTTAAATGTGTTATCCGCACAATCTATCCGTTTATTATAGTACTCTCTTTTAGCTTTCCTGATCTGGGAGTGGTAGAGCTTTAGTTCACTCTTATAGGCTTCGCGTAGTGAGGGGACATATTCCACTCTCCATCTACGCTCCACGGTTTTGCACTTGGTTCTAGCGGCGCGCAGCTCAGCGGTGAACCAAGGAGCAGATTTCGTGCTCCGAGCCATGGCTTTATGAGTCCAAGGGGCTACATTATCCAGCGCACCTTGCACCCAATCTTCATATATCTTGTACGCCTCTACCAAATTGTCACTGAGCTTTGGAGGATTCTCTTCAAGGGCTTGACTGAAAGCGTTGTGGCTGAATTTTCTCCAGTCCCTGCGTCTGATGACGGGAGATTTCTGTACGGGCCCCCTGTTGGGTAGTTTCCTCAATTTAAATGGGATCACAAAGTGATCTGACCACAGAATCTTAGTCGGAGCAGAGACACTTATGTCTTCCCAGTTAGTGAAAATTGGGTCCAGCAAATGTCCTGCTTGATGAGTGGCTCTATTGTCAGCTAAAACAAACGTAAGGGTTCTAAGTTCATTAATTAAGGAAGCTGCCTTTCTGCAATTGACATCATCCAAGTGCACGTTGAGGTCTCCTACAATCATAAATTTATTACGGCGTAAAGCAGATGGTGTTAGAGTTTCCATGAGGCTTTCAATGAACGCAGTAGCTGCACCCGGAGGCCGATAGATAAGGTAGCCCTTAATGGTGCAGTTGGGGCTCACCGTAATAGAGAAAAGTCCCGCTTCGCATTTATTGATGGAAGTCGGTTCAAGAGAGACTGGTAAGTCACTGTTATGAATAATGGCTATCCCTCCCCCTCTTTGATCTCTTCTGTTAATGTGCAGAATGTTGAAGCCGGGAGGAAGGGCCTCTATGATATCAGGGATGGATTGATCATCCAGCCAAGTCTCTGTCAAGAAGACTAGGTCGGGTTTGTCATCCAGCAGTAGGTCATAAATGTGCAAACTATGGCGTTTCATCGATCGGCAGTTAAGTAATAAGGCAGATAGTTCGTTACGTTCCTTCTTCGTCGCTTGGTCTTTGAGGAATGTAAGTCCACATCCCACACACTTCAGGGGCCATTTTTCCACCTGCAGTATGTGATCGCATTCTGGCGGCAGCCTCTTATTCAACTGTAGTAGCGCCTGCCTTGTGTAGTTTAGGATTCCATGTTGTTCTGAGATGGTTTGGACAGGGGGACGGGGCCTGGGCCGCTGCAGGTCGCGGACGGGCGCAGACGGGCTTGCCTTAGGCGCGCCTTCGGCGCGCAAACGGCGCTCCCGCTGCGCTCGTCCGCTGCGCTTGCGTGGTTGGCACATATAGGCGGGGGAGTGGGCGTGGCCAGGAAGTGGGCGTGGCCTCGCAATGCCGCGATGGCGGCCTTTCCACCAGCTGTCCCGCGAGGCAGCGCTAGCTCCGCTGCTCGTGGGATGTCTGCTGGTTCTATGTGCTCACCAGCTCAGGGGCGATTCAGGCAAGTGATTTAAAAGCAGAGTAACACAAATGAATATTATTTAAAAAAGACGAGTGAATAGTGCCTCCGGCTTCCGCCTCAGAGGTGCAGTGTGTGGCTACCTGCGCTTGTAATCCGCGCTAGTTATAGGCGGGGGAGTGGGCGTGGCCAGGAAGTGGGCGTGGCCTCGCAATGCCGCGATGGCGGCCTTTCCACCAGCTGTCCCGCGAGGCAGCGCTAGCTCCGCTGCTCGTGGGATGTCTGCTGGTTCTATGTGCTCACCAGCTCAGGGGCGATTCAGGCAAGTGATTTAAAAGCAGAGTAACACAAATGAATATTTTTTAAAAAAGACGAGTGAATAGTGCCTCCGGCTTCCGCCTCAGAGGTGCAGTGTGTGGCTACCTGCGCTTGTAATCCGCGCTAGTTATAGGCGGGGGAGTGGGCGTGGCCAGGAAGTGGGCGTGGCCTCGCAATGCCGCGATGGCGGCCTTTCCACCAGCTGTCCCGCGAGGCAGCGCTAGCTCCGCTGCTCGTGGGATGTCTGCTGGTTCTATGTGCTCACCAGCTCAGGGGCGATTCAGGCAAGTGATTTAAAAGCAGAGTAACACAAATGAATATTTTTTAAAAAAGACGAGTGAATAGTGCCTCCGGCTTCCGCCTCAGAGGTGCAGTGTGTGGCCTCTGCTAATTTCTGTTCGTCTGGAGAGAGGTTCAGAAATGTCTGTGCTACTGTGTCATCATTATATATATTCGGATTGTCAGCCCATAATACTGCTGACCGGGCTAGTTCTTGTTCATCCATAGAATTGAGTACGTGGTACCCCATTCGTTCTCGAAGCATTTTATCGGTGTCTTGAAACTGATGTTCAGGAGAATTCGGTTTTGATATGCCAGAGAGAAAAACTCTCTAGCTTTCTGGACGGATACCTTTCCTAAGATAAGTTCCCTTACCTACATACGCTATCGTATCTGTAGTTTTTTCTGGTTCTTCAAGTTCTTCCTCCTCCCCGGAGGAGGCTTTCTCTTTTTCTCTTTCATGTATTTCTATTACTTTCTTCCTTATTATCTTGTACATACTGGCTATGCAACCCCCTTTGTCATGTTTTCCTTCGGATATATTTTTACCCCACTTATTTAGTGCTTCCATTTCATCCTGATCTGTCTCAGGCCTGTCTCGTTCTCTTATTAGACAATTTATGAAAAAACGTAATATATGTGCTTGAGTGTCAACTTTCTGATGTGCCATGGCCTCCTTAATACTGTCAGGGTATTCCCCAGTCTGGACAAAATGGTATATTCTATCTAGGTGTTCTTTCATTCCTGGGAATAATATTAGGTAATCTGTAGCTTGTCGCAATCGTAGTGATGCTATCAACATCCTGTCGTCTTTACCGGGTACTGAATCGTATCTGCAAACTGGAAGCGGTTCTTTGAGTATATCGAGACGGGGTGATTGGAACGTAAAAGAGTTCTGCATATCCCTAAGCTGTAATCTGTGTGTTGGTGGCGGGGTCTGGAAACCCCCTGTCGCACCTCCTGTGGCGGAAGCTTGGACATTATCTCTCTGTGTAGTCTGTATGTGTACTTGAACTTGTCTTTTAGTAGGAGCAGGTAGAAGTGGTTTCGGCATATCAATCTTAGGTGCAGGAAGTGGTGGAGGGGGGGGGATAACAGGCTGTCTGACGGGATAACCTGATTGCAGTAACGGTGGGTTCTGGTCTGGAAGCGGGTTGCCATCTCCGTCACCGTCAGTAGGCGGGACGCGGGCACGTGGATTGGTGTAAGCGGGTGCTACATCCTCTAGGTAGGAATTCAGAAATATATCTTTAGTAGTTCTATGGTTTACTTTAGTTGGAACCAGTGGTGGCGGCAGATTTTTCGGTATTTCTGAAATGGCCTCAGGCGAACCCTCGGCCACTAGATACATACCATTTACAAGATTATTTCGTGCACGGTCTACTTGTTCTGTTTTTACTCGGATTCCTTCATTAACTAATTCGTTTTCTTGGGCCTTAGCTGATTCTTTAAGTCTGTCTTCTTTACGGAGTGCTTTTTCAGCACGCTTATGTGATTCTTTACGCCAAAATTCTATGGCGTCTTTCTGAGATTGTCTGGCTTTCTTTTTCCATAGTGCTTCCTCTACCTTCATGATGCACTCGGCATCCCATGTTCCTGTAACAGGCCATCTGTGTCTCTCGTCTAGATGCTTAGTATAATCGGCCCATAAATCTAGATACAATATGGCGTCTAAGCCATGTTTGTGGTACATAACATTTCCAGGAGTGCCCCTAGGGGGGATCGGAATTTCTTCTTCTAGTATCCCTTTCCTAGTTCCTATCTGCTTTAACTTGTTGAAAAACGGCATCTTGTTTACTTAATACTGAATGCTCAATCCTTGCTACTTAATTCTGAATACAGCTAGTTATACACGAACACAATAATGCACATAAAAACAGTCACACTCATACCACGACATTAATCACATGAAAACATTTTAAGACATATATCTCTACCCTAGATAACTGATGTACTGCTAAACAGTACAGATACACTGTCTAAAAACAGTGCAGACTTTAGATAACTGATGTACTGCTAAACAGTACAGATACACTGTCTAAAACAGTGCAGACCGCATTTGTGTACCCAAACACGTCTTGATACGACCCAGCAATGGTACTCACCGGGAAGCACGGAAATCGGAAGGCCTCGGAAAACTCGATCGGACTGGACTCGGACTGGATTCGGACTGGACTCGACTCGACTCGACACGTGGATACTTCGGAAAACTGGTGGGCCTCTTGACACCTCGGACCTTGCTTCTTTCGGCTAGGCTCTGGTCGGGATCCTCCGCACTCCTCACCGCCTCGTCTGGGTGCTGATCGCAGTCTTCGTCACCTCCGTGGGTCAGAGGGAGATACAGGAAATCCTGCCAGTATGCGTAGTTTCTGTCTAACTGATGGCAGGGGACAGAGCTTGCAACGCACCAACCGGCGCGTGGGGTGGGGGAGGGGTCCCTGTTCGGGCGCCAAAATAATGTGGTAAATATTTAATTTACCGTCTTAATTTCTATGCAGGTAAGTACTTAATCAATAATAACTCAATCGGAAAGAAAGAAACAGAGTCCGTGGTGTTAGAGTTCTTAGGGGTTTTATTCCTTAAAAAGGAATCGTTCTAGAACTGGATATCATGTTCCTGCAACCACAGGGGTTCAGGAAGGGATAGAGCAATATTTTATTGACAATACATAGCTTATATACTTGACTTACATTATAGACACCAATGCAAGAGGCGTAACAGCTGAGAGAAACGAGATAACAGCATGATAACAGTATCCACGTGTTAGCAATACGTAATTGGAAGGCGTGAACTGGGCGTGGATACAGAGGTGTGTACTAGAAACGTCACAAGTAGGTGGCAACAAAGCAGAATCTTGTAATGTCAGCAGAAATCAGAGGCATGGATGCGCGCGCAGCTGCATGACGTATGATTGACGTGAAACAGACGGGTGTAGGGAACTTGACATTTACACTGGCGGAAAGAGACAGAAGTCTGGCATGTCAGATCAACTTGTACTTCTATCATATCTGATATCTGATGTTTGGGAACCATACTATCTAGAGGGAAAGGTCTCTGGAGCAGAAGCTATTCTATACTGACTGTGAGTGCGTGTATAAGCGCCTGAGTGTCTGCATGAGATGCGGGGGGCATGGGCCTTCCATGGAAACAGAGGCTATGAATTACTTGCATAGAGACAGCGAGGCCGGGCCCTTCGCCCTGCAGCTGGGGGAATGTTTACTTAAACTAGTAGGCAGGAATGCATTTTCGAGGAGCGGAACAGATAACTTCGAAGGTTGAATACAGTCTTGGCAGGCAGCAGGCTGAGCTAAGCGCCATGGGCCGCACAGGGAGTAAGGCAGAGTTCACGGATATACAGACAGCCTGGGCTGAGGCTTTCAGAGTCAGAAAACAAGAAAAGGCTCGATGGCAGAATTCGGGGCCTACTTTGCCAGAGCTGAAAAACGTATAAAGTACACCACAAAAAGACGTTGGCAAGGCATACTTAGGAACTGAATTATCGATCCATTCATGGCGGATCTGAAAGAGGACATGTTAACGGTGGACGCAAATGTATTTGCGTCTTCATAGCTAGCACAGGAGGGAAGTTACATGCACTTTAGACTGGTACATGGAGACGGTGGGGTACACGCTAGGGAACATTACTTGACCATAAAATTTATATTTCCTCACAGGTGGCAGATGGATCGGCTCCTTCTGTAGGCTCCTCAATGGGTGGCAGATACCAAAGAGTGGATTGTTGAATTTTTTTAAGATTAATCTGAATACAGCAGAAACCTTTTCAGTTTGGGGGGCATTTAAGGCTGCCCTTCGCGGGCTAATGATTGCACTTTCCACCTCTCTAGTTTAAACTAGAAAAGAGACATTTTTTAAACTCTAGCAGGCAGTAGCAGAAGCACCAAAAACCAGATATGCATAGTCTGCAGGTCTGGGGGATGCTAAAGCAAAGTTAGATAGGGCAAAATTTGAGTTAAAAGAGTTTTTTACTTTGGGAGAGATTGCTAGCTCGAGAACCTACTTACAGCGGGTATATGAGGAGAGTCAGATGGTTGGCAGGCTGCTCGCTGGGACTGTGAAAACCAAACAGGAGACATCCACTATTACGGAAATTATAGAGTTTAAAACCAGATTGCCTGTGACAGGCAAAGAGGAGATAGCTCAAGTTTTTTTAGACCACTACTCCCAGCTATATACAACTAGATATAAGGCTGTAGCAAGTCAAATTAGAAACTATTATGACGGAGTCGAGCTTCCATCTCTTTCAGGGTTCAGGGTGGAACAGCTGTAGCTAGACATCTCCGAAGAAGAGATTCTAGGGGTTATCAAGTCTATTTCAGGAGCAAAAGCCTGCGGTGCTGATGGCTTTCCTATAGAGTTTTTTAAAACTTTCTCCAAAGAGCTGACCCCGTTCTTGGTAAATCTTTTCAACAACATCACCCAAGGAGGTTGTGTTCCCTCAAATTTTAAGGAATCTATATTGGTTAGATTTGTGAAAAAGGGTAAAGATGATAAAGATATTAATTCATACAGGCCTAATAGTCTTCTTAATGTGGATTTTAAAATCTTAATGAAAATCTGAGCACACCGGTTCATGCCTGTTGCCCAGGAGCTTCTCCACTGTGATCAAACCGGGTTTGTTTTGGGGAGGTATATGTCTACAAATACTCCATTTTTAATGCAAGCACTTGATTATGTAACAAATAATAAAATACCTACTCTCATTACCATGGTCGATGCTGAAAAAGCGTTGGACCTTGTTAATTGAGATGCACTTTTTTTTAGGCTTAGGTAAATTTGGTTTTCCGGCTCAAGTGCTAAACATGTTAAAAAATATCTACTAAGGTGCTCAAGCTCGGGTGATAGTCAATGGAGATGCAATAGGGACCGTAGAAATAAATTGCGGTACTAGACAAGGGTGCCCAATGTCCCCGCTTTTATTTAGTTTTTTTCATTGAACCCCTTGCTGTAGGAAATCGTGGAAATTCCCTTATTAGAGCTCCATGTGAAGGGATATCAAAAGTAAAATCATTTGCAGACAACATAATCATGTACATTTCCCGAGAAATAAACAGAACGTGGAAGAAGCCCTTTCAGAATTTAGCAAATTTGAACAAATAGGAGGCTATAAGATAAACCAAAAGAAAACAGAGGTGCTATTACTTAACTCGAATGGTGACTGTTTACCCATGTTTTTAAGAACTCAGGATCAGAAAGACGAGCCAATCAGATACCTGGGCATTAATGTCTCATGCCACATAGATCAATTATTCAATCTAAATTATACATCTGGGTGAATTAAAATAAAATTAAAAATCAATTAGATAATTGGTCCCTTTTCCCTTTGGCATTGATTGGGCATGTTGCTCTCCTAAAAATGTCAATTCTTCCTTTATTAATATATTTGTTTGTCAACGTACCCTTAAAAATGAATGCTAAATATTTCAAGGAAATCAACACGAGGCGGCCCATTAGGATGTTGGGCGGATTGCCTCCGCCAGGGTAGCGGTTGCCACCGCCACCCTAGCGGAGGCAATCCGCCCGACATCCTTCCCTGCATTCCCCCCGCCATATTACGATGGCGGAGGGGACCGCAGCGGTGGGAAACACCGCCCGCCTGTTTTCCGCCCCGGTCGCCTAGCGGCCGGGGCGGAAAACCTGTAACATGGTGGCGGTGTCTTGTAGACACCGCCCGCCATATTACAATGTGCATTTCACAATGCATGTCCGTGGCGGCATTGCCGCCACGGAAAGGCATGCGGAGACTCCCTGCGGGGGCCTCTTGCGGGCCCCCTGGGAGTCCGTGGCTTGGGGGGTGCACATGGGGGGTACCTATGGTGCCCCCCCACATTTCAGAGTGCAACATGGCAGTCACTGCGCGGTGCCTGTCATGTTACGCGTTGACTGGTGAAACGTGCACTTTTACCATTGCGGTGGGCGGAGATTCCTGCTCCGCCCGCCGCAATGGTAGACATACAGGATGCGCCCGCCTGTGTGGCGGGCGCATCCTAATACAATTGTCGGGACCCCCGCACTGTTAGCGGGTGGTCCACTTGTCCATTAGGGTGGCGGGCGGCCAAAGCCCGCCCGCCATCCTAATGGACCCCTATGATTAGGGAATTTGTTTGGAACAAAAAGGCGGCTAAGGTCAAATTGCCTATACTACAATTAGAGACTAATCAGGGGGGCTTGGCCCTATCAAACATCCGCACATAATACGAAGCTACGTTATTAGATCTTACGGCACGCTTGGTGGAACCGAACGATCAGATGGACGCATTCTTTTTTAAGAAGATGATGGCTGAGTCCGGTACACAAATCCCCACATTTTTAAAAACATCTAAACTACCGAAGAATTTGCGCTATAAGACAGTGCGTGACTATTCTAATCAACTTCAATTGCTGTTTAAACAAGTTAATGTCTCCAGATTTTCCTTTCTGAAACTGGATGAATGTAGGGGGTTTGGCCTGTATATTCATTTAAGTCATGTTAAGGTATGGAAAGATATTGGCCTTGAGTATTTGGGACAGTTTCTCATTGGTAATAAAATGATTCCCTGGGAAGGTGTAATAGGCAGGGTAGGGAGCCAAGGAAGCCAGGGTTTTTAGAATATATACAGATTACAAATGTTATTAAAAAGTATATATTCCCGGTAAGCGGGGCTCCAACTCCCCTAGCTAATGCACTATTCAAAGTAAATTTGAAGGGAGTTGGGAATTGGTACTCCTTACTAATGAAGCACAAGGCACTTCTCTTAGTGGTTGAATTTCTGGGAAAAATAACCCGGGATATGAATTGTGTTTTCTCACATCAGGAATGGCAGGTTATAGCCCAATTAGGAAGCAAGGCCCTAAGAGCGGCTAATTTTAATAGGATGGCCTTCTTGTCGCGATGGCTGGCTAATTAAACTCTGAAAAAACTAAATAAATGTCATCCGGAAGTAGACAATAAATGCTTTCGATGCCTTTCCCAAGATGAAGGAGATTAGCTCAATACGTTGTTTACATGCCCGAAGCTTGAGACCTTTTGGGAAAATATTTTTTTAGCAATGAGCCAGTCAAATAAAAAAAAGATCAACCCCGAGACAGAAGTGGCTCTCTTTCGACTCTACAAAGCTAGGTCAGAATTGACCAGAACTGAAGAGATGTATATATTCATTTGCTCTACAGTGGCATGCTCCTTAATCCTCCAAAGTTGGAGGTCGGAGGAGGCTCCATCTTATCTTAAATGGGAAAATAAAATGACAATAATAAGGAGATTTGAGGAAGCATATGCTAAACGGGTTGGTGCAACAAAAAGGTTTGCAGTGGTTTGGAAGTTCTTTGACAACTTGAATGTATTACAAGATCTCTAGCACTTTAGCACGTTAGCACTTTAGAAAATTAAGCACTTTAATGCACTGCACTTTTAAATTCAAGGGGAGGTTCTGTACTGTAGTAACAATGCCAAGATTTGTCAAATGGAAAAAGGTAAAGATGAACTAACTGATTTACTTGTATTCTTGAGGAATATCTGGTACTAGTCACTTTAGGGAGTTTCTAGATGTGAAGGGGGTAATTAATTGCAGTCTTGATGTTTATGAACTCAGGGTGTGGAGCACTTTTTGCTTTATTTTTAAGATGTGTATATTCTGGTCTGGGGGTTCCACATTTTAACTGTTCATATGATATAGGTGAGATGTATATATTATATACAATATATGTGCGTTATATGTGGAAATATGAGTATTATTCCTCTCTGATGAACAATGTTATGCTATTTATTTTTGGTTCTCTGGTCTGCTCAATAAAAAACTTAAAAAAAAAAAATGTTAATATTCCAATTAGAATTTTGTTTCAGAGCAGGAAATAATAGTTTACTCACAATTCTTATTTAGAATCAACAGCCCATACCAGTGTGGCACTCCCTGATGTAGACAACCAATAAAAGCACAGCTTCACACCAACCAACAAATCTCAGCATGGAACACAATGGCATCAATCTCACTCTTTGTAGCAGTTCACCCTCCTTTACAATTTTTACAAATGCACTCTCCTCAGCAATATGCATGCAAACAAATACAAAGAAATTTCAGCAAAATAACTAAGTGGCATATTACCAAGCAATAGCGATAATTATCGCTATTGCTTGGTTAGAGACAAAAATTTACCGCTGAGCTGCGGCGATTTTTACCGCAAATAAACCTTGGTACTACCAAGGTTTATCACAAATGCGATAAAAATCGCCGCAATGCATGAATATCACTGAAAAGTCAGCGATATTCATGCATTACCGAGCTAATGGTCTTAGCCATGTTATCCACCTCCCATTGGATAACATGGCTAAGAACTGCTCAGCGCATGTGTTAGCTTTTGGAAATATTAGCGCTTAGCGCGAATATCTCCAAAAGTTGGTAATAGGAGATAGCGATGTTAGCGACTGTTTTCAGTCGCTAACAACTTGGCACGCCCACTTTGCATCTCATTAGTGATAAATATCACTGACATGCAAAGTGGGGCCCAAGATGGTTGCTATCTCCTACTAGCTGTCGCTAACTGGTGTTAGCGACAGCTAGGTAATAGGGAGATAATTTTATCTCCGCTTTCTTGGCTTTTAAAGCCAAAAAAGCGGAGATAAACCCCCTTGATAACATGCCCCTAAGGGCCTTATTACAAGTTTGGCTGTCTTCCTGTAGAACCACCGATGAAGCCGTCCCAGGAAGACCCCCAAGCCCATGGTGAACCCACCTGCCGAATAACAAGTTGAATCCAGGACGGGTAGGTGGTGTGAAGGCAGTGTCATGGCAGCAGGTATGTTAGGTTCAAAGGAGAGCCTAAACAGCATACTGCCACAGTGACAGCACGTACAGCACATTCGTGCAAGTGTGGTATGCACCATGTGGTGCATGCCACATAGTACACGCACAACTGTGCACTTTTGGGAGGCACATCGTGTGCCCTATGCACACCCCCCCAAGGGCAGTTTTGCCCAAGGGCCCAGTTTGGGCCACCTTCCTTGCCTTTCCGCCACCCTTTTAATGGTAGGATCCCTGCCATGAAAGGGACGGTGGAAAAACAGTCTAAAATAATTGCCTGAACATGCCGTCATCTGCACCCCCACCATTTCAAGTCCCTCTCAACAACAGTATTCAAACAAAAAAGACATGATTCAGAATAACACTTTCCAACCTACTCAGCCACACACTCAAGTGAAACCTCGACCTGAGGGAAATCACCCTAATTAGTATAGTTTCCCCCTGAGCAAAAGGGTTCACCTCACTAACCACACCTCATTTTCACACACATAATAAAAATTCCTATCTCAATCAAGTTGTGGATGACGTCTCACGACAAACACCACAAAACCTTAGCAGACAATTACAATACAGTGTCTTGTACACATTTTACTATCACCTCGGGATCCTAGGCCACATCGGACCAAAGAACAACTTCAGCTTCTCCACATTAAGCACCACATTCACACAGCATTCAAAACATCTCTGCCAAACATCACACAATCTCCCTGAACATGACAAGATAAACACAAACCATTAGAACTTGCAACCCTATTAATATTCACGGATCACTGAAATAATATCGAGGGACAAAATATCGACTTGCAAAAATATCGTGGACAAAATATCGACAGTCAAAATATCGAGTTTGTATCTACAAACAGTTAAGTACAAAAATATCGAGTACAAAATATCGTTTACAATAATATAGTTGTAAAAAATATCGACTTTATTAAAAACAGTGTTAAATTAAATTAATATTAAATCTTAATTACTAAAATATACTTAAAAATACTTAAATTAACTTATAATAAATAAATAATAAATAAAATTAATAAAAATAATTTTTTACAATCATATTTGTTAAAACATATATATATAGTAACATACTATAATTAAATAAGATACTATTATATTACCGTACAATACCAGAAGTTTAAAAAATACTATTCCCACTCCTAAGAGTGCAAGCGTAGGGAAAGCGTTGGATAGCGTAGGGGTTAAAATTACTATTCCAACTCCAGTGGGTGCAACAGTAGGGAAAGCGTTGGATAGCGTAGGGGTTAAAATTACTATTCCAACTCCAGTGGGTGCAACAGTAGGGAAAGCGTTGGATAGCGTAGGGGTTAAAATTACTATTCCAACTCCAGTGGGTGCAACAGTAGGGAAAGCGTTGGATAGCGTAGGGGTTAAAATTACTATTCCAACTCCAGTGGGTGCAACAGTAGGGAAAGCGTTGGATAGCGTAGGGGTTAAAAGTACTATTCCAACTCCAGTGGGTGCAACAGTAGGGAAAGCGTTGGATAGCGTAGGGGTTAAAATTACTATTCCAACTCCAGTGGGTGCAACAGTAGGGAAAGCGTTGGATAGCGTAGGGGTTAAAATTACTATTCCCACTCCAGTGGGTGCAACAGTAGGGAAAGCGTTGGATAGCGTAGGGTTTAAAATTAGTATTCCAACTCCAGTGGGTGCAACAGTAGGGAAAGCATTGGATAGCGTAGGGGTTAAAATTACTATTCCAACTCCAGTGGGTGCAACAGTAGGGAAAGCGTTGGATAGCGTAGGGGTTAAAATTACTATTCCCACTCCAGTGGGTGCAACAGTAGGGAAAGCGTTGGATAGCGTAGGGGTTAAAATTACTATTCCAACTCCAGTGGGTGCAACAGTAGGGAAAGCGTTGGATAGCGTAGGGGTTAAAATTACTATTCCCACTCCAGTGAGTGCAACAGTAGGGAAAGTGTTGGATAGCGTAGGGGTTAAAATTACTATTCCCACTCCAGTGGGTGCAACAGTAGGGAAAGCGTTGGAAAGCGTAGTTGTAATAATTAAATTTGTAAAAATCACATATTAACAAATTAATCAATTAATATAAAATTATTAACAATTACTATTTAATTAATTAACACATATAAATTAATTATCAATTATTTACTAATTACTATCAATAAATATATTAACATATTTAATTATTATTAATTAAATTACTTCCCACCCTATTCCCCTATAATCCCACAACCCGCTACTGCATTAAATTAGTAAAATTTACATATTTACCAATTAATCAATTATTATTAATTAATTTACAATTACTATTAAATTATTTAACACATATAAATTAATTTACAATTAATTTTAAATTAATATCAATTAATTAATTTACATACTTAATTAATTATAATTAAATTACTTCCCACCCTATTCCCCTATAAACCCACAACCCGCTACAGAATTACATTACGCAATTATTATAAAAACAAAATTCTTTTAATAAAATTATTTATAACATTAATACACACTTTTCACACATATTATTACATAAAAATACACTATAAAATATTATATATTATTAAAAATTCGATATTTTTGCTATCTATATTTTATACAGTCGATATTACTTCACTTACCTTAAAAACGATATTTTTGTAGTCGATATTATGTCCAGTCGATATTTTGTCCAGTCTATATTTAAAAGTCGATATTATGTCCAGTCGATATTTTGGAGTCGATATTTTGTCTGTGCACCAATATTCACACCTCCGTTTTTAGAATTATTTCTCAAACTGCTCGAACTCCACTGATACGCCAAACTGAAACATGGGCTCTAGGACTGGGATTGGGTCTGAACTACTTTACCAATTTATCCTTACTCTCTCTATTCCAGGACCTAACCATCCTTGCTTGGATAATATCTGCCAGAGCACTGAGCTACGTGTCCACATTTCGTAGGCAACAGAGCTTTTTAGAAGCCTAAGGAATAAAAAGGAGTTACCATCATTCACAAGATCAATTTCCAGTGTACCCAAATGTCGATAAATGGGATTAAATGTAGGTTTATTATAAATTTAAAGCCAAGCTGATATGCACTAGACTAAAAAATATGTTATAAAAGACAGAATCACTACTGGCAAAAGAAATCCTCCAACCAAGTTAAGCCTTAATAACATGAAGCGTGTGAGAAATTCTGTAATGGTAATGCAGAAAATGAGAAATAGGATATGGTGATCAGAATATGATTTGCGTTCCTATTGCCTAGGCATGAGTAAATTTAAACTAAACCTACACTACGGGGTCTATTATGATGTAGGGCAGATTGCCACCACCCGCATGGCGGTGGCGATCCGCCCTACATCATCCCCTGCCCGCCTCCCATTTCCCCCTGCCATATCATGATGGCAGGGGGGACTGAGGTAGACAGGAAGACCGTCTGCCGCTTTTCCGCCTGGCCAACGGGGATACGGGGCAGAAAAGGGTTGCATATGGTGGCGGTGTCTTCTAGATGCCGCCAGCCATATTAGGAGGCCAGCGGTAAAGGTATGCAGATTTCTGAGTTGGGGGCCCGTTGCGTACCCCCAGGATATTGAGGGAGTGGCAGGGGCAAATGGGGGTTCCTACGGTACCCCCAAGCATTTGCATGCACAACGTGGCAGGCACCGCACAGTGCCTGCCAGGTTGTGCATGCAAATGCCCACAGTGCAGCCACAGCATTGTGGTGGACGGTGCAGTGTGCCCCGCCCGCCACAACGTTGTGGAAGAGGGATGCCACCGCCACCGTGGCAATGGCATCCTAATTACCGGTGCGGGACCGCCGCACCACCGGCGGCCGGTCGCAGCACTGATAGGGCGCCATCATAATAGGCCCCAAAGTAACACTAATTGGAGAAATCTGAATTAGATCCAGTTAAGCAGGAAGGTGTCAGCATTGCAGAGACTTCTGTGGAAGTTCTTCAAAATCAGAAGTATTGTACAGCATACAGCCAAACAACAGAGAAAGATCCAAAAGGTCTGTACCTCTCTAAGTCTAAAGGAAATCTGGCTGAAGCTAAGATGTGATCATAAATTAAGCCCACAAAGAACATTGGAGAATTTCCTCTCATGTGTCTCATGGCTCGTCCACCTTCTCACTGTAAAACTTTGGCAACAACACTTGAAAATCCCTTCTTCTGATCCGCACATTAGAATGCCTTTGGATTCCTTCCATCTACAGATACAGCACGGACAGTGGTCCATCCTTTGTTCATTAGCATCTCTTGCCTGCGACAAAAGCACTAATCCGAGCCTCATGATCTCTCATATACAATGTGCATTTCTCTAACTATACAATCATATGAATGAACCTGCAAAGGTGAGAAAAACATTGCAATCCAAGCAAACTTTTACGTTGAAGGTTCAACATTAAGGGGTCGATTTCGATCCTGTTGGGAATGAATCGGCTGCCGGAATCTGTCTTTGGGGGTCCGTAACAGGATTCCCCCAGGGCCCTCTGAATCGGGTCCATGGGGGTACCCAAGGGATCCCCCTTTGCAACCATGCACAGTGTGGCAGGCACCATGGTGTGCCCAGCACAGGGTGCAAGGTTTTCCCCGGGCACCCCTTTCTTCAATGTGTGCCTGTGTTCTAGTTTGGAACAGAGCCTCCCACTGATCTCCATGGGAGTCAGACCGAATCGTGTCCGGAAGCATCCGGATACATTCAAATTGCTCGATCAGACTCGCCTGATCTGAGTCGTCCAGAAAGCATTTCGGGACCAACTCGGTAGGAATGCTTTCCGGACGAGATCATAATTGGCGCCAAAGATTGAGGCCTTTCGTCAAGTGAATATGCACTACATTAAGGTAATGAGATTAAATCACACAAATACATAAGACCATGTTGATGTAAATATGACACAGTAAAAACATAAAAGGGTGGAACCAAAATGATGCTGTTTTAGTGACAATGGACATCTTGATAAAGGCAAGAACCACGAAAGTTCATGCGAAAAATAAATTGATATATTTGTCCATCCCTAGCACATTCAAATAATGATAGAATTCTGAATCAATATACAGTCAGTAGAAACTGAATGTGGATCACAAATCAAACGGAGTAAGAGGAGAAGTGGGAAAAAGTAAAAATTCTGGGCAACTCAGATGCAATCCTGATTTACGAAGATGCAAATACAGTGATTATTTTCAGAGAACAATACTAACCAATATGTCAATGGAAAGCTGCATATACAATATATCTGAAAACAATGGTTTTCACAGAGCTCATTTGAACAGTAATTATTCAATAGTGCAGTTAAATCACTGCGTGCATTAAATGGTTTCATAAATACTGTAGCCATACAGTCACTAACCTATAGACCCAAACAACGCATAAAATGTTATAATCCTCATTACAACAATAATATATGTGACCTACATCTCCAAAAGAAAGTGCCCTGAGTCCATCAGTGACGAGTATGAAACCACAGATTTAGATGCAGTGCAAGAGAAAGAAAAAGAGTATCCACAGCGACTTTTGTAAAAAGCAAATGGCTTGTAATCTTATTTTGAATGTTCCATCTTGAATAAACCTGCAGTATTTGGACAAAATGTCAAATTAAACATGTTGTGTAACATAAATATTTGTCACATGAATATAGTTGTCTTTAATATCATTGTCAAAAACATTGTTTTAGGTGTTGTATTTAATATCGATGTAGTTTAAATCTTTGGTAATAATATTGTCTTTTAGTGTGAATAGTGGGTAATTTATTGAATTTTAATTTTTTTATTTTTTTATTTATTGTAATAGTTTATTTTTTAGTAAATTTGTTTTTTTAAGAATTTATTTTTGCAATTTAATTTGTTTACTTTTTAAAAATGTATTATTATTATATTTTTGAGTAGCGGGAAGTTGGGTTTATAGGAGAGAAGGGTGCGAAGTATTTTTTAAATAATGTATTAGTATATCATTTATTATTAGAATATTGGTATTAAAGGGATAAGGGTGGGTAGTATTTTATAAAATTAAGTATTACTGCACATTTTGAAGTGTTTCTTTAAAAAAGTATTTTTATTAAATACATTTTTAAGAGCCGGATGTTGGGTTTATTGGCGATAGGGGGGGGGGGTATTTAAAAAAAATATTTATTAGTCTATATTTTTGGATGTGGATTTATTAAATTTAAAAATTAAAAATAAAACATTTTTGGTGTGGGGTGTTGGATTTCTAGAGGATAAGCGTGTGGGCATGATTAAATATTTTTAAAGAATTCGATTTTCTTTTTGAAGTTGATTTTTAATTCTAGAAATTTTTAAAAAATACATTTAGTTGTATTTTTATTTTTAAAAACTTAAAAAAGATTACAATATTTGTAATTTACAAAGTAAAACATTGCATTATGTAATAAATATTATGTGATATTTTATGAAATAATAATATCTGTTTTTGGCAATTTATATATTTTTTATAATTGTTTTTTCTACTTTTTCAAAAATGTAAAATGAAATAGTTTTTTTGTGTTATAAAAATGGACAAAAATATTTGAAATATTTATATCATAAAAAATAGAAAGAAGTAGATTTAGCTAAAAAAACTTTTACAAATATTTAGATATAGGGGCCGATTATGTCGTCGGTTGGAGAGCCTATTTTCGTTAGTCGGAAGCTTTCCAACCGACAAGGTCGCTTTGTGGTCCAACCACCCGATTACGATGTCAGAGATTAGAACTTAAACTGGCCGGTCATTCCGAAGCAGTACCGACCTGATCTCAGAGTCTTTCAGCCGATCGGAACTGTACTGCACTGTAATACCCTATAGACGGCGTTTCTGCCATCGGTATTACGATGTTGTTTTACCACAGCATTTGCTTCCGGCCTTTCCGACATGAAAAGGCTGTCAGAAAGCAACTTTGGGGGCCCCTAGGAGGGCATACTTACCTCCGCGATCTACAGTGGGTGGTCAAGGGGTACATAGGGCACCCCCTGTAAAACCCTGCACCTTGTGGCGGGCACATCGTGTTCCTGCCACAGGGTGCAGGGTTTTACGCACACACCCATTTCTTTATAGGAGCCTGTATTACGGGTGGTTTACAGCCATAACACCAGCTTTCATAGACAAAAGTGAGTATGCAACCATACAGTGTTCAGTCCCATCGTAATCCGGCGGTCAGAAATGCCAACCCGAGGTCAGTTAGTCCCGAGTTTGAAACAGTGCGTGTCAGAGGCAACTCCGACAAACATCGTAATAAGCCCTATATTGTTTTCATATATGAAAAAAAAAAACAGTAATACATTACTGTGTTTTTTTAATGATTACTTTTTACAAAAATTATTAAGCAGTATGTTATGTATTTAAAAATTTTATAAACTATGATATCTTTATTTCTTATTAAAATAATTTTTATATTAATAATGTTTTTAAATATTGTAGTGTATTAAATATATTCATATATGAATATTTTAGCCAATTTGGTATGAAACATATTTTGTAAATTGTATTTATAATAAAAAGTTTTAATTTTGATGTTTGATTTTATCTAGAAAACATGATTTTACATAGTTGTTTGTTAGCTTTGTTGATATTTTGGTGGTAATAGTGATTGTAAACTTTTTAGTGTGCTATATTTTGAGGGGACTTGCTTTATATTTGAGTGGAAATAGTAAATGTAACCATTTTAGCGTCCAAAACCTTTCAAGAGATAAGTTGTACTGCAGTGGGAATGGTGAATGTTGCCTCAATGGTGTCTAGCACCTTCCCTGAGTTAAGTTATATTGGGGTGGGAATAGGAAATTGTGCCCCTTTAGTGTTTAACACCTTTCCTGACTTGTTTTATATTGGGATAGGAATAGTAATGTTAACCCTCTTAGTTTCCATAACCTTCCATGAGATAAATAATTTTGTAATTGGAATGGTGAATGTTGCCATTTTAGTGTCCAATACTTTCCCTGAGTTAAGTTTGATTGGAGTGGGAATAGTAAATGTAACTCTTTTAGGGACATGCTTAGAAGCCCCTTTCGCCACAGGAACCTCACTAAACCCTTTGCCTTATTTACAAGGCAGCGTTAAGGTACTTAGCAAGGCTTAACCCCGCCATGTAAATAGGCCCCCCTTTCACGCCACACATAGGGCCTGATTCTGATGAGGTTAGGAAAGCATTTCCACCTAGTGCCCGATTACGATGTGGTTAGGAAGGACTCCTAACAGTATTTGCTCCTTATGAATCGGATTGGGAACGTGTCTTCCGGACCAAGGGCCCAATTACGATGCAGTTAGGAGTATAGGTTCCCATTGAAGTCAATGGAAGTCCAACCAAATCATATCTGGAAGCATCCGGATGCATCGTACTTGGTCGGTCAGACTCTCCCGATCCGAGTGGGTTGGAACCCATTTCCAAACCGATTTGCTCGCGATGCTTTCCATGCTGCATCAGAATCAGGCCCATAGAGTGAAAGGGGTGCACAATGGCTGTAGTGGTGGGCGTTCCGGCGCAACACCCATGCATTTTGATTCTGCCGCCTATTTACGAGAGTGGCGTAAAGAAGAGGCAGTGCCAAAATTAGGACCTGGGAAAAGCTGGTCTTAACATGGCGAAGCGAAGAGACACATTTTATTTTGCATCATTTTTGAAGTTTCTATGTGTGTTGCACTTTGCAGCACACATAGAAACAGCATATTGTCATAAATTATTGTTTATGTGCAGGAAGGTGCCCCTTCATGCACATAAATATTCATTTAAAAAATTACGATTTGCAACTACTATGGGGCCGATTACAATCTTGTTAGGAAACTCTCATGACCAAATTGGTTTCTGAATCGTTTCAGAACGAATTAGGTTCTGCAAGTCCAACCGGCCAATTACGATGCTTCTTAACATCGTTTGGTCGGATTCCCATTGACTTCAATGGGAGCCTGTGTTCCGAACAAGAACACAGGATCCCATCGAAAAAAGGGGTTGTTGGGGAACATTATGCACCCTGTGATAGGCACCCCATGGTGCCTGGCACACTGTGCATGATTTAACAGGGGAGTCGCATGGGTACCCCCATGGGCCCCAACCTGAGACCTCAGGGTGAAGGGGGGCCTGCTACGGGCAATCCGAATAGTAACAGCTGTCTGAATCAGTCATCGTAAACTATTGTTCGGAAACCGTGTCCATAGAGCTGTACGATTCAGCTCCAAATGACTCGGTCTCTCTGAATGCCATTCAGAACCAATTTGGACAACCTGTATGGTTTCCTTGCATCGTAATCGTTCGTCCATAATGGTATCCGATTCAGTCAAAAACATTGCCGAAACCGAATCCCATTCAGAGTCTTCCTGAATGGCAGTGTAATTCACTTCTATGTGTGCTGCTCACATAGAAGTTACAAACCGCCATTCTGGATTGTTGATGTGCAGGAAGGGACACCCTCCTAAACATAAATCCACCGCCTGCATGTAAATTCACCCCCACCACATTACTGTGGCCGGGGGGACCCCGGCTGACGAAAAGACAGTCCGCCGGTTTTCCGCCCGGTCGAAGAGTCGACCGGGTGGAAAAGCTGTTAACATGGTGGCGGGTTCTGGTAGACACCACCATCCTTATTATAATACATGCGGGGACATGCCTTTCGTTGCCACCACGGAAAGGCATGCAGTTCCCAACATTGGGGGCCCGTGTGGCGGGCTCATTCTAATGTCACCCAAGGGACTACGCACCAATGGCGGGCGGTCCCTTCCTACAAAAGGATGCCCTTAATGTTGAAGGGTCTTTTGGCTTGTTTTAAACTAATTAGACTTAAACACATGATTTGTAAGTGACATGCCTAAAGCTGTAAAGGTAGTGTTTAATTGATGGTATGTCGAGTGAGATGACCACCATATTTCACTGGATTCCCATGTTAATAATAATAATAATAATAATAATAAAGGATTTTGTAGAGCGCTCAGTAAGCCATCACGGCGTGTCCCCGCGCTAGTGGAGAAGAAGCAAACAGACCTCAGAGGAGACCCCCTCCCCAGAGCCTCACAGTATGTACAAGTAGGTTTTCAGCAGAGAACAAAATGATCCCTCTCTGCTCTCTAGTCTAAGAGCTAGCGGGAGTTTGTTCCAATTTTGGGCGGCCAGTAATGTGAAGGAACGCCCTCCCATTCTGGATCTCTTTATCCGCGGAACCATCAGCAGCCCCGTACCACCCGAGCGAAGGGCCCTGGACGGCTCATATCTGCAGACTAGGTCCCGAAGATAGGCAGGGGCCCTTAGCCAGACAATTCGGTGGCACATAACCAAGCATTTGAACAAAACACGCTTCTTTATGGGGAGCCAGTGGAGGGCGTCCAGCGCCTTCTGTGAGTTGGCTCTCCTCGGCCTCCTCAGCACCAGGCGAGCAGCCTCATTCTGGATGACCTGCAGACGGCCCATGCTCCTCTCGGTGGTACCAAGGAACAAAACGTTCCCATAGTCCAACCGAGAGGTGACCAAAGCCTGCGTCATCGTCCTTCTGGCAGTCAAGGGGAGAAGATCCAGTGTCTTATTCAGAACCTTCAGAACCCCGAAGCATTTCCCCACAAGGCGTCTAATGTGACCCTCATAGGACAGCGTGGGGTTTACCCACACTCCTAGGTTTTTTGCTTCCTCACACGGTACAGGGGTAGCGCCCAGGCAAGATGGCCACCAATCGGCTGACCAGCTACTGCTCTTTCCGCCCACCACTAAAACCTCAGTTTTAGACCCATTAAGTTTTAAACAATGGGCATCCATCCAGTCAGCCAAGGCCTGCATGCAGGCCTTAAAATTGGAGGATGCTCCTGTGGGGTTCTGGGACAGCGAGATAAGCAGTTGGGTGTCGTCGGCGTAGGACACCAACTCCACCCCAAACGCTTGGACAACCTTGGCCAGGGAGGCCATATAAAGATTGAAGAGTGTAGTGCTCAAAGCTGAGCCCTGTGGCACTCCCTGGTTCAGCGGCACCTCGGAGGAGCGGCAGGACCCCTGTTGAACTTGAAAGCAGCGCCCCGTCAGGAACGACTGCAGCCAGTTCAGGGCGGCCCCTGTGACCCCAGCCTCGTTTAGACACTGTAGCAAGATGGAGTGAGCTACAGTGTCAAACGCTGCGCTGAGGTCGAGCATTATTAAGGCCATGGTGTGCCCGGCATCCGCTCCAGCTCTGAGGGTCTCCGTGGCCCGCAAAAGAGCTGTCTCCGTCGAGAAGCCCGCCCGAAAGCCCGATTGGGAGGGGTGAAGAATATTATCTCTCTCAAGATGTTCAACTAATTGAGAATTCACCATTTTTTCTGCGACTTTGGCCAAATATGGAAGCAACGATATGGGCCTTAAGTTCTCCAACACTTCTAGGCTAACGTTGGGCTTTTTCCTAATAGGCAGCACAACCGCCCTCTTCCAGTCCCCCGGGAGCTGTTGAGTGGAGAAAGACGTCTGCAGTACATGCCTGATGTAAGGTTCAAGCACTGACAGACCGCCAATCACCACTCTGGGAGGAGCAGGATCAAGGGGAGAGCCTGATCTGACGCTGCGGCAGATCCTGGTTAAGCTCTCAGTATGAGGAACTGTGAACAGTTGTTCCAACACTCTCAAAGTAAGCAGAAGAAGCCTGACTTATTTTGTTAGACTAGTTAATAGTTTTGTTTTATTCCAAATGCTTTTCACACTAATGCAAGTTATCAGGAAAGTACAGTTGTCCTGTCTATTAAACACACTAAGTATTATTAAGTATTGAATCATAGGTACTTCCGGTACACATTTCTTTCAGCACACACACATTTCCAGACATTCCTGCTCTCTCCTTGAGCACAGGGAAGTAAAACACCACATATGGCATAATGCCAACATTTGGAAGCAAGAAACAGGGATGTTTAAAAAAAACAGAGACATTTATTTTACTTGCATTGATTTGGAGGCTATTTTCGGGAGGAGACAGCAAAAATGAAGCTGTATGTGGTTTAAAAAATTACGAGTCACCCTGCTGAGACAGGTGTGTTGGCACGTATGACATGGGTAGAAATGGAAGTGCATGTAAATATTCTTCAAGCGCAGAAACCTTTTGTCAAAGGGGCCTACATGCATAGGGGATAAACAAAGTTTGAGAGGGTACTCTAAAAAGTCATGGGCAAAGAAGTGTAACAATGAACATTTTATTAGAGGCGCCACCTTAGTAATACGAAACACCCTGCGTACATGATTACACTACCTTCATCAGCTTTATCCCAATCATTTTCAGGAAGAAAAATGAAAGTACTCCTGAGGCCGGGCTTACATCCCCCCACCTCCAAAAAAAGTAACAGTGGGGAGCCACAGGCAATGGTCAATGGGTCAAGGGAAAAAATTTGGGTACCACTGCACTATGGTGTAAAGGTGCCTGCGTTGGCGCTAGGCAGCTAATAATAATAAAAGTAATTTATTACATACTTTGTTAAAAACCCTTTCAAACACTGCAGAAATATGTTTAACACCGTTTACATTTTGATTAAAAAAAACCGATTCCTGTGGTAAAAGCGTCCGACAACCCAATTTATAAAACTCTCTTATGGGTGCACTCGCCATAGTTCCTATAGTCCTTGTTTAAAATAGTGTATGGAACCAACAGCTATTACGGTAAGCAGGGGGTCTGAGTCACAGGTTTGCGTAGCGTTAAACAGTTCCTCTCTGCCACTTTTTTTACAGCACAATCCATGAACCTAACCAGTGCAAATTTTAGGATGGTGATCAAAACAGGCCAACACTGTACCTCTACATGATCTGACCTCCTTGTCAATCCATCCCCTTCGTAGAAGAGCCCTTCTTTCCTTCATGAGGTTAGGACACAAACACAGTATGTGCAGTACATCATCTCTATGTTGGCCTGATTCCAGGGTACAGTTTCTTTTCCATTTGGGCAGATGACAAATCAATGGAACCCATTCTCAGTTTTAAACAGCAGAGTTTGGTGCGTGCACTGAAGGTGAGGGTTAAATAACTCTGAGGTTTAAGCTGTGATAGGTGCTGAGAGACATCCAACCATGACTTTTAGCTGAAAGGCTAGCCCTGTCTTCTGCTGAGGAAAGCCTTTTCGCACTGGGTTTTGCTAGCCTCTTGAATTCATTTTGGCTTATGTGTAGGTCCCAGAGCTCAATCGGGCCAAGGATGTCGAGACCACTAGACAAATAGCAGTATGCCCCTGGCCATCGTTTTGTTTTCAGCTGTGCCTATAGGTTGTGAGCCAGGCTGCCCTCCTTTGACGCCCTCAGCTTGTGACAGCTCATTAAAAAAGTCACCCTTTGGCCCATTGACTGTTGGCAGATGCCGAATTCCTGCCTAATTTGTGCAGGAGAGGTGTGGGATGGTAGCTGGAAGGTCGTTCTGAAACTTTTGCAACTATTTTGTCTAGTTGGCCGCAGTCTAGACCTTTTAGCACCTCACTTCCATACGTTAGAGTTAGAATGACTTTTGCCTGGGCTGCATGAATAGTTGGAGCAAAGGTCGGGCCAAATAACTTCCTCTGTATGGAACTGAGTGCAAATGCTAACACAGTTCCTTTCTTTTTTTGTTCATCAAATTGGCTCTTGTATCTGCCAATTTTGTTGACAGTTGGCTTCTTTGATTCTTTCTGAGTCTAAAACCCATGCCAGGTTCTTGGGCCTTCCTGAGCGAACCACCAGGATTTTAGTTTTCTTGTTATTGATCTGAAGCCCATTCCTGTTTGAGTATGCAGCAGTTGCATCCAGAAGCCGTTGTAGGCCTATCTTTGTGTGGCTTAAAAGAACCACATCATCAGCATACAATAAATTAGACAGGTGGAGACTACCTAGTTTGGTTGCGTGTGAGTTGGCTAAATTAAGGGCCTCAGGGTGGTCTAATAAAAAAAAGTTAAAAAGTGTGGGGGCCAGAACGCACCCTTGGTTGAGGCCTTGCATTGTCGGAATTGAAAAGGCTGCACTGCTCTCAATAAGCTGTTGGGAATGTTCAATAAAGAAAGCTTCTGCCACAGCTTTGACCTGTTCACCTTGTCAAAAGCTGATTTGTAATCGATAAACCCCAAATAGATCGGAATGGTACTGATCTCTGCTTGGTCAATTAAAAAGGAAAGTGCCATAAGATTGACCGTGGTGCCAGTATTACTTGTAAATCCGGTTTGGTTTGGTGGAATTATTGAGCATGCCTCGGCCCATGCCAGGAGTGAGTTTAGCAGTGTCCCTGCGAAGTACTTTGCTTTGTTGTCAATTAAGGCAACCCGCTGATAGTTGCTTGGGGATTTTTTATCTCATCCTTTAAATATTGGGAAGAGGATCGATCCATTCCATGAAGGGGGAATGGTGTTAATTTTGAGAATGGTGGAATAGAATGGAACTAGCTTAGAAGTCAAGAAAGCAGCAAGATCCTTAAGCAGGTCTAGAGGGATGCCTCCTGGTCCTGGGGCCCCATCTTTTCGTCCTTTCCAATTTGCTTTGAACTTGGACGTCCAGGGGAATTCTACCCTCTATACCAGTAACCTGATTGTATCTTTCAATTTGCCTTTCTATTGATGGTGCTTTATAGAAGTGCTCTGGCGGTCGATTTCCCTTAGTCCAAGTTTGAGAATCTGGAACTGTGCTGCCCTCTGTGCCAGAAACTTGTTTATCGATGTGATCTTGTGGCTATACAGGTTAGGGTACCAATCAGATTCTAAAATATTTGAGGAGGCAACCTTGGGGACTCTACCCCCTGAACTGTTTATTGTGCACCAAAACCGTGCCGAATTGTTTGACCTTATGTCCTGGTAAAATCTGGCCCAGAAGGAATTTCAATAAGCCCTTTGTTGTTCCCGTTTAACAGCCTTCAATTGGACCCGGGCAACTCTTAATTTGCTTATTATTAGTGGGTCCATTGGATTCCTCTGCATCGTATCATAGGGTCCCAGGGGGGCGGCTGTTGCGACCCGGTTGCTTTTATGTGTTTTATTGGTTTTGCATGCCTGGCTATCAAGTTTCTTGGGAAACGTATCCAATTTGAGAATGGGTCTTCCATTGTCCTGCTGGTATTCTCGATCATGTTCTTTGCTTCTGTCGCTAGGAGCTGAAGGTTATTGTCTGAACACTTAATGTTTTTTAAGTTGATAGTGGTGCTTTCAAATGCTTGTGACACTGCCTGATCGTGTTGCATCAGCCTAATGCTGAGGGAAATTTCTTAAGGGCTGTGATCACTTTCTAGTCTATTACCAAACCCGAAGCCAGAGACATGATTCAAGAGGGAAAGGCTGACAAAGGAGTAGTCGATCAGAGATGCACCCATTTTAGATAGAAATTAGAGACCCGGTGGCTTATCAGGAAGAAAATGCCCGTTGACTGTTCTAAAGCCAAGATGTTCCAAATTGCCTTGGAGGGCGCGGCCCTTTGGGTCCTCCTTGCTCCATCCAGGATGATCCTGTGGTGGTATGGCCCAATCGCTTTCCTGCAGCTTAATTACCTCATTCTTTTGTAGGTCAGACATCAACAACATGGTAAAGTCTCCAGATATTATGATGTCTGCATTCGGGGACCCAGATCTCATGTTTAATACTTTTGCGATCACCTCGTAGTATAGGGATAGCCTGGACACTGAGTTAGGACGGATATACATGTTCAATAAAATTATGGTCCTAAACTGACCTTTGAAAGTTCTGAGTGAGATGCCCACTAACTGAAAAACCTAGGAGCAGCATGCTAGATCTCATGAAGTAATTGCACTGTTAGCTGATATATAGATAGCTAAGCCACCACTACGTCGTCCATGAGATTTCAATTTCGTTGCTGGGTGGTGATGAATTTTAAACCCTTCAAGATGCTACGGCTCTACCAGCCATGTCTGTTGTAATAGAATAATCAGGGAGGACTGTAAGTAGAAAACCATGGCCTTATCCCCCAGTTTGTTTGCTAGCCCATTAATGTTCCAGGAACATATACTTAGTGGGCTGCTTTCGTGAGCCTTTTGGCCATTGTTTTGTCATTGTAGCAGTCTGGTTGTGTTTAGTGACCCTGTCAACCATGAACATGTACTGGCCTTTTCCAGTCCTAAATTTTGTATGTGCCGACCAGCGCTTGCTTTTTTTGAGGTAGAGGTGGGGGTTTTGCCCAGGGCACTCCTCAGGACTGAGTAAACTGGTTTTGGTCCTTCGCATGGGCGCTCCGCAGTCTGGTTGATGTGAAGAACGTGTGGGTAGCCTGGTTCCTTACCAGGGGTTATGGAAATGTCCCACTATTTAAAGGTATCCATATGCCTCAAGATTTTGTTTGATGCCTCCTCAGAGTGCCAGGTGACCTTGGTGGAGTTGATTATTTGTCCCTGGCCCGGTGCAATAAATTCTATGGAGATGATGTCTTGTAAGGTAACTTCGTTTGACAGGCCTATAGCTTCTATTAGTATCATGATATTTCAATGACGTAGTATGTCACGGCTGCCTTTGGACTTGTAGTTTGGATAAAAAAGAGTGACATTTGTAGTTTCTTGAGATGGCTGAGTAGTCTGAAGGCCTTCATGTTTGGTTGCAGAGTGGATGTTCTCTTGGTCACAGTTAGTTAGGTTGCTTTGGCTCAGATCCCTATAGCGAGAACCCTGCCCAGGGGGTGCCTCAGGATGACCAACCCTAGTCTCTGTCCCCAGCATACCATGCATAGTGAAGGTTCCTACGCAGGTTCCGGGGGCTACATCCTTAGTTACTTTTTGGACTAATGAAGGGTCAGAGCTATTTGGTACTCTAGGGCTCTTTTGGACTGCACCGCGGCCGACTTGCCCCCCACTGTCATGAACCTGATTGGGTTAATGGATGTTACTCTAGTGCTCTGTTTGCCGGCTGCTGGCTGGAGCCTACTTAGATGTATTAGTGCTGCCCAACTGTTCTGTATGCCAAGTGCACTTTGGGCCCTCTACCCAAGGCAAAGAGGTGAAGTCCGAGAATTGCTGTTCACTGTTGTCAGATGGCCCTGTTTTCCCCTTTTTCCCCTTAGGCTCAAGGTCTTCCTTGGTGGTAACATTCTCCTCTTTAAGGTGTAGAGAACCAGTCTGTTGCTTTTTTGCAATTTCATATGAAGTAATTGGTTTCTCTTCTTCCTTAACTACCTCTTTGGTTTTTTTATGTCCTAATGTCCTGTTTGGGCTGCTCGTGTGTGAGTGTTGAACAATGGGTAAAGACTCGAGTTGTGCATAATTCGGCGGATCTTATTTCGGCCCTTTCGCTTTCTTTGCTTTTTTCCCTTACACTTGAAATCCTCTGTTTCCTCGTCTAATGAAGGTTTTGGAGTGGACACTACATTTCCAGCAACTGGGGACTCTTGTTGGATGGTCTTTTCGCTGCTTGTGGCCATTCTTTTGGACTTGGACCTCCAGGGGAATGCTGCCCTCTATACCAGTAACCTGATTGTATCTTTCAATTTGCCGTTCTATTGCTGGTGCTTTATAGAAGTGCTCTGGCGGTCGATTTCCCTTAGTCCAAGTATGAGAATCTGGAACTTTGCTGCCCTCTGTGCCAGAAACTTGTTTATCGATGTGATCTTGTGGCTATACAGGAAAAGGTACCAATCAGATTCTAAAATATTTGACGAGGCAACCTTGGGGACTCTACCCCTGAACTGTTTATTGTGCGCCAAAACCTTGTCGAATTGTTTGATCTTATGTCGTGGTAAAGTCTGGCCCAGAAGGAATTCCAATAAGCCCTTCGTTGTTCCCGTTTAACAGCCTTCAATTGGCCTCGGGCAACTCTTAATTTGCTTATTATTAGTGGCTCCATTGGATTCCTATGCATTTGGTAGATCGTATCATAAAGTCCCAGGGGGGGGCTGTTGCGACCCGGTTGCTTTTATGTGTTTTATTGGTTTTGCATGCCGGGATATCAAGTTTCTTGGGAAACGTATCCAATTTGAGATTGGGTCTTCCGTTGTCCTGCTGGTAATCTCGATCATGTGCTTTGCTTCTGTCGCTAGGAGCTGAAGGTTATTGTCTGAACACTTAATGCGTTTTAAGTTGATAGTGGGGCTTTCAAATGCTTGTGCCAGTGCCTGATCGTGTTGCATCAGCCTAATGCTGAGGGAAATTTATTTAGGGCTGTGATCACTTTCTAGTCTATTGCCAAACCCAAAGCCAGAGACATGATTCCAGATGGACAGGCTGACAAAGGAGTAGTCGATCAGAGATGCACCCGTTTTAGATAGAAATTAGAGACCCGGTGGCTTATCAGGAAGAAAATGCCCGTTGACTGTTCTAAGGCCAAGATGTTCCAAATTGCCTTGGAGGGCAAGGCCCTTTGGGTCCTCCTTGCTCCATCCAGGATCATCCTACGATGGTATGGCCCAATCGCTTTCCTGCAGTTTAATTACCTCATTCTTTTGTAGGTCAGACATCAACAACATGGTAAAGTCTCCAGATATTATGATGTCTGCATTCGGGGACCCAGATCTCATGTTTAATACTTTTGCGATCACCTCGTAGTATAGGGATAGCCTGGACACTGACTTAGGACGGATATACATGTTCAATAAAATTATGGTCCTAAACTGACCTTTGAAAGTTCTGAGTGAGATGCCCTCTAACTGAAAAACCTAGGAGCAGCATGCTAGATCCCATGAAGTAATTGCACTGTTAGCTGATATATAGATAGCTAAGCCACCACTACGTCGTCCGTGAGATTTCAATTTCGTTGCTGGGTGGTGATGAATTTTAAACCCTTCAAGATGCTACGGCTCTACCAGCCATGTCTGTTGTAATAGAATAATCAGGGAGGACTGTAAGTAGAAAACCATGGCCTTATCCCCCAGTTTGTTTGCTAGCCCATTAATATTCCAGGAACATATACTTAGTGGGCTGCTTTCGTGAGCCTTTTGGCCATTGTTTTGTCATTGTAGCAGTCTGGTTGTGTTTAGTGACCCTGTCAACCATGAACATGTACTGGCCTTTTCCAGTCCTAAATTTTGTATGTGCCGACCAGCGCTTGCTTTTTTTGAGCTAGAGGTGGGGGTTTTGCCCAGGGCACTCCTCAGGACTGAGTAAACTGGTTTTGGTCCTTCGCATGGGCGCTCCGCAGTCTGGTTGATGTGAAGAACGTGTGGGTAGCCTGGTTCCTTACCAGGGGTTATGGAAATGTCCCACTATTTAAAGGTATCCATATGCCTCAAGATTTTGTTTGATGCCTCCTCAGAGTGCCAGGTAAGCATGGGCGGAAAATCCGTTTCGCTCGCGGATTTTGCGGATTTTCGGTAAATTCGCAATCCGCGAGATTCGCTAATCTCCCGCAAAATCCGCAAATCCGCGAGCAGCGGATTTCATGGCTTGCTCGCACTGTTCGCGTGAGTTCGCGGCTTCCCAGTACAACTTCGCGCCACGCGAATAAGCGCAAAATTGCAGAAATACGATCTTAGCAAAACTGAAACTACTTTCAAAAGTTCAGGCTCATCATTAGTAGCCATTTCCTGTAGTGCTTCCTGAGGGGCCCCTCCAGAGTTCAGTTGCCAGTTGCAACTATTATGTGACCCTGCTCTGAACCTCAGAATAGTTACACATATGCCACAAAGGTCCTGAATTACAGCTAAGGGAGACAAGCAGGAGCCAGGCTGGAGGTTCAAATCCATTAATCAGCCCCTAATTCATTATTGTCAGTTGGGGCAGGGCAGGTGTTGTAACTAATTTTGCAACAATGAAAGCACTTAGCAAGTGCAAAAGATCACTAATCAGGAAGCACTAAGGAAGCAGGTGCCAGCTAAAAAAATATTCTGTGACACATTAATCAGCCCCAAATTAATTCAGGTCACTTGAGGCACGGAAGGTGTGCTTGCGTTGCCACAATAATGTACACTGACTGGACAACCAGAGGGTGCTGTGATGAAACAGAGGGTGGCATGGGTGGGCCAGAGGGTGGCATGAGTAGTCAGAGAGTGGCAGTGGTGACAGAGAGTGGCAGTGATGAAGAAGAGTGTCCCAAACAGGCTGGACACGTAGAAACAACAAGTTCGCGAAACTTGCGACCCGACAGGTAAGTTCGCGTTTTGCGAAATTGTACAAAACCCTCGCGAACTGGCAGAAACCCGCGCGAACACAAAAAAAAAAATCCGCAAATTCGCGAGAATTCGCGGATTTTGCGGATTGCGAGTTCGCAAATCCGCAAAATTCGCGAACGCGAGATTCGCAAAATTCGCCCATGCTTAGTGCCAGGTGACCTTGGTGGAGTTGATTATTTGTCCCTGGCCCGGTGCAATAAATTCTATGGAGATGATGTCTTGTAAGGTAACTTCGTTTGACAGGCCTATAGCTTCTATTAGTATCATGATATTTCAATGACGTAGTATGTCACGGCTGCCTTTGGACTTGTAGTTTGGATAAAAAAGAGTGACATTTGTAGTTTCTTGAGATGGCTGAGTAGTCTGAAGGCCTTCATGTTTGGTTGCAGAGTGGATGTTCTCTTGGTCACAGTTAGTTAGGTTGCTTTGGCTCAGATCCCTATAGCGAGAACCCTGCCCAGGGGGTGCCTCAGGATGACCAACCCTAGTCTCTGTCCCCAGCATACCATGCATAGTGAAGGTTCCTACGCAGGTTCCGGGGGCTACATCCTTAGTTACTTTTTGGACTAATGAAGGGTCAGAGCTATTCGGTACTCTAGGGCTCTTTTGGACTGCACCGCGGCCGACTTGCGCCCCACTGTCATGAACCTGATTGGGTTAATGGATGTTACTCTAGTGCTCTGTTTGCCGGCTGCTGGCTGGAGCCTACTTAGATGTATTAGTGCTGCCCAACTGTTCTGTATGCCAAGTGCACTTTGGGCCCTCTACCCAAGGCAAAGAGGTGAAGTCCGAGAATTGCTGTTCACTGTTGTCAGATGGCCCTGTTTTCCCCTTTTTCCCCTTAGGCTCAAGGTCTTCCTTGGTGGTAACATTCTCCTCTTTAAGGTGTAGAGAACCAGTCTGTTGCTTTTTTGCAATTTCATATGAAGTAATTGGTTTCTCTTCTTCCTTAACTACCTCTTTGGTTTTTTTATGTCCTAATGTCCTGTTTGGGCTGCTCGTGTGTGAGTGTTGAACAATGGGTAAAGACTCGAGTTGTGCATAATTCGGCGGATCTTATTTTGGCCCTTTCGCTTTCTTTGCTTTTTTCCCTTACACTTGAAATCCTCTGTTTCCTCGTCTAATGAAGGTTTTGGAGTGGACACTACATTTACAGCAACTGGGGACTCTTGTTGGATGGTCTTTTCGCTGCTTGTGGCCATTCTTTTGGACTTGGACCTCCAGGGGAATGCTGCCCTCTATACCAGTAACCTGATTGTATCTTTCAATTTGCCGTTCTATTGCTGGTGCTTTATAGAAGTGCTCTGGCGGTCGATTTCCCTTAGTCCAAGTATGAGAATCTGGAACTTTGCTGCCCTCTGTGCCAGAAACTTGTTTATCGATGTGATCTTGTGGCTATACAGGAAAAGGTACCAATCAGATTCTAAAATATTTGACGAGGCAACCTTGGGGACTCTACCCCTGAACTGTTTATTGTGCGCCAAAACCTTGTCGAATTGTTTGACCTCATGTCGTGGTAAAGTCTGGCCCAGAAGGAATTCCAATAAGCCCTTCGTTGTTCCCGTTTAACAGCCTTCAATTGGCCTCGGGCAACTCTTAATTTGCTTATTATTAGTGGGTCCATTGGATTCCTATGCATTTGGCAGATCGTATCATAAAGTCCCAGGGGGGGGCTGTTGGGACCCGGTTGCTTTTATGTGTTTTATTGGTTTTGCATGCCGGGATATCAAGTTTCTTGGGAAACGTATCCAATTTGAGATTGGGTCTTCCGTTGTCCTGCTGGTAATCTCGATCATGTGCTTTGCTTCTGTCGCTAGGAGCTGAAGGTTATTGTCTGAACACTTAATGTGTTTTAAGTTGATAGTGGGGCTTTCAAATGCTTGTGCCAGTGCCTGATCGTGTTGCATCAGCCTAATGCTGAGGGAAATTTCTTTAGGGCTGTGATCACTTTCTAGTCTATTGCCAAACCCGAAGCCAGAGACATGATTCCAGATGGAAAGGCTGACAAAGGAGTAGTCGATCAGAGATGCACCCGTTTTAGATAGAAATTAGAGACCCGGTGGCTTATCAGGAAGAAAATGCCCGTTGACTGTTCTAAGGCCAAGATGTTCCAAATTGCCTTGGAGGGCAAGGCCCTTTGGGTCCTCCTTGCTCCATCATGGATGATCCTACGATGGTATGGCCCAATCGCTTTCCTGCAGCTTAATTACCTCATTCTTTTGTAGGTCAGACATCAGCAACATGGTGAAGTCTCCAGATAATATGATGTCTGCATTCGGGGACCCAGATCTCATTTTTAATACTTTTGCGATCATCTTGTAGGATAGGGATAGCCTGGACACTGAGTTAGGACGGATATACATGTTCAATAAAATTATGGTCCTAAACTGACCTTTGAAAGTTCTGAGTGAGATGCCCACTAACTGAAAAACCTAGGAGCAGCATGCTAGATCCCATGAAGTAATTGCACTGTTAGCTGATATATAGATAGCTAAGCCACCACTACATCGTCCGTGAGATTTCAATTTCGTTGCTGGGTGGTGATGAATTTTAAACCCTTAAAGATGCTGCGGCTCTACCAGCCATGTGTCTTGTAATAGAATAATAAGGGAGGATTGTAAGTAGGAAACCATGGCCTCATCCCCCAGTTTGTTTGCTAGCCCATTAATATTCCAGGAACATATACTTAGTGGGCTGCTTTCGTGAGCCTTTTGGCCATTGTTTTGTCATGGCAGCAGTCTGGTTGTGTTTAGTGACCCTGTCAACCATGAACATGTACTGGCCTTTTCCAGTCCTAAATTGTGTATGTGCCGACCAGCGCTTGATTTTTTTGAGCTAGAGGTGGAGGTTTTGCCCAGGGCACTCCTCAGGACTGAGTAGACTGGTTTTGGTCCTTCGCATGGTCGCTCCGCAGTCCGGGTGATGTGAAGAACATGTGGGTAACCTGGTTCCTTACCAGGGGTTATGGAAATGCCCGACTATTTAAAGGTATCCATATGCCTCAAGATTTTGTTTGATGCCTCCACAGAGTGCCAGGTGACCTTGGTGGAGTTGATTATTTGTCCCTGGCCCGGTGCAATAAATTCTATGGAGATGATGTCTTGTGAGGTACCTTCGTTTGACAGGCCTATGGCTTCTATTAGTATCATGATATTTCAATGACGTAGTATGTCACAGCTGCATTTGGACTTGTAGTTTGGATAAAAAAGAGTGACATTTGTAGTTGCTTGAGATGGTTGGGTAGTCTGAAGGCCTTCATGTTTGGTTGCAGAGTGGATGTTCTCTTGGTCACAGTTAGTTAGGTTGCTTTGGCTCAGATCCCTATAGCGAGAACCCTGCCCAGGGGGTGCCTCAGGATGACCAGCCCTAGTCCCTGTCCCCAGTATACCATGTATAGTGAAGGTTCCTGCGCAGGTTCCGGAGGCTACATCCTTAGTTACTTTTTGGACTAATGAAGGATCAGACCTATTCGGTACTCTAGGGCTCTTTTGGGCTGCACCGCGGCCGACTTGCGCACTGCTGTCATGAACCTGATTGGGTTAATGGATGCTACTCTAGTGTTCTGTTTGCCGGCTGCTGACTGGAGCCTGCTCAGGTGTATTAGTGCTGCCCAACTGTTCTGTATGCCAAGTGCACTTTGGGCCCTCTACCCAAGGCAAAGAGGTGAAGTCCGAGAATTGCTGTTCGCAGTTGTCAGATGTCCCTGATTTCCCCTTTTTCCCGTATGCTCAAGGTCTTCCTTGGTGGTAACCTTCTCCTCTTTAAGGTAAAGAGAACCAGTCTGTTGCTTTTTGGCAATTCCATATGAAGTAATTGGTTTCTCCTCTTCCTTAACTACCTCTTTGGTTCTTTTTATGTCCTTATGTCCTGTTTGGGCTGCTCGTGTGTGAGTGTTGAACAATGGGTAAAGTCTCGAGTTGTGCATAATTCGGCGGATCTTATTACGGCCCTTTCGCTTTCTTTGCTTTTTTCCCTTACACTTGAAATCCTCTGTGTCCTCGTCTAATGGAGGTTTTGGAGTGGACACTACATTTCCAGCAACTCGGGACTCTTGTTGGTTGGTCCTTTCGCTGCTTGTGGCCAGGCTTTCTGGGGGCAATGGTGTAGCCCTGGCCTCGTCCCTACTGGCCCCTTGGTTTGCTACCTCTTTGGCGCTGTTGGCAGGGTTTGTGGCGCCGACTCCTTTGCTTGAAGGGAAAAGCTTTACGTTGGTGATTTCTTTTAAGTCCACAACCAGCTTTCCCATCATCTCCGGGAGTGTACTTAGTTTGCCTAATATTGGGGAACAGTCGCAGCCTTGTAGCGGGAGATCAGCATCCGGTTGGGCCCTCCTAATCAGATTGTTTAGATTTGTGATTTTATCATCTATATTAGCGACGTACACCACCAGTGTGTTTAGTAGGCTGATTTGTATATCCATTTCAATTGCTTGGTATGTCATGGCATCCGCTGACCTTTGTAGAATGTCCAAAGCTGTGGCCCATAGCGATTCTTGTTTGAATTCCTCCTCCTTCCCCCCGTTTGGGACCGGTAAGGGCATGGGGTGGTTATGGGCAGCTTCGCCATATGATGAAAGCATGTTTTCCCAATCTTTTGATTAAATTAAGGAGAGATCTCTCTCCAGTACGCAAGCATCCTCAGAGTATGGCATAGGCTGGATCTGACCGTGCCCCTTAGGTGTACAAGGGGCAAGCTCACTCGCGCCGCCCCCTCTTTGTGTGTGGTTGATACACTTTCGGTATGTAAAGTGAGTTAGCGGAAGATTCCATGCTTTCTTCTGTTATAGTGCTAAAGCGGCCCTGTGTGCCCAGCTTTGTTGGTGAATTAATAAACTCAGACATGCTGTTGTTCGTTGTCTCTGGTGGATTTGGTGTGGCTGCTGAATTTAACGCCAAGTAGGGAGAAAGGCAAGGGTTCACTATATTATTGTAAATATGCTCCATCCCTGTGTTTCAAAAGTGACGGAGCACAGTGTTAGCATTTTTGGGGTTAAACTATGCACCCCCACATATAATTTGTAGTTCAGTGGGAATTGTTAATGTTCTCTCTTTAGTGTCCAGCACCTTTCCTGAGTTACGTTAAATTGGTGTGACAATAGTAAATGTTGCCCCCTGTGTGTCCAACACCTTCCCTGACTAATTTTATCTTCAGTGGGAACATTACATTTAACCCTTTTAGTGTCCAAAATCTTCCTTCTGATAAGTTATTTTGCAGTGGGAATAGTACATTTCATCTATTTAGGGCCTAAATACGACTTTGGAAGGAGGACCACCTGCCCGTGGCGGTGGCAGTAGGGAATACGCCGCCAAGCTGGCCGCTTCCTGACCTCCGCATTATGACATCATCATGGGGCTGGCAGTGTGTTGCGGCATGCTTCAGCTCTAGGAGAGAGGCTGAGCCTGATGTTGGCCGCACTGCTGCATCTCCTTTAAGTCGTCGTACTGCTTCTATGTACCTTGTTGAGCATGGCAAACATTGCACGCACCTACAGTGCAGGCATAGGGGGGTGCAACATGTGTCGGGGCCTCAGTCCACATGGGATTATTCGTCCTTCCTGTGCCTTTCCACCAAACTTTTCATGGCAGTGTGCCCACCATTTAAAGGTCGGTGGAAAGGGAGGTCAAAATACCCACGGCGGTGCCCATGCTTGAACCATCAACATTGACTGCAGCTGTCCCCACCAACACTGCCACAGGAGCTCAAATCTTGGTTGTGGCAACAGCCTGGAGGTGGTGTGGAGGCGGTCTCCCCATCAGCATTGTAATCCGGCAGTCGAAATACCAGGTATGCGTGCAGTTGGACACCAAAAAGTGACGGCAGTCCTTATATCGCTAGGGGAATAATCAGCCTTTAGTGTTATGAATATGTGCTTACTATGTTTGTAGTAAAGTGGGACTAGAATGTGTTATGTTTGTTGTGTTGAAAACTTTGTAAAAGTAGTTTTTGCATTGCTATAGTAAAATAGCGTAATGTATGTAATTCATGGTTATTTTTACATTAATAAGTATTATAAGAACACAATGCACATATAATTATTTTATATTTTTATTTTGAAGAACAAAACACTTATTACAATGTTTTAATGCATTTTGAAATATATTTACTAGAAACAAAAAATGATAATTTTATATTTAATAGATACCATATTTTTTAAACAAGGAAAACAATGTTTTTGATTGCAATTTCAATAATGTATATTTTAATATTTTTTTAACATTGCACTGTATATATATATATAAATTATATATATATATGTGTGTTTTAAACCTATTTTATGTACATTTTCATAATATTATACAGAAATATTCTTAATCTATAATAAATAATATTTTATAATATTATTTAACATATACTTTGCAATTTTGAAACACTTAATAACACAATTGTTTGTAACATTTGTGCTATTTTTCCAAATCAATCCTATGAAGAAATAGTCTTTTTTTTACTTGAATTAGGGGTCCATTTTTTCTACTGGTAACACAATTGAGTAGTCTATTGGTATTATTTTGGGTCATTTCTGGAAGGAAGAAGTCATGGTTGGGTGCTGCTGGTCATCGGTAAAGGTAAGTTTGTTTTTACTGATTTGTAAGGTGTATCATTGACGGGATGTGGAAAGGATGTGTATATGATATGTGTGGTTTCATTGTTAAGTTTATTGAGTGCTTTATTATTATTTTTTTGCAATGCTATTTGGTGTTGCTTTATTTTATTATGCGTTTCAGCAACTAAAGTGTTTTGTTAAGGAAGTTATGTGTAGTATATGTATTGCTAACTATTTTTGTGTAGTTTAATAATATGTATGTATAACTTTAGGAATATAGGCCCTGATTATGATGTTGGTCCCAGTTGCCTCTGACCAACATCGCTGTGGTTTCAGAGCTGACCGACCTCGGGCTCGTGGGCCAAAACCACAATCAAAATACAACCATACATGGTGCTGTTGCAAACTTCCATTTACCTTTTGGAGCTTGTGCAGCAGTTGGAAACCGGCCGCATCACAAGCTCAAATAGGGAAATAGAAGTTACTGTAAATACCTGCCACACAATGCAGGGATTTACGGGGGGCACCATTGGTGCCCCCCATCCCACAACAATAGGCTGCAGAGAGAATGGGGCCCTGCTAGGTGTTCCCAAAGTCGCTTTCTGACAGGCTTTCCATGTCAGAGAGCCCAAAATGGAAAGCCTGTTGGAAACCAACATCATAATACAGATGGCAGAAACACCGTCCGTAAGGGATTAAGTGGCAGTTCTGACTGGCCAACTGGCTCCCTAAGCCCGTCAGAAGCCAGTCGGATTGCTTACTGACCAACATCCTAATTAGGGCCTTAGTGTTTTGTGCAGGAGGGTGTTTTATCTATTTGTTGCAGGTTTTCATTTCCTGTATTTTTCTAAAGGAAGTCAGACATCCCTTTTTTTAAGGAAACCTGTATTCGTTTTTTATAAGCGTATGTTTTATATAAACATTTTCCTGCTCTTCGTGTGGAGCAGTACTTTAAGTAATGTGTGGGTAGAGACGGGGTTTAGTAACTAGGAAGTAATGGCACTCATCCTAAAATAAAAAAGTCCCAAATACGATCATGAGTAATGTTTCTGGTGTTCTCAGTATTCAGGATATGCAGGCTACTAAACTACTATTATCAATCACTGAGGTGGAAGACACCCCTCATACTATGACACATCTCCTGGAAGAGCTTGAAATTGACATGGATCTCTCTATCTCTAGCGGACTTAAAAATAAGTCCAGATGGACACCCACTCTTCCGGTTGGGAATTCTATTGATACTTTTTATAAAAGAGTACTACATGATCTTGATGATTGGGACTTCAACCATACCAACGAAAAAAGGCATAGATTCTTTAATGACAATCTCAACACAGGTGAACGACATGCTATAAGAGAACTTAGCAATGACAAAGGTATCCTGATAAGAAAGGCAGACAAAGGAAATGTGGTCATTATGAACAGGTCGGATTATAATAAGAAAGTTATGTCCCAACTAAATGACACTGACTGCTATGAACTGATTTCACATAACCCGATGGGTCCACTAAGGACTTTGATCAATAGACACTTAGTTGAGTGGCCCTCCAAGGGCTTACTTGATGATGACGAGCTGGCATAACTTAAGGTTTTCAGAACCCCTTACCCTTACCTCTATATCTTACCTAAGGTGCATAAACACCAGGCTTTTCCTCCTGGGAGGCCAATTGTTTTGGGTATAGGGGGTCCTACAGAAAAACTGTTGGAATATGTTGACCTGTTCCTGGGTCCCTTAGTACGGAACTTGACTAGCTATATACAAGACTCCAAACATATTCTGAGTGACCTTTCAGATTTAGACTGGCAACCAAGATTGTTACTAGTGACGTTTGATGTGGTCTCACTTTATACGAACATCAAACTAGACTTGGGACTACAGATATTAACACATATGCTTGGCACTAGACCGGCCACTGAATGGCTGCACAATGAGATGCTGATCATTATGATGCACATTATCCTCCACAACAATTGTTTTCTTTTTGATGATAGGTGGTACAAGCAGATCAGGTGGATCGCAATGGGGTCAAAAGTTTCCCCCTCTTTTGCTTGTCTATTTATGGACGGCCTGGAAAAAGATTGGATCTGGGGAGATAGAGGTAACAAGTGGGCAGATAAGATCATATTTTGTGGCAGGTATATAGATGACTGCCTTTTATTGTGGGCAGGCAGCCAACCTGAACTGGAACTATTCTATGGCTACATGAACAATAACAACTATGGTATGAGCGACCTCTGACCCTGCCTTCAGGTTAGGTCACCCCCAGGCCGCTGCCGCCTGCTCCCTGGTCTCCTTGCCGATTTTTGCCAATTTTCCCGCCGCTGCCTCGCTGCGGCCCCGCCCCCCTGACGCACCTCGCTCCCCATTCGCCGCCCCACTCCCGCCACCCAGCTGACCCTCCCTCCCGTCAACACTCCAATGCAGACCACGAAGCTACCGCGTGCAGCAGGCATGCCAAAGGCAAGCCCGTCTACGCCCGTCCGCGCCTAGACCGCGCCCAGGGCCAGGACCTCTGGCCTTCGACGACGCCAGCCCACCAGACGGACCTACGACGCCTCCATGCACTCAATATCGGCCGGAACCCCGCCTGCCACCGAGCCACCCTGAAACGCACCCACGGACCCTTCACCTGCCAAGCCTACAAATGTACCTGCCTCTGAACCTGCACCGCACCCCCAAAGCCAAGCACCAGCAACGATCACCTCTAGTGCATCCTGCTCAACACCCGCTCCATCCACAGGCACGCCGTTGAACTCTGGAACCTCCTCGACACAACATCACCAGACGTCGCCTTCCTCACAGAAACCTGGATGAATGCCTCCTCAGCCCCTGACATGGCCGTAGCCATCCCAGATGGCCACAATATCACTCCTGGTCACTGTGTCCTTCTGTGTCCAAACTGTAAGGTTCAATCCACTTACATGTTTGCCACATACATGCCCATCAGCGTAGATGGACCCAGCCATTGGCCCGCTACCGTCACAGTCACCAATGTTAGCCTATGGCTATATCTGCCATGGATGAAACTACCCACCCTGTGGTCCACTTCCACCGGTGGTGGCAGATTCAGAATGTCCTGCATTCAAGGTCAGGCATCTGCCATTTTAGCAGTTGAAACTACAGTATTGGTACTGTTAAGATTATCACCACCACTACAAATGTGTGGTAACATGTTTACATGATATATTACTCCATTGCTCAATAATTTGCTTTACACAAACATCAGTGTACTGCATTGCTCTACATAAATGCTATATCACCTCAGTGCACTGTACACTGACGGTAATGGTATTTTGGGAGTACAATTCAAATGCTAAAATATTAGGGTGTTCATGATACATTTTTGGCAGTATAATATGTAAATTTCTGTTACAGACACAAATGAAGACCACAATGGGGATTCTAGGTGGATGTTGGACTGTAGACAATTATTACGTGGATTAAGTGCAATGCTTTTGGAACCAGTTATATTTTCTCGCATGATTTTTGGCTTACTCTGCACATATGTCACTTGGTACACTAAGACCAATGTTCAAAATTGTTTCCACTCCACACATAAGTACCCTGCGAGAGGTAGGACACAACAGCCTCCAGTGTACCACCCATTTCCAGGGAACAGCATTTACAACTCAACTTTTACCATGCAGTACCTTTATCACACAACTTTTACAATGCAAGTTGTTACAACGACTTGCGCTGGGGCGCGCAGTAGGATAGGGAATAGTTTAATTTACTATCCAAAACCTTCCCTACTATCCACGGGAACTGGAGTTGGAATAGTAAATTAAACTATTCACTATCCAGCGCCCCCCAACGCAAGTCGTTGTAACGACTTGCGTTGTAAAACCTGCGTGGTATAGGCATGTGTTGTAAAAGCATGCGTAGTAACGACATACATCCCCCATTTCCAGACCTTCAGACCATGGAAGAAAGGCATGTCAGGAAGAAGTTTTGTTTAAATAGGCAAACAATACAGGGTTTATATAACAGTTGGGGCTTGGTTTCCTTCCTCAAAACACTGATCCCACATGTGTTACACCTATTCTGAGATCTATGGCAGTCTAGCATTTTCTGGCAACAGGTTCTTTCCAGTACATTGTGACTTTATCTGGTGGTATGTCACAACAAATTTACAGTGGTTTACTACAAGACTTGCTTTCAGGAAACACATTGTAAGCTACATTCGTTCCCCAGACGTGAGGATTTAGCCAATGTAAATGTGAAATTCTATGGATTTGGTCGCATCCCACATGTGGTTGGAGCCATTGATGGCACCCATATTGCCTTAGTACCACCACAAGCCAGCGAACACGTTTTCCAGAACAGGAAGCTCTTGTATTCAATCAATGTGCAAGTTATCTGCTTACTGGATTTGTATATCTCAAATGTCTGTGTCCGGTTCCCAGGATCAGCCATGATTCCTCCATACTGCGGAACAGCACCATACCCCAGGTGATGCCACAACTACTACTGGAGAGGGCCTGGCTTGTTGGTGAGTGTGATCTGTCCTAACTTTTTTTGGGTAATGTCAGGTAGTATGATCGGAAATAGTGTAACTTATTGTTTCACCTATATCTGTCTTCCATCTAGGAGGCTCAGCGTATCCCAACCATCCATGGTTGTTGGCACCACTGAGGAATCCAACAATGCAATGGGGAGCTTCTACGAGGCCCATAGAAGAACACAGCGGCCTGTGGAGTGAGCTTTTTGGCTCCCGAAGGCTAGATTCAGATGTCTGGACAAGACTGGGGGAGCCCTCCTCCACTCACCCGTGAATGTGTGTAAAATCACTGTGGCCTGCTGAATGCTCCACAACATTGATTGCCCTGCAATGGAACATCTGCTAAATCGCAGAGGATGGAAACCATGAAGTGCTACCTGGTGGGGAACCTGAAATGCCAAATGATGGTGATAGCGGTGAAGATGAAGTAACTGACCTGCGTCAAGATCTCATAGACAACTTCTTCTCATGAGTGTAAGTATGTTGTGAGATGTCTTGACTTAGATAATTTAAGTAACTCCTGTTCTGATGATATGAGGATTATGTTTAGGGAAAATATTAGGAAGCGAAAGCTCTGTCAAATCCTGATGAAAGGTGTTTGTGGAGGAAGGTGTTCACACATGCACAATGTGTTGGTGTTGCTTTGTTTAGCTTAGATTTTTGTCAAGGACTGTGTTCTCCAGACATTGACTATGCGAATTGTGTCATATGTATGGTTTGATAGAAAATGTCTTTGATTTGGTCTGTTTAAGTTACCTTCACCATGGCATCTTTATTTGGACATTTCAGAGTCCAGGCGGAGCTGGAAGAGCGGGACTACGCGAATGTCCACGGATTTGGGAACAAATTCCGTGGAACTCCGCTGCACTTCGTCACCTGCCTACACCCCCTATTAAGAATTAATAGTACATTTATAGGTAAAAGAAAAAAGACTTACCATGACTGCGGTGTCCCCGGGCTTCCGTCCTCCTCTCCCTCGCGTCGCAGGGTGATCTGCGCATGCGCATTCCTTGTGAGAAATGCGCATGCGCGGGCACACACGAATACACAGATCACCCTGAGATGCAAGGAAGAGAAGGACAGCAGCCCGGGGATGCCGCAGTCAAGGTACATTTTTATTCTTTTACTTTTAAATGTATTTTTAATTAATAGGGGGAGTGAAGGCGGGGGCTGGTCAACTCCACTCCGCTGCGGAGTGTGCGGAGATTTGCCTACTCCACGGTCTCCGTGGAACGCGGAGTAGGCAAATCTCCACACACTCCACTAGCGGAGCTCTCCGCCCGCGCTTAAACATTAGCAGGCATATGATGCTGTTTGCTTGTATAATGTGGACATAGTTTTTTCCCGGTACTGACTGTCATGGACTTTTGGTGGACAAATCATGTGCCAAGGCAGCTTGCACAGCAATAGGATGGAAGTAATGAGGAATCAATTGTTCGTGTTCCTTGTTGTGTGGTGGTCCTAATGCAATATTTGTGGCATCAGGTGATCCAACAAAATGTTGTTGTGGGCTCAAATCATGCTAGCCTCCATGCACCGTGGCCAAATCTCATTGTGTGTAAAGTGTAAGTAGCTGTTGATGTGTCTCCTCATTGTTGGCAAAAGTATTTGTGGCACATTCTTGACATTTGTTTGTGACATACCACCAGATGGTACAACACTAGATTGGAATGACCCTGTGATCAGAAACTGTTGTACTGCTATGTGTCTAGTTATTGCTTTAAATGATGTCGGATTCCTATTGTGCGTTAGGCGATATGGGTGAAGCTGAAGACATAGACCAATGTTATTTTGCCTGTTCTATAGGAAATTGTCTAATGTATCCCCTCCTTCTATGTTGTGAAGTTCTACACCTGAAAATGTGATCACTGACACAGAATGTGGTAGTCATGTATGCTTTGCTATGTTTCTGACATCATGCCAGCCTGTGATTGGAACAATGTAATGAAGTTGTTATAGTAAAAAAGGCAACAAAAGTCTGTTGTGGGTGTTAAATTGGATAGGGAAAAAAGGGCTGTTCTATCTTGCTGTGTTGCATTAGGGAGGCAAAGGATCTTGGTCTTGGATGGGGTGTGTTTTATTGTGTGATTTGCAGGTGTGTCCACTTGGCCAGTAGATATCAGCTAAGATGTATTTTTATCCACCCAATGGGCACTGTTCGGGTACTTTGCTGACAGCGTACAGCGATGGCCTACTGCCATTGGGGAACCGCTGCTCAGGGATTGCCAATACAACTATGTTTTCATAATTGGCTTGGATGGAAACCGTGGCCCTGATGACGTTGGAGTAAGCATCGCCAACATTGTAGTCTGCCGCGGCTAAAGTGGGAACCACTCCAGTAAACAGTAGTCAGCGGTTCAGGTTGCATGAGTCGTAATACTGCAGGCGGAAGACCGCTGGATCAGCAATCTTCTTGTGACTGCTGATGCGGGTGTACAGCAGTAAGACGCTTATCATGTAATCGGGCCTTAAGACTTTATTTATTGTAATAATATAAATATGAAAAATAGTTATTTGCTAAATGTTGGCAATAGATATTCAGTTAAATGTACATTTTCTATTTTTTCTAAAACTTACTTATCTGTGGTTCAGAGAAGGTTTGAGTTGTTGGAAACTATTCCTTCGGCAAGCTTCTTCTTGAAACAGGTGTTTTTTTCTGTTGGAGGAGTAAAAGTTGTTTTATTTATTGCTTATATCATACTTTTGATGTTTTACAACGTTTAGGCTATACAGACTTTCAACGGTGAACATCCTTTACGACGCGGATGTTACCCCGCAGTACCGTTACAACGCATATTTTAGAACGCAAGTCGTAACCACGACTTGCACTGGAGGGCGCTAAAGGACAAGGAATAGTAGGTTTACTGTTCCAACACCTTCCCTACTGTACGTAGGCTGGCGTTGGAATAGTAAATTAAACTATTCCTAAGTCCGCACCCCTACAGCGCAAGTTGTGGTACCGACTTGCGTTGTAAAATACGCATTGTAACGGTACGCGTGGTAATACCACGCGTCGTAACAACGTACATCCCTTTCAACTGTTGCTGTTTAAACCAATTTTTTAGATATATTTTATTGTGGTCTTTTATGTGTAGTTGTTGATGGAGTTCAGTTGAAGTTTAGATAATCTGTTGAGAAGGATAAACATTAAAAAGTGTGATAGTAATTGCTTATTAGGAAGAAAAAAATGTATATTTTTAAATCATTTAACTTCATATTTTAAATATAATTACTTCTTACTTGGAGAAGTGGATGTATGGTTGTATATGTTGCAGGCCTATATTTTGCCGGGAAAATCCGGCAGGTTTGTATTCTTTAAATGTTAGGCATTTTTTAGATAGTTTTTGCTGCTATTACTCTGGCTTTTATATTGTTTCTTTAATTGGTTTAGCTATTTTATTGGTTATAGTTTTGTATAGTTTAATATTATTTTTGTTTTAGCTTGATTTCATTTTTTGTTTTTAGTTATGTCCTTATTTGGAAAAACCCGATTTGTTTTCTTTATGCTTGTATTTTAGATAATTTATTTATTTTGTAGTATATTTATTTATTTATGTTAAAAATGTAACATTCTTTGTCAATATTAATTTGTGTTGTATGTAAGTGGGATGCACATATATGTAATGCATAATTTAGAGGTTTTTCTGTTGCTATACTTTAAATGTAATATTTGTATTAAGGAAAATATTATTTATTTATATATTCTAGTTATTATTGTAGGATATATTTTTGTTCTGTTTGTTAGTTTAAAAATTGTGTTTTTCATAGTTTTTACTGCTATTTATTACTTGTTTTAACAATTTTTGTGCAGTTGATATTGTTTATTTTGATTTTTTTGACATAGTGTATGGTTACTTATAAGTCACCAAATTTTTGTTTTCAACATATGTAAGATTAGATATTTTTTACTCAGATGGTATGCGAAGCTTGATCTGCTGGTAGATACAACTAAGGGTTTCAAAGTCTTCAGAGGGACCTTCAGTGGGTGTTCACAAAACATGCTGAAAAGCTGTATGGACTGTTCTACTACATTTAGGACTCTGCATATGACTGAAGTGAATTCAAATGTGTTGCTGTTGTTTTATAGAAATAAAGATCAGACAGAGTGAAAGGAGTAGAAGAATAAAATCAGCATTGCCACAGTAATACCCCTTTAGGGATCTGTTGTAGGATGATGATACTTTAACCCGTCGATCGCGGCGGGAATTTTGTCACGGTGCGGGTGATTTATGACTGGGATTGGTCAGGACGGCGCTCGGCCGTCCTTCGCACACGGCCACCGTGACGTCGGACGGCAGGGGACCGTCCGACGCACGCAAAGGGTTAAGAGGACTGAATGCTACTGAGGGTTTGTGTAATATCCTGAAGGCCGTTTCCACTTGTAGGCTGACTGGATGTACTTACTTAGGTCAGATTGCTCCCTGCAATTCAAGAGGTTCAAAATCCAGATTCTGAGTTGGCCAGCAGCTTTTTGGATAGAATGGCAAATGGACTTTCAATAAATGTCAAGTCCATTCACTAGACCAGGAGGGATGTGGTAATGTGTGCATTAACACAATTGTTGATGATTTTTTTATTGACAGTGTAATCCTACATTTTCAAGCAAAATCAACTGAATGTTTTAATTGTTATTATCAACATTGTAAAGCAATCTAAAAAAACACTGCAGAGAGCAGTGTGAAATATGCATATCATATTGCTTAATCCTGCAGTTCCTTCTGATATACTAGGGAAAATTGTTAAAGTTGTTACACAACTCTGCAACAGACCCTAAGTTGCTGTGCTGTGTTGTCTGAGATGGAGAGTGCAGAACAGTGCCATATCTTAGTAGATAATTCTTCCCTAGCGCTTGTGTACAATGAGGCTGCCTAGCGCCATGCCTACGCCATTGCACAATAGGTCAAATGTGTCAGATTGATGTCTAGCATAGGGTTTGTACTGGAAGGAAATTCTTCCAGTATTAAATATTATACTTAGACGACTTTAACACATTTCCCAAATCAGATATGTGCTGTACAGGTAGCACACTTGCAAAGTCAGAAACGTTTGGAGATATAAAAATATTTCCCCTTTTTAGTACCAACCTCAAAGAGGCTTTATTTTTTATCGCAAATTCCTGCTTACAAATATTAGTAGAGAGGAATTGGCATCGAAAAGCTTGAGTGGTTGCAAAGAAATGGCCATAAACCACCTATGGCCTCCCCTTGATATTTAGCGATGCAAAGAAGCGCTAACACTAATTTGTATTGCTTTATGGCTACTTTCCAATCCAAATAAAATTTTGTACTAGAAAGAAAATTGCAAATAAATATTTTGCACCAGTTTTGTGATGCAAACCCGTAGCTAAATGCTAGTCAATCTGCCTCATTCTCTTTTTGAGGTCCGGCTAATGAATACCATTTAGATGTTTCATTATAGCATCTGCAATTTGATTTCAATACAACGAGATCACTGTGGTGGCAGAAGGAAGTACAAACAATATACATTTGAAATAGACGAGTTTAGTAGCGTCTAAGAAGACTTGAAACAGACAGTGGTTTGCTGGGCAGGAAGCAAGCTTCTTTGTGCTGATGACTCTTGCTGTATTGTTCAGTGAAATTGACTAGTATGTGAAAGCTGTGTAGCTTTTCTTCACAAAAGATGGGAAAAAGTGTATGCCACTGTTCACAGTGTTGTTTTGACGCGCCAATGGGAGTTTACATTGAAACACTATTTCTGATTGCCTGTAATTGGGGAGTAAGGCTTTAATTTTAAGTGAAGGAGTTATAAAGCACTTTTGTGACTGCATTGCCTTTTCAAGGAGCCCACACTCCAAGGAACAACATTGTAGCTGGTCAGATGAGGTGGGTAATTAAGTCTGTGATTGGTTTGGATTTATCAACTTTCTTGAAGCCCTAAGTGTTGAAGATCTGGAGTTTTCATCCTCATAGCAATCGTAAGAAGTCTTCTTCAAGTCTTAGTTAAATGGGGAAGAGACTCCAGAGAGAAACTTCAAGGTTAAAGGGATTCTGGATAAGCCATGCATGCCCATTGCAGGGCGACTGGGAAACTTGATCAGAAGAACCGAACATCAATAGGGGAAAAAGGCCTAATTCGGCTGCCAGGTGGAATCACAAGCCAGTAAGCCTAAATCAACTTTGCCAAGCATTACAACCTGAGATTTCGGTATACAAGAGCCAGGTCTGAAGTATCCATTGCTGAACATTAGATAGGTTCTACAATTGGACAGTGAGGTCTGGTCTCTGCTGCACAAAATCTTGATGGTTTTTGCTGTCCCAGTTTGTGATATTTCTGGTGTGCATCCAAAGTGAATGTAAACAGCCACCACCCTGTGCTGTTAGTTTAGCAATTGCAAAAGTTACAAATGTTGTTAAGAATCTCTGAGCAAAATGTAATCTCGTTATATCAAACAATAGAAATTTCCAATAATGATTTAAAAAATAGAAAATTCAATATAAGTCTGTGGTTTCTTTATTTGTCGTATTTTTGTAGTCTTCCACAGGGACTTGTTAACACATTCTCCATTCCTGGATACTGAAATCAATACAGCAGAACAGCCAGCAATAGAGCCAACATGCGTGTTTCATCTATGGAAATAATCCAAAAGACTTCATCAGGGCTATAGCGACTAATATCATGTGGTCTTTATATTCAATTTCTACTACGTAAATGCTGCTAATCCAATACAGTACCAATATTTACAATGATCCCAAGCTTTGTGGCACAATGGCCCGACATTCACATTCAGTATCACTTGCTCAGGGCTGTAGGTCCCTGTATTTTAATCTTTAACTCCTGGCATGTATAATCCGTGTTAGTCATGAAGTATCCATTGCTGACCCTTAGATAGGTGTTTGCAACATGTCAGACTAGTGTATTCTGGTGACTTTTCAAAGTGGTAAGGAAAAAGCTTTGCTTTTCCAAGTAAAGGGTTGGAAAGTGTGTGTGTTTGGGCGGGCCGTTCTCGTCCTGAGAATACTTATAAAATTAGGACAAAAGGTACATGGTAAGGCACAATGAATACACACATTGACTAAAACTCCTGACGTCTAAAGCAGAAATAATGAAATTTGTCAAGGCTTACACCACCCAGAAGTCATTCCTTATGCTACCCAGCTGTGATGGGAAACTACAACATATCGTAGACTACTGCATTTCTTTCGAAACAACTCACCTAAAATGTGGCTGTGGAGATTAATCTAATGTAAGCAGTTACAAAATCTAGTGCCCAATGTACTTAAATCTCATTTACCGACTAGAATACCGAATTTTACCGATTTGGTATTCTAGATTCGGTAAATGAGATGTAGGAAATAATTTGGTAATTTTTACCGAATCGGTATGATTCGGTAATTACGAATCGGTATTTACCGATTTGGTAAATTGCCATTGATTCCTATGGGCCTTGAGGCCCATAGGAATCAATGTCAATTACCGAATCGGTAAATACCGATTCGGTAAAATTACCGAATTGTCAAGGGGGACAGGGTGTCACTCTGACACCCTGTTGCAACCCCGATTCTGGCTTGTGTGCCATGTGACACACATATATGCCCTTAGAGAGAAGTGTGGCTCAGTGGTTAGAGGCGGCAGACCCGGAAGCTGAGATCGGCCCGGAACCAGGGTTCAATTTCCAACGCGGCAGGGTCTTGGATCAATGTCCGCGGACTCGATAATTCTCACCTCGGCGCCTACTCTAAACCTTGGGCTCCACTCTGCAACTCTGGGCAATAGCTTGCTTAATCTTCACAAGGGCCCCTTCAACGCCGGGGATGCCTGGTCTCACCTTGGGGGTGCCCATGAGGGACCATCTCACAGGGAAAGCCAGGACGGGTTCCCCAGCGGTATACAGCGCTGGGACACCCCGGTGTGGGTAGCTGTGCGCTTTACAAGTATACCAATAATTAATTAATGGCACAGGTGTACATGCACAGATGTGCATGTACACTGGAATTCATTATAGACCCCAAAATATTATTTTGTGGTAAATAACGAATTCGTAAGGGCCTGTGGCACTGTTTTAAGTGCCACCTACATCTAGATTTACAGATTCGGTAAATTTACCGATTCTGCATTTTACCGAATCGGTAAATTTACCGATTTGGTATTTTACAGAATCAGTAAATTTACCGAATCGGTAAATTTACTGATTCTGTAATATTTAGGGCCCCTACATATCAAAAACCAAATACCGGTCGGTAACGGCCGAAATCGGCCGTTACCGGCCGGTATTTGGTGTCCTACATCGGGCCCCTAGTTGTTCAGTTCCACAAAGCTTAGTTCAGTTAATAACTTTATTTCGGCCAGCTGGGGCCATAAAAGTACATTATTACAATCATAAAAGCGACAATGTGGGAGAGTAAAAAGTAGATAGCTGTGAACAATACAATCATATATCTACATATATTACAATATAAAAATATTGTCGTAGTCATTAACCTAAAATGAAGTAAAAAATAATTGTAAAATTCATTTAGGGCTGGTGATTATTGGGATAAAACGAGTAATAAAATTGGGAAGTAGTACACATATCCGCATTAAGTGAACCTAGACTAATTTGTTGAAGAGGGATTTATATAAAACACTCCACCTAGTTACTTCAAGAAGCCCCTGCGGTTATACCACATAACATTCAGGAAGCGCGAAACAGCAAAAACAATAGGGGGATAGGTATCGTATTTTAGTATCCTATAGGCCTCTCTGACAGTACCTAAACCCTAGGTTTCTGAATATTGGGGCTATCCATCGTTTGCGTGATACAGAATATGCAGGGCAGAGAAAGAGCACATGAATTTCAGACTCTACCTATATTTACACGCCGGGCATTCTTCCTTATTTTCTGTGTCCCATTTGTAAGTAAGCGTCATTAGCGGAAGGGTCCCCATTCTAAATTGTATATAAAGTTTCCTAGCCGGGGGAGATAAATCACATCTAGGCACTTTTCTTTTTTGTATACAGCCTTTACCTGAAGGAACTCTAGTGTCAGCCGAATACCAGTGGCCTTTTCTTGGAGGGTTGTCAAATTATAGCGCCTAATAAGCCGGACAAGATCTAATCTGGTTATTAGTGGGCACGTTAACTCAGGCGTTGTCCAGAGATCTTGTCTGCATATCTTGGTACAGAGATCCCTTATGTGGTTAAGCCACTGTGTTTTCTCACTAGTTAAGGTAGATTGAACCTCCCTAAGTTCAGCTCTGTAGTAGGACAGCTCTGGTGTCGCCCACAGCCTGTGCCAGAATGTAATAGGCCTTATGGCGATCTCTTCATCAATGGGTTGCAAACCCAGATCCATGTGAAGGGGACTAAAAGGGTGCTACGGGGTAGGCCCAGCAATTGCCTGATGAAGTTGTGTTCTATTTTCATGAGGTTGGAGGGCCTGCAGTGCCCCCGCAGTTCAGCCCCATACAAAGTAGCCCCCATGGCCTGGGCTTTATATATGTCAACAACAGGGGCAGCCGGCTTGAACGTACCTGTTCTGTGCATTTTCATGATCCCCCAATGTCTGTGTTAACTTCAGACTTGCCTTGGCCAGCTGAGTTTCCCACTCAAGGTGTTCTGATAAGATAATACCCAGGTACTCAAATGTCCTCACTCTCTCCAGGGGTGTGCCTTCTAGGGAGGGATTTGGACGGGTGGTTTTGGGCGGATTGAAGATCATAAATTTGATCTTAGTTAAATTGATCTCCAAGCCCCGCAAATTGCCCAATTCTGCAAAACCATCCAATGTGCGTTGTATGCCCGTTGATGTTTTGGACAGCAACAAAGCGTTGTCCGCAAACATCAACGCAGGCACCCTCCCTGAAGCTAGCCCTGGTGCATCGCTATCTTTGAAACTAAGTAGATGCTCAATGAGCCCGTTGATGTAAAGACAGAATAAGGTAGGGGCAAGCACGCACCCCTGTCGTACCCCCTTTTTGACAGGGAAACGTGCAGAAAGTTCCCCATACTTTCCACATCTTACTTGGGCATAAGTCCCTGAGTGTAGCCTCACTATCACATCAAGGAGGTAAGGTGGAATCTCAAGGTCGCATAATACTTTACATAGTTTTTCCCTGGGAACTATGTCAAAGGCAGACTTCAGGTCGACGAATATGAGATAAAGGATGCCACCCTCCATACTCACTGTCTTCCAATAGAGCAGCTGAAGTCTGAATATCTGGTCGACTATTGATGTACTCGACCTGAAGCCTGCCTTATAAGGACTTAGTATCTCCATCTCCTCTATCAAACCCTGCTTTCTATCCAGAATGACCCGTCCCATAAGTTTTTGGGTAGTGTCTACTAGGCTAATAGGTCTATAGTTTGAGGGTAGGAGAGGGCAACCTTTTTTTATATAGGGGGACTATCTCGGCCCCACACCAGGTGTCCGGGGGATCCGTGCCCTTCAAGATGGCATTAAACAGGACACACAAGTACGGGGCCGAGATTTTTGGTTCTGTCCGGAATGGATCCCTGGGTAGGTTGTCTAGGCCATGTGCTTTGTTGGGTTGCAACTTGGCAATGGCGCATTCTACCTCACCCAAGGTGATCTCCCACGCACCTTCCAATCGATACTCATGGAAGGGCTTCAGAGAAAAAGCACCACCTTCACTCTGATCAGCATATAAAGCCCCAAAGTGTGCTTCCCAGGCTTTGGGAGCTATTTTGGGTTCTAGGGCGGGTCGGCCTCCACTATCCCCAGAACTTATTATTGCCCAGAATGTTTTTAAATCTTTATCATTCAGGGCAATTCTAAGCGCTTCCCACTTCTCCGCTTCCCAATTTTTCTTTTCTGTTTTGATGGTCCACTTAAACCTTGCCCTGCACTGCTTAGTTGCTTGCCTATCCTTTGGCTTCACTGCGTTTAGCAGGACCAATTTAGCTTTGTGGCATTTTGCATTGAACCAAGGATACTTGGAATCTTTGTTTTCCCTTGGTTTTCCCACTGGGTAAAGTGCGTCAAGCAGTTTTTGCTGTTAGCTGCTCAAGAATTTTTAGAGGTCTATCCTGTATCCTTGTGTGGGGGTCACCTCCTTCTACCTCCCCCATGTCAATTAATGACGGTAGTGCCTGTTGATATATATTAGCCAATTTAGGTAGGGATTTCTGAATATGGCACCATCTCACTCTCCGCCTATTATTAGATAGTATTAATTCATTTTTCTCTTTGTTGGGCGCTGGTAGGGGGTTAAACCGACCCATGCTCACACCTTTTAAGGTCATTACTCAAGCATTGTGGTCGCTATCTTGCCTCTGGTGGACCTGAAAGTCGAGGACCCTATTCTAAGTTCTGGTTTCAACCAGAATATAGTCAAGCAACAAATTCTGCCCCTCTCTGATAAACATGAGCTGGCCCGGTCTATCGGATTTAGTCCTCCCATTGCATGCCCTCAGTGAGAGTTCCAGGGTGAGAGAGTTGAGTTGTAAGACCAGTACTGGTCCTCCTCAGTGGGCCCATCTAGAGTTGGGTCTATAAGAGGCTCGTACTGACAATTGAAATCACCTCCTATAATCAATAAAACGGCTGGGTCCAAGGTTCGTATAAAATGGCCCAGGTCCTCTATAGCACCTGATTCCTGACCATTGTACACAGGTCTAGAATAAACGTTGATTAGGGCTATTTGTGCCTTTGAGGGAAGTGTTAGGAGAACACATTGCACATTGTCAGTATTGGATGGAATCTGCTCTGCTTTAACGCCAAGATGTGTGCCCACCCAGATGGTTAAACCGCCTGACGGTCTCCCCCTATCCTCCATAGTAGCTAAGATGTTAAAGGGAGCAAAACCTGCTCTCTGGTGTTCTTCCCGGGCCCACGTCTCCTGGAATAGGCAGACATCATAGTTGTCTACGAAACATACCCAGTCCGGGCAGGGCAATTTATTTTTGTTTCCAGCCAGATTAAATGACAGAATTCTGATATTATCGCCCTGTAATCTAGCTCTCCGCTGTACCTCTCTACCCCTATCACGCAGGGCCAGCATATCATCAGAATGTAATCCGGAAGGATTGTCATCTGCCCCATCCAATTTACCGATGGGGTCCCTGGGGGCTGCTAAAGATGATGCATACAGAGCTCCCCCTTCCTGTGTAGCCACAGACAGTGAGCAAGAAAATGCAGCAGCATCCACACAACTCCTCTCAATTCAAGAAGGCCCACAGAAGTCCACTGTTACCCTCTGCGTCTCCCACAAGCTTTTTGGGTTTTCCCTATCCTGGAGCTTCCCTCCCAGTCAATCCACCTCCTCCAATCCTTCGTACCTGTTGTTCACTCTGATGTTAAATTGGGGATACCTACTATACAGATCCCATCTTCTCTCTTTTACAGTCTCCGGGCCCAATTTTCGCAGCATCGGGCTACACTATCTGTTAGTAATTTGTGTTGTTGTGGATAGAAAAAATCTAGGGATCGGAGACTAATATCTGTTGGGACATTCTGCTGGTTGGTTGGGGTGTGGAGTAGATTTCTATCTGAATTAGGGCTTTTTAAGTTATTGATAATGCACTCCCCAGGTTCTAATTTCCTGCGTGTTCCCACCCACCCTACTCTTCGCACCATAATTATTTCCCCTGCTCTGGCATGCTCAAAGCGTTTGTATCTTGCAAGCCAAAACAGGCATTTGTTTCTAAGTTCGAGTGGGGGCTCTTTCACATTGGGTGCAATTGGTGGAGTTCCTGTCAATATGACAACATATAGGGCACACGCCGGGGGAGATTTATATGGGGTAGGTTAGATTCACCAGGGATGCTTCCAGCGCCCTGGTGAGCGTGCTCTGCCTGCCCCCTCTTGTTGTTATCAGTACTCAATGTTGGAAGATTAGGACTATTGCTACAACTTGTGACGCGGGGCTACACTCCGTTCTCGGGACCTCACTGGGGGTTTACATTATTCTTCGCTTGTCTACTTCTTCCAGTCCCACCGGCCGATACATTGGATGGATCCTCTATGGTACGTTCTCCCCGCACTGCTAGTATTAGTGGTATTAGTATTAGTGGTAGAGTGGCCCCATCTCCGCCACTTCCTATCCCTCCCCTTGCATTCTTTGTGGTAGGGTTGGGCTGTGCAGCGATACCCACTCCCCCCTTTGCCATCATTTTTTCTAATTTGTCTAATCTAGTGATTAGAGGGGCTAATTCAGTTCTAAGTGTGTTCCTCACTATGACATGTAAGGCGATCATTAGCTCACGTGCCCATGGTGGATAAGAGATGTCTCCACTGGCTGGTCGTTGTATAACCTCTCCAGGATGGTGCCCTATACTATTGTCCTCCATGGTCACATTCTTCCCACAGGGTTTTTTTTTTCTGGGGCCAGCCTCAACGGTTGACTTGCGTTTGCCGTTCTTGGGGGCAGTTGTAGTTGATCTACCCTTGCGCAAAGCTTTTTTGGGGGGCATGTCCTGGGTGGGCTTCTTAATTTGCATAGCCTCTGGTGGTTGAGGTGTAACTACTGGTGTGGGTGGATCCGGTGTTTGTATAAATATATCCTGAGTGAGTGGCAGCCTCAGCTCTGTTAATTCAATTTTGGTATTGACCACCCCAATCGCCCTCTGTAGAATTTTATCTATCGATGTTTGTGGTAATGGAGGAACAGGACCAGTTTTATTTCTACTTGGGCCCAGCCTTTTCCCAATTTTTCCACTCCCTATCTCTTGATTCATAAATCGATTATTGCCCCGGAGGTAAGTAGAAAAAGTACACTACCCAGAGTAACTTATACCTTTTTTTCCCCAATTGCCCGCAACAAAGCAGTCCACAGTTTTTGCCGGGAAACCCCGCAATCCAAAATTTTGTATTATGACCGGAGTTTAACTGCGACAGGGCAAATAAAGTCTTGACCAAGTTTTATTGCATCAGGGCTCACTACTTACTGCCACTGAGTCTATACTGCCAAGTCTATGTGTGAGGTAGGAGGCTTACCTGCTCTTTTTCTCCTCCTTGCACACGCAAATAGCAACTGCCCAGGGGGTGTCCCAGCCCAGCCTCCTCCGGTGTTTTTAGAGCGCCTCCTGGTACTTCCGCTATGACGCGGTGGTAGGCGTCCGGTCAGGGACAGTGGGAGGTGTAGTCCCCCTTGGCAGAATGGCGGCACAGGTTGGTGGTTGCTGGAAATTTGCAGTCCCCCCGGGACTATTAGCACAAGGCAGGCAAGTCAGGTGGCAACCAAGGCTTCATTGGCCTCCGGTGCTGCGGGAGCCCACAGGTGTTTTTAGAGCGCCTCCTGGCGCTTCCGCTATGACGCGGTGGTAGGTGTCAGGTGAGGGAGAGTGGGAGGTGTAGTCCCCCTCGGCAGGATGGCGGCACAGCTTGGTGGTTGCTGGAACGTTGCAGTCCCCCCGGGACTGTTAGCACAGGACAGGCAAGTCGTGTGGCAACCAAGGCTTCACAGGCTTATCTATTAGACTATTTTCCCCTGTCAGAGTTTGAATTTTCTTCTCTTTCGGAGCCTTTATTACATTATCCACAGCCTTATATTTGCTCATCTCAGACCGTTAGGGAAAAAAGAGGAATGGTATAAAGAAGAATACTTAACACCTTGACACTCCTCAGCCACCAATATCCAAATAGCAATACACACAAGGAAGTGTTGCGTGGCTGATCACCCCAGGGCATATTCCCCCAAAAAGCAATACAACTATGAAATTCTTCATCCAAGGTCACCGCAGTCACAACAATAGTTCCACTGGGGTCGGTTGGAAGGGGGTTTATTTAAGAGCAGTCACTGTAAAGCTCACAAACTCCTCTTACCAACAAATATATATGTTAAAACGCCTCATGTTCCACACCAAACTAAAACAAGAGGCCAGCCGCATCCACATTCACAGATTAAAAGTACCTGGTTGGAGTGGGCATTAGTAATTCACCACGAAGCAGGAACAAGTGAGGTGGCCCTGCCCTGCCTCTTCCTTGTGCTGATGGGGGCAGATGGCTGGGCACGCCCTTGGTCCGAGATGTGCCTGGGGGCTACTGGGCGCTTTCCGAGCTACACACCAGCTTTACAAAATTGCGGCCCCTCCCTAAAAAAGGTACAGGCTGGGGGGTGGGGACCACCCCTACAGGTTGATCAGGAGGGTGTGGTGGGCAAACCAAATATTAGACTTTTGGAAAATATAAATAAGATCTTTCTTCTATTCTATATTCCGTTTCTTACGTTTTTCCACCCTGCCTCTTCCTGGTAAGTATTCAGTCATATGCTTATGGCTGAGAATGTCTTCAGTGTTGGGCATGAGGGTGAAGAGAGGATGGGTTAAAAAGTTCAATGTGATATAAATCTCACAATCAAAGGCTACAGCCAGAACAGCTATGCAAACTATAGGTATGCACAGCAATGCTGAAGCTATATTTAAAGAGATGTTACAGAATAATAAAGTGTACAAGTTATAACGTTTTCACATACTCAGGCCTCAGACAGCAGCAGTGATAATAAATATGGGGACGAGCTGCTGCAAGCATGTACTGTGCCAGAATCCACCTGTTCAAAGAAAATTATTGCTGAAGGTGTTATACTTGACAAGGGAACATTGACAGATAGAAAATGGTGTAAGGGATAAAGTTTGTTCCTAATAAATATTACTAATTATTAGGGATATGGCAAGTCGCCTTGGAGTTATATGACAAATAAAGGTTTTCTGTCTGCGGACTGGAGTTACAAACAATGAGACCCATTCTGAATGTTTGAAGGGTGCTCATTCAGATGTGAAACAGTGGGTGTCTCATGATCACATTTTCACACATTTGAATTGATCTCTGTTTATGTTAAGAGTAGATATAAATGATCATTATGTAACCTTTTCCTTCTCTTTTTTTCTCCTCCTGTCTTTCTTCTTTTTATTTATTGTATTATCATTTAACCTAGTCTAATTTTACCTTACACTCTATTATATTATATTATGTTATGATGTTATTATATTTCTAAATAAACCTTCTTTTTCAACTCAAAAAGAATTGGTCTCTGTGTTCAGCAGCGTTTCAAAAGGGACGTGGTCCTGATGCAAGTAAGGATAATGCTACATGGGTAGGAAAAGAGTGTTAAAATAGAGGTCGAATTGCATTTGTGCACTAACACGAGTAAGGCATCTGGCTGTTTTGAACCCTGGTGTCTAGAATCAAAATAGCGGGGACAGCCGGCAACTTCCTGGATTGTTAGGCATTTCTGGAGGGTACAGCTTATCCTGCGGCGCAGCCTGGGCAGGTTAGGAAAACATCAGAATTCCTGTAGTGCACTCGGGCCTGGGTGAGATTTTGGACCATGTTTTGCCGCCATTTTCCTGTTGAGGGATGCGGAACAAGATTCAGAACATGGTTGGGGTAAACCTGAGAGGTTATCTGCCCACATTCCTGGCTGGGAATAAGAAATGAATTCAAGCTATTGGAGCAGTTTGTGTGTGCTTCCAAATGTTCTCACAGACATAATGAATGACGTCACACGTGATGTTTTTGTTTTCAGCAGGGTTATGCAGGCTGACGTAATCCAATACCTCGTTGAATTTTTCATTTCCTGACATTTCAGATTCAGCCTGGAGAACATTAACAGTGATTACTAAAACGGTATGCTACTGAATAAACTGCAGAAGTTAGAGCAATGCTATTTATTTTCAGTCCTGATATGATGCTCTGAATAGCAACAACACAAGGGCACATCAGTAAGACAGCTACTGCAGCAAGAGCGGCTCAGCCAAAAAAATGCAAGGCAGAAGGCGGGGAGCATATGGCATGCACGAGAATGCTGATTTCAGCTTGGCTGCCTGCTCCGAGGATCCCTCCCAGTCCTCATTCAAGGGTAGCCCTGTGACACATCTGATCCTTTCGCGATGGAAACTCAGCATAAGTAACACATGGGAGCGTGAAGGTCACCTTGGTCAACTTTGGAAAATACTTACCAGGCAATCACATTCCAACCTCCGTTCCATTTAACTATTGCTTAAACTCATATACTGCGCACGAAGTATGGGAGTGATGATTATTTGCAATGTACTAGTTCTTTTGTAAATTCAAAACATAATTATGAATATTCATAAACTGCTCATGTGTGTTTAAGTTAGAGTTTCTGCTTTTCAATCCTTATTTAAAAGAAACAAACTGATCTTTTTTTAAATTTATTAGTGTATTTTGAGCAGAAAGATACTTTTCTGCATGATGACATATTAAAACATAAGTTCTAACAATAGGGTGCTCGTGAGGCCTCAGGTGCTCATTTAAGCAATATATATATATATTACTTGTGAGAAAGTGGTCGACTGGAGATATTTTCGCGCCTGCCAGGAGCGCGATACAAGGACCCGTCCTTCAAAGTGTCTTGGGTCCATGCTGGCATCGTGACTTTTCAAACTCAAGGTAATGAGAGACCCCAGGACCGCCTCGGGAACGGACCAGGCAAGCGGCTGCTGCCAGTGGCAGACTATGACTTCATGGTGAGGCGAGATAATTCCGATCACGCCATCCAGCTCGGTTAATTCCTAGTTCTGAGGCAGTGACGTTGGGGACATAAGGGAGCCTTTCAATGCAGTCAATACGTGGTCACCTGCTGCAACACAGCCCCTCCTTTACATATTACAACTCGGCGCTCACATATGCATTATTTGATCCTGCTGCAGTACTCACCTGAAAGTACATGTTGGGTGTTGTAGTCGTACATCAGACTGCAGCTGTTCCAATCTCAGCGGGGTCAGCTGGTCTCCCACAATGGGAGTGCCTTAGAATATTTAACCCCTCCCCTGCGGATGACGGAACCGATCGTCATCAGCCGCGGTCGCGCTGTGCTGATGACGGAGCGGTTCCGTCACGGCCCGCTCGGCACGCCTGTGCGGCGCGGATTCCGCGCCTGCGCTGAGCGTTCTATTGAGCGGGCGGGCCGTGACGGAACCGCTCCGTCATAAGCTCAGCGCAACCGACGCTGGTGATGGAGCGGTTCCGTCACCAGCATGCGCCCGCCGCTCGGCCGCCCTCCCCCCTTAGCACTGCGGCGGAATAGCCGCCACAGTGAAGGGGTTAAAGGAGGGAGAAGGTGGCGTCCGGTTGCGAGCCGCATCTGAAGAAGGCATTTATTGCCGAAATGCATCATGAGGTTTTCAACCAGTGAATAAAGGGTTTCCCAAACTGCACCCAACTGTGTCCTTGGACTACTTTTGAAAAAGTGGTCGTCTGGAAATAGATATATATTCTTGTAATTTGGTTCCCTCCTTCCGGCTCTCGCAGCGCTCACCGTGGGTGCAATCTCCTGCGGCTGAACCATGCCGCTTTGTATTTGCGCACTTACCTTTCAGAGAAAGAAAAAAAAAATATTGAAATAGGCCTGGAAAAAATCAAGGCACAACTGAAGGAAACAGAAAAAGAAATTTCACAATTGAAACTATCAACAGAAATGAATAAAATTAAGGAAGAGCTAGAAAGCCAGATTGAGAAACATGAGGATATTGTAATTGAAAGAAAACACACTAAATTCATTAGAGACAGTAATGATTATGCTGAAGGTCGCATATTTACGTTTGCGAAGAAGTTTGATGGTCTGAAGGAACAGATTGCATTGAACAGCATGTCAAGTATGTCGACCAGTGTCTCTTCATTAGCTTCGACAGAACAAAATGATGGGGAACCAGGAATGTCTTGAGACAACACAAAATTGTCTTTTTTAGGGGACATGCGCCTCATGTTACAACAGCGACAGTGGGAACAAAATCGCCTTGTGCAACAATTCCAGCAATGGAGAGGAAGAGGAAAAGAAAGGCAAAGGACGAAAAGAAACACCAGAGAAGAGGAAAAAGGAGCAAGCGGTGGTGCGGAAAAAACAGGCACTGAAACGAGGAGTATGCACCAGAGAAGGAAGTGGTAAATGATGAGTTGCATGTGGTGAACCTATCAAAGAGACCTATAGTGAATATAGAAACATCTTTATTGAAAAGAGGGATAAGCTTTTGCCCAAAAAGTCGAATGGATTTGGCACAAGTAAGAATTGACTTATACCTGTATATCAGGAAGATCAAACTCGCAAAAGCATTTAAAGAATCAAAATTAAAAGAACAAATTAAAGGCGCACAAGAGGAAACATCTGAAAGCCTGCAAGTAAAAGATTCTGAAGGATATTTAACTCTATTAAACATAAACACAACAGAGGGTGAGGAGATCTCACTTCAAGACGCATGCAGCCAATCTGGAGCAGGCCTGAGTGATAAAAAACCAAAAATGTTATCCACAATTGGGCCCAGGAAACAAAATTGACCTATTCCAAGAGGCAGTAATTCAAGACCTATATAAAGTAAAATGCCCAAAATATGTTGATAACTTAAAGAAAGAAAGAGATGCCCTGAAGAGTCCATCAACGGATGACATAATTGAGATCAAGATAGCCGATAGACGGCAACATAGTTATATGGGAACGAATGACGTATGTAACAGAGGCACATCGCCAATTAAGAGACACGCAGTACTATGAAAAATTAAAGAAGAATCCAACGGCGGAGATTAAAAGAATGATGGATGAAAATCTCCTAGAATGGTCATCAAGTGGGTTGATTGATGAGGGGGAACGAAAATTCCCAACAGTTGCACATCCGATAATGGCAACCATGTACTTTTTACCAAAATTGCAGAAAGATCAGAAAAAAACACGTGGCAGACCAATTCTGTCTGCGAAAGGATCATTACTGGAACCAATGGCTGACTATATAGATTACTTCCTGAGGCCGTATGTAGCCCAACTGAGCTCCTACATACAAGACACAAGTGATCTATAAAGAGCATTGCAAAACACACCATGGCAGGCATCATAATATCTGATCACGATGGAAGTCATCGCCCTTTATACTAACATCGGGAATGACATGGGAAAACAAGCTTGCAATTACTTCCTACAAAAGAGAAATATGAAATACAGCGACCACAACAAAATGCTGTTAGATATGATATCAATCTGTTTGAACCAAAACGTATTTGTCTTTGGAGAAGAATTATTTCGACAAAACAGTGGGACCGCAATGGAATTTTCTTTCAGTCCCAGCTACGCGTGTCTGACCATGGGATGGTGGGAGCAGGAAAAAGCGTGGAGCATAATGAAAGATCAAGCATTAAACAAAATCGTCAGCTGGAAAAGATTTATTGACGATTTGTTAATAATCTGGGATGGAACAGTAGCAGAATTCCAGGAATACTTTGAAGTCATCAATAACTGCACAAAAGATCTAAAATTCACGTACACAATGAGCAATGAAAGAGAGGTATTTCTGGATATGGAGATTTATATCAAGGATAATCAGATCTACACAACGCTACACAGAGAATCTACAGCAACTAATACCACCCTAGAAGCAACCAGCTTTCACCAGAGCTCCCTAATCTCCAGCATTCCTTAAGGGGAATTTTTAAGGATCTGTAGGATCTGCAGTGAAGAAGAGGAGTGGATAACACAAAGTAATAAAACAGCAGAACGGTTCATGAGAAGAAAATACAAATCAAATGTGGTAACAAAATGCTGGGAGAGAACCAACCGAAGAACACGAGAAGATTGTCTAGTGGTAGAAACCCCCCAAGAGAAAAAGAAAACAGAACAAATACGGATGATAACGGATTTTGCTCAAGAAAGCAATCAAATAGAAAAAATCTTGAGGAAGAATTGGAAAATTCTCCAATTTGCCACTGTGAAGGAAATAGTGGGAAATCATCCCACAATGACCTACAGAAGAGCAAAGAATCTTAAGATTCACATGATTCACAGTCATTTCAGGGGAAAGGGTGCACAGTCTAAATATCGATTCGTAATTGTCGACCTACACAAATATCGAGTTGGAAATATTGAAGGTACAGAATTTCGATGTCAAGAATATCGTTGGACAGAATATCGACCCTAAGGTAAGTAATATCGAATTTATTTATATCGATGTTAGTAATATCGAAGTTAGTAATATCGATAGCATATATATCGATGTAACTAATTTCGATGTTACTAATATCGATATTTGTATTATTTTAATGTATTTTATTATGTATGTGTAATATGTTTTTGTTAAGTATTTTAATTTTTTTTAATTATATGTGTACTATTTTTATATATTAATAATGTTATTTTTAAGTAAATTTTATGTTTTAGTACCAGAGCGGGTTGTGAGTTTATAGGGGAATAGGGTGGGAAGTAATTTAAATATACCAAAATATTTATACATTTTTAGGAATTATAAATTATTTTAATTAATTTTTATTTGTATTTCTGTAGCGGGTTGTGGGTTTATAGGGGATTTTGGGTGGGAAGTAATTTAATTGTAATTAACTAATGATTTATAATTTTGTTTGTTATGGATAATTAGTATATTTATAATTAATTATTAATTGGCAATTAATTGTTTTAGTTGATAATTGATTTTTGTAATTGATAATTAATGTTTTTAATTGTTAACACATGTTTTTAATTGGTAAATGATGTTTATAATTGGGAAATATTTTTTTAATTGGTAATTAATTTTTTATTGGTAAATAATTTTGTTAATTGGCAATTCATATTTTTAATTGGTAATTATTTCCTATTAATTGGAAAATATTTGTAATGAATTGGTAATCAAGGTTTTGTAAAAAGTATTATTTGGTATAAAAAATAATTTTATTGTTTAATAATTTTTAATTGGGAATTATTGTAAATAATATTTTTTTGTAATGAAAAATATGTTATTGTTTAATATTTATTATTTGGTGAGTGATATTTATTAATTAATATTTATTGGTATTTGTTGTTAATTTATTGTTAATTAATTATTCAAATGTAATTGCTTTTAAGAATTATTAATTGTATGTAAATGATGTAGATTTATTAAAAAAATTAATTGTACATTATTTTAAATATAAAAATTATTTAAAAGTATGTTATATTTAAATTCTACGCTATCCAATGCTTTCCCTACTGTTGCACCCTCTGGAGTTGGAATAGTAATTTTTACCCCTACGCTATCCAAAGGTTTCCCTACTGTTACACCCTCTGAAGTTGGAATAGTAATTTTTATCCCTACACTATCAAACGCTTTCTCTACTGTTGCACCCTCTGGAGTTGGAATAGTAATTTTTACCCGTACGCTTTCCAACGTTTTCCCTACTGTTGCACTCTCTGGAGTGGAAATAGTCATTTTTACCCCATGCTATCCAACGCTTTCCCTACTGTTGCATTCTCTGGAGTGGGAATAGTAATGTTTACCCCAACCCTATCCAACACTTTCCCTACTGTTTCACTCTCTGGAGTTGGAATAGTAATTTTTACCCACCCGCTATCCAACGCATACCCTACTGTTGCACTCTCTGGAGTGGAAATAGTAATTTTTAGCCCTACGCTATCCAACGCTTTCCCTACTGTTGCACTCTCTGGATTGGGAATAGTAATTTTTACCCCTACGCTATCCAACGTTTTCCCTACTGTTTCACTCTCTGGAGTTGGAATAGTAATTTTTACCCACCCACTATTCAACGCTTTCCCTACTGTTGCGCTCACTGGAGTGGGAATAGTAATTTTTACCCCTATGCTATTCAACACTTTCCCTACTGTTGCACTCACTAGAGTGGGAATAGTAATTTTTAGCCACCCGCTATCCAACGCTTTCCCTACTGTTGTACTCTCCTGAGTGGGGATAGTAATTTTTACCCCTACGCTATCCAACGCTTTCCCTACTGTTGCACTCTCTGGAGTGGGAAAAGTAATTTTTACCCTTATGCTATCCAACGCTTTCCCTACTGTTGCACTCACTGGAGTGGGAATAGTAATTTTTACCCACCTGCTATCCAACACTTTCCCTACTGTTGTACTCTCTGGAGTGGGAATAGTAATTTTTAGCCCTATGCTATCCAACGCATTCCCTACTGTTACACTCTCTGGAGTGGGAATAGTAATTTTTACCTTTACGCTATCCAACGCTTTCCCTACTGTTGCACTCTATGGAGTGGGAATAGTAATTTTTACCTATGGTATCCAACGTTTTTCCTACTATTGCACTCTCCAGAGTGGGAATAGTAATTTTTACCCCTACGCTATTTAACGCTTTCCCTACTGTTTAATTTTCTAGAGTGTGAATAGTAATTTTACGTTCTACGCTATCCAATGTTTTCATTACTGTCGTTTTTTTGGACTTTAAATAGTAGTTTGATTTATTTATGTATTTAATATTTTTTGTATTATTTTAGATAATGTTGTATTTAATTAACTTCAAAAATATTGAAAGTATATTAAAAAAAATTTAATTTATTAAATATAACTATTTATTTTTATTTATGTTATAATTTTATGTGTGTAGATGTATTTGTAATTTATAGTATTTTTTTAATAATTTGTAAGTAATTAAAATAATTAATAAAAATTATAATTAAGTATATAATATATATTTCATGTTTCTTTTTAATTAAATTTTTATTATTAAATATGTATTATTTATTAATTTTAAACATTATTATATATGTTTAAATATGTTTTTTATGTATAAGTATTATTTACTTTATTTTCCTATTTTTTTTACAGAAAAAACCCAATATTTTTAATTACGATATTTTTAACATCAATATTTTGGTTTCGATATTTTTGTACTTACCATGTTCTAGATAGTGTGTCGATATACTTGCCTTCGATATTCCCACGTCGATGTTTTGTAGGTCGATATTTTGTCCGTCGATTTTCTGTCAGAGATTCCAGCGGAAAGAAGAAAGATGAAACATAGCTGAAAACCAAAGGGTTTGTAAAATGTCATGCTTGCAAAATGTGTCAAATTGCAAAACCACCTAAAGAAAGTTAATTGGCAAACAACTCAGTCTGCCACCCCGGAGTAGGAGGGACCGTCCGCAGGGGCAGCGGCGGTCCCTCCGTGCAAATTAGGATGTGACCGCCACCCTGGTGGTCACATCCTGTATTTTTAACATTGCGGCGGGTGCTGCTTGAAGCAGCACCCGCCGCAAAGTAAAAAATGTAAGCTGTGCATTTGCATGCACAAAGCGGCAGGCACCGCGCGGTGCCTGCCGCTTTGTGCACGCAAATGCAGCGGGGTACCATAGGTACCCCCCATGTGCACCCCCCAACCCCCCTTCACCCCTGGGGGCCCGCAACGGGCCCCCAAACAAAAATCCATATGCCTTTGCACGACGGAAATGCCGCAGTGTAAAGGCATAGTAATCCAGACATCCTAATATGGCTGGCGGTGTCTGATAGACACCGCCAGCCATGTTAGTGCTTTTCCGTCGCGGTCGGAAGGTCGACCGCGGCGGAAAAGCTGCGGACGGAATGCCAGACCCACCAGCCATCCTAATATGGCGGTGGGTCTTTCGAGGCTCCGCTGCAATTTTCCCGCATCCACCGAGCCGGCGGTGGCTTCCGCCGGCCCGGAGGATGAGGGAAAACCGCAATCATAATAGGCCCCAAAGTGTGGGAAATACGCCATTTAATCACTTGTAAAAACCCAATATACAGTGTATGTAGTAGAATGTCCGTGCTTGCAGAGGTAAGTTGGAAGTACCATTTGCGAACTGAAGAAAAGGATAATGGAGCACGTGAGGGCTACAATGCATAAAGATCGCACAAATGCAATATCAAAACATATGGAACAATCCCATCAGGGAGATTGGAAACAACTACAATTTTACAAAATAGAGACAATTCCGAAAAGAGACCGTGGCGTGGATCGAGAGAAGATCTTACGACAGAAGGAATCGCGCTTCATGTTGAATTTAAGAACTTTACATCCACATGGCCTGAATCAGTGGAGGAAATGTACATTCATCTCTGAAAATGATCTGTCCTCCATAAAGCTGGAATGAAAATGGTTGAATATTAGAAGCAACTACTAGCCCCACTTGAGGGGAGAAAACATGAGAAAATGCAAAGTGCGAAGGAGTAAACAATAAAGTTCTAGTTGAAAACCAAAAAGAAATTGGAAATCTTCAATACACAAAGTATAATCAATACAATGTGAACAAACTAAAGATAGAGATTAGCTCACTATTCAACCCAAAGAGACTCAACACATTCTTTGAAAAAGGAAAGAATTAGTGGTAACTACAATCACCACAATGCAAAGGGCCACCTAGAAATAATAGGAAATAACATCATTGAAATTTGAACATTTCAAGGGTGACTTGTGAAGTGGACAGTTGATCGTGAACAAGGTGTTTGTTAACATCGAAACACATTGATCTGACACGCTTTTCAGCCCTTTCCTAAAATACAAATTAATAAAAAGTGTAAAATTTCACTTCAGGAGTGCGGCCAGTTTTTCTTTCTCTGAAAGATAATGCGCATATATATATATACACAAATGTATAGTTGTATACGAGCAGGGTTTTAGCCCGATATGCTTTTAAATGATGGGAACAACGCCAACCTAGGCCTCAGACAACTCGTCACCGCACCCACCCACGCTTCCGGCCACACGCTGGATCCCATCTTCTCCACAGCCTCCCACGTCGCCTTCGACCACACCACCGAACTCCACTGGACTGACCACCGCTGCATCTATTTCACCTTCAAGAAAACAACCACGCACCACCACACCCAACAGCTGCCTCGCTGCTGCTGGAGCAAAGTCACCGAAGACCAGCTGATCACCTCCCTCGCCAAGAACCCACCCACTGACCCCACCAACCCAAACACGGCAGCCCAAAACCTCAGACAGTAGATCAAACACCCTCGCCCCACTCAAGAAACCCTCCAACATCCACGCCAACAAGAGAGCCACCTGGTTCACCGACGAGCTCCAGACCTCTAAACGCACATGATGGAAAGTGGAGAAGACATGGCTCCACAAACGCACACTGGACAACCACGCAGCCCACAAGGACGCCACCCGCAGACATTAACACCTCATCAGATTAGCCAAGAGATCCTTCTTCAAAGATCGCTTGGATAACAACGCACACAACAGCAAAGAGCTCTTCAGCATCGTAAAGGAACTCTCCAAACCCAGCGCCAACGCCAACGACATCCTGCCCTCACAAGAACTGTGCGACTCACTAGCCATCTTCTTCCACTGCAAGATCGCTGACATCCACGACAGCTTCAACACCAAGAACACCCCGACTACGCCAGACTCCACCTCCCCTGTGAACACCACCAGCGCCACCCGCCTGACCTCCTGGTCCAACGTCAATGATGACAAGACACGCAAGGTCATGAACTCCATTCACTCAGGATCTCCGTCTGACCCGTGCCCACACCACGTATTCAACAAAGCAGACGCAGCCGTCGCACCCTAACTACTGAAGGTCATCAACATCTCCTTCGAAACAGCGACATTCCTGGAAAGCTGGAAGCACTCCGAAATCAACGCCCTCCTCAAGAAGCCCAAAGCAGACCCCAAGGACCTCAAGAACTACCGGCCCATCTCCCTGCTCCCGTTCCCGGCAAAGGTCATTGAGAAAATCGTCAACATGCAACTGGCCCGCCACCTCGAAGACAACAACATCTTGGACCCGTCCTAGTCTGCATTCAGATGAAACCACAACACCGAGACAGCCCTCTTCGCCGCCACAGACGACATCAGGTGCCAACTAGACAACAGCAAAACATCGGGCCTCATCCTTCTGGACCTGTTAGCCGCCTTCGACATGGTCTGCCATCGCACTCTAAAGACACACCTCCTAGTAGCCGGAATCCAAGAGAAGGCTCTTGACTGGAAAGCCTCCTTCCTCTATCCGAAGCCACCAACATCATCTGTGGCGTCCCCCAGGGCTCATCCCTCAGCCCAACGCTGTTCAACGTCTACATGGCCCCCCTGCACAAGTGGCCCACCATCACTACCTCAACATCATCTCCTATGCTGACGACACCCAGCTCATCCTCTCCCTCACCAAGGACCCGCACACTGCCAAAACCAACCTCCACGAGGGAATGAAGGCCGTCGCTGATTGGATGAGGAGCAGCCGTCTGAAGCTTAACTTGTACAAGACGGAGGTCCTCATCCTCAGACCCACCCCTCAGCCTGGGACGACTCCTGGTGGCCGACCACACTGGGAGCAGCACCAACACCCACTGACCATGCACGCAATCTAGGATTCATCCTCAACTCCTCCCTCTCCATGTCTAAGCAGGTCAACCCTGTCTCCTCCTCCTGCTACAACACCCTCCGCATGCTTCGCAGGATCTACAAGTGGATCCCGACCGAAACAAGAAGAAAGATGACACAGGCCCTCATCAGCAGCAGACTGGACTACGGCAATGCACTCTACGCAGGAATCCCAGCCAAACACCTACGACGACAACAACGTATCCAAAACACCTCCACCCGACTGATCGTCAACGTCCCCCGCCGCAGCCACATCACCCCCCACCTGAGAGACCTACACTGGCTCCCCATTGACAAGATGATCATATTCAAGCTCCTCACCCACGCACACAAATCCCTCCACAACGCCGGACCTGCCTACCTGAACAGCAGACTCAGCTTCCACACCCCCAACCCCGCTCCGCCAGCCTCGCCCTCGCCGCTGTCCCCCCCATCCAACGAACGACCTCCGGTGGCAGATCCTTCTCCTACCTTGCCGCCAAGACCTGGAACACAGGTCCCTACCCACATACGGCAGACCCAAGACCTACTCGCCTTAAGAAGACTCCTCAAGACCTGGCTCTTCGAGCAGTAGCAGCACCCCCCCTCCCCTCAGCACCTTGGGACCCTCACGGGTAAGTAGCGAGCTTTACAAGTACTCTGATTGAATGATTGATTGAAGATACACCCTACTCCCCTTAGTACAATCCTCGGATTGAACATTAATGGTTAGCCTCATGAAGGACACGCAACTCTTACTGGAGATCTTATTGCATCTTATGATTGGTAAGTGGCATTATATATTAGATGAGACTGTATACTGTAAAACATAACTGTGTACTCTGCCACAGATTTAGAATCCCCAGTTTTAATTTTGTACAGGGAGGATATAAAACTTTATACTGCAACCACATATTGGAGCATATTACCAACGTTTAGCGATATTTATCGCTAACGATGCTTAGCAACGAATTTTTAAACGCTAAGCATCGCCGGAAATTATCGCAGAGATAACTTGCTATTAGCAAGGTTTATCACAGAAGTGATAATCCTCGCGCTAACTGCCAATTGAGATATTATCGCTGGAAAACCAACGATAATCTCTCGAAGTTTGGCGTTAGCTTGATGATAGGGGCTCACAAACTTAGCCATGATATCCACCTTCCATAGGATATCATGGCTAAGTCAGGAAAATACCAGGTGTAAAAAAAGCAGTGCTAACCGCGGTTAGCGCTGCTCTTTTTATCACTAACAGGGTTAGCGAAATGCTTGATAATAGGAGAAATGTCGCTTAACAATATTTCTCCAATTTTTTTTCTCTGGAACACCCCCTTTGCATCTCATTAGAGATGCAAGGGGAAGCGTGGAGAAAAAGGGTGCTAACATGCAAATTTGGGTGTTAGCACCCTGTTGCTGATAGGGAGATATTTTTATCTCCGCTTTCTTGGCTTTTAAAGCCAAAAAAGTAGTGATAAATCCCTTGATAATATGCCCCATTGTTTCCTTAGAGGATATCAATTCACGGTATTAGTGCGTTGTTAGGTACAATTGGCCAGTAAGGCTGCAAACTTCACCATCTTGGGGGATCTTATCTTCATCTCAAGAACGGGGAGAAAGCTGAGATTGCCAGTTTCCTGGTGGATTTAGAGGCCTTTTAGTTGTTGCAACACGTTCTTGTGGGTACACATGTGGCTGGCCATTTGTTAGACCGCATTTTTTCAAACTTCTGCTCTTTAATAATGTATCAGCCGGTTCCGCAGGTATGGACGGATCATTCATTGGTTACATTCTCTCTGCAGTTGCAGGGCAAAGTGGATGTGATCCGCCCAGCCTTAGCGCCCAAACGACCTTGGCATAAGTTGGACTTTGACTTGTTATCTACCTGGCTTGCTGAGCACAGACCTCAATTACCCCAGATATAGAGGGGCAAATGTGTGCTTCCAAGCATAGATGATGGCCGGCCTGGACAGATGCATTCCGGCCAAACAGGGTGGAAAGGGACGTGGGCCATCTAACCCATGGTTCAATGATTCGCTGACTTTGGCAAAGAAGGGCTGCAAGCAGCTTGAGCGTGCTTGGCGCTGCTCTTATGAGGCATCCGCAAAACTAGAATATCAGGCTACTGTCAAGCAATATCATAAGCTCATTCGGAGAGCATGGGCAGCGTTTGTAGCCACCACGATTCTGGCCAGTACAAACCCAGCAAAGACCATCTTCTCGCTGCTCAATAACATGAAGAGTGCGGGTGCTTCCAGAGTCTCTCCCATAGCCTCCAATCGCCAGTGTGAGGTACTAGCGCAGCACTTGAATAAAGTTGAGCAGATCTATCGCGGCCTTTCTAAGGCGACCCTCGCTATGGAGAAAGTGGTGCCTGGAAGGGAGGATATCATGGAGGGCAACTGTTTATCATCATTCCCACTGTTGACGCCCCGGAATTTGAGGTCTTGTGTCACAAAATCAAGTCAGGCTCCCCAGCTGACCCTATGTCATCTGCCCACTTTCGCCAGTTCCACTCATTGATCGCTCCTTTGAGTCTAGAATTGGCTAATTTGTCATTGAGGCCAGCTTCTGTACCTAGGGCGTGGAAGCACGCCAAAGCCGTCCCTTTGATGAAAAAACCCTCTCTTCATCCGGAAGATCCTGGTAATTATCGCCCTATTTCCCACCTGCCTTTCTTGGCTAAGCTGGTGGAGGCACATGTGAACTCCACCCTATCTAAATTCATTGCACAGCACAACATCCTTGACTCATCACAGCACGGTTTTCTACCACGGCATAGCACAGAATCAGCGCTATTGTCAGTGTCGGAATCCATCCGGAGTAAGTTGGACGTGGGAGACTCGGCGGCCTTGGTCCTGTTGGACCTAAGCGCCGCTTTTGATACAGTGTCTCATGAGGTTCTTCTCAAACGCCTCCTGGAAGTTGGGATTAGGGATGGGGCCTTGGATTGGATCCGGTCTTTCTTGGTCTCAGTACCACCTTCCCATTCCCAGGAATTAGCCCTGCTCCAGGGGGTACCACAGGGCTCTATCTTAAGCCCACTTTTGTTCAATCTTTATGTGAGACCCCTGGCGGAAGTGGCAAAAGGCAGGGGGCTGTCCCGGATGTCGTATGCCGACGACACCCAGTTGGTAATAGCTTTTTCTAAAAATTGCTGTGCCAATTTGGACAAGTTCAAGGAGGATCTGCTGGCCATCTCTAACTGGATGGTGGCAAACTGTTTACAGTTAAATGCCAGTAAATCTGAGATTCTGCTGTTTGGCAAGGATCGGGAGCTATTGTCCGAGCAGTGCTGGCCGGTCCGCCTCAAACCCGCCCCGTTACCCAAGGAGGCTGTGAAGAACTTGGGCATGTGGTTTGATAACGGACTGATGTTTGAGAAACAAACAAAAGCTGTTGCTGCCGTTTGTTTTGTGCTCTTCCGGGGATTGAGACCCCTGCTTGGTTTTTTTCCTCCCAAAGTTCGCCAAACTATTGTTCAGGCGTCCATTCTTTCCTGGATAGACTACAGCAAGTCTTTATACCTGGGTGCTAATAAATCCAGTATTAAGTGCCTGCAGAGGGTCCAGAATGCGGCGGTTTGCCTTCTGGTGGCATTACCTAGATCTTGCTCGGTGGCGCATGTGCTCCCCAAACTTCACTGGCTGCCCGTCGAAAAGCACATTCAGTTTAAGGTGTTGTGCATTTCACACAAGATTCTGATGCACCAAGCCCCCTTAGGGCTATCTTGTTTGTTGAATCCCTAGGTGCCTGGGCGTTGACTGAGATCTGCCGACCTTGCTCTTGTTTGTGCTCCTCGAGTCCAAAGAGCGAGGGCCGGGGACACTCTTTTCGCTTTCTGGTGGCAAACTTTGGAATTTGCTCCCGGCTCACATTAGAGTCATTCCTAACCTGTTGGCGTTCCGTAAGACCATAACGACCTGGCTGTTCCCGTTGTCTGATGTTTAATCACTAGGTTGGTCTCTCATGCTCTTGTCTCTGGTTTCTGGTTGCGCTGGGACACCTCGTTGCTGAGGCAGCCATGCGCATTACAAATCCTAAATAAATAAATAAATAAAATAAATGAACAGACGACCTCCGGTGCAGGTTTCATCACACCAGGGAGAAGGAAGGGTCTTGAACAACCACATTTTTCTTTATTATGTATTTACTTTCTGGTCAATGATTATACCTAATTCTGAAACTCATTGCTTTATCATTTTCTTTCCAACTACAATATTGATTGCTGAGGAAACTTAGACATATTCAATAAATTACTTTTCAACGTGTGGTTACACATCATGGGTTGCCCCTAAGTTCTTTTTCACTACTAAAGACACATGTCCAGCTACAGTGACTTGGGGATATAAGGAAAAGTGGAGCATGTTTCTCATATAAGAGGCTCATTTTCACATCTGCAATTACGCATGCCACATGAGATAGGTGGTTTATTTGCACCTACAATTTCCTGTTTATTTCTGTATTGTTTTCTACAGCCCGGTAAGGTGCGGGCGTCCATGACTGTTACTAGTGGAGGTACCTTCTTAGCAGTGGGAGGTAAGCCCTCTTTTAGAACTTATGACTTCATGGTACCTTTGTTAAGGGGTGTAACACTTGTACCACATTATTAGCTGCTGAGACCTTTCATGCATAGTGCCCCCTGTGGACATATATAGGGTCACTAGAGATATTGTGTACACGAAGGTTAGATGACAAGGCTTACATGTGCGTTAAGACACTGTCTCTGACTTCATACTGGGCCAGGGCCCCATTGAATATGCGTATATGTCTCTTGTGCCTGTCTTTTTCTTTTTCTTATTGCTTTAAGTTTTCGAAGTGCACACATTAGTGGCACATTATGAGACATCAAGTTGATACTGATGCTCATACCTGTTGTTTGTTTCCTTTCCTAGGTATTGATCAAGAGCCTTTTTCATCATGCAGCTGTAGCCACATGATTGATTTAGAGGAAGCATGACAGCCCTTGGGGTGTGTGAGGGAATCAGAGGACAAAAAGGGGCCGTCCACCTTACTAATGGGTCCTTCTCACCTAGGATGTCTCTTCTCCCCCTCTACTTTTTTCACCTTTTCCTTCTTTTTTACGCATGGGTGACTTTTCGCACCCTTAAGCGTGGGTGAGTTTTTTGCACCCTGCTGTTGGAACAGTGTCCCTTTGTTGGTTTGAATAGCACAGGGATTTATCCTGGAACTATAATGTGGGTGCAATAATGTGGGACCTGCATTTTGTGCAGTTTATCCGCTTCAATGTAATAACTGAGCATTGAGCATGAGTCATTTTAGCAGTGTGTGGCTGGTGTCTTTTACTAATGGGCACTTCTGGTGACACCGTATTCAGCTGGTGGATTTACCACATAAGTACATTGCCACTCAACTAGCTTACACGCAGATACTGGGAAGTAGTTATCCCCATGACTGCACATGCTCAGTTCATCTCTGCATCCACTCTATCGTGAGCTATTCACTCAGAATAGTCTGTGTTCTGCATCTGTACCTACACTTACCTGTTTATTTCTGTATTGTTTTCTACAGCCCGGTAATGTGCGGGCGTCCATGACTGTCGCCAGTGGAGGTACCTTTTAGCAGTGGGAGGTAAGCCCTCTTTTAGAACCTATGACCTCATGGTACCTTTGTTAAGGGGTGTAACACTCGTACCACATTATCAGCTGCTGAGATCTTTCATGCATAGTGCCCGCTGTGGACATAAATAGGGTCACTAGAGATATCGGGTACACGAAGGTTAGATGACAAGGCTTACATGTGCGTTAAGACACTGTCTGTGACTTCATACTGGGCCAGGGCTCCATTAAATATGCGTATATGTCTCTAGTGCCTGTCATTTTCTTTTTCTTATTCCTTTAAGTTTTCGAAGTGCACACAGTAGTGGCACATTATGAGACATCAAGTTGTTACTGATGCTCATACCTGTTGGTTGTTTGTTTCCTTTCCTAGGTATTGATCAAGAACCTTTTTCATCATGCAGCTGTAGCCACATGATTGATTTAGAGGGTATTTTAACTTGTTTTTAACCTTGTTTTCACGTGCACCTCACAATTTATTGTTTTGGTCCTGACGAAACACCAACGACCCTTATGGCGACGCAGGCGCAAAACATGTCAACCTTTGACCCTTGACTCCCGGGCATAGTATGCCTTTGGGGCCAGATTTTATTTTACTGTATGTCTGCTAAGGGTATACAATTTGAACATTCGCTGCATGTTTACCCTTTATTTATCTCATCACTTTGCAAACACTCTTATAACCCTCATTTGGACCCTTGCCCCACACACCTGCACGCACCATCCGGCAGTCCTTTAAATGATCTCCGACAAAGAGACCCTTTGGGGGACCCTTAGGCAATTGCAGCGCTGACCCTATGAGGAGCAACTGCCCGATGATGAAGCATAACACCCCTTGGGGTGTGTGAGGGCATCAGAGGACAATAAGTGGCCTTCCACCTTACTAATGGGTCCTTCTCACCTAGGATGTCTCTTCTCCCCCTCTACTTTTTTCACCTTTTCCTTCTTTTTTATCCACAGGTGACTTTTTTGCACCCTTAAGCGTGGGTGACTTTTTTTGCACCCTGCTGTAGGAACAGTGTCCCTTTGTTGGTTTGAAGGTTTATTTGCACCACCATATAAGAATGTCACATAAGATAGGTGTTCTATCACCAATATAGTGTATGTTGTAATATGGCATGCTTAAGGTTGCACAAGAACTGGTATGTCACCAATCTGGGGTAACATTTCTGGTTACTTCTGCAAGTAAATAAATGATACATGTGGATGGGTCTCCAACATAGGAATTTTAGTTGAAACACATGTAAAGTGTGGTGTTGTTTTGGCAATCTAAATGGGAATAATATGAACTGTGAACTCTAGAATGTTTTTAGCCTTGATGAAGTCATGGGGATACTGCCTAGAGACGACAAAACACTTGTTGGCTAAAGAAGGTCTAACTGAGAAAATAAATCCACGACAGGAGTCAAGACATGAAACTTTTCATATTAATTATACGTTATGTTTTTAAATGAATGTATTATTAAGAATTGTGTGTGCTTCATGAGGCTAAACATATTAAAATATGTTAATTTCCAGCGTATAACACGGTGACCTACTTTCAATATGCTACTTCCTACTTCAGCTGATAATAGCGCTCTATCATCAGAAATGACCTGCTTACCTACAGGTAATCTTGATTACTCTGAGGTCATAGAATTGACTGGGAAAGTGTCCCAGGGGCGAAACACGCAATTTTGTTGGATTTTGCACCCACTCACCCCAGGCTCTTCCTTTGCAAAACAGGGGTTGCAGAATCTTTTGGTGGCCACTTGTGTTATTCCCAGTGAAAGCAGAGCTTCAGCAATTATGAAAGGACACTGGAAAAAGCAGGCTGTCAGGAATTCACTAACTGTGTGCCCCTTCCTCCCCCACTGAGAGTGACAATTGTTGTGGACCACTAAGAGGCCGAGGATTCTCCCAGGAACCACATGCCTTCAGACAGGCAAAGTTACACACTGCACTCCCCTTTGGGGAGGAGGTGGCTTGCCTCCTCTTCAAAATTAGGCATGCCTGAATGAGGGTCCACCTTGGTGAAAACAGGGAACATACGCATATCATAATGTACTGCTGGAACTCCAGGTAAAGTAATGGGCAAAAGCAGGGCCTGATTACGTGTTTGCTGGTGTGGGAGCGAGGCACCACGTCACCTCCATGCTCCCGCACCATCAAACTCGACTGCCACCGGACAGATTAAGAGTTTCCTCATAGTCTGGCGGGTAGTCCTTTGGCGCTTCCACAGCAAAATGGGAATGGCAAAGCCAGTTCCTGTGTGACATGGACTGTTAAGTCCATTGCCATGCAGGAAATGAACGAGCATGCACACTTGGGGGCACACCATGTTCCACCTGCATGCATCCCATGGGCCATGAGGCACTAGGGGGCTCCCCTTTGTTTCCTCACCACCACCCTAACAAATGTGGTCTCAATGCCGTGGTTAGGGTCGCAGTGAGGAAACTTGTATTATGCTTGGTGGTGCCACAGCAGGACTATAGTGTAGTTCCTATATTCCCATTAGGCTCTGCGCATTGCAATAATATATCCTATAGATTTGACGTAGGACTGAGGTTGACTAGGTCTCTATCAAATATATTAAACTTAATTGTGAGTGCCAGCTACCTCAGAGGTCACTAGAAACTTTCTCGAATATACAAGAAGGGATTAGTTTCTGACAACCGCATAAACATGACAACTTTGTTTCCCCAAGAATAAAGGTATCTTCAGAGTCGTGGAAACAATAGATAGATATTTTACTCAGTCAATCGTGCATGCTTCGTTTCATCAAAGGTGCAGAGAAATAGAGAGACATGCGTATTCAATAAAAGGATTTACTGAACAGTTTTCTTTCTCATACTAATATGTAAAGTGAACTGATACAATCCTAATGCAAGCTGCAAAATATAATGTGTAGAGCGAGAATAGTATTATGAAATAATACTGTAAAAGCATTGTATGGTTTCTAAATCATATATAAATACATACATAAATAACAATGGCTAAAAGTACTCAACTGGTGTTTCTAAAATACACCTACCCCAAAGTACCTAACCTAGGTCTAGTATGAGGGAAGAAGTAATTGTGGTGTAGCATAGGTTTAGTTTCTTTACCAAGAATCTATCTAAGATTTCTCTTAGGGTCTAATCAGCTCCATACCTTAGTTTAGAATGAAGGAGGTCTGGTATCTCTGTCTCGGGACTCGATTTCCCAACACCCCGCGAGGGGAGCTTGAAAACACTGGAGCTGGATTCTCAGCGAGAGAAAGGACAGCGTCTCGATCAGTGCGTCAGCTGGAGGGTCAGCTTCCTTTGGCACTTGCTGTAGTGAGCTGCGTCGGGCAAGTAGATAGTCGAGCTGCTCCGAACCACTGTGTATTGCTAGAGCAAGTGAAGGCATATTTATACCTTGAAGGTGCCTAGTTTGACGTAAGGTTGGGCATAATAACGTCAATAAAGAACCCCAAGGGAATGGTAGTTCTTCGAAAACTCCATGAGTTCTTGGACGAATCAAGCAAGGGGATGTCCCTGACTGCTTAAGCCGATTTTCCAAGAAATCATTGTGGTTTTTTAGTACTGGTGGAAGTAGCCATGCCTGTATTTGGACTGCATGGGCTATGTTTAAATATGGGTATGATTTCTATGCCTATATTAGGGCAATGTGAATTGTACCTATATAAGGGCATGAATCGGGAATTTTCGCTCAGATCCTAAAACGCCATACAACACCCACTCCACTTTATTATGTTTGACATTACTAAATTCTAAGCATTTAAAACATATCTAAAGCAAGATGTGCAAAAAACCCCAAAATACATAAAATGCATTGGAAAATGGTTGCAGACGAAAAAAATGAGTTTCTGTGCTGTACGCATTTTAAAAGCAATGTTTTCATTCAAAGCATATAGTATGACATTGGAAATGCTATCCAAATTAATCATGAAAGTACATTTATGAAATGGCTCTTAAATACAGAAGAAAAAGGTCGAGACCATTCCGTGACAGAATATGTAATTGGTGGACAAGTTCAAATATTGTCTCTTGGAAGTATTCAAAGAATTATTGTTCTCTATGAATACTTTAAGCAGATTACTTTGTGTCAAAAAAAGAAAAAATCAATTTTGGAACAAGTCAAATTTTAGAAAAATAGAGTTCCAAAGTTAGACGCTTTTTTTTTTTAAATTAAGGTCCAATACATAGTCCCATCAGAAGGCTGTGTACTATTTTCAAAAGTCAGTCTCATTGTTTAGAGAAAACATCAAATCTTCTAAGCTGGTAAAGAATTCGTCCACCATAGTAGGTGAAATTTTGACCACTTCATTAAGTAGACCGATTGCACAAAAATGTGAATCATCGCCGTCAGCGTCAGCCGCATTAGCAATGTTCAATGGAGATGGAGATGGTACCTGTGTGCCTGTCGATCCACGTATCTCACCGTCAGCAGATTGCGTCTGTGAGACCTCAATGAATGCCGTCGACAGGATTGGCAGCCGCTGGGGACAACACAATGCATGGGCCGTTACCGAACCAAGCAAAGTATCAACATCCGTTGGCAAGACTGATGGGAGTGTTAGACAGATGTCCAACATGTATTATTCTCCACATAGCAGGCATCGTAGAACAGATGCAATCTTTCCAGATTGGTCGGAATGATAGAAACCATGTTGTATTCATACTCTTAAACGAGCAAAGCCCAGAATCTATACCATTCGCTCAAGACACTTTATTGCCAGGAGAGTGTTCTCTATGGTAATCTGGGTGTCACTGGTGACTAGACTTGCCATATCGGAGCAGAAGGAACAAGAATAGTATTCTTGCAACAAGTCCAAAAATGAGAGGCAGGCCGCCAAACACAGAGTGCACGAAGTTTGGAAATATGCCGAGGACTGCTTCAAATGGTGCTAACAGCCCCAAAAAAACAGTCTTAAATACATGTACAATACCACTGGTATCAGACATGTTTAAGATACGACCTAACATTTCTGTGAAGTGTATAGGGCAGTTTGCCGATAAAAGGGCATGTATCTCTGCAGAGGACCTTGCAACTTGTAGTTCATATGTTTCTCTGGACGAGGTCACTGGCACAGTTTTTTATAAAAGAATGGCTTTCTATCTGCCTAAAGTATCAATTCGTATAGTAGAGATGTTCAGTGAAGGCCATAGCGGCGACTCCCCATCTGTCTTAGTTTTAGGAAACAATACTTGCATACAACAAGTGACCCTGGATGACACAGTTGCGAGAGTGGCTGTTCCTGGCGATATGCCACATCAGCTGTGATCATTGAACATAACATAATATAGCTTCTGTTAGAAAGCTGCCTAGAAATTGGATCAATCACTGCAGCTGGAGAACTTTGCAGGTGGCAGGATAAGTTGGTCCCAGGCCTGTGCAAATTAATTCCCTGACATAAAAGTGTCCCGCTTAGTGCGCTTTTGCAGTTTGTACCACTAAGAAATACGTCTTTTCCCCCACTCCAACGTCTGTGTGTATGTGGTTATTCCCAGGTTGACTTGATGTATTCTTTACTCAAGCTTTCATATACGCCAGCTGGTATATGTTTCAAACAATACTGAAAACGGAAATTTGTGACAGGCAGAGTGATTGTTCCATGTATTAGCCATTCTGTTGCAGGTTTTTCCGAAACAGTTAATGGTAATCTTTCCAGTTTCTCAATGCTCAGCACCGTATAGTCTGCTCCTCTTTGTGCCAAAGTGATTTGTTTATCTGTAAGGTTAAATACAGAAAACAATGACATGGTGTTGATTAGACGCCATGGCACATATCCAGGACGAAGATTTTGTAACGTCCAACCTAAAAGTATTATAGAACGCAATTGTGTCTGTCTATGCTGTAGCATGAGTAAGTCCTGTTCCATTAAGTCTATAGCAGATGAAACTATGCTGTCCAAAGAATACATTCTGGATGACAGAGTCGTTAACCTATTGTCAACTACAGAGAGAGCTTTCTCCAAATTAAGACAATCAATTTCTCATATTCCTTGTGCAGTCTATGCTTGTGTCGCTTTCCAAGCACCATTATAAATGGCATATATACCAGCGTATATGAAACGTTTATGACGCCGTTTTGCAGGACCTTGTAAGAAGTCCCTTAAATCAACGCCATCTTTAAGTGAAGATAATTGTTGTTTTACCTCTGTTAGTGTGGATTTTTGTAGCCAGTCAAGGCACAGTTTTTCTACACTGTATGTTGTTACTATCCCTGGATGTTGTCTCTGGACATATCTTGGATCTGGCCTAGTGAATGTGAACCCTTGTGTCTTATTCAGCAATCTATCTTGACAGTTATTTGTGTCTGTGGGCCAGATTAACAATTTTTTCCAATCAGGATCAGTTCTGTTTTTAAGTAAAATTGTTTTGACGGAACTTGTTTTTTGGAACGTGTTGATCGTCTTTGGACTTTAGGCGTTCTTCCTTCTGTTCTGACCGTCCACTTCTTTCCAATTTCTTTGAGGAAATCAGAAAGGTACAAGAGGAACTTTTATCAGTATCTTGATATCTATCAGGTTTTTTCAAATTATCCCTGTTCCTGACGTAATACCTCTTTTCAGAGGGCTCCTTTTGAAGAGACCTTCCTCTGGATTGAGAACGCTTCTCTTTAGAAGTTTGTTTGGTGTACTCCCACCTCTTTTTGGGAGTGATGAGAGTGTTTTTAATAAAGACCTTTTCAGGACTTTCTGTTAGTTTTGGTTTGACTGGTTTCCCACCCAAGCTATCTCTACGTAGTTCTTCATAGGATTTTTCAATTATTCTGGCCAGTTCATATGGTTGCTCAGTTACATCAAATTCTCTTAGCCTCTGGCAGATCACCACGGATGCTGCTTCACCTTTAATATTAGCTAATATTATAGCTGAGACCTGTTTGAAATCTATCAGTAGTTTCATACCTAGATTTAAAGCAGGCTCCGCCCCGTATTCATTTTGAATCTGTTTCAGGACATCTGGTATTACCGCCATGGACGGAACGCCTTGTGTTTTTGTGTAGATTGCAGCAAAGACTGTACCCCAAGTGTCACAGTCCTCCAGGTGTGGTGCGATCCCCATTGGTAAATAGATTGATAAAATCCTGTGTTTCTCATGAGGGGTAGTATCGAGAAATACTGCCTCGATGTGAGTAATTTTTTGAGCTATCCAGAATGGAATTTGTTTGCCTTTTTGCGGGCAATTTACCAATGACTGATTGTATAGTCTGTGGGGTGATTTTATTTGAGTTCCCCTGGTAAGGGGTTTGTTGTGGAATACTTATAGGAGGTTGGACTGTTAAGAGTCTGCATGACATATTGAACCAATTGTCTATGGATTTTGATTAGTTGTTTCAGTTGAACTAAAGGTTCTGCACCCGTCATTTCTTCAATGTCAGGATGTGGTGTATAGCTGGCTAATACCGGCCATGTTGCTCCTGGTCTACCTAGTGGACCAAGCCTGGTAATGTGATTTTGTTGTTGTAGGACGCCTTTAAACCAGAGCACATGCTCTTGGTATGTTGGTGGAATTTCAGCATCCTCAAAAGGAGTGAATTCCGTTGGAGGTTTCTCTTCTTTGTAGAAGTGAAACACATGTGTTACTGAATTTGCTTCGGGGAAGAAAATCCATGAATAGAATACCGCTGTCTGCCGATATTCATGTGCCTCTATGACAAAAATCACCCTACCACCTCTTGGTGATAGGCCATTTGTTATCAGCTTTAAGGTGATGGTTTTCCTTAAGTTTTGCGGGATGATTATAGCATCCGGGTCGTCTTGTTGGAAACCTGTAACATCTAAGCCCCTTTGGGTTGCAGTTGCTGCAGCTCCACCGGTTGCGTTATTGCCGTTGTTATTCGACATTGTTTAATGAAAGTTACAGAGCAAGTTTCAAGGAAACAAAGATAAGGTGCACAATATTTTGGAACACTGTATCCTTCAACGTTGAACAAACCAAAAACTAAAATATAGGATTTTCATCCTACTCAGTTACAGCGGATATTTTATCCTTTTACCCACTCCAGACGTCTATTGGAGTATTTTAGGGAAAAAGGAGTCTCTGTGAAAAGCACAACTGAGTTACTCTAGTATCTAGCGTTATATAAGTGCCTTACCAAACGTTGGGCCCCATGTAGTGTAGTTCCTATATTCCCAATAGGCTCCGTGCATTGGAATAATGTATCCTATAGATTTGACGTAGGAATGAGGTTGACTAGGTCTCTATCGAATATATTAAACTTAATTGTGAGTGCCAGCTAGCACAGAAGTCACTCGAAACTTTCTCGAATACACAAGAAGGGATTAGTTTCTGGCAACCGCATGAACATGACAACTTTGTTTTCCCAAGAATAAACGTATCTTCAGAGTCGTAGAAACAATAGACAGATATTTTACTCAGTCAATCGTGCATGCTTCGTTTCATCAAAGGTGCAGAGAAATAGAGACAGGCGTTTTCAATAAAAGGATTTATTGAACAGTCTTCTTTTTCATACAAATAAAGTGAACTGCTACAATCGTAATGCAAGCTGTAAAATATAATGCGTACATCGAGAGTAGTATTATGAAATAATACTGTATAAGCATTGTATGGTTTCTAAACCATATATAAATACATACATAAATAACAATGGCTAAAAGTACTCAACTGGTGTTTCTAAAATACGCCTACCCCAATGTACCTAACCTAGGTCTAGTACGAGGGAAGAAGTAAGTGTGGTTTAGCATAGGTTTAGTTTCTTTGCCAAGAATCTATCCAAGATTTCTCTAAGGGTCTAATCAGCTCCATACCTTAGTTTAGAATGAAGGAGGTCTGGTATCTCTGTTTCGGGACTCGATTTCCCAACACCCCGCGAGAGTAGCTTGGAAACACTGGAGCTGGATTCTCAGTGTGAGAAAGGACAGCGCCTCTATCAGTGTGTCAGCTGGAGGGTCGCCTTCCTTCGGCACTTGCTGTAGCGAGCTGAGTCGGCCAAGTAAATAGTGGAGCTGCTCCGAACCACTGTGTCTTGCTAGCGCAAGTGAAGGCATATTTATACCTTGAAGGTGCCTAGTTTGAAGTAAAGTTGGGCATAATAACATCAGTAAAGAACCCCAAGGGAATGGTAGTTCTTTGAAAACTCCATGAGTTCTTGGACAAATTTATAGTCAAGCAAGGGGATGTCCCTGACTCCTTAAGCCGATTTTCCAAGAAATCGTTTTGGTTTTTTAGTACGGGTGGAAGTAGCCATGCCTGTATATGGAATGCATGGGCTAAGTCTAAATATTGGTATGATTTCTATGCCTATATTAGGGCAATGTGAATTGTACCTATATAAGGGCATGAATCGGGAAATTTCGCTCAGATCCTAAAACGGCATACAACAGGAGCATATTGCTGCCTCAAGCATATTGCTGCCTCAAGACCGCCATGCCAGGGATCACGGATCCCTGGTGGCAGCCCACTCACGGCCCGATCACTGGACTCATGATATTTCGGACAGACCACTGGTGTGGCAGTCAGGCGACTGCTACCGCACTGCCACCACAGGTTCGCCGGTCCGATTCGATTGATGCCCAAACTCCCAATCTTGCCCTAAATTTTCAATCCAGGATGAAATCTCTCCTTCAAATTGTTTTTTTTTTTAAGTACGGGTGGAAGTAGCCATGTCTATATATGGACTGCATGGGCTAAGTCTAAATATTGCTATGATTTCTATGCCTATATTTGGGCAATGTGAATTATACCTATATAAGGGCATGAATCAGGAAATTTCGCTCAGATCCTAAAACGCAATACAACAGGACCCACAAGCACATTGCTGCCTCAAGACCACCATGCCAGGGATCAGGGAGCACGGATCCCCGGTGGCAGCCCACTCACGGCCCGATCACTGGACTCATGATATTGCGGACAGACCACTGGTGTGGCAGTCAGGCAACTGCTACCGCACTGCCACCACAGGTTCGCCGGTCTGATTCGATTGACCCCCAAACTCGTAATCTTGCCCTAAATCTTCAATCCAGGATAAAATCTCTCCCTCAAATTGTATCAATTGTGAAATCAAGGCAGCAGCCGCATTCCATCCATATGTGTGAAGGGGCCGCAACCCTTCCTCCCTTTTTTTTGCAGAAGAAGAGCGTCAGGTTGAGCAAAGGTCAGCTAGACAGACACTCTTCCTGTTCTGGTCAGGCAGCTCCTGGCTGCCTGAACTGAACTTTGCCAGGCTAAGGATTTTACAGCCCTGTGGTCATGACCCCCTCAGCCTGGCAAAAGTGCCTCAAGGCCCTCCCCCTTGTGATGAGGGTAATTATCACCCCTTGCCTCAGATCTATGAACTTCAGTTTTAAGTCCTGAAGTGCCCTGAGCCAAGTGTCAATCAGTGCCACCCTGTTGCACCGTGATGAGTGAGGGACTGATGGCTTCCCTCATTGGCAGACCTAGTGTGTGTGTGTGTGTGTGTGAGTGTATAAATGTATGCATTTGTTGTAAGTGTTGTGAATGGGTATTTTTGTGCACGTTTGTGAATGCATGGGTGTGAGTGAGTGAGTGTATTTGCATGTGTGTGTTGCATGCATGCCCTCCTCCCTGCCAAGATTACCAGTTGCCTCTGCAAGGCAGACAGGGTTGAATTAAGATTTACTTTTTAACTATGACACAAACAAGTAAAAAGCTGTAGACTGGAGACGTCAAGAAAATATTACGACCAATTATGTAAAGGTAAGCATGCCTAAGCTTTTGGTCCTTAAAGTAGATGTGTGTTTGTGTCTGTTGTCTATCCCAGCTATTTATTCTGTGGGTATTTATAGAAAATGTGAGCCAAGCTTCTTAATGCAGCAGTAGGCAGGAGTGCCATACCAGAGATCTCAAGTTTCTGAGTTTCATGCTTGAGAAACTAATCTTGTTAGGTTTTTATTTTGCATACTGGGGCTTGTAATCCTTCTCAACCCATTATAAAACTATGATTATAAATTCCTGAATTGAAATATAATTACTAGGCTGGATTAACTTTGAATGTATGAAACTGGGGAACTGCCATACATAGAATAGGATATGAACCAACATGTTTGTAAATTGAGACATGCACAGATGTTTACATTGAGAGCACAGCGCAATAAGTGCATACAGATTTAGAAGAAATGTCGCATCACAGTGTGGTGAGGTGGCTTGAGAAAGGATAGGATAGGATTGGGGGAACATTTTGAAGAGGGGGTCTTTAGACCTTTACTGAATTGTTAATTTATAACTATTACTTTCATTGACACAACATTAGGTTTTTCTTTTAAGCCTTTATAAAGTACACTTATGGTCCAATACCTGGACCAATTGGTGGGTGAATGCATGTCACATGACCTCATATGGGTGAAAGTCAAGTCAAGTTTCAATACTTTATTCAACAGCATTGTCATAAAAGCATTTTATCCCTATTCTAAACATAAATAAATACTATACTAAGTTTAAGATCGATTTAAGATACGCATTAAATACAGAATGCTGGCGAATTCTTTCCACTAAAAAGAATTTATACAGTTTAAAAATACAGGGTCACTATGCCTAATACCTAAAGAATAAGTCTAGCTTAAAACGAAATACTTTTCATCATTCATGATTAATCGCAGTTAAAGTGCGGGTGCGGATAATCCAGGCCCAACCCAAATATTTGGCTAGGGCAATTGCAAGATTGGGGGCACAATTTGATCTTAATATTCTTAGTGCTTCTAGGTATTTTCTTATCCCCAAGTTCTTGCACACTGGTTTTAGCCATCTACTTCTTGGAGCAGCATACAAGGGGCATACAAACAAAAAGTGTGGAATATCCTCAACGTGGACCTTGCAGTAGCAACATATGTTAACATTGCTTGGTGACCATTTTAAAGTAAAAGCATTTAGAGGTAGGCAACCAACTCTGAACTGGAAATACAGCTTTCTGTCCAAGGGTTTTGTGATCAGATCCCAGTACTGTTCACAGTTTGGGGCTAATTTGGACTCCAAATACTGGGATGTCAACATAGAGGGTTGATTGGAAATTAAAACAGATTGGTGTACCATGTCCCAATACATTTTTTTCAACAACACCTTAGATGGAAAGGCGGAAGGGTCAGTAGTAGTCCATAAGTGGTCTAAATGCAGTTTTTGTAGCAAGTTCCTGATTTCTTTAAGCCAAGTTATTTTATGGAACCGATCAGAGCTAATAATGTCCATGAGAGCAGATGCATAATGGCCCAGTTCAGGTGTTGTCTTTATGCGCCTCCAATATAAAAGTGGGCGCAATCGAGCCATATCCTCGATCTTTTTCCTCCCTAGATCATATAGGAGTGGGATCGATGGAGTGCTCTGCGGGACACCAACCAACCGGCGAAGGAATTTGTTCTCTGCAATAGCCAAGGCACTCAGATTGGCGAAGTCCCATAGCTCTGATCCATAAAGACAGGCACCCAGCACTTTCATACTATAAATCTCCATAATAGGCTGGATGGGTTTTGTTAACGAAGATTTATATTTTTGTGCTATGGCCCCAGCCAGCTGATGGAACTTTAAAACCACAGAATCAATGTGAGATTTCCAATTCATGCTGCCCTGCAAAGAAATACCAAGGTAAGTGAAAGCATTCACCTCTTCCAAACCCATTAAAATTTATTTTGCCCTTGAATTGCTTAGCAGGATTCAAGTTCATGAACTTGGTCTTTGTAGTGTTTAATTCCAGGCCCCGAATCCAACAGAAATCTCCAAATGCATCAATTGTCTTTTGTAATCCGCTAGGGGTCCGCGAGACCAGTAGAGTGTCGTCAGCAAACATTAATACTGGAACCCGCTCCCCATCTAGCATAGGGGCATCAGTTGGTGATTTCTTTAAATAGTCTACTACGCTGTTGATATAAAGGGAGAATAAGGCGGGGGCCAGGACGTATCCCTGCCTCACCCCATGCTCCACAGGGAAAGAATCTGTGACGTCCCCCTGTGCACCCCACCTAATCCTGGCGTAGTTGTTTTCGTGCATACGCACTAACAATGTCAATAATTCGGGGCTAATTCCAAGCTCCCTAAGAACAATCCATAGTTTTTGACAAGGTACTAAGTCAAATGCTGACTTTAAGTCGACAAAAACGGCATATAATGGGCCATTTGTCAAGGTCACGTTTTTCCAGTAAAGGGTTAAAAAATGGAATACCTGGTTGACAGAGCTAGTTAGGGGGCGGAAGCCAGCTTGGTACGGGGAGAGGATATCCTTATCATCTATCCAGGCTTGTATTTTATTTTGTATCATTCTACCCATCAGTTTTTGTGCTGAGTCGATAAGGCTGATGGGTCTATAATTACTTGGTAAAGCCTTGTCCCCTTTTTTGAAAACTGGAATGATCTCCGCGCCCTTCCATGAAACTGGTATCACGGCTCCTTGGGCGATGGAGTTTGCAAGCCATACAAAATATTGGCACCAGTTAGCCCGGTCAGATAAAAATACATCTGCCGGTATTCCATCAATTCCTGGAGCCCTACCTCTGGTCACCCCGTCCAATGCTACGTTTACATCCCCCAATGTGAATACTTCATGACTATAAAATACCATTTTGGGGGGCGGGTGGGAGCCCGGAGGCGAGTTATCAGCATATTGCGGTTTAAAGAAATCCACCCATGCTTCCTTAGCCACATGATTTTTGGGACAATCTGCAATTCCCCCCCTGCCCCATTTTAAGATAGCCCAAAACTCTTTTTGCTGTTTAGCTGCGCAGGCTTTTTTTAGATCTAGCCATTGATTTTCATCCCTCAGCCTTTTTGCCCTAGCTTGAACTTTTCTATAGTCGTCCCTGGCCTTCAACACTCCTTCTTTACTCCTCAACGCCAGGCTGAGGTTCTGCCGTGCCTTTCTACAAGAATGGTCATACCATCCTTTATTTCTAAGAGGCCAAGCACCCTTTCCCTGATGAACTTTTTTTAAAAAGAACCTCTGTATATTAAGAAAAAACTTGGGGTGTGACTCTTCGATTAATTTATTAAAGTTAGGCTCATTACAATGATCCTGCAAGCTACTAACCTCTTTTGCAACAGCCTCCAATAAATCCTGCATTTCCCCTGGCTTATCCAACAGAGTTGTCCATTTAACATGGCGTTGGTTGTTAGTTGAAATAATATCTAGTGGCATGACGCCCCTTTCAGGATTTGGACCATATTACTCCTTGGTCCAATTTGAAGAGCAAGCACAACGGGTTGTGGTCACACTCCAATCTAGGTGTCACTATCATATCTATCATCTTATGCCAATCTCTGACATCTACAAGGATGTAATCTATCCGACTGCTTGCCCTTGTGTTGTCAAAGGTATGAGCACCCTGAAGGTCTGATGGGGTGCGGCCATTTGCTGCCCTCAACCCCCTGGCCAAACACAAACTCTTTACTTGTACTGCCACTTCAGACCATTTCTTTACCGCGGGTAAATCCAATTGAGGGACTCCCCATTTAGTATCTTCCTCTAAGGACATTTCATTATCCTCCAGGCCTAGTGGTTCGAATGTAGTGTTCATGTCTCCCCCCACTAGGATGGTGATATGGTTTGGAAGATACTCCAGATCGTTATCTAGTGCTACTACCACCTCTGAAGCTTTACCCCCTATTGTTCCCCTGGCATATATGTTGTAGAGGGCCATCTCATGACCGTCAGCCCAGGTTATCACAATTGGCAGTAAGTCACAATTATTAATGGGTCTCGCTCTAATAGTGCATTGTAATGATTGGCGTACCCATGTGATTAGTCCCCCTGAGGGCCGCCCTTTTGGATTCTTTTTCGCAGGGACAAAGAAATTTAAAAAACCCTGACGATGGACAGGGATCACTGCCCAGGTTTCCTGGAACATAATTACATCATGGAGGTCAACAAATTCGCACCATTCTGGGGACTCTAGTTTGTTAAAAATTCCCGCCAGATTCCAGGATAGGAATTTAAGACCTTCCTTCAACGGACTGGCCCTCACATTCGATGGTGATGCATATTGGGCATGCAGGGGTTGGGCCAGAATAGGTGGAGGGCTAGTTGCCCTGCTGTTTTCAATGATGCGGGGAGTGGGAACCAAGTGCCCCATAGTACAAGAATGAACCCCCGTACGACAGAGTATCCTCCCATTACTAGAATTAGTGACAATGAGCTTCTTAGCAATGCCAGTTTCCCTCTCTTGAATCCCAGCTATGTTACCCTTGACTGTACTCACCCGCCCATTCAGTCAGTCACACTCGTTGAGATCAGAAAGGGCAGAGAATCTATTTTCCATCGGTATGCCCCAATTACTTCTTATACCGAGGGGCTTGCCTTTCCTTACCACAGAATTCCATTTTGTTCTAAGTACTGTGGGATTTAAAGTATTCCCTTTCTTTGCATAGAAAAAATCTAGCGTTAGAGGAACTATCTCCGTGGATCTGCGCTGGGGAGGATATATATTTGCTAGAATGTTTGGCAGCACTTCGGGATCAGAGAAGTGTAACACCACACAATCCCCTCTAAATTTTTTATTACCACCCCCGATCCATTCTACTCTTCTAGCCTTCACAACTTCTTGTGCCAACTGGTCCATACCCCCCCGGAGAAAAGGCCATGTTCCTTGCTAGCCAGTGCAATGATTTATTTATTAGGGAAGATGGGTTCTCTACTTGCCCAGATTCTAGGAGTGGGACATTCGCCAGGACCAGTACTAGGGGGGATGACTCTACAATTAATTCTACTGGTCCCTTCTCTATGTTGGAATCTACCAGCCTGTCCTTTTGCCTTGGCCCTTCAGAATCACCGATGTTAGTACCCAGTCCCCTGGGACCCCCCCCCATATCGTTGGACAGCATAGGGATAAGGGGAGTATTTTCCAAGGGTTCTGACCTGGGGGCTGTCTGTGTTTTTTTTGACTCGACTCTAAGTGCCTCCTGCTTAGGAATTTTTGCTGCTTCCTCTAATGATTTTTGCAAAAGTCCCCCCAACCTGTTCACCTCTTCAGTGAGGTGGTCTATTTTGCATAGGAGAGGTTTAGTTATGGTCTTGATTTTACTATCTAGGGTGTTTAACAGTTTCTTAAATTGATCTTCGTCCAAAAGTAGCTTCCCCCCAGAGATTCCCCTTACATCTTCTCCAGTACTTTTCGGTGGGATACATCTGGGCATTTTTTGCTTGAGTGAAGCCCGCCCCGTTTTGAAAGACTCTTTCTCCCCCCCCCTTAGCAGCTCTTGGGGCTGGTACCGGTGCTGGGGGCTCTTCTTCTAGCAATACTATGTCTTCATCAGGTATACTCTCAGCGTCTGAGTCAGCTATAGCTACTAATAGCTGGGTTAATGGGTTATTCTCAGGTTGCTGAAAAACCTCATTGCTAATATCAAGGGCAGGTGTGTCAAGAGGCATATTATCAGGTGATGGCAGTACGGGGGAAAGGCTCAACCCCAGTGAGGATCTCCTATCACTGTTTATTTTTGCAACAACCTGGACCATGCAATTGTCAATAGTATTGACAGCTTGGGTCGATTTTGGCTTCGACATATTAGGAGGTTGTAACACTGGTTACCCCCAAGTTATACCGTACAATACTGTTACACAGGATGACTTTCCTATAATTGCAGCGATGGTTGTAAGTAGTAAAAACTCACAGATGGTGTTTTGAGCAGCGTTACAGGCCCTGTCCCTGTCTCTTCCTGCCGATGAGGGCCGTAGAGGGCCCGCCCTTTGCCCGGGCTTCGCCCAGCGTCCCGCGAGGCGGTCCCTCACCTGATTATGTTGGTGGGAGGGCGGCTGTGGGCGGGGCACGCAGGGGGCGCTGACCGGATGTTGGTTGGTCTCGCAGGGACTCCTGGGAGAGTGAGTCCCTGCCGCGCGACTCCCCTGCAGCCTCTCAGCGCCTAAGGTGACCAGCAAGCACGGGGCAAACAGGCAGCGTTGGTGGGCGGTCCTCCCACGCAGCGGCTCCCGTGAAGCAGGAGCGGCAAGAAGTAGCATCGGTGCAGGTATGGAACAAGACAGGCAAAATGTCTTCACAGCCTCCCAGGGGTTTTTCTAAGGGTGAAAGTCAAACGGGCTGTGATGTAATTTAGGGTCCCTCTGTGAATTAGGTAAAAGGTGAACAACCTTTACAACGCAACTTTTACCACGCAGTGCCTTTACAACGCGGTATTTACAACGCAAACCATTACAACGCATTGCGCTGGGGGGCGCTCTAGGATAGGGAATAAGTTTAATTTACTATCCAACACCTTCCCTAGTGTCCACGGGGACTGGTGTTGGAATAGTAAATTAAACTTTTCACTATCCAGCACCCCAAAGCGCTATGCGTTGTAATGGTTTGCGATGTAAAAATCGCGTTGTAAATGCATGCGTGGTAAAAGCATGCGTTGTAATGTCATACATCCAGGTAAAAGGGTGGTGCTAGCTTTCTGTACCAAAAACAGACATTTTCAAAGCTCAGACAAAGGAGATTTCTATGTCAATGCTATTGCAAAGCTTACAACGGAAGCTTAAGATAGTGGGCGTAATGTGTTTTAAAACAAACTCCTATGCAAAGAGACTACATGGATTTAGTTTGTCTTATTCTGAATGTTAACCGGATTGTTCAACCCTGCATCAATCCTTATAAGGACAGTAAATTGTGTACCATTAAAGTGGTATTTACAGCAAATAGAAACAGCAGAGATGCTGTATGAAGTACTACGGAAATACAAAGTTATTACGATGATTTCTCACTAAAATTAGCGATTGTCTCCCCTCCGTAACTAGTTATGCATATATTCATTTTAAGCAGATATCATGACGATAGGCCCGATTCACAGAATGAACTTAAGACTCAATCCTAAATTTACTACTATTTTGGTATTCACAGAATACACTTACTACTTTTGGCATTCACAGAATAAATTTACTACTTTTGGTATTCACAGAAGTTAGGATTTTGTCTTAAGTTTGTCTTAAGACAAACTTAAAACAGACTTAAGACAGACTTAAGACAAAATCCTAACTTAAGTCTGTCTTAAGTCTGTTTTAAGTTTGTCTTAAGACAAATTTAAGGCAAAATCCTAACTTCTGTGAATACCAAAAGTAGTAAGTTCTTTCTGTAAAGGCCAAAAGTAGTAAGTGCATTCTGTGAATACCAAAATAGTAGTTAGTTTAGGATTGAGTCTTAAATTCATTCTGTGAATCGGGCCCTAAATGTACAAAATAAGAATGCTTTAGGAACATGCTATCGTCACAATAGAACAGCTGCCACTTCCTCGTCTAACTAATATGTCCCAGCTTGCACCTGTCTAACTGGTTTGAACCTTACATTTCCCCTTCCTATTCAGTTCGGAAATCGACTCATTATCTAAACCAAGTACCCGGTATGCAATGACACATTCATCCAAATGAAAAAAAACACGTATGTGTGCACATTTAAGTTCCTTTGACCTCTTGAGATGAATGAAAATTACCATTTTATTTCCATCACACTTAATACTTGCGTTTATACACTTTTCCAGCTCTCTAATTATTGTGGTCTTGCAACAGGCCGCTTCCTCAGCTGTATGTTGCAGACAGCATTGCATACAATACTACACAGAGTGGGGTTTGGATCAACTTCTTTGGCATGAATTAATGTGTTGCTTGTCCGTTTCAATGACTGCTCCTGATTTATTGTTTTTCATTTTTCTTCTGCTTGTCCCACCCTGGGAGCATTTAGGTTTTGCCCTGCTATTAGAGTGTATTAGAGTGTATTCTCTTACTGCTGCCATCAGGAAAATATTTCAGGTACGTTTATTCATCCAAATGCAGGGATTCACAGAAGTGACATCTCACGCGACTTCAAATTAATGACATCACAGGAAGAGATTGTGAATCTTACCTCAAAGAGTTGTCACTTGACCATAACCCTGATGACAGCGCTAAAATTGACATAATTGAAGTTCCATAATAGCTACATGATTAACGTAACTACCAAGACAAATGTATATTTTAGACACCACCCACATTAGGGTGCTGTCATGGGATGCCAGCAGAACATTGTTTGTTTCTTTTTTTGTTACTTGAAATATAATGTGTTTGAAGAGAAAACAGTGCAACAAAACACAGAACAGCACTGGGGACCTAAATTATGTATAAAACAACTGCCATGATTTAATAGTTTCCCTAGTGCAGTGGGTCTTAGACTGTGGACCTGGTACCTGAGTCCACGAAGCCTCTTCAGGTAGACCGCAACTGCTTAGAAAATTAAATATTATTAAGAATTTAATAAAGTGTATGTAAACAAAGAAGCAGAATGCACAGTTCAATATGTTAAAACATTCTGTTAATGTGAAGGAATTTGAAATTGGAGGCTAAAAAGTAGGTGCACACTTGGCTAATTTCCATTGAACTCTGTTTCCAATGAAATCTTGTGATTTTTTAAAGTGGTGAGCCTTACACATGCCCTGAATTTAAGTGAGCAAGTGTTGAGAATTAACCCAATCTTTTCTAGGGAAGCTTTGGTTTGGTTCCCACTTCCCCAGAAGTTTTCTCTTTTAAATTGGGTCAAAATACAGTCCAAATACATTGCTAAAAGATCATTGGCTCTGAAATAACACTCAATGTTAGACCCAGGACCACGGGCTGGCCAAGGCTCACGCCGAAGTTAGTCAGGGATCACCAAGTCTAAGGTCAGGGCAAGGGAGTTACACACCAAGATAACCCCTGCTCACCCTCTAGGTAACGTGACGCGAGCAGCAAGGCTAATCTCGGAGGTGATGTGTAAAGCGTTTGCGCGCGCACCCAGCAACAACACCCAAGGCCCACCACAAAGGAAACTCCACACAAGGTTATATAAAAAATAGCCTTTGTAATATAGTATAGTAAAAAACACATTAGATAACACACAAACTTTACAATGTGCCAACAGGCACGGGCAGAATTTACAAGGGATTATGTACAGGACAGGGCCATATGGACCACTGTCAGGGGTAGGCACTTGTTAGAAATAATACTTGTAGGTATAACACTTAGCACATAAACATATAATGACTGTAGCACCAAAATAGTAAATGCAGCACGCAACCAGTAATCACTGGTAAAGAGTAAATACCTCCTACGCAACCCTAAACACTGTAGGAAAATCACGCAGGGAACTAGGACCTTATCATCAGGACCTTTAGAAGGAAAACCATCACCTAATGGTCACTTTTAGCAAAGGGAAGGAAACCTAAACAATCACCTAAGCAGGTCACATTTAGCAAAGGTAATACACATAAAACAATCCTCTAAGGAGGTCACTTTTAGCAAAGGGGATAAAAAGTAAACACCTTGCACATGAGGCATTAAAACACATTCAGAGGTGCAGGCAGAACATTTGCGCAGGAATCACGTAAAAAAGTAAACCATAAATGCGCAGGGTGCACGTAGCACAACACTAGAACTGTCCCTCAGGCCAACTGGCCTCGCAAGGGCTGAAATGCCCAGAGTCCAAATTGTCAGGGAAGGCTGCGCAGGCAGCACAGAACACAAACCTAAACGTGGCAACTGTCCACTAAGTGCTGGACAGTTGTAAATACAACTGGGCAACGTTGGAGCCTTGTGGGCTCAAGAACACACTGGGGTGGAACACCACGTGGGAGCCTCACAGGGTTCTGATCCAAAGCACTCGTGTCCCAAGAGCCTCGCTGGGCTCTAGATCAATAGGATGGCGATTAAGAGCTTCTGCGCTCTAAACAATGAAAATGCCCCAGAGCCTCTCAGGGCTTCAAATCAATGAACTGGCACTCGAGCCTCGCAGGCTCGTAGAAATCAAGGTGCCCCCTCGAGCCTCGGGGCTCGTAAATACAATTAGGGCGGGAGCCTCTCGGGCTCTAAATAAACAAATCGTCCCCAGGAGCCTCGGGGCTCCAATCTCAATTGCGGGCTTCGTTGGAGTCCCTCACGGGGGACTCAGGATCAAATAATGCCCCCAGAGCCTCAATCGGCTCTACACACTGACGGGGAGGGACGGGCACCGGCAATGTGCCCCGACGCCCTCCTCCCCGACTCTGCACTCCCGGGGCCCCACTCACCGGCTGTCTCCCTGGCGGGACAGCTCCTCCTCTGGGCAGACTCGTGGGTGCAGCAGGTGAGGCTCCTACACTCCGGGGCCTCGCTGCAGACATGACAGCTGCTCCACGCTCCTTCTCGCTCCGCGGCTGCGGGCGGGACTTCCGGCTCGCCTCTCCCGGGCCGCGCTGCAATTGGCCGGTCGGCCCAGCACTTCCGGGTCGCACTAGGCAGCGGCCCGGCAACAGTTTTTGATGCTCCTGGGCTGCGGCGGTGATCACGGGGCAATTCCGGGTGGGCACCGGCTTGTAAATATTACAAATACCACGGGGCAAGGCCGGGTGGGCACCGGCTTCCGATTTAAATATAAAGCGAGGTGGGCACTCGCTCGGCCTGGCAAAGTGCTAGTAAGTGCTCGGGGGTAGAACCATCAGCGCGCCCAGCGCTATAATCAAAATAAAGCGCTCCCAGTGCTTAGGGGACAAAGAGAAGCGCTCTCAGCACTAGGCCGGCAGGAAAAGGCACTCACAGCGCTAAGAGGCACAAAATAAAGCGCTCCCAGCGCTGGGGACAAGGGAAAGCGCTCCCCAAGCACAAAGTCCAGCACAAAGTCTTTTAGGCAGGCAGGGGGGGCAAGGCTGGGCCCAGAGCCAGCACACTGGGTCTCCAGGCAGGGAGAAAAGCCAAGTGGCGGTCCTCCTGGCCCCAGCAACAGCAGCAGCCCCCTCTGGCAAGGATCCAAAAGCAGAACAATTTGTATGGGGACACAGCCCCTTCTTATACTGTAAATTCCTTTGTCTGTAGGTGCAGGGTGGGGGGAAACCAGTCGCAGCTGGTTTTGAAGTACCCTTGATAGCTCAACCACCCATTTCATTCACTGGCAGGGCTAGGGTCATCAGTCGCACCATAGGGGGTGGAGCCAGCATTGTGTGGGGAAAACCCAGCCTCATTCAGGGACCAGGTGCACTCCTCCCCAGCCATCAACATGCTAATCTCACACTCACCACCGGGCAGACCCATCCAGCCTTCCTGGAGCCAGGCTCACCAGCCAGCTCCAGTCAATCACACGGCAGGCATATTTTACATTAATATGCCAAGTCCTAGAAGTGGCATTTCTACACATGACACACTCATGCCACATACATCATTGCAAAGCATTCATTCTCACGAGCTTGCACATACCAAATTCGAGTCTACACTCCCCACGCATCAGGAACTACCAGGGACACAGACATTCCCCATGCATCCCTATGGGAGAGCAGGCCAGCCTAACTACATGCACGCACTTTACTCTGGGACACAGGGAAAAAGTGCGCACAGACCCAAAAATCATTAACATAGATATCAGATTAAAAGCAAAAAGATTAGGGGTGAACCTGCCAGAAGGGCCAAGTCCAACACAACCCCCTTCCAGCCAAAACACGGGGCAGACCAATCACCACCGTGATGGACTTCCCTGCTTGGGGCGATAAAACGCGGACGCGGGCCTGCAACTGCACGGACACCCTCCTGTTTTACACCACGGTGAACCCCTGGGGTTCTTTCTAAAACTATGGTAGGGACTAACTGGGCTACCCCACTGGTACTCTCCAGCTGCCCTCGGCCAGGACCAGGCCCTAGGCCACCCAGGTGCCACTGGTTCCTGCCTACTCACAAAGTGGGGGGTAGTAACCCCTGGCACATAATAGCCATTTTCCACTCTTCCTGTCTGCAAGACAGGGCTAGACTGCCACTGGTTCTCCAGCCTAGGGTCTACAACCTTAGGTGGACCAGGAGTCTCAGGGAAGGCTCTCCTCCCCTTACCTCTTCTCCTAGGGTTCCTCCTCCTCCTGCGAGGGGTACCCTCTAAACACCATCCTCCCAACCTAGGGTTTAACCCCTCAGGTGGTACCGGGGTCAGAGGTGGGCTCTCCCACACTCTGCACCCCCTTCCAGAGTCCTGCTCCCTCCCAACCGGGGCGGTACCTCTGGAGAAAGAACTGGTCAGGACACTGATTACAGTATTCCCACCCTTCAGGTCAGGCCAACCCTGAACCTGGACCTCCAACCTCCGGTCTAGAACCTTTGGTGGAATTACTGCCTGGCACTCCAGGACTTCTGGGGACTCACATCCTATCCCCCAATCACTCTTTTCGCTGGACTTCTGTACCCCCCCTACTGGAGCAGTGCTGCCAGACTCTAGAACCATAGAAGCTCCACTTACAGATGCTCCAGGTCCTCCGCACACTAGGAGATCTCCCTCAAGTGAACTAACAGGTAATCTTAGGTCTCCACCCTGGTGTTCCCTAAAGAAACCATCCAGGCTCTGAGGCAGTGCTTCGGGCGTCTGGGGACTCTCGGTCTCACACTCACTCCCGCTCCTCTGAGACAGGCAGTAAGCCCCTACACCCTCCTCACTATACTGGGACCTAGCTGGGCTACTTTCACCCTCCTCCACCATTCTGGGTTGGAGGAAACCTGACCCACTATTGTTGGAATCACTCACTAGTGACTCCAGAGAACCTCTCGCACTGTCCCAGCGCTCTGCTTCTTTTGCAAGGTCCCAAGGACAAAAACATTTAAACTTTAGCAGGTGCTGGCGCAACTCTGGACAAACAACACTGAGCAACGGCTCTTTGAGGAACATATTCACCACTCCGTCCCTCTCATCGTCCGGGTTAGCCGCCAGCCAAATCTCCATTGCATCCGAACAGTCATCCACAAAATACCCCCACTCCTGATGAGGTGGTTTTCTAAGGTTCCTGAACCTCAACCTATTCTCCTCTTCTATGGAAACAGGTACCATACTTGGGGAACTGGGAGTGGGACTGTCTACACTGACACTTAAATCACTGCCACCACTGGACTCCACCCTCCCTGGGGAATCCAGACAATTACAACCGCACTCAGAGGATAACCTACCCTCTAGGGCTACCTTCTCCCTGAACAAGGCCCTTTCAGCCTCTAGCTTGGCATGCTCCAACCTGAGCTGTTCCATAGCTAGCTGATGCTCCCGCTCCTCCTTCCTATCCAACCACTCCTCTGAGGACAGGACAAGGGATGGGGCGCTGGTACTGACACTGGACCCAGCAAGGGACGCCCTAATTATGGGGTCCTCACTATCTGCTGATGCCCATCCACTGTCATCATCATCAAACTCACATTCTTCAGGGCTCTCCACAGACTCACCACCCTCATGGCGTGCGGCCCGGGCCCTATCTCTCTCACTGTGCTCACAATCCCACTGATCCTTTTGCCACAGGATCAGGCGGTCCCTAAGCTGGGACTTAGTATCCGACTCACTCACCTCTATGCCTCCCTTTTCACAGAATCTGACCAGCTCTAACCTGCTGTATCTAAAAAGACCACAGAGATCAAAAGCAGGCTCCATTTTGGCGGACTTTCTCAAGAAAAGTTTGACACAGGGAACCTGGGGGTCTGAGCTAAACTGGGTCTCCAGGCAGGGAGACAAGCCAAGTGGCGGTCCTCATGGCCCCAGCAACAGCAGCAGCCCCCTCTGGCAAGGATCCAAAAGCAGAACAATTTGTATGGGGACACAGCCCCTTCTTATACTGTAAATTCCTTTGTCTGTAGGTGCAGGGTGGGGGGAAACCAGTCACAGCTGGTTTTGAAGTACCCTTGATAGCTCAACTACCCATTTCATTCACTGGCAGGGCTAGGGTCATCAGTCGCACTACAGGGGGTGGAGCCAGCATTGTGTGGGGAAAACCCAGCCTCATTCAGGGACCAGGTGCACTCCTCCCCAGCCATCAACATGCTAATCTCACAATCACCACCGGGCAGACCCATCCAGCCTTCCTGGAGCCAGGCTCACCAGCCAGCTCCAGCCAATCTCACGGCAGGCATATTTTACATTAATATGCCTAGTCCTAGAAGTGGCATTTCTACACATGACACACTCATGCCACATACATCATTGCGAAGCATTCATTCTCACGAGCTCGCACATACCAAATTCGAGTCTGCACTCCCCACACATCAGGAACTACCAGGGACACAGACATTCCCCATGCATCCCTATGGGAGAGCAGGCCAGCCTAACTACATGCACGCACTTTACTCTGGGACACAGGGAAAAAGTGCGCACAGACCCAAAAATAATTAACATAGATCACAGATTAAAAGCAAAATGATTAGGGGTGAACCTGCCAGAAGGGCCAAGTCCAACACTCATTAACTATTCAATTTATTTCATGATGGTGTTCCAAGCTAATGAAACCTGATGCTCCCTAGAAGTTGATATAATGTGCTATGGACGTCACAATTTACTTCCATTGTGGCAGAGTCAGCATTTTGACATGGGTGCTCCCCAAACTCCATGGTTATGCCAAAAACTACATATATTAAGCTAGTGCAAGAATTTTGGAAGTAGTGCCATATGTCAAATATTACCTCCAGAATGTCAGGGACAACATTTTGTCATGGATGACTCGCCCCCAAGATGCAACGGATGGCATCCTGTATGCCAAGGGTTACTTCCAATGTGCTAGCACAAGCATTTTGCAACAGGCCCATACATTTCCTCCAATATGCCAAGGCGAGAAGAAGTATCCCTTAGTATCCAATGCTAAGAATTGCCTTTAGTATGCCCGTGCAGTATTTTGCCTTTGGCGCCCATATAACAGAAGGATTACATTCAGTATTACATGGTCAATAGCAGACTCAGAAGCAAACACTTCATTCTCACTTACAGTCTCCTACATTCACTTACCGACATTCCTTCTCACTCTCTCTCGTTCATTCTTACATACTTGTACTCACACACTCTATCTCACTCTAACTTTGACTCATTCATGCTTTCTCACTCATTCACACTCACTTGCATTCACTCTTACTCATTTTCGATGTGTCTGGTTCACTCTGACTCACTCATTCCCCCTCATTCAGTCACTGTTGTTCTCACTCACTCATACTTTCACACTCACTCTCACTTGTACTAAGTCGGTCATGTTTGTGCATTCTCATTCACTCACTGTCACTCATAGTTAAATCCAATCACTGTCGCTCACCCATTCTCCCTCACACTCCCTTACACTCTCTAATCATCTTTCGGTCTCATTAATCTACTCTCACTCATTTGCTGTCACTCCTTCTGTCACTGACTCATTCCCACTACTCTAACGAGGTTCACTTACTGACACTCTCACTCATTCTCAATCTCTGGCACTCTTTGTCACTCACTCACATTCACTCGTACACACATTTGATCACATATACACATGCTCTTTCGGACATAAACACAATTCCACCTGCATGCACACATAAGATACATTTAAAAGAATTCTGTATTCCCTAACTTAGGTGTCTGCTAAGGTCTAATTGTAGCTCATGTTGATCACTTAGTTTATTAAATGCATAGTGAATTATGAACTATTAGTTTAATAATAAACAGGTGGAAAACAAGCAGGGTGGCGGCCAATGTCCAGAGGAGAGAAGGCTGCCACTGTGTTCTTCAAACTGACATTAAAGTGTATTTGATTCCCCTAGGTACAATACTCACATCAACACTCATACTGTACATGCAATGCAAACACCAGATACAATACAACACAACCAAATACCACAGAAGTTTAGAAACATATATATGGCATTAAATACTATCGTATATACTAAAGAAAATATATTTAAATTTAAAATCTCATATATAATCACACTTTTATAAATAGAACACACACATATATATATATTTATATATATTGTATCCAAAGTTCTGGTAAGAATGCCAGTTCCGCTCACGGGCAGGTCGAGGTAGGGCTCCCGGTCACCCAAATATCAAAAAGCAACTTTCCATTCATCAGAATAGACGTACTCGACACATGTAGAGTTGCTGGTGCACAAAGTTTATTGACAGGTTTCCTGCCAATAAACTTCGTGCACCAGCAACTCTACGTGTGTTGAGTATGTCTATTCTGATGAATGGAAAGTTGCTTTTTGATATTTATATATATATATATATATATATATATATATATATATATATATATATATATATATATATTGCAACACAATCCAACTATGTAGTCGAAAAACGGCAAGCACGCTGGTATCTGGATTTTAAATATTTTAATGCAAACCCCCCTCACCCCAGACAGACGCGTTTCGCTATTCCAGCTTCGTCAGTGTAAAGAAAAATATATATATATATGCCATAGATATCTATGCAGACAGACTAACAGAGGAGCTCAAAAAACTTCAGCTCAAGACCATGAAGCAGCGCAAACCATCTAACGCCAATATGAGAGCATATAACAATCTGATGCAAAAATTAAAAAATGATAACAAAATAGTTATAACCCAATCAGATAAAGGTGGCAATATTGTGCTTTGGGCTAAACAGGATTACACAGAGGAAGTTCACCGTCACCTCAATGATGAAGTTTGTTATGCCAAAATAGACTTTAAAACCGCTAAAAAGATTCAAGAAACATACGAAAAAGACTTATATATATGGAAACGCGAGGGACTGATATCCAATGATGAACTGAAATTTTTGCACAAAGTTCACCCAGTGTTACCTAACATTTACTTTGTACCTAAAGTACATAAACAGCAAACACCGGTTCCAGGTTGACCAATTATGTCAGAGATTAATAGTGTTTTCGAAAATACTTCAAAATACATAGACTTCTACCTGCAGGAATTTGTGGTCTCATTACCGGCTTACATTAAAGATACAACGGAGTTCTTATATCTTTTAAATCAATGTACATGGACTGACAATTTATTACTCATGACTATGGACATAGCTACGCTATACACCAGTATAGCACATGCCGATGGTATAAGAGCGGTCAAATACTATCTGGACCAACGCCCCATAGAACTATATCAACACAACAAAATGCTTATCACCATGATTGATACATGTTTAAACAACAATGTGTTTTCATTCAATAATGTTGTTTATAAGCAATTAAGAGGGGTGGCCATGGGGGCATGCTTTTCCCCCACCTACGCGGGGCTCCACGTGGGTTGGTGGGAGGAGCATGTCCTCAAGGTTCAGCATGCAGCATATTGGAACAACAATGTCATGAGGTATTGGAGATATATAGACAACGTGTTTATAATATGGCGGGGTTCTACACAGGAAGCCAATCAATTTGTGAATCATATTAATAACAACAAACTGAACCTAAAATTCACAGCTAATATCAATTCTCATGAAGCAACATTTTTAGACGTGAGGGTCAATATAGTGCAAAACAAGATAACCACCAGCCTATTCAGGAAAAGCACTTCAGGCAACACCATCTTGCACGCTAAAAGCTTCCACCCTCACCATACCATCACAGCTATCCCATATGGGGAATTCTTACGTATACTTAGGTCCTGTAGTTCACATACAATGAGAGACAAACATCAACAGGACTGTAAGAACAGATTACTTGCCAGGGGCTACAATGCCAAAAAATTAGACGTGAGTATGTCTAAAGCCAATTGACTTAATCGATTAGAGCTTTTAAATCCAAACAGGGCAAGCAACGTTAGATCACAAGAAGATAAGGAAACTAACACCATCGGCCTCATAACAGGGTACAGTCGTCAAGCACGTCAGATCACCAAATTCATTAAACAGGAATGGCCCATCATCCTCACGGACCCTGTTCTTAAAGACATCATGCCCTAAACACCAACAGTCACATACAGACGAGCATATGCAATGCGCAACGATCTGGTATGTAGTAGCCCAGAAATGACGAAAATGGACAACTGGCTGTCCCCCCGCAAAGTGTTTTTCCGTTGCAGCAGTTGCCGAGCGTGCAAGTTTGGAGTGAATGTCAAAACACATCCAACTCCTTTTGACATCACACCAGTCACGTTAAAAGGACATTATACTTGCCGCACCGAATTAGCTGTCTACGTGTTGACGTGCAGCTGTGAACTTACCTATGTAGGTAGTACCAAGTTACCTGTTCACATGCGCATTCTACTGCACTTAAGGGCAATAGTCAATGCCGACTCCAGTTACCCTGTAGCTCGACATTTTAGGAGTGTACATAACCAAAACCCCAACCATCTCAGGTATTTTGTTTTTGATGCTATCAACCCGAGTAAAAGGGGAAGCGATAATGAGAAACGTCTCAGACAGCTCGAATCAAAATACATTGTACTTCATAACAGCAAAAGTCCGGGAGGCTTAAACATGGGGGAGGATCTCCATAACTTTCTATAGTAGTTTTATGGAACTATGGATAATATTCGATCCATCAGACCCATGGATCAAAACACTCTATATTCACGATCGGTCCACCAAAATGGAATAGGAGGTAGGGCCTCTGATATACTCCGATATATACAACATAACCTTTAAGTTGGTATCAACATCTGACAACATATATATTTAATGAACTATGGAAAGGCAGAATAGAGGAAACACACACTAGGGGGGTCATTACGATGGAGGATTTTCCGCATCCTCCGGGCCGGCGGAAGCCACCGCCGGCCCGGAGGATGCGGAAAATCCTCTGCGGACCCACCAGGACCCACCGCCACATTAGGATGGCTGGTGGGTCATGGTTTAGGTCCGCAGCTTTTCCGCCGCGGCTGGCTTACAACCGCGGCGGAAAAGCACTAAAATGGTGACAGTGTCTCTCAGACACCGTCAGCCAGATTAGGATGTGCTTTTGAACATGCTTTTCCGCGGCGGCTTTTCCGCCGTGGAAAAGCATGTGTAACTGCACTGCAGGGGCCCGTTGCAGGCCCCCTAGGTGTAGTGGGGGGTGGGGGGTGCCCATGGGGGGTACCTATGGTACCCCCCTGCATTTGCGTGCACAATGCAGCAGGCACCGCGCTGTGCCTGCCGCTTTGTGCACGCAAATGCTGTGCATGTTTTTTTAACATTGCTGCGGGTGCAGCTTGAAGCTCCACCCGCCGCAATGTTAAAATAGAGGATGTGAGCGCCACCCAGGCGGTCACATCCTAATCTGCACAGAGGGAACGCCGCAGCCCATGCGGACGTTCCCTCATGCTCTGGGGTCGCGGACGGACTCAAGTCCGTCCGCGATCGTAATGACCCCCTAGATTTTTAACATTTATGTATTTTATCATTTTGTGCACACCGCATTCACACAAATCAGTAACTTTGCACTTATTCACAGGATACTCACCTATATTTTCTTTTTGGTGGGCTCCTGTTTTAGCACCCGACCACTTTAGAAACTCTGCTAAAAAGGAACAAACACAAACACACAATGTAAGAAAAACAGGCGGTTGGATAACGTAGCCAGGGAGAGAAAACATGTAGGAAGCACAACAACCAATTAAAAAGTACAAAATTAAATTTATTTGTAAGTATACATATTCATGGTAAAAACATTAATTCAAAAACATAAACACCAAACATCAGAGAAGACAGTTGGTCCAAAGCAAATAAAATATTTCTCTAACACAATTACACAAAAATTCATAAAACAGTGGCGGACAGAAATATTCATCGACGCGCGTTTCGGCGTTTTAACAGAATGCCTTCCTCAGGAGCCACATTAAAATCTGAAAAACATATGTAAAATAAATTAAAAACAAACAGAGGAATATTTCTCACTCCTATCATACATGTAATGGTACATATGCATAAAACTGTGCTTATGGCTGTGCTTACAAAACAGTTTCTCCCTACTTATGTAGCTAAACAATATAGCTACACAAGGTACAAACTAAATATTTTATATTTGAGCAGTGTTATATTATTGGGGTAGTGCAACACATGAATTAATGCCCCCCATTAAATTGAACTAGTACAGTGGACTTCTATTGCTCACAATGAGAGATAGAGAAACCATGAGCATGCTTATTTAGTTGTATTCATACCTGACCAGGGAGAACATGGGATAAATGCTCACTCTGTATTCCTTATGTATATTTCAAGGATGGATAGAAATATAGTTTCTATATTCTCCTTTCATCTAGGCGCAGTCACATTTCACTCCACGAAAATTGTGATCTAGAGTGGTAAGAACATCACTATTGAGGATACATCGCAGTTCTAGATACCCTATTTATGTAGCGCCAGTGTATGTTGAACCTATTTTTCTTACCAGGGTGATCGATGCATTCGTGATTTCCACTGAAAAAAGCACTATAAAATAACTCCGGTGCTTAACTTTGTCAATCGGCCATCGGGTCTTAGTGCTGGGAAGGAAAATCGATAAGAACATTAGTTGTTCTTCTATGTAAGAGTACTGCGACTATGCCGGACTATTATGGGCTGCAGATATCAAAATCTTACCAAGTATTGAATCAACATGGGAGATTGCGCCTGGGTAACCGAAGAAGCCTCCGTCAATCTTCGGTACTGTTAATGAAAGACCGGACGATAGTTGTCAATATGTGCTGAAGTAGTTAAGTTTACTGAAACAATTACGCAAGTGAGGGCAACAAAACTTACCGAATATACGCAAAAGGATAGTTGCTAATGTAAAAGAGAGGGCGCCGAATTCAGGATATCCACTAGCGTCCCTTATTAATGTCTTCCATACTGTGGGCAAAAAATGAAACAAACGCCCTGCAATTAATCTCAAATATCGGGTGCGAATGCGCTGTTACAAGGCAAGTACAAAGGGAGGCCTGCACGCGCTTGCAATTGCTCTCAAGTGTCGGGTTCGATTGCGCTATTATAGGGCAAGATTAAAGGGGGGGCCTGCACGTGCATACGAAATAGCGTAAGTGGTCAATGCAATATCGCAAGTAACCGTGACCAAACTTACCGATTCTGTACCAAAGGTGGTTGATACTATAGAAAACGGGGGAGCCGCACTCAGAATATACGCAGGCATCCCTTGGCAAGTCTTCAATACTGTGGGAGAGAGTTCAACAAATCTATGTTTACTCTAGAATATCGGGATGATATAATTAAACGGCACTATTACGGGGCAAGTTGAAAGGGGTGGGGATTTCTCTATGCTTACCGAGAATGCCTGTGGACGAACGTTGACATCAACCTGCGGGCGCCACCTTCGACGTGTATGTTAGCGTCCCGCAGCCGTTGGAAAAGGTGGTTAACCTAGCCAACTGTTTCGCCCTTTCTTAAATTGCTTGTGCTGACGTATCGAATCGTCAGAGCCTCTGCTTAAAGGGAAAGTGTCCCAAAGTTCGAAAATCGGCGGATGGTGCATGTGAGGCATATCTTAAAGAGCCAGGGCAGCAATTCACAGCGTGTGTTGTGACAATATGGGGGTGTGTCTCCCGAATAATAAAAACAATCTCAATACTAGTAAGATGTTCTTAGTTTAACAGTCGTAACAAGTATTTGCAGCGGCTAAGGGAAGGCGGCGAGTGACAAGATGGATCCCTATTTGTCACGTGATGGCCCGCCACTACATCTCCTAATACTGATAATAGAGAGTGTCCTCATATGCGAGATAATCTGCATATGGAACATAGATGTACTCTGGATTGAAATTGTTGGACCTTTCTAGACGGGGGAGAATTCCCCATTGAAAAGATATCCGCTTTGAAGATCAAATCACATTAATGAATGTTTGATATTTTTAATATATACGCGTACAAAGGGGAGAGAACAGAGGAGGGTGTGTTTCCATCATTGGGTTGGAAAGAAATATAGAAGGGTGGTGTGAAAGGCGCCCTCTTTGCCTAACACTATAAACGGTTCCATATAACTTTTGGGAAATGTTCTAACTATTTCAAGGACTATACCACATAGGGGATGATCATATGGAATTCCAAGAAGATTTATTTGATGTTTCTATTTAAGGACAGATGGCGTTCTCCCAAGGAATCTCATTGTTTAGTCCCTTTTTGTGTGTGTCCAAAACAAAAATCCAAAAAACTTCGCGTTTTTTTCGGATAGCGCATCCTCCTTTACCGTCTGGGGTTTTAATTTTTTCCAGGATGCGCCAGTGTACATCTTCCGGTCTATGTTGTAGATCGAGAAAGTGCTTCACTAAGGGCGCGTTCAGTTTCTGGGTTTTAATGGCTGATCTATGTTCGGTGAGTCGTGTTTGGATCGACCTGCACGTCTCACCAACATAGCCCATGCCGCATGGGCAACTGATGAAGTAAACCACATTTGTGGTTTTACAGTTCCACAGATCTGTAGCTTTAAAGGTGGAACCATTGTGGGTAAATGTCTCGCCGCCCATGATGTTTTTACAGGATTTGCAAGAGGAGCATGGAACTGTGCCCCGTACTGGTAGATTCGCTAATAATGATCTCTGGGTCTGATTTCCATTAGGTAATCTGGGATTGAACTTAGAATGAACTATTTTATCTTTCAAATTCCTATTTCTCCTGTGAGCAAATAGTGGTTTGGTAAGGGCAAACGTAGAAGACGGGTTGCAATTCAAAATATTCCAATTGGCATTGATGATTTGCCTTATACGTTCGTTCATGGTCGAATGAGTGGTAACACACACGATTCGATCATTCGCCTGATTTTCTTTGGGGGTCAGTAACGCGTCTCGATCGAAAAATCGAGCACGTGTGTAAGAATTCCTTATTAGCCTATGCGGGTAACCGCGATCACAGAATTTTTTACGCATAATTGCTGCTTGCTTGTCGTAATCCGACAAATTCGAGCAATTCCTGCGGATCCTGAGGAATTGGGAAAAAGGAATGCTCTCTCTTTGACATTTAGGGTGGAAGCTGCTGAAATGTAGTAAGGTATTTCGAGCTGTTTTCTTCACAAATAGATCCACCTCCAATTTATTGACATTGACTCGGATTAGAAGATCTAGAAATTCAACTTGGTTCTCATTATAATGTGCAGTAAATTTCAGATTGCTGTCAGTCAGATTAATCCACTCCAAGAATTCCAAAAGAGTGTCTTTCCCATTGGTCCAGATAAAAAAGATGTCGTCAATATATCTGGACCAATGGGAAATTGACTCGAAAAAAGGTGCTACCTCATTGTATATGAAGCGTTCCTCAAACCGAGACATGTATATGTTGGCAATCGACGGAGCAACTGAAGCCCCCATACTTACGCCTCTCAGTTGGCGGTAGGTATCCTCACCAAATTCGAAGACATTCTCTGTTAAGACAATAAACAAACAGTCTATTAAGAATTTCTTGGGACATCTGATGTTATGTTTATCTATAAACCAGTCTGTTGCTCTAATTGCTTCATCTATCGGAATGTTACTATAGAGGGATTCTATATCAAGGGTCACAAGTATGTCCCTCCCTGATGTGATATCTATGTTTTCTACTGTATTTATCATGTGACAAGTGTCCTTTATGTAAGATTTGATTTTTGGAATATGAGGTCTTAGGAAATGATCAACGAATTTGGAAAGCGGTTCTGTAGGGGTGCCAATGGTAGACACTATCGGTCTATACGGAGGGTTTTCTAGATTCTTATGTATTTTTGGAAGACCGTAAATACAGGCAGTTTTGAATTTATTTGTATTTAAAAATTCGTGATCTTTGATGTTGATATCACCATTAGATAGAGCATCATTAGTTAGAGTGCTGATTTTTTTGATAGTAGTGTTAATGGGATTACATTTCACCTGTTGGTAAGTGGACCTATCACTTAACATTCTTTTCATGTTTTGTTCGTAGTCACTAGAATTATGGACAACGATGCCTCCTCCCTTGTCCGCTCCTTTAATCGTTAATTCTTTATTGTTTGTAAGTTCTTTGAGGGCGTGTGACTCATTCATAGTAAGGTTATATTTAGGTTTAGGGATATATCCTAAAGTTTTTTCCAACTTTTTCATTACAACCAGCTCAAAGGCCGCAACTTCTGGCCCCAACTGTTCTAACCCAGGAGTAAAGGTGGAGGGTAATGAGATTTCATTCTGCCTCTGTGTTGCGGAATCGTATATATCCTCTTCTTTGTCTTGGAAAAACTTTTTGAGTCTAATTTTCCTGAAAAAGGCAATTATATCTTTATGAAGCTCAAAGGTATTCACAAACGAATGGGGAACAAAAGATAGTCCTTTTGATAACAAGGCTTCAATAGAACCATCTAACTCTCTGGAGGACAGGTTAAAAATGGGAATTACATCCCCTGCCCCCAATATTGCCTGTTGCGGGTCTCCCTGATAAACTGGGGTTCTTGTTGTTGATGTTGTTGGTGTTGAACTTGTTGATGTGATGTTTGCTGTAACTGTTGGTTCATTTGGAAGTTCCCTCTGGATTGTCCCCTATTCTGGAATCTTACCCTGGGGCGACCTCGACGAGGCCCTCTGTTCGATAAAAAAGGACGTCGCTGGGGTCTAGAATTGGTATATGTGTTAAAGCCACCATCTGGTTCATAGTATGTATTACTTGAACCTTCACCCTCTGAATCCGAAGAGTCAGTAAAATTGTTAATTCTTTGTTGGACATTTCTAGACTCGTCAGTATAGTGATTGTGTTGGTAGAATTCCTTGTGTAAGTAGGGATATGCAACTTCCTCTGAATAAAATCTTCTATCTTTATTCAGTTTATCCGTCTTTCGTTTATTGAGGTAATTACTGAAGGATTCTAAATCTTTATTATATTCCTCTATTTTCTTAATAGCATCATCAACTCCAGTCAGTTGTTTTAATTTCTCTTCTAGTTCATCTATTTCTTTTTTTATCTCTAAAGCTAATTCTTTTGATGTTGCCACTATTAGTATCATCAAATCACGAGAGCAACGATTCGCTATTTGACTCAATTTTTCTAAAAACGGTCTGTGGTGCACGAATAGACCTGGTATATTCCGTACACGGAGTCCATTGGGGATAATTCCTGTTTTCAAATAAGCCAACATGAATTCCCCATGGGCTTCCATGCGAATTAGTTTCTTTTTGAGATCTACCAATTTCTTACCTTCATCCTGGCCTCTAATAGATAGATTAGTGTTGGCAGTTCGAACTGTTGTACCAACTAGTGTTTCGAATTCCTCGTCAGTGAATCCGAAGGTTTTCATATTGGCCATGGCTATGGGGAATAGATGAGATTAGAGAGAAGGGGATTAATATACACTGCTCAAATATAGTACAATAACTCACATCCACAACAGTTGGAAAATAGGCCCTGCACAGACAAGCTGTGGGAAAATTGGCGTAAATAACAAGGACCCCCTGTTAGACAACTGAATTTGTTATACAGGGAAAATAGACAATGTAAGAAAAACAGGCGGTTGGATAACGTAGCCAGGGAGAGAAAACATGTAGGAAGCACAACAACCAATTAAAAAGTACAAAATTAAATTTATTTGTAAGTATACATATTCATGGTAAAAACGTTAATTCAAAAACATAAACACCAAACATCAGAGAAGACAGTTGGTCCAAAGCAAATAAAATATTTCTCTAACACAATTACACAAAAATTCATAAAACAGTGGCGGACAGAAATATTCATCGACGCGCGTTTCGGCGTTTTAACAGAACGCCTTCCTCAGGAGCCACATTAAAATCTGAAAAACATATGTAAAATAAATTAAAAACAAACAGAGGAATATTTCTCACTCCTATCATACATGTAATGGTACATATGCATAAAACTGTGCTTATGGCTGTGCTTACAAAACAGTTTCTCCCTACTTATGTAGCTAAACAATATAGCTACACAAGGTACAAACTAAATATTTTATATTTGAGCAGTGTTATATTATTGGGGTAGTGCAACACATGAATTAATGCCCCCCATTAAATTGAACTAGTACAGTGGACTTCTATTGCTCACAATGAGAGATAGAGAAACCATGAGCATGCTTATTTAGTTGTATTCATACCTGACCAGGGAGAACATGGGATAAATGCTCACTCTGTATTCCTTATGTATATTTCAAGGATGGATAGAAATATAGTTTCTATATTCTCCTTTCATCTAGGCGCAGTCACATTTCACTCCACGAAAATTGTGATCTAGAGTGGTAAGAACATCACTATTGAGGATACATCGCAGTTCTAGATACCCTATTTATGTAGCGCCAGTGTATGTTGAACCTATTTTTCTTACCAGGGTGATCGGTGCATTCGTGATTTCCACAGAAAAAAGCACTATAAAATAACTCCGGTGCTTAACTTTGTCAATCGGCCATCGGGTCTTAGTGCTGGGAAGGAAAATCGATAAGAACATTAGTTGTTCTTCTATGTAAGAGTACTGCGACTATGCCGGACTATTATGGGCTGCAGATATCAAAATCTTACCAAGTATTGAATCAACATGGGAGATTGCGCCTGGGTAACCGAAGAAGCCTCCGTCAATCTTCGGTACTGTTAATGAAAGACCGGACGATAGTTGTCAATATGTGCTAAAGTAGTTAAGTTTACTGTAACAATTACGCAAGTGAGGGCAACAAAACTTACCGAATATACGCAAAAGGATAGTTGCTAATGTAAAAGAGAGGGCGCCGAATTCAGGATATCCACTAGCGTCCCTTATTAATGTCTTCCATACTGTGGCGGGCCATCACGTGACAAATAGGGATCCATCTTGTCACTCGCCGCCTTCCCTTAGCCGCTGCAAATACTTGTTACGACTGTTAAACTAAGAACAACTTACTAGTATTGAGATTGTTTTCATTATTCGGGAGACACACCCCCATATTGTCACAACACACGCTGTGAATTGCTGCCCTGGCTCTTTAAGATATGCCTCACATGCACCATCCGCCGATTTTCGAACTTCGGGACACTTTCCCTTTAAGCAGAGGCTCTGACGATTCGATACGTCAGCACAAGCAATTTAAGAAAGGGCGGAACAGTTGGCTAGGTTAACCACCTTTTCCAACGGCTGCGGGACGCTAACATACACGTCGAAGGTGGCGCCCGCAGGTTGATGTCAACGTTCGTCCACAGGCATTCTCGGTAAGCATAGAGAAATCCCCACCCCTTTTAACTTGCCCCGTAATAGTGCTGTTTAATTATATCATCCCGATATTCTAGAGTAAACATAGATTTGTTGAACTCTCTCCCACAGTATTGAAGACTTGCCAAGGGATGCTAGCGTATATTCTGAGTGCGGCTCCCCCGTTTTCTATAGTATCAACCACCTTTGGTATAGAATCGGTAAGTTTGGTCACGGTTACTTGCGATATTGCATTGACCACTTATGCTCGTGCAGGCCCCCCCCTTAATCTTGCCCTATAATAGCGCAATCGAACCCGACACTTGAGAGCAATTGCAAGCGCGTGCAGGCCTCCCTTTGAACTTGCCTTGTAACAGCGCATTCGCACCCGATATTTGAGATTAATTGCAGGGCGTTTGTTTCATTTTTTGCCCACAGTATGGAAGACTTTAATAAGGGACGCTAGTGGATATCCTGAATTCGGTGCCCTCTCTTTTACATTAGCAACTATCCTTTTGCGTATATTCGGTAAGTTTTGTTGCCCTCACTTGCGTAATTGTTTCAGTAAACTTAACTACTTTAGCACATATTGACAACTATCGTCCGGTCTTTCATTAACAGTACCGAAGATTGACGGAGGCTTCTTCGGTTACCCAGGCGCAATCTCCCATGTTGATTCAATACTTGGTAAGATTTTGATATCTGCAGCCCATAATAGTCCGGCATAGTCGCAGTACTCTTACATAGAAGAACAACTAATGTTCTTATCGATTTTCCTTCCCAGCACTAAGACCCGATGGCTGATTGACAAAGTTAAGCACCGGAGTTATTTTATAGTGCTTTTTTCAGTGGAAATCACGAATGCATCGATCACCCTGGTAAGAAAAATAGGTTCAACATACACTTGCGCTACATAAATAGGGTATCTAGAACTGCGATGTATCCTCAATAGTGATGTTCTTACCACTCTAGATCACAATTTTCGTGGAGTGAAATGTGACTGCGCCTAGATGAAAGGAGAATATAGAAACTATATTTCTATCCATCCTTGAAATATACATAAGGAATACAGAGTGAGCATTTATCCCATGTTCTCCCTGGTCAGGTATGAATACAACTAAATAAGCATGCTCATGGTTTCTCTATCTCTCATTGTGAGCAATAGAAGTCCACTGTACTAGTTCAATTTAATGGGGGGCATTAATTCATGTGTTGCACTACCCCAATAATATAACACTGCTCAAATATAAAATATTTAGTTTGTACCTTGTGTAGCTATATTGTTTAGCTACATAAGTAGGGAGAAACTGTTTTGTAAGCACAGCCATAAGCACAGTTTTATGCATATGTACCATTACATGTATGATAGGAGTGAGAAATATTCCTCTGTTTGTTTTTAATTTATTTTACATATGTTTTTCAGATTTTAATGTGGCTCCTGAGGAAGGTGTTCTGTTAAAACGCCGAAACGCGCGTCGATGAATATTTCTGTCCGCCACTGTTTTATGAATTTTTGTGTAATTGTGTTAGAGAAATATTTTATTTGCTTTGGACCAACTGTCTTCTCTGATGTTTGGTGTTTATGTTTTTGAATTAATGTTTTTACCATGAATATGTATACTTACAAATAAATTTAATTTTGTACTTTTTAATTGGTTGTTGTGCTTCCTACATGTTTTCTCTCCCTGGCTACGTTATCCAACCGCCTGTTTTTCTTACATTGTCTATTTTCCCTGTATAACAAATTCAGTTGTCTAACAGGGGGTCCTTGTTATTTACGCCAACAAACACAAACACATCCATTATAATTACACCAGTGGCCACTTAAGCATATTATGGACGACCATCGGTACACCATAGGTTTATAAGATTTGATTATAAATGGAAAATCATATGAAGACTTTGAGTATTTGCACAGATAAATAAATCAAACATAATATTTGATGATGTCGAACAATCAATCACCTATTCACCGAGGTATATCGTTACTACTATATGAAAAGTGAACACAACGGATTTATGGTGTATAACATTCAATACACAGAACCAAAAAATGCAGAATTTTTTATCTAAGGGGCGAGCATATTATTTAGTCTTTATGGGGACTGTCATGCAGTTTTAAATTCTAGAAGATTTTCGTGTATATTGATTGAAATCTTTGTAATGGAGATAACATTGTTTAGTGATAAAATGGCGCCCACAAAAAATGTTACATCTTAAGCTGTATTAACCATTTGGTCCGTTGTTGATGTCTACTATTCTGAAGTGGAATGGCGCGCTTTTTGGTGTGTGTAAGTCCTTGTTAAATAGCAGTAACTCTAAGCACTCCCCATCAGTGAGCAAAACGTGAAGTCCGAAACGCGTCTGATGGCTTGCACCGCAATTGAATAAAACTTCACGAAAATATCTAAGACTGACTCGGGCTGTTTATTGGAGTCTGCGTACCTGTCAGTGCAAGAAAGCACATTTCTCGGCAAGTTGGATCTGTATATATATATATATATATATATATATATATATATATATATATATATATATATATATATATATATATATATATATATATATATATATATATTCACTGAAAAAAACATAGGTTATAGACCGTATATAGTTAGGAATTAGCATTTACAAAACCTTGAAAATTCACTGAAAAAACCATAGGTTATAGACCATATATAGTTAGGAATTCGCATTTACAAAACCTTATTTTACTCACACAAAACCATTGAAATTCCATATATAGTTAGTTGCACTAACTATATATCGCGCACCCGCAATCCACTGCTGATGATGTCACATATTACATCATTCATGACATGGTCAGTGACATCACTGATGACATCACTGATGACATCTCAAATGACATCACTGATGACATCACTGATGACATCTCATTTGACATTACTGATCACATCACTGATGATATCATTCATGTGATAATACGATGAACCTCTTCAGACTCTAATATAACCTTAGATACAATCAGTGTAAACAGACACTCACAGACTGTCACTCATCCATGGAGTTACTCACACACCTAGTCAGTCATGCAAAGAATCAATCACACCTCCATTTCCTCAACTATACAGTTATACAAACTTTACTTATTCAAACATATACTAACACATATTTACTCTCTTATACAATCCCTGATACAAGTTCACAATGATCCATACAGCCACTCACACATTCACTGGCTCTTATGCACAGTTATTTATATATGTCAACTCTCACATGTACTGTGTTTTACATATGTACTTACTTTGACATGTAGCACTGAGATATCCATTCACTCACCAATACACTCATGCACACAGTCAACCGCCCATACAGCTGTTTCCACATGCACTTTTGAAACCATACATCTAGTGAATCAACTGCTCACACATCTATGCACAGAGTCATACACCTCCCAGCCACTCACACACACACTCAGTCTCCCATACAAATACTTGGGCAACCAATCAATAACCCATATAGTTACTCATATAGCTACTTATCAACACATGCAACAGTTTACAGAACAACAGACATAAATGCACAAATTAAGACAGTTTAGTCACTAACCCATGCACTCAGTGAGACACATTTAATCACTCACTCATACAGTCAGTCATGCACCTACTAAATCCTTCATCCAGACACTTATACATCCACTCATTCTTCAATATGTAAGACATATTTTAACTTTACAGAAACATACAGTCACTGGATGTTGTCATCAGTGATGTCATCAGTGATGTCATTTGAGATGTCATCAGTGATGTCATCAGTGATGTCACTGACCATGTCATGAATGATGTAATATGTGACATCATCAGCAGTGGATTGCGGGTGCGCGATATATAGTTAGTGCAACTAACTATATATGGAATTTCAATGGTTTTGTGTGAGTAAAATAAGGTTTTGTAAATGCGAATTCCTAACTATATATGGTCTATAACCTATGGTTTTTTCAGTGAATTTTCAAGGTTTTGTAAATGCTAATTCCTAACTATATATGGTCTATAACCTATGGTTTTTTCAGTGAATTTTCAAGGTTTTGTAAATGCTAATTCCTAACTATATATGGTCTATAGCCTATGGTTTTTTCAGTGAATATATATATATACATACATATATAAACATATATCATCTGTATATCTATATAAATACAAACATAAATGCATGCATACATATACTTATATGCATACAGATGCATGTTATTTACATGAAAGTTGAAAAAACACTAATAAAAGCAAAGCTAAAAAGCCACCTCATTACAAACAGAATGGCTTTAACTTAAACGAGGGCGAGATCTATTGCATTTTCAATGCTTGTTTACTTTGGTTCCATCAAGAAGGCATTCAGATGTGTCACACATTTGCCATAAATTCTGAATGTTAGCAGTCTAGTTGCACATTAGATCACTGTAGTAAAGCTACTGCTCACCAGGGACGTCTGCTGCTGGTATTCAAAGTGCATGTTTCAGTCTGCAAGTCAGAATTTTTTTAATGAAATAGAAGAGGATTTGAGAAGTCACTCAAAATGATCCCTAATTTTTCTTTCTGAAGCACTAATCATACTTTCTATGGCAAAATTAACCCCCTCATGTTGTTCCTTTTTAAATTGAGTGTTTTCAGACTTACCACTTCATTCCAATCAAGATGGCTTCTGGTGTGCCATACTTTTGTCATAAGTAAGACTGTTAGCGCTCTAGTTGTTCTTTAGAACACTCTGGGACATTCTGTCATTGGGCTATACTTGGGGTACATCTGGGTGATATTTGGGCTACATTTAGGCTCTTTTGTCTCTGGTGGCCATCTTGGGAGACTGTATGTCAGAATTTTTTAATGAAATTGAAGAAGGCTTGAGAAGTCACTCAAAATGTGCCCTAATTTTTCTTTCTGCAGCACTAATCATAATTCATATGGCAAAATATACCCCCTCATTTTGTTCCTTTTTAAATTAAATGTTTTAAGAGTTACCACTTTATTCCAATCAAGATGGCTTCAGGTGTGCCATACCTTTGTAATAAGTAGGACTGTTAGCGCTCTAGTTGTTCTTTAGAACACTCTGGGACATTCTGTCATTGGGCTATACTTGGGCTACATCTGGGTGATATTTGGGCTACATTTGGGCTCTTTTGTCTCTGGTGGCCATTTTGGGAGACTGCATGTCAGATTTTTTAATGAAATAGAAGAGGATTTGAAAAGTCACTCAAAATGTGCCCTAATTTTTCTTTCTGCAGCACTAATAATACCTTCTATTGCATAATATACCCCCTCATTTTGTTCCTTTTTAAATTAAATGTTTTAAGAGTTACCACTTTATTCCCATCACGATGGCTCCAGGTGTGCTATACCTTTGTAATAAGTAGGACTGTTAGCGCTCTAGTTGTTCTTTAGAACACTCTGGGACATTCTGTCATTGGGCTATACTTGGGCTACATCTGGGTGATATTTGGGCTACATTTGGGCTCTTTTGTCTCTGGTGGCCATTTTGGGAGACTGCATGTCAGAATGTTTTAATGAAATAGAAAAGGATTTGAGAAGTCACTCAAAATGTGCCCTAATTTTTCATTCTGCAGCACTAATCATACTTTCTATGGCAAAATATACCCCCTCGTGTTGTTTCTTTTTAAATTAAATGTTTTAAGAGTTACCACTTTATTCCAATCAAGATGGCTTCAGGTGTGCCATACCTTTGTAATAAGTAGGACTGTTAGCGCTCTAGTTGTTCTTTAGAACACTCTAGGAGGCTGCAGTAGAACACAAAGGAATCAACTGACAGTCTCTGTCCTTGTTGGATGTACATGTTTTACTGAGAATGTCAGACTTCATTTTCACATGACTGAGAAAGATAATGTGAATTTACAGAAAATATGCTTTCAGTTTAGCTTATAGATCCCCTTCCAAACCACTGTGGGAAAATCATGAGATATTAGTTTTCTTTCAAACAATATTCATGATATCACAGCAGAAGGTTTTTTCACATGGTAAAATCACCTTAGAACCCACCACAATTCCTAAAACGAGTATGGTACCATCAACAAATGATTTATAATGTAACTAAAGTCCTAAAACCCTCTATTAACTACAATGCTTTTTAATGAGGTGCTATCATGTATATTGGTCCCAAGATGGCTGCCAACACTTTTTGGATGAAGTGCTGACAGCCAATCAGATCAGATGTGTGGTTAGGCTCCGCCCAGATATATATCTTTTTTTAACCTAAATTACTCAAAATCCACTGGAGCACATATATTGAGACCTAGCAAAGGCACATCGGGCTAACAGTCCCTACAATTTTGCCAAGTTTCGTGCAAATCCATTCAGCCGTTCGAGCTAAAAGTGAGGCCAACCGCCCTATGGAAATTAACATGGGAAAAACGCGTTTTGGGACCCCCCTTTTATCTCGGCCCCCCCTTGATGAAACCCCCCCAAATTGTCAGGGGCTGCTCAGAAACAAAATGTTCCATTTTCCTGAAAATTTCAGCCAATTCCGTCCACAAACGCCAAAGTTATTAGACATAGAATTTTCAAAAATCCCATAGAGAAAAAATCCTAACTATATATACCTACTGGCGACCGCCAGTAGGTAATATATATATATATATATATATATATATATATATATATATACATACATATATATATATATATATATATATATATATATATATATATATATATATATATATATATATATGTGTGTGTGTATATTACCTACTGGCGGTCGCCAGTAGGTATATATAGTTAGGATTTTTTCCCTATGGCATTTTTGAAAATTCTATGTCTAATAACTTTGGCGTTTGTGGACGGAATCGGCTGAAATTTTCAGGAAAATGGCACATTTTGTTTCTGAGCAGCCCCTGAAAATTTGGGGGGGTTTCCCCAAGGGGGAGCCGAGAAAAAAGGGGGGTCCCAAAACGCGTTTTTCCCATGTTAATTTCCATAGGGCGGTTGGACTCACTTTTAGCCCGAACGGCTGAATGGATTTTCACGAAACTTGGCAAAATTGTAGGGACTGTTAGCCCGATGTGCCTTTGCTAGGTCTCAATATATGTGCTTCAGTGGATGTTGAGAAATTAACGTTTAAATCAAGATATATATCTGTAACAGCGCTCCGGGCAGCGATCCGGTTAGCGAACTTTTCGCGTATCGGAACTTTGCGAAGCGAAGCTGATTGGCTCTTCGGTGTCTGTCAACATTCTAAACAGTCCGGAGCGGCCGCCATCTTGTCTCTCGGTAGGATCGAGAGACAAGAGGAGGCCAAAACAAAGGGGGAAATTACCATAAGGGGGCATAGTAGATCCTCGTTGACCCCCTAAGTTTTATGTGGAGGTTTTAAAAGGGCCTAGGAGGGTCCCAAAAAAAAAAAAATATATTTTTTTTTTTGCGTGGTAAGCGCCAAGTTCGCGAACCGGAAAGCGTTCTGGGCAGCGTACTTTAAGGATAAAAGAATGATAGACTTTTCTAATACTGTATGTTAATTATTTGTTGTTTTTGTTCGTTTTTTTATTTATTTATTTATTTTGATTTAAAAAAAAATTATTTATTATTTTCATAGTTCATTAAAACTTCCAGCATTATATCATCTGGTATCTCGTCAAACATGGATGTTTCTGTCTCTTGTAAGGTTTGAATAAATTGTTCATCAAAAGATTCATTCATAAAATCTTCATCCACATTTTCTTCTGTTACAATGTCTTCGGATGTAATGTCGAAGGAAACATTAGTTTTTTCTTGCTCCCCTTCCATTTTTTTGCTGTAAATTGCATAAAAAAATAATTATATTAGAAGAGTTAGGGCACTGTTGGGTTTAAGTTCAGACATGTAGTTCTGTTTTTTTAACAGTGAAGTAAAGTAAGTAAATTCATAATTATAGCAGAGAAGTGTAAGTCAATCAATAAATGTAACAGAGGAGGTTATGTTTAAAAATAATGTTCGAAAACAATAAAAAGCGTAATTTTTAGGTCATATGACCAAGCTTTTCATCATTAAAATAACAAAAGTAAAATGAACCAATGAAAAGTTTTATTAACAAGTCACTTCCGGGTGCGCTAACGCGGCTTGTCATATAACGCATTACGCGACAACGTAGGTCAAGAATATAGTCAAAATGTCTCCACCAACCAGCGTTCGGAACACAACCCCTTTCAGCAGTCCAAAAAGTTCTGTTAAATGACAACAGAGGGGACAGGCAACAAGAACCATCAGTCAAAGAGGGGAGGGCAAGTTCTTCTCTTCCGGGTCATGTTGGGGCGCTACCGGAACTGATCGAATTGGTAGTCTACAGTGTTTCTGGATGTTTCTGACTAAAGCTGGCATCAGCATGAGAGCACTACCATCTCGTAGCTCCGTCGTGGCCATTCCACGAGCAATCATGGCAGCCGCTCCCCACCAGAAGCCTGCGGGAGTCGGAGGCCCCCAAGACTTTTGTAGAATCTTCACGGCTGAGGGGACGCTTTTCGAGAATGGAGCCCAAGCCCTATCAGGCAAGCGTCCGAGTTCAAAGGTGTCCCAGGGCCATTTTAGTGGACCAGGCCCAAAACCGAAGAGCCGGCCGCCATTTTGAGAGTCCTGTGGCAGCCGCCTATCGCTGCACCGCAAGAGCGGGAGCAACTCAACTACATGATGAGCGAGACGCTGTAGTCGCAAGAGCGGGCGGTAAACAGCTGAATGGCGGAAGAGGCACAGTGTAGCAAAAGCGGGCGGAATGGCAACTGAAACGGTAAAGGGGCGCCCCACTACAGCGTGTCTTCAGGTCAAACGGATTGTGGGACAAGGTCCAGAATTGAAGAGTCATCAAAAGGCAACAAGTTCCGCCGGACCCCGGGAGCCGGCCGCCTATGTCGGGGGCGATCTCAGGCTACACCAGTGCTATAAGACTTGGGGAGGGTGTCGGAGCCAAGCGTCTTCTCCGAGTCCATGGCCATCACACCGCCCCTCAGTGGCCTCCATCAAGCTGTTTAGGAAGGTAACATATCACATTGTTTTCAAATGCAGTCAGGTCCACAAACGACACTCACTTACTTTGAGAATAGTGAAGCTGCAGTAGGTGGAAATAAGCTTCAGACAGTGTTACAAGCACTGCTCAGAACTCTTAACTATGGCACCCAACATCCAAAACTTATGCCATTTGAGAATGGCAGTGACATTGAAGCAACTCAGGGACCAAAACCATTAACGTACTTTCACGTATGAAAATCTTACTTGGGGAGGGGGCAGGAGCGAAGCGCCCCCTCCCAGTCCGCGCCACCACACCGTATGTTGAAAATCTGAAGCCATCGTTCTACAAAGTCAACCAACCTTGGATTGAAAAATCTAGAAAAATGTACAAACTGAAAACCAGTTTTGGTCTGCATAGCATCAGTAGCAACGCTTGCTATCAGAGTGCATGAGTTTCATGCTCGATCGATTGAGCTAGCCGGATCGGGCAATAAAAAGTATAAAATAGTTATGTAAATAGTTATTTAATAAAATGTTTTACCCTGTTTCTTTGCTGGTGTGTTGTCTATATTTTTAATATTTGCATAGGGTTTGTCGTTATTTTGGGCGGGGTGGGTGACGGAGTCGAGCTGTCTTGCAGCCCTCATGGTGTGGAGCTCAGTTCATCTCAATATTTTCGTATTTCTCATGAAGGGTTGTTCCTAATATTTCTATTTTAGCGAGGCCAAAAACAGATCCAATTAGTGGCCTACTGATTTTGCTCGATTACTTTTATTTTTTTACACGATTTTTCACTATCTGCAAAGACTAAACAGAGTATTGCGACTTTGTGCTTGTTTGTAAATAGAGAATGATCCAAAGAGAACCAATTCTAAAACAGTAAATGCTTGGATAACAATCAATCAAATGGAGAGACAAGCAGGCACGACGGATTACAACGGGGGCAAAGGCCTGCGTTAACTACCGTTCACTATCTGCAAAGAGAGAGTACTACTAAGAGAAAAGAGGGGAGGGGGGGGCAGCATTCAAAGCACATCAGCGTGCATAAATACGAAAATGTTTTTATCTATCACGTACTTGACATTTTAAAGCTTTTCATATTTGCTATTAAAAAACCAATGAAATTCACAGAAAAAACCATAGGTTATAGTGGATATATAGTTAGGAATTTGCATTTACAAAACCTTGAAAATTCAATGAAAAAACCATTGGTTTTAGGCCATATATAGTTAGGGATTTGCATTTACAAAACCTTATTTTACTCGCATAAAACCATTGAAATTCCATATATAGTTAGATGCGCTAACTATATATCGCGCACCCGCAATCCACTGCTGATGATGTCACATATTACATCATTCATGACATGGTCAGTGACATCACTGATGACATCACTGATGACAACATCCAGTGACTGTATGTTTCTGTAAAGTTAAAATATGTCTTACATATTGAAGAATGAGTGGATGTATAAGTGTCTGGATGAAGGATTTAGTAGGTGCATGACTGACTGTATGAGAGAGTGATTAAATGTATCTCACTGAGTGTATGGGTTAGTGACTAAACTGTCTTAATTTGTGCATCATTATGTCTGTTGTTCTGTAAACTGTTGCATGTGTTGATCAGTAGCTATATGAGTAACTATATGGGTTATTGATTGGTTGTCCAAGTATTTGTATGGGAGACTGAGTGTGTGTGTGTGGTTGGCTGGGAGGTGTGTAACTCTGTGCATAGATGTGTGAGCAGTTGATTCACTAGATGTATGGGATCAAAAGTGCATGTGGAAACAGCTGTATGGGTGGTTGACTGTGTGCATGAGTGTATTGGTGAGTGAATGGATATCTCAGTGCTACATGTCAAAGTAAGTACATATGTAAAACACAGTAAATGTGAAAGTTGACATATATAAATAACTGTGCATAAGAGCCAGTGAATGTGTGAGTGGCTGTATGGATCATTGTGAACTTGTATCAGTGATTGTATAAGAGAGTCAATATGTGTTAGAATATGTTTCAATAAGTAAGATATGTATAACTGTATAGTTGAGGAAATGGAGGTGTGATTGATTCTTTGCATGACTGACTAGGTGTGTGAGTAACTCCATGGATGAGTGACAGTCTGTGAGTGTCTGTTTACACTGAGTGTATCTAAGGTTATATTAGAGTCAGAAGAGGTTCATCGTATAATCATATGAATGATGTCATCAGTGATGTGATCAGTAATGTCAAATGAGATGTCATCAGTGATGTCATCAGTGATGTCATTTGAGATGTCATCAGTTATGTCATCAGTGATGTCATTTGAGATGTCATCAGTGATGTCATCAGTGATGTCACTGACCATGTCATGAATGATGTAATATGTGACATCATCAGCAGTGGATTGCGGGTGCGCGATATATAGTTAGCGCATCTAACTATATATGGAATTTCAATGGTTTTATGCGAGTAAAATAAGGTTTTGTAAATGCAAATCCCTAACTATATATGGCCTAAAACCAATGGTTTTTTCATTGAATTTTCAAGGTTTTGTAAATGCAAATTCCTAACTATATATCCACTATAACCTATGGTTTTTTCTGTGAATATATATATATATAAGTTCAAAGAACGGCGTTCCTCACGAGCACTCGGGCACAAGGTGTACAGACCACAATCCACGTGGAGTGCGAAACGCGTCACGTAGATTTATGATGTAATAAATCTTCTTTTTGGACTTTCCTGTGGATTGTGGTTTGTACACCTTGTGCCCGAGTGCTCGTGAGGAACGCCGTTCTTTGAACTTATATTAATTCCGGCTGCTCCGCCGGCTCGAGCCACCCCTATCGAAGGCGAAGGGTTGCTAGCAGGAGCGTCTTCCAAAACGACATTTATATATATATATATATATATATATATATATATATATATATATATATATATATATATATATATTATAAGGGAGATCATCTGAGACAATACAATTAGTCATCACAAGACAATACATCGACTTTTTGTGTCACCAGGTAGCCATTAATGTTTTAAATAACACACATATTTTTTATCCAGCTTGTATATATTGATGATATTTAATTGAATATATAATTATTATTTGTGGTGTATATGTCAAAATGAAATTTATTTACTTATATTAATATTTTTTTATGTAGATACATTTTTTCATTTTGATTGTACATAAACCTTATCTCTGGATATAATTGTTTACACTCTAACTTTGCACATGTACAGCTATTTAAATGGGGATTACCCCGCAATTTTTTGAGCAGCCGCATAATATGTCATCCATGTCTATTATTTGTCCGTAGTAACATGTGAATATTGCAACCAATCACGTTTCAAATTATTTTGCACTTGCACTTTAAATTCTGCCTTCCCTCCCCCATGCGTCATGTGACCAAGGCCTCTGTGTAGGCCGAAACGTTATGCTGAGGTGGGCCTTCCACGCTACTAAATAAAATCACTGCTCACCTGCACTTTGGGTCTTCTTCTCTTCTTCTGCGCCCCTGGTATCCAGAAATTGGGCTCCTGGTGAGAGAAAGCTGAGATTGTGCCTATCCGTAACCGGTTACGTTCTTCTCCGGTTTTGGATGTCCCCTTCCTTCTCAAGCGGCGGAGCAGCAGGAAGCCAAGACCACTGGTGACCCGGAAGTCGATTAGTGCCTCCCGTTAGGGAGAAACTGCTCCCGTACCCGGACGCTGTTTACTGTGATGGCAACGCGAGCCAGACGAGGAGCGCGGGGACGGCTATCTCTAGCTGCACCTGAAGCCTGGTTTCAAGAAGCCTTCACGATTGAAGATAGAGCCGGTGAGGAAGTTTGTGCCAAGTCGGAAATCGGATAGTATTTCACCAAACCGCTATCGTGACTGTGAATACGCATTGCGCGTGTGAACACCTGGGAAGGGCCATGTCGGCAGACGCGATACGTGGGAGGGAATTGGCAGCCCTCAACGCATTTGATGATTCCCCGGCCGGGGATGCGACTGTGTCCGCATTGCAGAAAACGCTGGAAAATGAAAATGCTAGCACCCGTGAAAAATTTAAAAAACTTAAAAAACTAATGAGGCGTAAACAATCGAAGTGGTGTGACAATCGCTCCCTGAGCCGCTATCTGGAGGTCAATAGGATACCAAGGGGGCTGCGAGTGATGCTAGCCCCCAGCTATGAAGACCCAGACCTAGATATGCTCAGGGAGTGGGCAGAGTGTAACCTTGACTCCTCACGTCGATTGGTGCAAATATTGGTGCGTTATGCAGACAGTGACCGTGTAAAAACTCAAACTAAAATCGAGGAACTGAACGCAGAGATTGAAGCTATGTGCAGTGAAGAAACAGCTGAATGCACTAAGCTAAGAGGTGAAATGATGACAAGATTACAGAAAGAGGAAGAGACAATCAGGAAAAGGAAAACCTTCAAGTTTCAATGTGACAAGGCAGACTATTCTGAGGGGCGAATTTTTACGTTCGGGAAAAAATATGACGCTATAAAAGCCAGCAAAACGTTCAAGCCTGTCTTTATTCCTGGACCATCAACATCTAAATCCGTGCCGGGCTCGGCACAAGCAGACAACACCTCTGAATCCAATCTGAGTTCCAGCATAAATAGTGACACAGATTCTAACACTTCACAGGTTGAATCCCAGTTGGGGTTTACCAAGCTTACACTGGCCCAGGAGTTGGAGTGTCTACGGAAAGACAGACGTGAGACTCTTCGCCCCAGGATTCCAGTGCCCGAAAAAACAAAATCCGCAACGTCAAGCGCTACCAACGCCGAAGAGCCAACTCAAGGAAAAAATCTGCCAAAGAAGTAGAAGTACAACAGGCGGTGGAACAAGAAGTGAGTGATGCATCGGCCATAGCAGATACTGGCCTCTCTGTGTTAAATATTACCAATACTGTATTTTCCGCATCTGAATTACGTATGTTATCGATGGGACTAACCTTTTGTCCTCCTATCAAACTTCAATTATGCTAATACTAGGATAGATTTATATAAATTTGTCCGTAAATTGAAGCTACAAAAACATTTCGCTTGGAATAAAACATGGGCAACAGGGGTACGAGCAGAAACAGATAACCAAGGCGTGGGATGCCCCGTTGCTACATGACATGGAGTCCCTCAGATCTGAACAATCAGTATCACAGAGTACGCCTGCACAACAAAACATACTAACTTAGGGGGCCTAACTAACTTCAAACCACGTTCCACATATACCCCTGTTATGCTTTATGACAATATAGACATTTTCCATGAGGCGGCCATCAAAGAGATCAAGGTACTGTATACTAAAATGCTCAGTACTAAGCAACACAAATACCAACAAAACAACCAATATCTAATACTAGTTAGTAAGATTCAGCAAAATGACAACATCATTGTCAGGCAGTCAGATAAAGGGGGCAATATAGTATTGTGGCCGAGACAACTATATTTGGAAGAAGCCCTCTCTCAACTAAACAATTCAGACTGCTATAGACATTGTGATGTTGGGGCGGTGAGAAAAGTCCAGACAGATTTCTACTCCTTGTTGATGGGATGGCGGTCATATGGACTCATCAGTATGGATGAATTGAAATTTCTGAAAAATGACAATCCCATCATGCCTGTTTTATACCTGATCCCAAAAATTCATAAGAATCCAGCCAAACCTCCTGGTAGACCCATTATTGCAGCGTGTGGGGGATTGCTGGAAAAAACAACCCTCTATGTGGACTAATTTCTACAAGAACATGTACAAAATCTACCATCTTTTGTCCAAGATTCCGGTGATTTCCTCCGTAAAATCAAGGATATCGACTGGGATCCGAGCTGGTGGTTAATAACGCTAGACGTAACATCTTTGTACACCAGCATTGTCCACCAAGATGGTATTAGAGCTATTGAATTTTACTTGGGACAGAGACCTCTAATTATGGCTGAACACAATCGTATGGTTTTATCCATGATTACTTTTTGTCTGAATCACAAGTTTTTCATGTTTAACAACCGGTATTACCAGCATGTCAGGGGGATAGCCATGGGGGCCTGTTTCTCTCCCAGTTATGCCTGTTTGCATATGGGCTATTGGGAGAGACAGGTCCTCTATGGTGAGCACTCTGACATTGCTGTAGGGTCGATTGTTCGGTGGTATCGTTATATTGACAATGTGTTTTTAATCTGGAGAGGTACACATACAGAGGCTGAGCAATTTATTGATACTCTTAATTTTAACAATTTCAATATGGCGTTTACATCAGACTTTAGCCAAGGGCATGTACACTTTCTCGATATCACTATTGAGATTTGCCAGGGGAAGCTACAGACCAAACTTTACAGGAAGCCTACGGCAGGGAACACGGTGCTCCATGCCAGCAGCCATCATCCCGCCCATCTTATACGAAGCATCCCCTATGGGGAGATGCTCCGGATCAGGCGGTTATGAAGCACTGATTCTGAGTGTAGCCTAGCTCAGAAGGCCAGCAAAATTAGATTTTTGGCAAGGGGCTACAAGATGGACTTAATTGAGAAGGCGATGCGTAAGGCAAATGCTTCACCTCGCAATCAGACCCTGGAACGTAAGCAAAAACCCAAACCTGCAGGAATCCAAGAACAATCAGGTAGACTGATTTGGGCTTACAATAGGCAACATGGCGCACTCAGAAAGATTATAACTAAACATTGGGATCTAATTAGATGTGACCCATTATAGGAGGAAAAATGCCGTCCAAGCCCTCAATCACCTTCAGGAAAGCATATTCCATGCAGGACGCTCTGATTAAGTCCAGTCCTGAGGTGGTCACACACAAAAACTGGCTGGACAAAAGCAAGGGCTTTAGGAAATGTTCCAGCTGTAAGGCCTGCCTCCATGGGGTCAACAAATCAGAGTATACTGTTCCCTTTTCTGCTACCTCTCGCAAGATCAATAAACAACTAACTTGCAAAAGTGAATATGTGGTGTATGTGCTGGAGTGTCCTTGTGACCTGCGGTATATTGGGAGTACCAAGCTGCAGGTTCATAAAAGGATACTCCAGCACATACGTGCCATTAACACCAATGACTCCGCGTATCCGGTAGCACGACATTTCAAAGAGTGCCATAATAACAACAGTGCACTATTGAAATATTATGCCATTGACTCTGTAGGTCCCCTTAAAAGAGGAGGAGATAGAGAGTGTACTTTGAGAAAGCTAGAGACCAGATACATCTTGGAGATGGACAGCAAATCCCCGGGAGGTCTCAATTCCACAGAGGATTTTTACACCTGCATCTAAACACCTCTCTCTCTCCCGCTATTAGACTAGTATGTATAGATATACTAGAATCCAGGGTCTCAGCTCATGTCTGATTCAAAAAGAAGAAAGAAACGAGTGTACATGTGGGGCTATATACTGTTTTAAGATCATAGGCCCTAGATCTGATGAGCAATGTGGACAATACAGTCGTACATCATAGCCTAGGATTAGGCTATGATCCAAAAATGTAAGATTATAACAAAAGGAAAAAATCGTTGTGTGACACTTATCACTTTGCACTGTCACCTGGGTTGCAACATTATATGCTCTATGTGAAGGCTGGTCAAGTAATGATATCACTATCGTATTACTTACATGGGAGGCTGCGATAATGTATTTAAACAGATATTATCTCCTCCATGTAGTAGTTATAATAGCATCAACAGAATGTCACCAATGTGCATTATATATATATGTATATTAGGGTGTTTCTCTATCATTAGTTTAATTGCATTCATGCATTTTAACTTTTTATGGCTTTTTTATCCAGCTTGTATATATTGATGATATTTAATTGAATATACATTTATTATTTTATGGTGTATATGTCAAAATGAAATTTATTTACTTATATTAATATTTTTTTATGTAGATACATTTTTTCATTTTGATTATACATAAACCTTATCTCTGGATATAATTGTTTACACTCTAACTTTGACCATGTACAGCTATTTAAATGGGGATTACCCCGCAATTTTTTGAGCAGCCGCATAATATGTAATCCATGTCTATTATTTGTCCGTAGTAACATGTGACTATTGCAACCAATCACGTTTCGAATTATTTTGCTCTTGCACTTTAAATTCTGCCTTCCCTCCCCCATGCGTCATGTGACCAAGGCCTCTGTGTAGGCCGAAACGTTATGCTGAGGTGGGCCTTCCACGCTACTAAATAAAATCACTGCTCACCTGCACTTTGGGTCTTCCTCTCTTCTTCTGCGCCGCTGATATCCAGAAATTGGGCTCCTGGTGAGAGAAAGCTGAGATTGTGCCTATATATATATATACATGTATACATATATCCATATATATATATATATATTATAAGGGAGATCATCTGCGACAATACAATTAGTCATCACAAGACAACACATCGACTTTTTGTGTCACCAGGTAGCCATTAATGTTTTAAATAACACACATATATCCCCAGCGCACTGCAGATCATGCTTTTAAAATCTTCTGATGCATTACAGTGGCCACTACAAATAACATCTATCTTCTTCCAGGCTATTTAAGTATCACCTCCCCAATATAATTTAACATGATGTCAAATGGTGATGTTATCATCAATGAATTATGAACACCTACAGCTCACTTTCTTCTTCAATTTGGAACTGTCTGGGACCTCATCCACTTTTCTGCCTTATGGTGCAGCTTCATAACCATCTGCAGATTTTCTAACTGGCCCAGGTGGTTCACTAACTGGGAGCTTACATATGTTTTCCTGCAAATCCCTTCTTGTTAGTATACCCAGGTACAAAATACTTGGTCCCTCTCTACAGAGGATAATCAACAATAGGTATTTCCTCATCTCTAAGAAAAGTTGTCCTGTTATAGCCACATTAAAAGAGCTCACTGCTCAAATTCATTACAATGTTTCACCTTCGAAAAAACTTTGTTTGAAAGCTCTGGAAATCCATAACTCATGTGTAGCCACATCCAAAAACTTGATAGTGATATTGCCACTCCTGAGGCCAGGGGTTGCAAAAGTATCACAACAGGACACAAGGGGCAAGATCTGTGACCCCTTAGAAACCCATAAATGATAACCATGCACTATTTATTTGTGTTTTAACTCTTGATTCGAATGTTTGTCCAGCTATGTCTCTGTCTCTCAGCACATTCCTTCTCTCCCATTCTTATTTTCTCCTACCCCTGCCACCGTTTTATCCTTGGCTTCCCTGCACTAACTGCCTCATTCTTCTCCACTTCCCCCACCACGGAACACCACTGTGAATTAGTATCTCCACTCATTAAATCCTTCTTGTTGACTACTGGCAGTCACAGTAGCATCCTCCACAGCCTGAGTACTCGCCAATGACTACACCACAGGAGCTTATTATAACGCATCTTTATTCTTCTGCGTGTAACCAAGAACCCAACATTCTAAACCTGAATTCACTTCACTGCGCTCTAATGCGTACGTCATAGTTCTACAGAGTCCATCAAGAGCCACAGGTGTTTCGTCATTACAAACTCACACAATACAACCACCCCCTGTTAAATACAATATCAATTTTTCTTACAAATATATACACATTCATAGCTCTTCACAAGTGTTTTTTTGTGCTTGGATCACATGTCCTGACTGTGTCTTCGGAAACTGGTGACAGGCAATAGAAGTGTCCAGGTCTGGCATTGGGGATGCAGAACAGCAGCTGTCAAGGGGTCTTTATTTGTCCTTTCAGACCCATTCTCTACAGTGACATCAGTCCCTGACAAGTGATGAGCCACATGTTGGAAATGCAAGGAATTTCATGCAATGGACTTCCCAGGATGTTGGGCAGTCACCATGTGTCCTTTGCTGGTCACAACATGAAATAATTCAGCATCAAAAGGAGCATTATACTTTCATTTTCTATTCTAGTGAACAATCACTCGATCTCCTCTAGTGAATGTAATGTCCTTTGCTTGTTGACGCTTGTCTGCATAGACCTTCATTTTCCTCTTAGAATCCAGGGGTCATATGTATCAACACATTTCCCCATAGACACAGAATGGGCAAAACCCTTTGATACATCTGGCCCCAAGTCTTTCATGTGGATTTATACCTCAGTATTGTATCTTCTGTTGGTCCATTGAAGTAGGATGTCCGTCATGGCTCTCCTGAACATCAAGGTTGCACGACTTCCACCAGTGATCGAGTGAGGGTTAAAGCTTTAAGCTTGAAGAATCAAATTTAAGACAGTTTTAAGGTTGAGCTTTTCCAGTACAGCACCCTGGACAGCTTTTTTAAGAGTACTCGTGAAACATTCGACAAGGCCATGGAATGTGGCCATAGTGGTGTGTTCTTCTGATGCTTCACATTACCATGTCTGGGAAAGTCTCAGAATTCTCAACTGTTAAAAGGTGGCCCGTTGCCAGACTTTAAGATTGCTGGACTACCCCATGTCACGAAGATGCTGCCTAATCTCTCAATGTATCTTTCATGAGTGATGGATGAGAGATCTACTATCAATGGAAAACAGGAATATTCATGTGTGATCGCCATCAGGTAATGTTCGTTGTCAAGAGGACGGAAGAGGTTGACAGCAATTCTTTCCCATGAATGCGCTGGCAACTCTGACATGTTTAAGGCTTGTCAAGTGGATTTCGATGACAGGCAGTTGTAGATGACAGGCCTTCAATTTTTTTCAACTCCCTCATCGAGATGTGGAAACCAGACTCGGTCTCAAAGAGCTGATTTAGTGGCAAGAATTCCACAATATCCTTCATGAGCCACTTTAATTATCTGTTGTCACAGACTCTCTGGAATGATAATTCTCAAACCTTCTGGTATTCACTGCCACTGGTAAGAGGACTAGAGTGCTCGTACCAAGACATATGTGTAACAATGTCCTTGAGTTTGAGCATGTCAGTATCTTGACTCGTGGTAGTGACAATTTGTTTTACTGAAATGGCAGCTGGGGTGTTTGATTTCACGATTAAATTTATGTAAGCCTTAGGCACCTTAGAATGGGTGCCAGGGCACTGTAGAGGTACTCATGAGAAGTAATTTGTAGGGTTTTGATCTTTCCCTGGATGATGCACAACAGTGCAGTTGTATTCTTGCAATTGAAGGTCCCAATTAAGCATGGACGTAAAATCCGTTCCGCTCGCGGATTTTCGGAAAATTCGCAATTTGCGAGATTCGCGAATTTCCCGCAAAACCTGCAAATTCGCACACAGCGGATTTTTTTTTCTTGGTGATACAATTTTGCGGCGCGCGGCGGTTACTTACCGTCATTCATCGTTTGCCGAGTTATTTTTCTTGATATTTTGCGAGTGCTGCGCCATTTTGGATCTTGCTGCGGGATCCCGCGGGAATTTGGCAAGCGCGATTACGTAATCGCGGCTTGCCAACTTGTACAGCGAGAGTTTGTCAACGCGAGTACGCCATGATCACGTATCGCGGTACTTCGCAATTGCGAGCTTGGAGATGCGGCGAGCAGCAACAATCTCGCACTCGCGAAAATACAAAATTTGCAATTCTGCACAAGAAATCCACCAGCAAGCAGCATAAACCTTCTGGAAATTATGATTTTTATCTGAATACCTCCTCAGGTTGACATTTGCCTGCACTTTTTTTGCGAGGAGTCCATTTTGGGGAGGGGGGGGTGGGAGGAAGGAAGTGCCCCACAGTCTTCAACTTCCTGTTCCTGTCCAGCAGGCTCCTCCCAGTGCTTTGTCCATCTCCTGGTCACTTTTCATTTGGATCTGGAGCTGGAAAATTACTTTTTGTGGATGCTGCTGGATATTTGGATTTGAGGCCTTTTTGACTTTCTTTGGATCACTTTTGGATTAGAAATTTCACAAGTAAGTTTGTTTGGGGCATTACAGTTGCTGCAACTACAATTTTGGAATTTTCGATTTTTGGGCTGTTTTGGGGCCTTTTGCCCAGGGGTACTCAGTGGTGGGTGCACTGAGTCTTTCTGTGGGGTGTTTTGAATTTAAACATCATGGAGGGGCTGGATGGCTTGGGATTGTGCTGATTTTTCGGTGATTTTCGTTTTTTTGGCCTGTTGTGGCCTTTTCACCAGGGGTAGTGAGTGTTGCATGGGCCTAGTCTTTCTGTGGGTTTTCTTGAATTTAAACATCACGGAGGGGCTGGATTGCTTGGGATTGTGCTGATTTTTCTGTGATTTTCATTTTTTTAGCCTGTTGTGGCCTTTTCACCAGGGGTAGTGAGTGGTGCATGGGCCTAGTCTTTCTGTGGGTTGTCTTGAATTTAAACATCATGGAGGGGCTGGATGGCTTGGGATTGTGCTGATTTTTCTGTGATTTTCGTTTTTTTGGCCTGTTGTGGACAGGCCATGTGGTTGGGGGCCATTTTGAGTGCTGCTACAGGCCCTGGCCATGTGCTGTGAGGGAGGGGGCCATTTTGAATGCAGGCAGTGTTCTCAGGCCTGCACCCATTTTGCCTAGCTTTCATCCATTATGCCCAGGGGTAGTGAGTGGTGCATGGGCCAAGTCTTTCTGTGGGTTGTCTTGAATTTAAACATCATGGAGGGGCTGGATGGCTTGGGATTGTGCTGATTTTTCTGTGATTTTCGTTTTTTTGGCCTGTTGTGGACAGGCCATGTGGTTGGGGGCCATTTTGAGTGCTGCTACAGGCCCTGGCCATGTGCTGCGAGGGAGGGGGCCATTTTGAATGCAGGCAGTGTTCTCAGGCCTGCACCCATTTTGCCTAGCTTTCATCCATTATGCCCAGGGGTAGTGAGTGGTGCATGGGCCTAGTCTTTCTGTGGGTTGTCTTGAATTTAAACATCATGGAGGGGCTGGATGGCTTGGGATTGTGCTGATTTTTCTGTGATTTTCGTTTTTTTGGCCTGTTGTGGACAGGCCATGTGGTTGGGGGCCATTTTGAGTGCTGCTACAGGCCCTGGCCATGTGCTGTGAGGGAAGGGGCCATTTTGAATGCAGGCAGTGTTCTCAGGCCTGCACCCATTTTGCCTAGCTTTCATCCATTATGCCCAGGGGTAGTGAGTGGTGCATGGGCCTAGTCTTTCTGTGGGTTGTCTTGAATTTAAACATCATGGAGGGGCTGGATGGCTTGGGATTGTGCTGATTTTTATGTGACTTTCGGTTTTTTGGCCTGTTGTGGACAGGCCATGTGGTTGGGGGCCATTTTGAGTGCTGCTACAGGCCCTGGCCATGTGCTGTGAGGGAGGGGGCCATTTTGAATGCAGGCAGTGTTCTTAGGCCTGCACCCATTTTGCCTAGCTTTCATCCATTATGCCCAGGGGTAGTGAGTGGTGCATGGGCCTAGTCTTTCTGTGGGTTGTCTTGAATTTAAACATCATGGAGGGGCTGGATGGCTTGGGATTGTGCTGATTTTTCTGTGATTTTCGTTTTTTTGGCCTGTTGTGGACAGACCATGTGGTTGGGGGCCATTTTGAGTGCTGCTACAGGCCCTGGCCATGTGCTGTGAGGGAGGGGGCCATTTTGAATGGAGGCAGTGTTCTCAGGCCTGCACCCATTTTGCCTAGCTTTCATCCATTATGCCCAGGGGTAGTGAGTGGTGCATGGGCCTAGTCTTTCTGTGGGTTGTCTTGAATTTAAACATCATGGAGGGGCTGGATGGCTTGGGATTGTGCTGATTTTTCTGTGATTTTCGTTTTGTTGGCGTGTTGTGAACAGGCCATGTGGTTGGGGGCCATTTTGAGTGCTGCTACAGGCCCTGGCCATGTGCTGGAAGGGAGGGGGCCATTTTGAATGCAGGCAGTGTTCTCATGCCTGCACCCATTTGCCTAGCTTTCATCCATTATGCCCAGGGGTAGTGAGTGGTGCATGGGCCTAGTCATTCTGTGGGTTGTCTTGAATTTAAACATCATGGAGGGGCTGGATGGCTTGGGATTGTGCTGATTTTTCTGTGATTTTCGTTTTTTTGGCCTGTTGTGGACAGGCCATGTGGTTGGGGGCCATTTTGAGTGCTGCTACAGGCCCTGGCCATGTGCTGTGAGGAAGGGGGCCATTTTGAATGCAGGCAGTGTTCTCAGGCCTGCACCCATTTTGCCTAGCTTTCATCCATTATGCCCAGGGGTAGTGAGTGGTGCATGGGCCTAGTCTTTCCGTGGGCTGTCTTGAATTTAAACATCGTGGAGGGGCTGGATGGCTTGGGATTGTGCTGATTTTTCTGTGATTTTCGTTTTTTTGGCCTGTTGTTGTGGCCTTTTCACCAGGGGTAGTGACTAGTGAGTGGTGCTTGGGCCTAGTCTTTCTGTGGGTTGTCTTGAATTTAAACATCATGGAGGGGCTGGATGGCTTGGGATTGTGCTGATTTGTCCGTGATTTTCGTTTTTTTGGCCTGTTGTTGTGGCCTTTTCACCAGGGGTAGTGACTAGTGAGTGTTGCATGGGCCTAGTCTTTCTGTGGGGTGTCTTGAATTTAAGCATCATGGAGGGCATGGGATTGTGCTGATTTTTCTGTTTTTTTTCGATTTTTTGGGGGGTGTATAACTGTACTGATGTTCCTCTGTCTTCCATTGCTTTTAGGTGCACAAGACTCAAGAGAACCACCAGTGCCAGGAAGAAGTCCTGCAGCGGTGTATGTGTGCAGCATAACGTCACGCGACGTCACGTCTGGCCACAGACAACTCTGCAACTCGTGCAACTGCGGCCTGCTGTTCTGACCTGCTCTGAAGAAGATGGCCCCAAAAAAAGTTCTCCGTAGCTCCTCTAGCAAGAAAGCTGCCAGTAAGGAGCAGAAGAAGCAAGTTACCAAGGAGGCTGGTGTGCCGGCCGCCGCGTTTTTTGGGAGTTAAAAAAAAAGTACGTCTGCAGCAGCAGCGGGATCTGCTGGGGACCAAGCTGGGAGCAGCACCCCCGCTCCATTGGGCTCAGTGCCTCCACCACCACCACCACGCCAACTTAAGTCAAAGCCCTTGACTGCTGCGGAGTCAGTCAGTGTACTTCTTCAATCACCATCGACCAGTGATGTTGGCTCATCGCAAGAAAGTAGCAACAATGTCCCTGAATCAACACAGGTTGTTGTAACTCATCTGACAAGTGTTGAACAACCACAGCCGCAACAACAACAACATGTGCAAGTACAAGCCCAAGTACATGTGGAAGGAGAGGCAGCGCAAGGAGATGCGCAAGCAGAGGTGCATGGAGGGTCACAAGTGCCCACAATAGTTGTTCCTCCCGAAGTAGGGGCACATCAGGAAATTGACAATCAAACCGAGGTATCATTTGAGGAAGCCACTCCTCCTGATGATCATTCATTGTCTTCCCCATCCCTAGCAAGGAAAAGATCAAGGGGGGTGTCTACATCTTCTTCAAGTCCACCTCCTTCTGATGATCTGGATGAAGATTGGGAACCATCACGGCAGTCTGAGAGTGAGGCACACCATGATCTGACAAAGGTACCTAAGCGTAAAAGGAAGGTCGTCGAAAAACTCATAGCTGAGTGTGATGAGGCTCAACAAGAAGTGACGGATACTGCTGCTGATGAAGCCTCTCCCGACGACGAGCCAGTCATCATAAAGGTCACTGCAGCCCCAGCGGGCATGCAGCAAAGAGACATTTTGACCCTATCCCGAGAAGCTGCTGAGCGTGATGATGATGTCGACGAGGAGGCAATGGAAACACAACAATCATTGGAGTTAACTAGTACACCAACACCTACCGCTTCCATATTTCTTCCTCGCAAGAAGGGACCTCCATCCACCTCGACCTCAATTAGTGGTGGTGAAAGTGCAAAACGTACTGAAGTTCGGCAATCCACATCCTCCACTTCATCTGGCATTAGCAGCAGGACCACCACCACCAGTATCGCCGCCTCCTCCGGCCCCCAAAGACATTTCAAGTCTGCAGTTTGGGACTTCTTTAGTGTTTGCCCAAAAAAGGAAAACGCAGCCATTTGTAGCATTTGTAAGCTTCGAGTTAGTCGTGGTAAGTTTGGTACCAACTATGGTACCGGAGGCCAGAGAGGTCATCTTAGGAGACAGCACGCTGTCCAATGGTTTGCGCACCTACAGGCGATCAAGGAAGCCCGAATTGCACGTAATGAAAACGTTGATGTTTCATCTGATGATGACGAGGAGGAAGAAGACGTGTCAAACACTTCACTTACACCCAGTACCCCTGTCAGCAGCACACCCCATGTGAGCCACACTAAGAGTGTGGGAGAGAGTGATACACCAATGCGAAAAAGTTCATCAGCGAGCGTAACTGGGTCGAAAATATCATCATCATCATCCCGTAAATCCTTGTTCCAGGGCAACATTAAAAAGATGTTGTTTACAGAAGCGCAATATAAACGCAACCACCCACTGACGCGTCTGTATAACACTAAGCTGGCTAAAATGCTAGCTCTGGACCTTCTCCCTTTTTCTTTTGTAGAAGGGGCTGGTTTTCTAGAACTAGTGGCAGCGCTCTGCCCTAAATGGAAGGTTCCTAGCCGGTTCTATTTTGCCCGAGTTGCGGTTCCAGCACTACATGAAGATGTTCTGGAGGTGATTGGGGCAGCTTTGCAGAAGAGTGCTGTTCACACTATATATCTGACAACAGACATGTGGACCAGTGGCGCAGGCGCTGATTACATGTGCATCACTACACACTGGGTCTCTTTTTCAGGGGTTAAAGCAAAGCTAAACGCAGGTGTTGACCCGGACCAAGTTTTTAAAGCTGCTCGGAAACATGCAACACTAGCCATGTTTGGTTTGGAGAAACGTCACACAGCAGAAAACATTTTGGATGTGTTTAACACAAAGGTCCTTGACTGGCTGTCCCCAAAAAAACGCAAGGTTGGTTATGTTTCCACGGATAATGGCGCCAATGTAGTTAAGGCCATGGAGCTGGGTGACTATTTCAGAGTGCCGTGTTTGGCGCACTGTATAAACCTGGTTGTCAAAAAATTCTTGAGTGATAAAGACAGTGCAGCGTACAGGGTAGTGGACAACTGCCGAAAAATGTGCAAACATTTCAGCCATTCTTTTAAGGCCCGGAAGCATCTGAGGAGCCTGCTATATGAACGTCGAATGCCAGTGAAAGCACTCATCCAGGAGGTGGCAACACGTTGGAACTCAACCTTCTACATGCTTGAGCGTCTGTATGAGCAGTATACAGTACTCGATCACTATTTCTTAACACAGGGTACAGCTCAGAAGGAGGACTTGAGGATGGGTGCGGCGCAATGGGACATAGTTAAAAGCCTGACACGCATGCTTCGTCCTTTTGAGTTCTTCACGTGTGCAGTCAGCAAGGAGGACTGTAATTTGGGAAAAGCTATCCCATTGTTGTACATGCTGGAGCACCAACTTAAGGAGGTGTGTTCTGTGTTTCAAAAAGATGAAAAAAAACAAGACCCTTTTGTTCTGGCGGAGAAATTATGAGAGCGCCTACAAGGTGATGAACGTCTTAAAATGATCCACTCAAACCAGCATTACATTTGTGCTACTATTCTGGATCCACGATACAAAAAGGCGCTGGCAGGCCAAGCATTCTTTCCTTTCGCTGATGAAGATGTTACAAAGTACAAACAGTGGCTAGCCTCCTCAGCCAAGAGGTTTGAAAGAGAACGGCAGAAAATTGAAGGAAAAGGCAGTACATCAGCATCAGCAGGCCATCCCCAGTCACAACAATCCACTTCTGCACCTGTGGCTGCGGCACAAGTGACCTCTCAGCCGTTAAAGACACCGGCAACCGGATCATCTGCACCACCAGACACAACAGTAACATTGGAGGCTGAAGAGGATTGGCTAGCTCGGCTTGGGTTTGGTTCTCAAAAGGTCACAGCAACAGCTAAGCAAAGTGGAGGAACCTTGGACTCGGAGGAGCACCTTGAGTCGATGGTGAAGGACTATCTGAATGACTCAACAGAGGTCTATGTTAATGCTGACCCATTGGCGTATTGGCATGGGAAAAAAGAATTGTGGCCACAGCTCTCCAACCTGGCTTTAAACTACTTGTCTTGCCCACTCGCAAGTGTGTCTTCTGAACGTGTTTTCAGTGCTGCTGGTGGCATTGTAACTTCCAAACGGAACCGCCTCTCGCCCAAAAATGTGGAGAGGTTAACAATGATCAAGATGAATCAGCACCTCATACCACCAGATTACAGAGTACGAGAAAGCACGCCGGATGAAGACGAGGTGGACAGCAACATAGATGAGGGAATTTCTTCTCTGTCAGGTGACACTGAGCTCACCCTGCCTGAATTCGCAGAGTATGATGACGAAGACTTATTCTTATTCGTGGACCGTGACACCGAGCCCTGAAAATGAGACAATGAATCAATAACTTTCTTTTTCGTCCTTATTCACTTTTATTCCTGTGTGTCTGTCTTTCTTTGTTGTGCACAGTTAATATAATTCAAACTTTAATCACCTAATCACAAAAACAAGCCCATCAGAGGAACTGTCTTCACTTGTTTGCTTATTGATTTGAAGGTGCCGCAGTCTGCATTCCTCAGGTTCACAAGTTCAGAAGAACATGCTCCTCTATCCTCCTCCTCCAGACTCCTATTTCCATCAAAGCAGAGGGCTGGTTTACGCCCAATGAAGAAAGACTCAGCACTTGTGGGGGTGTTCTACTTCTTTGCGGGTGAGTTGACGGCTCTGGGGCCAATGCTGGGAAGCTCTAATACCGGATAAAAGTGGTTTGGACCAAATCGGAGGCAACATTTTTTGGGTGTTTTTGCTGACTTGCTTACCTTTGAGGAGCTCTTTGGGGGGTTCCAGCTGTTTGTGGGTGAGTTTCGGGGTCTGGGAGCACTGCTGGGACACTCTAATCTTGATTGCATTTGCTTTTCAGGAAATCCGTGGTGGTAAACCGGAGTTATGGCCTAGCTACACAGCGCGTTTGGACCGAAGGCCGAGAAATATTGTAAGTATGAGATTTTGCTTTTGGGCTGTTTGGGGGTGTTGTGCTTTTTGGCGGGTGGGTTGGCGGGTCTTGGGGCATTCCTGGGAAGGTCTAATACCGGATAGAAGTGGTTGGGACAAAATCCATAGGGATTTAATTTTTGCTATTTCTGACATTTTGCTCAATGTAGCGTTTTCGGGGGCCTGTTTGGGGGGCTTCCTGGTGTTTGTGGGTGGGTTTCGGGGTCTGGGAGCACTGCTGGCTATGGATACTTTACTTTGCAAGAGGTTTGAAGCAAATCCATGGTGGCAGAGGGGAGTTAGGGCCTAGCTGCAGAGCGCGCGCGGAGTGATTTGGGAAATTGGCCAAAAAATGACTAAGTCCCTATTTTTGTACTTTTGTTCTTTGGCTGTTTGGGGGTCTTCTACTCGTTTTCTCCTGGGTTGAGGGCTCTGGGGCCATTGCTGGGAAGCTCTAATACCGGATAAAAGTGGTTTGGACCAAATCGGAGGCGGAATTTTTTTTGTGTTTTTGCTGACTTGCTTGCCTTTGAGGAGCTCTTTGGGGGGGTTCCGGCTGTTTGTGGGTGAGTTTCAGGGTCTGGGAGCACTGCTGGGACACTCTAATCTTGATTGCATTTGCTTTTCAGGAAATCCGTGGTGGTAAACCGGAGTTATGGCCTAGCTACACAGCGCGTTTGGACCGAAGGCCGAGAAATATTGTAAGTAGATTTTGTTTTTGGGCTGTTTGGGGGTGTTGTGCTTTTTGGCGGGTGGGTTGGCGGGTCTTGGGGCATTCCTTGGAAGGTCTAATACCGGATAGAAGTGGTTGGGACAAAATCCATAAGGATTTTTTTTTTGCTATTTCTGACATTTTGCTCAATGTAGCGTTTTCGGGGGCCTGTTTGGGGGGCTTCCTGGTGTTTATGGGTGGGTTTCGGGGTCTGGGAGCACTGCTGGGACACTCTAATCTTGATTGCATTTGCTTTTCAGGAAATCCGTGGTGGTAAACCCGAGTTATGGCCTAGCTACACAGCGCGTTTGGACCGAAGGCCGAGAAATATTGTAAGTATGAGATTTTGCTTTTGGGCTGTTTGGGGGTGTTGTGCTTTTTGGTGGGTGGGTTGGCGGGTCTTGGGCATTCTTGGGAAGGTCTAATACCGGATAGAAGTGGTTGGGACAAAATCCATAAGGATTTTTTTTGTTGCTATTTCTGACATTTTGCTCAATGTTGCGTTTTCGGGGGCCTGTTTGGGGGGCTTCCTGGTGTTTGTGGGTGGGTTTCGGGGTCTGGGAGCACTGCTGGCTATGGATACTTTACTTTGCAAGAGGTTTGAAGCAAATCCATGGTGGCAGAGGGGAGTTAGGGCCTAGCTGCAGAGCGCGCGCGGAGTGATTTGGGAAATTGGCCAAAAAATGACTGTCCCCATTTTTGTACTTTTGCTCTTTGGCTGTTTGGGGGTCTTCTACTCGTTTTCTCCTGGTTTGACGACTCTGGGGCCATTGCTGGGAAGCTCTAATACCGGATAAAAGTGGTTTGGACCAAATCGAAGGCAGAATTTTTTTTGTGTTTTTGCTGACTTGCTTGCCTTTGAGGAGCTCTTTGGGGGGGTTCCGGCTGTTTGTGGGTGAGTTTCAGGGTCTGGGAGCACTGCTGGGACACTCTAATCTTGATTGCATTTGCTTTTTAGGAAATCCGTGGTGGTAAACCGGAGTTATGGCCTAGCTACACAGCGCGTTTAGATCGAAGGCCGAGAAATATTGTAAGTAGGAGATTTTGCTTTTGGGCTGTTTGGGGGTGTTGTGCTTTTTGGCGGGTGGGTTGGCGGGTCTTGGGGCATTCCTGGGAAGGTCTAATACCGGATAGAAGTGGTTGGGACAAAATCCATAAGGAAAAGCCTTTTGGCACTTTTTGTAACTTAGGGTTCGTTAGGGTTAGCCCTAGCAGCAGGATTGCATGTGTTTTGGGGTGTTCTAGATTTTTGCAACTGAGTTCTGGGGTCTTAGAGCACTCGTGAGAATGTGTAATTTTGGTTGCAAGTCATTTGAAGAAAATCCATGGTAGGAAAGGGGGGATTTGGCATAGTTAAAGAAAGCCTCTGCCACTATTCTTAACTTAGGGCTTGTTAGGGTTAGCAGTATTTCTATTGCATGTGTTTGGGTGGGGGGGTTTTCGAGTCTTGGAGCGATGCTGGCTATGGATACTTTTGCTTGCTTGCAAGTGGTTTGAATACAATCCACGGTGGGTAAGGGGGTATTTGGGCCTACTTTTACTTTTGAAGTACGTTTTGTCACCAGTTTTCTGCTAGGCCTCGTTTTTTGAGATCTGATTGGGGGTCTTCTACATTTTTGCAACTGGCTTTAGTAAGGATCTGGGTGGAAGCACTGCTGGTAAGATCTAATTTTGCTCTAAAACACAGTTTACAGTACACCTAGAGTGAGGGGAAAGATCCGCTAAATTAATTCGCCCATACTTATTTATCCTTGAAAAAGTGACTCAGACAGAGTACGCACTTTCAAAAATGTTGTACTGTCTATTAGGAAAATCAAAGTGTGACTTTTTGCACTACACAGCGTACATACCTTATATTTATTTATCTGTGCTGTTTTTTCGTTCAATAATCACAGGCCGGGTTTCAGTCTGCAATGGGGAAAAAAGGATGGAGTCAGGCTTCACATTAGCGAGCCGCAATTCAGCATCCGCCAGGCAGGCAGTGTACAGGGTGTCTTCTGGTCACCAACATTGATGGACGAAGCGTCAGCTGGAATGGAGGAGTGCCGCTAATAAGAGGAATTGTTTGCTGCATGCAACTTACTTACCAAATTCAACAGGACAACTACAACAATACAGATACAGTATCCATTATTTTATTCAATGAGTGTGTGTGACTGCATTTCTTGGATCTCTCTCTGCTTCTAAATTGATCCCTACAGCCATTCTATATGTTTTACTTCGGCTATTTTTTAACCTAATTTAATGTAGCCCTGTACTGTCGCATTCTGGCATTCACGGTTGTCGAAAGTACTACTTACTAACCCTGGGCGAAGAACTACGCTCCGTTTGCGGAGTTTGCGGAGTTTTGGCAACTCCGCGTTCCGCAGAGTTCGCGTAGCTGTCGATAACTCCGCTATCCGGTGCGGAGCGTAGTTGTCGCGCGCTAAATAACATTATCGCGTGCGCGGCAATGGCTTACCTTGGTTCTGCGTTCGCTTTTTCCCGGTCGCGTCTGCCACCATGTTTGTAAACCCTCCCGTGCGACTGTGCAAACGCGATAACGTCATTGGAAGCGCGACCACGTTAATTGTGACCCGGAACAGGAAATAAGGGAACGCAAGCAGGCGGGACAAACCTCTGGGGAATTTAGCGCGCTAGCCATCCCGAGCATGCAGGCAACGCCCCGAACACGCGCACCGCGCTCCCGAAGATGAAAAACGGCGCGCGAACGGGCCCAGCAAGCAACTCCGCATGGTTGCGGAGCTACGCGTAGTTCGCGGAGTGCAACTACGTCTTCGCGTAGCTCCGCGGAGTCCGACTCCGCGAACTACGCCCAGGGTTACTACTTACTTTTCTGTAACAATGCATTCAGTAGTGCATGCACTTCCTTTTTGTCGTAAAAGATTTATGGTTAGCTTTGTAACTAAAAATGTCTTTATGTTCAATTATTGTTTGTCCATGCTGTGCCTTTTTTTTTTCTCTCAACAAAACCTACCCAAAAAGAAACCCCCATTCCTATCCATTTTACAAACCCTAACCCTCTTCCCCCGGGTTGTGTGGTTTTGCTTGATGTGTGACTAACTGACATCAATAATTCCACACACTTGCTGAGGAGGATATGGTCATAGCAACAGGCTGGTGAAGGAATCCGAGGATATATTCTAGACTTACTCAGCTTCAGTACTATTTCTTGTAGTATTAGCCAATGTCAAAGAAATCCTACGCAAGTACAAGTTATACTATAAATACTTTACCATTTGTTAGGCTACATTGTGGCACTGTTGTAGTCTAGTGTACTGTCACCTGCTATATTCTCTATCGTACCGTTGTAATGCTACAGTAAGGACAAACCAGGTTTCATTTTATTTTTTTCCATAGGCATGCAACTGCCACTGTGTCACACCACTAGTACCACCGCAGTGAGGACATTTCATCCGCCCTGGATTGCCAACCTTATTCGCTGTTTCCCGTGAAGCCAGCCCTGGGCCTAGCCCTACTTTCAAACACAAATTACAGGTAAGATAAGCGTTTGGTTGGAGGTAGTATAATGGAGTATTAGGAGAGACGAGAGATTGACGGTAGTACTACTAAAGTCCTAGGACTATTCAGGAAAACAAACTTACTGTTAAACCCCCACCCACCAGACTCAAAAGCAGTAAAAAACAGGTATGCTCAGATAAAGTTTGAAAAAGTATATTTATATCCCTAACAAAATAATCTCCCGCAAGACCCTCCCTAACCCCAACGGTTGTCCTTTAAAAGTCCCAAACCCAACTCCCGATTCCCACCCCCCAAAAGTCTCTAAAAAAGGGCCAAGGGACACTATGGGTGGATGCTGTTGACTTTTTGGGCCAGGGCATCAAACTCCTCGCGGAGCAAGGCATGCTCTAAGAGGAGACCCTCCAACACGTTGGTAAAGTGGTGGATCTCCTGCTGAAGGCGGGACACCCTCAGGGTACTGCATCACAGGCGTGCCTTGTAGTTGCAATGGCTGTGAGAGGCAGCTGTTGTCCTTGCTGCTCGGCGTTTGGCTTTGGCAGCCCGGCTCGGTCTGGCTGGAGCACTGTGCTGGGTGGCAGCCCGTGGGGGCACGGAGGCCGATGCAGCCGACGTTGTTGTCGTGGTCGACTGCGCACTTTCGTCGTCTTCCAGGGCCACCAGCCGCCGATATTCAGCAACAGTGGCATCGATCCTCCGTTGCCGGGCCGCTCTAGCCAGCTCCATCCTCCTTGTTGAGTTGGAAGGAGCATCTATATGAAGAAAGAAAGACATAGTCTGTAACCAATGCTCTTTAAGATTAACTCAATCATTCAGCAGAAATTTGTGTTACAGTCCAACTAGCAACTTGCAAGCGCATTACATAACTATTGAGGCCAGTATCTATCTAACCTCCCACTTCTTCATCCTTGCTCTAACATTAGTGGGAGTTTAAGGAACAAATTCTACGAGCACTATGGACTTCCATTGGAGTCGACTATGAAAGTACACCAGTCTTATTCTTCTTCTTGTCTCTTGTTTAGGAAAATTGGTACGTTATCTTCTGCAAGCCGGCATACTGCCAGCGCAGTGAACTTGCACCCGAGAAAAAGAGACGCACGCCATGATGAGTGACCTAGACTTGCGTTACTGTACCGGTCCAGTACATGCAGGTGGTGAAGCTCTTACTTTTCTATTATGGGTGGCACTGAGAATACTCTGTTACAAGGGCTACTGCTTAATTAATTTAACTTTCACCCTACTGTGCAAATGAGTACTAGAAATGGAAAATGAAGAAGATAAATAATCTGATTATCTATCACTTCACATGGGATGTTTTTGCTTACATATGGGATGACTTTAGGTGCTTTGCTTTTTATTGAGGGACCAGTGATACATCCACACATGAATGACTGAATACTACTAAACTTATTAAGAGAGGTAGGGAGTGGCCACCGTAATAACCGGATCTATGCTGTGCTTGCAATACAAACTACTGCTACTATTGATGGTAGTATTTGGACAAAATTACAACTTCTTTTCCTTGCCTTTCCTACACTGGAACGGACGTGCGGGTGCAGTGTTACATGCTCTTCAAAGTTACACTTAGTTCATCCACTGATCGTCTACTCTCTCTAGATCATGGGTACTCACAAACTTTCTCTCGGGGGCTAAATTTACAGTGTAGTTTGTGGCCGAGGGCCGCACTGGTGGGGGCGGAGTCAGAGGGGGCGGGGCTAAAGCAAAATGAAAACTTGTGACCATGAGGTTGCACACAGGTCCCTGCAGCAGATGCCTTCATCCACTGAGCCACCAGACCCAGCATTTACATACATCTCTCTCCCTCCTGCTCTCCCTCCTGCCCTCCCTCTCCATCTCTCTCTCCCTCCTGCCCTCCCTCTCCCTCCCCCTCTGTCATCTCACTGTGTGTGTGTCTGTCTGTGTCAGCCTTCAGCCCGGGCTAAGACAGCTTCCTCAACGCGCACACACACACAGCCACACCAAAGTACTTAACAGGTCTTTAAAAGACCATTAACATATTATTGAGGCTTTGTTTGTTGTAGCGCCCCTGCATCTCCACCCTGACAATCACTGCTCGCCCGGCCCCACAGAGCAGAGGCTTTGTTCTATTTCACCTCTTTGTGGCCCTGCATCTCCACTCTGCTCTGTGGGGGCCGGGGGAGCAGTGATTGTCAGAGTGGAGATGCAGGGGCGCTAACAGGTGAAATACAACAAAGCCTCTGCTCTGTGGGGGCCGGGGGAGCAGTGATTGTCTGCAAGGTCTGCGCACCGCCAAGGAAGGCTTGCCAGGCTGCCACCGGCCCGCGGGCCATACTATGAGTACCCCTGCTCTAGATACACATATGCTATCTAAGAGTCAGGTATATGGACACATACAGTTTCTGTGTCACCCACCCAGGCTGTTGTCCTTCCACCCATCATTGCTTCATCATTCACCCAACCATGCATCTCATATTCTTTCCTTCCCAGCCACGTCTTCAATCTCAATAAGTAAGGAATATATAAGAGCTTACCTCTGCCCGCCACCACCACCGTCTCAACTCTCACAGCCGGCACTACAGCCGCCACCTCCTCCCCTGAAGAATTGCCCTCCGCCTCCGTGTCGAGCACCACCACCTCCACGCTGGCCCCGCCACCAGATGTTCCACCTACAAAGTACATTTAAGAATGTTAGAATAAACCACTCACTAGTATTTGGTCTAGGAATGAAAACATGTGAAAACAATGTAATTTGTGACTGTCTACTCTAAAGTAAAAAAAAATGTCCCTTTTTCCAGGGAAGGGTGTTGTCTTGCTGCACTTTTTGGTACAACTGATGAAGGCTGGCTTTTTAGCACGCACCATTTTTCTCCACACAGACAGAAGATGGACTTCTAACAACAAGATCAAGTTGAAACCAGGTGAGAGCTCGGCTCGACCACAAGAAATGTCTTCAATTAATCGTCAGCACTAACCACTTTTCCATTATCAGTTAAACGTTTAGTTTTATTATGACTTCATTTTAATAAATGTGTTTACTTTTAATAAAGCTTTTAAACTTAAATAGACTCTGTGTTTTTTGGTCCAGACTAGAGTGACTGAGCAAAAGGTTTTGCAATTTTTGCAAGCATGAGTCCGTGCCTCTGACACTTCTTGACTCTGACTCCGTACTCTTGAGCTACGTTGGATAATCATCATTGGGGATCAATCATCGATGAATTCGGGAGGTAAATGACTGTGCCACGCTATGTAGTCAGTCAGTAAGGACATTGGGGGTTCAAAGTCTGTTATCACAGAGGTATGTGGAAACTCTAACAGCGCCTATTATAATTGATAAGCAATGCACTATTTATTGTCCATAGTTCTGTTTCTGCAGAAGAATTGTCCCCGCAACAGTAGTGGTATGGATTGTCCTCCTATCCAAACCAAAAGGTAGTATCTTATTCTTTCTTGGTGGTCATTCACATTTTATAGTTGGGAATTTTCAAAGCAGATAGAACACTTCAAAAGACATTATGGACAATCCCAGAGGACTGCACTAAGTTGATAGAGCTATTGCTGACTAGAATGGGAGTTTCGCCAACCGTGCAATCTTAGTTAGCTACACAGACAGACTAATAAGAATAATCTAGTAATACCACAGGGAGTCATAGTAGAGGCAGGATAAGAATTTAGATACAGTCTATAAGAAGATCAAAGATGATTTTGAAAAAATCAAATGAGGAACGCTAGGAAAACTAGGTACTAGTCTAAAATGAAAACTTACTGCGGCCAGCAAAGAAGCCCTCGCCTGCCCGATCCTGGCCCTGTTCAACAGCATCCGCCGCCGCCTGCTGCTCCTGTGTCCCCTCGCCCCTGGGGGGAGCTGACGTACAACATGAAAGAAAGAACAGAAAACATGGATGATTGTTGCTTGTCAATGTCAACCAAATCAAACATTTCAAAACAACAATAACAAAATATTTCCGCGAAATTATATCGATTAGGGTTAGTTTTCATTGATTTGCGGACCTGCGACTTCGAAAGTCAAGTAACTCACTAAACAAAGTACTGAAAGGTTCACCTAGGACTGGCAGGCAGCAGTCCGCAGGCAAGACGCAAAGTGACAGACAAACTCCATTGTGATTTCAGTCAGATCAGTGACAATACTAACAGTTGCCTGCTACATAACCAGTCATTTAAATAGTCAAACTATCAATCCATCGCCACTATTTTTCTTATTGTCAGGGGTACAAAGGAAGGGACAGATTTAAGCTCCTTGCGGCTCTTTTGCTCAGTTCTTGCGTGACTTTTGTGACGCAGCAGCTGAACAAAAGAGGCGCCATGGTGCGGCGTATAATATTATAACAACGTGACACATTTGGGAGATGCATCCCGTTATAAAGCCCTGCGCCATCAGGGGGCGTTCCGGCGCAAGGGAGGGGATTCCTGCGCTGGAACACATCCTAAAAGTGGCTGAGGGAAATCTACAAAATTTCAATCAGTCACCTTTAGGACAATAATGCGTCACACAAACCCTGCACCTCCTTGAAGCAGACGTACGGCTTGACCCAGCATTGGGGAGATAGGGTACCCCAGAGCATTGCTGGAGCTGCGCCATCGTTGCGACGCAACTCCAGCAGTAAAGCTTCGGTGACGTTTTGGGCCCATGGTGCGCCGCATTGCAAATACGGCGCACCATGTTTGGTGGTGGTAGCGGGCCGCACAATTACTGGCGCATCCCTGCTACTTTGCAGGGATGCGACGGTAATTGCAATTCTGCCCCTTAGGGGCATACTTACTTACGCGTTCTGGCGCATCTCCAGAGATGCGCCAGATCAAATGCGTCACGCAAAACTACCCTTCCGACACAGCAGATGCGCCTTATTTACAATGCGGCGCGCCATGGCGCAAGGGTAGGCACTTGCGTGACGCATCTCGTCGCGTAAGAGCGGCGCATCGCTGGAGTCACGTCGCCAACGCAATGCAACTCCAGTAATGCTCAGGGCCACCCAATACTTAACATGCTGTGTCAGTCCTTACGCCTGCTTCAAGCAGGCATAAGGAATTGAATTGACGTAGCAGCGTCGCAGAAGTGCCTGCGTTAAATCTTGCAGATTTCACGCAGGCACTTTTGCGAGGCGCACAGCCGCCGGACCGCCCACCCTGCGTACTAGGAACGCACCCATTGTGGCGCAGGCCCATGGCTTTATAACGTGACGCATCTCCCTAGATGCGTCACGCTGTAAATGACTCGCAGGGATGCACCACATTTACGCTGCTGTTGCGTCACGCAAGGCAACGTAAACGTGGCGCAAGGGGCTTGTAAATGTAATCTGCCCCCTAGTGTCTAGCATTACGCAGTTCTGTAAATTACACTCATACATAATAGTTACTCAGGCCAATGAGACCACAAAATAGAAAACAAATAAGCATAGTAGCAAGACCACTGAGAAGGAGAGCAGTGCACCTGAAATGCACAGAAGATTTTGAAATATAATTTAACTACAATGTAATCGTCAGCAGCATTATTGGCTTGCTCCATGTAAAAAACAAATATTTGCAATACAACAACACAGAGCAGGAGAAAACATAGTAGTGAGTGATGAAATAGCTACTACTACTCACCAAGCCCGGGGATCTCCAAGCCAAGCTGGTCCAGCAGGTCGCGCTCCGGGTCCAGGAGGTCCGTCCAGCGGTGGGTGGCCTGGCTGTAGGTGCGCTGGACCCCGGAGAGTTGGGACATGGCCCAGCACACCTTCTGCCACTGCTTCCGGCGCTCCCGGATGTTGTAGCCGGCCGCGATCCTGCCACCTCCCGCGATGGTCCTGGGCAGGCGGCGCTGGACGAAAAAGACCAGCGCGCCCACTTCCTCCGGGCTAAAGACCTCCCGTCGCGTCACCTGCTCCCCCCTCAATCGCCCGCATGCTGTCCTGGCACGGGGTCCAGGACTCCTCCCCGCCGCCGCTGCGGCCCTCAAGTGCCTGGGCAGCTTCACGGCGCCTGGCTTCACCATGGTCTGGGCAGGTAAGGTAGGAAGTAGAAAATTAAGAAGGAATAGGATAGGGAAGAAGAAAAGAAAAGTGTTTAAAAAAGTAGTTTAAAAGTCAACAAAAATAGCAGAAAAGACAAAAATATACAGCTAGGAAAAGAGAGGGATAGATAAGAAGCAAAATCGTTCAAAAAAAACTGAAAACAAGCAAAGGATGGCAAAGATAGCAAGAGGATAAACACCATGCCCAGACACGGGAAATGAATGAAAAACAAGATGGCCGCCCGTTCACGAGCGCGAGAGGAAGTTCGCACGCGATTTTCCTCGCGATATCGCGCGAACTTGTACTCGCAATGCGCTTACTTCGCGAGATTATACATAGCGGGCGGAAACGGAAATACGTCACGCAAACAAAATGGCCGCGCCCGTACTCGACCTTGGGGTAAATTCGCATGTTGCGCTGCAAGCGGCTCGCGAATACTGCAAAAAACATCGCGAAATAACACGCCGCAAAAAAATATAAAGCTCATTCGCACGAATTGGCGGCTTCTGCGGTCGGTTTCGCACGACGCCGAGCCTCGCGAATAGCGCGAAATTACCGAAAAACGATTTTTGCAGTAGCAAAACCAATGAGCAGGTGCAAAAGGTCAATCTCATGATTTGTAACGATTCCCTGTAGTGCTTCCTGAGGGGGCCCTCCAGAATTCGGTTGCCTACTTGCAACTATTGTGTGACCCTGCTCTGACCTTAACTGTATGCCACAAAGGTCCTGATTTACAGCTAAGGGAGCAGACAAGCAGGTGCCAGGCTGGAACTTCAAATTCAGTGACACATTAATTAGCCCCTAATTCATTATTGTCAGTTGGGGCAGGGCAGGTGTTGTTAATAAACTAACCCCAAATTAATTGATGTCAGTTGAAGCAGGGCAGGTGTGCTTGCTTTCCCCCCCCATCTTCTACAGTGATGATGAACCAGAGGGTGGCATTGATGTAACAGAGGGTGGCATGGGTGAAAGAGAGGGTGGCAGTGGTGAAACAGAGGGTGCTGGGAGGCTGTGATGATGAACCACACGTAGAAACAACATAGTCGCGACCGTTGTGAGCCGACAAGTAAGTTCGCAATTGCGAACTAGTACCAAATCCTCGCGAACTGGCAGAAACCCTTGCGAACACAAAAAAAAAAAAAATCCGCAAATTGCCGAGAATTCGCGGATTTTGCGGATTGCGAGTTCGCAAATTCGCAAAATTCGCGAACGCCAGATTCGCAAAATTCGCCCATGCTTAGTCCCAATGTTCAATGCGAGATAGCATTTTTGCCTTTGGATTGCCAAAGATAGTCAATGTTTGATGATCTGTCACATATGTGAAGGGCTTCCCATACAAGAATACCTGAACATTTTCACAAGCCCACACTGCTGCTAAGTTTTTGTTCTCTGGTTGTAAATAGGCACATTCAATCTGGGACAAACTTCAACTTGCACATGTCACAATACGTCTTCGAGTATTTGGGTGTTCACTGTGCTGAGCAAGGATGGCGTCTAAAACGATGGGGCTAGCGGCAACAACAACCTCAGTTTGAAGCTTTGGATCAAAGTATGCCATTTCAGTAGCACTCTCAATATCTTGTTTGCTTTTCTGAAAGCTTTACTTGTACTCATGGGACCACTGAAAAGAAACATTCCATTTCATCAGGTTTCCTAATGGATCAATGACAGGGGCAAAGTCTTTTATGTGTCTAGAGCAAAAGCTGGCCATGCCAAGGAATGAACATAACAAGGATACATCTTGTGGGGGACTGGTAGTTGATAGTGCTTGCACATTAGCTGGATCGGGTGCATGCCCCCATCAGAAAATGTTGTCCGTTGGAACTCACATTTCTCGGCATTCAAAGTTAAACCAGCATCAGCAAGCAAATGACACACTTGCATGGGAGCTTTGTTGTGTTCCTTCTGCATCCTCTGAAAACAAATATGCCATGAAAATAATCAAAAGCATTCATGACAGGCTGTATGATATATCGAATGACATCTTGAAATACCTCTGCAGCTGATGACACAACAAAACTTAGGGCCTGATTGCGATTTTAGTGCAGTTGCATCGGCTCTCCGCTGGCACGGCTGTGCCAGAGCCACGCAAGGGCCACCTGCCTTATTATGAAATGGACTTGTGGAAGACGGATGGTCCTTCACCTTTCCCAAGGCGGTGCCAGAAAAACAGGCATCACAACGGGAATGGCAATAATGTTCCAGCACGGCATGGACAGTGACATTCATGCCGTGCTGGAACTGGAGGTGCAAGCATACAGTGCCCCACTGAATGCATGCCCATGGTGGGATGCATAGGGACCCTGTAGGGCCCCATTTGTTCCTGCACCACCAGTCTTTTCATGGCGGGCTCCTGCCATGAAATGGCTGGTAGTGCAGGAACTCATAGTATGCTCAGCAAGACTGCACCAGTCCCGCTGAGCATGTTACATTGTGGCGCAGCTCCACCACCACCAGGGAACAACTGTTCCCTGGCACAGACAGCGGTGCACTGCTGGTACTACTTTGAGATTCGTAATCCAGCAGTGGGTGGACCGCCACTGCTGCCCCCACATGAGTGCAGCCATCTGAAGACAGCTGCACTCGTAATCAGGCCCTTAGTCTTTTGTAACAGAACAGACATTCATGTGCAGAAAAGTTTGTAATGTACCTGTAATTCTCCTTGAGTTAGAACTGATGATATTCTTTATTCAAATCAAAGCAAGAGAATAACTTTGCACCATTCAATTGTGTTTAAAAGTCGGCAATGTGTGGACCTAGATAGCATTCTTTTTTTAATTACCCTGTTCGCTTGACACATATCGATGCAGATACGTACAGCTCCTTCACTGTCCTTTTTTGGTACAACTACTATGGGGGGGTCGTTGATTAATGCGAGTGAGCACACAGTGAGAGGCGACAAAGCTTACCTGCCCTATTGGTCCATCTTGGGCAGTCCAACAACGCTGGGTCCCTGCCGCTGTGGTTTCCCCCGACGCTGAGCTGGTGGCAACGTTCGGCAGCGGAGCGGGGTTGAGACTACAACTCCCAGCCTGCTTTGGGAGGAACCCGCCCACTTCCTGTAGCGTGCGACTGGAGGCGCTCAAATTCAGACAGCTCCCTCGGAGGAGCGGGTGTCATTGATTAATGCGAGTGAGCACACAGTGAGAGGCGACAAAGCTTACCTGCCCTATTGGACCATCTTGGGCAGTCCAACAATGCTGGGTCCCTGACGCTGTGGTTACCCCCGACACCGAGCTGGTGGCAACGCTCGGCAGCGGAGCGGGGTTGAGACTACAGCCCCCAGCCTGCTTTGGGAGGACACTGCCCACTTCCTGTAGAGCGCGACTAAAGGCGCTCAAATTCAGACAGCTCCCTCGGAGGAGCGGGGGTCGTTGATTAATGCGAGTGAGCACACAGTGAGAGGCGACAAAGCTTACCTGCCCTATTGGACCATCTTGGGCAGTCCAACAATGCTGGGTCCCTGACGCTGTGGTTTCTCCCGACGCCGAGCTGGTGGAAACGCTCGGCAGCGGAGCGGGGTTGAGACTACAGCTCCCAGCCTGCTTTGGGAGGACACCGCCCACTTCGTGTAGAGCGCGACTGGAGGCGCTCAAATTCAGACAGCTCCCTCGGAGGAGCGGGGGTCGTTGATTAATGCGAGTGAGCACACAGTGAGAGGCGACAAAGCTTACCTGCCCTATTGGACCATCTTGGGCAGTCCAACAACGCTGGGTCCCTGACGTTGTGCTTTCCCCCACCGCCGAGCTGGTGGCAACGCTCGGCAGCGGAGCGGGGTTGAGACTACAGCTCCCAGCCTGCTTTGGGAGGACACCGCCCACTTCCTGTAGAGCGTGACTGGAGGCGCCCAAATTCAGACAGCTCCCTCGGAGGAGCGGGGGTCGTTGATTAATGCGAGTGAGCACACAGTGAGAGGCGACAAAGCTTACCTGCCCTATTGGACCATCTTGGGCAGTCCAACAATGCTGGGTCCCTGACGCTGGGGTTTCTCCCGACGCCGAGCTGGTGGCAATGCTCGCCAGCGGAGCGGGGTTGAGACTACAGCTCCTAGCCTGCTTTGGGAGGACACCGCCCACTTCCTGTAGAGCGCGACTGGAGGTGCTCTAATTCAGACAGCTCCCTCGGAGGAGCGGGGGTCGTTGATTAATGCGAGTGAGCACACAGTGAGAGGCGACAAAGCCTACCTGCCCTATTGGACCATCTTGGGCAGTCCAACAACGCTGGGTCCCTGACGCTGTGGTGTCCCCCGACGCCGAGCTGGTGGCAACGCTCGGCAGCGGAGCGGGGTTGAGACTACAGCTCCCAGCCTGCTTTGAGAGGACACCGCCCACTTCCTGTAGAGCGTGACTGGAGGCGCTCAAATTCAGACAGATCCCTCGAAGGAGCGGGGGTCATTCATTAATGCGAGTGAGCACACAGTGAGAGGCGACAAAGCTTACCTGCCCTATTGGTCCATCTTGGGCAGTCCAACAACGCTGGGTCCCTGACGTTGTGCTTTCCCCCACCGCCGAGCTGGTGGCAACGCTCGGCAGCGGAGCGGGGTTGAGACTACAGCTCCCAGCCTGCTTTGGGAGGACACCGCCCACTTCCTGTAGAGCGTGACTGGAGGCGCCCAAATTCAGACAGCTCCCTCGGAGGAGCGGGGGTCGTTGATTAATGCGAGTGAGCACACAGTGAGAGGCGACAAAGCTTACCTGCCCTATTGGACCATCTTGGGCAGTCCAACAATGCTGGGTCCCTGACGCTGGGGTTTCTCCCGACGCCGAGCTGGTGGCAATGCTCGCCAGCGGAGCGGGGTTGAGACTACAGCTCCTAGCCTGCTTTGGGAGGACACCGCCCACTTCCTGTAGAGCGCGACTGGAGGTGCTCTAATTCAGACAGCTCCCTCGGAGGAGCGGGGGTCGTTGATTAATGCGAGTGAGCACACAGTGAGAGGCGACAAAGCCTACCTGCCCTATTGGACCATCTTGGGCAGTCCAACAACGCTGGGTCCCTGACGCTGTGGTGTCCCCCGACGCCGAGCTGGTGGCAACGCTCGGCAGCGGAGCGGGGTTGAGACTACAGCTCCCAGCCTGCTTTGAGAGGACACCGCCCACTTCCTGTAGAGCGTGACTGGAGGCGCTCAAATTCAGACAGATCCCTCGAAGGAGCGGGGGTCATTCATTAATGCGAGTGAGCACACAGTGAGAGGCGACAAAGCTTACCTGCCCTATTGGACCATCTTGGGCAGTCCAACAACGCTGGGTCCCTGACGCTGTGGTTTTCCCCAACGCCGAGCTGGTGGCAATGCTCGGCAGCAGAGGGGGGTTGAGACTACAGCTCCACGCCTGTTTTGGGAGGACACCGCCCACTTCCTGTAGAGCGCGACTGGAGGCGGACGCGCGCGGGCGACGCGGGGCTGAGCCCGGGCAGAGGGCGGGCCATCTGTGGCCATCAGGGGCCAGAAGAGGCCGGGCAGGGCCACCCCCCTTAAGTATACTAATGGGTAAGCGCAAACATTTGGGAAATGAAGGGCAAGGGGCTAAAGATGCTAAGGTCCCCCGTAAAGCGGACACAATCATTTCTTATCTTACATCAGCGGTTGGTGCTATTAATCAAAAAATAGCTAACGCAGAAAAGGAACTGGAAATGGGAAAGGCTAATGATCTATCTCCCACCTGTACCCACAGAGGCAACGACAGAATGTATTTTGATCGAGGCACCACCTATACATGAACTTGTGACTCATGACCTTCCGGCACAAAGCATAGAGAGTCACAGTTTAAATGCATCATCAAATATGGTTAAACAGAAGCCTAAGAAAAGCGGGGGGAAAGTTAATCATGTCTCCCTTCATCAGGATCATGTCCATGACATTTGTTCACTTCGGGGGGATAAACTGGAAGAATTGATTAATGCCCGACAAGAGCCAATTCTGGAAGAAATTGGCAAAGACATTGTTGACTGTTTGAAACTTGCTTGGCTGGCTTGCTAAAGAGGTGCGAGAAAATAGACTCATTTATTAATGATTTTTGTACTCGAGAACGACTCTCTGCAACTGACTACAAGTCTCTCGAGAACAATAACATAGAGTCCATGGAATGCTCAGGGACAAAAGATTGCGCCGGGAATGTACGCCCGTCACCCAAACATGTGTTACCAACCCCAGCCCTGAAAGTGTACAGGCCCGGTACTAGTAATCCATCAACACGATCAAACCCCATCCTAGCAACACACGAGAATATTGCTGCATGTCTTAATCCCCCTCACACCACACCTAATTCTAGTACTCCTAGTACTCCTAGGTTGCACCTTCCTTCAGATGCGGCCCCTTTTGTGGCAGTAATAACTGGGGTCCCACTCTTACACCAAAATGAGAGAGAGTCCACTAGGGACCTCTTAGACAAAACTAGGGAATGGTGCAAACAATATTCAAGTGGTTAATTTGACATATCCCCCTCCATCATTATGGCTAGAAGGGTGGGGTGGGTAGGACACGGGGCGAAGAATATTAATGGAGACTGTATCGTTGTCAACTTCTCAGGGAGAGATGTCGCAGAAAAACTACTCTGGGATGGGTCCCCCATTGTAAACAACGATATTAGACCCCTTCCTTCTAGGGTATTTTTATCCTCCGCGGGGGAGCAAGAAGCCACGCTCCTGCTCCCAGAGGGCATCAGGAAAAAGAGATACACCTACACTAGGACCATGTCACTTTGCCATGTACCCCAAGAGTGGTGCCCCTACTTCTACTTGCCAGCAACCACCCCCAATCATGATACCTACACTGATTCCTGATGACAAAGAGACTGGGGGTGTCTCATTATCCAATCGCTTTACACCACTGACACATCTAGACAACTCTGATTGACTACATAAGCCACGAGATATTAATCACATGTCTCTTCCGATCAGAAAGAATACATGTAGAATCCTCAGCTGGAACATTGCCGGCTTAAGATCAAAGATCAAAGATGAGAATTGGCTGGGCTTTGTTTCATCATTTGACATAACATCTTTTCAAGAAACCTGGGACACAGCCAACAGACTTGCCTTAGATGGGTATGCCCACTTCAGTATTCCTGCTAAACCAAGTGTGGCAGGGAGAGCAAAGGGTGGTCTATCCATACCAATTTCACTTAACTTGAAAGGGAAAGCTAAACAGCTAGAGACAGGCTCCCCTCACTGTCTAGCAGTAGAACTGCTAGTGACGAACACACTCACTATTTTATTTATTAATTTTTATAATTCCCCAGAATTTGTCAGTACAAATCAACTCATAGATTCCCTTGAGGAACTTCTAGATAATTACAGAATAATCAACAACAGTTTCGAGGTTATCCTCATGGGTGATTTTAATATATATCCCTGCCGCCTAGATTGCATCTTGGAAAATAAAGGGGGGCCACCTTTTTCGCTCCTCACGCATTTTGAACACACTAAACATGGGGAAGCCCTGGAGAACCTTTTGGCCTCCTTTAATCTTTACGAATCAAGTTGCTGTCCAGTAGGCCCTAGACCCCTAACGTTTAAAGGGAAAGACACAGGTTCGGTCATTGATTATATTTTTGTATCATCCTTTATTTAGTTTTTTATTTTAAGTTATAGGGTAGTAGACTCTATTTTTAGTGATCATAACCCCGTGATATTGGAGGTTGCTCAGGGGGGGGTTACTAGATTTTAAAGATTTTGAGACGCGATGCGCGACTGATTTGATAACCAAAGATCAGGGTAGAAGGTTGAAATGGTCTAAAGTGACCCCGGTCACTTTCTTAAAAGAGGTACTAGCAAAGGTTGAAGAGGAGGTCGGTATTTGCTTAGACCCTGTTGCCTCTAACATCAGAATAGTGGAGGCCTTTAATTCAATATGCCAACAAGTAAATAATGAATTAACGCTTAAAGTAAAACCAGGGGGGCAGAGAGGAAAACGGTGGTTTGACACTAACTGCTACAAGGCTCACTCCACATTCTTAAAGGGACTAAAGGAGACACCAAGAAATAAAATATATATAGCTCAACTCAGGAAGAATTACAAACAGGCTATCTACGCCCGGAAAAACCAGATTAAAGAACAAGCTTGGAATGACCTGCAATCGGATTAAGTTTTACGGGTTAGTTCCAAATTCTGGCAGATGATTAATCAGCCCTATTTTTCAGGGGTGGAGAATCACGGCGTAGAATGTGTCATCCGGGATGAGCAGTGGCTATCCCAATTTGGTAACATTTACAGCCAGCCAACCTCTGGCCACATACAGGAGCTTCTTCTCCATCCTCGCTCAGAGCTAATTCAAGCATTTGAGGAGGAGGATGTAGAAAAAGCCATAAATGAAACACTCAAGAATAAGGCGCCGGGCCCTGATGGGGTCCCTGCAAACCTATATAAGTCTGCACCTAAATTTTGGGCCAAGATTTTGTCAAATGTTTTTAACTGTGCAAGAGAAAACAACTTTCCTCAATCCTGGGCTAGGTCTATAATCATACCAATTTTTAAAAAGGGTCAAAGGGGCGACCCAACTTGCTATAGACCTATTTCCCTAATAGACTCTGCTGTCAAGATCCTGGGCAGAGTCATTTTGGGCAGGATAACAACTTGGTTAGAAGGTAGAGGAACCCTGTCGAACACCCAGTATGGTTTTAGGCCCAAAAGGAGCACTCTGGATCAATGTTTAAATTTGCACTTGATCATTAGCAAATATACCATAGTGAAAGAAGGGGCCCTGTATATGGCCTTTATGGACCTCTCCTCAGCCTTTGACCTGGTTAACAGGTCAAGGCTATGGGGAGTCCTTTTGATATGGGTATCAAGCGAGCGTTGGTGGACTTCTTGGCAGATCTCCATCAAGGATTACAGGCCTCTTTTAGAGTCACCCAAGAAGGAAGATGCACTAGCTCTTTTAAATCTGAGAGGGGGTGAGGCAAGGGTGTATCCTTGCCCATCTCCTATTCACTTTATACATAAATGCACTTGAGCCTGAGCTTACCACCTCGGCAGTCGATGTCCCGCGTGCAGGAGAGACCAATATCCCGGTCCTCCTGTACGCGGATGACGCAGTCCTTCTGGCCCGAACGGGTGTGGCCCTTAATAAATTACTGGCCTCTTTTGGGGATTTCATAATCTCATTAGACCTAAAAATAAACACCCAAAAATCCCAGGTCATGATTGTGGGACTAAAGGGCAGGAAAAAGAAACCTATAACCTTCTCTTGCATAGGGAAAGAAGTACTGAGGGTCTCTTCTTTTACCTACTTGGGCGTGATTTTTGATGATAAAGGAATCTGGGGCGCACAACATAAGTCTAAAACTAATGCAGTTGCTAGATCCGCTGCAGCTCTCCTGAGTTTCGTTAAAAGAATGGGGTCACGACCAATGGAGGCTATTCTTACAGTGTACAAAGCCAAATGTCTGGCTATAGCCACCTATGGATCTTCAATCTGGGGATACACAAAACCAGACACCATCCAGAAGGCGGAGAATAGATTCCTTAGATCACTTCTTTCCGTCCCCCAGTCCACTCCTACCTTCACCACACATTCAGAGTTAGGCATTGGGTTTGTCACAGATCAAATGAAATCTGCTCCTGTTATCTGTTGGCTAAAAACCTGGCTTAACGAGGAAATTTCTTTAAACCATCAGATCCTCAAAGATTGTCTGGCCCTGGACTGAGCCCAAAAAATCCCATGGCTGGCCTATGTATAATCTATGTTATCATATGCGGGCGCATAGATCTTTTTTATTCTCCTGATAGTATTAAAAAAGAGGATGTTACGATGATAAAATCAACATTGATAAACTCATTTATGGCAGAGCGGGAGGAGATAGAGATGAAAAAAACGCTTGTTAGAAGAAATTATGCCCTCATCACCGTCCCAGGCCCTGAACCCTACCTGGTTTTTGTTACCAAACCATTTCATCGTTTTCTTTTAACCAGATTTCGTTTAAATTTCATACACTTTTTGTTGGGCTCCTATGCTACATGGGATACTCCTGTTAACGCAAGTCCTTGTGATTGCGATCATTTTTCGTTACAGGACACTTTACATTTTACTATGTTTTGCGATCATTATGCACTAATCAGGAAAAAATATTTACTACCAATTCTTCGAGAGGCTGGCTTCTTACAGGTCAGGCCAGCACTCTTGTTTTTACAACTTTTGCCCAGTGCACGCATAACCTTCCATGTAGCAAACTTTTTAGTGGCAGGAGTTCGCATAACCAAGAAGCGTAATAAAGCACGGCAAGGACACATTTTTACTGAATTATTTAAGCAAACGCCGGTGCTTTATCTTTTAAGATTATGATAAATAATTGTCATCATGATAACTTTTTAACGATGTAAGAAATGTTTACATATACTGCTTTTATTGAATTTATGAAATTTGTTTATTTTAAACATGATATTTTTTTGTATATATTTTATTGTTGTATCCTATTGCCTTTTTTATGATCTGTATCTTGTGTCTTTTTGTGATTTTTAAAAAATCGAATAAAAGTGATTGACTGACTGACTGACTACTATGGGAGAAACCCATGGAGTTGGACTAGTGGAACGCTCAATGATATTGTGTTTCAGTAAGGGTTCAAGTTATTTTTCAACAGCTTTGTGTAAGTGAAAGGCAATTTGTCTGTGTCTTTGAGCAATAGGATGTACCTCCTCATTAATGTTTAATTGGACTTTCATAGTTTTGAGCTTTCCCAACCCATGAAACAATGAAGGAAACTGACTTACAATTTCATGATGAGCATTCATGTTATAGTTCACAGATATAAGGCCCATATCAGGAGCTGTGCTGAAGCTGAATAAACAGGAACTTGATGCAGTACATTGAGATACATGAATGGGTGTTTGTACATTTGTTTTCTTATGTTTTATCATTGCTACAAATGAACCTTGTCTTTTTAGTAGTGTTGAATACGCCTACATATTCACTTTAGTTTTTGATGGCTTAAGTCAGGTCAATTGAAAGTGTTCATTATATTTCTCCACAGGCATTATATTTATTGACGGACCACCATAGATAATATAAGGTATCGAACAACTGTTGATTTTTAGTGTGACAATGTTTAAATGACTTTGGTGCTTTGTCTTGTTGACATTTCTTGGACCAGTATTTTCCCTCACTTGTGGCCAATCCAACATGCACACATTTCTCTGAGGTAAACATCAACATGACACAGTCATCTTTTGACATTGAGACTGAAGAAATCTTTGGTGAAGATTTAGATGTCGATCTACTTTGCTTGGTGTCAATTTTCCTCAGCTGATGTAGTAACTTGACCTTACAGGGTGCATCGAACTTCCCTTCTGGTATGTTCAAGCAATCAATTTGTCTTTGGGCCTGATGCACTTACTTTTGCCTTTGCCTTGTAAATCATTACTTTCTCCTTTCTACAACCTTTGTGGATTTGCACAATGGTGGGATATTTATCTTTATGTGGAATCAAAATCCACACCTGAAGCAAAACTTCTTTTTCAATGGAGTATTCAGTCTGCGTCCCTCTGCCTTGTGCTTTGGCTTACTTTCCACATTCATGACTTACTCACTCTGGGCCTGTCGGCTTCCATGTCAGCGGCTTGTCAATCAGCATGTTCTTCAGCACTGGCAGCCATGAGAACTCACTCCAGACTAAGAGTTCCTTAAATTAATCTGACACGTATCTCTCAATCACTCTGAGGGGTAAAGATTTCTCATCATTAAATTTATTGAACTGACAGTTTGATGAGTGTTTCTAGTCTCTTAACAAATTTTTCGATGGTTTCACCAGATTTTTGTTGTTCTTGACTGACTTTGTACCTTTCATAATCTACCTATGCCATTGGTTTTAATTTGAGATTTAAGGCACTTTTGATTTGACAGAATGTAATTTCATCAGCTCGCTGCATTTTCTTTGACTTCTTTTACGCCTTCACCTGCAAGATTCTTAAGGTACTTGGTAATCTTTTTGTTACCTGCTTCTTCTATCGCATTAGTGAAATCATCAAATGTCTCTGTCCAGGCAGTCCATCTGTATCCAATTTGGAGCTTTTTGGTGATATCAAATGGCAGTGGTGGTTTCAAGAAGGCGGCCACATTGTAGCCATTGATGGAACTTAAGGATGTGGACAGTAGATTTCTTTCCAAGGCTGCTTGGTGATGTTGCTTATGCAAACCATCTCTGAGGTCTTGCAACATGCTGGCCTTTGGGTTATCTTTGATAATGACAGGATACGTGACCTCTTTCTTGGTCCGTATTGGAAAAGCAAACTTTCAAGATTCTGATCACCGCTCGCAGCTTTCTGAACTTTGGAGACCTTTGAAGTTGTTTGTAGCCTCACTCGTCAGATTTAGTGGGGTACCAGTTAAGGTATGTTTGGCACCACAAGCACAACCCCAGGTGCTTCTTCTGGTGTCACTCTTTCCAGTGCTGTGGCATGATGACTCTCTTTAATCAGTACTGGTAAACAGATGACCGTTTCTTGTATCATTTAGCTTTTAGGTGTCTCTTTTAGATATCTGACACCTGTTTGATCTCTGCCTAGCAGCACTTCTGTTTGCAATGTTATCTTGCAATTTGCTGCTCTTTCAAAACCTGGTTGCATTTGCCTATATTATTATCGCTCCATTTGATGTATGACTTTGAGTTGCAAAGTAGCACATTACCTCTCTTTGCGGCTTTCATAGAAGGTTTTCGGTTAATGACATGAAAACGTCTTAGTGAAGCTTGCGTTATCATCAAATTCTTCACTTGGACTTGGGTGGAGCTATACCTCCACATACACCAAAATGTTGATTCTGCACTCCGATGGAGGCACACCAAGCATGCATGAGCAGTTTGCCAGACCACGGCAATCTGTCTGGGAAAGCTTTGTCGATCTTTGGGTTACTGATCCCCTATCTCGTCGCCAGTTGTAGCATCCCCCCCAGCCGGGTACTCACCAATGACTACGCCACACACGGAGCTTAGTATAATATGTCTTTATTCTTCTGCATGTAACTGCAAACTAACATTATAAACCTGCTTTCACTTCACTATGCTCTAATGCTTACATAAACGTTCTTAGGAGTCCATCAGGAGCCACAAGGGTTCTGTCATTACAAACTCACAAAACACTACAGTCACTTCATGCTATTGGCTATGCCAATGCTTGTCAAATTAAAAGTTGACAAAGCCAATAGTAGTGGCCTGTCAATTTAGAATGGTATTGTTTTTATACTTTCAAGAAGACTGTTACATTGCATTTAGATACAAAGTGGCAGCCATTTGGAATTATAGAAAATAGCGTTCCAAGGTGGCCAACCACAGCTATTAGTTTTGTCACTTCTTGTGATGCTGTTTTGCAACACAGGCAAAGTCAATAACTGCAAACAGAACCACTTTGAATGTTATTTTCTATGTTTCCAAGATGGCCACCAAGTTGTATTAACACATAATGTGGTGGCAAGCTTGGAACCATAGAAAAAAAACGTCTTCTATGGTCGAAGTTATTTTCAATACTTTCAAGATGCATACTTTACACATTATGTCTGCACTTAAAGTGACAGCCATCTCAAAAATAAAAAAAATTGAATGCCAACGTGGCTAGTGCCACTATTGGCTGTGCCTTTTTTTGGCATAACCAATACCAGCAAACACGTATTGACAAAGCAAGACTGACTGGCTTTGACAATGTTTCCTAAAAATAAAGGAATGGAGGCTCAGAGAGTGATTACATTATTTTCAGGAGTACAGGCTGTTTGTTGAAGGGGAAATTCGAGTATAGTATGCACGACTCACAATTTGAAAGCCCTCATTTTAGCACAGCAGAACACATCTTCTTCATAACCCTTTCTGAATGGTGCTTTTGTTTTAAACATACTCTTACATCCTTTCAGATGTGAAAATTACAGAGGAGCTTCTATGGCCTCTGCTGTGATTCAGATCTGTGATATGCAGAACAATGCTCCTACTCTGGTCTACATAATTATAAAATTAGAAGAGTTGAAAAAAGATGCAAGGTCCAGTGATTTTAAGTATCTTTTAATTTGCAAAAATGTGCATCTATATAGTGGTGATCCACTTGTAGAAAAAGCAATGCAATTGCGTCCTAGTAGCCAAAATCTTGATCAGAAGTTCATAACCATCCTCGGATCAACCTTGTATTTAGAGTATTTTTAGTCATTTTAAGTCATTTTTTTGCAATGGTTGTAGTTAAAGGACAGTAACATTAATTTTTGTGATCCGGAAATTATTTTTCATTATTAGATATTGACCCAGTGCTGTATGTAGAGTGAGAAGTGAAAAATCGAGAATGAATGAGGAAGGGAGAAATAGAATCAACAGTGAAAAAGAGAAAATGCAAGCATGAAAAGTGAAACAAAGTAACAGAAAGTGTACAGTGGTCCGGGCATTCTTCAGGACCTGTGCCACCGGCAAGTTTCTAAAAAAAATTAGGTCCCCTGCACATATGCTTTTTTTTAAATTAAGCAATGTAAAAAGGTTACCCATCTAGGCAAACCAGTTTTCTAACCCCCAATACCTGCCACTGAAAACAGTGAATGAGAACCACATTTATGGCGGCATTTTCGTTCATGAAGTTGTTATTATAGAAAACCCTCACTTGTTTGAATCAGTGAAGCTTCATTCTTCCCGCTGCAAGGTGTGAAAGTGTGCTCTCACCGTTCTATAGGTAAAAAGGGCGCTACCTGGGGGGGTGTGGCCGAGCCGAGCTGCAAGATGGCCGCTCAATAGTGTGGCTCTGCCGGCTCAGCACATTATCTGCCAGATATCCTGCTATAGACTACTCATCCTGTCCCTAAAAATGCAGCTGTAAGGTGCAGAAACCGAAGTGGTGCGCACTGCTGGATCTCTGGCTGTGGAGCAATAGTAATCAAGGGAGAATACTGTGCTGTAGTAAGCTGCTGGGCCCTGGCAGGGGACGAAACATGGCAGTGTACCCGTGACGAAAGCGAAGTGCTGGGTTCATTGGGGCTGCTGTAGCTGAAATTCGGAGCAGATTGAGGCCAGATCATGAGTGCAGACAAGCAGTGGTGCACTTGCTGTCGCCTGCGAGGAGGACTAGTGCTGCCAAAAAGAGAGGCCCGGATATCAGAGCCGCTGGGGAGGCCTGCTGACTGTCGTCGGGTGAGTGAGAGCCCAACGGGGCTCCCGCCTGCGCTCCCCGGCTGACTTGGAGATAATTGCAGTAGCCCGGGCGGCGTGGGATAGAGTGTGCAACTGCGGTGGCCTTGTGGGGGCCCCCATCGGCAACAATAAAAGACAGTGATGACGTTAGACACTCGGCGCTGCGGGGGCGAACAGCCCGCACTGTATTTCAAAGCGGAGCAGTGCGATTGCAGGACAGAGGCAGAACCAGTGGAAAGTTGTATCAGCAGAGAGAAATATACTGGTGTATAGCGAGAAGGCCCCGGCTGCATGGAAATCAGGGCTGTGAGGACATCACCAGCAATGGCCATAGGAGATACAGTGAAGTTAGGGCCACACAGCGCAATTGAGCTAAGTGCAGTAACGGGTGAGGCCCGGCCTGGAACACTGTATCTGGGGGCGGGAGCTGACGCACACGAGTTCAGCCAAGAAAACGTGTGCTGGGTGAGCCCCTAAAATCGATATCTAATGCCAGCTATACAACTCCAGTAGACCTGTGACCAGACCAGAAGTCAAATCGGGTCCTGGCGGCAGCTTGATTGGGATACAAAATACCCACGGAAGGCATTGTGATGAGATAGAAAAGTATCCTGTATTATAACTAAAATACTGTCATGCAGAGTGAAGAGCAATACCTCTAGTACCATACTTATAGCTGGCGACTCCACACCTACTGACGGTGTCATCAAGTGGGCCCTCATCGCTAAGACCCTGAGCTGCGAATAGCCATGAGACCCTGAGAAAGCAGGACCACAGACGGGCAGGGTTATCCGGAGGTCGGGTGCGCTCTTGGGCAGAACAACAAAGTGTGGCGGAGGAGATCCCCGATAGAAACGCAATGTCAGCCTGACCAGAACCTCCCCGTTGGGACTTTCTGTGTGGTACCCCTGATAGTAGTGGGGTCTGGACGACCTGGCGGGCTGCGGATTGGTGCCCTTACTGAAGGTGACCAGGCACACAGTAAAAGGGCAGCTTGGGGGAAAACGGACAATAGGCAGGCTAAGTCACCTTCGAGAAATGCACATCTAGACTGTAGGAAATTGTCTTGACGCCACTGACGGTGGGGCCTGAAACGTAGCTGGATCCTGAGCAAGACGATGACATTAAAACCATGTTACATGGTAAAGGTCAGCTTATGGACAATACACTCTAAACTAGACTCACTAGCATTGAGAATGGACAAGATCTCACAAAAAGTAGACAAGCACGGAGCCAGAATTGAGATACTAGAGACTAGAGTTTCAGATTTCGACGACTGCCAGGTGGAGACACAGGAAGCTCTACTTCGTATGGACAAAGTCCTGGAAGTCATCAAGGCACGGAACAAAGACCTTGAAGCAAGGTTGAGCAGAAATAACATCCGTATAATTGGGATTCCAGAATCCACGAACATAAACATGGAACACTACTTAGAGGGCCTCCTGAAATAGCTATTTGGCCCTGAACTGTCGGCAATGTTTCTGGTGGAGCCTGCACACTGAACCCTGAGACCTAGACCCCAGCTGGAGCTCAACCGAGAACAGTCCTGGCTCGTCTGCTAAACTAGAGAGACAGAGACACTATATTAAGGATGGCCAGAGAGAAAGGGGATATACAACTTAAGGGCAACAGCATCGCGTTCTATCTGGATTTCACCCAAGTGGTACAAGCTGCGAGATGAGAATTTATCCCAGCCAAAAAACTGTTCCAAAAAACTGGCACGAAGTACGCAATATTGTACCCTGTGAAGCTGAGAGTGCAGACCGGGGGCAAGCCCATGATCTTTCCTGAAGCCAGTGCCGCTCTGAAATTTGCCAAACAGAGTGCAGGATAACAACACAGCAAGAAAGTGGCAGCTGCGGCATCTCCAAGGAGCCAGCTAAGTGATAATGACTGTGGTTTGGAGACTGCCTGGCAGATCTTTCGATAGGCGGTACATAGCCTGCAGCTAATAAGCCAGTAGTATATAACTCTGTTTGCCTGCTCGTTGGTCTGTTGCCTTTGATGAGAAATGATAATAGAAGTAGTCACACTGCTTAGCCAACACTGTTGCTACGGCAAAGGGGAAGTGCGCCACAAATTCACGCCCCCTCAGGATGATTCCCTTTAGCCCTGTGTTCCACAGGCCTATGTTTGTACTGGGCTATTTAAATAGGCATGCACAACCTGATTGGGGGGTTGGTGTGGGTGGGGGGTGGGCAAGGGTTGTTCATGTTTGTTCATTGTCTAATGCAGTACGTTCTAGACCTGTCTCTGTGGGCCCCTTTGTTAGGTGTACAAATAGCATAACATCCAGAAACAATGATGGGAAGCTTTAGGAGGGGGTTCTCCCCTTAGTCAGTAGAACTGGAACATCAGGCCTCTAAATGTCAAAGCTAACTTGTCTCACCTGGAACATCCGTGGCCTTAATGACCACAGGAAAACCAGTTGGTACAGTCATACTTGGTTAGACAGGCAGTGGACATTTGCCTCCTACAGGAGACCCACCTAAAGGAAGCAGCTCGACCTAGACTAATCAGTAACAGATGGGGGGATACACATGTCCAGCTACTCTAGTTATTCCCACGGGGTGGCTATCCTGATCAGGAGGGGTAAACCCTGGCAAACACATAAAGTGCTGAGTGACCCGGAAGGCCGGTACATAATAGTACGGGGGCAGTTGTTCAATCAGCCAGTCATTGTCACCAACACATATGGGCCCAACATAGACAACCCCACGTACTTCCAACATGTCTGGCACAAGATACAGTCGCTTTGAACACAACACGGGGTTGGTGGACACACTGGGAACATTGTGGGAGGCGTTTGAAGTGGTGATACAGGGGTTTTGCATTGCGGGACAGTCTGGCGCATTCCGTGACATCCAAGGAGTCTGGGCAGAATGGAAAAAAAATACAAGAGTTAGAGGCACAGTACTTTCACGCACCCACCACTACAACCCTAGCTGACATTCTTACCAAATTGATGGAAATTCAAGAGGAGGCAGACTGCAAGACTACATTTTTAAATAAATATGCTTGTGCAGGCTGATGCGGGGAGGGAGATCAACCAGGCAAAATGTTTGCTCACCTCCTTCGGGTGCCCCGGGGGTCCACATATGTCACGGAGCTGGACACTCCGGATGGCACCACCGAGCACTCCCCACCTGCCATACTCGACACCATGAAAGAGTTCTATGCACAGCTGTGCACTTCTCTGTCTAACCCACCTGACAATGTCCTGCAGGAATACTTTGACTCTGGAGAGCTACTCTGGCTTAGTAGGGCCTATCAGGACTACCTAGACGCCCCCTTCACAGTGGAGGATATGCGGCGCATCATAAGCAGTTTGCCCGCAGAAAAGGCCCCTGGGGCGAATGGCCTAACGGCAACATTTTACAAAGAATATGCCGAGCTCTTGGTGCCACAACTCCTGGCTGTCTATCAGGAGGCCACACAACTGGCCATTTTGCCCGAGCATATGCGTGAGGCAATTAGCATTACCATACTAAAACCTGATAAAAAACCCTCGCAGTGTGACTCGTATTGTCTACTCTCACAGATCAATTTGGATGCAAAATTTTTCGCTAAACAATTGGCTACCCACCTGCAGCCATTGCTCCCACTGACCAGTCTGGTTTTTTACCAGGGAGGTCCACTTCCCATAACCTTAGAACGCTGTTTGCGCTCCTGCACAACCTCACCCCATCGTCCCTGCGACTGAGGCACTGTTAGATGCCCACAAGTTGTTCGACTTCTTGGAATGGGGGTTCTTGTTCCCGCTTTTAGGCAGATTGGGCCTCTGTCCCATTTTATCCAGCAGATTCAGCTGCTCTACACCACGTCCACAGAAGGCTTGTGGGTCAATGGTTTGTTTTCAGACCTGATAAATATCACAAGGGGCACCAGACAGGACTGCCCTTTATCACTATTATTATTTGCAACTGAGCTGCTGGTGGCCAGAATCAGGCAGCACCACACACCGAAGAATCAGGTTCATCACTAAGGGACAAACTGTGTCAATGTACACAGATGATATAACTCTATACATGGTAAACCCTAAAGATAATTTTGCGCCCATGATGCGCAAATTAGTGCAATATGGTGGGCTATCTGGAGTGGAGGTGAATTGGAACAAATCAGTCATCATCCCTCTGACATCTGAAACGCAATTCTATGACACAGATTACCCTATTGGCTGGGCAACTGGGCCGACACAATACCTGGGTGTCTGGATTAGCAATGACCTGCAGGCATTATGGGCGAATAACTATGGTAGAGTGGTGGACTGAATTGATGAAAGAGTGAAAAGTTGGAAAACGCTTCCCCTTCCCCTGACAGTGCGCATAGCGGTGGCCATAATGATAATCCTGCTCAAACTGCTGTACCTATTCGTAAATGTCGCTGTCCCTCTCATGACGTAATCTTTCAAATGACTCCACTCCCTAATAATTGAACTGGTATGGGCCGGGAAACAGCACCGGAACTCCTGGGAAGTACTCAAGCTACCGCAGGCGCAGGGTGGGCCGTCGGCTTCAGACCTTGTCCTCTACGCTTACAGTGCCCAGGCTCAATTTGTATATTATTGGATACACCCCACCCTCTTTCAGCCTCATGTTGGCATTCAGCTGGGCAGAGCGGTCCCCCTCCCCTTCAACACTGCCATCTATCAAACATTCATGCATTCACGTAATGATATAGACACCATTGAGGCACTGAGATGGGCACGGGAGAGTCTCCGTAAGCTTGCAAACACAGACATACTCTACGCCCCTCCATGCTATTGGCTAATAACCCACAGATTCCATCACTTATGGACATTAAGGCGCAGGAGTGAGCGCATCTGCACCATGTACTGGTGGGTCAAGATTTATACCCGGAGGATAATTTACTTACATTGCAACAGATGTGTGGTCCTAACCCCCATCAGCGTTAGATACATTGCTGTATTATCAGCTGCGAGCAGCATGTAGAAGCAAATTTGGAAAATTTCCTAAGCCCACCCGCAGATGCCTGCACTTGAGAATGCGGTACAAAAGGGGGTGGTGATGGACGGGGCATCTGAATCAATCAAACACTCACACCCAGTCAAAAGATCTGGGTTTAATCCATCACGTTCTTTAGCCCACTCCTCCACCCAAGTTCAGACATGGCCATATGCAAATCAGTCTGACCCTGTGCCTCATGGGAACAGTCCAGCCCGAACTGCCAAGCCATGTCTTCCCCTGACCGGAAACAAGCTTCCGAGGACCGGTTTCTGGCATTCCAGCCGTCTTCAGCCCGGCTTGCTTGAATCCAGTGGCAAAGTGAGCAAGGGACTTACGTCTGAGCATACCCTGCCACACTTATGGCGGCCAAAAGCGGTACTGCACTTGAGAATGTGCTTGTGGGGGAATTTGGTTGCAAGTTGATCACACAAATCTATTCTTTCATACAGAGGGATTATCCAACTATAGTGCTGCCATCCTGCGCAGCGCGGGAGGGAGATCTGGAAGAGAGTATTACAGATGAGCAGTGGGATTTCAGCTGTAGGCAGTTGGAGCAGATGTCCTCAAGTTATCGCCTCAGACTTATTTATTTTAACAACATTCACCAACTCTACCACACTCCGAAGCAGCTCCATCGGATAGGGGTGCGTTCAGATGACAATTGCTGGAGGTGTGGGGCCCCCCAAGCAACATTCTTATGCCTGGCATGGCAGTGTAGACCTATTGCTAATTCTTGGTTAAAAATATTGCAATGTGTTAAAGACATAACGGGACAAACCTTGCCCTGCACGCCATTGGTGGCGAGTTCCTACTGACATACCGCCTAAACTGAGAAAAGTACCGGCCATACTACTTTTAATGGCTAAGCGACAGGTGGCTCTTCACTGGGGTGCTAGTCCCCCTCCGACAACGAAGGAGTGGGTCCGTGATGTTGCTTATTGGAGGGCCCAGTTGGCAGTGTATTGGGAGCTACTGCAGGAAAACTCTCTCCCCAGAGACATATGGGGTCCTTTTGTGGACTGGTTGAGTGCTGCAGATGTAGACGATCCTTAGCCAGGATACCGGGTGAGAATTCCTGACATAGCAGCTACGAGGTACCTCTCAATTACAAGGTTTTTGTATGTTTAGACATATAAGTACGTAGACAAAGGAGTGTATTGATAGGCTGTATCGTGTTCTAAGTGCTGTGCTGATGTAAAAACACTATGCTATATATGCCGTAGTTTCTTCATACCTAACTGACGGGTCTGTCAGTAATGTACTGCTGTTTGAGTTAAGGTATAGTTTGTAATTTTACCCAAAATGCCAATAAAAATATTTTTTTTTAAAAAGGGCGCTACCTGAAAATATGGGTTATGTTTGGATTACTGCCGATTGGAAATATGCATAGGTGCAAGGTCGGAAGTGATGGAAAGCCCCTTAATAAGTGAGTGGTTGAGTGAGAGGGGCGGTTTGAAGGTGAAAGCATCTGACTGGATAAACAGGTGGGATGAATGTTGAGGAGAATGTGGTTGAATGAAGGGCAGAAATGGATTTGTGCTAGTGATTGCCGGTAGTCAGTACTGGCACCCATTTTGATGGCCCAAAAATGATTGTTCAATATCCAAATTTGACCCGGAGCAAGCGAGTGAATGGCTGAAAAGGTAGGAACGAAAGGAAAAGAAAGTGATCAACAGTGAGAAAAGAAAAAAGCAGATATGAAAAAGAACCTACAAATGTAGGCTTACTAGGTGTGCAAGTGCATGATGGTTGAAGAAATATTTATGAGGTGGAATCAAGACAAGGGATCCATGGTATTCAGAAACCCTGGCATTATGCTGCTTTGGCATTCAGCAACTGGGGATTTCAGCAGCACTGGGACCATGCATTTATTTTTATATTTTTTACAAGTGTAGTTATGTGATGGAAACTGGAGGCTGAGCATGTAGATGGAAGTGGAGGCTGAAAAATAGCACCAAAATGGAATGTAAATAGAGATGAGTGGCGGAGAGGGGGGAGAATGGCCTGATCAGTGACAAGAATACAAACATGCAATGGATCTTTAGTGAAGTAAGATGGTAGGTGACTGAAGGGGTGAGTGGTGGTGAGACTTTCAATGACTGAGCAGTGATGAATAGTTTGTATGTTTGAGAAAGGACTATTCATGGTGAGACCTTGAGGCTTCTGTAAGGTGTGAGCTATGATGGCTAAGAAGAATGAATGTTCTAGAGTTTTGACTGTGAATCAATGAATGCTACTAACAGTATATCAGGCTCTTGAGCAGGATGAAGAGGAATGAGAGAACGTTACTATTAGCAGGAAGAGAAAAAGTGTAGGAATAAGGCACTGTCTTAAAACTTCCATAGTACGCTGATAGTTTATTCCTGGTGAACAACCAGCCAAGGGACATATTATCAAGAAACGGAGTTAAGATTATCTCCACTTTAGCGGCAGGAAACTGCAGTTCAAGCGGCGATAATGGGCTTGATAATATGCCCTTGTGAATTCCCATAGAAGCCCATGTTCTGGTGTGAACATGGGTTCTATGCGAATTCTCTATGGAATATTATCAAGCCCAATATCGCCGCTTTAGCGGCAGTTTCCAGCCGCTAAAGCGGCGATATTCTTAACTCCGTTCTTGATAATATGCCCCCAAGTCAGTCTGTTGACGTGTTGCTTGCGTGGATATTATTGGAGTGACACCCATTTGAAGGAAACTATACAAATTTCAGAGAAAAGGACAACTAGCATATGTCTTCCACCCCTCCCATTTTTTTATACTCATTTGAGCAAAGTCTTAGGAGTCAGACAACGTTGTCAGAAAGTCATACGGAACTCCAAAATCTGTGCTGTACAATTTATTGTCTTAACTTACCATCACTCTCAGGGGCAGATTTATAAGCGCCATGTGCCACTTTTGCGTCACTTTTCCTATGTTAAAAATGACGCAAAAGTGGTGCAAGGGGCTTGGAAATCTGCCCCTCAATGTTTACTGTGTGCATTATTCCAGCGGAAAATAAGCAATTTGTAAAGAGACCCATCGTTTCCAAATAAGAATCTAGGATCAACAAGTGGTGGACCTTGGCAAAGCATAACTGAAATGCAGACAAAGTATTCTGGTGATATTCTCCAGTAAGAGAGAAAAAGCCCCATCAATCTGTTATAGAGACAGGTTGGACTCCAACTGAAATGTTCTCAGCCCGAAACAAGACATGTATCAAGTGTAGTTAGCAAAGTGAAAGCAGGACTCTAAAAGGTTTTCAATTCTATTTCTTGGAGAAATGTGAGCATAGAATTGAAGGAAATCTGAAGCCCTTGCAAGGACAGAACTGTCTTGGCATAGTTAATGAAGAAATAGGGCATCTTAAAAATAGGCATTGCATGGCAAGTGCATTCCCCCTCACTAAAGACCTTCTGCTTTAGGTACTAGTAAATGTCAGTCTAGGAGTTGTAAGGTTTCTCTTGTTATCTTTAAGAACAAAACCTTTTCAACAGTAAGTGTGAATGAGAAAATCCCTGATTTATAGCTATAATATTGCTGTTACAGGCCTTCCAATGGTTGCTTGTTATGTTACCAGAATTTATTAGGCGCATATACACCAAGGTGCTAGAGCAAGGGAAAGCTGATCACAATGCTGCTGATTGAGGCACTAGTCCTATACCTGTCTGAATTTCCAAGTTTTAAGGGATTGTCTAAATGTCATGTAGCTTGAGGCTGTTCTGATATCAACAGGAAAGGAGTTACAGATAAGGGGAGCAATAACTGAGGATCTGAAGCCACCCATTCTCTTCTTTTTGAACTTTGGCAGTGACAGGTGGTTCATAAGGCAGGAACGCACTGCTTGTTTAGGGATGTATTTCTGGATTTGAGACGTAATGAAACCAGGACTTTTGCCTTCAAGAGTTTTAGAAATAATGCATCCTGTTTTAAAGATAGACCTTTGTTCCACAGGCAGCCAGTGGAGATCTTTCATCAGGGGGGTTACATAGCAGTATCTAGGTTGTTGACATATTATTCGGGCTGCCTGTTCCTGTACAATTTGAAGCCTACAAAGAGGGGCTTAGGAAGGCCCACATAGAGGGAGTTGACGTAGGCTATTCTGGGAAGCTCCAATGCATTTACAACTTAAATCAGTGCCTCTTAAATAAGGAACTAATTCTGTGGAGCAGTAGGAAGCTGGAAGTGATTACTTCCCCCAGTTGGGGCATTATTGATAGTTTGTCATCGATAAGGACCCCAAGACGTTTTACTGATTTTTTGGGAGATGGGAGAGCTTCCATCTCAGGAGGCTAGAATGATACATTCCAATAGTCGTTCTTACTCTTAGTGAAGACAATCTCTATTTTGACTAAGTTTAGTTAAAGATGGTATCTGTTCATCCAGTCACAGAAGAAGAGCTTTGTATTTTGAAAAGGTTCCTTTGACTCAGTGGACTTATAAATACAAAACAGTAGCTGCATGCCATCTGCTGAGTTGTGGATTGTACATGTCATATGTTTGAGGGTATGGACTAGGGGACATATGTATAAGTTGAAGAGATGTGGTGAAAAAGAGGAACCTTGCAGTACTCCACATTACAACTGGACTTTGGGTGATTTAAATCGGTCAGCCAGATTGAGATCGGCCCATTTACAGGAGAGCAATCCAGTTGAGCACCAGGCCATCCAACCCTGTGGCCTGGACACGGTCCACTAGGAAATTAGAGCCCACCACGTCAAAGGCCGCCAAGAGGTTGGGGAGAAGCAACACTTGGATGGAGCCCCTGTCGCATTGACCACGCATGTCTCCAATCACTGGGATAATGACTGAATATGTGGAATGAACTGTGAAGAAGCCTGCCTGACAGGGATCTCGGAATTTGGATTCCTCCAAAAAGAACAATGGCTTTGTGCCACATGTGCCTCCAGTACCTTTGCCAAGAAGGGTGACAGGGAAATAGAGCAGACATTTTTCAGTGTGAGTGGATCCTCGCCGATTTTTCTCTGGACGGTTACCTCTACTCCATCCTTAAACAGACGGGGGGCATGTTTACAAGCCCCTTTGTGTCGCTTGTGCACCACGCAACATGGTGCAAGTGCATCGTACATTAAACATTAGACTTATAAAGCCATGCAAGGCCACCTTGTATGGTCCAGAGTGGCTTTATAAGTTTCAAGTAATGCAATGCAGAACAAATCACTGAATTGCATTACTTTACACCTGGGAGGTGTTTCCATGGGCATTGTAACGGTGCTCCCATGCAACATCCATGGATTTTGATACATTCCCAGATTTACCAGAAGTAGTAGACCTGTGAATGTGGAAAAAACCTATGGATCCCCAGGTGAGGTGCAACAAGAAGAAACATGTTTTTTTTCTCCTTATTCTTTCCTCTTTCTATGTGGGCTACCTTCTGCGGCACACAAAGAAATGGCACAAAGTCTCAGGGGATTGTTTTGTGCAGGCAGGGGTCCTTCCTGCACAAAAACAATCCACCTTACAATGCATGCACCATTACACCATGGTGCAAGTGTACCTGCATTAGTGCTAGGGAGCCAAAAGGGCAGCAGCACAGGGGAAAAGGCAGCAATGCACCGTATTGACTTAAATACAGCACATCCATCTCCTTTCCCTGTCATCCAGTGCAGTGCAGCAAGGTTGCTGCACTGCACTGCATGACTTGGCCATAAAGGGGGCCGTGGCTTGGATGCCGAGGCAGATGCCAGCGTGAGCGCCGTGAACCCCGCAATTATCCTGTTAATCGATCCAAAGGTTTACAATTGAAATGTAAACTGTTGAGTTAATTTAGCAGGTGTAATTGTTGAGCAATTCTTATTGAAGACCAAGGATGAATAACCGTCGCGTATCTTCGAACAGATATTGCGTGTTGGTCAAACCATTAATTGGCGGCACCACTCTTTTATGTTTAGTTGCCGGTTAAATCGTAGCAATGGACCGTATCTCAAAACGAAGGTTTGCATAAATATCTTTGAGCGGCTGAGGTCCTGTTTGCCTTGACGCGCTACCAAAAAGCGCGTCAAGACAAACAGAACTTCAGCCGCTCAAAGAGACCAACACGCAATATCTGTTTGAAGATACGTGACAGTTATTTATGCTTGGTCTTCAATAAGAATTGTTCAACAATTACACCTGCTAAATTAACTCAACAGTTTACATTTCAATTGTAAACCTTTGTGGAGCCACAGTCAACACTCTGTCCTGAAGATGGTCTGATGGTTTTATTCCTTTGACAGACCGAAACGTCGACTCCAACATCTATCTCTGTATTACATTCAGTGTTGGAATGACATAGAGAAGGTGTCAACATAGTTTTTTTGTATAGGTTATCTGACATCACCTTACATGATATGTTTTGTTGCTTTTCCCTGACAAATTTTAAAATACATATATATTAAATATATGAATGTTTTTTTGAAAGATATTCTGTTGCCCCGTGTATGATTTATGATTCATTTGATAAATTGTGATCATTTTGTATACTTATTTTGATTTATTCTATTTTCCACCATTGTTCAGGGTGAGACTTTAAAAAGTTGTTATAAAAAGTTGCTAAAACTTCAGATAACCAAAATCCCTTGTAGGTAAACCTCTTCTCTTTGAAAACTTCATTGCCCATACCTGCAAGGGCATATTGGGTTCCCACTCCATTTGAATATTTTAGCCTACTTGAGGCAATTGTTGGGTTGGTTTGGATGGGATTCACTATGTTGGTGCCTGTTCTGGGGGGAGGGTACGTACTGGGTGGGGTGGGACTGTTGGGGGAAGGGCTTGTTCTGGTTTCAGGGAAGAGCCCGCTGGCGTGGCAGCAGAGGAATGAGGAGTGTTGGGGGGATTTCACACCTATACCATGGGACCATTGCCTTACGTGAAATGTGTGACTTGGAATGTTAGGGGATTACACTCAATGCAGCGGAGGTATAAGTTCCACTCCTATTTAGTTAGAAGGGGTGCGCAGATAGCGTTCCTGCAAGAAACACATCTGACCAAGGCAGAGGGGGCAGCACTGCAGCGAAGATAGCGAGGGAAACTTTACTACACTACCTATTCTGCTTTTGCGCGAGGGGTCTTGATTTGGGTTAGAGCGGGGGTCCCATTTCAGATGACCACGCAGTTAGTTGACCCGGAAGGATGATATATGGCGCTTGAAGGCCGCCTAAACAGACGGGAGGTAACCCTTTGTAGTATCTATGCCCCCAATGTGGAGCAGATACCGTTCTTTGAGCGCTTGTCTGACACTCTGGCGGGCTATTTTACGAAGCCTGTGTTGCTAGGGGGAGACTTCAACTCCAATAGGGATGTGGACATGGATAGATCGCACCCGCCGTTGCTTGGTGCTCCAATCCATAGATTGGCTAAATTTAAAGCCCAATGGCAAGATCATTGGGGGTTTGTGGACATTTGGAGAGCACAGCACTTGGCTGAACGCGATTATTCCTTCTTCTCGGCGCTCCATGATCTGCACGTACGTCTCGATGCGATCTTATGTAGTCCTGGTCTGGCTACTATGGCAGCTAGCAGCGAATATTTGTCCCGCACGATCTGGGACCACAATCCCCTGTTGGTAGGCCATCCCGACCTGGAGACTGCGCCGGGAAATATTGGAGGATTCTGCCTTCCGTCCGGAGCTGGGCACGGGTATTACACAATATTTCATGGAAAACGAGGGCACAGCTGGAACGACTGCTTTGCAGTGGGATGCCTTTAAGGTGGTGACCCGGGGGTTCTGCATCGCCAATGGGTGGGGATGCAGAAGCAGATATTGCAGGATGTTGAGGCTGCGCAGAGAGCCCTCAGGGAGCCTGAACGTGCCTTTTCGGTTAACTCTGATGAGCGCGACGTGGTCCAAACTAGGAAGGAAGCGGTGGCGGTTGTAGTGGAGCACAAAAAAAAAAAACTTTAGAAGAGGGTCCAAGGGCGAAGTTTAACGACCTGCACACAGACACAAGCCCAAATCATACATCATAACAACAAAGAGTGTCTGGGAGTCACATAGAGTACAGTGGTTCTTACGTGTCTACAACTATGAGGCGCAACAAGAGTGATCAAGAAAAAGTGATGGTGCTAGTGTGCAAACGAAGAACACTACATTCCTTGAATCAGGAAAAAAGTACCCATTAGATTGCTACTCGGTACCGCCCTAGTCATCATTTGGGCTCTCCGACCATAACCTAAGAGAGTAGTGTCCGTCACCAGATGTTCATATGACGGACAAATGATACAAGATGAGTATGTATTTTCTTTTTTATATAAAAGGGGTTATACCGGAAATATTAGTGGTAAATGTGGGTAACCTAATTGCAGTGCAAAAAATAATAGTTATAGTGAACAAAGTGAAAATGTAAAAGAGGGTAGAACTGAGTAGAGAATAACAAATTTTATGATTTCTCCCAATGTTAAAAACAAGATAAAGTGACAACAGATTCAAAAAAATATCTGTTAGCAGGAGGGGTCAACATGTTTCAGCATCGGTGGCAAAAAGATCAGCCACTGCTTTCATGAGGACCAGAGTGTAATAGTTACTGCAATAAATATGAAAATTATATCACCTGTATGCTTCGAGTCATACTTTGTGTTCTCCAATATACTGAAGAGAAGTGCTGCGCCATAAAACAGGAAACCGGAAGAACCACACATACAAATAAGAGAAAGAAAAAAGACACGCATTACTGCATTGTCAAGTCATATAATACAATTTGTACCACATGTCGGGTGAGTATGGTTAACTATATCATTACTCACAACTAATGGTTTGCTTACCAATTTGGTAGGAGAACAAAACATCACCCCACCTGGCTGTCGCTCAGGAGAGTGGAGCACCGCTCTAGACAGACAAGACAGAACAAACATATTTATAATCACAGACAAAAACGTCTAAGGTCAAGAAGCAACGTTCTTAATTTCATTAGATCACATCCTTGTACTGAATACTATTGTGTTGTACTATTCCTGCTGTGCACTCCAATATGTGCGCAAATCCTCAATGCCAAAGTCTAGCTGAGTAATCCTGGATAATGGACCTAAATGGATTGTAACTGATCAGCTATACAAGACACTTATGATTCGTGATTCCATGATCAACCGTATATGTTTGTTGATATTGGAAAAAATAATAAAGAGATTTACAAAAAAAAAATTACTTGGCCATAAACATGGGCCTGGGTACCTTTCCTTGGCTGAGAAAAAAGTTGGGAAGGTACAAGGCTGGATCGGGAAAGTTGGAGAAGACTGGGGCATATTATCAAGAACCGCGTTACAATTATCGCAAGTTTAGCGGCTGAAAACGGCCGCTAAACATGGACTGCTATTGGAATTCTCGAGGACATATTATCAAGGCCATTATCACCGCTTTAGCAGTAGTATTCTGCCATTAAACCAGCAATAATTTTTAACACCTTTCTTGATAATATGCCCCACTATTTTTAAAACTTTAGGGGGGCAAGTGTCATTTGGTGAGCCCGATTTTACAATGGTCAGCAGGTCCCTAAGGCAATCCTTGCTGATAACAGTGAAGGTTGAAGGGTGAAGGAGTTGCTGCCTTCCTGGGTGATCTCATTTGAAAATGAGAAAATTGGGATGCTGTCTTTAATAATCTTGATCGTATAGACAAAACAAGCATTTACAATGCAACGGTTTCACCTTTGGAAAAGTTTGAGCTATTGGCATTGTAAATGACAAAATTTGTATTTATGTGTTGGTTTTGAAAACAGATAAATAAATGGCATTGTCATTTACATTGCCAATAGCTCTAACTTTTCCAAAGGCGAAACTGTTGCATTGTAAATGCTTGTTCTCAAAGGTTGGTGTCAGTGGAGTCATAGTACACAACTGTTATTGCCAAACCTAAAAAATGTGACAAGAAGGAAGGACCAAAAGGATGAAAAGATTATGGCAAGGGTGAAAGGATTGGTGGATGAAATGTAAAACAACAGTTCATTGGTGGGTGGAATCAAGAATGACTGGAATGGTGAAAGGTTGGATTCATGTGTGGATGGATGAATGGATGTTTGGACAATAGGGTGAATTGGTAAAAGGAGTATGAAATGATGCATGGGTGGAAAAGAAGGGATTATGGATGGGGAAAATAGATGGATGAATGGCTGGAAGTGTGAATGGAAGGTTAGAAAAATAGATGAAAGTACATACGAAAGGGTGTATAGACAGAATGGTAAAGGAAGGATGGATGGAAGCATGAAGAGATGAATGGGTGGAAGCATTAACAGAAGGATCGATGGATGAAAGCATGAAGAGATAGATGGAGGATGGATGGATGAAAGCGTGAAGAGATTGGATGGATGAAAGTGTGAAGAGATGGATAGATAGAAGTATAAAAGTATGAAGAGATAGATGGATGGATGAATGCATGAAAGGCTTCAAGGATGGAAAGATAAATTTCAAGTGTCTTGGGCTTTCTCTCTTTGCTCACATTCGGCAGCAGAGGCATCACATAAACACAATAAAATGAACTATTCAAGCACTACACGGATCTAATTTCCTTTACCCCAGTGAAGCGCTGTGTGATCTTGGGTCAATTATTCCCTCTTCATCTGACTCACTGTAATTCAAATTGGGAGCAATGCATAAACATTTTTTCAGATGTGGTAGCGCTGGCTCAAATCAACCTCAGCAGTAGAGATGGCTTAGAACAGGCATTGAAGGTGGGGTAGCAAACGGGATCTCTTACACCACAACCTGGAGGGCACCGATAATACGCAGCCCAGTCAAAACACCCCAAAAGATGAAGACACATTGAGGGCACACCTGCCGCTTGGCCGGGTCTTTCCGATGGCCCATCACCTGGCGGACAACCCTTGTCACTCAACCGCAATGTACAACCTCAAATGAGGCCTTCGCAAGCGCTTACTGCCTGCCCAGGGTGGGGGTGCTCTGTTGTTGCTGGGGTCGTGGGTGTGCTGCTTTCATGTCTGGGTGACGTCATTAGACATGCTTGACATATGTGGGGCAAGCACCATGTTCCCTTCCATACTGCTGTGGCCTTGTTTCTGGAAACAACAGCGAACAAATAAAGCATGAATAAAAAGCACTTTAGAGGGTGCAGTGAATCATATGGATATATTTACAAGTGAAAAATCCTTAAAATACTTTTTTGCGCTAAAAACTGCTAAGGTGGAGACGGCTGCCAGAAAAGTTGGCGAAGTCCCAACTGACAGGCTGAGTCAGGCACACAGTCTTTTTTTTGTGGTATTTTTTATAATCGGTGTAATCCAAATCTATAAAAACAGCTCGAAATATTCTTTGCCTTGCTGTCTGTGCTTTGTGTGTCTAATCTGTTAAGAGATTTGGACTTTCGGCAGGTGTGCTGACAACATACCGCATACGTGGAAATATAGTAATGCTATAGATTTGCACATGAGACAAGCTTACATGCTTATCTGTAGCATATATGAATGATCGCGTTCATGACCTAGAGACACTTGCGCAACTGTACAGATCTATGGACTCAAATTTATGAATGTACATGTGTGCAAGCGAAATCTTGCTTGACCATACATGTGTAGAAGGGGAAAATACACAGTTGTGCTACTGTGCGAGGGAAGTTTGTAGGACTATAAATGTATTGTACTTAAGAATGCACAGCTGGATATGTATGTGGACAAAGCTTCCATGCATATACATACATGTATGTGCAAGAAGCTTTAACTAAATGTACAAATCTGTTTGAGTTTTCACACATGTTTATGTGCTTCTCTGAGAAGCGTGCTTGGTTGCACATGTATGTGAGAGAAGTCTGAATATTATAACCGTATCTGTGCAAGAAGCTTTTGTAAGCGTCCTTGTGTGACAAACGCTTATACACTGTACAAGTAGGCGCAAGACACATCTGCACATGTATGTCGATGTGCAGGAAGCTGGCATTGCTATAAATGTAAATGGACAAACTTTACATTGGGTAATAGAACAACGTGTAATTTTACAGCGCTTAGAGAAGGAAACTGTTATATGAAGCACTATGCAACATTTCCAAGTAATCATAATATATGAGAGGAGAAATGCAGAATGTCAAATGTATATATGAAAGAAGTGTGCCAACTCTGTGTGTGTAGCGGTCGACCTCGAAGCTGGGGAACAGGTTCGAGTCTTGGCAGCAGTGATGCTCAACATCCTGTCATTCTGGGCAAATCAACTAATCTCCCGGTGCCTAACAAAAATGAATGTGTTCCTCTGTAATGCAACTGGTGCTCATGTAAAGCGCTCCGATACGGGTTTGCACTATATAAAACTCCCGAAAAATAAATAAACCATGCACAGTTACATTTGTTTTAAAAGAAACCACAAAAAGGTGTGCGGATAAGCTTGCACAGCTACGAACTTGTGCATTAAAAGCCTTCATGGCTGTCCTGTGTGTACAGTGGTCTTGCTGCCTAAACAACAACGCTCCTTTGCGCGCCCAGATGCAGTCTTCGCAGCACCGGACATAAATCACACGGTGCGTGTCCTCTCGACAGATAATGCAGCCAGGAGGAAGCGCTTATACTCGGAGGCATCACCGCAGGCCCAGAGAGGGACAAGTGCCACGAGCCCGCGCCTTCACAAAGAGAGTAAACTCACCTGACCTGAGGGCTGAGCCTGGCCTGTAGGCAGCTTCCGAGGTAGGCGCGAGGCAGGCCGGGCAGGCAGCAGAAGGCTAGCCAGGCAGGGGTGGGGGGCTAGTAAGAAATACAAATGATCTCAAATTATGGCCGGTGATGGACTTCGGACAGTCCTGCGTAGTAGCGTGGCTGGGCGCTCAATGCGCATGTCATGAACAATTCAATCTGGGCATTGGTCCCCACTCCCCACCCCTGTCCCACCCTGGAGTACGCACCGACGTGTCGCGCGTACCCACCCTGACTCACCACCTTTTTATTTAAAAAGCCTCAGAGGCCCCGGCCGTGCCCGCGCACAATTTAATTAAGTCAGAGGCTCGAATGGGGCCCGCGCTAAGCAGAAGTTGTTGCGCACCACACATTAATGAAGAGTGGACACCACTGAGGCTCGGCAGGGGCCCCCACCCAGGTGTGCAATGCATGCCTTGTGCACCATTTAATTTATTAAGAGGCGGGGGCTCGGCGTGCCGTGTGCACTTTGCACCATTCAGTTCAGAAGTGAGGGGGCCCGAGGGTGCCCCCTGGGGCACGGGGCCCCACGCAATGCGTGTGCTGCGGGGGCCTGTGTTACGCCCCTGTTGGTGGTAGCTGTCTGTCACTCTCTTTTTCGATTTTAATTAGCTTCAAGACTAAAAGAAACGCCTTAGAGGCATAACGAAAATAACAACTATGAAAAACAAGAAACAACGGCACAAACAGGGGGGGCAGAGGCTTACCTCATGGCCTTGGTAGACGCTGTTCGGAAAGCACAGCGTCCTGTAGGGATTCGGTGGCGTGCTCTCCCCTTCCCATTGGCTGGAAGGTAAAATTCCAGCCAATGGGAAGAGGAGAGGGCGGGACTTAAAAAAAAACCTAGAAACGCCCCTGAATCGCGTCAAGGCGGGCCCTGAACTGAGTGACGCTCCTCTCCTCCAATGGCTGGCCAGCATTTACGAGGCCAGCCAATGGAGAAGAGGGGCGTGTTCAGGCCCCCATACTACAAACATAAGATTTCGGCTCCGCCCACTGCTTACGCAGTGCCGCGGTAGCCGAAACCTAAAAAGTGTTGTGTGCCTCGCAGAAGGTCTAAGAGGGGGAGATAGGTACTATTGGGATAGAGAGTTTGGATATAATTTCGAAAATCGCATTAGATCTGTACATAGAGAGGAGAATTTTATTTGTAAAGAAGGTCGATTTAGATTGCAAAATATGCATTCTGAAGTCTTTGTGTGACTGTTATAGAGGAAGCGGTGGAGTACTACAAATTCCAAATGTATGTGACATGGTGCGTATACATGAGTGGAGGGCAATAAATAAAGTGCAAACAAATGTGCGAGGGTGTGAGATAGGGCTCCCTAAACTAAGAATCTCTGCATCTATGAAGCCACAGGAAATAGCTATAGGGGTTCAAAAGCCATCTGCCCCAAAGTGGTCCTACTTGTAAGTCAGAGGTCTTCAAACTTTTGGATGCCGAGACCCCCCGTCAACATTTTCAAGCGTAAGGACCCCCTCCTGACAAAAATTTCTAAACGTCTAGGTTATGAGGATGGTGAGGACCAAATTATGCGACCGGCTTGACTAAATTGTGTGAGTAGAAAATGTAAATAATGTTCTGTGATGCTGCATATTTTGGGGTAGCATTGCTTTATTTAGAATTTTTTTAAACACAGTAATACTGAGGAAAGATTTCACCCCACCAGTACCAGTTTATAACCAAAATACAGCAATTAACATCAGAAAGATGTCTAGTCAACCTCTGTGAAGGGCCTCCCAATCCGCAGGAATACGCGCTGCCACATTAGAAGCTCACCTGGCCATGGCCGGGAGCAGCAAGGGTGCATTCAAACCGTGGCGGTCTTGTGCAGAGTTAAGCAGTTTACCCATGCCCCTTTCCTCTCACCCCCTTCCTTCCACTTCCTTCCATCCCTCTCTTCTCTCCTCTCCCGGCCCCGGACCCCTCTCTCACATTGAAGGCAGATGGTTATTAGCCCCAGGACACCTTTTGGTAACAGTAGCGCACTACAATGTAAATAATAAGCAGAAGCAGGGTATCCACTAGACCCGAAATTCGGGGGGTGTGGGGGCTTAACACTCCCAGCCAGGGCTTGTCCAAGCACTGTTAGCATATGGTGCAACAGTCTTTCCACCTTCTCCATGAATTCCCTCACTACCCTCACCAACAATACACCTCATCTCTCTATAGCACCTGTCTGACAAACATTTCATTTTTTTATAGCGCTACTCATAGTTTACTCGCACTCAGTTCTGTGATGTGCATGGTACATCTTCTTTGTACCAGGCACTTTAACCTTCTGCACTGTGTGGGTGACAAGAGTGCCCATGTGACTGCACGGTGAGCAATGCAACAGTGTGAGAGTAGGGTAAAAGGAGTGACTGCAGGGTGAGTGAGGTGACCATATGAATTTGGGTTCAGCGGTAAGTGCAGAGTGGGACAAATTAGTGCATGGTTAGTGATGGCCTTGTTTGAGTTAGCTACAGATTGAGCAGTAAGGGGGGGACAGGTGAGTGAAGTGTCACATGAGTGCAGGGTAAGAAGTGTGCTCGTGTGACTGCAGGGTGAGGTACAGAGTGAACAATGCAAGCGAATTTTTAGTGCAGTGATCACTGTGAGAGCAGGGTGAGCGGGTGATTGGTGTGAGTGCATGGTGATTGGTGTGAGTGCAGGGTGAGCGAGTGAATGATGTGAGTGCATGGCGATCAGTGTGAGTGCATTGTGATCAGTGTGAGTGTATTGTGATCGCTGGGAGTGCACGGTGAACGTGAAAGTGAAGGCGAGAATGGAAGTGAGTAGTCTAAAAGCAGGGTGCATTCCCAGAAACTTGAAGCGTAGGGTTTCAGATATAAGTTAAACTATTGCTATAATGGCATTAATCAGGGTTCGAGGGTGGAGGAAATAAAGAATGTGCTGATCCTGCAACAAACTTCCAGTCTAATGATTAGGGTTACCAGCTCATTATTTTGATGGCCCAGAAGTAAACAGTCACCTACAGCTGTTTTTTTTTCACTTATCTGTGAATACTTAGAACAGCAAATATAAATAGAAAGCACTTTTAATTGTGTTCTAGGGGTGCCTCAATGATCCATGACTAATAATTAAAGAGAATAAAGACAGAAAAGTCACATAACTAATTAATACATACTTTTTTATTTATAACTCAATTTAGTGTCAAGAGCAGGTCTCTGCAGGATCTTTAAACAACACATAGCAGGGATGTTTCTTTTGGCAACCCAACTTTATATTTCTTTTCATTAAATGCATTCTCACACTACAGCAGTAAGTGTAAAAATACAAATGTAAGGAATAGGCAGAGTGGGGGACCAGGGGGATCACATTTAATGAGTGTCTGCCGTCTTAAAAACGATCATGATATAACTTAATTCCCAATGCAGGTGAGGCACTTTTCAGCTCTGATAACAGCGGTCGCAGCACAGCTGGAGTCAATGTGTGCCACTCATTTATTAACACTTCGCCTCCACGCATGCAGGCTGTGGATGGCTCCAATGCAGGATTCAATCAACAAGCATTAGTGGTACATAAACAGACTGTGATATCACTTCCTGAGTTTCCACTCATAGATCATGTGCACTTTTGTTTCACCCCAAACTCGATCTTCATTTAGAATGCAGAAATGCATGCAGTAATTTCTTCTTTAAAAAACTATCCCCCGAAATCGCATTTCTTTGTCTGCTCCTAGCCATCCCCTCACCACCACTTCCTGCTGGTCAATTTAACTCCATCTCCCCTAAAGCATAGTTTAATGTGAGCGTGTTTAGCTTCGGCGCCTCGCTATGCCTTCCCCACCCATCACTGCTTGTAAGGTGGCTGTTCTGTGTTTTAAAAAAAAGAAAGGCGCTGCTCTTCAAACGCTTCAGCAGGTCTTTAAAGACCATTAGCATATTTACATGCCTTTGTTAACTGATTACCAAAGCTTAGTTTTTTTATGGTTCCAGTAGCCCCTGGGCCCTGGAACCATAAAAAAACTAACCTTTGGTAATCAGTTAACAAAGGCATGTAAATATGCTAATGGTCTTTAAAGACCTGTGAAAAACTCGGGATGGAGATAAGACTCCAGACACTGCCCAGCGGAGGCCCCAGGAGCGCGAGCTGCACTGCAGCAGCCCGGGCTGAGACACAGGATGGGGGAGGAGGGGGGGGGCTGAAGCCCTGGAGGCCAGGGCAGAAGTGTCACTGTGAAGGCGCGACCCCCTTTGCATCGCTCCACGGCCCCCCTGGGGGTAGCGCCCCACAGTTTGAAGACCCCTGTTGTAAGTAAAGAGAGTTAAATATGTATTTAATCTCCAATTCACAAGATTTATCTCCTGATCTGGATTGACTAAAGTCACTAGTGGGCCATATGGGCATGCATGCGAGATCTAGGGGCACAAGTAACAGATAGGTTCTCAGCCACTGCGCAGCTGGAGGAGTCAGGGGGGCACCAGTCTTGGTCATCAATACTTCTTTTAGCACCCAAAGTAACATCTCTGTTGCAGTCCACAATCTCCTGAACATGCCATCCCCTGACCTATGTCCTACATTTCATGGAAGAATAACACTGGTTGACTGGAGACTGATCTGGATGTCTTCCTTGAGGCTTTTCCCTGTTGAATAGGAGCATCAATCTGCTAGATCACAGCCATGCAAGCCGAATCATAGCAACACATAAACCCTCTTCAATTTGGGTCACAGAAGAGATGAGCACTGTGAAGTTCCAGGAAGCCAGGAAACATCTAAGCAGCAGTAAAGGACAGTAACTCTCCTGGACCATGGAATCTGGCCAGCCTTTCGGCTCCAAGCAGCTTCCAATCATTATTCACTCCTTTGTGAGCAAAGTATGAAGGGAGACAGTGTATGTGTAGGCTCTCCCTTCAGTCTGAGCACACGAAATAGGTGTGGATTGTGGATGTATATTCCATCGCAAAGGCCTTGACAAAGCCTATAGTTCTTGCCTATGAGGCCACAAGCCCTGCCATTGCCTTTTGTTCCTGCTGAACATCCATGACATGGTCAGATTTGGCAATGATTTGCAGCCTTGCTGGAATTGCCATTGTTAATCGCTAGGTAATCAGAAGTGGCACCAAATGTATAATGCACACACCAGGGCACGTGCTCCTCCTTTCATCCACTCCAAATTGTGGGTTTCCCAACATTTCATAATTTGGGGCACAACAGACACATGCTCAGCCTGCATCAAGAGACTCTGCAGAGCTTGGAACACAAGGATATGCCCTCCAAGCCCAAGGAGCATAATTTACACAAGTTTCGGGTGACGATCAGTTGTGGCCGGCATGGCGTGTGATGGGGGGGTGGGTGCAGAGGGAGGGTCATGGGGGGAGTGGGGTTGTGCATGGAGGGTCATAATAAAAACAAAAACAATTAATAAAACTTACCTCGCGGCTAGGTCCTGCGTCTTCTCTGCTCCTGCTCTCCTGCCTCCGACAGGGCTGGAAAGGGGGGCATGTTCTCCATGATAAGGAGAAAGTGCGGCAGATCTAGTTTAAAGGGGACCGTGAGGGCTGACCAAACAGTCATTGGGCACTCAGGAGTGGGCAAACGCCTCCTCCCCTGCCCTGCTCCGTAAGCAGAGCAGCCCCTCTCGCCCACGCTTCCACCGGCAAAGGAAACAAAATGGAAATAACTAAAAGTTATTACCTTTTTATGTTTTTGCTCTCAGACTGTGAGAAAGCAGTGGGGCAATGCTCCTCCACCATAGCGGAGGAGCCACCACTGGTGGTGATATAGCCAGCTGACACAGCAGGCAACAGTTATATTGTAATGAGCACTCTTTTCAAAACTGTCCTAATAATCGGTGTGAATGTATTAGAAAGGCGCAGAGCCCCTCGCTGCTGCACAGCCTATACTTGACCACCCATCAATACACAAAACATTTCCATAAAGACAGGATCACTGCCACTTGCTATGCATGTGTAAGATAGCATCAGACGTCACACTCCTATTTATGATCAGACAATAGGTTGCTGTGGTAATCGTTGTGATTGTGCAAGGAGCTCTGGGGGAGGTAAAATGAAGGAATATAAGAATGCAAAACAGCGTAATTTTAGCTGGCAGGTTTGTGGACAATGATGTGGTAATGTGTATGTTTACATTTAAAATGCATCAGAACACTTCAAATACAACGCGTTACGCTTATTGTGACCAACGCTTTACTCTGTACTCCAGTATGCCACAGAACATGACTTTGAAACGTAAAAAATCTTTCTGACCCTAGTGAGGCAAGCCGGTTAGTGGCCATTGCTTTGTAACTAGTGTAGACCAATGGTGGGCGAATTTTGCGAATCTGGCGTTCACGAATTTGCATAATTGCGAAGTCGCAATCCGCAAAATCCGCGAATTCTCGCGAATTTGCGGATTTTTTTTTTAGTTCGCAGGGGTTTCTGCCAGTTTGCGAGGGTTTGGTAACAGTTCGCAATTGCGAACTTACTTGTCGGCTCGCAACAGTCACGATTATGTTGTTTCTACGTCTGGTTCATCATCACAGGTTCCCAGCACCCTGTTTCACCAGTGCCACCCTCTGTTTCACCCATGCCACCCTCTGGTACATCAATGCCACCCTCTGGTTCATCATCACTGTAGATTATGGGGGGGAAAAGCAAGCACACCTGCCCTGCTTCAACTGACATGAATTAATTTGGGGTTGGTTTATTAATGTGTCACTGTTTTAAAATTCCAGTCTGGCACCTGCTTCCTTATCTGTAATTTGCTTTCTGTTGCAGTGCAATTTTTTTTTCCAGGACCTTTGTATCCTACTTGTAGCTATTCTATGAGCCTGCTGTGAGGGTCAGAGCAGGGTCATACAATTGTTGCAACTAGCAACTGAACTCTGGAGGGGCCCCAGTCAGGAAGCACTACAGGGAATGGTTACTATTACTAATGATGAGTTTGAACATTTGCACCTGCTGATTACTTTCAGGTTTGCGAAATTTGTTTTTCTGCAGAACAGCAAGTGTAATGCCCCAAACAAACATAGGCAACTGAACTCTGGAGGGGGCCCTCAGGAAGTACTACAGGGAATGGTTACTAATGATGAGTGAACTTTTGCACCTGCTGAGTGCTTTCTGCAGAACAGCAACTGTAATGCCCAAAACAAACTTACTTATGAAAGTTGATTTCTAATCCAAAAGTGATCCAAAGAGAGTCAAAATGCCTCAAATCCAAAAAAGTGTAGGCAAATGTCAACCTGAGGAGTTATTCTGATAAAAATCATCATTTTCAGAAGGTCTATGCTGCTTGCTAGTGGATTTCTTGTGCAGAATTGCAAATTTTGTAATTTCGCGAGTGCGAGATTGTTGCTGCCCGCTGCACCTACATGTTCGCAATTGCGAACTCTTGCGATGCGTCTCCAAACTCCCGCGGGATCCCGCAGCAAGATCCAAAATGGCGCAGCACTCGCAAAATATCGAGAAAAACAACTCGGCAAAAGCTGAATGACGGTAAGTGAACGCCGTACGCCGCAAAATTGTATCACCAAGAAAAAAAAATCCGCTGCATGCGAATTTGCAGATTCTGCGGGAAATTCGCGAATCTCGCGGATTGCGAATTTACCGAAAATCCGCAAAATCCGCGAGCAGAACGGATTTTCCGCCCATGCTTAGTGGAGACCGACCATAGAAAGAGGAAATCACCTCTAATGATTGTTTATGTACAGGAAGGAGTCCCTTCCTACACATAAACATAATTGAAAAGATGACGTTTTTCAACTTCTATGTGTGCTAATGCCGCACACATAGAAGGTGAAAAACTGCATTTCAGATCGTTTTTGTGCAGGAAGGGAGCCCTTCCTGAAAAAAACAATCTCCCCATGACCCAGACATCCTTGCACTATGATGCAAGGGTCCCTGCGCCAGCGCATGGCAACAGTTTGTGCACCAGCGCAGGGGGAAGCACGGAGATGCAACATATTGTTGTAAAAATGTTGCATCCCTGTGCTTTGAAAGTGACTCTGTGCAGCACAGCCAAATGGCTTGGGGCATTTTGGGGCAGATTTACAAGAAATTGACTCCGTGCAAGTCACTTTCTCGTAATTCTGCCCCAAAATCGTTTTAGGTTGCCTGCACATAGTTTTAAAATAGAGCCATGAAAAAAGAGTCCGCTCAACAAACTGACAGCAGATTTTGTTGACGAAAACAGGTAGTTTGTTTATTCAAATGGTAGCATGCAGGGTTTTAGTAATTAACCGGTATAAATGGTAAAGGGTAATTGAAACACACAGTGTAATGTGCTCACATTCTGGGAAACTGTTTATCTTTCTGAAGAGAAAACTTATTGGTTGCTATTTAGCCCTAAAAATCAAACTTGAATTACGTAATCGGATGAGACACAAAAAAAGCACAACTGCTCGAAGAACCCCCCCTTGAAGCCTTCAAATGACAGAAACCATGACACAAATGGTGTCAATGAGCATGTCAGTGTTCTGGGGTATGTTTTCATCTCCTCCCAACAGGTTGAATGCATCCCAGAGGTCAGTGTATAGCTAGCCGACGTGCCAGCCAGTGGCATTCCCTGAATTTGCCGCCTGCAGCAGCATTTTAGAATGCAGGGGTGCTGACGATTTCCGTGACGACCACAGGTAAGAGCGGGTGGAGGATCGGGTGTGCTGGCAAATCCTGTGATGGCTGCAGGTAAGGGGGGCATACGCCACCCCCAAAGCTCGTGCCATCTAGGGCGCTGCCAGAGGTACAGTTTATAGTGCCAATGGGGCAGGGAGATGGGAAAGATGAATGCTCCTTTTGTCTCTCAGACCTCCCCAAAACCCAAAACCATTCACCCTAGGTATCTACTAAACAAACAGATCTACCAAGACCAGGGCCCTCATTTATGAAAAGTGACGCATTGCTGCGTGAAAACAGCGATGCGTCACTTTTCACTGCGCACTCCTTGCGACACCAATGATGCGTCGTATTTAATGTATGACGCATCATGTCGCAAGGACTTACAGATACGTCAGTATTTCTGACGCATCTGTAAGCACAAAAGTGACGCATTGCTGGAGTGTGTCACAAAAGTGACGCAACTCCAGCAATGCGTCCTTTCACATGGGGAAAGCCCCATGTGAAAGGGCTTGCATCAGTCTTACGCCTGCTGTGAGGCAGGCGCAAGATTTTGACGCAACAGCATCCTAATAGTGACGCAGTGAAATCTCACAGATTTCACTGCATCACTATTGCGAGGCTTTTTGCGGGGGAACGCCCCCTCTGCATACATTATACCTGACACAGGTATAATGTGGCGCAGGGGTTTAAAAAGTGACGCATCTACCTAGATGCGTCACTTTTTAAATATGGTGCAACAAGGCCCATTTTGTACGCCGCTGGTGCGTCACAAAAAGTGACGCACCGGCGGCGCAAAACTGACGCACGGCCTCATAAATAAGGGCCCAGGTACTCGAGTAACACTAAACCAGTCAACTATCCAGGTATTTTTATTTTTTTTAACTGAGAATAGAGAAGCATGCCCGCAACTCTCTAAACAAAGTTCTTGACATATGATGATCTGCCCGGCATTTTACAAGTTTGGGCAAATTTGAAAGTTACAATTAATTAGTGTCTGTACTTTGCTAACTGTGGGCTTAAATGAGAAAATAAATAAAAAATAAAACCAGGGACAGCATCACGGCTGCAGCATCCTGTGATTCTGGGCAAGTTACTTATCTCACTGTGCCTAAAAAGAAAAAAACTGTTATCTGCATGTTACATGATGTGCTATTTAAGGGTTAGATTACAGCCTTCTAAATGAGCATAGGAAAGGCACATGTGGGCATCATGCAAAGAATAATCTGCATTCCTCTTTCCTATAAGCTCTTCACTTTGAAGTCAGCCTAATTCACAAGCTCTCAGGAAGGTACAGTTTGGCATTTGACCTGTGTCTTTGAATGCACTGTAAATGTGACGAGATAACAGCAAAATTTGCAGACTTGTTTACAGAAATGGAGCGCTCAGAAGAATAGTGGTAAATAAGGTTTTGGCATGGGAGGAATGAAGTGAACCTGGAGATCCTAAGCCAGGCAATTGAAAGCAAGAAAATGTGAGTTACAAACCACACAGCCAATGGCTAAGCAACGGGCAGAATGCATTCAGAGATCAACTTTCTGAAACTCCCCAAGATGTCTTTCACATACCACACAACTGCACTGTCTGGTAGGCTGCAACCTAAAAGTGATTGCTTTATTTGAAAGCAATGACAGACATTGTGGTCTTCTGAACCTAACAGGCCATCATCCCTGTGATGGCAGAGAGTCATAGTGGATCACAAATTGCGAGCTACCTTATTAATATTTATGAATTAGATCTATACGCGACACACTACAAATTGCTAATGAAACTCAATAGAGTTTCATACATTAGAAGTAGTGATTTCCTAATTGCGATTTGCAGGAATTCTCTATTAGGAAATTGCTATTTCTAATCTTCATGCATGTGGCCCCTAGAGTGACAAGGCCTTCCCAGTGGCCGAACTGCATCAACTTCTGAAGATTGACAATTTGAAAGCTGCTGCGTAGGTGGGGTCATACTCTACATGACAGTGGGACATGCACCCGCCTAAACCTGGCACCTACCTGAACAAATGTGAGAAGCAGCCTTGCACCACGAATACCTTGTACCTTGAATGGAAACGAGGGCCCCTAGTCTCCCTCTAGCTTCTAAGAAATTAACTGAACTTGAGACTTTCCTTCTCTTGGAGCGCCCAGAAAGCAACAAATCCCAGAACCTAGACCTCCTTAATACCAACTCGTTCATAAGAAGCTATAAGAAGTCAACACTACCATGGGATATCTGCCCCTTGACCACCAACCGTGCAGCTGTCAGCAAACAGGAAAACATGATTAGGGAGTGAAGCAAGAAGGATTCGAATTGCAAAAACTTACTCCAGCATTCCGCAAAATGGAAAATGAGAGAGAAACAGAAACAGGAGATAAAAAGGTGGATGCTGGTTGTGAACAGGATGACAAGTCGCAAATTGTAACCAGATCCTTCTTGGTGCAAGCTTTCAAAAAGGTGAATGGTGAAACTCATGGGCAACCCAAAAGAAATCATGTCAGAGTTGAGCAACAGGATTCACATACACAACCTGAAAGAAAAAAATGAATAAGTAAGTGAACAATTGTTAACTCCTGCACATTAGCATGTTGCATCTCAAGTAGCCGTATATAATCTTGTAGCCAAATATGAAGATTTAGAAAACTGCTCTTGGCAGTATAACAATGCATACAAAGTGTAACAGAGGGGGATGCCTTTCATCAATACATCGTAGAGCTGTTTAGCTCCATCCTAGAAGGCCCATGAAACTCCCACATCTGTGTCGACAGGGCACGTAAAGTAGCCCCACAAGCATCCCTACCATACCAAAATCTACATGTCCCAGTATTTTTGGGGATTGTTTCTCCCGTTAGAGATCAGCAGCTTTATTACATCAAAATGTGACATAAAACAATTTGTTTTTGCACTGTGTATGTACCAGGAGCAATAACATATGCAAGACTCATGACAGGAGTTGCCACACATATTGAAAATGATTGGGCCACTTGTAATGAAGGCCATAATGTTATTTAGGTGAAACCAAATGTCTATGTAAATTGTAAAAGAAATATGATCATATTCCATCTTCTGGGACTTGTGTGGACACATTTCACCAGGTAGAACCAGACTAAGGTGCATATTTACCAAAGGTTTTGCGTCGCCCTTGGGCCATGCAAGGGGACAAAGGGCTCAGCACAACCTAGAATGAGATTTACCAAGCCACGCAAGGCCACCTTGCACGGTACTGAGTGACTTGATAAATCTGGAGTAACGCAATGCAAAGCAAGTTGCTGCCTTGTGTTACTCTGTCCCATGGCTGCAGCGTGGATGTTCCCAACCATCCGCCTATGGATTTTGGAACATTCCCAGATTTATCATGGGTAGTAGACCTGGAATGTGCCAAAATGTTATGCCTTCCCATGGGTGGCAAAATAAGGAGAAATACGTTTATTTCTCATAACTTGTCTTCTTTCTCGGGCAGGTGTCCCTTCCCATAGTGTGCAAGCACAAGGAGAGGACAGGAATGCACCATATCATGCTAAATATGGCACATTCCAGCCCTCTCCCTGTCACACAACATAGCACAGCAAGGGGTCTTGCTGCGCTGCTTTGCGCTGTGCTGTGATGCATGCATTTTGATAAATCAGCATCAACAGCCCTCACAAAAAAGAAATGCATATGGGAATCAAAGCAGAATCAATGATATCCATGGTAATAATCCGTTCTGACAGTTTCAATAATTCTGAGAACGGAAATAATAAAATTGGTTTTCCTGTAACACAGATAATAAGACCTAATATCAGAGGTATTATGGATCCAAAATAATGTGATGCAAAACTGTATCTTATTGCAGTTTTTAGTTCCAAAATTTCCTCTGTGAAGCAGGAAAAGAAGACTTTTCATTAACTCATTAAAAAGCCTTTGGCCACCCAGTTCAGTTTTCACCTGGTAATCCTGTAACATTCCTACTATTTTAAGGTCAAGCATGAGTCAGCATGCTAACGCTGCACTGCGAAGAGCTGTGGTAGTTCAGTACGGAGAGAAGCTTCACCCACTCCCGCACTCATTTTTCACTGGCTTGTGTATTTGTCCTTTGTAAATGTTGTCTTCTGATTCATTATGAGGTTTGTTAGTCCCTCCTCAGTACAGCCATGTTGTCATTTGTATCCTGACAAAAATGTAAGGGAGGTACCCTGTTCCTCGGAAAAGGGATGGGTATGTATACAGAAGCAACAACAAAGGTTCCCATTTCCCCAATGTTAGACTAGAAAAACCGATGCTCTAACCAAACTAGCAGACTAGATACAGTAAATCCGTGCCCAAAAATAAAAGTACAAAAAATGCATACATTTCCTGGTTCCTAAATTACAAACTTATATGTGGATACCACAGTGTTAGGGAGTATATATTGTGTTTGTTTACTTTTATTTTTGGGCACGGATTTACTGTATCTGCTCTGCTACTTTGGTTACAGTATCAGTTTTTCCTATCTAACATTGGGGAAAAGGGAACCTTCATTATTGCTTGTCATTTGTATCCTCCCATGGCTACTGGCCCCTTTACTTGGTTGTTACACGGGGCATGAACCAAATCCTTTATTGAGTTTCTCCATTAGGCGGGATGAGGTGCATCGCGTAGTCCAGCAGCCTTGACACACTGCACTGCTCTCAGTTATTTTTGATGTACTGTGCGGTATACCAGACTTTAAGAATCACAACATTGCCCTGTCGCACCGCAGCTGCCTCATTGCTTTCAGAAGCAACGACTTGTGTAACCAGGTCATTTGTTTCTGCAGCGGGAGACCAACAAGCCAGGCCTCCGTGGTTGTCAGCTAAAGAATTTAATCATGCTCAGTTAACCCTCGCCCTTAAAACAGGTGGATTAAGCACTACCACGATCTGGGGGTCGGCTGCGTACCGCCGTCTCAAGGTGGGACTCTGATGCCCACCTGGGTGTGCTGAGGTGGGGGAGGGGGCGAGATGCCACAGCCCGAGCTCACCACTGTAAAACAAGAGATTTGTTGGAGGCGACGACTTGGAGGCAGATCTGTGAATGGAAAACTAGCAGTGCTGGTCAAACCAGGGGTGCAGCTAGCAATAGTGCAGCAGGTGCAGTGACACTGAGCCCAGTGACGTGAATGGCTACTACAGCCGATTATTTGGGGGCTCATTTTCCTTTGGTGCAATCGAGCCAGTTGAACTCTTGATACATCGTTTGCCCTATCAAAATGTCTCTGAAGTGCCAGACAGAGGAAGAGCCATATTTGTCACTTTCAAAGCTGATAGGTCGCTGCCATGTTTATCCCAAAAAGCTTCTGCATGTGTAGCACGCATGAGTGACTCACAAGAGAAACAGGGGCTTGCAGGTGTCTAGATATGTTTATAATTGGTATCATGGAAGTGCTTGTGGGGAAAGCTCCTGCTTTGACACGGTCTGATAACGTCGCACTCTGGTTTTATCCACTCGGGGGTCTAAGGATTTGTCTGAGTGAATAAGACTCCCAAAGGAACATGACACCTCCTGCCTCTCAGATGCCTATTTTTGGACGCTGGACAGAGGCTTCTGTGTTGCCAAGAGCCAGCGCTGCATATTTCATCCAAACTCACTGCACTGCCCTGGGCACCTCCAGTGCTCCGTACCTCTCCAGGAGCATTGTGTCTTTATTCCACAGACATGCTGTGCAGTTTACACCATGCACTTCCCTCGAGTTGGATACATTTTTTTAGACAACATTAATCCAGAAGGGTGGTGTTTAGGGGCTGGGAGCTCAACCGTTCATAGGGGTACTTTTTCAATGCAGGGACCTCATGCTATTCTCCATAGAGCCTTACTTTGTGACCTAGAGGTGTTAGCTATTTATTTACATACCTTTGACATTTCTTTTTAACTTTCAGATATCTGTTTTCCTTAATCTATGTTTAGTGTAATTTTCTGAATTGAAAATCCTACTACATTTCAAGGAACTGCTAGTTTTCCATTCACAGATCTGCCTCCAAGTCGTCGCCTCCAACAAATCTCTTGTTTTACAGTGGTGAGCTCGGGCTGAGGCATCTCGGCCTCTCCCCCACCTCAGCACACCCAGGTGGGCATCAGAGTCCCACCTTGAGACATTTCAAGGAATGCAAGAACCAGAACATAAAAAATAGGATTCTTTGAGGTATAGAGGCCATGGAAGTTTTTCCTTAGGCCGAACACCTTTGGGCGTTTAAGTCACTTCTCTTCTCCCAACTCCTTCTGTGGGGATCAACATTCACGCTTGCCCAGAAACACATGCAGGTAACCAGACATTTTGCAACAAGACGCAGAGCAGGCATTGTCTGCCACTTCTAATGTTGGACAGAAAGATACTCAGGGGCATATTTACAATAAGTGGCGAATGCCTGCATATCAGCAGGGATGTGCCACTTATTGTGCGCCATGCCTCCCCCACCATGGATGCGCCGCATTGTAAATGCGGCGCACCATGGGGCAAAAACGGCACAGATGCGTCACACATCTGTGCCGTAAAAGTGGCGCATTGCTGGAGTTGCCTCGCAAGCGTAACGTAGCTCCAGCAATGCTCTGGGGGGCCCTATCTTTTTAATGCTGCGTCAATCCTTACGCCTGCTTCAAGCAGGCGCAGTGTTTTGATGCAGCATGGTCCCCAAAGTGACTGAGTGAAATCTTGTAGATTTCACTCAGCCACTTTTAGGAGGCATTCCTGCACTGGAAAGCCAACCCCCTGCGCAGGAACGCCTCCTTCTGGCGCAGGGCTTTACAACGTGACGCATCTCCCAGATGCATCACGTTGTAAATACCGCGCACCATGGCGCATCTTTTGCGCCGCCGCTGCATCACAAAGGTGACGCAATGGCGGCGTAAAAGTGGCACAAGGGGCTTCTAAATCTGCCCCTTACTTTTTGGGTTGAGCCTGGGCAGCACATGCGTGCTCTGTGAGCCATGCTGTATTGAGGAAGGGACTTGAAGCCCGTCTACTCTCTGCCCACATTTTTCATTGGCTCGTGTCATTGTCCGCTGTAAACTGTGGCTGTTCATTGGTCAAAAGACTTAGTAGTACCTTCTTAGTACCGCCTTTTCTCATTTAGTAACCTCCCATAGCTACACCCCATGTTACCTGTGTTGTTTGGTAGGCTTTAATTACAGCCTCCGAAAGCACTGTTTTCTCAAATAGGTTTGTCCTGTGCAAGACAGTTCTCTCCTAACACATTTTTTTATAGAACACATTTGCAATGCGATAGGTCTTGCTTTTGTGACAGTTTAAGCTATTGACATTGTAAATTTCAATGCCTTTTATTTATCTGTTTTAAAAACAACACATAAATAAAAGGCAGTTTTATTTGGAATGCCAATAGCTCAAAATCTCATAATTGCAAGACCTATTGCATTGCAAATGCTTGTTTAAGTAAGACACCACTGTTCTTGTAACTATATTGTACATTTAATTCACTTAATTGTAACTAAGAAGTTGCAAATGGAAAGAGAGAAATCAGGACGCTTGGCCCACTCATCAATACCTCACTGAAGATATGTTTAGCCACCTGGCTCAATTCTAAAAACTAGTTCAACATGGTTTCCAGTTTTACTCTCCTCTCGCTCTCTCTCTCTCTTTTTTTTTTTAAAGGAACACATATTGTCACAAAGAACTGCGGTATTTTAAACAAAAATAGATCAGCAATCTGCCGTTCGTGTGCTTTCTTTAAAGGTTAGCCTTAATTCCCAGAAGGCACTGGGCGAACTCTGGTGATTGGAGCATCACTTCAGGTCTTCTGAGAGTGGGACAGTATTCCACAGAGCTCTGGAAAGGGAATGATAAGCTTGAATTGACCTTTATCTCAAGACATAAACATGGATGATCTGTTCAGAATCACCAGTTTTTAGGGCTCGCGCCTGCGTTGCAATGTGCAGCACTGATTGTGCAGCGAGAGCCCTTTTGTATGGGGTTCTGAAAGCTGCTCACACGCTTGTGCGTGTGATCAGGCTTTCGCCGACCGCAATTGGCTTCAGCTTTTTGCTAAAAAAAAAAAGGCACACGATTGGGCAAAGAAGGGCGCATGTCCCTCCTTTGCAACGCCCATTCCCATCCGTGTCTAGCACGCGCAGCAGGCGTTTGCATCGCTGCCTCGCTCCCTCCCCCCCGCTCCTCTGTGGTGCACTCCTCGCGCATTACTGTTTTTGTTGCTTACTTGTTTAATTAGTACCAAGTTGTCTGAAATATACGTTTTTTGTTGTTGTTCTTTTTTCTTAATGATCGATACTGGATGGGAACGTGTAAATATTCAGTTAAAGATGTTATCCCTGAATAGAATTACTTATTTTGTGTGACGCTTAATATTCATGCGGATATTTGTGTGGAACAATAACAGATCTTACTTACAGTCCTCTGCCCATTTGTCTACCTGATAGTTGACTTTCGAAAATGCCTCTTCCACACAGTCTAAAAACTATGCTGAGGTAAACGAAGCCCCAGGCAACGTGCCATTCATTCACATCATAGGTACTATGTGCTGTGAAGAGACAAACGTCTCTGTTGATACAGCGAGCAATATGAAGAAATTCCACATGGACCTGACGGGTAACATATTCAGTTATGGGAGCACCTCCCAGCATCTTTCCCATCACGTATTATCCCCGACAGCGCTGCTCGATAGCGTCCATGAGGAATTTTGCTTGTTTACAACACAAGGGCAGATTTGAAGCGCCTCTGTCTTCTGTGCTCATTCGACGCTGCCTCAAACACAAGTGTCGACAACTCCCAAAGGCCCCATTAAACGTGATCGCCTAGGACAACACAACGCTTCCTGTCTGCCTAAAAGCGGCTCAGATCTGTCCGGCTGATGGAGCAGGGGTGTATTCCGGTCTTCTTTCTCAGCCAGCGGGTTATCAAAGTCCGCCTGGGCCACAGACGTCCGCACTGGGTGAGGGGTCTGGGGTGTCAGGCACTCACAACTACAACATTCAGCTGAAGCGTAATGGTCATTTTGATTTCTCCACCTGCTCAGAACGAAACCTAAACGTCACATGTTTGCCTCGTATCCTGGACTGATGACCACAACTGCGCACCCGGCTCCTGTCAGGCAGCTCGGACAGCTGCGGTCCGAGTGATGGGCACAACCCCGGCGGCCTTCTGTGGATGCCTCCTGGCACGGCATTCTTACCTTGCGTTACCTTGTGTAATCTTTGTGTTGCAGAGCCTGTTAGGCCCCGTGTTCTCTTTATTTTTTTATTTTTTTATTCCTCAGCCTGCGCGTTTATCACTCAATGGCCATGTTGTCACCTTTCCACTACACTTAACAAAACAATGCATGTTAACGCAAGACCAGCTTAATGGTTCTGTGTAAAATGTTTTGTTTGCAGACGCCCTATTCAAACCAGTTTTCCTGCATTACACAGCCAATCAGTGTCTTGGCCCTTTAACCCTCGTAATAAAAAAGTCAAGTGTTTTTTCAATTTTTGACAGTCCTACAGACTTTAAGAGATGCAGCGCAGTAAGTGCACCATACTGATTTTTACCCCTTTGTCTACAATTTCATGTCTGAGGGAAAATCCATGGCAGTATTTGGTATGACAGCCATGGTTCCCAGTCCCTTATGTCACACCTAATAAGATGGAACGAGTTTCCCTTGTTGCAAAATAAAAGTGGCGCAAGAGTATTCACATTCTGAAGGTTTGCAGCAACATATGCTTTTTAATTTTTTTTAACTAAGAATAATTGCTATAAAATGTACAAGATTTTGAAATCCATTCCATTCATTGTGATTCAGAAAGAGGGCGGATAAAGGACTCAATCCTAACAAACAGGTTTTTCCAACATTTGTTTCTTCAGTGCATACAAACTAGCCAAATGTAAGAGTGCGCTATACAAGTGTAGTAATTGTATTGTATTGCAATATTTATGTAGTACACCACTATGTGGGGTGCTGGAGTGCATGCCTACATGGGTAGTATGCCACACAGGATGTGTGGCTGGATCTTTGTTTTGATCCTGTGTAGGAAGTGTTTCCATGTCATGGGTGAGGACCATCAAGGTGTGCTTATCATGTCATGGGATGCAGCGCCTAGCAGTTTGATGGATGGATGAAGAAAGGTGAAAGAGGCATACAGTTTACGGTTTAGAATAAACCAGCAGCTCTGCTGAACCCCTAATTGTACTGTCTATAATCCACTTAGCTAGTTACCTCCTGGGTTGTCCATTCTGAGATAGTTTGTTGAAAACTATAAAGCCCCACTGTATAAACAATGTCTGGGTGCCTTCCTAAATCGAAGCCTTTCTGTTTTGCTAGTGTCAAATCGGCGTAAGCCACTTTCTTTGTCTGTGAACTATTTAAGTATTCTGCAATCACATATGCATCACTTTTCAAAAGGGTTTTGGCTCTAGAACTACCAGAAATATCACTGTTAGAATGCACTCTGGATTATTGCTTTGGCTGATCGGTTTAATTGAAGTTTCCTAAGTTCCTCCCCCACAGAATGATGGACGGAATGAACATTGTCAAACAATCACCCCCAGTCACAGATCTGGGTTTAATCTAGGCCATTCCAGTTTGGACCAAGCCATATTGAAATCAGCCTTGACTGTTCCCCATGGGAACAGTCCAACCGAAACTGCCAGGCCAGGTCCTCCCTGGACCGGAAAATGAGCATCCTGGGACCTGTTTCGGGGTATCACCCCATATCAGCCAGCCTAGCTTGAACCCGGTGGTGTAGCAAGCACAGGACCCACATTTGGGAATACCCTTCCCACTTAGGGTGAAAATGCAAAACAAAAGGATGATGGACGTAATGTTGAACATTGTCAAACATTCACCCCCATTGTTATGGATTCAACTGGGGAGAGGGTGTGGCCTAACGGCTAGGGTGGTCGATCTCAAATCAGGGGAACAGGGTTCGAGTCTCGGCAATGACTTTCAACAACCTGTGATTCTGAAAAAATCATTTAATCTCCCTGTGCCTAACAACAACAAAAAGTGTCCTTGTGTAACACAGCTGGTGCTTATGTAAAGCGCTCTGATACCTGATAACTTCAGGTCAAGTTTGCGCTGTATAAAACTCCGGGGAAAAAAACCCTCAGATCTCTGACTGGGGTGTGAGTGTCTGAAAAGTTTCATTGCTCCGTCCATCATTTCCTTGTGTTTGATTGCCTTAAGTTGGCAGCGCATGCTCAGATGTGGGTCCCTTGCTCACTTTGCCTCTGGATTCAAGCTAGCCTGGCTGATGAGGGATGAAACGCCAAAACTGGCCCCAGGATGTTTGTTTCGGGTCCAGGGAAGACCTGGTTTGGTAGTTCGGGCTGAACTGTTTCCATGTGGAACAGCTTCAAGACTCATTTGCATATGTCTGGGTCTGAGCTGGGGTGGGGAAGTGATCTAAAGAACGATGATGGATTGAACCCACGTCTGTGACTGGGGGTGAGTGTGTGAAAAGTTTCAGCGCTCAGTCTTCCATCTCCTTGTGTTTGTTAAGTTTGTATGGCCTTACTTATCTTAACCATTTCCCAAAATGCTTTTGATGTGAGAGCAAAGTCAAATTCTGTATTTGTGGTGCTCTGCATTTATGCAGTGCCGAACCCCCAATGAGGCAAACAGGACACCCGTTTTTAGGTCTCGCGCCTGCGTTGCAGTGCGCAGCACTGCCTGTGCAGCGAGAGATCTCTTGGAGAGGGTTTAGAAACGGACCTAGGAATCGCACACGCTCGTGCGTGTGCTTTTCCTTTTGGCCCAGGCTATTGGCCTTTGCGTGCGTCTTTTTATGAAAGACAGCACGCAATTGGCCAAGGCGGGCGCATTGTTCCGCCCAGGGCCTATTGGTGTCTGTTACGAGCGCCGGCCATCATGTGGTTTCAATTATCGTGTCAAGACACGGGGCGATAATTGAAAGCACATGTCTCGCTGTGGCGCACAAGTGCGTACTACTCGTGGGATTGTTCTCTTTTTGGATCCATTTCACAGGTAAGCAACTAAATGAAAGAACCGCTGACATCTTGTGTGCTTCTTGCCCGATTCGCCTGTCTTGTTCTCCTTTCCGTGCTAGTCAGTCGATGCGGCTATAAAGCTAGAGAGTAAGGGTGGGCGTAGTTCGCGAAGTAGTGCTACGCGAAGCTACGCGAAGTGCACTTCGCACTACGCGAACTTCACGTAGCACTACGCGAGCTGCGTAGTAGCATGTTCGCACTGTGCAAGATGTTTTTTCAATGATTGCACAGTGCGGACAAGCATCCGGCACTGTGCAATCATTGAAAACTGCATCTTGCACAGTGCAAGTTGTAGTTTTCTGCTGCTCGAGTAGATTATTACTCGAGCTGCAGCTTTCTCAACGCGAACTGGTAGTTTCTCATTGAGAGCGGTCGCGAGCATGCGCAACCACTCACAATGAGAAACCTTACCTCCCCACGTTGAGAATCTCGCCTGGATGTCATTTTGCTTGCTCGCGGTCGCGAACATGACGTTCAGGACCGCGAACAAGCAAAAAATGAGCGCTGCACTACGCTAGGCTGCACTACGCGTGTTCGCACTGCGCTACGTGCAGCTCGCGTAGTGCGAAGTTGCGCAAACTTCGCAAACTCCGCGAGCATAGCGTAGTGCTTTGCCCAGGAGGTATTCTTCATGTTACAATTAGAGTTTGTGCACCTATTGTTGGGCCAGCAGCAGGCTGGGAGCCAACCCCTTATCGGATCTCTTGGTAGAGACTGCCTCTCCCACTGCTGTCTGCCGCATAATACTGCCGGCTTTACAAGTGATGCAGAAATGCGCGCCTGGTGACGTGGCACTTTATGGAAGGTCTGCGAAGCAGTCTGTGCACCAGTGCACGCGTGAGCCGTCAAATGAGATTAGTGTTCACCAGTGTACACGTGCACATGGAAATATGCACGAGGAATTGCACAACTTCACTGCCGGACCACTTACCAGAACCGCTGTGCTTGTCTCCTGCGCTCCAGGGGCCCATTGGTACTTTCCTCTGGTGCACACTTGGCTGCTTGCCCGTGTCCTCTGGAAAACATCACATGCCGCAGCCTGACGCTAGGGAATGTGTGTCTTATGTTCACTCAACACATACACAGAGGGTGAAAAAAGGATGGAAGACCTGGGACAAGGACTATGACGGGGATTTGCAGATGGGGATGGATTGGATTCGGGAAGGGGCCAGTCCCATTACTTACACTTTTCAAAGTAGTCGTGCTGCTGCTGTATAAACAACGTGGGTGGTGCCTGGTGCGTGGCTCCCAGGGACAAGTAGCACTTCACGTGCGTGTCCGAGGGCGCTCCATTCGCATCTCTAAAAACATGTCTGGTGATCGGAAAGAGTACATGCCGGTAGAATTGGGCATTTTGATAACTCGTCGACGTTTTAGATGGAATTGCTCAACTAGAACAGCGATCTGTCCCTTTTCTTGGTCCAAAGACACTGAAGAAAAAGTGGTGATGGTCATCGGGGAGGTTCTCTATAATGTCATCACTGCGCAATAAATATATTTTGTTTCCTGGGAAAAATCGCCATTTGCCAGCTTGTCAAGTGTCCTTATGATAGTAAAAATAATGATGAGTGGAAATGATGAAATAATGGGGCCCACAAGTGAATGCTCTGGACATATTTTAATCCAACTTTTTTATAGTCTCCACTGTTTGAAATCAGACTCAACCATATACAATTCAGCCGCCACAAAAGGGACAGTCCAGCCAGTACAGCTAGGCCACGTTCCATCTGAAGCAACTCAAGACTGTCAGCAACCCCTTTCGGTAGTTTTGTGTTTTAAGCTCTAGTTTGCTTGTTAATAATACTACAGGCCTTTAATGGATCAATCGTTTCCTTTCATAATATTGTTTGAAACCCATTAGCGCACTGAAATTACAACCTATCCTACTTTGTTACTGTGATTGAGGCTTTATTACCATATTCTCAAATTGCTCGTCTGCCATAAAGCTAAATAGGCAACAGGCTACTGAAGGAAGATCATATAGTTTCTGTTGTTGTGAGCTGATAATGAAAAGTTGCACTGGTGGGAGGCACAACTTCGGAGAGAAACAGCATTGTCAGTGATAGGGCCTTTGTGAATGTGGGTCAGATCTTGTGCAGATTGGCGATTGTGGGACAGCAGCGGAGGACGCACTTACATTTTAAAAACGTAATTTAAGGTTTACAGCATACCATTCACAAGTTACACTATTAGGTGACAGATTTTGCACCCTGACCACAAATGCTCCCCCGGGCCTCCGCCATACTCCCCGGTATACCACCAAACAATAGTCCAGATGATCCCAAGAACAGGGTGTGCCAGACTTTTGGACTTTCTAGCATTCTCTACATCACCAATTGATTACTGTTAGTTATTCTTTGAGAGTGCTTGTGGTGAGAGAGCACAGAGTGTGGCCGTGTTGGGTGTGAGAATGCTTAGCACTTGATTCAACAATTACAGCTCTCAGACTGTGGTGTTGCACAGTTTTCAGAGTGGGGGTGCAACCATCAATGTTACATCACTGTACTCGTAGAGATTGTAAAAAATCCAAGGTCATACAAAGGACAAGTAGCGCAAAAGGGCCACGCCCTTTGAGCAGGAGAGTGGCAAGGGTGTGGTATGTAGCTGGTGGTGCTCTATGAAGTCCACAAATATGGGAGAGATACCCTTCTAATAGGACAGGGCTCAATATTAATGAAACCACGAAATATCCCTCTTGTGATTTACAATTTTATTTTCACACCTGTGTACTCAATTGTTTTCAGGGGAACCCTCATACATTTATCTTCCACACTGCTATCTTTACACTGAACTCTGTTTAATGTAAAAATGCCTCCATTACTTCATTTAATTAATCCTCAACACTTGAAAATATACTATGTTCAGTGATATCTTCAAGTAATATACTAGAATATCAAAGCAGTTTTTTTAAAAGCATTAATCATAACTCATACAGCATCTCATCTCTAACTATAATCGCTCACTAAATAAAATCCTCTATTAAAAAAAAAACAATATCGACAACTTTTACAAAAAAAAACAATATCAATTTGTCTCAATGATCATACAGCTAAAAGATACCATTACAATTAACAAATAACTACATTTGATATCATATATTTCATATCATCTGCATAACCTGCTGTAACGTTTTGCATTTCTGTAAATTATTAATAAGTTGCTTTGCTTATAAGGAGTTTCTTTATTATTGCACATACAAAAGAAACATTAAAGAACATACTCATTTGCAATGCGAACAGTTCTAACTTTAACTAATGCGAGACCTATTGCATTGCAAATTCTTGTTTTCTATACTACTTAAAGCCACTGATTAAGCCCATTTCAATGTACTCTTCTGTTTAGCAGTTAATGAGAATCTAGGCACTGTAATCAGGTGCGTACTCCGGGGCCCCCTAATAAATGGATTCTGGTGTATTTAGTTGTGCCCAGGGCCCCCAGTCTGGCAGACAATGTCTGCAGTCTGAGATCCACTCGGATTAGTAGCACTCATAGCACAAACACTCATCTCTATGAAACTTTGCAGAAATTGCATAGTCCCACCCCTCATCTACCCTTTCACACAAAACAGGCCAAGAATAAGCAAAGGACTAGGTGGATTTTATGTGGTGCAGAGAAGCCTTTGAAATTTAGGACTGTAATCCATTTTTATCCTTTCAATGGTAGAGATGGTTGGGAAATCTCTGTTCCACATACCCAAATGTAGCTGTTCAAGCTACAACCCTGACTAGAATATGAAGTGATTTCCGCAGGTTTATAGAATTTGGTCAAGATGGTAAGCAGGGACAAAGGCTCTTGGCTGCTTATTTCAAAGTTATCTACCTATCTTCTGTGAGACATAGTCCTCAATTTTATTTGGTGATCCTATGGCAACGCCACCACTTTGCTGCTATTTGTTCCTCATTATTTGCACAACAATACAAACAACACCAAGGTACTGTGGGGTACGTTGAATCACTTATTGATTGCACCTTTTAGACATACACATTTACTGTTGAATGAATTGTATACATTTTGGTTTCATTGAACTACCATCCATGCATTGCGCTATCATCAGAGCTGCATATCGTGATTGTAAAAAATTGTGCATGCCATATTTTTTAAGAGCTGCACACGTATGAAGAAGTTGGCCACTTTCTTTTAGAAAAGAGATTTTTAGTGAGGCAGTAGGGTCCAGATTTACAGAGTGTTTGAAATTGGGTTTCTGCTTGGCAGAGGAATGCACCCTGTCCATACAGGAACCATATTCCTAATCAGGGTAAGTCACACACTTTAAACTTACCTGAGCTCACCCACTGGTATCTGGGCACAGAGCAGTCAGGTTTGAGAGGCAATGTGTAAAGTATTTGTGCAACACACCAAACAGTAACACAGTAAAAACACCACAAAAAGACTTGACACCAGTTTAGAAAAATAGAGAGTGGTTTTATAACTAAAACAACACCAATGTGACATAAATCCGATCAGTAGAAGTCAAGATATTCATTTTTAAAGATTAAATGTAAAAATAGTGCTTAAAAACAATAAGCTTTAAAGACTTAATTGGTCACACAAGACCAGGACAAAGTCAAGTGTTCAGGCCAACTGCAAATGGGTGTGGGCTGGATGCAGGACCCATGCAGGGACCACTGAAAAGAAACATTTGATCCTGGTTGAAAACAATGAGATCCATTACTGATCCCCATGCAGTTGGGGTGATGGGCCAGATTTCTCTACGCAGTGGCAAGGATGCATCAATTCCAGAGTGCGATTTACCAGGTTTCCGTATGTTGTAGAGGCCATGAGCTGATCTTCTCCATGCAGTGGCAAGGATGCATTGGTTCCGATATGGCCGTTCCGGAGGTGATGCATCGGTTTCAAGAGCGATGCATGGATCTAGTTCCCATGACGATGGGGATGTGTCAGTTCTGATTGGTGTAATGATGTTGAAGCGTGTGTTCTGGTAAATACAATACTTTAAACTCACTTCCAAGGGCCCAGGGCTATATTGGAACCACTTGGCAGCGCAGGCCTCACATCAGACAGAGTTTGGTTGCTGTTTTTAGGTTGAGGAAGAGAGAAGTCTTTGATATCCCTGAGACTTTGGAAACAGGAGGCAAGCCAACAAGCCCTTGGGGATACTTTGGTTCTTGAATGTAGAGATGCAGGTCCAGTCTTTTTCACTCCCAGGCAAGAAGCAGCCATCAGCAGGCCAACACAGCAAAGCAGTTCAGCAAAGTGGCACTCCCACCATCAGCACAGCAATCCTTCTTCTTGGTAAAATGTCCTCACTTCCAGAATTTTCTGATTTGGTGGTGTCAGAGGTCCATTGCTTATACCCAGTGGGACTTTGCAGTGGGGCAGACTTCAAAGGGATGCTGTGAAATTCACAGAGTCCCTTTCTTTCCTGTCCTGACTCCAGACTCACTACAAGGGGGTATGAAACCATATGTGTGGGGACGGGACATAGCCCTTTCAAGTGTTAGTTTCAGCTGATCCCAACCTGCTCAGGATGATCCATCAGCATGCAGATGGCCTCTAAGTCACACTTACTCTTCCTTTGGCTGTCTAGAGGGTTATGCAGGAAGCCAACTGTCACCCACCCCAGATGTGTATTCCAGAGGCAGGCAGAAGGCACCACTGGTTGAAGTAGGAAAATACCAGCTGTCTAGAAGTAAAAACAACAAGGTGCTTGATGGAATGCATGAATTAATCTCAGCCATTGACAATCTCTTGGGCCACATCCCAATCCATCATATTGTTTGCCCACTATGCCACCCCAGTTTGGACCCAGCATTATGATAATCAGTCTTAACCCTGCTCCCAATGGGAAATGTCCAGCCCAAATTGCCAGGCTAGGTCCTCCTTGGACTGGAAAAAAGCATCCTGGAACCGTTTTCAGGGTACCACCCCTCATCACCTAGGTTAGCTTGAATCCAGTGGCACAGGGAGTCCGGGACCCATTTCTAGGGATACAAGTGCACTTAGGGCGGCAAATGCCAAAACAACAAGGTGATGGATGGAATGATTGAATCCAGTGGCACAGTGAGCCCAGGACCCAGATGTGGGTCCCGCGCTCACTATGTCATTGGATTCAAGCTAGACTGACTGATGAGGGATGATACTCTGAAACCAGCCTCAGGTTGCTTGTGTCTAGTCTAAGTCGGGTCTGGCCTGGTGGTTCGGGTAGACAATTCCCATGGGGAGCAGGGTCAAGACTGATTTGCATATGTCTGGGTGTAAACTGGAAAGGCATGGGGAGCAATAAACAATGGATTTATGCCAAAATCCCTCTACTGGGGTAAATGTTTGACAATGTTCAGCACTCCATTCATCATTTTGTGTTGCTATAGTCCCCCCAAGTGGGATGGTTATGCCCAGACATGGGTCTCGTGCTCACTATGTCACTCGATTCAAACTAGCCTGGATGATGAGGGTTGATACCCCAAAACCAGTCCCAGGATGCTTGTTCCACCACAAAATCCATTCCCTTTGGGGAGGTGGACCCTTTTAACAGTTTGGGATTCTCACTCCTCAGTTGCATTGACCATCTGAGGGGCCTGTGGCCTGTCTGAACCCGGAAGTCAGTGCCAAGCAGGTATAGCCTTAGCTTCATCAGCGCACAGACCACAGCAAATGCTTCCTATTCTATTGTGCTCCACCTCTGTTCCCTGGTAAGTAACTTCCTCTTGATAATTGCTACAGGTTGATACAGGCTCTCTTCATCCAGCTGTAATAACACAGCCCCTATGCCGTGCACTGAGGCATCTGTCTGCACAATAAATTCTTGGGGGAGGTCAGGGCCCTGAGCATGGGTGCTGTGCACATTGCCTAGTTCAGGGTGACAAAAGCTTTCTGGCATGCCTCTGTTCAGATCACCTAATCTGGCTGCTTCTTAAAAGTCAGCTCTGTCAAGGGGGCAACAATGGTGCCATATTCCTTGACAAATCTCTTGTAATATCCAGTGAGGCCTAAGAAGGCTCTCACTTCTCACTGGGTCTTTGGGAGTTTCCTAACCAGAATGAGTTACATTTTTGGCTGAAGGAACTGTACCTTGCTACCCTCCACTTGGTATAATCATCCTTGGGGTAAGTGGGAATATAGAGGCAAACTGCCCCAGCAACTGGTGGCAGTCTTTCTGTTCATCTATAGTCAGCATAGGGGAGAGGCTGAAACCCTCCACTGACCCATCCTGCTCCTTAGAAGAAAGGAAGTCAGGTAGAGATTCACTCTCCTCTTCCATCCCATCATCAGTAAACCAACAGCATGGTAAGCTCTGGCCTCTCAAAGTGGGGCTTGAGGCGATTGACATGAAATACCCTCAAAGAGTTCCTGGGAGTCTTGAGGTCCACCAAGTAGGTGACATCACTCTTGCTTTCCTTCACCTTATAAGGCTCAGACCAATGGTCTTGCAGGACCCTGGGGTCCATGATCTCCACCACCCACAATTTTTGACCAGTCTGAAACTCAACCAGAGTGGTATTCTGGCTATACAAACGTCTCATGTGCTCCTGGCTAGCTTCCAGATTCTCCTGTGCGAGTTTTTGGAAGTGGACCATCTAGTTGCGGAATGCCAGCATGTAACTGATTACATCCTGGGGAGGCTTTTTGGGAGCTTGCTTCCAGCCTTCTTTCTGAGAGGTCCTCTCACAAGGTGCCCATACAGAAGTTTCTAGGGGTGAAGCCAATCCTCTTCTGTGGTGTCATGGCACTCATCTGGTTCTTGTCAGCAGAGACAATGCTGGACCCCCTATATCTCCTAGGGTGGTGTCTGATCAGAGAATTGTAACTGTGAGTCAAGTGCCGCCCCAGGAGGGAAGGGGGTTTGGGTCAAAATAACAAACAGAGAGACTTGTGTGCCTTCGAGCTCAACCACCGTCTTCTTGGAGTCACACATGCATCTCTTCTCAGTCCTAGAGAACTTCACTGTGATATGTGCATAATGTTGTGTTTGGCATGTGTACTAACAGTCACTTACATGATAATGAATCTATTGCTGCATAGACTTCCAATGATCAACTGTTACCCTTGGAGTTGTGGCACTTGAGACAGAAGCTATATCACGATTTCACATCACACACTAAGGTACACCTTGTTTGTTCAACACTAGGCACAAGGTGTGCATGAGTGTGCCGTAGGCCTACACACACAGGACATAGGACTACAGCACAGTAAGGGATAGTGCATACAAATGTCACTTGGTGCTAATACCAAGGTCTCGGTATGCATGTTAAATAATACCCACGGTGTCTCAATGTTCAAGAGTTGTCCTGCTTTTTGATTTTCCGCATCATAAAAAACAAGTCTTTCCTATTTAACCATGCTTTCTCCTTTTTGGTGCAGCATTGCAGGGGTGGTGGTCACTCTGTCGCTGGATTTGCAGGGGAGCAGATGTATGCAGAAGGAGAGTCATGCAGCTTTGGTACTGGAGTGCCATCAACACACATGTTGCACCAGGCTCAGGGGCCTTAGGCTCAGTGTGCAGGAGACCATTCTCCAAATAATTCAGGTGCTTGCTAGAGGTGTCACCAGCTACCTGGGTCTCAGCCTGATCGGTGCTCTAGGCTGTCTATTGATTAAGCCAATTAACACAAGTACAGACATAGTGTATGGTCTTTGTAGTTTTCTCCTTTTTAATATTTGCTGTGGTTTTCAATTGTAATCAATATGACATTTTGTGATGTATAAATTGTATTTTGTGAAACCTTTTTTGATAAAATAAATTGGATGAATATAACTTTTATATACAAAGATAGTTGAGCGGTATATTTATAAGTGCTTCATTGGGGACCCTCAAGAAGGGGTGTTATTGAGTCGTGTGAACAGTGTGATTGGTGTATTGGTTAAATTTGTATTCTACCCAAAGGGAACCTTCCTTTTATACCGTATAGTTTCTGGGTGCTCCATCCCTTTGGATCATAGAGCCCCCTCTCCTTGAATTTCAAGGCACCTCCCTGTAGGCCCACAAATTACATGGCAGGAGGAAGTCCCACTTATGCCTCATGGGTTCGGGTAGACCCATATTCTTGCCTGTGAGGGTTCAGTTGAATCTTTCAACCAATCCATTGGTTTAGGCATGGTAAGGAGTGGAGAACTTGTAGGTTGCCTTCTCCTTCTACACAGCCTTCATGTACCCAGACATGAAGTTGATACCCCAGTCAGATACCACCACCTTGGGTAATGCACACGGGTAAAGTTCCCCATCAGTGCCCTGGCCATAGCAGGGGCAGTCACAGTCCTTAGAGGGATATCTTCTGAGTACCAGAAGGCATGGTACACCAAGACCAGAACAAATCTGTTGCCGATGGCTGTCTTGAGGTCCAGACGCCACACAATGTTGATGCCCACCCTCTCAAAATGGGTGCTAACGACATAAAAAGGTTGCAGGGGGCCTTGCACTACCCCCTTGACTAGCCACTTATGTGGCAGGTAGAACAGGACCTACAGAATACATCAGAGGCCTTCCTCTTTCGAGGTCAATAACAGAGGATGACAAGACTGTCAAAGGTCTTGTCTTGCCCCAAATGACCTTCCAGTGGCACATCATAAGCCAGACCCAGTAAGAAGGCCATGAAGCACTGGAGTACCATCAACACATGTGTTGCACCAGGCTCAGGTACATTAGGCTCAGTGTGCAGGAGACCATTCTCCAAATAATTCAGGTGCTTGCTAGAGGTGTCACCAGCTACCTGGGTCTCAGCCTGCTGCCAAAGACCCACAAGAGTGGGTCAGTCCTTCTGCGCCTTGCAGAATTGCTCCCTGGTGGTACCCCCTTCCTGCCCAGTCAGACAGCTCAGAATTATAGCTGCAAAAGCAACGCTCCAACCCATGTGAACCTGGGTATACAATTGTTAAGTGCTACAGTGGTTCTCATAGGCAACCATACAATATAGTATATTACATTCAATAAAGATTGTAAAATATGAAAATGGTAAAAAACAGGGTTTGTGAAAAGGACATTCACCAAACTATGGCCCCCATTAGGAGGGCGGGCGGACTTTGCCCGCCCGCCATCCCGTGCAAAACGGGACCGCCCGTCATAGGCAAGTAGGATGCGCCTGCCAGTGCATTTTTACCATTGTGGCGGGCGGTGCAGAAAGCGCCGCCCGCCGCAATGGTAAAAATAAACGTTGTGCATTTCAAAGCACACCATGACAGGCACTGCGCGGTGCCTGCCATGTTGCACTTTGAAAGGCGGGGGGGTACCATAGGTACCCCCCATGTGCACCCCCCACCCCCCCGGAGTCCCAGGGGGCCCGCAACGGGCCCCCGCAGGGATTCTCCTCATGCCTTTTTGTGGCGGCATTGCCGCCACGGAAAGGCATGTCTGAAAGGCCATCATAATATGGCTGGCGGTGTCTAATACACACCACCACCATATTAAAATTTTCCGACCCGGCTGCAAGGCGACCAGCTCGGAAAAGCGGCAGGCGGGGGAAATGGGTGGTCGGCAGGCATGAATGTCGGGCGGATCGCCACCGCCACGATGGCGGTGGCGATCCACCCGACATCATAACGGACCCCTTAATCAGCACTGCCACAGGCAAATCACATACATACATACAATAACCCAAAAGTAAACAATAATAATCACAATGGACATGAAAGAATTTAAGTGATCACTTAAATTGTTTTGTGTTGATTCTGATTATTATTTTTACCACAATCCAGGGTTTAAAGAGAAAATGCCTAATGACTTCACTTCTCGAATCTTACCCCTACGTTGCATTCTTAAATAATGTATGGGGGAATTAAGGTAAAACCCCTATCTGCTGAAGCTGCAGTAGACATTTTTGGTTCCTCACAACAAAGGCTCAAGAGTAATTACAGTCTTGCAGGTGAGCAATCTAATACATTAAAAGGACTGTTTACCCAGTTTGAGAGACCATATAGATGTGCGATTATGAAGTGGTGGGAGTCCACTTCCCTACAAACTTATCTGGATGATAAAAGAGTACCCAGTGGTCTAAGAATCTACAGAATTCCATTCTATGAGAATCATAACCCACAACTGCTGCTGGAATGGGCTCAGTGCTCAGTCGGTATCTGCAAAAGGGATGCTTGAAATTCTTGTGAAATACACTTGCAGTGATAGAGAGAAGCTCCTAATTAAAATTAAAAAATCTTGAGGAGCACATTTCGAATGATCCAGAAATAAAAACAAATGAAAAACTTTGGCAGAAGATGAAAACCAGATTGGTAGCCTATGAGAGAATATCAAACAGCATAACCAGAGTATATTGGCAAGAGATAAAGGTGATTAAGTGACAGAGGGAGGGTCCTAATGTTTGCTAAGAAATGTGATATTCCCAAGAGAGAGAAATGCAAAGCAAAAACTTACAAACTGAGTCTAACAAAGAAACCTCAGAATCAGAAACAGAAATGATCACTAACATTTCTGAAGGAGAAACATCAAGTGTAATGGCAAACCCAGCACATTGGCAGGGTTCTGTTTTTCAAGAGTACCAATGAATCCATTAAACACAGCAAAAACATACCAGAGAACTCGCTCACTGGATCAAACCCTAGGAAAACAAGACGAGGCAACAAAAAGCACAAAAGAAGCCACATCTCAGAGAATAACCAGGAGCAATGGAGAGGCAAATGGAAATAAGGACTGCGGATCGGACAGTGCTCAGTTATTAGATAGAGTCTTTAGGAACATGAAAATTGATGTGTTGAAGTTAGGTTTTACTTTTTTCCCACGTACTGAGCAAACCAGGATAGACGTTTCCAAGTTTGTTAGGAAGCTCAAGTTGCTGAAGGTCCATACATTGAAAGAACAAAAGGGCAAGGACAATATTCATAAGCCATTGGTTACAACTGATATATTGACAGACGAAGATCTGCATATTTTAATTGCTTTACAAGATGTGGAGGAATTGTCACCATTTGGCCTCAGTGAAGGGGCAGACGAAGTGGGCAGTATACTGGGACTCACTGGAATACAACAAAAAAGTGGATCAAGTAACTTTAAACCGAGATCATGCTTTAACCCCCAAACCCACCATGATACAGTGAATACATTCCATAAAATAGTACGTAAAGAATTGAAAAAGATGCAATGGAGGGGAAAGGAGCGAGGGAATAGAAACATCACACAGCACCAGTCGCAAGCCCTTATAACTGTGTAAAAGGATACCAGTTTGGTCATTAAACCGTCAGACATGGGGGGTTATGTTGTGTTGTTAAGCAAGGAGTACCATGAAAAGGAATCTCTATGACAACTTTGGGACATCTTTTAGAACCCATTTGCAAGGGGGGTATATTCAAAGTATCAAGTTGATTTATGAGCTTTTGCACAATTGGAAGGACAAAGGCACTTTAAATTATAAGGCATATCAGTTTCGCAAATGTGAATATCCACAAATCCCTACCTTTTATCACATTCCACAGGTACGTAGGCATGCGCGTGTCCGACCAGCACAATCCATCATCTCATTCAGGTCTAGCCTACCAGAAAATGTTGACTTTTATTTATTTCCATTTGTAAATAATTTGAGTCCCTATATTAGGGGTTCAAAAGACTTAGTGTGATTAGTTGATGGTATGCAGTGGGAGGAGAATTTTCTGATGATTACTCTCTATGTCACAAGTTTGTACACGTGTACAGCATACACGATAGGATTGGAGGCACTGCAATTCTTTCTGAGAGGCATGGTTCTTAAACTTTATGAGCACAATAGGATGATTTTACAACTTATTACATTTTATGTCTACAACAATATCTTCACCTTTGGAGGACAATAGTACAGACAGAAACAAGGAGCAGCCATTGGCACGTGCTTCGACGCCAGTTATGCAAATTTATGTGTGGGCTGGTGGGAGAAGCATGTGGCCTGGGTTGAGGAATGTGAAGCGTGGGTAAATAATCTTGCTTTGTGAGTTATGGATAAAAATGGAGTCTGAACATTGAGGCCCATCTAGGGACTTGAAATCGGCAACACTTAAACAGCGCGCATCTGACTAAATTCAGTGTGGGCTACATGGCCCAGCATTCCTCACTCCGCACGTGACAAACATTCTAATAAGGGTGCTTGGAGCGAAGGAGTGGCTAATACAGAGCGGACCATTTGAAAGTAACGTCCGGTCCACAAACAAGCAATGCCAGCTCATCCTGCCTCTGAGGAAGAAGTTCGTAATACTTCAAAACGCGTCAGGCTCTTGAATGCGCTGGACTGTGAAGCAATTGATGTTCATTTCCCCTTGTACCATTAAAAGGGTGTGCCTGCAAACGGTGTTCGAGTGCCTTCCATTTTGGGGACACCTTGGAGCGGTAATGTTTAGGCAGCGGTCCCAGCCGTCGGAAGCGCACCACCCCTTCCTAAGGGACTATGGGGTCCGAATCATCAATGGACCTCTCTGTGGACACCGCGTGGACACCGTTATGGATAAAAGTGGAGTCTGAACATTGAGGCCCATCTAGGGACTTGAAATCAGCAACAGTTAAACAGCGTGCATCTGACTAAATTCAGTGTGGACTACATGGCCCAGCATTCCTCACTCCGCACGTGACAAACATTCTAATAAGGGGGCTTGGAGCGAAGGAGTGGCTCATACAGAGCGGACCATTTGAAAGTAATGTCCGGTCCACAAACACGCAATGCCAGCTCATCCTGCCTCTGAGGAAGAAGTTCGTAATACTTCGAAACGCGTCAGGCTCTTGAATGCGCTGGACTGTGAAAGCAATTGATGTTCATTTCCCCTTGTACCATTAAAAGGGTGTGCCTGCAAACGGTGTTCGAGTGCCTTCCATTTTGGGGACACCTTGGAGAGGTTATATATATATATGTATATATATATATATATCTATAACCTCTTGGCGGTCACCAGTAGGTATAGTTTGGACCTAGTATCCATAGGAAATCCGTAACATTCTATTTGGAATAACTGTGGCGCTGGTAGACAAATACATGCGAAATTCTCCCTGAAAATGGCCTGCTCCGCTTCGCTCCTCCCCTGAAAGCTTGGGGGTGATTCATGAAGCAGGGACTGAGAAAAAAGCGGGGTCCCAAAACGTGTTTTCCCCATGCAATTTTCCATAGGACCTTTAGCCAGGGCTACAGCCCGAACGGCTGAACGGAATGACACCAAATTTGGCAAAAAGGTAGAGTTCGGTTTGCAGATTACCCTTTTTGTTAAATGGTGTAAATCCGTTCAGTAGTTCCTAGAAAATCAAAAGTAAAATCATAGATATACCTATCGATGAAGTACCGTACTCCGTACTGTACTCTGTACTGTACTCTGTACCTTCCCGAGCACGAGCTGCATGGTCATTGGCTGTCAACTGTCTTTCAACTCTGCAAACCAGGAAGTGTCAGCAGCCATCTTGTGCCTCGGTAGAACCTAGGCACAAGAAAGCAGTGAAACAAACATGCAAAACACGCAAAGGGGGCAGGGTAGAAACACCCCGACCCCCTAGGCCTGCTCAGGGGGTCCCACAAAGACCCCCTAAGGCCCCAAAATGTTATTTTATTTTTTTAATTGCGGGGTATGAAGTACCATACAATGTACTGTACTCTGTACAGTACTCTGCACCTTCCCGAGGGCATACTGGAGGTTCCTGGTGGGCTAGTTGACCCCCAGGGACCTCCAGTATTTAGGGGAAATTAGTTCCCCCTCTGCAAATGCGCCAGGGGGCTGCATTGCAGAGATGTGTAAAAGGGGGCGTGGCCTCATTTCACCTCTCTGCAACACAGCCCCCTGGTGCATACTGGAGGTTCCTGGTGGGCTAGTTGGCCCCCAGGGACCCCCAGTATTCAAGGGGAATTAGTACCCACTCTATAAACGTGCCAGGGGGCTGCTTTGCAGAGATGTAAAAAGGGGCGCAGCCTCATTACACCTCTCTGCAAGGCAGCCCCCTGCCGCATACTGGAGGTTCATGGTGGGCTAGTTGGCCCCCAGGGACCTCCAGTATGCAAGGGGAATTAGTTCCCCCTCTGCAAACGCATCAGGGGGCTGTGTTGCAGAGAGGTGTAATGAGGCCACACCCCTTTTTGCACCTCTCTGCAACGGAGCCCCCAGGCGCATACTGGAGGTTCCTAGTGGGCTAGTTGGCCCACAGGGACCCCCAGTATGCAAGGGGACTTAATCCCCCAACTTAGAACACGCTAAGGCCGCGTTTGCACAGTGGTGAAGGTAGGGGGTGGGGCTTGAGGTGATGTGAGTGCAAACATGCCCTGTGGCGCGTTTTCAGTTGGGGAATTAATTCCTCTTCAATCCAGAGGTCCCCTAGGGGGCAACTAGTCGAACAAGTATCTCCAGTAAGCGCCACAGAGCTGTGTTGCAGAGTGTTGTAAAAAGGGGGCGTGCCCTCTGAACACCTCTGTGCAACACAGCTCCTTGGCGCATGCATACTGGAGGTACCTGGTGGGCTAGTTGGTTTACAGGGGACCTCAGGATTGAAGAGGAATTAATTCTCCAACCTAAAACGCACCACAGGGCGTGTTTGTACACATGTTACTTCAGGCCCCGCCCCCTTCCTTTACTATTGAGCAAAATATTCCTGTAAAATCAGTCGAACTACGAATTACGATTTACTCACCTGTTATCACAAGAGACGTCAGTGCTGCATCTTTGAGCGCACTACTAATCCTGAAAAGTAATTTTAACCATACTTACAGTAACTTGAATTTCCTTCCATGGGCTAACATTGACTGGTTTTACTTGGAAATTTTTCTAAGTGTGGAGTTTTAGAACTTTAAAAAAATTCCTCTAAAATCAGCCGAACTACGAATTCCGATTTACTCACCTGTTATCAGGAGACACCTCAGTGCTGCATCTTTCAGCCCACTACTAATCCTGAAAAGTAATTCTAATCGTAGCTACTGTAACTTGAATTTCCTTCCATAGACTAACATTGGCTGGTTTCACTTGGAAATTTTTCTAAGTGTGGGGTTTTGGAACTTTAAAAAATTACTTTAAAATCAGCCGAACTATGAATTCCGATTTACTCACCTGTTATCAGGAAAGACCTCAGTGCTGCATCTTTCAGCCTACTACTGATCCTGAAAAGTAATTCTAATCGTAGTTACAGTAACTTGAATTTCCTTCCATAGGCTAACATTGATATGTTTTACTTGGAAATTCTTCGAAGTGTGGAGTTTTGGAACTTCAAAAAATTACTTTAAAATCAGCCGAACTACTAATTCCAATTTACTCACCTGTTATCAGGAGAGACCTCAGTGCTGCATCTTTCAGCCCACTATGAATCCTGAAAAGTAATTCTAATCGTAGTTACAGTAACTTGAATTTCCTTCCATAGGCTAACATTGACTGGTTTCACTTGGAAATTTTTCTGTGTGGAGTTTTGGAACTTTAAAAAATTACTTTAAAATCAGCCGAACTATGAATTCCGATTTACTTACCTGTTATCAGGAAAGACCTCAGTGCTGCATCTTTCAGCCTACTACTGATCCTGAAAAGTAATTCTAATTGTAGTTACAGTAACTTGAATTTCCTTCCATAGGCTAATATTGATATGTTTTACTTGGAAATTCTCCGAAGTGTGGAGTTTTGGAACTTTAAAAAATTCCTTTAAAATCAGCCGAACTACTAATTCCCATGTACTCACCTGTTATCAGGAGAGACCTCAGTGCTGCATCTTTCAGCCCACTACTAATCCTGAAAAGTAATTCTAATCGTAGTTACAGTAACTTGAATTTCCTTCCATAGGCTAACATTGATATGTTTTACTTGGAAATTCTTTGAAGTGTGGAGTTTTGGAACTTCAAAAAATTCCTTTAAAATCAGCCGAACTACTAATTCTGATTTACTCACCTGTTATCAGGAGAGACCTCAGTGTTGCATCTTTCAGTCCTTTACTAATCCTGAAAAGTAATTCTAATCGTAGTTACAGTAACTTGAATTTCCTTCCATAGGCTAACATTGACTGGTTTCACTTGGAAATTTTTCTGTGTGGAGTTTTGGAACTTTAAAAAATTCCTCAAAAATCTGCCAAACTACGAATTCCGATTTACTCACCTGTTATCAGGAGAGACCTCAGTGCTGCATCTTTCAGCCCACTACTATTCCTGAAAAGTAAATTTAACTGTACTTATGAGTATCTTGAATTTCCTTCCATAGGATATAATTGCCTGCTATATAAAATATATATAAATTAAAAAAATATTAAATAAAAAATAAATATTACAATTTCAATATTTAAAAAATTCAATTTAGATTAAAAATATGTAATGTGGGGGAGGAGCCAAGCTCGTGACCGTGATGGCCGCACTGTAGCTCGGCTCCGCCAACCTTCCTGCCTAAACGCATATCCTGCTCTTCATCCTGCCCCGAGGCGACACACTTGGCAAGAAATGGAAAGGTGAAACAATGCTCGCACTCACTGTCTGTCCCGGGGGCTCCTGTGTGCCGCGGATCTGGAGTTATGCCCTTGCTTGGTCCGAGGCCTCCGCGGCGTGCAGACCGGGGACTTGCCTGTGACGGTCGGCCGGAGTAAGGGTGTCGTCGTCGGCCCCTGGTGGAGGAGAGGGGTCGGCTGAAGAGGCCGTTGTGCGGTTGTACCGGTGGCGACTGACCGGGCCCGGTCTGGCGGCCTGGGGGCCCTGTGGTAGAGCGCGGCCCGCCTCAGATGGGGGTAGACCGTGCAGGAGGCATGTCCCCCCTTTGTTGCCCTGTCCGGCCATCTTGAAGCCCTTCGCCCAGATTCGGCGGGCGGCGTCCGTGGGACGGTGGAGCCGGCGGTCCCCATTTTTGGTGGCCCTCCTTTCTGCACCAAGGTTGCCATTTCTGGGGCTCGAGGGGACTCCAGCGGTAGGCCTTGCTTGAGAGCCCACTCCAGAAGTTGAGGCGCGGAGAGTCACGACTGAACTTGCAAGATGGCGGCTGGTGCCCTGAGTCTCGGATCTGTCTGGGGCGGCGAACCTCGGTCACTGGAGTGCATGAGGGGCGAGTCTTGTGAGCCTGAGCCCACGATTGGGGATGTCCTTGCCGCCCTATATTCTTTACGTGAGGCCATGGTCCTCAGCGCTGTTGTGCAAGATAATGGGTCTGCCGCCATGTTTGTTGGACCGTCCCTCATGGACGTGGCTCGATTCGGAGGGTGTGATGCTTCGTCCCCCTCGGCTGCTGCGAGGAGTGCTGCCGCCGTGCATCTACAAGACTGTACGCCTGCGGCCCCGAATCCCCAGGTAGCTTTGACTGTGGAGGGGTGCAGGCGGGGGCCCCACGTCGGGGCCCGTTCATGCCCAACTGGCTGGGGAGCGAGTTGGATGTTCGATTCGAACTGCTTTGTGTGGTCCCGCTGCTACCTTGCGGGGGAGACCTCGCTTTTTTGGGCGGCGGGACCGCACCCAGACTGTTTGCTGCTCCTGATGTTGCTATTGGAAAGTCTAGACTGCCGCAACCATTGCTTGCTTTGCCGTTTGATACTGGGGTCCTCTGGTTTACACCCTTGGCCTGATTTGTCTCGATCCTGTGTCCATTCCACCTCGAACTCTTTGCTGCCCACTACTTTATTGTGCATGAAAGCTATGATCAGGAGAGGACAGGGGTGAGCCGGACTGAACCCGGCGGACTACTGGTTAACGGATGGAGATGAGGAAGGCCCGTAGCCGTGACAATATGGCCGATTCCTTCGAATGTTCCTGATACTTGAGGTTGTGTCGATCTCGCTTTGATGTGGGTTTCATCTGTGTGAAGGCGGGGGGTAGGGGCCGAATGACTCGATTACAGATCTCCTCTCCCACTGGATCCTTTTCCCCCCTTTTTTTCTGTTTTGTTTCTTTTCTCACTTTCTGATTTTTCTATATTTCGGGTTCTATTTAGGGCGACAGGCACGCTGCTGGGGAGGTAGGCCGTAGCCTTCTGCAGGGGTGCAGGGTGGGGTGGGAGGGATGGGGTCTCTTTACTGTTCGTTATTCTTTCAGTTCTATGGCTCTTTTGTATCCCTTTATCGGGACGCTGCGTCTGTGCGTGTCTCCCATGGTGTGATAGCTGGTGGGGAAGGGGACGACTTGCTTGCTTCTAAGATATTGATTGAACATATATCATGACTTGCATGCCCTAACCCCGATAGCGGGTCTCTCAGTCCTGCGCGCTTTAATCGCTGGGGCGCGTGCAGAAGCGCGGCGTTCTTTCTTTACCTCTTTCTAATATTCTTTCTCCCCCCTTTCCTTCTTTTTCTTTTACTTGGGTTAGTATAGTGGATGAATACATTTACGCTGCTGCTCTGGTTCCTCTGTTATGTACTAGTACACATTTAGGTGTTCGACGGATGTGTGATGGGCTGCGGTGGAGACTGTCCTGAACTGGGGTGTCTATAAGTTGATTCCTGTTAACCGCTGCTGTTACCCGTTTTATCAATGCCCTTCTGTTTTGATGTTTGAAACGTGGCCTGCCACGGGAACTTAGATGACTTAAAAGTTGCAACTGATCCTGATATACTTCCTATTATATTATAAAATTAACCTTTCTTTAATCCTGCTTCCAGCGGTTATATTCAGCCCTTTAATGTTGGATCGCTTGCTTGTATAACGCTGGGCGACTGCTGGGGATCTCCATTATTGTCTCATGTGCTTTCATAATGTGTCGTGGCCGGCCTGATTGGTTGTAGGCCCGTATATGTATGATTCCTTCTGCACAATAAAGGTTTTAAAACAAAAAAATATGTAATGTAATTTAAAAAATAAAAAATCTAAAAATAAATACTTTAAAACAATGTAGTAAATTAGTATTAAAAAATATAACAATTAATACAATTAAAAAAATATTATTTACAAAACCATTGAAATTCACTGAAAAAAAACATAGGTTTCAGCCACGTTATAGTTAGGAATTACCATTTAAAAAACCTTTGAAATTCACTGAAAAAAACATAGGTTTCAGCCACGTTATAGTTAGGAATTAGCATTTAAAAAAACCTTAAAAATTCACTGAAAAACCATAGGTTTCACAGATGTTACAGTTAGCTGGAGATTTTACTCATACAAAACCATTGAAATGCCCCCGTTATAGTTAGTTCAGCTAACTATAACTCACACGCCCCCAATGCACTGCTAATGACGTCACATATTACATCACTCATGACATGGTCAGTGACATCACTCATGACATCACTGATGACATCTCAAATGACATCACTGATGACATCACTGATGACATCATCCTTGTGAAAGAGTGGCAGACCTCCTCTCACCCTAATCTAATCTTTGATACACACATTCAAAAATAGAAACTAACATTTTCAATAAAATTGAGATACCAATATCATTTACAACAACCTATTGGGTAATTCCAACATCTACATACACATACACTCATTCACCAACAGTTCTATACAGTCACTCACACATGTACTCACGCATCATATGTACTCATACATCTATACATCCTGTTACACACCCATACTCATCCATAGAGTTACTCACACACATACTCACGCATGCAAATAAACTATCAAACATCCATTTACTTGCATATACAGCTATACACACCCCACTACACTTACTTCTACAGAAACGTACACATACTTACTCTCTTAAACAATCACTTATAGAAACACATATTTTTTTATACAGGAACTCTTCCAATCTCTCACTCTCACATATTCTCACTTATATACATCACTACTCACATATACCAGTTTAAAACATATGAAGTTACTCATAAAGATACTATTGAGACAGTCATTCACTCACTAACACACCCATACACACACTCATCCACCCATACAGTCCTGCACACATTCTGTCTTCAAAACACATACAAACAGTGAGTCAGTCAATCATGCATCTGTGCGCTAAGTAATACCCCTCACCAAACCATACAGACACTCATTCTGATACCAAAAAACCAACTAATAACCCATATAGACACTCATGTAGCTACTCATTAACCCATGCAGCCACTTATACACAAAGTGAGACACTGATACAGATATTTACATATTTAAACATTACTCGCTAATACATGTATTTACTAAGATATACTTAATAAGTCAGTTATACAATCAATTTTACAAAAAAACATCCATTTAGACACTTATTTACTCCTTTATTCTTCCATCAACCTTTAGATATACATATATAAAAAATGTATTTATTTTGGAAAGACACACATTCACTGGATGATGTCATCAGTGATGTAATTTGAGATGTCATCAGTGATGTCATGAGTGATGTCACTGACCATGTCATGAGTGCTGTAATATGCGATGTCATCAGCAGTGCATTGCGGGCGCAAGAATTATAGTTAGCTGAACTAAATATAACGGGGGAATTTCAATGGTTTTGTATGAGTGAAATGTCCAGCTAACTATAACATGTGTGAAACCAATGTTTTTTTCAGTGAATTTCTAAGGTTTTTTAAATACAGTCAGTCAAAATTTTTTATTATCGGTTAAAAACCATATAAAAGACATGAATATCACATCATATACAACAATACTATATACAAATAAGTTAATAATTATAAAAAAGTTCATAAAAGACCTCTAAAAGCAGCGTACTTGAGTTTATAAACAAGCATTGGTGTCTCTCTCTCTCTCAGACAAATTACAGTCTGACCCACCACACAAAGTAAGTGAAAAGGGGGCCACCCGTGTTATATCTTTTTAAAACCCTTTAGGGTTGCACACCTTCTGAACCACATCGACAGAAGAAATTTTGAAGTGGCAAGAACAAACATAAAGGACTTGTCTGATTTGAAGAGTCTAAAGGCCTCTCTGTAGTCCCTTATGCCTCTAGACTGACAACACTCGACTAACCATTTGGTTCTTGCCCTAGAGTAAGAGGGGCAGAAGAGCAGAACGTGAAGATCTGTCTCTCTGCTAGCCTCACATCCTGGGCAAGTACTTGCAGGAAGTGGTGTTTTTGACCACTTGTCTGTGGTTTCCCTTAAGGGGAGTGTGCCATGCCTAAACTGGAGGTAAAGTTTCTTAGCCAAAGGTGGCTGAATTTGGTCTAGGAATCTTTCAAAAGAAGGGAGGGTCTTAATCTCTAGGTAGGTATTGGTGAGCCTGTCCAGGGACGGGTTTGATGATAGGAGAGCGCTACCATGCTCTTTCAGCGCTATGCTCAAAGCTTTTCTAGAGAGCGAGGCGCAAGCCTCCTCAGGGGAGGACCACAGGTCCCCCTGCCCAGATTCTGTACTAGGCTTCAAATGTACTTCAGCCATGGGATCCTACCCACACCCCCTCTGGCTAGCAGGTCCCGCAAGTCTTCCCTATAGCTCTCAAGTTCCGGGGTAGTCCATAGCCGTCTCCAATATAACAGGGGGCGATTTGAAACGACCTCGTGTATTGGCGCCAGACCTAAGTCCAACCTCAAGGGGAAGAGGGCAGTGCCTTTTGCGTCTTATAAAACTATTCTCAGTAAGGGAAAGACGGGCCACACTTACATGCCCCCCGAGTTCTGCACCATAGAGTGCGCCACCTCTTGCCTGCGCCTTATAGATTTCTACAGGCGGTCCTGTGAGTTTGAGGGAAGATTCACTATGGACTTTTAAGATCCCGCCTGATGACTGGGCGAGTTTCAGGTTGGCTTTAGCAATCTGCGAACCCCAGTTAATTTTATCATTAAGGGTGACCCCCAGATAATCAAATGTTGAGACTCTATCAAGAGCCGTTCCATCCAGATGTGGGTGGGGACAGTTCGGATGGATCGAATTATACACCATGTATTTTGTTTTGGCGAAATTAATTTCCAAGTTCCTCAATTTACAGAAGCTGGAGAATGCTTCCAATCTGCGCTGGACACCCCCCAGTGTTTTGGACAGTAGGAGGGTATCGTCAGTGAACATTAACGCCAGGATTTTTCTACCAGCTAGTGTAGGGGAGTCCAGATTGTTCCCTCCCAGTAAATGGGCAATGAGGCCATTGAGGAATAAAGAGAAGAGCGTGGGCACTAGTACACATCCTTGTCTGACTCCCCTTTCCACTGGGAAAGGGGAAGTCAGTGCCCCCCCTTCCCAAACCTCACCCTTGCGTACGTGCCCATATGCAGTTGCTTAAAAAGCTCGCACAGGTAAGCCGGAGCGCCCATCTCGGTTAGGATGACCCAGAGCTTGTCCCGCTGAACCAGGTCGAAAGCCGACCGAAGGTCCACAAATATCAAGTACAGACTGCCGCCCCCCAGAGTAACAGTCTTCCAATGGACCAGCTGGAGTCTAAAAAGCTGGTCTATCGTCGACACCCCCGCTCTGAATCCGGCCTTCAGAGAGGACAGGACGTTGTTATCGTCCATCCAACTCTGCAACCTGGTCAGGAGGACTCTGGAAAAAAGCTTCTGGAGGACATCAATCAGGCTTATCGGTCGGTAGTTGGCCAGGTCCAGGGAAGAAGCTTTCTTGAATATGGGTATGATTTCGGCACCTAGCCAGGTCAGCAGAATAGCCATACCCTGCATGATGGCATTTAAAAAAAGTGAAGTATGGTGCCCATACCCCATCCTCGGTCTGGTACAGGTCCCCAGGGATTTTATCCAGCCCCGGAGCCTTTCCCGGCATCAGACTCCTAATTGCTGCCTTGATTTCCAAGGTCGTGAAGGGATAGCCATCGAGGGCCCTACCCAACACGACAGCTCGATCAGAAATTACGGCCACACATGGAGGCGCCAGAGCCTTCGGAGAGTCTAGTGCGTAGAGGGGCTTGAAGTGGGCAAGCCACACCTCCTGGTTAAGATTAGGGACGATGGCATACGCGCCTGAGGCCGAGCCACCCTGGACCAGGTTCCAAAATAGCCTGAAGTCGCAAGCCTCAAGGGCTTCTCTAATTTTCTCCCAAATGTCGGCTTCTCATTCAGCCTTGGCCGCACAGATAAGTCTTTTATAGGCGAGCCGACCATTTCTAACGGACATCAGGGTGCCATGCTTCACCTCCTTAATCAAGGTGGATTTGGCCTCCCTACAACTTTGATTAAACCAGTGGGAGTGCTTAGCTGCCTTTCCCCTGCCACTATGGAATGTTACAAAAAAGTCAGCCAATAGGTTAAATAGGGAGTTATGGGTGGCCTGCAGAGCCAAGAAGTAAGAGGGCTCATAGTCACATCCCCCAAGCTTGCTAACCGCCTCTAGTGCCCCTGCTACGTGATTATAGATCTCCGCTACCCTATCCGGGGCTTGGGCAACCTTCTCCCACCTGACTCACCTGCCTCCCGAGGCCTGGGTGAGGTTAGGAGAAGGTGAGGTCCCAGCATCTTCTGATCGCAAGTGATTCCCCAAGGGGTTCACTAGTTCGAGTGAAAGTAGGTTATGGTCCCTATCGACCCTAGGTACTATAGTAAATTCTTTGAGACGTGACCAAAAGCCCACGTCTACTAGGATATAATCAATGGTAGTGCTTTTCCCAGGCCTGTTAAAAGTACAAGCACCTGGTACGTCAGGGGAAAGTCTACCAATGCAGGCCCTTAGGGAGAAAGTAACGACCAGCTTATTGATGGCATGAGCCATCGGCGTCAGGTGCTATGCAGCGTACATAGTGCACTTGGGGATGGAGCAAGCCTCATCCTCTTCAGAAGTAACAGGAGGGATCCCGGTTAATGGCTCAAAATGACATATAAATCTGCCCCAATAATAATGTGATGAGAGGGGGGGAAGGAAGATAATAGCACCTCCAGGGCCTCCAGGGTAGATAGGGCCTTCTGGATGGGGGCAGGGCGCAGGTAAATATTTAGCACCGCCAAAACCAACCCCTCACCACATGAAAGTGTGATGCATAAGATGTCTAGGCATTTGGTGTCTATTACCTTAACTGTGCACCCCATGTGCACCGCCACCCACGTGCACAGCCCTCCCGAGGGTCTTCCCCTTGGCCCCTGGGATGCCACTTCGTGATATGATGCAAAGCCTACCCTAGCAGGAGGAGACAAAAGCCAAGTCTCTTGAAAGAAACAAAGGTCAAAAGTATCCACCAACTCCCCCCATTCGGGATTTTGTAGCTCTGTCACCAACCCAGGCACATTCCAAGACTCAATCATTGTGGGGCGGGCCACCGCTAGCTCTGTTGTTGGTATAGTAGGGTGTGCGGGTCCAGGGAAGATATGTGTTTGACTTATAGGGGGCTCTACAACCCTACGGACTCCTCCCACCGCCTGGCTATCCTCAAGATTATGTGTCAGGGTCAGGGCTCCCCGAGTTGGCGATAGTCAGTCCCCACTGCTCAGGGCCCTAAATCGATCGCCCAGGGGAATATTAAATTGAGGAGCGCAATAACCATAAGGGAAAAGGGGTTGGTGTTCACGCTGGGCCAGCCCCCGATTTGTGCTGTAGAAGTAACTCAGGTGGCAGGTGTTGACCATGCCCGTGGTAGCCTGGTCACCACTCTCCATGATTTGTTTAACTGCAGCTGGGTCCCTGAAGTTGACAAGGATGCAATACCCCTCGATGTCTTTGGGTCTGGTTCCCAGCCAATCAACCCTACGTACAAACATAATCTCCCCCTGGCCCTGTCCCATCAATGGTCGGTGCCTATTTAGCCAGTGAATGACCCTATTTTTCAATGCTGAGTAGGTTTCCCCTCGAGCATTATCTAGCAGTGGGACGCCAGTGAGCACCACCACAAAGGGTGCTGCTTTTGGGGGTAGCTGGGGACAGGGAGGGGGTTTTGCTTGGCTAGCTTCATGTGGTTTAGTAGGGAGGGAGGGTTGGCTGCTACCAGTAGTGCATTGCTGTCTCACGGGGACCTGGAGGCAAGAAGGGGCGCCAATCGAACTACCCGGTGCCACAGTTGGCATCTTCGTGCACCTGGTTGATCCGGTATTAGCAAGATTTTGGTAGGTTTCTTAGCTACGCCCCGTGCCTGAGGTTTTGGGGAGGTGGCCGGGAGGATACTATGTCCCTGCCTAGCATCTGGGGCAGGTGTCTTACTAGTGCCGGGTCCGGCACTTGCATACAAGCTCCCCGGAGTACTATGGGCCTGCGCTTTCCCCACACCCTTAGTTTTAATGAGGGTAGCTAGCCGGTCTATCCTTGAGGACAGTGTCTTAAGGTGAGAAGTTATCAGCTGCTCCTTGAGGGCCTGGAGATCTATAATCATGTGGGTAGCCCAGAGAGGTAGCCCTGGGGAGGGTTTACCCAGGCCAGGGTCCGCCAACGGGGCAGCCGTTGTCGGAGCTCATTTGTTGGCCTGTTTGCGTCCAGGTTTCTGAGTCCTGGACTTCTTATTCTGCCTTATAACCTTCCTCATCACATGGTTGGAATCTGGCAGCTGGTCTATAGTAGGGACACTAACATCCAGGGCCTGCTGCGCACAAGGTAGTTCTGCAAAGGACATGAGAATCGAAGTGCTTTCAAAGGGATTTAGTGTGGCCTCCTGCAGATCACCTTCTACCTGTTGGGGAATAAGCGCCGGGGTTAGCGAAAGGCACCTCTCGGTATTCTCTATAGCATTAGAGACGACGCCTATCATTTTTTGCAGCATTTTGTCTATCGCTGTAAGGGTAGGGAGGGGTTGGGTGGAAGCGGCCAGCTGCCTTGTCACAGGACGTGAAGTGGTGATAATGGTAGTTTTCCCCATATTGGTCTTAGTTGGTTGGGTGCAGAGAGACAAAAGGGGAACACTACTATGCTAAAAATAAGTACACGTTGCATAGGTCAAGATAAGAGATAATGACGGGTGCGGTCCCTAGCCGTTGGGCATCGGCCAATAGGGACAAGCTATGACTGAAAATGAGGTGCTAAGATACACCTATAACATTTAAAACAAGAATAAAAACCAGTGCAACAAATCAAAGCAGTTGAGTTGTAGGTGTGAAGATAGTAGCTCAAAAGTCAGGGGTGTGGCCCAGCCCTGCCACGTCCTGCCCCGGATGGCCACAGACGGCCCGCCCTTTGCCCGGGCTTAGCCCGCGCGCTGTCCCGCGACGCGGGGATTCACGTGTCTTTTATGCACCTCCGGGCACAGGATTAGCGGCAGCGGCCGCAGAGGATCCCGTTAAATGTAGGATTCTCCCTCCACCCGGCGGCCGCAAGGTGGTGTGCTGCGCCAGCAGGAGGGAGAACAGGGCAGCCAGCAAGAGTCACGGCAACAGGGCAGCCAGCGGGGGTCACGGCAGCAATGGGACAAGGTGAGCGAGTCCCCCAAGTGGTTTGTAGTAAGCCCCCGCTCCACCGGGACTCACGTGTCTTTTATGCGCCTCCGTCGCAGGATTAGCGGCAGCGGCCACAGAGGATCCCGGTAAATGTAGGATTCTCCCTCCACCCGGCAGCCGCAAGTTGGTGTGCTGCGTCGGCAGGAGGGAGAACAGGGCAGCCAGCAAGAATCACAGCAACAGGGTAGGCAGCAGGGGTCAAGGCAGCAGTGGGACAAGATGAGCGAGTCCCCCAAGTGGTTTGTAGCAAGGCCCCGCTCCACCGGGACTCACGTGTCTTTTATGCGCCTCCGGCGCAGGATTAGCGGCAGCGGCCACAGAGGATCCCGGTAAATGTAGGATTTTCCTTCCACCCGGCGGCCGCAAGGTGGTGTGCTGCGGCGGCAGGAGGGAGAACAGGGCAGCCAGCAAGAGTCACGGCAACAGGGCAGCCAGCGGGGGTCACAGCAGCAGTGGGACAAGGTGAGCAAGTTCCCCAAGTGGTTTGTAGCAAATGCTAATTCCTAACTATAACGTGGCTGAAACCTATGGTTTTTTCAGTGAATATATATATAAATATTCACTGAGAAAACAAAGGTTACAGGAACGGTTATAGTTAGGGTCAGGTTTCACTCGTATAAAACCAGTGCAGCAGTTATAGTTAGCTTAACTAACTGCAACTCACTCCCCCGCAATGCACTGCTTATGATCTCACATATTACATCATTATTCATGACATGGTCATTGATATCACTGATGACATCACTGATGACATCTTCCATTGATTGTAAGTGTTTTCTAAATGTTTATGAGTGTTCCCCATACTGAGGTACTACAAAAGGTAAATTAGCAAACTTTGTGTACTGCTAATGAGTAATACAGTTTCTAACATATATTGTGTGAGTGGCTGTGTGACTGTGTATATCCATGTGTGATTGGGTGTGTGAGTGACTGCTTGGGTGTGTGAGTAGTTGCATGTGTGCATAAGTGAGTGTTTGAGCAGCTGTATGGGTGAATATGTTGGTAGCTAAGTAGATGTATGGGTGAGTGAGTCGCTGTATGGGTGAGTGGCTGTTTGGTTAACTGACTGGGTGTGGGAGTGACTGCACGAGCAGGTGCATGGGTAATGTAAGTGACTGTGTGGGTGCGTGAGTGGCGCTGTTGAGATGTTTGTTATACTGGTGAGTGACTGGGTGCATGAGGGGCTGTATGATGAGTGAGGGTAAGTATGGGTAAGTAAGTGGCTGTGTATGAGTGAGTGGGTGTGTTTGAGTGGCTCTGTGGATGAGTAAGTGGGTGTATGAGTGGTTATATGGGTATGTCAGTGGGTGTATGAAAGGGGTTGTGAGGCTGTGAATGGTTCTGTGAATGATGTCATCAGGTTTGTCATTTGAGATGTCAGGAGTGATGTCATCAGTGATGTCACTGACCATGTCATGAGTGATGTAATATGTGAGGTCATAAGTAGTGCACTGCGGGGGCATACATTATAGTTAGTTCGGGTAACTATAACTGCTGAAATTCACTGGTTATATAGGTTAAATCTGAGCCTAACTATAACGTCCCTGTAACCTTTGGTTTTTTCAGTGAATTTTTAAGGTGTTTTAAATTGTATTTCTTAACTATAACATCCCTTTAACTTTTGCTTCTTTCACTGAATTTCTTTATTTTTTTTTATTTTTTACCATTTATTAAGCGCACTGTTACCGGGCAGGTGTCCTGGCGCTGAAATGATATACTTTCTCCATACAATGTTAGTCCCTATAGCTTAAAAAGCCATGTTTTAATGTTCTTCCTGAATGTCATTAGGTCAGTGCTTTGTTTTAGGGGGAGGGGCATTTTATTCCAGATATCGGCTGCTCCGGAAATAAAGCTGCGACCTCCCCATCGAGCTTTCCTAATACGATCAGTCTTGACAAGCCATTTGTTGGATGATCTTAACTGTCGGCCTGGTTTATACAGCTGGAAGTGTTGTTGAAGGAAAGACGGACCTAGTCCATTCACTGCCTTGAACACTATACACAGTGCTTTGAACATCATACGTTTCCGTACTGGGAGCCAGTGCAATTTGCTCAGTTCCCCAGAAACGGATGCAAACTTGGGAAGACCCGTAATTAAGCGGACAGCAGCATTTTGCAGCATCTGTAGCTTGTTCAGGATCCCTTGCTGTGCTTGCAGATACAAACTATTGCAGTAATCAAGGCGTGACAGCACTAATGCTGTCACGACAGTTTTCCTGCTGCTAGTGGAGAGAAAGGGGAGAATTTTCCTGATTGTTTTTATTATCCAGTGAACAGAGGATGAGAGGGCATTGACTTGTGCTTTAAAAGAAAGTTGTCTGTCAATGAGTACCCCCAGATTTTTTACTGTCGTGGCAGGTATGGGAGATTCTCCCATTTCTTGGGGCCACCAATTGGGGGTCCATAAGTTGGTCTCATTGCCAAAGAGAAGAACCTCTGTTTTCGAGGAGTTCAATTTAAGGCAATTCCTAGCCATCCATGAACTTACTGCAATCATACAGTCCTGAAATCTTGCTGCTGTTCCTTCCTCTCGACCCGGGAGCAGAGATACCACAATTTGTGTATCATCTGCATATGATGTCAATTCAAAGCCAAATGACCGAATCACCGGGGCGAGGGAGGAAATGTATATATTAAAAAGGGTAGGGCTCAGGGAGGAGCCCTGAGGAACCCCTCCTGGGAGTGTAAAAGGAGTGGATTCGAAATCTCCCAGGGCTACCACCTGAACCCTGTCCGAGAGGAAAGATCTCAACAAGCTCAGCGCGACACCTCGCACTCCGCACCCCTCAAGGCGGTCCACCAAAATACTATGGTGGACCGTATCAAAGGCCGCGGACAAATCAAGAAGCACCAGGACTGCCCGTCCGCCCGCGTCCAACACCTTCCTGATTTCTTCTGTGGACTTAATAAGGGCAGTCTCTAAGTTTTAATGTTATATCCTAACAATAACTTCATGTAATTTTTGTTTTTTTAGTGAATTTCTATGATTTTTTCAATGTTATTTTTTAACTCTAACTTCCCTATAACCTTTGTTTTTTTGTGAATTTCTAAGGTTTTTAAATTTTATTTCCTAACTGTAACCTGTAACCTCTGAGAGTAAGTGTGAGTGAGTGCATTATTGTCTCAGTGGGTGTGTGAGTATCTTGATGGGTGTGTGAGTGGGCGTGTGATTGAGTGGGAGCATGAGTGTCTGAGTGAGTGGGTCAGTAGTGGGTGTGAGAGTGTCTGAGTGTATTTGCGAGAGCCTCCATGACTGTGTGAGTCAGTCTGTGAGTGAATGTCTGTGTATGTGAGTGGGTGTGTGAGTTTCTAACTGGGTGTGAGAGTCTCTTAGTGGGTCTGTGAGTCAGTGCGTTAGACCCTGAGTAAGGTCTGTAAATGGGTGTGAGAGAGTATGAGTAGTTCTGCAAGTGGGCATATGTGTCTGAGTATGTCTGTAAGTGGGAATACATGTCTTAGTGTGTCTGTGAGTGGGTGCATGAGTGTCTGAATGAGTCTATGAGTGACTGGGACCTGTGAGAGTGTCTGAGTGGTTCTGTGAGTGAGAGCCTGAGTGGGTGTGTGAGTGGGTATGAGAGCTTCTGAGTGTAACTGTGAGTAGAAACATGAGTGACTGAGTGGGTCTATGAGTGCATGTGAGATTGTCTGAGGAGGTCTGTAAGTGGGTCTGTGAATGGGTCTGTGAGTAGGTGTGTGAGTGGGTATCTAGGTGTCTGTACGGATATGTCAGTAGCTGTGTCAGTCACAGGGCCACATCACAACCACACTCAGCCCTTTATCCAACAAGAGTCCACAGTTTTGCCCAAAATATATACCCACTTGGAGTAATTTCTACTAGTTAATTACTAAGTGCAACTCCTTGAGTTAATATCCAGTATGTATTCTACACTACAGCTGCACAATGGAGCATGAGGAAATGTCACCAGTGACCTTGTGTGCATTTTGGCAATGTGATTGTTCTCCCTGCGTCTTTATCCAGGAATTTGTGATATCATAAATCTTCCTATAGAGAAGACGAGAGAAAAAAGAGGTCAATCTCTGCCAAACAAGGGTCCTTTTTCTTAACTATGTGAAGTAAGTGCTTCTCTCCTTGATGGAGATGCCCTCATATTCCTTGGCATCAAGACAGTGCTTAATTTGTAAAAACAGTAGGTGCCAGGGCTCTCGTCAAGAGGCCACTGTAGCTCACACCACACATTACCCCTGCTTTGCTTCCAGTGATAGTAACAACATAACGACTACCCTCACGCTCCTACAATTGTGACAATTCGGACTATTTCAGACCCCCAAGGCTATAAGAATTGCTTTTGAGGCAGTTAATAGTCATTTTAATTAATATAACATTAATAATTAACTGTTGTTGTGGCCATCTTTAAATTAGCTTGGCAGCGCCAACTTGTGGTAGGCTGTCACAAGCTCCGGTGCTAACAATTAAGTGCTGGTGCCAAGCACTTGAAACCACCGGCTCAAATTAAGCACTGCATCAAGAACACATCACTAAAATCGGAAGAAAACACGCTGGGGAGCTTCTTGTTAAGCTGTACACCATCCTGGCTAAAGGTGGGAAGACCAATGCTTTCTACTAAGGCGGGCTGGGCCAAACAGGTGAGGCTTCCCAATGATTTGGACATTTGAATAATTGTAGTAAATTAAAGGGCGAACCATGGACTTTGCTCCCACCAGGTAAGGACAAGAAAGAACCCACTCATCACAGTCAATATAGATTGCACTCCAATAGATCAACAATGCATTCCCCTCCACAATGCATTTAAGATCATCTTTAATTTAGAGTTGCTTAGCCTATGAAGCCCAGTAAGTTCTTCATAGAAGGGGAAGCATGCCCCTGTCCCCAGGATGAATTCGGCCCGGGAACCTCATCCCCTGGGGCCGTGCCATGAATTAATGGGGATGGGGGCCATTAAGTCAAACTTCCTGGGCCAATTTTGGCCCCAGGGACCCTATCACCCAGGGCCCAGCCAATTATTGGAAGGGGAGCAGCACAGCACACCTTGCCTGGGATGATTTTGGCCCCAGGGACCCCATCCCCGGGGCCTGGCCAAGAGTTAATGAGGGAAGGGGTCCTGAAGCCCACCTTCCCAGGTCGATTTTGGCCCTGGGACCCTATCCCCAGGGCCCTGTTAATTATTGGAAGGGGAGGGGGGCCATGCAGCCCTTCTTCCCGGGCCGATTTTGGCAAAGGGGACCCTATTTGTCGGGGCCCTGCCAATTATTGTAAGGGGAAGAGGGCCCTATCTCCCAATTCCTGGTCAAAAATGAATATGTGGCCCCCCCTCACCCAGGCTGCCCTTAGGACCCACCTCTTGCTCCTGGGTGCCCTGGAGCCCACACAGAGCACCCATTATTTTGCGTTGCGGACTGCGGGGGAGCCTCAATGTCCTTGCATTCCCTGCTGGCTCCCTGCCTCATTGCTGCTCCATGCATGTTGGAGAAAACCTTTCATAAGCGGGTATGAATACAGATGAAAAGTCCACTCTCAGAGAGTGGGAGCCTTTTTCCTCCGCCCAATTGCAGGGAGCGGACTTACAGTTTGCTCCCACTTGCTGGGAGTTGTCAACATTCCTGGCAAATGAGAGCAAACAGCTGTGTCCTGGGGGTGGGCACATGGGGACATAGTGAGCCAGCCGTGGGGGTTGGCGGTCGCCAGGGCTATTAGTGGCTTCAAGGGAGGGCTTGTGGCTCCCCTCCTTTCTGTTTGAATGGCCTGCCCCCCGGGGGTGGTGGTCGCTGGGCACTGGAACAGCCTGGGAGGGGGGCGCACAGCCTTCCTCCCCCATTTGCTGATCTTTTTGGCCACTGAGAGATGGGGGTTTCTGGGGCCCTCCTGCGCCAAGGAGAGGGTCCGCACAACCCCACCCCATTTCACTATTGAAGCCCGGAGGAGGTGGTGGTTTCTAGGGCTCTTATAACCCCCACGAGTGGCATCTGTGAGTGATGATTGAGGATGACTACTGTGCCTGTTATCTTTTGGGAGGAAATCGATCAATGGAAAGGGTGGTTTTGGGCCTAGTTTCTAAATGGCAAAACGCTGGCATTGGGGCCTATGGAAAGGAGCGGTTTTGTATATTTTCAGGGTTCAATTAGAGTGTGTTGCAGGTAGTTCCGCGTGGATCTGGTTGGATGGACGAGTAGTTAGGATAGTCTAGTTTTGATTTTACACACCTATTTCTTTAGCAATAATGCCTTTGCAATAAATATTGTTGTAAAGAATGCGTGGATAAGATCCATTTGCGGTTGGGATCTCATTGTAGCGGCACGCATGGTTCAGCCTTGCATGCCTCTGTCATACAATTCTTATACTGCACTCCAAATGTATCTTAGAAGGGACGAACGAGTTCCTCTATCTAGCAACGTATTTCTGCAAGACCCTGCAGTGCTAAATGTTAATGCTGCCTGTTCATGCAAAGTTACTCTGCGTGCATACATCTATAACACATCTAAAAGTTCATTGGTAAATTAAACAATAGTAACATTTCAACATTTGTCGTTGCCTCTGTATTTTCCTGGTGCAAAGTAAAAATTAACTTAAACAGTCACCTATTTGTAGTTACCATTCCCGAGGAATCTGCATTTAAAATTTGCAGCCAATAACAAATAGTCCGTAGATAGTTGAAACTAGGGTGAGGTATTTCCATTCCGAATGAAATACCAACAACAAACAGAAAGTTTCTGGTATACATCACTATGCGTTGGGCATTTGCCTTTAGACTAAATAGCAAAGCTCAAATGGCCCCTGGAAAGATTTCACTGTAATGCATTTAGGATAAATAACTATTTTTGATGGCTAGGAGATCCCTGAGGCAGGTAGGTATTTATATTTGTAGTAAAACACATTATTTTCTGGCTAGCAGCATTTTCACTAATGGGGCTCAAGAAAAGTCATATACACATTTTCACCTGGTTAGTCATCACTGTGTCTGAGGCATTTAAAATAAGTGAAAAAGAAGACACTGGGTTTAACTGGACACTGACACTTTATTCCCTATTAAATAAGCAGCAGAACATGGTGCCAATGGTTTGCCCGGATTTTCCAGCCGTGCAAACTTTCTGTAATGTGGCCAGTGAGTGCCTCAATCCTCCATTTTTTTTACAAGATTGGCATCTAGAGCATAATTACGTGTTGGTGAGTATGAAAGTGAGAATTAAGCTATGGTGACGCACAGGATCACTCAACATAACGGTATTGGAAAAATGCAACTTATCCAAGGCAGATATCGGCAAGCAAAACATTTTCACAATTAATTGGGTAAAAGTGCCTGTTAAAGCAGTGAGGAATTTAGTGCAAAAATATTAATTGTGCATATAATGCTTCATTCCCACAGAGAAAGAGACTTTTATTTAATACATTCAGCTGTGGTTTCTTTGTGATGGCGAGGAGGCGCCGCCCCCCCCCCCTTACCCATCCGCTGCAGCGCTAAATGTGAAAATTTAAATTGCAATGAAATTATTTTATTCCCATTTTATTTTTCATGTTTAGCAGCGCAGCAGCCTGCAGCCGGGATTAGTTTGGGGGGGGGGGGTCCTCCTCTGCTGCTGATTGGCAGCAGAGGATGACTGGAGGAGCAAGATGGACACCTCCAAAGTGCCCATGTCACTTTGGCCGGCTCTCTTGAGTCGGCCAAAGTCACATGCGCACTTTGCAGCTCTCCACTCAGCTGTCTTAGACAGCTAGGTTGAGACCAAGTACAGGCACTAAGGGCCTAAAGGAGCATACAGCTAGAATGTTCCATTCAATCCTGGCACTGCTCTCATGTTGGTGAGAGTAGCGCCAGGATTGGTTAATAGAACTTCCTGGAGTCTGGAGCCTGAGGAGCCAATGCAGGAGGGACCGAAGAAGACTTTGGACCTTCAGCATGCAAGGTAAGTGACTTTATTTTTTATTATGTGCCACTCGCCATGCCTAAATGCATGCTCCCACTACATAGTTGCCCGTCCTCCTCACCAGTGCACATACATGCCAGGCACCCCTGAATACACCTCGTAATTATCTCCCAGGACATCCGCATAAACTGGTTGAAAGGGCAGTAATGCACCGTATTTTCAAGATACAGTCCATTCCTGTCCTTTCAACCAGCACCAGAGCACAATTAGTAGCCGCACTCTAACCCAGGTACCTTTGCACCATGGTGCAAGGGTGTTTGTGTTTGTTGGCATGATTGTTTTTTTGCAGGAAGGGCCCCTTCCTGCACAAAAACAATAATTGGAGGTGTTTTCCTCTTTCTATGTGTGCTGCAGATTGGCAAACACAAAAAGAAATTATTTTATTTTTCTTCGTTATGCCACCCCTGGGGAGGCGCACAGTTATACTGCATTCCTAGATGTATGTCATGTTGTAAATCTGGTAATGTGTCAAAACCTATGCGCTTTGCATGGAAACACCCACTGCATGCTCATGACATGCCTCCACAATGCAATGTGAGGCAACGCAGCAACTTGCCCTGCATTGCCTCACTCCATATCTACAAGGCCATGAAAAGCCATGCAGTAGCTTAGCCCTCTGTGCCACCGGATCATCAAAAAAAGCGACGTTCCAGTGGCACATAGGGCTTGAATATAAGCTCCTGTGTTTGATAAAGGCCCCTCTTATTCCTTGAAACTTTAAACCAAGCCATCATTTCAAGGGAAGGCGTAGATGTCTGGGTAAGGTTTTATATCTATGTATGCTGTTCATACAGATTTCATTGGCACGTCTATTAAGTCACTGCCCTATCTTACATTAAAACTTGTAACCTACCTAACGTCTGCAGCAGGTATACACCGCTTGTGTTATGTTAATGAACCTGGATCTTGTGATCTGTAGGGTAATCCACATCACTGATACTTTAACGAATTAATTAAACACTTTCTCTAAACCTATTGTTCCTCTGGCGCGGCCAGCAAAAGTAACAGCGGTGGGGCGGGGGCGGGGTGTGGTGGGGAGGATGGGGGGAAGTGGAGAGACGACACAATAGGGAAAGTAAAACAAATAAATAAATAAAACTATTTACCTTGCACTCGCTGCATCGCTGACTGGGCGATACAGTGAGTGCAAGGTAAGTGTTTTATTTGCTACGTTCCCTATCCCGCCGTCTGTCCACTTCCTCCCTCATGCCCTGCCCCACCACTGTTACCTGTGCCTGCCGTGCCTGTTGATCCCTCAATCCTGTGTGGGTTACCCAGACAAAACTAACATTTGTCAAGTGCAATCAAACAGAGTGGCCTTGAGGTGGGGAGGAACAATTGATGTAATTTCTCAACTGAATGGTACTATTTTGGTATTCAAATCTGTGAACCGACTGCTTACACAGATCTCTGCAGCAGACAATTTGGCTTCCCCTTAGCTATCTTACAGAAATGAGGGACTTGAATCAATGGCATACTGAGATGTGTTTGTCAAAGAATGTTTAAGAGTAAGGAGGACTATGCACAGTGATACTGTTGCTATGTACTTTTCTTTTCCAATGCTCCTGTTTCTAGGGCGATCACTTCCCTCTGTGTTAATATGGACACTAGACTTTTTTGTGTGTTCTCCTGACACATTCTAGGTGTTATAGTCTTGTTCTGCTTCTATTTAGCTACCCAGACTAACATACCTGAAATCAATGATTTTTAGTCACAGTTAAGCAACTTCATTGCCGACCTCATCAGCATCCACGCCCTCACCTCCACAGACTACATCCTCCTCAGGGACCTGAACTTCCACCTCGAGAACAACAACGACGTCAACTCCACCACCCTGATCGACAACCTCGCCAACCTCGGACTCAGACAGCTTGTGACAACACCCACCCATGCCCCTGGTCACACGCTAGACCCCATCTTCTCCGCAATCCCCCACGTCTCCTTCAACCACACCACGAACCCCACTGGACCGACCACTGCTGCGTCCATTTCACCTTCAGGAAGCCCAGCACACACCACCGCACCCAACAGATGCCGCGTTGCTGCTGGAGCAAAGTCACCGAAGAGCAGCTAGCTACCACCCTCGCCAAGAGCCCACCAGCCGACCCCACCGAACCCGACACCACCACCCTCAACCTCGGACAGTGGATCGACGACTGTGCCAACACTCTCGCCCCACTCAAAACACCCCCCAACATCCACACCAGCAAGAAAGCCACCTGGTTCACTGAAGACCTCCAGGCCTCCAAGCATAGATGCCGGAAACTGGAGAAAAACTGGCTCCGCAAACAATCACCTGACAACTACACGGCCCTCAAGAACACCACCCACTGACACCATCAACTCATCAGAACTGCCAAGAGGACCGCATTCAAGGACCGCCTGGATAACCACGCACACAACAGCAAAGAGCTCTTCAGCATCAGGAAGGAACTCTCCAACCCTAGATCCAACACCAACGACATTCCCCTTTCGCAGGACCTGTGCGACTCACTGGCCACCTACTTCCACCACAAGATCGCAGACATCCACAACAGCTTCAATGCCATGACCGCCCTGCCAACCATCGAGACCCGCACCGCCGTGACCACCGGCCGCCTGATCATATGGTCCAACTTCAACGACAATGACACCATCAAAATCATGAACTCGGTCCACTCTGGATCCCCGTCTGACCCATGCCCACGCCACGTCTTCAACAAAGCCAGCACAATCCTCGACCCCCATCTTCGGAAAGCTATCAACATCTCCTTCGAGACAGCAACCTTCCCGGAGAACTGGAAGCACGCCGAGATCAACCCCTTACTCAAGAGCCCAAGGCGGACCCCAAGGACCTCAAGAACTTCCGTCCCATCTCCCTGCTCCCGTTCCTGGCGAAGGCCACCAAGAAAATCGTCAACAAACAACTGACCCGCTACTTCGAGGACAACAACATCCTGGACCCATCCCAGTCCGGTTTCTGCAGCAACCACAGCACCGAAACTGCCCTCATCGCCGCCATCGACGACATCAGGACCCTGCTCGACAATGGACAAACAGCAGCCCTCATACTCCGGGACCTGTCAGCCGCCTACGACACGGTCTGCCACCGCACACTACGAACATGCCTACATGATGCCGGGATCCAAGAGAAGGCCCTGGACTGGACCACATCCCTCCCCTCCGGCAGAACTCAGAGCGTCTGCCTCCCACCCTTCAGCTCCACCGCCACTGAGATCATCTGCGGCGTACCCCAGGGCTCTTCCCTCAGCCCAACGCTGTTCAACATCTACATGGTACCCCTCGCCCATGTCGCCCAACAGCACGACCTCAACATCATGTCCTACGCCGACAACACTCAGCTAATCATCTCCTTCACCAAAGACCCTCACACCGCCAAAACCAACCTCCACGAAGAAATGAAGGCCATCGCCGAATGAATGAGGAACAGCCAACTGAAGCTGAACTCAGACAAGACAGAGGTCCTCCTCCTCGGCTCCACCCCTTCAGCCTGGGACGACTCCTGGTGGCCGACATCACTGGGAACAACCCCGACACCCACTGACCACGCTCGCAACCTGGGGGTCATCCTCGACTCCACCCTCTCCATGACTAAACAGGTCAACGCCGTCTCCTCATCCTTCTTCAACACCCTACGAATGCTCCGCAGGATCTTCAAGTGGATCTCCACCGAAACGAGAAAAACAGTCACCCAGGCCCTCGTCTCCAGCAGGCTGGACTACGGAAACGTCCTCTCTACGCAGGAACATCAACCAAGCTCCTGAGACGGCTGCAATGCATCCAGAACGCCTCTGCACGACTGATCCTCGACATCCCTTCGCCGCAGCCACATCACACCCCACCTGAGAGACCTACACTGGCTCCCCGTCAACAAGAGGATAAACTTCAAGCTCCTCATCTACTCACACAAGGCCCTCTACAAAGCCGGCCTAGCGTACCTCAACATACAACGCAGCTTCTACGCCCCTACCCGCAAGCTCCGCTCTGCCAGCCATGCCCTCGCCACAGTCCCCAGCATCCGAAGAACGACCGCCGGCGGCAGATCCTTCTTCCACCTCGCCGCCAAGACCTGGAACACCCTCCCCACCAACTTACGGCAGACCCAAGACCTACTGGCCTTCAGAAGACTTCTCAAGACCTGGCTCTTCGATCAGTAGCAGCGCCCCCCCCCCCACACTCCCCCAGCGCCTTGAGACCCTCACGGGTATGTAGCGTGCTTAACAAGTGTCCTGATTGAAGGCAGGCCAATGCTGACTTGGGATGAGTAAGTCATCCTACCTTTTAATGAGAAATAAATACATAAAGAAAATAAATACCAGTGCAAATGACAACTCAGTACAGAAATATTTTATGCAAATACATAACTTATTATATTACTTGTGTGCAAATCCACCTGTCACATTCCTACACCCTTGTGGCTCTGAGACCAATGCCCAGCAAAAAAATGGCAAAGGCACTTACATTTTGATACTGTGAATTCTTCGCCAAATAGCACTATATTCTATTCAAAAGTAATAAGGGCCACCTGGCAGTGCTAGAAGGGCTGGTATGACAGATCAGTGTGTGGGCCTTGTTTTTGACAGTTTGTGGCCCCAGTTTATGATCTGGTGGACCTGTTTTTACTATTGATTGCCCTGATATTACCACAAACAGTGTCCTAACCTAGCACAACTACATGCCTCCCAACATGCAAAACACCTATCACACACAGCATGTCTTTACAAATTAAAAACTGCAACAATTTTCAAATGCGGGCAACTTTTATAGCTATTTGATTTGCTAATGGTGGCCACTTTTATTTTGGTGCCAAGCCTGTTTTCTTTCCCAGTCCTACACTAGTGATCATGTCTCTTCGACTTTATTCACCTTTCTTATTAATGATGGTGGCACCCTTGAGTTCCAGTCCTTTTAGAGTCTTGTAGTCTTGGAGACAAAGATACCTGCGGGGATAGTAAGTGCAATTTAGTGCATTTGCCATGGCAGTAATGTCCAGTCAGTGGCAATGGCACTGTACAGGCTGGTTTGGCAGGTGCACTCAGGAGGCATAGCAGATGAGTTACACGTGTACAGGAGGCTGTCTCAAATCTAGAACACCGCCTTATCTTGCCCATTCCAGTCCTTCCCCCACTGGAGCCTGCCTAGGTAGCATCAACAGTCAACAGCCTCATTCACTAGGCCACTTCAAGGTTTCATCCAAATAATAGGCGAAATTGGCAGGGGCAAGTACTGGCTGGGAGAGATAGTTGTGATGTTGATAGGAAAGCCGCAGAAGTATCATTAAACTACTTTTTCAATGTGGTAAATAAATTACCTAGTCAATTTTTCCGTATAATTATCATTACAAGACAGCTCATTCAAATGAGAGGCAGAGTCCGTGGTATCTGAGTCATACGGGTTTTTAATGTAAAACCTCGAGGTTGGAGATCATGTTCCGTCACCACTAGGGTTCGGGAAGGGACAGTCAACGTTTTATTAACATTACACATTATATATAGTAAAGTAACATCATTGAATCCAATACAGTAGGCGTAACAGGTGAAAAAAAGAATATAAGAACACATGTGCGTAACAGGGGGCGTGAAAGAAGGCGTGGAATAGGCGTACACGGAGGCGTATAATGTGAACGTAATGTAGTCGTCACAGAAGATGTCATAAGTGGGTGTGTGCACAGAGGTAGTCTGCAGAGTCAGCAGGAAGTGCGGATGCGCGCGCAGCTAGCATGACGTGACATAGATGTGGTAACTGGGGAGAACTTTAACACTAGTAGAGGAGACAGAAGTCTGGGATGTCAGAACGACCTGGACCTATAACATATCTGGTATCTTATTTTTGGAGGATGTATTATCTGGAGTAGAAGGTCTCTCGGGCAGAGGCTATTCTATACTGAATGCTAGTGCGTGCATATGTGTCTACGTGTCTACGTGCAGGGCCATGGGCCTACTATGGCAACAGGAACTGTAAATTACTTGCATGGAGACAGGACGGCTTGCTCTTTGCTCTGCAGCCGAGGATATGTTTACCTAAATCACTAGACAGGAATGTATTTTCGAGGAGGCTGAACAGATAACTTGAAGGCAAAATACTGTCTTGGCAGGCAGGCCAGGTTGAGCCAGGCACCGCTTCGCTTGGCAGGAAGTAAGGCAGAGGTCAGGGATACGTGTCCATGCTGCAGCTTTCAGAGGCAGAAAGCAGAAAGGGCTCGGAGACAGAAATCAGGGCCTAGCTCGGTAGAGCCAGGAAAAACGTAAAAGTGTACCATGTAAAGACGTTGGCATGGCATGGTTAGGAACTGAATTATTGATCCATTCATGGTGGATCTGAAAGAGGACATGTTAACGTTGGACGCAAATGTATTTGCGTCTTCATATTCGGTCATGGAGGGAAATTACATGTACTTGAAGCACGTACATGGAGACGTTGGGGTACACGTTAGGGGACATACTTGACCATAAAAATTTCAATTACCTCATTCCCTCCTTGTCCCCTACGTTCCCTTCAGGATATATCAATCTTCATGAGTCCATCTATCTGTTCATATAGCATCATTTGCTCATCTTTTTTCATTCGGGCACGAGAACGTGGACTTGGATGGGGAATACATGATGTGGCGCACAAGCCGCAAATCGCTGGCCCACATTGTAGACATAGACAACAACTGAACACTATGAGTAGGGCTATTCCAAGGAAGGATAGGACTTTCCATCCCCAGGCTGATATAATGCTCCAGAGCCAACCGGACCATGTCCAGGTGCCTGGATTCTGGTGAATCTGACTTGCAATCTTGTGGAGCCGAGTTATGGCTCTGTATACTGACGGTGTGTTATTTGGAATGAAAACACAACAACTGGATCCGATGACTCTACAAGCCCCGCCCCTATCTGCCAGGATGACGTCAAGGACGAGACGATTTTGAAGAACGACAAGTCTCATAGCAGACTGCTCTTCTGTTAAGTTACCTAGGGCAAAGGTAGTTTCGTTCACTACTGCTTCAAGGGTTCTGGTCAATTTACGTATCAATTTACTATTGGAAACAGTTCCTAAATAGGGGAAGAATCCTTTATTGAAATCTGTGTATTGTTCCCATGTTGTTTCAGTGTAATCGATAATCGGGAGTTCTCTCTTGGGTCTGACATGAACGAGATGAGAATTTCTATGGTAATCAGGTGGGGCTAGAAAAACAGGTGGCAATAGGAATGCAATGTAACAAGTACCATCCCAGTCTAGAGGTAAACGTATATAAGCTGTATGGCCACAAATGAAATAGGAGTGTCGGGAAGCTTTGAATGTAGACTTGCCTTTATCACTGAATTCAATAACTGTATTACAATCGCTGTGTCCTAGATGTACTGAACCTTTCTTTCTAACGCATAGGTCACCCTTCACTGGTAAAACTGATATTGAGGGTAAGTTCGTACTAGTTTCTGACTGGACATTCAAAATCATGAGGCTAAGTGTAAAATTACCTAATCCATATACTTCGTTTTCTAGATCGGTACCTGTCATCTGGGGAAGACCCTCCTTGTCTGGGAAACATGCCTTATTCATAACGGTCTTCAGGTCTCCCCATATCCAATTACCTTGGGAAACTTTGGACTTACTATCCAACGAGGACATTAATGTAAACCATGCCCCACATGAACCATTATGTGTAAACGGGTAAGGAAAAAGAGGCAGGGCTCCCATCATTTTCTGGTACGAGGGAGTCGGCCACATACCCAGCAATTAGTGGCATTGCTGGTCTGATGTGAATGATGTAACATACGGATGAAAGAATTGTTACGCAGTGCAAGTCGGTAAGAAAGTTCGTGCGGGGGCAGATCACTAAAGGTGTGGTCTGCAGTGTCATTGAAAGAAGAATGTGCTTGTATAGGAAAATATACATGTAACATATAGCTTAGGCATATAATCGTAAGACTCAGAAAAAACATGACGAGTAAAGTAACAATACATCTACTTCGGAGATTCTTGCAATATTTCTGTTTCTTGATCTCCTGTCTATCTCTCTCACTGTGTGGGTCTAGCTTGTACATGTCAGGAACCTGTCTAACCGCTTCACCCAGGGGGGGACTTAAACAATTAAACTGTCTGACTTACTAGACCTCAACTTTAATCTGTACTCCTGGGACGGAGTTTTCTCTACCAGGGGGAGTTTAGTATCAACGATTGGAATGCGGCAGTCCTGGGAATCAGTTTTTGGCGGAAGTCCATAGCACTTCTTGACGTGGCTCGAGTGGAGCCAATTTTTTCTGCCTTCCAGTTTCACTGCAGTCCTTGTGGTCATCAAAACGATCTTAGGTTCCTTCCAGCGGGGCTCCAGAGGGCTTGACCGGTCAAAATTACGAACGTATACATAGTCGCCAGGGACGATCTTGTGTGGCTTCACCTCGGTGTTGTCCGGAAAGGCTGCTGCGACCTGTGAACGACATGATTGTAGTGCAGACATCAAGGAAGCAAGGTAATCTGTCAGCATATTACTGTCAACATCGGTTAATTTACGGGGCAGAGGCGTCCCCCACATATTCGGTGGCCGGCCAAAAACCACCTCATACGGGGATAGCCCTGTCCTAGAATGGGCTACCATTCGCATATAGAAGAGGGCAACTGGAAGGGCAACAATCCAGTCCACTCCTTTTTCTGCACAGACCTTGGCAAGACGTGTTTTCAGAGTCTGGTTATGTCTCTCTACTAATCCAGCTGCTTCGGGATGCCGAACACAGTGGAACTTCCATTGGTAACCTAACAAAAGGGAAACTTGCTTCATGAGCTCGGACGAGAATGGCTGTCCGTTATCTGAATACACGACACGAGGCAAACCAAACCTCGGGAAATATTCGCGAACCAACTGCTTGGCAGTGGTCACGGCAGTGTAATCTGGGACTGGATATGCTTCTGTCCATCGGGAAAGGGCACATACAACTACGAGGACGTACTTGAATCCTCGACAACGGTCCATCTGGATATAGTCCATCTGGAGGACTTCAAAAGGGTGATCAGGAGGATGAAATCCACCTTGCTCTACGGGAATGCCTTTACCTGGGTTGAACTGACAACAGATCATGCAAGTACGCACTTTCTGTTTTGCTGCTGCTCGTAAATGCTTATTGAACCAAAGGTTTTGAATACTGTCTAACATGGCTTTTTCTCCTAAATGTGCAGGACTATGTGCAGTGTTAATGATAACTTGAACCATAGAGTCGGGGAGAAACCATGTGGCTTTTCCCTTCGTCATCCATCCTTGTTCTGTCTGGATCCCTCCTAGTTCTGTCCATTTCTTGATTTCGTCTGGGGTAGCATGTGTCTGTATATCAATTACGTCTAGTGCGGGATCCCTAACTGTCAGGCAATGTGTTGGAACTACTGTCTTTGTCATAACAGTCTGAGTATGAGTCTGAGCTGTATGCTTGGCTATTCGATCTGCCAGGTCGTTACCCTGGGAAATGGTATCTGTGACTTTCGTATGTGCCTTACATTTCATGATAGCTATGGCTGTAGGCAAATGTATTGCTTCTAACAGAGCTTGAATGAGGGGACCATGCTGTATCTTGGCACCGTGGGAAGTTAAAAAACCTCTCTCTTGCCAAAGGACTCCGAAGTCATGTACAACTCCGAATGCATAACGGGAATCTGTGTATATGTTAACTTTCAGGTTCTTGGCTCAAATACAGGCTTGGGTCAGAGCAATGAGCTCTGCTGCTTGGGCAGACAATGTGTCAATACGATGTGTTTCTATGACTTCATTTTCAGTGGTCACTGCATATGCGGCCACCAACTCTCCTGTACTTGTTCTCATACATGAACCATCCACATAAAGTGTCAGGTCTGGATCTGGTAATGCGATATCTGTCAAGTCTTGTCTGGGCTTCGTCATAGTGTTAATGACTTCCACACAGTCATGTGACATAGGGTCTGTTGTAGTTAACGGTAAAAGTGTAGCAGGATTTAATGTATTGCAGCGTCTGATTTCTATGTGTGGCTGGAATAATGTCAATTCATAACCTGTCAGTCGTGCTATAGTCAAGTGCTGAGTCTGTGTTCTGTTTAAAAGAACTTCCACGGAATGTGGAACCTGTACTGTCAATTGGTGTCCTAATACTATGGAATCACTTTGTCTGATTGCTAGAGCTGTTGCTGCTACAGATTTCAAGCACGCAGGCAGAGCCTGGGCTACTGGATCTAGTGTACTGGAAAAATAAGCACATGGTTTATGTGAACCAGCTTGATCTTGGGTGAGTACTGACAAGGCAGTACCTTCGCGTTCTGTGACAAAAAGTGTAAAAGGCTTGCTGTAACATGGTGTCGCTAAAACAGGTGCTTGACATAGGGCTTTCTTCAAATCGTCAAAAGCTAGTGTATGTTCCTGAGTCCAAGGGAGGACAGTCGATGACGCTGCCTCCTGGGCTGTCAACTGTATAAGGGGCTTGGCTAGATATGCATACTGAGGAATCCATTGTCTACAGTAAGAGGTGAGGCCTATAAAGGCCCGTACTTCCTTTTGTGTCTTGGGTTGTGGCATATGTACAATTAACTGGATGCGGTCAGGTGTTAGCTGTCTCCCCCTCTTGGACAGCAAGTGACCAAGGTACACAACTTGCTGAACACAGAATTGCAGCTTGGAAGGAGACACTTTGTGTCCCTTGCCGGCCAGAAAATATAGGACTGTCAGAGATGCATGTTCACATTCTTGTTCACTTCGGGCGGTGATCAATAGATCATCGACGTACTGAAGTAGGGCAGTATTAGCAGGCATGTGGATACTGTCAAGTTGTCTTTTCAATGCTTGGCTATAGATACTCGGACTTTCCGTGAACCCTTGAGGTGCACGTGCAAATTTAAAGCTTCGGCCATTTAAACTGAATCCGAAAAGATACTGGCTTTCCGGATCAATGGGAACACTAAAGAAGGCATTCTTGAGATCGATTACAGTAAAGAATGCCGCTTCGGAATCAATGGCAGTCAATAGGGATGAAATATCTGGGACCACTGGGAACTGAGGTATGATACATTTGTTGAGCTCTCTAAGGTCAATCACTAAACGATAAACTGGGGGTGCGTTTGGATCAGTACGTTTGAGAATCGGTATGATTGGAGAATTACAAATATTGGAGTCAGTTTCTACAACTACTCCTTGAGCAATAAGCTCGTCAATAATTTTTAATAAGGCTACTACAGCCTCAGGTGGCAATCTGTATTGTCGGATTCTGGGCAGAACAACACCTTGCTTGAGTGTAACACGATATGGTGTGATGTGCATACAACCTACATCAGTGGGGCCTTGTGCCCATAAATGCTGTGGTACATTAAGTAATCGGGGATCAAAATCTCTCAACACATAGTGACCCTTGAAGTCACGTAGAAACAATCTCACTCCTTCCGGAGAACAACATATTACAGCTCCTAGAGCTTTAAGCGTTTTAATACCAAGCAGGTTTTCTGGACATGACTTCGTAAGCAATAAATCTGTAGTACGGGACAATGGACCAACTGCAAGGGGAACTGGTTTCGATACTTCATTAATAATAGGCTTTCCTGAAAATCCAAGGGAAACATTCTGTGAGCCTGAGAGGGGTGCCCCTGGAACCTCGTCATGACTAATGGTAGTTCTGCTTGCCCCTGTGTCAATCAAAAAATTTCTGTCTTTTCCTAATACTTGACTATGTACATAAGGACCATCTTGATCTACAGGAATCTCGATGAGAGGCAAACCTACTTCCCTCTCTAGGCTATTTCATGAATACTGTTGGTAATCTGGATACTCTGATTGTGCATACTGGTACATCTGCTGTGTGACGTGCTGTGTTGCGGCAATAGGCTGGGGTTGGGGAACAGCTACTGTCTGTTGCTGAACATGTTGTGGAGCAGGTTGCGGATTCTGTTGAATATTCTGTTGAACATATTCTGGTCTAGGCTGACGTGGTCTTTCTTTCGTTTTGCCTGTAGCAATATTGTGTTTCAGAACGGCACACTCATTAATAAAGTGACCTGGCTGTTTGCAATAATTGCAATTTCATTTAACAGGACCTGTAGGACGACTAGTCTGGGTGTTCTGCATGTTACCCCTCTTCTGACCATCTGCTGGAACAGACTGGGCAACCAGTACTTTCATTTTAGTATCTTTCATGCGTCTCTGTTCATGATCGTGTTCCTCTCTGATTCTATTCTGGTGGTACTGTAACATTTGTAACATTTGGGAAGGCGTATTAGCTTGCCATGTACTCTCGACTTTCAATACTCTGTTCTTAACCTGGGGTAAGGAATTCTCAACTAATTTGGTTACGAAAAGATGTGGAAAAGATTCGCTACTTGTTTTCAGGCCACTATTAATAATAAAACATTTCTCGAATCTGAAATAAAAATCACTAGTGTCTTCATCTGGTTTCTGTTTGCAGGCTGAAATTGCATCCCAATCTTCCTTTTTAACTGTCAATAATCGGGGCAATACTTGTACTAACAATCCTGGTAATGCTTTAGTTTTGTCCCCAAGACCTAAACCTGGGGTACGTCCTTTTTCTTCATCTTCTAATTCAGTCCAATTAATCTTTTTATCTCCCACCTCCCAATCCTTCTCTTTCAGTTTTTCATAAATCCCTGCTGGCAACAATACTTTTAACATTTTTAGAATGTCTGAATATGTGTAATCGTCCATAAGTAACATATCTTTTAATTCACGATGGAACCCTGCAGGGTCTTTATCGTGACAAGGTACAATTTTCTTCATTTCTAATAATTCCATTTTAGTCAAAGGAGTGTATACAAACACACGTTCAAGCGTATCATCTGGCTTCCGGATTGGGTGTACTTCTCGTAAAGGATTCTGTCTGTCTAGGTGATAGGGTTGTCTAACTGGGGGTGGAACTGAAACAAGAAGTGGAGTCAAGAACGTCCTATATTTATGAGTTGTTCTAAAATGATGTCAATTAAATCGGTACCTAGGCCTCTCCATCTTCTCAGGAGTAAGTCTTGCAATAAATTATACAAGGGACCTGGATCAGATTGTTGGTTTTCATACTGGATAATGAGATGTTGGGTCATGTATATACCAGCTAGTCGCTGTTCTTCTGGAATAAGACTTAAAAACGTTTGCACTACTAGGTCATCTGTATATAAATTGTCATCCCCGGCCCATTGGACTGCTGACCGGGCAAGTTCCTGATCACGTAAAGTAGTGAGTTCATGATAACCTACTCTTTCTTTCAGGATTTTATCAGTAACTTGGAATATATGTTCAAGAGAACATTGCTCTGGTATCAGGGAAAGGTATCGTTTCTTGCTTTCTAGACGAATGGGTCTGTCAAAAGGATTACCTAAAGGGTACTGTTTAGGAGGCTTCGCCCTACCTACATACGCTATCGTATCTTGATTTGCTGTAGCATTCTCTGGTTCTTCCTCCTCTGAGGTATCTTTATCGTCTGACTCGGCTGTCCTTTCGGCATTCTGTCGGGTATGTATGGCTACTATTTCTTTACGGATTTTTCTAGACATGGCTTCTATACATTTCTCTCTGTCATGCTTACAATCTGCAATATTCTGACTCCATTTAGTCACTCCCTCCATCTCTTCTTGATCAAAACCTGGTCGGTCTCGTTCTCTTATCAAACAATTAATCAAAAATCGCAATATTAAAGCTTGCGTCTCGACTTTCTGATATGCCATGGCTTCACGAACACATTCTGGGCCTTCTCCTGTTTGAATGAAATGGTATATCCTGTCTAATTGTTCGGGCATTCCTGGTAGGGTAATCAAATATTCTGCAACACGTCTTAACCGTAACGAGGCTAACATCATAGTCCCAGTCTTACCTGGTACTGGATCATATCTACAATCTGTAAGATATTGTTTAAGCTTCTCAGAAGGAGTCGCTTTCGGGGTACGCTGTGTAGCTAATTCTCTCATTGTCAATCGCTGTAATTGTGGCGGGGTGTGATGGGGACCTCCTGTAGCACCTCCTGAAGCGGAAGCATGAGCATAACCTAACGGTGGTGTAGCTGTGCCAAACGGATTATGCGGACCAGGAACAGGGGAAACAGTGGCAGGCGGACCTGTAGCGGGGGAAGTGACAACAGGTGCGGGAAGATGCTGACGTGGAGGGGTCGTGACTCGATCAGCAGGAATATGCTGTGGCAGATTATTATTAGCAGGTTGCACGGGTATATTGGTATATGCAGGAGCTACATCATCTAAATAGGAAGAAAGGAAAATATCTGCTGCGGTCTTATGGTGACGTACTTTAGTCGGAACCAATGGTGGTGGCAGGTTACAGGGTACTTCCGGGTTGGCCTTAGGCAGGCCCTCGGCAAGAATTGGATACATGCCTGTAATGAGTGCATTTCTTTGACGGTCTAATGCTCTGATCTGACCTGTTCTCCTTCTTCTAGTAACTCTTTTTCTTTGGCTTTTTCGGATTCCTCTCTATGTTTCTCTGCTTTTCTGAATTCTTTTTCTGTTCTTCTATGCGATTCTTTACGCCACAATTCTATGGCATCTTTCTGAGATTGTCTGGCTTTCTTTTTCCATAATGCTTCTTCTACTCTCATGATGCATTCAGCATCCCATGTTCCTGAAACAGGCCATCTAAACTTCTCTTCTAAGTGCTTGGTATAGTCCACCCACAGATCTAAATACAACACAGCGTCTAAGCCGTGCTTGTGGTACATAAAATATCCTGGAGTGTCCCTAGGCGGGACAGGCACTGCTTCTTCAAGAATCCCTTTCCTAGTTCCTATCTGACGTAACTTTGTAAATAACGGCATTATGACTTTGACTTGAACACAATAAACACAGTAATGAAAAGCAAACAGTCAGTCATACCACGACATAAAACACATTAAAACATTTCGAATGGATACTGTCTAGAACATAGAACACAATACTTGGAATTACGTGAAAATAATACTTGAAGGCTTGAATTACTGAATCACTAGATGCACTGCTAAACAGTACAGACCGGTCCCATAAAGAGACACGTCATACCGCGCTCACCTAAGTGAACACGTACGGACCAGGACTGTGTACCCAGACCTGTCTTTACCGGACACAAACTAATGCACCCGTCTAGATGCGTCCCTAGCAACGGTACTCACCGGGAGCAATACTTGAACTTGAACTTGAAGGCCTCGGACTTGACTGGACTCTGGACTGGACTGCTACTGCTACTACGCATGCGCCTCAGTACTTCGGAACAGGTGGGCCTCTGGATACCTCGGACACTGTTACTCTCGGCTGGGCTCTGGTCGGGATCCTCCGCACTCCTCACCGCCTCGTCTGGATGTCGACCGCAGTCTCCGTCACCTCCGTAGGCCTGAGGGAGATACAGGAAAACCTGCAGATGCGCATAGGTGTCCGTCACTGCTGTGGCAGGGGGCAAGGCCTGCCACGCATTGCCGGCGCGTGGGGTGGGGGAGGAGTTCCTATTCGGGCGCCAAATTATGTGGTAAATAAATTACCTAGTCAATTTTTCCGTATAATTATCATTACAAGACAGCTCATTCAAATGAGAGGCAGAGTCCGTGGTATCTGAGTCATACGGGTTTTTAATGTAAAACCTCGAGGTTGGAGATCATGTTTCGTCACCACTAGGGTTCGGGAAGGGACAGTCAACGTTTTATTAACATTACACATTATATATAGTAAAGTAACATCATTGAATCCAATACAGTAGGCGTAACAGGTGAAAAGAAGAAGATAAGAACACATGTGCGTAACAGGGGGCGTGAAAGAAGGCGTGGAATAGGCGTACACGGAGGCGTATAATGTGAACGTAATGTAGTCGTCACAGGAGATGTCATAAGTGGGTGTGTGCACAGAGGTAGTCTTCAGAGTCAGCAGGAAGTGCGGATGCGCGCGCAGCTAGCATGACGTGACATAGATGTGGTAACTGGGGAGAACTTTAACACTAGTAGAGGAGACAGAAGTCTGGGATGTCAGAACGACCTGGACCTATAACATATCTGGTATCTTATGTTTGGAGGATGTATTATCTGGAGTAGAAGGTCTCTCGGGCAGAGGCTATTCTATACTGAATGCTAGTGCGTGCATATGTGTCTACGTGTCTACGTGCAGGGCCATGGGCCTACTATGGCAACGGGAACTGTAAATTACTTGCATGGAGACAGGACGGCTTGCTCTTTGCTCTGCAGCCGAGGAGATGTTTACCTAAATCACTAGACAGGAATGTATTTTCGAGGAGGCTGAACAGATAACTTGAAGGCTAAATACTGTCTTGGCAGGCAGGCCAGGTTGAGCCAGGCACCGCTTCGCTTGGCAGGAAGTAAGGCAGAGGTCAGGGATACGTGTCCATGCTGCAGCTTTCAGAGGCAGAAAGCAGAAAGGGCTCGGAGACAGAAATCAGGGCCTAGCTCGGTAGAGCCAGGAAAAACGTAAAAGTGTACCATGTAAAGACGTTGGCATGGCATGGTTAGGAACTGAATTATTGATCCATTCATGGTGGATCTGAAAGAGGACATGTTAACGTTGGACGCAAATGTATTTGCGTCTTCATATTCGGTCATGGAGGGAAATTACATGTACTTGAAGTACGTACATGGAGACGTTGGGGTACACGTTAGGGGACATACTTGACCATAAAAATTTCAATTACCTCAAGAAGTGGAGTTACTTGAGCAAATATCAACAGGCACCCAACCTGACTTGCACTATGTAGTCTGCCCTCCAATTTCTCCTGTGCCTGGAGTGCCCTATGTGCCACTTAGAAGCCATATCAGCAGGGACGCAACTAGACCCGAACTCGGGGAGGCTAAAACTCCCAGCCAGGGCTTTCTCTAGCGCTGGTGGTGCACGGTACAACAGTCTTTTTTGGCGCCAACTCCCCCATGACCTCCCACTCTATGAATTTCATCACTACCACTCTCCAACAGAGCACATTATCTCTCCACAACCTCTCCGTGACCTACATTACATTTGTACATATTGCTACTCAGAGTTCACTCACACTCAGTTCTGAAATCTGCTTGGTACAACTTCTTTGCTGCGGGCACATTAACCCTGTGTGCTACTTTAGGATGAGTCTAACCTGCCATTAGACAAAATTCCCACCTCTCAACAGTAGGAATATTAATCACCTGTGTTTTCTTGACATTTTATTGCTGTCTGAAAACTGCTGGATGCACAAGGAAGTTCATGTGCTTTTAACCTAAGAGTTATTTTTAAACCACAGTCATCGGCAGTTGCGACTACACCAGTCGCAATGCCCTCAAGCCAGCCCTGCTCCCAGCCATGGGGCAGGTCAAGCATTTCCAGAGATGGGGTTGGAGATAACCTCATAGCCATTATATGATGAAAAAGAAATGACACATCGCTCAGTTTAAACACATCGGACAAACCTGATTGTATAACAAACATATTGTTTGTAGATTTTACACTGCTCCTAAGTTTTAAATCATTGCAAGTCCAGAAATGTTTTCCTATCCACTGTAGACTGAAGGTACAGTTTTAGTTTACCCAGTGAGAGGTTGTAAAATAGTTTAGATCTGGATGCACATCGCAGTAGTCCCATGCCCATAAGTGATCAACATAAAAAGAGCTTTAAGAAGCATACCTAAGAGAGGGACTTTGTCTCCACCCATGTGTTGGTTACCTTGAGTACAATATTTGGCTGGGCAGAAGGCGTGTGCTGCCCTTTAGAAACAGTGCTTGTTGTACTCCTGCTGGATCCTGAGGGGAGCTCAGTCCCCTAAAAAAATACACTGACATGGCAGTCTGCAATTGGAAGTCTTATTTACTATGTGGTAATAGTATTGACTAATAATATTCCTACAGCATCATGACATGCTCACGGTGTGCATTAACTACACTGTGGACCATGTTTTTATTGATAGGCTAATCCTATTGGCGAATAGAGGCTTTCATTAAGTATGTTGCCTCATTCAAAATGGCCTTGTCATCCTCATTAAAGCTGCTAAGATGTCTGTGCAGGTTTTTGTCATCTACATTTATGTTTGTGCTGTGAAGAATTAGCAATTGGTTCTGCCCTTCCATGCCAGTACTCCAAAGCCTGTTGCTGCAGCTCCAACATGCCTCATGCTGATCATTTCTGCTGCATCAATGCACTGTCTCAGTGTGCTCTTCCAACTGCAGCCACCCACACATATGAAGCTCCCCGAAGCCAAGCGAGACAGATTCACAGTTATTGGGATAGCCCAGACCACATGGCTCACTTTTGACTATAACCTGGGAAAAATGTAGATAGGGTAAGAGAGGGACAGGCTTAGACACTTACTAAATGTAAGCAATTATGTCCATTTTATGATTAGACAATGCTTTTATTTCAATACGAAATCTCTGCTCCTGTCCTTTCTGCAGAGACAGTGAACACTCAACTCTTACCTGTCCCTAAAAACACCCTACTAATTCTGCTCACTAGTGCAGACTAATGGTCTATGTAATGGTGGGGTGTAATACTTCCTCCAAATTTCAGCAAGCAAAACAAGTAAACAGATTTATTGTGGGTGGTTTAAGGGAGATTGGATTTCTCCCATGAGAATTTGTTTTTAATTTTGCGATCAATTTTGCTAAAACTCCTCAGACCCTTATGAGCATCAACAAAATATTACAGGGGCCTCATTTATGAGAAATGATGCATCGCTGCGTGAAAGCAGCGATGCGTCACTTCTCAATGCGCACTCCTTCCGACATTCCTGATGCGTCATATTTAATGTATGACGCATCATGTCGCAAGGAGTTACAGATATGTCAGTATTTCTGATGTATCTGTAAGCGCAAAAGTGACGCATTGCTGGAGTGTGTCACAAAAGTGACGCAACTCCAGCAATGCGTCCTTTCACATGGGGCAAGCCCCAATGTGAAAGGGCCTGCTTCAGTCTTACGCCTGCTGTGAGGCAGGCGCAAGATTTTGACGCAACGGCGTCCTAAAAGTGACGCAGTGAAATCTCATAGATTTTACTGCGTCACTTCTACGACCCTTCCTTGCGTCATTACGCCCCCCTTGCATAAATTATACCTGGCACAGGTATAATGTGGCGCAGGGGTTTACAAAGTGACGCATCTACCTAGATGCGTCACTTTGTAAATATGGCGCAACAAGGCGCATTTTTTATGCCACTGGTGCATCACAAAAAGTGACGCACCTGCGGCGTAAAAGTGACGCACTGCCTCATAAATGAGGCCCCAGTACTTTAATGGTGCACTAGGGAAGCCTCCCTTTCCTAGGAGTAGATCCAGTTTTTTTCAAATATTATCTCACAAATTCCTTTTACTATACAAAGGTCAGCTTTTTTCTTGGGTGAGTCCCTTATGCTAATGAGTACATACAATATGACAGTGCCAGAAATGTACCATTGATACTTGAGCTATAGTCATGGGTACCTATAAAAATTCCCCCCTGTATACAAGGGTAAACATTTTGCCATTGACACTCCCTACAAAATGAGTAGAGGATATCTTATGACAAGAATTGTCTCAAATATCAGTTCCACCATTTTTCTATGGATCCAGCCCATATACTAAGAACTGTGTGCATCATGACAGGGTCTTCAGTCAGTTTGATGGCACATGCTTTGTGTCCCTACCGCTGGGTATGACTGGGCTAGCAGCTTACTTAGTTAGACAATTAGAGTCAGCCAAAGATGGTGTCTTAATAGAAGCATGTCAGGGCCTGCAGTTTGCTATAGGTGACACCTCCAATCCATATAATATTAGTGCCCTTGTCCATAAGGCAAAATGAACCTCCAGAATGCCAGACTAGCACCACACTTCTACACATAACACACACACACTTACACACACACACATACTCACAGACACATTCTCTCACACACTCATTCTCCCTATATCTCTTGTACACTTTCGTACATTTTTACTATGTCACACTCACACACAAACATACTGCCACTCACACTTCCATTAATCAATTTGTTTTTATTGTGTTAGAAGAACTTGCCCGCCGCTTCTGCTATACTTGTCTTGCCTTTTAGTGAAGCTTAATAAAAATATATTCTCTATATGATATTCAAAAATATTAATATATTGCCTTGTCAATGTTTGTTACAAGTATGATGCGACTGAAAAGTGGACTTCCTTAACCCCTTCAGTGCTGGTGACAAAGCCAGCTCGTCATGGGCGTTACCTGCGCTGCGCGCATGACGAGCTGGCTTTGTCACGTAACGCACGATTTTCGAATTTTCAGCGCGCAGCGGGAAAACCCGCTAGCGCGCATGCGGTTAAAAATTGCTGTTGTGGGCTTACATTTGGTTTCACATGTGGATCAAGCAGTTATAGTATTGGAAAATAACAAATCCTCTTTTTAGCATGTCATATCACAGCACCTAACTGATCTTATGAAATGCTTGACTTCTTCTATAACCATGGATTTTATTGTGTAACATTTTGCGTTTTTGGGGTTACCAGACCCAATTTACAATGTAACAAAAAAAGCCTGACTTGTCCCGGAATGAAGTATTGTGGTGAATGGAAAGCTAGGACTGGCTGAAGGTGTCACACTATCCTCTATCAAGCACCATACCCCAAACCTCGGCCCTATTCTACATCCTCATGCCATCCCACATTCTCAGTCCACTCTGGCCTTTTGCACCAGATCCATTGGTGCAGATGGAATTAGGTACGCATCCAATACTACGGAAAGAGCAGGCATTCTGTGGGTGCCTTTGTTGAAATAAGTGTATTTATATATTTACGATTGCTGTGTAATTTTTATATGTGAAAAGTAAGAAGTGAGCTTATATAAGTGCTGTGTGAAGGTGAAAAGTGTGAATGAGTGCAGCATGAGTGGTGTGAGTGTAGGGTGAAAAATGTGCTGATGTGAGTGTTGAGAGAGATGCATAAATGCAATGTGAGAGAAGGGGCCCATGGGAGTGTTGGGTGAGTGGAGTACTGGCAGAGTGAGATGAGTAAGTGCAGGCTGGTGGGAGAGGTGTAAATGTAGGGTTGAGTGGTGAGCCTGTATGTCGTGCAGGGTGATCGTCGAGAGTGAAAGGTGATCTGTGAGAGTGACTGGTGCGTTCATGGCAAGAGGAGTTAGTGCAGTGTAATGGAGTGTCCCTATGAGTTATGGCAGACTATTGTCCCTATGTGAAGGCAGGGTTAATAGAATGCCTGTATGAGGGCAGGTTGAGAGGTTTGTCCATGTAAGTGCAGGGTAAAACAAGGGAATGCAGAGTGAGTGGTGTGACTCCGGAGTGAGTGACGTGCTTGTTTGCGTGGTGTGAGTGCAGGGGGAGTGCTGTGCCCATATGAGGGAAGAGTGAGCTGTGTACGTGACAGGAGTGTCTATGGAAGTGCATGGTGACTGATGCAATATTGTCAGAGTAGAGAGAAGTGACTGCAGGGTGAGTGATTTGACCAAATGAGTTTGGTTGCAGGTGAAAGTGCAGAGTAGGACAAATTAATGCATGGTTAGTGATGTGCTTGTTCAAGTGAAATTGCAGAGTGAGCTGTGAGAGTGACAGTTGAGTGACATGTCACATGAGTCCCCGTGAGTAGTGTGATCATGTGACTGCAGCAGCGACGGCTCGTGGAGGGAGTTACGGTGGGGCAGGAGGGTGGGGAGGGGGAGGGGCAGGGTGGAGGTTGCTAAAAACCGGCATATGGATAATTGCAGGTAAGTAAACAATTTAATTAATAAAACGAATTTCGTAGCTCGCACTGCATTGCATTTTGCGATGCAAGGCGCACTACGAAATTCGTTTTATTAATTAAATTGTTTACTTACCTGCAATTATCCATATGCCGGTTTTTAGCAACCTCCACCCTGCCCCTCCCCCTCCCCACCCTCCTGCCCCACCGTAACTCCCTCCACGAGCCGTCGCTGGACTGCAGGGTGAATTTAGGGTGATCAGCTAGGTTGACCAACAAATCTGTAAATTTCACAGACCATCCATAATTGGGACCTCACATCCGTTGTCCGTGTTGATCCCTTTTACGGACACCTTTTGTCTGTAATTTTGGCCTTTGGGGAACAGTACAGTTCCCCTGTGAGAATCCTCAATGCCCTGATGGGGCCCCCTTGCACTCCTTTGAGCACAAGAGCAGCCCCACCCTGTCCATTGTCATTCTGAATGCGACTGATTGCGACATACAGAATGACAATGGGCCAAGTCTGACTTGAAAAGCAGGTGGTGGGCCTCCGCCAGCCACGGGCATCCTGTCAGAAGGAAGAAATGTAGGAAAATGCCCATGCTGCTATGAGAGAATCCAGTTCATCAAACTAAGGTGGTGTAATAACTTTTTAAATAAAGGTTATAGTTCTTTCACAGTCTCATAATTTTAGAACTGATGCATTTTCATTATTATATTAAAGGAAACCATTGTTTCTGCTTTTTTATTTTATGACACTAACAACAATTGACAAAACCAATAGTCCTGGCTTGTTGTAGGTGTGATTTATTATATATCTGGATGCAATAACAGAAGTAGCAGAATACCAGTCAGGCGTCACACTATGCTAAACACAGATTTTTAGCTTAGGCTTTTTAAGCTATGCCCTTAATTACATCAAACTCCCCCTTCGGAGAGATAAAACAGTTTTGTCATCCCACTTAAAGCCCTGGAAACAACACCATGCCACAGTCACCTCGCGTCCTAGCACTGTGCATCATGCATGACTTCCAAGGTTTCAGATTGAATATGTGCAGGGGCATCTTGAACCCCTCCCTTTGATTTAGGAACTACAGCGAGGGGTGAGTTCCTGATGGGTTTCTTCTGTCTGCAACTCTGCAGACAAAGGCTCAGCTCACAATTAATGTGAAAAGGTGAGAAGAGAGAAAGTGAAGGGATGGGTGGATGGCTGGATGGATTAGTGAAAGGATGAATGGATGAATGGATGAATGAAAGAGTGAATGGATGGATGATGAGAGAAAGAATGGGTGGATGGATGAGTGAAATGATGGATGGATGGATTGATGAATTGATAGGTGAAAGGATGAATGGATGGACAGATGTGTGAAAGGGTGGATGTAAGGATGGATGAGTGAGTGAAGGGGAGGCGCATGGGCTAAAGATTGGATAAATGAGTGAAGGAGTGAAAGGGTGGATGGTTGAGAGAAAAGATGGATGGATGATTGAAAGGATGGATGAGTGATAGGGTCAATGGATGGATTCATGAGTGAATGAGTAGATGGATGGTTGGGTGGATGAAAGGAAGGATGGATGGCTAAGTGAAACGGTTGATGGAGAGAGAAAGGTAGGATGGATGTGTGGATGACTGAAAGGGTGAATGTGTGGGAGGGCGAGTGACTGGGTGGATGGATGAGTAAGTGATAGATCAGCTGGATGGGTGAAAGAGTAAATGACTGGACAGATGAGTTAACGGATGGATGGGTGGAAGATGGAATGGATGAGTGTGCAGATAGATAGGGTGAAGAGTGTATGGATAACAGATGGATGAGTAAAAGGATGGATGGAGGTATGGATTAGTGAAATGATGGATGGAAGTATACATGATTGATAGGTATGCAATTGGCAGAATATGTCTGGATCTGGATTAGCTGCATCTTATGCTTGCCACTTTACATCTCACACTGTCTATCCGAGCAGATCTTCCCGACCATTTCTCTCACCAAACATACCTGCTCAGGACCATGAATTGTTAACAAAATATCAGACTGGACAACCCAGTGCTGTAACCATATATATAGATTATTATCATATGAAATACCACAAAAAGACCTGCACAGTTGATCAAAGCTGCGTGCATACTGAAAAACCGTCAAGTACACAATTGTTTCAACCTAATGTAAACTTATTTTGACTAGTGCTTAAATAGTTGTCTATTTACTTACTTACATACAATTGTGCACCCTCCTCTGAAGTGTCTGTAAAACTTACCTTTTGTCCAGATGTTTTGTCCTGAAGTTTGACCTCCTATCCTGAATTTTTGTCCTGAATGTTGAGCCTTTGTCCTGAATTTCTACACTCACCGTCCTGAATTTGCACCCATGCCAGTTGGTCACCCTATGATCAGCGCAAGTGCATGGTGAGTGGTGGCAGTGCAGTGTGATCACTGTGAGCGCAAAATGAGCGGGGTGTTCATGTGACCGCAGGGTAAGTGGAGGGAGAACTGCGATAATTTATGCAAATTATGCAGAAGTAATTTACATTTCACCCAGGCCAAGTGAATTCCAAAAAGTAGCAAAACTGCACCTAGGTGTACTACTTTTTGGGTGATTTGCCTCCTATGTGATTATCTTTAATAAATTGGTCTAGCAGTTAAATAGCACTTCACTGAGGCTGCTGATACCTGTTCCAGACTTGTGTTCCTGCTGCTTCTTGCTTTCTGGCTAAGTAGGAGAAAAGAAAGAAAGAAATGCCGCAGCAAGGAAGATGCATGAGCACGAGCCTTCTTGCTGCTAGTACGTGTTTGGCGGCGACAGCAGGGCAGTGCTTGATGGGAACGTGTCCCCTGGCTTGCCCATTGATACAGAACAGCAGGGCGCAGCCTTTGAAGGGCCCGACCTTGCTGGGAGCAGCAACATGAAAAGAAGCAGGCAGTGGAGCGCGCGCCTTTGAACATGGAGCATACAAAATGGACCGTCTGTAGAGCCAGGGGAGCTTGTGATTGCGGCCATGTTGTCTACCACAGTCACACATCAGCCTGCCCGCGGCCACTTTCTCCGGCCGAGAACACTCAGTATCTACTTTCATACCCTATTTTAAAAATAAATGACATATGTGAAAGAAGTCACCTCCAATAATAACCGAGATAAGGCCAGTCACCGAAGAGCCGGATAGGCATCGGGAGAAACGTGGCTGAACTCCGATTTCTTTTTATAAGGCGACAGCCCGCTAGTATGACTGGCGGGTTCTTAACAATAGTGTCTGCGCCAGCACGCAATGCAGAAACTCCACGTCCCATATTGAATCAGACAGCCTCAGTTTTGAAATACACGTGGAAAAAGTATTTATTTGCATTGAAGGTTTTTGTGCCGTAGTGCAAAGTGCTCCTGTAGGGGCGCTATACTTGGTCGCAGGTGTTGGACTTTCAAAACCGGAGGTGGCATAAAGGACAGCTGTGAGTACGGGCTAGCTGTAAATGTTTGACACTGGTGGTGAGTAAGAAGTCTGTCGGAACTATACACAGCAGGCAAGCAATACATTCTCCAGGGTGGTTCATTATATATCTCCTATTTAGAAAAAAGTGCTAACATGGGACCAAATAGTGCACTTTGGAGCATAATTTGTATCTACATTGTCTAAAAACCCATATACTCGGCAGTGGCAGTCAAGCAGTATAATCCATTTGCTTAATAATCTTGCCAGTAAACCTGTCCCTCACCATGCCAGGGTTCAACTTCCCCGAGAAAACGTAGAAAAACTGTGCATTTTATAAGACAATTTCAGTAATATTTCAGAGGCTATCAATAACATTAGAATTTTGCTTCATGTCGTAGCAAAGGCAATGCGGTTGGGCACATAGGCATGGTTGGTAGCTTTTGATAAAATAAACTGACATATTGTGGAAGAAGACACAATGGCATGGAAGATTGCCTATTGCAACTTTTGCAGGCCATACATTCAGACACATGCATTAAAGAGAGTTTCAAACTAGAGTGCATCAAAAACAAGATGATGGTTAGAATGTTTGAATTCATCTTAGCCACTAACAGTAATTCGGGCCAGATCCCAATCCATCATTTCTTAACCCACCTTTCCACCTCAATTTGGACCCAACTATATGCATATCTACTGAACCTGAGCCAATGGGGACAGTCCAACCCAAACTGCCAGTCCAGCCCCCCTCCCCAACCGGAACACAAACACTAATGACCGGTTTCACCCTTACACTCTTATTAGTGCTCATCATTCAGATATAGCTTGGTTCCGATGACATACTGAGCATGGGATCCACATTTGTGAATACCCATCGCAATTTGGGTATCAAAAAAAAGTGATGCATGGAATATTTGAATTAATCTCAGCCATTGGCAAATGCTCCTGCAGCATCCTAATCCATCATATTTCACCCAACATGCCACCTCAGTTTGGACCCAGCCATATGCAAATCTGTCTTGACCCTCATCCAGTCCCGAACTGCCAGGACTGGTCCTCTTCACACACAAGAAACCCAAGGCTGTTTCCTCCGCAATTGGAGCTCATCAGCAAGGTATAGTTTGGTTACAGCCGTACGGTGAACATGGGACCCACATAAGGACATATCAGTTACATGTAGAGCATCAATGAAATGGATAGAATGCTTATATTAATCTCAGCCTCCGGTAATCGCCCTTGATGTATCCCCATACATTGTTTTCCACCCACCATGCATCTTTTGGACTCAACCATATGCAAATCAGTCGTAACCCTGCTTCAATCGGAACAGTCCAGCCCAAACTAGTAGGCCAGGTCCTCAATAAACTGGAACACAAGCAACCCAGACCGTTTTTGATATTATAAAGACTCATCAGCCAGGTTTAGCGTGGGTAGTGGCACCAGTGGAACATGCCCTTCAGTAGGAAAAAAACTCAACAATGATGGATTAAAAAAAGGCTGTGTCTTCCCCTGGGCACTTTTTTATCTGTATCTTGCAGACTTGACCTCTTATTTGAATAGAACATTATGGGGCATATTATCAACAACTAGCGATATTTATCGCTAAATAAGCTTAGCGCCATTTTTTTTATCACCTCCCATCGCAGGATTTTATCGCAGAGATAACGTGCTATTAGCAACGTTTATCTCCAATGCGATAACATTTCCGGCGACAGCGTCAAAATGTGTGAATATCGCTGGGAATCCAGCGATATTCAGGCATTAACGCCAATAGGGTCTTAACCTGAATATCCAACTCCCATTGGATATACAGGTTAAGAAGTGGTCTGAGCAGGCGTGAGTTTTCAGAGATATTCGGGCTTAGCGCACATTTTTTAATCGCTACACCTGCGTTGATAATAGGCGATAGCGATGTTAGCGACTACTTTCAGTCGCTAACAGGTTGGGTACGCCCACTTTGCATGCCATTAGCGATAAATATCGCTGACATGCAAAGTGGGACCCAAACCGCTCGCTATCACCTAAAAGCTGTAGCTAACTGATGTTAGCGACAGCTTGTTAATAGGGTAATGAAATTATCGCCGCTTTGCGGCCGAAAAGGGACGCAAAAGCGGCAATAATTTCATTTTGCCCATCCTTGGTAATATGCCTCTATATTCCTTCTAAAATCAAACGTTTTTACCTTGGATTATTACCGTATGCTGACAACTTGGTGGCTTTAGACTAAACACCAATCAGCAGATAGCACTAGCTTCACTGCCTATTATCATAGGATAGGGGAAATTTAATGACTATTCTTGTTAATAAAATGAAGTTAATCAAGTTTGTGAAGAAACATTCTATATCCTGTGGTGTGTAACTGAGGCAGAGTAGAAGTGGTAAAACGTACTTTATAGCTTGGTGTATTATTTAATTCTACCTTAAGCCTGAAAACATTTGAATTAAATTGCTAGAAGCATATATTGAGTTGAAATGTGCATAGCCATTATTATGGAATCTCTGCTTTAACCCTCCTTAAAACATATAGAGCAAGAGTGCCTTTTCTCAACCTATAAGCTTTTCCTTCATATATTGGGAAGATGTTCACTAATTTAACCCATATTCAAACAATAGCATCCAAACAGTTGTCAACTATGGCTAAGCTACCATCAGATACATTGTTGAATTGTTTGTGATATAATTTCAGTAGGGATAGATCGATTTAAAAAAGAGAATTGAGCACACAAAGGAATAACCTTTATGAGTACACAGAGAAGTTGATATCCAAATATTGTCTCAAAATTATTTAGGCTGATCCATAGATTGTTATTTCTGGCAACAACATTAATACAAACATGGGAAGTTTGTGTGTTTGCTATTTCTGGAAAAAAACATTAATACAAACATGGTAAGTTTGTGTGCTTTTTAGTTTGAAAACAACTTTTACTGAGGTAAGACAATATCAAAATCTTTAAATGCTGCACATTTCATCTAGACTTACGTCACATCTTGGCTGCCACTCCACCCTGCACCCCAATCCACCCATAAATCCTAGTTAGTCCAGCATGTTAATGTGAGACGCCTTCACCTTTTACCCACCCTCAAGTGCTTTTAGGGCTAGCTCCCCACTAATAATTGAGATGCAACATCCTTAATCACTGTGGTCTAGTTGTAATTTGATTCTGTGCTTGGGAGATGATCAATTAAAGGTATTCACATTGCTTGAAACATATTACATTATTGAGTCATACATTATCTTCTCCATAGCTAGCAGCATCCACAAATGAGTGTTCCATTTAATGAATCAGAGGTTATCAATTGTTTGTCTGTAGTTAGCATATGGTCAGTGAGTATCTTTTGTGCCTAAGTCCTATACGTTGCCTCTTGCCTTGTTGCTCCAGCAAGACTACATCTGGAGTATCTTTGATAGTTATGCTTACTATTTGTTTATTTTGAAGAGCACCTCTTCCCAAAAAGTCTTAATTTGATAGATGATCACTAGATAAGCAGGTTGATCTTCTGTGATCATTGCATCTTCAGCATGCACTCTTAAGTTTGAGATATATCTCTTTTATGCAGTTTGGTACAAGATTTTTGTGGTTGATGACAAATCTCCCTACAATTTGTCCCATCCTTTGTCATCTATACTTCTTTGTAGAATTCTCTCCTATGTTTTTTGCAATTTCCATTTGCTGCTTTTTTCTCCCTTTTTCAACAGTGCATACATATTTGATATCTCCTTAGACATGACATTTTTAAAAACATTTATCTAAATCTGTAAGGCCTCTCATTCCCATGTGTAGCCCCTGAGTTGTGCCAATTAAGTACACATTTTTTTTTGCTTATGACTTCCTGATTTTTGGACCTTTACTGTCAGTGAGACTCACTACCTCAGTCTCACTCAAAGTAAATTCACGCCATTTGGATTGAGCATGTTTACTGCAATTGTCTGCCTTTTAGATAAGATAAGGCCATTGCAATTCAGCTAGGGTAAGGGCCACTGTACAGGTTGTGCACAAGCAAGTGTGCACACATGTGTACGCATGTGTGGTCTGACCAGGTGAGACTATCATGTGCACATCCCGGTAATTGTGCACAGGTAGCCTAGCACAGAAGGGACTCTGCAAAGAGTGGTACTGACCTGGGGTAGGCCTTATAAATCTGTTGTGATTCATTGATGGGTCACTACGTCTTACTGGAAAGTCTGTAGTGCTTTCACTGTAACATACATATAGGCAAAATCTGCCCTAAAGTCCAACAAGGTGTCAAACATGGGTAAAACATGCGCTGTGAGTTTGATTTTGCACTACCCACCTAAATCCACATCTTCTGGGACTTCACCATATTTGCCAGGAATTGTCATATATCTCTGGCTTTTCTTATAATCAGATTCCAGGCCTTTGTTCCCCCTGCTGGATCCAACACAGGACAAAATTGCCTTTGAAGTTTTAGTGGGAAGGAATGAGATAGTGATGCCAGCTAGTGGTGGAGCTGGGGCCCTTACAGGAACTCTTTGCAGAGGACACTTGAGGTCACAATACTGGGTTGCCACAGAATGCTGAGTAGGAGCTTCGGGACAAGGTTTGACGAATGATGTGGCATTCTAGGATTGGCCAGGGATGCCTGGAATCTAGAATATTCCACCCCACCTAAAAGCCCCTGCACAAGGGAAACACACTTGAGAAGACCCCGGACATGGGAGGGGCAATAGTGTGAGGATATCCAACTAGAAAGAGAAGCCACCAGAAACCCTGCAAGAATGGGTTAAACATTTTGGCTTTAGCTGAACCCAGGGACGAGGATGGGTCTCTCCAGGGCCAGTGGTGCTGGTCCTCTTATGTCCCTTGCAGACCAATTGGAGGAATACCACAGCCATCAACCCTCCCAATGTACAAAACATCTCTGCAGGTATTTTGATCCCAGATCAGATCCATTTGTATAGTTCACTTATTCTATACCTAGGCTCCTGACCTCACACTGTAGATGATCCAAGGTGAAATCATCAGGCCAATTTAAATAGCCCTCTCCTCTCCCACCATTTCTCAAAAAGGTATCCTGCATTTTTCTTTTTGCAACCTAATATGACATCTGTTCAAAATACATACATGTTTAATAGAGGCCAGCGACACAGAAACTTATGTGGGATCAGCTTGCATCCATCGTCTACAAATATGCGTTCAAACCAATAGAATCAAATAAAAAAGTAACTTTATCTGGACTGGCCAAAATACATTCTTCTCTGATTCACTAATATTGATATAAAAAATACGAAGATAAGGCTATGACTATTATTCACACTGACCCACCCACATCTTCTACAATTTTTATACATATTACTCTTAAATTTTGTCATCTCTATTCTAGTCTAGAAGCATCTGTAGAGGGCAAAGAGATGATTTCTTCTTAGTGTAGCAGATTTGAGAATGCAATTCATGGATTCTTGGGACTGAGGCAAGCCCTTCTCCCAAACTATAGGTGAGGGTTTCAATTTCTCATCCACAGCTGTGACCAGGTGCCAATACCAAGTAGAAACCTGTTTTGTCTTAGGATGGGTTATCAATAAGGCTTGTTCCATCTGCCAAGTTACATTGTCAGTCCGATCTTCACTCTTTATCCACAAAGGTAGTTGTATATACTAAGGTTGGAAATTCGTCCTTTTGTTCCTTCTTGCCCTTTTTCCTAGGTAAGTGGATTACCTTCACACAACAGGTCTTACTAAACTCTCAACCTTATCTTTCCCATCAGGATAGCAAGACTATCCTTTAATGACTCAGGAGACCGTGGTGAGTCCCAAATTGGGACAAACATGCTGTTGTATGGGATTCTCAAAATCGTTTTAATTTCGTACCACTGTTTAGCCGCAGTCTTCAATCAAGCATATTTTTTTACAACTCTCAGGGATTCCACCTTATAAAGGAAACCTGAATTAGGTAAATCACCATTCATTCTTTTTGATAACACCTCAATTGTTCTTGAATCAAAACCTGCACTCAGCAACCTACAGTTAGCTGAAAATACCAGCAGTGCAGCTGTAAACCTGGTAAAGCTAGCCAGCTTTATATTTACTCCTTTATTAGTTTTTTCCAGATGATTCTGACTCCCTAGAGGTCAAAATGAAACTGCATATATCTCAATGAACCTTTTTGATTAGTTTTTGTTCAAATTGAGGGGAACATTATCAAACAAGAAGGTAAATGTCAGTAGAGTCATCATATTGACCTGGTTGACTCGACCATATGACGTCAACGGCAAGCCATTAAATTTTTTCATCAATCCTTTACCTTCTTCAATCATCCTATTTAACTTGATCTTGGTTATGTTTCCTAAGTTTTTAACCATGTTTATACCTGCATAGTTAATGGCTTCTTTGTTCTCTCCATTTCCCCTATCACCGTAACAAGTCATTATCTCTGTCTTATTATTCACTAGGTAACCTGAGAAGTGGTCAAAAACTAATATTTGTTGGTGTATAGATGTGAGAATATTGCTGACTGCTGTTGTATAAATGATAAGATCATCAGCAAAGAAAGAGGTTTTTTTTAACCTGTTGCAGAAAAAGGTACCATATTAGTATTCTGTGCAAACAGCTCTATATATGGGTTGAATAAGGAAGGGAAGCAAGGGAGACACCTTGTCTAGTCCCTCTCATTATCCCCACTTATTGTCAGGACTCAGGTGGTACCACGCGGTCTAGGGCCCGCCCCATTCATTTTGCGTACTTGCATGCCATTGTGTTCCAAACAGTTATGTGGTAAAGCACATCGTTGGTGGTTCATGTGTTTTCATACGCACTAAGAACTTTCCATCTGCATCCTTTAAATAATTACCATTCATGTATTCCATTTCATAGGTGCATTATTGTTGTTTCACTATGTAATCATATTTTCATGCATCATGTATTGAGAATGGTATTCTATTTTCAGGTATTTGTCAGCATCAGATGAACCCTAACAATGAAAGCATTCAGGAAGAGCCATAACACCTGCCTTTTCGATTGACGAAAGCTGCACAAAACACCCCCACATACTCCCCCAGCCCCTGGAAATCCTCACAGGTGAATAGTCTTCTTACAATGCTTCACAACCAATCAAAAAGAGATGTTGAAAGTTTCTGTTTTTAACATACGAGCAAATCAGATATGTTTGCATGTACACGCAGCGAGAGGCAATCATTAAAGATGACTTGCTTTCGCAAGACCCCGAAAGGCTTCTTCCAGAATAAGTACGCACTTCACGGCAAGACCTCTTTTAATGACTATCCAGGCTCTGAAGCCTAAACACGTCAGAAATCATCTCTCATCACTTTCTCTTCTTTTTAGTGTATTGTGTGTGACAGGCTGCGTGACCCTATGTCCATAGCCCTCGAAGGCCCTGAAGACTGCCACGCACCAAGACCAGCTTCTGCAGTGTCCGGGTGCCGCGCGGCCCCCTTCCCAACATTTAAAAGCCCCGGGGGGAGGTGTAAATTAATCGAGACTGAATACCTTGGTACAGCCCACTGTGCTTACGCTAACAGGAAAACACAACAACAGTATATGGCCCAGATTTCCATTGTAGTGATTTCTTAGTTCCAGGTCTAGTTGTCAGATCAGCACACACAGTCCCTCATGGCTGGTACACACCCACACCACACCCATCCAGCGCATCCGCCACTACACACGTGACCCTATCTGTAAAAAAGACGGAGCATACAATGCCCCCACGGTCCAGCCGACTCCTCGTGTCCTTCTGGAGCCGGCATTGCTTTTGCACATTGGGATATGCTAAGTTGCATGTGGAAATGCAATCTTGTTTGGATTTTGAAAGTGAGAACAGATTTCACTGCTGTGTCTTTCAAAGTTCAAACTAAGTTTGCTATGGGAGGGCGGAAGACGCAAGACTTCCGCCCTCTCATAGCAAACCATACCGGGGGTAGGCACCCCGGGACACTGCAGGAACCGGCTCTGGGCGTGGTGTTCTCCAGGGCTCTCGAGGGCACCAGGCGAAGGGCTACCGAGCCCCTGTCACACAATACAGAAATCTCTGGGGGGTGGTTGTTCCTGGGGTTTGATGTCCACACACTTTTAATTTTGTAGGGGGGGCGTGGACACGCAAGTGGCGCAAGGGGGTTGTAAATGTGATACACAGTGTTTTGTTTTAGTTTGCTTTCCTATCTGTCTTGTAGAGGATCCAGGGTAAATATAACGGTTTTTGTACACTACTCTCAAACAGCTTTCTGCCTGTTACCATAGTAACAGTTCATGGAGCACTTGCGTGAACACAGAGGTTAGAAGTTCACCACAATATTTTGTTGATTGATAAAGTTACTGTGCTGGAGATTTATATTTTTTTTCATAGGAACTGTTTGTCATAGAAGAAGTCAGTGGAAAAGTTTTGTAAGCGATTCCTTCCTGTTCAGAGAGTATTAGGGTAACGTGCTCCAAGGGGGACTTTACAAAGCTTAATGTTCATTGGCTGTGAAGTATTACAAGTATAAGTTTTGGCAGTCATTCCTTCCTCCTGTGCGGAACAACATGGCCATTTTATTGGCTAAAGTGTTCCGAGCATCATCAGTGTTGTCATTTGAGATGTCATCAGTGATGTCATGAGTGATGTGACTGACCATGTCATGAGCGATGTAATATGTAACGTCATCAGCAGTGGATTGCGGGCGAGTGAGTTATGGTTAGCTGAACTAACTATAACGGGGGAATTTCAATGGTTTTGTAAGAGTGAAATTCCAGTTAACTATAACATGTGTGAAAACCTATGTTTTTTTCAGTGAATATATATATAGATAGACTATCTGGACATACATATCTATATGAAAGAACAATGGATGTGTACGACAATATTTCGTAAGCCAACTGCTTGCAACAGCATCCTTTCAGCAAACAGTGCTCATCCCAGATAATTGAAATGGAGTGTACCCTATGGAGAATTCATACGAGCACGCAAGAACTGCTCGGAGGAATCAGAATTACTCTTACAGATCGACCAAATGTATAGCAAGTTTTTGAGTGGAGGATACCCCACAGTAGTTTTGGCAAATGCTAAATCAAGAGACTTGCAAAGGAAGAGAGAATCCCTATTATATCCAAAGAGCACCAATATTCAACAAAATGACAATTCCGAGGAAAATAAAATAAGATACATCACACAGTTTAACTCCTCCAGTAAGGTAATAAGAGTTGTTCTACAAAATCACTAGAAGATCCTGACAAGGGATAAAGATCTGAAAAGGTTTACATCAGACCGCCTCAACATTACATATAAAAAAGCATCCTCTCTGGGGGGACATCCTGACACACAGCCACTATCAGAGAGCAGATCATAGTTGAAGTAAAACACAACGGTTGAGAGCAAGAGGATTCTTTAAATGTCCAAAATGCAAAGCCTGCAAATATGGTCAAAACCAACAGGAGACAAATACCCTGATGGTGAGAAAATCAACATCAGAGAAAGAATCACATGTGAAACGACCCATGTGGTTTATACCCTCAAATTCGAATGCGGCAAGGAATATATTTACGGTGAACAAGTTGAAGCTACGCATTTTACAACATCTAAGGGCAATTAAGAACAAAGATTTTGCATATGAAATTGCCAAACACATGTGGAAATAACACAAAGGAAACTGTGAAAACCTCAGATTCAATAGTATTGAGCACATTCCCCTGAACACCAGAGGAGGAGATTGAGAACTACTGTTAAGGAAAGCAGAATCCAAATGGATCATCATAAAAAGTAACGGAAATACCGTGGGGATCCAACCCGGATGCAAAACTGCACAACTTTCTCTAAAAACCCTCATCTGTATGAGAATCTCTTACAAACTTTTTACAAACTTTAACCGTGAAAATTGTTGTCTATAAAATGGTGCCTAATGATGTTTCTATTATATATACGTTGGTTTATAATTTATTAAGTTGTCTCTTTAGCAAGAACTTGCACTTAAGTAGCGCAGTCTGCTTTAATATTACAGAGATGGGTAGAATGTAGACTATCACTAAAACAAATTTAAGGAATAGGAAGAGTAAGAGGTGATACTTACAGTTATTTTACAATTTGTTCAACTTCCAGACCATGAGTGAGACCATTGATCTAAGTTTTGAGATTTTATGATATTCTATGTGCGTACCAGTAGCAATTTTAAGAGTGCAATATTTTTAAACATTACAGTAATAGATACTTTACAGAGATTGCATAATATTGTACATCTGACAGTGCTTGGGATTTTTAATGTACTTTACCGATTTATGAGATAGTCCTGATGACGTTGCAGCTCCGGTGCTTGGCGACGCTGTAGCCGGTCGGGTTAGGGCGCTGCCTTCTCCTTCGTTGATGATCTTGGGCAGATTCCTCTTGGCAAACAACGATCACGATCCTTTCACCTTGCAGCTTCCTTAGCTTCCTGAAATCATTTAGCATGTCGCATCTCAGGCCGGCGGCGGCGTTCCCTACTCACAGCCTTAGTTATGATGACGGGTCGGGCCACAAACAGCAATGCAACAGCATGGACGATGTTTCATGCTGCGGGAGCAATGCTGTCACGGGGCACCTCGTAAAGACTACCACAGGCCACACGGCAGTCTCAGGTGTGCAAAAGCACCACACACCAAGTGGCGCTGAGACACTGTTGGGAACTTTAATGTTCCGGAATTTCCACAAGAGGGGACCAGTTTTCCTCAGGACCTTGGAGACAAATTACTTCAGAACACAGCACACAGCAAAGTCCTTTCAAGCAGGGGGACACAGCACACAACAAAGTCCCTTGCCCTCTCCTTAGTCAAATCAGAAAACTGCAGGCCAGCCCTAGAACACACAGCAAGGGCAGTCCTTCTCTTCAGTCTCTTCAGCTGTTTTTCTTTGGCAGAGGTTCTTCTTGATCACAAAGTAGTTTCAATCCCTTTTCAGGCTATAGTTCAGTCTTGAGCTCCAGGATTTCAGGTCTCACATTTATAACCCTAAATGCCTTTAAAGTCTTTGTGTTCAGGGGGCTCTGAGCCCGGTCCAAACCAGACCTGGGTTTCTTCCTGCCAGTGCATACCCTCTTCCTTTGATAGTGGGGGTCTGGGCCCCAGATGCTCTGCAGGAGGTGGAACCATCCTTTTGTGGCTGCAACCAAGCCCTCTTCACATCCAGGGGGCTACTCCTCCTCCCACATCAAATGCAGGCCAGCCTGTTACTGTCTCACCTACTCCTCCCTGGGTCAGGACACTTACCAGACCCTGTTATATCCAAACCCAGACAGTCAATACACAACCAGGCAGAGGCACACAGGATGGTTTAAGACAAGAAACCAGCCACTTCTAAAAGCATGGTTTCTAAACACACAATTCAAAAAACATCTTCACAAAAGATGGTATTTAATTCTGAGTTCAGGCACATTAAACTCCATCCCTCCATCTTATGCCTATGGGAAGATATGCTGGCAACATGAAACACAGCATTCCCCATTCTGTCCTATGGCCAAGATGGCCTTGCAACAGTGAAAAACGAATTTGGCAGTATTTCACTGTCAGGAGATGGTACACACCTCAGTACATGTCCTACCTTTCACATACACTGCACCCTGCCCAGTGGGGTACCTTGGGCCTATGATAGGGGTGTCTTATGTGCATAAAAAGGGAAGTGTAAGGCCTGGCAAGTGGGTGCACTGGTCAGGACAACAAGGCAGTTAACAAACTGCATGCAGGCACTGCAGTGGGAGGCCTAAGATATCTTTTTAGGGCTACTTGTGTGGGTGGCACAACTAGGGCTGCAGGCCCACTAGTAGCATTTGCATCACCAGCCCCGGCACACATAGTGCACTTTACTAGGGACTTTACTAGTAAGACAAACATACCAATTATGAACAACCTATTACCATAACACTTTATACAGAGAGCACTTTCACATTGACACGGATCAGCAGCGGCAAAGTGCCCAAAGCATCTAGGCCAGCAAAACAAAATCCATTACAGCATCAAAAATACAGGAGGTAGAGGCAAAAAGTCAGGGGTCACCACACCAAAAAATTCCAGGTCTAACAGTTTACTAGACACAATAAAATGTTTTATAGAACAGTGGTAGGCTGGCTTCTAACAGCAGTGGTGTGTGCTAAGTTAGAACATGTAAATAAAAATGTTTTAGATTAACATTGCTAGGAGTGCTTGACCTCCTCTTAAACTAACACATTAACTCCAACTCCCGCAATAATTGTAAAGAAAACAAGAGCCATATTTATGACCTGGTTTGCGTTGCTTTTGTACCACATGACATGATGTAAAAGTGACGCAAACTTTAAGGCGGTTTTTGAAGCCATGCTAAGCCACTTTGTGTGGCTCCAAAAATCTGGAGTAACGCAACGCAGCGCAAATTGCTGCATTGTGTTACTCTGCCTTGGGTAGGTGTTCCATGGGGGTTGCATGGATGTTCCCACGCAACTTCCATGGTTTTTGACGCATTCCCAGATTTACAAGAACTTGTAAACCAGGGAATATACCAAAAAGATACAACTCCCCAGGTGAGGTGTAACAAGGAGAAATATCTTTATTTCTTCTTGTTATTTCCTTTTTCTATGTGAGCTGCATTCTGCACACATAGAAAGAGGAAAACGCCTCTCAGTAGTCCTTTTGTTCTGGAAGGTGCCCCTTTCGCCACAAAAAACAGTCCTACCTACAACACAGGTACCCTTGCACCATGGTGCAAGGGTGCATGCGCTGGCGCTAGGCTGGCAAAATGCACCACGCCAAGGGAAAAGGCCCAGAATGTGCCGTATTGGATAAAAACTACATTTTCCTGCACTTTCCCTATGTTGCAGAGCAGTTAACAGTTTCTTAAAAATATAAGTTAACAGTCTATTTGCTTTCTGGCACTAATACTTTTCTCACTCTTCCTCTTTGTGTACCTCTATGTATTTCTCTAATCAACTTAAAACCTCCCTTGGTTTTTGTCACCTTTTGTGAGTCTCTCTCTCTCTCTCTCTCTCTCTCTCTCTCACTCTCTCTCTCTCTCAATAACAAGAGTGATTCACAGGACTTTGCATATTGATATTCATTCTCTGCTGCTCTTCTCGCTATCATCCTCATCCAAAGAGTCCCCAATTCTCTGGCACAAGGTGCATCATCCTCTTGACACCAACCCCTTCCACACCCTTCTGATTCCCTCCTCTGCTCCTAATCCTTCAACCGCTTAGCACTTCTTCTCCTCTTATCCATCCCCCTTAGGCATTGACCTACTTACATTTCCTCCTTCAGATTTACCACAGAGATTTACAGCCCTCTATTCCACTTAGCTACGCTCATTCCTTCGCTGTACATATCCTTTACACGTATGTGCTTTCCAAGATCCACTACAGTCCCTTTGCCTAGTTTTTATTATGACCTTCCTGCCACCATGTTTTCCAATGGAAAATCTTTTTGCTCGCTTCATCAATCTCCCACCTGCCTTCTCCCCTAGTCCTCCACCACACTGTATTGCAAGGTCTGCCATGAAAATACCCGGTAGAGGGGAGCTCTTGGGTGAGCTACAGGTGATATTTACACCGAAAGCAGATCACACAAAGTCAAAAAACTGGACCACTCAACTGGAGGGAATGCTTGCTGTTAGATGTTTCTTGCCACCAGTTCATTTACAGCTGCATGGCTTTTTTGCAGGTGGGAATCATGGGCCTAGAGTTTGTCAATGCCTTGGCGACCTCTTTGGCACATTCTGCTCCTTAAGCCTGAGAATTGGAATGTTTTTTGACTCACCCAATGGCGCACATTTTAATGCAGTGGTTTTCAAACGTTTTATGCTGAGGCACCCTAGTGTTAAAAATATTTTGGGACAACCCCCATCGCCATCCCATGACGTAACCTTTTAACATGTTTAACAGTAAACACTGTTTACTGCAGATGTTTCACATTAGAATTGTATGCTTGTTAATTGTTCTAAAATCAGATTTAGGAGAGCAAGCATTATATTCTCTGGTACATTACCCCACTCCACCCTCCAAACATATTAAAGGCTGGGATCTCATAGAATTCCCAATAGTACCAGGGAGGCCAATTGTAAACTCCAGTGAAATAATGGAACATTTTTTTCATTTCATATATGCTTCCTACAGCAGATTTTGCATAAAAAACCAGTGATGCGTAGAATGCTTGAATCATACCAGTCACTTGTAAATAATAGCCCATTGTTTTATTTTTATTTGGTTGCCCACCATGCCATTTCAGACTGGAAATAGATATATGTTTATCAGCCTTAGTCCTGTTTCAATAGGAATAATATAGGCCAAACTAGGCCATGACAACTATTAATGGGAATACAAGTAACCCTGAATCAGTTTGGGCATATTTGGGCCTCGGCAGTAGAATGCAGCTTGAGTCCTATAGCACTTTGAGCATAGGGCCCAGAACTGAGCACACCCATCGCTCTATGAGTGTCACTCCAAAGAAAGCAGAAACGTGATGGATGAAATGCTTGAATTATTCTCAGATACTGGTAATTAATCAGAGCCACATTGTAGTTCATTGGTTTTTGCCCACCAAGCGCCCTCAGACAGTAATCAGCGATATGGAAATAATCCTTGGTACTTGTCCAATTTTGCACTGCTGCAAATGACGTGGGCTGTCCTCAACTAAGTGAAAGCAATTTTATCAATGTCAGCAAGATAAAAGTTTGGGACCCACTAATGGAATTCAACATTTATGCCGGTTGTGTGTGGATGTCTGCGGTTAGCCCAATACTTGTCCATCTTACTAATGATATGCAATTACCTAGAATGTGCCTAAACGGTGTCAAAATGATTGGTTTCAAAATACAATATACCATTTGTGCACTTTATGTTTAAATAGCATTTCACAACACAGAGGCCTACAAAACACAAAAAAATATACGATAAAACGGTATTAACATTTATGCTATATTTTAATATACTAGGCTAACATGGCACTGTCATCTTTTAACTCCCATTTGATGGGTACCGATTCTAGCTCGTTGGTTGGAGTGAAAGTGTTTCTGGGAACCCTGCTGTTATGTGTTGGTGAGTGTGGGGTGCAATAATCGCAGCTTTGTTCATTTCAATTGTTCCCACAGTTCTTTATTAATGACACGAGACAATCAAAAAATAAAATGATAATTTATATTTCGTAAAATAGGAAGGCAGCAGAGATTGTATGTAGCAAAAAGAAATACACACAGAGGACTGCCAGGGCTGCAACTGTCCTTACAGGAATACTTGTTGTAGCTGAAGGTCAGGCCATCAGCCCCCAGCCCTGCCACCCCAGCTCAGGACACTTGAGTTAGAGGGGCAAAGCCCTCTCAGCCAAACGGTAGTTGTACGCCTGATTTATCCCATATAGGGTCAAATCCCTTCCTGCCATCATATATCCCTATAGGAGCTGTGCAGTTTTCCATGAACATCCAGTAGAGTAAGGATGTCCTGTGTTATCTTTCTTTGGGTGGGTGACCTGCATTTGAGCATTCACTCCTTATAGAGTAGAAGAATTTATCATAAATAATACTAGACATTAAGGCGAAAATGCTTAATAGAATGAAACGTAGGAAAATGTCCACTTTTTTTAAACATGCAAAATTAACGTGTAACAGGATGTTTGCAGTATGCACTCATTCCTATTGTAATTGCACTACGAGGTAGATTAGGCCTCTTTCATTTTCTACCTTTCAGTTAATTTTCTTCTTTAATAAACAAATGGTTTTAGAAAATGCTGAACTATGGAATATTATTTGATACATGATTTACACTTGACTTGCTTACATGTGTCATCTCTGTAGAATGTGCTGACTTTAAAAATTTACTTCATCCTTTCCTAGGCTACATGTTCTCATCTTATTTAGTTAGTTTTCTAGCTGCCACATTTTGACAATGCTGAATGCTAAATAGTGTATTAAAACAATACTGCTTACATGAAGACGTGAATCTCACGACTTACTATCGTAAGTTACAACTAGAATGTTTCTGCCTTTCAAAAAGTCCATTGTTACGCAGTGGAATACTGAATAGCTAATAGTTTAGTCTGCAGGGTTCTCATGGGAAATCAGAGTGAAGCTGATGCACATGAATGTTTAGTAGCAAAGTTGAAACTTGTAGATAGCACCTTGCTGACTCTGTACGCTTACCATGGAAATGAAGGAAGAAGCATCAGACCATCAGATGATCTTTCCTCATTGGCTCAAGATGACCTAACACCAGCATGGATTGTTACAGATGCTTTTGTGTTTTATAATTCAAACGTTCCTAGTTAGAATTAAGGCAGTCTGGATAAGGCCATTCTTCTGCAACCATCCCTTTTCCTGTTAGCACTTTTTACCCTATTTTCTGTTAGCTACTGCTGACGGTGATCTCTATCACCTACTACTTTGTGGGTGTATTTCCTTTAACGGTTATGGGTACTGCTGTGACTATTTTCTTGGTTTAACTTTAAACAGTTGTTACTGTGACTGTTTGCTGATACTGATTTGAGAGAAGAGACTCGGACGAGTTTCTGGAACTCCTCTTCACTAGGAGTTCAGCTTCAATCTGATTCTATTTTAATGCTCCTTTAAATCTTCCTCTTTCCCAAAAGAACTCTTCATGGGATCTGGTAGGTTAGAATTCACTCAGAGTAGAGTAGGGATAAAATTCCTTTATAGAACACGCTGTCATTTTCTTGATTGACTCCAACCACAACTCTCTTCCAATTTCTGTAAAGAGTTTATCTGATTTACTAAAATGAATACACCAAAATGAAATACTAAAGTCATATCAATAAATAGAGGTTTTTGAACTGATCCCAAACTCTCATCAATGACTTAACTAAATGACTACATTTATGATGTCTATTGAGATGTTTTTTTATTGATGCTCCATTCTAAAATGTTTGCAAAGATGTATTGCGGAGAAGAAGAATTTTGCATGTAATTTGTAAGTAACAAATTGAACTGATTAAATTAAAGAAAGCATTTCCAGGTCAACAGTCTCATTAAAATTGCTTATACCAGCTGCCTATTAAATGCAGAAGTACCAACTTGAATCAGATAATTGCTATTGGTGAGTTTGCCCTGATCTTTCCCCCTCTAGGTTAGTCTCCTGCTGTAAGATAGAATCTGTCTGAAATGTCTCAATAATCTTTATCTTTTATTGCACGAGTTGAGGCCCCTCGCATTCTTAGATTGTATGCTAAGCATTGATCGTAATCTTTGTTATGTTACAGGTAACGCTTCTTTTTGATGATTTGTTTTTTCATGCATTTTAAAGGATATGTTTAAAATACATTCAACTGATTCTAGATGTCTACTTGTACGCAACGTGTTCATGAATGATATATTTGTGCATAACGAATCACTATTTCACCAAATCCTGGAGCTCAACCAGAGCTGATAATGACAACTGTAGTCTTTGTGTCTTGAGCAGTAAATAATTAGTCCCTCCTATTGGTGCCTCTCCTAGACTGGCCAATCTAAGGGAATGTAAAAACAACAATTGATGGACAGAATGCAGAACAATGTCATACATTCACCCCAGTACAGAGATCTGGGCCTAAATCCATCGTTTTTTTTGCACTCCACACCACCCCAGTTCAGACAGGACCATATGCAAATCAGCCTTGACCCTGTGCCTCATGGAACAGTCCAGCCCGAACTGCCAAGCCATGTCTTTCCTGGACTGAAATCAAGCATCCTAGGACCGGTTTATGGCTATCAGCCGTCTTCAGCCAGGATGGCTTGGCAGTTCGGGCTGGAGGGCGGGTTGCTCCTAGGCATTGATCCCGATGGAGCCTTCTACCGTAGATACTTTTCTGGAAGTCAGACCTCCTTCACTGGAGCAACCCAACAAAGTTAAGCCAATGAGCGGTTCTAAGTCAACGGTTGTAGCTTCGTCAGCGGTCTCACTCTGTGCCAATCTCTAGACAGAAGTTTGATCAATCCTGTAGTTTGGGAACAGGAGGAATACACTCTAACACCAGAAAAGGACCAGGGGGGGTTAAGACTCACTCCAACAGAGGCTATTAGCAGTATCCAGAGGAGATAGTACTGGCCAGCTGGGCATTTGGTGGTATAGGCCACTGGAAGCTTGTGTCCCTGTGAAGAAATCAAAAACCTTCTTAGGGGTCCCACAGATACTTGGTCCTTTTAAACCAACAAAGAAGAAATTGGCACAGAAGCTGAAATATAAAAGAACATCTTTATTAACTTCAAATGAGTGAGACTACGTCACACAGAAGCCTTAGCAACTGAATGAGGCAGTCTGAGGAGTACAGAAAACTGGGGCCTTATATATGCTTAGGGTTGCATAGTCATCATAAGACCAAGGGGCAGTCCTGGCTCATGTAAGCCTGCAAAAATGACTAAGATGGGCATACAAGATCTGTTAGCTCAACAAAGTGGGAGGAGAGTTACTTCTGACAGTTATTCTAGAGAAGCAGGTGCATTCTACTAGCTAGGCTCTTCTGGGCATGTGCGAAAGTGGAAGATGATAAATATACAGCTAGATTCATGAAGCATTTATGCGGGCGCAAACGGTGCGAATCGCAGAATTCGGCCGTTTGCGCCCGCAAAAATGGCATTTGAAATTCATCATTGGGTCATGTACTCGCAATTTGAGAAATCGCAAAAAAATGTGATTTTTCAAATTGCGATCGCATTTAAGGAATCTCTATTTGAGATTCCTTAAATGCTATTCATGACCCAATAAAAAATAGCAAATTCGCTATTTTTTCGCGCTATTTACCGCAAAGTCAGACTTCGTGGTAAATAGCGAAAACTGAGAAAAATGCACTTTTGTGCATTTTTCTCAGTTGTATGTTACACACACACATGTCCTTTGGACATGTGTGTGCGCAACATACCTCTACATTTTCATTTCAGGGGTGCTACATGGTGTCCTTTGGACACTCCTGGCACCCTTGAAATCGCATCCTTATTTGCGATTAGCAAATAGCTCATCGCAAATAAGGAATAACTCCCCTTTAGGCCCATAGGAATGAATGGGGAGTTATTCCTTATTTGCGATTAGCAATTTGCTAATCGTAAATAAGGAATGTGTAGGAAACGCAATTTATTTAGCGATTCCTACATGAATCCCGTTTTGCAAGTCCTTAATAGCGATTCCTTAATAATCGCTATTAAGGACTCGCAAAATGGCTCCATGATGAATCTGGCCGATAGTTCATTTCTAGGCAGATTATAAGAGTAGTCAACAATGAGGGAGGACAGAGCACATGGCGAGCACGTGGCAGCACATGGCAAACTAAAATGGCTGCCAGAAATACAAAATGGCTTTCACAAAACGGATAAGATAACTTCTAAATACAGGATGGCTTCTGCTAATGCTAACCCATTGCTGTCAATTTACAACACCTGTAGGTCAAACAAAAGGTCTGCCAATATCTTTGGAATCTGTTCTGGGGTCCTGGTTCAAGGCAAACAGGTGCAGTCTTCATTAAGGAATGAGACAGCGGTACAGTACTTCTTATGGTCTTCAGAGGTCTAGGAGTTTTCTGAGAGATTTACTGGAGATACCACTTCTATGCCCAGTTCCTGCTAGTGGGTGGGAGAAGCTCCCGGCCACTCCCTCGCCAATGGTGTAAAACAGTGGTTCTTCACTTTAGGACTTCTGTGGACCCACACTTAATCATTATTGGAAACTATGGACCCCCACTGAATCCTTTTTTAACTCAGAACCCTCCAACTGAGCCATTTTTCAAATCCAGGGACCCCGGCCTAAACATTATCAACAATTTGAACAGCAAAGAAGTGCAGATAAATACAGAAACAAGCAGCCTTCAAACAAATACATACATGATGAAATATTTTTTATTTAATCCACAAACAAATGTAAAAAAATCAGATTTGTAATTATAATGGGAAGATTGGAGCTTTTATAAATTCAATTGTGCCCACTCAATGCCCATATTGTATTCTATTTGATGCACTTTCACTGCTTTGGCAAATCATTCCAAAGATACCAATTTAATTTACAGAATACAATTCAAATTCCTACACATTTACAGAATGGTTTAAAACCTTACATTTTATATTTTGCTTCTTTATTTATTAAAACTTTGTTAATCTGTTAATATTATCTAAAGTTCTAAGCATTAGCAGACTCTCTGAGTAGGCGCCAGAGACCTCCACGGGTCCCTGTACCACAAGTAAAAAACCGTGGGGCATATGTATGAAGCCATTTGAACAGGGCCATTCTCAGAATCAGCCTGTTTGCAAATGGGAAAAAGCATTTTTGAATTTATCATCCCAAAAGGCCCTCGCTCAATAGGGAATCGCAAAATTTGCAATTCCCTATTCTGCGAATGCATTTAAGTAATTGCAAATTGCAATACCTTAAATGCAATTCAGGAAGCACCCAAGTTGTGTGAATTTGCCTTTAGAAATTGCAAATTACCACCAACTTCAAGTTGGTGGTAATTTGCGATTTGTTTGAAAAAATCACTTTTTTGCTTTTTTCAAAGTGCCATGTGGCACACAAACATGCCCTTAGGGCATGTATGTGTGCCACATGTGCGCACATGCTTATTTCAGGGATGCAACAGGGTGTCCTTTTGACACTCTTGCACCCTTAAAATTGCATTCGCAATTTATGAGTATCTAATGGGTACTCGCAAATTGCTAATGTCTTCCCATTCGTTCCAAAGGGCATCTAGGCCCATAGGAATGAATGGGAAGGTATTCCTTAATTGCAAATCATAATTTGTAATTCACAATTATTGAATATGTAGTAATTGCAATTAATATTGTGTTTCCTACATAAATTGTCTTTTGCGAGTCCTTAACAGCGAATCGCTAAAAATCACTATTAAACGCTTTCTTCATACTTATGCTCCCACATGTCTAAAATGTTCACCGGGGTGACCTTACCCACCTTTGCAGCATTTCCTGTCCTATGTATTTTACTGTAAATGATCTCACTGTGCCCATCCTTATCGACATCCAATATGGTAGAACCTTTCTCTCAGTTCTGGGCCGCTTCCTCCTCCTATTGAGTTTGGAGCCAACTGACTAGAAAGATGAAGGGAGGCAGGTGTGTTTTTTCATACATCTGCCAGTGACAGCTAAGGCACCTTTTGATGCTCTGGAAGGGGCTGGGCACAATCACCAAGGTCCTCCTGCTCAAGAAAGAAAAACACATCTCCATACCCAAGCCCTTTTTCCACTATCTTGGAGTATTAAGCATAATACTACAGGAGAGCCCTTAACAGTCAGGTGACACTGGACACTGGCAGAAATATGGCTTAGACAGAGAAATGATATGCCCCTGAAAGTGTAATTTCTAAAAATAGTAAAAGGAAATCCAATTTAACCATTAACTTGAGTCATTGACTCATGGTTCTAGCTGCTACCAAACTGTAGTTAAGGAACTTGAAGTACACATTCCTACTAGTGCTGAGACGCATCAACACCTGACTATAGGTATTACAGGTATACAGGGATTGTTATCTTTGGAGTGCTCAGTATAGGGAACACAATTACATCTTTGATGTGGCTCAGCACCACCTACCAAAAGAGCATCAGCATTGGGCAGGACCACCAAATTTGTATAAATGAACCTGTGTAGGCGTTACAATGCCAACACAGGGATGTGGAGGTGGGGAACATTTTCTGGAGGCGGAGTGGAGTGTAATATCACTGGGTCCTAACTTTATATGCTGTCTCTTGTGGCGCAATGCTTTTGTATGTATTGGGGATGTCTCTCCACAGCTGTTCCCATTGTTCCAGAGGGGCATCGTACAATATCTGTATACCATTTCTGTTGATAGGGGTGAGGGGGCAGAGGGTTAGAGTGCTGCAGGACCCAGTAAATGTGTGAAATCCAGCCTTGTGAGCCATCAAAGGAGCATACTAGCATCTCAAATGAGGTGAGTTGGGCGTGGCTCCCTGCTTATTTAGGTGTGTATCTATCCAGTGCCGAATTTGATAATATTGCAAATGTGCCGTGGTTGGAAGATAGAATTCCTGTCTGCAATGGTCTAAAGATTTGAAGGCATATTCATCAAAGAGGTCAGCAATCGTACAACACTCTCCGCTTACCCAAGCCTGGAAAGAACTAAGCTGTAGAGCAGGGGGGAAGACAGGATTGCGGGCAAGAGGAGTATTGGGTGAGGGGAAGGAAGTGACTTATCCCATATATCCCAGACCGTTCTCGTTCTCGTTGGGGTGGCGATGTAGGCACTGCGCAGCCTTTCTCTTTTTGGCAGCCTGGCCAAGTCCCACAACGGACGCATGCCACTGTCCTGTCCATATGAAACCAATGTTTCTCGCTTTCGCAAACCACCCACTCCGAAATATAACGCAGATGTGCCGCCTAGTAGTAAGCCAGAAAGTTGGGGCAGGCAAGACCCCCTTGGTCGTTTGGCAACATTAAGAGCCTGTTAGAAAATCGTGTTCTTCCTTTGCCCCAAGATGAAGGCTTTGACCTCTTTATGGAGACTTACAGTATCCCCTGTGAATGGGCATTGGGAGTGTTTGAAAGAGATATAGTACCTTGGGCAAGATGGACATTTTAACCACATAAAGGCGGTCTAGACATGATGTGGGAATAGATTTCCATCTCCTAAGGTCTTCCCTAACAGAGCGTCTGCAATCGGACCAGTTTGCCTGAGTCCACATCTCCAGCATGGCCGTGACATTGAGGCCCAGATATCAAATTGAATGATGCCCACTGAAATGGGGTACGAGCTCTAAGCTCGACAACCTCTTGAGGGGAAAGAGTGAGATTCAATGCCTGTGATATAATTACTTACATTAATCTTCATTCCCGAAATGTGTTCAAATTGAGAAAGCACAGTAAGCAGCGCAGCAAAGGAGCTCTCAGAAGCAGGTCATCCGCGAATAGTGAAAACTTGTGTTCATCACTTCCGAATGGTATGCCCTTGATTGCAGCCGACTGGGGGCTCTACTGCGAAAGCAAAGAGCAGAGGTGACAAGGGGCACCCCTGACGAGTACCCTTGAGAATCTGGAAGGGAGGGGCCAGTAGCTTATTGACTCTAATTTGTGCCGATGGGGCAATATAGGATGCCATAATATGAGATACCATGATTGGGCCCAATCCAATCCTCCATAGTACCTCTCTGAGAAAGGTCCAGTCCACCCTATCAAACACTTTCTCAGCATCAAGAGAAAGCAGAAATGTTGGGTACTGCGCCGCTGGACCTTTTCCACCAGATGGGCAATCTGCCAAATGTTATTTGCCCCCTGTCGTTGGTGTATTAACCCCGCCTGATCTGGGTCTACCAAGCTTGGGATGTATGGTGCCAGGCCCTGTGCCAGAATTTTGGTATGCACTTTGGCATCCAAAGTAAAAAGAGAAATGGGGCGGTAGGAGGTGCAGGACATCAGGACTTTACCTGGCTTCGGGCTGAGCAGTATCTCTGCCCTGGACATGGTAGGAGTCACACTAGTGGTTTTGGAGAAGGAGTTAAATAACCGGATTGAAGGGGCCTGCAGTTGAAGGAGGAACAAGCGATAAAAAGAGGTCATGAGACCATTAGGGCCAGGTGACTTACCCAGCGGGAAGCTTTTCAATGCTTTTTGAAGTTCCTATATGGTGAGCGGGTCTTCCAATTGCTGGGAATGAGAAGAGTCAACTGGTGGCCATGTACAAGAGGCAAGGAATGGCTCAATCTCCTCTTGGACAATTTCTCCCTGGCTATAAAGAGCTAAGAAGAAGGTGCAAAATGACTGTTGTTTGTCTGCTTCTGAGGTAGCCCACGTGCCCTCATTAGTCCCAACTTTAGCAATATGATTGCGGGAGATACGCATGCGGAGTCGACGGGCCAGTAAGGACCCAACCTTATTGCCCCCTTCGTAATATTTTTGCTTTAGGGCAAGGAGGGAGGGTTTGGCTTTATTTACACAGATCACTTTTAGTTGGCCACTAAGAGAGACCAGCTGCTTTTGACGTTGCCTCGACTACGTTGCATGATCCTGATGCTAAAGCGCCCTAATACCTCTGGTGAGGCCCTCCTATACCAAACGGTATTCCCGTGTTTGGGCGATTGATATGGAGGTGATGATGCCTTGAATGGTTGCCTTAAAGGCATCCCAGAGGGTTTGGCCACTGGTGCCAAAGAGATTGTTAATTTCGAAGTACATTTGGATTGCCTGCCATTATTCAGCTACATTGACCTGGTCTCACTGGTAGAATGTGCGGCGGAGCCTCCAACGTGGCGCGGAGTGGGAAATCGCTCCCAAGTTTCCTAGGGTGATCTCCAGGTGGGCATGATCTGATATAGATATGTCCGATATAGTTGCCGATTCCAGTGACCAAATGAGTAGGTAGGATATGAAAAAATAATTAAAACAGGAATATGAGCGTTGGACTTGAGAAAAAAAGGGGTAGTCTCTCGCATCTGGTTCTGTGTACCGATGGACAGGTTGTTCCTCCGACTCCTGTTCTCCAGGTCCTCTTGTTGGATTTGTAGTTAGATATGCTGTTCTTCAAGCACCAGGCCTGATGCCCCAATATCCTGATTCAACGCTGCAGACATAGACCCCGTGCCTTGGAAGGAGGTCGCACTACAATTGAGGTGGGGGTCCCAAACTAAGTTAATGTCCCCCCAACAAGTAGTGGGCCCACCTCCCAGGACGCCGGGTCTTTAAGTAGGTTCCTAATATACGTGTCCTGAGAATTATTGGAGGCATAAATGTTAATCAATGTGAGGGGCCTGTTATTCAGCATGGCCTTAAGCATCACGTATCGCCCCTCTTTGTCTCACATTGTTTGAGTTCCCTGTACGTGCAGGCCCACTTTAAAAAGGATAGGCACCCCCGCTGTTTTGGATACTGAAGAGGCCCAAATTTCAGTCAGATATTTAGGGTGTGCCATGTTGTGCGTATCTGCTCGTAGGAGATGAGTCTCCTGGAGGAAGACAATGTCAAGGTCCAGGATCAAGAGCTAGCGCCATACCTGCCGCCGCTTGTTGGGGGCATTAAGACCTTTCATGTTAAGTGAAAGACATTTAACTTGTGCAGTAGTTGTTTATGCATGAAAAGTGTACAGCCCAATGTGAAGCCCCCCTGCCACCAACGGCGACTCCCCTGTCCCAATTAAAGATGTGCAATTTCAGAGTGTGGGGTATGCAAGAAAACATGTCAGATAGAGCCACTTCATGTATGATGCCCCGTATAGAACTATGCATCCTCCATGTTGAAGAGGCATGACAAAAGGAAAGCATGCTCTCCACCACCCCCAGGGAACTCGAAGGGAAGGAACGGGAGAAAAGGGAGAGAAGCAACCAAAATTAACAAAAATAAGGCCAACCGGGCAAAAGTAGTTCATTCCAGTGCGGGAGTGTCCCTTCGGTATAAACTAGGATGACACTGAGGAAGTCACTCCTCCTGGGGACCAGTTGAATGGTGGGGGGTGCCATCATGATAGGGCTGTTGGCCACTGTCTCTCTACCTAGCGGCCGGCCCATGCTGCAGAGTCAAGAAGGGGGTGAAATTTCCCCCCAGGAAGCAGGACCCCCTACGACAAAACCAGGCACGGAGGCAGCTGGGGAATCATTGGCCGTTAGGAGACAAGGTGTGCGAATGCACCACTTCTGGGATACGAGGGCGCCCAAGAGGCCAGGTTCCTGTGCCTAAGATGTAGTGGGGGAGGGAAGGTTAGAGGCTGGCGGGGAACGCCCCAGGACTGTGCGCCATCCATGGACTAAAGGTGTTGTATGATCTCTTGCTTGGCCTGCTGTCACAGATCACTTACTCTTCGTGCCCTATTGCGAGGATGAGGTATGGTTGACCATTTTGGTCGCAGTGGTGCACAAGACTGGGCGAGGCCAGAGTTCAGTCTGAGAGGGCTGGATTCCGTCTTGAGTTGGAGTAGCTGCTGGGCTTCCCTGAGGGATCTGAGTGATTTGCGCTTGCCCTCCCATGTGAAATCAAAGCAAAGGGATAGTCCCACCGATATTTGATTTTCAAGTCGCACAATTTGTCCGTGACCCGATTAAATTCTTTGTGCCTCCGCAGTATAAAGGGAGCAAGATCCTGTAAAATTGAATTGTGATATCCGCCATAAATCAGTCTTTTACCTGGCCGCACAGAGGATTGCCTTCTTCTTGGTGAAGAAGTGCACCTGGGTTAGGATGTCTGGGACAAGGCTTGTGTTTCCATGAGGGACTGCTACTCAGTGCTGGAGGGGAGTAATCATCATAACCCCTGACCGCCTGGAGGAGGTCTGCCGTGAAGGTTATTATGTCCTGTCACTCTGTGCCCCGACGGAGCCCCCTGATGGACAGGTTGTTCCTCCGACTCAAGTTCTCCAGGTCATCTTGTTGGATTTGTAGTTAGATATGCTGTTCTTCAAGCACCGTCATGAGGTGCCATAGCTCCTCCTGGTCCTCTGTTTGCGTATCGAGTGTTCACTCGAGGTTTACTCTACTCCCGATTTCTGTCACATCGCGCCGGATGTCATGCAGGCATGTTTGAACTCAGTTGTAAGGGAGCCTTTATCTCTCGGAGAATTTTGGTCATAAAGGCCTGTGTGAGGGGGCTCGCCTCGGGACCCTCGGGGTGTCTCCATCGTGGGGACTTACTGGACCGCCGCAGCAGAGGGCGGTTTTAACCACATTGATGTTATGTTATAATATTTGTAAAGCGCATGGCTGCCCCAGCAACGGACATGTGACTGTTGTTTCCTTAGAGGGACCTTAGTGTGGGGCATGGTTCCTTGGAGAACGCCTTTTTCAGTGCACCCCACTAGGGGAACCAAAGCCCAGGTTGCTGGCCCAGGGAGGGCAGTTGAGTCATCTCTGGGGCTGGACAGAGTACCGAGGTCCTCCAGGGTAGGAAGCCCAACAGTAATGTCCCAAGGCTCAGTGTAGTCTAGCATCGGCAGGACCCGGGGTCACCAGGATGTTGGGTGGGCTCAGCCCCAGGCCAACAATGTAGTCTGGGGGCCATACTCCTACCGCCCGAAAAGATATCTGAACCCTCTGCCAACACTCAACCAGATCCTGATTTCTCTCCTCCTGGCTGGACCGCCCGAGCGCGGAAAGCACTGAAGGGGCTAGGAAGTTCAACCCTGGTTAATCAACTCCAGACCAAGATGGTCAAAGGGGCAGTGAAACAAGTCCCCCCCCCCCTCAGGCAAGAGTGCCACTGAAGGCTGAACACGGAGGGAAAGGGGCACAGGCCCGATTGCACAGTCAGTCACCTCAACCATCTCAGCACAGGCACCTGCTTCAGGTCTCACCTCTTGTTTCCTAGGGCACTGTTTCCCTTGAGTCCCTGGGTCCAGCATGATGCTCAGCTCGGTCTCTGGTGAGGCCAGGTCGCTCCTCCTCTGGCACACTTGGTGGGCTCGCCCCAGAGTGGGAGCCCACAGTGTAGTTTCGACCCCGCCCCAGAGTCCCAAGGGATCTCCACAGTCGCTCCATCGGGGGACACCATGATAAGATGCAGGCAGTGCCGACCGGGCGACTTCTCTTCTTCTCCTCTGGGAGAGCTCCAGGCAGCAGACATTCAGGAGGGCCGCCAGATGACACAACCGGCCCCAGACGACGGGGGCCCCCCGCAGATGATGGGCCGGCTTTGTGAAGCTGGTCCCTTCTGCAGCCCTCGGGATTGAGGGTCCTCTTAGCACTCCAGGAAGGAGGCTCTGGCCAGGCTTCTAGCAGGTAAGGCTTGTCCCGGCCACAACCCTCATCCGGAAATCACCCGGCTCCAGCCGGACCCAGTGCCCAAGATTTGCAAGGTAGGGGTGTTGGAGTTGCAGTCCACGGCCTCCGAGTATTGGTCACCCTCCCTGGCCAGCAGAAAGCACCACACAGGGCCCCCGCATTGGGGCTCCCGGCCTCCTTCGCACATGCCACTCACACGACGCCTGGGCCTAAGATGGTGGATCAAGCCGTTCCCTTTGGACTTCCGCTATGATCCGATCTCCATTTCGGTCCTGGAAAGCAGATTGTGCTTCGATACCGGGGCAGATGGCTTACTGTACACTAAGTGGGTGTCTGCCACTTCTTTCGAGGCCCCGCTGGTGATCGATTTATCGGGCCTGTCGGAGGAGGACGGAGACATCGCAAGGTGCATCCTACTCCATCGGAATCTTGGCCGCGCCCCCATTTGGCAGCCTAGCACCAATTCAGGCACTCTTGCACCATGGTGCAAGAGTACCTGCGTGGCATGCAGGATTGTTTCTGTGCAGAATCCTGAGAGGGATTTTACTCTTTCTATGTGTGCTGCAGAATGCAGCACACATAGAAAGAGGCAGTAACAAGTAGAAATAAAGATATTTCTCTTTGTTATGTTATTCCTGTGAAGGCGTATCTTTTTGGCACATTCCTAGGTTTACCAGTTCTGATAAATCTGGGAATGTGACAAAAACCATGGGATTTGCATGGGAACACCGACACAACTTCCATGGAATGCCTTACAGGGATTTGTGCTACGTTGCCTAACTCCATATTTATGGAGCCACTTAGGGCCACCCAAAGTGACCTTGGGTGGTTTAATATATCTGACTTAAGGTTTGCGCTCCGCTTGCACCATGTTGAATGGTGCAAGAACGACACAAACAGGGTAATAAATAGGCACCTAATTTTAACCTGGCTCAGCGACTTCTCACAGCATTATGCTAGTGTTCCCTCGGGCCATCTTTAGTGACCTGTAGGACAGGGGAGAGCCTTGACTGGTTACCCTACCTCATATCTCTCTCATTGAGTACCTCCCTCCATCTCTTATAACACTGCCAGACTGGTAGCATCACATTCATTTTGGGGTACATTTGCTTCACCTGTGTAACCTTTGGCAATCTTATTATTTTGTTATGCTCTGGAGGTTCACTTTTTCAGAATCTGGGTGAGTTACAAGAGGTTTTCCATCAGTGCAGCCATTTTCGTTTGGTGGAGCAAGGTGAGCAACAAGGGATACAAGAGGAAGCTGATCAGAGCATCAGGAGTAATTTCTATCCCTCAGCAGAGATCAGAGGCAGATTGTCCAAGAAAGCATGCTTCAGGTGTAGGTGAGTTATCTGGTGTCTTCGACTGGTGAGGACAATTCCCCTGTACCAAAATGTCCTTCGTGTGGGGTCCTCGCTTCATCCTATTCTTGCGGCTGACTAACCTCTATTTAAGTATTGTGAGCATGGGTCCATCACAAGCCTTGGGTGTGTCAGTTTTTAAAGAAGGGTCTTGAAGTCACATTTGCTTGTCCTCTGACCCAGCCGGTAAGTAAAGAAGTTCAATAATCATCTGTCTTCTATTATAGCTGGATCCAGACCTAAAACAAGCCATAGCATGGTTATTTCTCTGACCATGTGTCCCTTTGAGCACGCATCCCAGTTCGCCTCTCCATGAGGGTCATAGCCCAGCCTGACACTTTCCATTGGTCGATCTTGATCTTCCAGGACAGAGACTTACTATCACTATCCACTAACAACATAGTGGGAGTCATACATATTTTGAGGGGCAGCGGTAGTCAGATCTCCTTCCATAAGATAACATTCGTCTGTGTTTGCAATGAGAGATGATTTCGGACCTTACATTTTGTAAACAACTATTTGCTAACTGCATCAAGATCATTATGGAGATCACAAAAAGTTATGAAAAATGTCATACTTTTTGGCGAAACTTGATTTAATTTCAGGATTACCCAAAATTATGTGAAAGAAGGTTTGTTACTATATTGAATGAACATTTCATCTAAAAAATACTTTCTATAAACAAAAGCAAGCAAGATACCAGGACAATAGTTTAGACAGAAAATGACTCTCGAGTGAGACTTTCTGCACAGGCAAGTTTTCCAGTACCAAAAGTAAGCTCAATTGCAAAATTTAAAAGTCCAGCAAATGTCATAAAGTTCATCTAATGCAAAAGTTGCAGATTTTACCAGTTTCACTGGTGTTTACAATTTGCCTAGGTCTAATCACAAGAAGTATCTTTTTAAAAAAACAGTAACATAACTTTTAAGTGTTGTTTGGCTGTTTATTCTGGGCAATTTTTATTTATTGTATTTCTAGCTGAGAAACGACTCTCCTTGGAACGCCATCTTTAACGAGGTTGTAAACAATGCTTTGTGCTCTGTATAAAGCTTCAACCTTCACTCCAACTCCTTTGTCCTTGACTGCTCCCTGAAGCTACTCAGGAGGTCAAAAGGGCTTCAATGCTGACTTTGCAACTCAGACTGTGTACACAACATTATGCCAATAGGGAACACATGCAGACATTTAATACTGTTATGTGTTCCATATAATGTAATGTATCTGGGGAAAGACCTCTTGCTTGCTCTCTTCCGTTTACTGCTGTGGAAGGGCTTAGATGTACTCTGTATAACAATCATGAGTTTGCAGTAAGACACTGTTAGACCTGTCATCTTTATGGTGGTCTTCCCCAAACTTTTGCCTGCTTACCTCCACTTGTTACTGTATCCTTGTGTTGGCCTTAGGACTCTGAGCACTTTACCACTGCTAAACAGTGCTGAAGTGCATGTGCTTTTCCTCTAAGCATTGTGACATTGGTGTATACCCGATTGGCATATTTAGGTTACCTGTAAGTCCCTTGTTAAGTGGTATCCCATATACCCAGGGCCTGTAATCTAAATACTACTAAGAGGCCTGCACCACTGATGGTGCCACCCACACAAGAAGCCTTTCAAACCTGTCTCAGGCCTGCCATTGCAGGGTCTGTTTGTGCAGTTTACTGCCACTTCGACTTGGCATTTAAAACCATTTATTAAGCCTTAAAGTCCCCTTTTATTACTCAACTCTTTGAGTTTGTAGAGGCTTCTGCCACCCTCCACCCAGCCCGGTCGGGCTTCATGGCCTCTTATAGTACTGAGACGGCCCTGGTCTAGATGGCGGAGGCTATTAGAGAATGCCTTGATTCGGGAGGCAGAGCAGCACTGGTTGTATTGGACCTCTCTGCCGCGTTCGACACAGTACTGCATCGCCTACTTCTAGCCCGATTGTCCAATATCAGAATTTCTGGCTTAGTTTGGGATTGGATTGAATCCATCTTGGCAAACAGAACACAGCAGGTGGCTGCCTCCATTCTCTTCAACACCGAGAGGTCTGTCCACGGGCGTCCCTCAGGGCTCAACCATGAGCCCTCTTCTTTTTAACATGGATGTGACGCCGCTAATCTATTCGGCGGAAGAGCTGGGTGCTAAATTCATAGCGTATGCTGATGATACCCAGCTTCTCTTCACGTGTAAGAAAAAGGATTCATCCCCTGAGTTAGCAAAAAACTGTCTGGCTGCAGTTTTTAAATGATTAGCCCTGGCCCAACTCAAATGCAATGAGGATAAGTCTGAGGTACTCCTCTCTGGGTCTTTCCCCCTTCATTCAGGGATGACCTCTGGCCTGAGGGTTACCCTATGCCTCAGTCTACGGGCAGCCCAGTAAAAGATCTGGGGGTCTGGTTCAGTGAGGACCTCAGATTCCTACCGCAGATTAAGAAATTGGCTAGAGTGTGCTTCAGCACATTGAAACTCCTTAAGAAATTTCTGCCACTACTGCCTAAAGTGGCTAAAGAAATGGTGATTCGAGCTCTCATTCTCTCATGGTTGGACTATGCCAATGCCCTGTACATTGGTCTTCCTGGTTACCAGGTAAAAAAGCTACAGACCATCCGGAATGCGGCTGCCAGAACGCTACTGGGTATTTCCGGCAGGTTCAGCACTAAGTAATCTCTTCGGGATTTGCACTGGCTCCCGGTGGGCAAGTGTATTTTGTTTAACCACATCGATGCTAGGCATTTTCCCCTGCTGTGCTGAGGATGATCCAAAGTAATGGTTTCATGACGAGCTCAGCTCGTCATCAGTGTACGAGCAGTACACTGCATGACGAGCTGAGCTCGTCATGAGTGTCGAAGGTGTTAAGGCTCTCACCATCGTCCACGGTGCCCTCTACAAATCAGGGCCCATGTATCTCAGGAGACGCTTTGAGCTCTATGTGCCACGCAGACATCTACGCTCCATGGGGCAAAGCCTTGCTGTTATTCCTCGCTACCGCATCGTTAGAACAGGAGGTAGCTCCCTCTCTGTCATGGCGACCAAGGCATGGAGTACCCTGCCCTTCGAGCTTCGGAACATCCACGACCTTATGCTGTTTAAGAAGCAGCTAAAAACCTTGCTCTTTCACTAATCTTCCATCCGCGGTCCTCACCTCCCTATCTCCCTGATCTGGCTTTCGCGCCTGGACAATTCCGGGTATCCGTGCGCGTTACAAATGGTGGTTAACATAACATAACATAACATAACATAACATAACATAACATAACTAGGGCTCCCGGTTTTATGGTATTTATTTTTTTGCCATTTCCGTCTGTATTTATCCATATTTATTTTTTGGGCATTTTTTCTGTATTTATCCACATTTATTTTTGCCACAAGTAAAAGACGACGCTACAGCTAGTATTTTTCCACATTTATTTAAATTGACAATGCACACATGCGCTCACTCAAACTAGCGATTTGTTGTGGTTTTAGCAGTGCTTTAAATGGTCTGGTACTGAGTAATTTGAAAAGGAGAGTACCTGTGCTTCTCAGTTCTGCTATAAAAGCACTTTAGGATAGAGTACAAGCACTTATCAGGAGCAAACATATACCAGCACTTCTGTATTTCAATCTAAAGCCAGCTAGAAATCTGCCTTCAAATGTCTATGGTTTTCACACAGAAAGTACGTAAGGTTACCTTTATTGGTGGTGGTGTGTTTGTGTGTAGACAGACAGATAGATAGATCCCAAGCTACACGCCATGTCCTTTTGATACATATTATATATATATACGTAACAATTAAGGACGTGCATGTAGCTTGGGAGCTCTCTGCTGCCAAAAGCTGTGTTCAATACCCCGGAAGGGGAATGTCGGCTCCTTGTCTGCTCATAGCTGCCAAGGTTTCACATGCTATGTGTGACATTTTCATATTTTCAGTGTAATTATGAGTGACATTTCAATGACTATGAGTGACACATTCTCACAAGCAAAATCAAGCAATGAAGATTAGAGGAACATATAAATATCAGAAAGTACACTCATTTGAGCAACGAGAAACTCTAAGAAGAGCTTAAAACTGCTACAAAGCACCAGAAATGGAAGGGCACCAACCAGAGATACAATGGTGACTGCATTTTCCAGTAACCCAGGGCAGGCAGACACTGCTGCTGCTCAGAAGATGACCTGATCATTCATGACCACGCGCTAGCCTAAAAAGCACATTTTATAGCATGGGCCAGCTTTGTATTGAAACTACCCTCAGAACCCCATCACTTCTGCATCTCTCCCACCCCCGAGAAAAATACCAGCTTTCTGTTCTCATTCTAACATTTTACAAAGGCCCAGATATGATTCTTAAGTACAACTTTGCATAGCTGCCAATTTTTTTTATTGCTTATATGTGACATTTACAGGTTGTCATTGTGTGAATGAGTGACATTCTACTACTGAACGTGTGACACTTAGAGTGGCATGTCCTCATGAGCAAATCAAAGTAATGATTAATAATGACTACTGTTACTTTTGTGCCTGAGAGTTTTCTATTACTATAGCCAGATATATAATACAATAACTAACATACCCTAAAACAAGACAAGAACTGATGGTGTAACTAATGCTTGTTAGCAGCATCAGATGAATGAGTAATTAATGATGTTTTTTGTTGTGAATTAGAGTTTAAAATCATGCAATTCTGGAAAATATTAGACTATGATTTAAGTATTATGAAGGTGTGTGGAAGGGAAGGATTCTTTAGAGTGCTTGAATCTATCACGTTTTTCCATTCATACTGTCCTTTGCATTTTTTCACTCTTAATACACTTTCATTATTTCTCTTCCAACATCTCTCTGAAATTGTCTATAAGCACGTCATGTCAGTGTTGTTAAACTCTACAAAACAGTTAGTTAAAGGAAATAGTCTTCGGGAATGCACTATGGAATAAAGGTGTGAAATGTGAATAGGGTGTTTAGGTATTCTTAAGCAGTCATTTGTTTTTTTTAAGTTTGATTTATTAAGGAAAATAAGAGGGAAAATGAGGGGAAAGGGAGGGGGGGAGAAGAGTTACAATAAGCAAATGGCAAAAATGAATATGAAAAATAAAAACATCATAAAATAAGCATTACAAGCATGAAAAAGCATGAACATATCATAAAGACAGAAATATTGAAGCAGAGATATATTGTAAAGAAATACAATAATAATGTCAATCAAGTATAAGTATGAATACACAAGTAATATAGAAATTATGGGGGTTTACGGACTTCAACTATGTGTGGAGCGGGAGAGGGAGGACCTGGAGCAGAAGAGGAAAGATATGTTACCAAAGGGAGCCAAAGTAGATCTCGTTTAATAGCCAAGGAAATGGGAGGTACGTAGTTGATGTCTAAACGGTGATTAAAACAAATTGCATTCCACCAGGATTGATAAGTAACATTCGCAGCTTGTTTCCAATTAGAGGTAATAACATGAAAAGCTACAGCAAGGAAAAGGTCAAGTAAAGAATAATGGTTGGGAGGATGGGGAAGTTCTGACGAAAGGGAGCCTAGAAAAACTAGTAAAGGTGAAAAGGGAATCTGGAATTGAAAAATCTTTTGAATTTGTTTCCAGACCAAGTGCCAAAACTTGGAAATAGGGGGGCATTCGAACAACATGTGTTTGAGATCAGCAGAGGGAAATGAACAGGACCAACAGGAGGAGGGAGTGTCTAAAGCAAAGCGGGATAGGGCGAGTGGGGTAAATAAAGTTCTATGGTAAATAAAAAATAAGGTTTGGGTAGTGTTAGCAGCTCTAGAGGTCTTATGGATTTTAGTCCAAATGTTGTCCCAGAGAGGAACTGGCCATGTCTGAGAAAAGTCCAGTTCCCAAGCGAGTTCAGTTCGAGATTTTAATCTATCGTTGGTAAGGCGAAAAGAGTTGTATAAAGCAGAGGCAGAGGGGGACGAATCCAGTAAGAGGGAAGTGGGTTTGTAAGATGCCGGAATTTCGTTAGTAGAAGGGAGAGCTTGAAGATATGAAAGTAAGGCTGGATGAAGGGCGTCGTATTGAGCTCGCGCAGAAGCGGGTAAAGAAAAAAGAGATTGAAGGCGTTGAAATTATATAGGTAAATCCTGAGATACTAATTGTGATATCCAGGAAAGGCCTCGAGAATGCCAAGTTTTCCAATATATGGTACGGTTTTTTATTTTAAGAAGGGCATTATTCCAAATTGGTTGTTCATAAAGAGAAATAAGAGATGAGTACGAGGACGAGACGTAAGGTGAAAGGAGAGTACGAGAGTATGAAAGAATAGGAGAGCAAAGACGAGTTAAGGAGGATGAAAACTATAAGAATTCTTGAAAGGTAAAGGGAGAAATGAAAGAGGATTCCATGCTTAACCAGACAGGGGGATAATAGGGTAGGGTAGATGATAACCAACGAGTTGTTTGCTTCAAAGAGAAAGCGCGATGATAAAGTTTGAAATCAGGAAAGCGAACTCCAGAGTTAATTTTGTCTTTGCGTAATGAAGCAAGGGCTATACGGGATCTTTTACCGTTCCAGAGGAATTTCAGTAGTAGGGAATCAATTTTCCTAAAAAAAGAAAGAGGAATGTGCAAAGGGAGCATTGAAATAGTATAAAGAAGTAGGGGAGATAGCATCATTTTTATAGAATTAAGGCAACCCCACCAGGACAAAAAGAGTGGATGCCAGCGAGTGATAGCTGTATCCATTTTCTTATATACATAATCAAAGTTTAGCTTGAGAGTATCAGAGATTAAAGGAGCAAACCATACCCCTAAATATTTGATTTTAGAGGGTTGCCAAGAAAAACCTGTAGAAGAGAAAAAGTGCTTCTGACAAAGAGGATTTAAAGGTAGAATTTCACACTTATCAGCATTCAAACGATATCCGGAGACCGCAGAAAATGAGGAAACTTGATTAAGAAAAGAAGGAATGGAAGTAGCAGGGTCATAACAATAAAAAAGAATATCATCGGCATATACCGAGAGCTTAACTTGTTGAGAGCCAAAAGGAAAACCAGAAATGGTGTCATCTAAACTAATTTTTGTAAGGAAGGGTTCCAAAGCCAAAACGAAAAGTAAGGGAGATAGTGGGCAGCCTTGTCGGACTCCTCTATGAAGGGAGAAATAGTCTGAAGTCATGCCATTAACAAAGATAGAAGCTTGAGGGTTAGAATAAAGCAAAGAAATAACGGAGATAAATTTAGGAGGAATGCCAATCCAACGTAGAGCTTGAAACATAAAATCCCAACCGATGCGATCGAAAGCTTTTTCCGCGTCAAGGGAAATAGCAGCAAAGGGAAGAGTAAGTGAAGAAGATTTACCAAGTATGTTAAGAAAAACTCGAGAATTGTCGGAGGAAAGACGTCCTTTTACAAAGCCAGATTGTTCAGGTCCAATGAGGTCCGGTAAAAGAGAATCCAAACGTAGGGCCAGTATTTTTGCTAGGATTTTATAATCAGTATTAACCAAAGATATTGGTCTGTAATTTTTGCATAGGGAGTGATCTTTATCCTCTTTTGGAATCAAACAAATCAAGGCTTGTTGAAAAGTGCCGCTAGAGAAACCAGATTCGTAAAAGGATTGAACTAAAAGGAGGAGTTTGGGAAGGAGAAGAGAAGCGAAGTGACTGAAAAACTCAATTGTAAAGCCATCAGGGCCTGGAGACTTACCATGATGAAGTTTAGAAACAGCATGGGAAAGTTCAGAAAGAGAAATATCACATTCTAAAGGATGAAAATCAACATGTGAGGTTGAGGGAGAAGGCAAGGATTGAAAATAAGCAAGAAGATTATCAGGAGTAGGAGTTTGTTCAGGAGTATAAAGTGCATCGTAGAATTTAGCGAATTCTGCAAGGATCTCTTTATCTTTAAAAGTGGATTCACCAGAGGAGGTCTTAATAGACTGAATTTTTGTGCGTTCCTTACGAATCTTTAAATAGTTAGCTAGAAGTTTTCCCATTTTGTTCTTACCTCCGTAATACCTAGAATTACATTTGAGGAGAATATTGGAAGCGGCTTCAGTTGTAAATTTGTTGAATGAGATTTTGGCATCAATAAGGTCTTTAAGGGAAGATTCAGATTTAGAAGTAAAATAGGCTTGTTCTAAGGTCTTAATGTCTGCTAGAATTTTCTCTGATTTGGCCGCATGTAGTTTTTTCCGTCGGGACACAAAATTAATAATAAAACCCCTAGCAGCTGCTTTAAATGAATCCCAAACCATAACAAAGGAAGAATCAGGAGTTTGATTCAAAAGAAAGAAATCGTTAGCAAAAGCAGTAAACTAAGCGTTAAAAATGGGATCTGTAAGTAAAGCATTAATAAAACGCCATCTACCAGCATGAGGAGAGAAAGGAAGTAAGTCCAGGTCAACAAAAACAGGGGCATGGTCGGAGAGTAAAATGGAGCCAATCTCTGAACGGATAGCGTGTTGGGATAAGGGTTTACGAAGAAAAATATGATCAATACGGGACTGGGATTGGTGAGGAGCGGAAAAGAAGCTATATTCACGGAGGTCGGGATTACAAAGTCTCCAAATATCCACAAGGGCATTATTGCTAAATGAGTTGAGAAATTGTGTGTGCATTCTAGAGGGGTTAAATTTAACTTTTGAGTGTCTATCAAGGAAAGGATCGACAATCTGATTACAATCTCCAGCGAGGAGTATATACTCTCCAGTAAGGGAAGATAATTTGGTGGAAATACTAGGCCAGAAAGATCTATCAATTGCAGTGGGAGCATACACATTAAAAAGGGTGAGATGAATAGTATCAATAAGTAAATTAACAATAAGCCAAAGGCCATCAACATCACATTCATGGGTAATCGAAGAAACATTCAACTTTTTGTGTAATAAGAGTACAACTCCATTCTTCCTAGAAGTAGTAGGTGAACAAAGAACATGACCCACCCAGCAACGCTTAAGTTTCAAAGCCTCAGATTCAGTAAGATGAGACTCTTGAAGGAGGGCAACATCAGTTTTAAGTCTTGCTAAATGCGAGAGAACCCTCTGTCTTTTAATGGGAATATTTAAACCCTTAACGTTCCATGTCGTTACACGGAATGAAACAAATTAGAAACTAGCTATAAACAACATGCTTAATAATGCATAAAAATACATTTGAGAAGAAATGCGAAAGGTAGAAAAGAAAGAGAGAGAGGTGAAGGATAGTCTAGAGAAGGAGGAGAAGAGAATGCAAGAAATGAGAAAGGGAAAGAAAAAGGGGACAGAGATGAGCATAGAGACAGTACAAGTGCGAAGTGAACGACTGAAGGACATATTTACGAGAACGGAAAAACTCGAACAGGAATGGGGGTGGTGGTCGCAGGAGATGACGATGGTAACAACCAGAGCGGGCAACCAACCAGTGATACGTAGAGCCAATGGGCAAGACAGAAAACATTAGGAAGCATCAAAAGGGGTCGATGAGGGGAACATCTAAAGGAAGGAGATACAAAGTAGAGAGTAACATATGAAGTGACAATGAAAACACAACTCCATAAAATAGTACAATATAGAAAACAGAAAAATGAATTAACAAGATCAGAAAGAAAATGAGAGAGAAAGCAACAACAGCAAATGCTCAACATTGAAGAAGAACAAATAGAAAACACAATCAGGCAAGAACAGGTAGATACAGTTAGCAATAGCAACAAGTGTCCTCAGCCAGGTTTGGAGATATCCATAACATCCGGATTCAGTTGGCGAAGAAAGGCTTGCAGGACCGCAGGATCATCATAAGTGGTGGTTTTGTCTTTATACGTGACCTTGAAGAGGCAAGGATGTAATAGACCGTATCTGGCGTTGATAGCTCGTAACTGAGGTCTCAAGTCCAAAAATCTTTTCCTTCGATCTGCAGTAGCCCTGGAAACATCTTGTGAAAGATAAAGACGGTGACCCTCCCAGATGATTTGTTTCTTGAGCTTGGCAGCAGAGAGGACCTGCAGGAGGTCCGTGTATTGTAAGAATAGCATGATAACACCTCTAGGTTTGGTAGCGACTCTGGGGCCAAGACGATGTGCTCCCTGGATATTTATGGAGGATAAAGCCGGAGTGTTCAGTACCTTCGCAAGAAAGGATTGGAAAAAGACAGTAGGGTTTGACCCTTCTGAAAGTTCCGGAAGGCCGTATAGGCGAAGGTTGTTCCTGCGGTTTCTATTGTCCAAATCTTCAGTTTGACGCCGGAGGAGAAGAAGTTCAGCCTCTATTGATGGGATCCGGGAGCATGAAGAGTGTAAAGAGTCTGAGGATTGCTCCAAAGTTGCAACTCGAGAGTCCAAAGATGTCCATTTCTCCTGCATAGCCTGCATATTCTTTGTGGTGGCTTCCATAAAAGGTTTGAAGGCTCGAAGCTCCTCCAGAATGAGGTCCATGGAGGAAGAAGAAGAAGAATTACTCCCAGGTAAAGGAGGGTCTTTCTTCAGCCGTTTGGAGGAGGTCAACGAAGGTTGTGCTTTTCCTACCGTTTGAGCTTTAGGGATAGCTCCATGGGCCGAATCAGATTTTGAAGATTTGCTTTCTTCCATTTCGAGGGTCGGAGAATCAGAATCAGATCCAGATGGAAGTTTCGGCAAAGGAGTAAGCTTCAAGGTACCGAGTTTCCCCATACAAGACAACCAAGCACCAGTAGATAGTGAAGAAATAGGAGAAACCCCACAAAGTCAGTTGATAGCATATGAATAATGATGCCACTGTTTAGAGAAGACACTCCATAGCCAGTCAATCAAGAACTCATGGATAGAGGAAAGTCTGTCAAAAATGACCAAGCATGAGGAGAACTGAAGCGCCAAATGATGAGGAGAAGCGCTGTACTTGGAAAATAATTTGCAGAGACTATGAAGGAGCGGACGTCGGAGTGGGTGTGAGGCAATTAGTTCCAGATATGTATCAGAAGATATGAGTGGCAGTACTGGAGAGAAGAAGGCATCTCACTAAAGTTCAAAAAGCAATGTCGTGGAGGCGAACGTTGCATATAAGTAGATGAACATGAGCAGAAACAGTCCTTGTTAAATAAAACATTAGCAGTCGTTGTAAATGACACCAATGATATGAAGCTGGATTTCAAAAGAGCTAACGTAGGACCTCACAAAAGCTGAGCAGTGACCGGTAGTTGTAAATGAGGCAAGCTGTGACACAACTTATAGTGCAGTGTAGTTGAGAGACCTCCCGAAAGGCAATGAGGAGAGTGTGCAGTAGAAGTACAGATGATAGTCTCCTGAGGTGCTCCCGGGTCAAGAGTGCAAATAATTATATTGCGTTTTTATTCAATGGTGGCAGAGGCTGAGTGGAAAGCGCTCGAGAGCAGGCAGTGAAAGCATAAAGCTTACCAAGAAGCACCTTCGAAGTCGGTGCACAGCAACTGCCGTCCGGTCGCGGGAAACTGCCAGGTGAAGAGAGTCCTCGGGTCTTCAGCTGTCGCCGCGCTCCGCAGCCGATAATCAAAATGGCGGCAATAGCCGCGAACGAAAGTCGTCACAAAACTCCCTCGGCAGGTCGCAGAAAGTGAAACCAAGGAGAGCGCCGTGTTCCGCTCAGGTTCCGATGCTTGGAACTGCGTGTGGACTGGAAAACCTCGCCGACATAGTGCCCTTCGTGAAGTGATGTAGAGCAGTCGGTAGCGGAGCGCTCGGTTTACGCCGCCATCTTGGCCGGCATCCAAGCCACGCCCCCTAAGCCGTCATTTGTGAACTTCAACTTCTTGCCAGTCCGCTCTGCTGGTTTTGCAGCAGTGGAGACTGGCCTCTGTGGACAACGATCTGCTCTCTAAATCAGACCGGCTGCCTGGGACCAAAATTATGTTTGGGGGAGGAGGGGCTCCACTGACTGCCAGATGGCCCTTCGGTGATAACATCCTGCCAATACCACTTAAATTAAGAGGCAGGGACAACCTAGGGCAGCTCAGTTTAAAAGAATCAAACTGCCCGTTTCCGCCTAGAATCTCTGCACTACTAGTGCATAGAAGTGACTGTCTGGGGTGCCTTGCCTTTAAAACAGAAAGCTAGGCACCATCAGATCTGTGTGATGCTGCAGCCAGTGCCCCGTTTGTATACTGATCACCGGATCATTTTGTTTTCTTTCATATGTGTGCACACAAGGAAAGCCTGTGGGGCGGCCAGCATGACGGGGGTTGATCTTTGCTTATTCATTCTTCTTCTGCTGCAGCACTGAGAATTGAAGTGCTTACAACGTGCGCTGTATGGGGCCTGGGACTGGAGGAGTCAGGGACGTTGGGGGAGGCTAGGGAATGGGGTGAAACAATAAAGCCTCGTTAACATGTAAATGGTTTTTCAAAAGGCCTGTGAAGTACTCGGGTGCGGCTGTGTGCGCGCCCGGGAAGGAATTAGCAGAAGCAGGAAGGAGGCTTAGCTGGATTCGAGCACAGCAGTGTGTCAACATTTTCCAGTATTTTTCCGTTTCTAAATATAAATACAGACAAAGGAAATATAGATTTCCGTCTGTATTTATATGTAAAAATCCGTAAAAACGGAAAACAGGGGAGCCCTAAACATAACATAACTTAACATAACATAACATAACATAACATTAACATCAGTCACCCCTAAGGTAGGTGCTAGGTAGCCCTAAAGGCAGTGGGCTGTGTACGGAAAAGGTAGGGCATGTACCTTTAAGATTTCCATGTCCTGGTTGTGACAAACAGCTAACTTTGTTTTTTTCTACGGTGAGGTATACTGCTCTCATAGGATAGCATTGGGAATTCCTGAAAACACTTTAAGTTGTAATTCCTGATAATAAAGGAGGGAAGGCTATCATGGCCAGGGATCCCCCCAAAACCCAGACTGAGGTCAGAGCATTCTTGTGCCTCACTGGGTACTACATGAGATCTGCCAAAGCATGTGGCACCATTCTTTCCCCCTTGACAGAGCTGACGTCTATGAAGCAGACCAGAAATGTGATTTGACAAAAGCATGTTTTGACAAAAGCATGCCAAACTACATTTGACTTCCTGAAGCAAGCAATATGCACAGCCACTGTGCTAAGGGCCCTTGACTTCTCCAATGAGTTTATCATTTAAACAGATGCCTCAGATCATGCATGGGGCAGTGTTATCACAGGTAAATGAAGAGGCGTATCCAACCTGTAGCCCTTATCTCAGGAGGTTACTCCCCACGGAACTGAGGTGGAGTGCTATAGAGAGAGAAGCTTTTTGTGTGGTCTGGGAAATGAAGATGTTGAGGCCATACCTGTTTGGCGCTCCCTGATTCAGACTGTTTAAGTTTTAAGTTTTAAGTTTATTTGTTTGATTAATTAAAATCTTACAAAAAAGTACACTTTAAAAGAAAAAAGAAACAAAAAAAAAAAAAAAAAATAGCTTCAACAATAAAAAGTTTAAGAGCATAAACAGATAATTTTACTAATCTTCTAAAAAGCTAAACTCTAAATAAGATTTGCCTTAAGGCCTTTTGTAATCACAGATAAAAATTTTACAAAAGCGGAGTTCATTTGTAGATCGTTCGTGCTTAAGCACGCCATTAGCGCTTGTCTACAAGTTCTTACACCTCTAGCATTGAATAACCGCCTGAGGATTACTTTCCTTTCTACTTTTATAGCAGGACACAAACATAAAAGATGCAACATATCTTCTTGGCCTCCTTTACACAATCTACAGATCATATTTCCTTCATTTAACTTCCACGGTGGAAGATGACACAAACCTGGCCATAGACCAAAGCGCACACTAATAAATGTTCGCTTACTTTGGACAGACCAAGGAGTTTCTAGATACTTCTGGACTTGTTTTTTCTTATAATCGTTTACAATTGGCCAGGAGTGTTTTCTTTTTACAAGTAGTTCTTTGTCTTTTAGCAGTGATAAATGAATGACCAGCTTATTAATTGTTTTTTTAAAACTTTCCTGGGTGATAGTATTTTCCCAAATTGATGTTAATCCAAAATCTTCTTTTGCTTTGTTTAAGTATACCCAGGCTTGAAGTTTCCTATTGTCTCTTACTTCTTTCCATAATGTTTGTGACAATTGATTAACCTGGTCATTTTTTACCCGGTTCCATACTTTTAAAATTTGGCCTTGCCGGGCATACAGCTGATTATTTATCCCAAACTCCAGCCTTATTTGTGCCTGTGAAGCGTTACATGGTAGGTTGAAAAGAATTTTATATGTTTTTGCCACTGCATTGTTAATTAGCTCCGCATCCTTCCCATTTAGGACTTCGGCACCATATGTTAGAGTTGGTAGTAGTTTGGCAGATATGATTTTTAATAAAGGACCATATGTCAAGGCTGTTACTTTCTTTTGTATGGTTCTGAATGCGGCAACCAAGCTATTTGTTTTCCTAGAGATATCCTTCTTTTGGGGGAGAAAACTTCCGCTCTCGTTAAATAGGACACCAAGATACCGATAGCTATCAACTTGTTCTAATTGGGTTTGTCCCAGCATCCATTTATTTTTTTGTCTTCTGCTCCGTGTGACTACCATTATTTTTGTTTTTGACTCATTTATTACCATTTGGTTATCCTTTGCATACTTGAGTGATCGGTCAATCAGTCTTTGCAGTCCTACTTTTGTGTGGCTCATCAACACCACGTCGTCTGCATATAGCAAATTCGACATTTGTTTTCCCGCTAGCCTCGGTGGATGTGAGTTAACTTCATTCAATGATTCAGAGAGGTCGGCTATGAATAAGTTAAAAAGTAATGGTGCAAGGACACAACCCTGCTTGAGACCACGTGTCACCGGTATTTTTTTAGATAGTGATCGGCCGTCACCGAGCCGCACCCTGACCCAGGTTTCAGAGTACAGTAGTTTGATGAGGGTCAGTAATGAGCCCGGGATACCATAATCAACAAGTTTTCTCCATAGTAGGGACCTATTAACAAGATCGAAGGCCGATCTAAAATCAACAAAACAAAAATAGAGGGACTGTTTAGCTAAAAGTGCTTTATCCGTTAAAACTGATAGGATTAAAATGTTAGTAGAGGTTCCTAAGCCTTTAATGAACCCGGTTTGATTTGGGGGTAATATTAGCTTTTCTTTGACCCAATTAGAGAGAGATAATAATAAGAGGCCCGCAAATAGCTTGGCATCCGTGTCCTGGAGAGTGATCAAACGATAGTTCTCAGGTAGTTGCCAATTACCCTTTTTGTAGATTGGTGATATTAGTGACCCTCTCCAGGATACCGGTATGTGCCCTGATTGGATAACTTCGTTAAATACCATTGTCAGATAGGTAGCCCATAGGGCAGGGTCCTCTTTATAGACTGCAAATGGAATACCGTTTGGTCCCGGTGCTCCGTCTTTTTGTCTCTTTATTAAATTGGCTACCTCGCACTCTGTGAAGTTTTTCTCCAGATCAATTTCCTGTTCCCTCTCAGTGATCCCTGTATGATTGACATCCTGAGAGCAGAGATCTTCTTCGACATATAAGGTCTTTTTTAGGAATTTTACCCAGTCCTCCTCTGATATTGGTGACGCTATCACATGATTGTTAGGTCTGTTTATGGCATTAATTATTTTCCAAAATTCTCTGGAATTCGCTTGGTTACTTGCGTGATAGAGTTTTGCCCACAAGACCTGCTGCCTTAAGTTTTTTTCAGACCATAGTAATTTCCTCAAACTACTGTTCGCACTTTTAAGTTGCTTTCTAACTTCCTCGTTAGCTGGTAACCTAGTTAGCTGTTTCCTCAGTGTGTTGCGAGTTCGCCTAACTTTTTTAATGGTATACGGAAGATTAATATTAGTATCTCTATTTGTTTTCCTCCTTAGGTTGGATTTCCTGCAAGTCGGAGTACTTTCATCCAATTCAACTACTTTCTGGGTGAACTGTTCCCAATGCATAAGTATAGACTCGCTCGGATGATCCTTAAAGCATTCTTGTACCAATTTTTGGGCTTTTTTTTCCACCACATATTTTTTATCCGGTTTCCAAATGAGTTTCCTATGGTTAATTGTACAGATCTGACCTTGTGTAGTTAAATAGGTATGGTTTTTTGGCAGTTCCAAATAAATTTCCAATATTTGCTGGCTGTGGTCACTCTCGATAACTTGTTTTAATCTATAGGAACCAATTTTATCAAAAATGTCTATTGACAGTAATGTAAAGTCTATTCTTGATTTTGATTCATGGTTGCGGAATGACCATCCAGCGGGCTGATCGGTTGGGAACCTGCCATTTAGTGCTCGGAGACCCATGGCTTCCAGGTCCATCAGTAGGTTTTTTCCGATTGGGTTTTGTTTGGTATTTATGCTGAGGTCTAAAACTTGTTCAGGGATTGACCATTCATAATTTTGAGAGTAGATAAAATCGTCCCGTGTCATTTGAATCAGCAAGTTTATATTAAAGTCCCCTGTAGCTAGAATATTCACAGACGGGTCAAGTACTATTTGTTCCAGTAGAAATGTTACTATTGCGACGCTTATGTTCTTGCGAGATGACTGGTTTGGTGGGATATATATGTTAAGTATTATTAATGTATTCCTGTTTTTTTGCTCACCGGTTGCAAATGTTACCTTAACTGCTTGTATATTTGCGTTATTTGTGTCCAGCTGTTTATGCAAAGTTTGCAAGTCAGCCCCAATGAATATTGCCAGACCCCCACAAGGACGTCCAAATTTGGAATATCTAATGGCTGGTACGTAGTATCCGTTGTAATTTTGTAGAAAGAAAGCGTCCGTTTCCCATGTCTCCTGTAAACATATGATTTGATAGTGAGTAGACAAGGATTCTACTTCCGCGTTTTTGATTTTTTTTCCTAATCCATTAATGTTCCAGGAACATATAGAAATCGGGCGTCGAGGGTAGCCCCTTACCTCAAAAAGTTTCTGTTTATTTTCTTGTCAGTGGTCGTGTAGTGCATTCCTTATCCAGTTTTCGTTTATTTGCTTAGATTCTAATATTTTTTGCTCTTCCGAAATCTCTTCTTTAGCCTCGTGTGAGCCACCCTGGGGGTTTTTTAATATGGAATATACCGGATTCTTCTTTGGTTCTTTGGGAGCTTTTCTTAGGAGTTCTTCCTTATTTAACGGCGTTGGATACGGTTTGGGGAGAGGTTGACTAATTTTTATCCCCCAACTTTGAAAAATGTCTTGCTCTAGCATGATTTGATCCACTAAACAGGCTGTGTTTAACGTTAAGACTGTGAGTGGTTGAGTGCCCTCCAGGTTTTGTGCAAAGCCCACAGATTCAATGTCTTTTGTTGTTACTTTTTCTAATGAAGGTATTGATTTCATTAGTTGGAGGATATTACCTCTATTCAGGATGTCGTTGGAGCCTCTGGAATCGTATAGTGGCGTCAGTATTATTTGTGACAATGTCTTCGAGAGTAGTGAAACCGTTTTATTTTCAGTTTCATTTTGGTGAGTTTTACAGGTAATTAATTTGCCTTGCGCCGTCTTTGTAATTGTTAGTTCTTCGTTGTTACGTTGGAAGTCTCCAGTGGCCGTCATTTTATTTGATCGTTGTAGGTTAGTCTTGATTACACCTGACTGTTTTTGATTAGGGACTATGTTTTTATTTTTTTGTTGCAGGGAGTGTGTAGGTTCGTTCAGAGAGATGTTTTTTTCTTGAGAAATTGTCCTCTGTATTCCTAAATCTAATTGATTTTTTTCCCCATTTAACAGTAAGGTAGACTCTACTTCAGAAAATCCAGTCTTTGTTTCATTCGGGTTACTTTGTATATCACTTAGCTGGCCCCAGGAGATACATCCATTTCCTTTTTGAGTGCGTATTACTTTACCATCCAGCGCCTTTTTTTGCTCCTCTTGATGCTGTTTTTTATTTTCCTTAGTATGTCTTTGTGACAGCTGTTTTTGATCTATACCGTCTTCAACTGTAGTTTCGTAGAGGACATGTGACTTATTTTCCATATCCTTTTGTGATGATTTGTTAAAGATGTCATAATATTTTTTGTTCTTTTCCACTTTTTCAGACTGGGTCACATCCGCCTCAGTTTTTTCTAAATCTATTTGTTCTTGTGAGAATTCTTCCAGTTTTGTTTCTAGTGTTTTCTTTGAAGGTGGATATATTTTTACCACATTATCGTTTTTTGTCTTGTTTCTAGCTTTACGAAGTTTTTTCCTTTGTCTCTTTGAAGTTTTATATCCTTGGCTGTTATCCGTTTCCTTTTCTATTTCAGTAATTATTTTCCCCTGAGTTTCTTGCGCGATAGTTGGTGACAGTTCAATAATCGCATTTTGACCTGTTGTATTTTCCATTTGTTTTGGTTGAATGGTTTCCACCTGCTCCCATTGCTTTTTTTCTGAGGGATTAAAATGATCGTAATTTGACTGCTGAGCCTGACATATTTCATCTTTTTTATTGTTATATTTTTTGTGAACTAAATCTTTCACATCCTCTAATATGGTGTTTACTACTTCAGGGATAGTGGAAAGTTTATTTATAATTGGTTCACAAGTGCATACGGATTTATTCATTTCTGCGTGTTTTTGGGCTTTAGTTATTAAGCGGTTTAGTTCTGTCAGTTTACGGTCTATTCCGGTAACCGCATTAGCCATTACTCCCAGTATTTCAATCTGAGTGTCCATTTTATTTGACTGATATGTCAGTGCTTCTAGTGTTAAAGTGGAAGTTTGGTAGAAGATATCCCATGTAGCTCCTGGGTCCATATTAGTTGATTCTTGCAATTTCCTCTTTTTCGTTATGTCCACTTTGACCTCTAGTGGGAAAGGAATTGGCATTTCCCGTTCTTTATTTATGGTATTATTTGTGTTTTTTTTTAATGAAATACATTCTGCTACATGTGGTTTCGTAGTGACAAGGTCATTATAGCTTACTTCATCCAATTTTCTCTTTTTTGTTATGTCATCTTTAACTTCTAATGGTAGTGGGTTTATTGGTTCCATAATTTGTTGTTGCAGAGGGTTGATTTCAGCTGACTCTTCAATCCCTCTTTTGCCCTTATTTGTTATCTCTACATTTTTTTGCTGCAATGGGATGTGATGTGCTTGAACCCTACTTAGGTCAAAGTTTTCACATAAAAAGACCTTCTGGTTCTTTTCGTTTATTGGATTTTTTTCCTCGGTTGATTCGGATATTTCATCTATCTCTCCGATATTTTCCTTATGATTGAGCATGTTTAGCGGTTCAATTGGGGTTTGTAATTGGTTTTTGGATGTGTCAGACTCCATTGACATTAATACCCCGGCCGGGTCAGCTAAAAAGTCGAATTTCTGCGGTATTTTAGTTGATCTTTCAAACATCCTAGCAATTGGTGAGATTAAGGTTTGGTTTGATCCGTTTGCCTGCACTTTTATGTTTTGGACCTTCAGTGTTTTGTTCTTGCGCACTTTCTTTGTCTGGGGGCCTGTTGATCTTATCTTCCCAGAACGCATCCCCGGTTGTTTTGGTATTCGATTCCTCACTTGGGTTGAAGAGGCGTTGTTATCGCAGCGCGGTCTACCGCGCTCACACCTCTTACAAACTGAGTGTAATCTGCTGGCTCCAGGGTTCTCAGGCTTCTGACTCGATCTCACATGCGGCAAATCTGTCGCAGGCTGTGTTCCCAATTCAGATGAGACGTAGAGAAACTATAGCGGCTAAATGTGTAGTATTCACACCCTCAGTCTTCTACCCAAAGCCTAACCCTCACGTTAAACCTAACCCTCCCAAGCCTATCTGCCTCTTGGTAAAGGACAGCTGCCGTCAGGGAGGGAGCGGGGATAGGAGGGAGGCGTTGTTCAATATGACTGTTGTAGTGAAAAGATCTCTCTTGAGTTGAAGGGGGCAGGAATCGCGACCATCCTCATAGGTAGCTCTTAGGTAGTTCTTGAGGCGCCTGTCTGCGGTCTTCTGCTGTTACTATTGTTAATGCTGGTGAGCCCCCCAGAACCAGCCCCCTCTCTCACTGCTCTGAGAGGGGGATGTAAAGGGGCTAGCGCGATCAGGCACCTTTGTTAACTTCTGCCACCGCCACCGCACCTCGTGCTACACCTGCTTTCTCCTGCTTTCTCCCGTCCTTGCGTGTAGCTAGTAAATGTGGCTAGTGGAGGCGAGTGCAGATGGCGGCAGGCAGGCAGGTAGGCAGGAAGGCGGACGGGCAGGCAAGCAGACGGGAGAGACAAGAAGACTTTAGTGTCCCCCCCCTGACCCGATCTCCAGGTTGGCTGTAAGGCTCTACCCCCTCCCGCGGAGGTGAGCACAGTACCGGTCGGCGCACGCCAAACCGTCTCCACGCCTCCTGGTTCGTGATGCAAAGCTATGGCCCAGCTCTCGCACTCCCTCTCCCGCTGCAGCACCCGTCAGCACCCGTCAGCCAAACACAGACTCGCTCAGTTCTCAGTTCTGTGTGGCCCGCGGCCCCCAACGAGACACCAGCACAGGCTCACTGGCTAAGGGCTGTGTGCTGCGGGTTAATCACCACGAAATCCCGATACCTGATGTCCCAGGTCCGGGCTGCCTCCGTTCCGCTGTTCCGCTGTTCCGCTGTTCTCCGTTGGACCCGTGGGTCCGGGTTGCTGTGGTTCTCCGGTTCTCCGGTTTTCAGCGGTTCACAGCGATTCTCTGCTGCCTCTATTGCTGAGACTGTCGTCCCGCGCTCGTTCACTTGCTCACACTGCAGCGGCTCTGCTGCTCTGCTGCTCTGGGGCCGCGCACGCGATCGCCACCTAGCGGACACCTGGTCACTCTGCATGCAGCGTCCCACAGTCGATATGAACCAAAGCATCAACCTGATTCAGACTGACCACAGGCCCCTCAGGTAACTCATGCAAATTGTCGAATTGGTCCATTTACCTACAAGGTATGGACTTCAGGGTGGAACATAGACCAGGGATAGATAACGCCAATACTGACATTCTATCCAGGTTTTCCACCTAAGTGATGATAACTTCCTAGAGGTTGGGTAGATCTCCCCACTTTCAGCTAGGGCAGGGGCCCGTGTTAGACCTGTCATTCCTAGGGTGGTGTTCCCCAGACTTTTTGCTTGCTTAACTCTACTTTTTTTGCTTGATCATTTTGTTGGCCTTAGGACTCTGAGCACTTTACCACTGCTAAACAGTGCTAAAGTGAATGTGCTTCTCCCCTAAACATGATAACATTGGTGTATACCTGATTGCCATATTTAGGTTGTCTGTAAGTCCCTTGTAAAGTGGTTTACCATATACCCAGAGCAGGTTCTCTCAATAATTCAAGTGAGCCTGCAGCACTGATGGTGCCAACCACACAAGTAGCCTTTCAAACCTGTCTCAGGCCTGCTATTGCAGGACCTGCGTATGCAGTTTAGTACTACTTCACCTTGGCATTTGAAAACACTTGCCAAGCATTAAACTCCCCTTTTATGACACATGGGTCACCGCTAAGATAGGCCCTAAGTAGCCCTAAGGACAGGGAGCTCTTTAGGTAGAAGGTAGGATATGTGCCTTTAAGTTTTCCATATCCTGGTGTTGACAAACAGCTAACTTCGTTTTTCCCTACTGTGAGGCATACTCCTCTCATAGGCTAGCATTTGGAATTCCTGAAAACACCTTAAAACTGTAATTCCTGATTCGAAAGGAATAGCTGCATCATGCTTCATATCTTTGGAACGTTAATGATAAATCCAATATAATGGTAAAGTTGGATTTAAGATTACTACCTTAGAAGGACACTTTTAGAAAGTGGACATTTCTGTGCTTTTAACTTAGCTGGGTGTGCCTGCAGCCTGTCTCCAATACAAGTCTGGGTGGGGTTGACAGCTACACTTTGTGCCTTCCCTCTAGACAGCCGCAAGCACAGGAAGGGTGGGTGTGACAGAGGACTCATCTACATTCATCTGTATTCTGGGCAAGAAGGGGCAGTGGGAACTGACACTTACTTCTGAATAGACAGTGTCCTGTGTCCCATACAAAAGGCTGATTACCCCCAAAGATAACCTGGCAGACAGGGTTGGGAGGAAAGGGGACCTGTGCACTTCATTGATCTGCTTTGAAGTAATCCCCACTTCGAAAGCACATTTGGGTATAAGTACCGGGGCTCTGACCCAACCAAAACAATACACTGTTGTACCTTTGAAAAATTCTGCCAGGTGTAAGGACTGCTATTCTGCAAGGATTATCACCCTGTTTGACTGACGTTTCCAAGGAATTTCTTCACTGATTGGCTGAGCTGCCTCTACTGTTGTCTGCCCTGCTGAGGACAAGTAGCATAGGAAAATCAACCACAAGAATGAAAATAATCAAACAAACATAAATTGAGTCCACATTGTTTTATTCACAATGGGAATGTATACTGAATATGCAATATTTTTAGAAAAACGAATCAGTGGTTTGCAAAGTGCCCCAAAAGTAGAAACGGGGAGGGTAGTGTGATAGTGAGGGGAATTGGTGAAAGAAGGAAGATTCTTAAGTGCCAATAAAATCAACAGTTATGGCTCGTTTTTCAAAGTTACAAGCTATGTACAAGAAACAAGACCATTAGGTTCATGCGGTTATTTCAAACAAACATCATACTCCAAGAGTTCAATAAATGAAAACAATAGGGTGTGGAGTTGACGATCAAGGGCAATCGGTTGTCGTAGACGTTTCGACCCTCATACGTGCAGATATCGGTATTTATCTTGCTGTGGGGTCTTCATCAGGACTGGAGGGTTGGGGACACGTAACCTATTTGATATATAAATATATATTGTGAACACGGGAACACTATCCCTGAATCTACGTAGAACAATAATGCACATCAACCCATTAATGGGATTGGTTAAGATTTATGTAATGCCCCGCCAGGCTGGCTGGGACAATATCGATAAGAGTAAGTAATACATTTAGTTTGGCTGTGCTGGAACGTCACAACTATTTGGTACACATAGGAGATCATAAGGTCTTGAGCAATTGAGGATAGGCCAATCCAGCGTAGGTGGACACTTGCAGGATTTAGTAGGGACAGAGTCACCACTAAGCCCGAACACAGTTAGGGGCCAGGAGAATTACCAAACTTACATATTGGAAACATTAAAGCTAGTTAGTGCTAATCCTAGGATTTCCGACTATTACACTTACCACAAACGTGGTGTAGACAGGACCCGATGAGGTATAGGTTCGGAGTCGATGTCGAGAAAAGGATCTGTGGGGTTAGAGTGTAAGGCGGTACATTGTATGATTTCAAAAGGTGGGAAGGAGTCGTGGACCTTAGTAATAAAAGGTGAAAGACTCACCGTAATTAATACCAATCGTTGATTTTATTCAGCGGTTTATAGAGGTCCCAGGCACCATCGATAGTATGAAATCTATCAAAAGTAAGGCGGAGGCGACTATTAGGGAACCATAGAGACACTCGTACCATCAAACTAATCAGAGCATTTGAAACAGGAGACTCACCAAAACGCCGTTGTTTGGAAACGTCCGGCGGGAATCGTGTTCCGTGGCGGGCAGGCAGGAATATTTTTCTTATTGAGTCTAGAGAGACGGGGAGTTGCAGTAAAGTTAGGGACCGAACCCGCGTTAAAGTAGCACAAGGGTAATAGCCCCCCAGATGTAAAAGCGAGGCTTACCGGTCACGAAATGAATCGCGTTACGCTCACTGCTCCAGGTCGCAATGGCGAAATAGAGTTCAGGGTATGCTGATATCACCGTGGCAATGCAGTCACGTGATACAAACTACTCACTCCAAACATAGTAGAAAGACTATTTGGGGGTTGCTAGGTAACAGTGGACCTGGCGTTTAGGTAATGGGCATGATCGGAATGCTGGGTTGGTTTATTGGTGACATTGTACAAGCAAGATCTTTTAATATGCAGTATAGGTATTAAGAGCAGGATTGGCGCCTAATGCCAATGATTAGATGCGTTTTAGATAGAAGACAGTGTGTAACCTATTTACAATGTTAATGAGAGAAGGAAGATGATCGGAATGCTGAGTTGGTTTGTTGGTGACATTGTACAAGCAAGATCTTTTAATATGCAGTATAGGAATTAAGAGCAGGATTGGCGCCTAATTCAAATGATTAGGTGCGTTTTAGATAGTGTGTAAGCTATTTACAATGTTAATGAAAGAAGGAGGAGACAAAACTCAGCATACTTGGGAATCACATATTGAACCCGGAGTGGCGTACCTCTCACACGAGGGTAAAGACCACAGTACAGGGCCACTATACTTATGTTAAACATGTAATTAACAAGAATTTCATACATTGGAGACACGATGTCATGATTACGCATTATTATGATGTAACATCATTACAGTGATGGCGTACCTCACACATGTGGGTAAAGGCCACATGTACATTAAGTGGGACAGTGTTCAAGACAGAGTGGCTAATTGGGAGAAAGAGCTGTCTTGTTCCACGTGACTGCGTTGCCACGGTGATATCAGCATACCCGGAACTCTATCTCGCCATTGCGACCTGGAGCAGTGAGCGTAACGCGATTCATTCCGTGACCGGTAAGCCTCGCTTTTACATCTGGGGGGCTATTACCCTTGTGCTACTTTAACGCGGGTTCGGTCCCTAACTTTACTGCGACTCCCCGTCTCTCTAGACTCAATAAGAAAAATATTCCTGCCTGCCCGCCACGGAACACGATTCCCGCCGGACGTTTCCAAACAACGGCGTTTGGGTGAGTCTCCTGTTTCAAATGCTCTGATTAGTTTGATGGTACGAGTGTCTCTATGGTTCCCTAATAGTCGCCTCCGCCTTACTTTTGATAGATTTCATACTATCGATGGTGCCTGGGACCTCTATAAACCGCTGAATAAAATCAACGATTGGTATTAATTACGGTGAGTCTTTCACCTTTTATTACTAAGGTCCACGACTCCTTCCCACCTTTTGAAATCATACAATGTACCGCCTTACACTCTAACCCCACAGATCCTTTTCTCGACATCGACTCCGAACCTATACCTCATCGGGTCCTGTCTACACCACGTTTGTGGTAAGTGTAATAGTCGGAAATCCTAGGATTAGCACTAACTAGCTTTAATGTTTCCAATATGTAAGTTTGGTAATTCTCCTGGCCCCTAACTGTGTTCGGGCTTAGTGGTGACTCTGTCCCTACTAAATCCTGCAAGTGTCCACCTACGCTGGGTTGGCCTATCCTCAATTGCTCACGACCTTATGATCTCCTATGTGTACCAAATAGTTGTGACGTTCCAGCACAGCCAAACTAAATGTATTACTTACTCTTATCGATATTGTCCCAGCCAGCCTGGTGGGGCATTACATAAATTTTAACCAATCCCATTAATGGGTTGATGTGCATTATTGTTCTACGTAGATTCAGGGATAGTGTTCCCGTGTTCACAATATATATTTATATATCAAATAGGTTACGTGTAGGCATGGGCGGATTTTGCGGATTCGCAATCCGCAAATTTGCGGATTTGCGGATTGCGAAAATCCGCAAAATCCGCGAATCCTCGCGGATTTTGCGGATTTATTTTTTTGGGGTGTTCGCACGGGTTTCTGCAAGTTCGCGAGGGTTTTGTGCAATTTCGCAAATTGCGAACTTACTTGTCAGGTCGCCAGTTTTGCGAACTTGTTGTTTCTACGTGCCCAGCCTGTTTGCAAGCCTTTCTTCATCACTGCCACCCTCTGTCACCACTTGCACTCTCTTTGTTCACCCATGCCGCCCTCTGGCTCACCCATGTCACCCTCTGTGTCATCACAGCACCCTCTGGTTCACCAGTGTACATTATTGGGGCAAACAAAGCACTGCCATCCTCTGTCAACACTGGCACTCTGGTTCACCCATGCCACCCTCTGGCTGTCACACCCATGCCACCCTCGGTGTCATCACAGCACCCTCTGGTGACCAGTGAGTGTACATTATTGTGGCAAAGCAAAGCACACCTGCTAAGTGCCTTAAGTTTTGCATAATTAAATTACAACAACACCTGCCCTGCCCCAACTGACATTAATGAAGGCTGGCACCTGCTTGTCTGCTCCCTTTCCTTTCCTTTTCCTGTTTGTTGCAATGTAATTATTTTTTAACAGGAACCTAACCGAATTCTGGAGGGCCCCTTCAGGAAGCACTACAGGGAATGGTTACAAATGATGAGGTTGAACTTTTGCACCTGCTCATAGCTTTTCCTTTTGCAAAACTCGTTTTTCGGTAATTTCGCACTATTCGCGAGGCGCGGCGTCGTGCGAAATCGATCGTGTAAGCCGCGAACTCGTGCGAGTTACCCCAAGGTTTACGGGCGCCGCCATTTTGTTTGCGTGACGTATTTCCGTTTCCGCCCGCTATGTGTAGTCTCGCGCGATGAGCGCCTTGCGAATACAAGTTTGCACGAGTTCGCGAGAGAAATTGCGTGAGAACCTACTTACGCTCACGTGATCGGCCGCTATCTTGTTTTTCATTCATTCCGATGTGTCTGGGCATGGTGTTTCTATCCTCTGTATATCTCTGCCATCCTTTGCTTATTTTATTTTGTTTTTGATCTATTAAACTTTTTTTCTATCCCTCTTGTTTTTTAGGTCTATATTTTTGTGTTTTAGGCTACTTTTGTTTACTTTTCAGTACTTTTTAAACTTTTATTTCCTTCTTCTCTACTCCTATTCTTTTTCATTTTATCTCCTTACCTGCCCAGAACATGGTGAAGACAGCTGTCAAGCTGCCCAAGCCGGGCACCGCAGCCCGTGCCCGGCTCCCGTGTGGCCGCTTGAGGGCGGAAATGGTGGTGCCCAGGGAGATCTTCAGCCCTGAGGAGGTGGGCACACTCGTTTATTTTGTGCAGTGCCGTCTCCCGAGGACCATCGCAGCAGGCGGCAGGATTGCTGCCGGTTATACCAACAGCCAGGAGCGTCGGAAGCGGTGGGGGCAGGTGTGCCGGGCCCTTTTTAAGATCACGGGGGTCCAGCGCACCTATAATCAGGTGACCCACCGCTGGACCGATATTCTGGAGCGGGAGCACGACCTGCTCGATCTGCTGGGAGTGGAGGTCCCCGGGCTTGGTGAGTAGTAGTAGCAATTTTTTCATCACTCACTACTCTGTTTTTTCTCCTGCTCTGTGTGTTAATATTGCAAATGTTTGCTTTAACTTTTTTACAAAGAGCAATAATGCTGCTGATTACATTGATAGGAGAGCTAAATTAATATTTCAAAATCTTCTGTGCATTTTAGGTGCACTGCTCTCTTTCTCTGTGGCGGTGCCACTGCTTATTTGTTTTCTATTTTGTGTTCATTTAATTGGGCTGAGTAATGTATGAGTGTACTTTACAGAACTGCGTAATGCTAGACACAAAGGGGCAGATTTACAAGCCCCTTGCGCCACGTTTACGCTGCCTTACCTGACGCACAGCGACGTAAACGTGCCGCATCCCTGCGAGTCATGTACAACGTGATGCTTCTAAGGAGATGCGCCACGTTAAGACCTGGGCCTGCGCCACAATGGGTGCGTTCCCACGCAGGGGGAGGGGGGGTGGCGGTCAGGCAGATGTGCGCCTCGCAAAAGTGCCTGCGTGAAATCTACAAGATTTAACGCAGGCACTTCCGCGACGCTGCTACGTCAATTCTTTATGCCTGCTTGCTTGAAGCAGGCGTAAGGACTGATGCGGTATGTTGAGTATTGGGCATCCCTGAGCATTGCTATAGCATTGCTATATCACTCTAGAGATGCGCCCCTCTTTCGTCACGAGATGCATCACGCATCTGCCTACCCTTGCGCCAGGGTTTGCCGCATTGTAATTGCGGCGCATCTGTCGTGACGCAAGGTTAGTTTTGAGTTACGCATTTTGTTCTGGTGCACCTCTGGAGGTGTGCAGCCCAGAACTCGTAAGTATGCCCCTAAGTGTCAGATTAGCAATTACCTGTGCATCCCTGCAAAGTGTGAGGCACGCCAGCACCACCCATGGTGCGCCGTATTTTCAATGCGGCACGCCATGGTGCCAAAACGTCACCGAAGCGTTACGCATCGGTGCCGTAAAGGCGGCTCATTGATGGAGTTGCGTTGCAACGATGGCGCAGCTCCAGCAATGCTGCGTCAAGCCGTAAGCCTGCTTCATGCAGGCGCAGGGTTTCAGTGACGCATCATTGTCCTAAATGACTGAGTAGAGGCTCAGGTGCAGTCCTTCCTTTGTAGCCCTCTTTTTGGCTAAAATAGTTGGTTCTTGTTCTTTCTAAATGTTTGATTTGGTTGACAAGGACATCGACAAGCAGCAATCATCAATTTTTTCTGTTCTTTCTTTCATGTTGTACGTCAGGTCCGCCCAGGGGCAAGCGGACAGAAACAGCGGATGCAGTGGCTCCAAAGGAGGAGGATGATGCAGGCCAGGGCGGCGAGTGCTCCTTTGCTGGCCCCAGTAAGTTTTCATTTAAATATAGAGGACCTATTGTTGTCCAAGCGTTCCTAATGTAAATTTTTCGAAACAGTGTTTAGATAGGAGCAAAATCAATAATACTACTGTTACAGGGACAATTCTCCACAAACCTTACTATGGACACCAAAGACCAGAGTAATAATATTTCAGAGTGGCGTGTTTGGCACACTGTATACTATAGTATAAACTTGGTAGTGTCAGCGGCACGGACTCCTCCTTGCAAAAATTACAAAACCTTTCGCTCAGTCACTCTAGCTTGGAGGACCAAAAACCACAGAGTCTATTCAAGTTTAAAAGCTTTATTAAAAAAAGTAAAAGTAAACACATATATTAAAATAAAGTTAGCTGGAAAAGGAAAAGTGCTTGGTGCTGAGTTGATGAGTAATGGAACACATGTCTTGTGGTTTAGTTGATGTTGCTCTTGTCCGTAGAAGTCCAGCGTCTGTCTGTTCAGAGAAAAAAGATGTGTGTTAAAATTAAGCAAGCATTCATCAATTGTGACAAAAAAGTGCAGCAAGACAACAGCCTTCCCTGGAAGGAGGGACATTTTTACTTTAGACTAGAGTAGACAGTCAATTATTTTTTCTGTTTTCAAATTTCTTCATTCCTAGACCAAATACTAGTGAGTGGTGTAATCTAACAGTCTTAAATATATTTTTTAGGTGGAACAGCTGGTGGCGGGGCCAGCTCGGACGTGATCGTCATCGACTCGGAGTCTGAGGGCGACTCTGGGGAGGATGCGGCGCAAGTGGACAATCAGACTGTGAGGAAGCAGGCAGCGGTAATGTGGTGTACAGGTAAGCTGGATCATGGTACTATCTGACTCTTAGATAGCATATGATGTGTATCCAGTGCTGGACCAGTGACAAATTACAATATGGTAATTACAGCAGGCTGGGACCGACAGACAGATAGAGGCAGAGAGAGAGGAAGACAGAAGGAGAGAGAGAGGGAGGGAGCCAGAGGGAGGGTGAGGGAGGGAGACAGAGAGAGAGACAGCGAGGTAGAGGGAGACAGAGGGAGACAGAGAGAGAGATAGAGACATATCGCCTGGGCCTGGTGCAGATGATACGGTTGCTGGTATGGTTAACGGCTCAGAGGAAAAGTCACTCACTTCTGCCAGATCTCTTTCATATGAAAGAGCACCAAACCAAGGATACAAGTGAGTTGTGGGAAGGGAAATGGTGATTCAAGCGCCCCCCCTTGCCCCTCCATGCGGACGCCCATGATACTGGCCTCAATAGTTTTGTACTGCGCTGGCTAGTTGCTAGTTGTACTGTGACACAACTTCCTGCTGAATCATTTTGTGTTAATCATATTCTTAAAGAGCATTTGTTACAGATTATGTTTTTCTTTCTTCTTATAGTTGGTAATACTAAAACCTCAAAACCGAGCAGGAGTATGCGGGCTGTGTTGGAGGGGATGATTTACTAGGGACAGGAGGGGCCAGGGGGACTCAGTGCACAGCTTTCAGAAGCCGCGCTGGCGAGACCGTGAGTGAAAACTAAGGGGAATAGGGCGGCTTGAATTGCACCGGGGCTGTCCTGGACCTCTTGCTCTAAACAGGAAAAAACATACATATGAGCTTTTGGAGACTGAAGCTTGGAGTTTGTACAATTTATTTGAAGACACAGCTTCTAGAAATAAGCAATGATAGCATAAAAAAACCACATAGTACTTGGTCCTGTACCCAGCATTCTCTTGAAAGTCACATGGACCAGTTTGAGTTTGAAAAGTACATTTTACAGCAGCTATGAGAGAGAGAAACTATACTTTAAGAACACTGGTGAGGCATGAGGCATATTGTATAGAAGAGGTTAAGCACATATTATTGGGCACACTCACCACTACCTGTAAGATGTCCTGAAAGTATTAGTTCAAAGACTTTAAATGCAGTGCGGATAAAACAAAGTCAGAGAAAACATAACATTTCAAATAATGGAATACAACTTTAAATGCAACAAGGAGAAAACATTTCATTACAGCAGAATCTAAGTACATGAAACCTAAGTACATGAAACAGGGGCTATCTCGAGTAACCCCTGGGAAAAACTCTTGTCCGCCACCCATGTGCTGACGGGAGTAGTTCAACGATAATCGGGCGGACCACCCTTTTATACTTGTTCAGGGGTGAGGGGCCTATGGTCACGCTATATTACGTCACCTCGAACCACATATCCTTCTATCGCCTCTCACGCCCCTGCCTGGTGACTTTCCCATCATTAGTGTAGATGTGACTACCTTCTCGTAATTGTGTTAAGTACGCTAGCCTAGACTGAGTTCCTGCCATTCTGACTGGAAGTTTGTCATTAATCACAAATGTGTTATTATTGCTTTGAAGGGTTCTATTCATGTGTCAATCAGGCAGTCTGCGATAATACTTCGCCACAGTTATCCTCAGTTTATCGGATATCTTGCTTGACGTGGCTGTGGTGGGAACTTCCCTTATTCTATTCATGGCTTAGGTGGGGGACGTGGGGCATGTTGCAAGATTTATAGAGGAACTTGACTTCTACAGTGTGAGCGAAATATACAATGAGGTGGGGCCTGGCAGGGGTGCTGGGCTTTGCAGGCAAGAGCTGCTGGGTGAATCTTGGGTCAGACTTGCTTTCTGCTTCTCCTTAAGCTAAGGGAAAATGGCAGTGCTCAGGTCAACGTAACTGAGGCCTGTAACTTCTAAACAGCAGGGCCCACACAGGGGTCATGTTGTGCAGGTGACAGGTGTGTCCTTGGATAGCTGTGCAGGTAAAAATTCTTACTCCAACATTCCCCCCTTAAGTTCGAAATTCGAACTTTATCAAATCATCTTTAAACACCATTCGAACTGCATACTTAGCTGGAGATGGGGGGTGGCCAGGGCAATTTTATGAAGAATTTGTTCCCAAACCCTCTTCTGGTCCAATCTCGTACACATGATCTCATAGGGAGGTATTGACTTTCAGAGGGGAACTGCGCTGAGTGAGGGTCAGGGATGGTACTCTCTATGTTCAACATTGCTATCTCTACATCTTCCCCTTGTCCCATGCGTGTACCTGTGTAGTTCATCTTAACTATCTTAGACCTTAATCTTCCAACATAATGCAACATAATCTGTGTTCAAAATTACACAACCACAAGCACACATAATATAGGCATTATAAAATTTAGTACTGCAGATAGCCATGAAGGCATCCAGTCCAAATTGGACCAATTACGTAAAACATCTGCTTCTGCACTTCCATCCTCAGGCATCTGTCTCCCCAAATTGTCCAAGTCCTCAATGGCCTTTGTAAGTGTTCCGTTATCAGCATCATCGGCCAAAATGAAGACACAGCAGGACTATTTTCCCATTCTGTCGCATCCACCACTATTCATCGCAATTAACTGGTCTAGAACATAGCATTGTTCCAGAACCATTAGTCTCAAAGGTCGTAGTTCTTCTTCCACGGCGTTGAACCCATCACGGGTGTTGTTAACAAGCTGCATCAGTTCATATCTCGTTACTTGGAGCCATTGAGCATTGGCTTTTGTCTGGAACATGGGGATCGCTCCCCCAAAGAAAAGTTCAGCATCGTTGAAATCTTCCGGAATCTCATGGAATGTGTCATCTGAGGAGTACTTTTTGACTTCTCTTTTTCGGTGGTGGGGCAGGGTGACATCACCTGCCATTGGGTGTGTGTGGATGCGGGAAATGTTCGCTGTTGGGACGACGAGATGCCATTCATGCATCGTCAAGATAGAACAAAGTCCTTGCCATTGGGGAGGCAGCTGCAGATACAAATTTTCTCCGTGTATCCAATAGATGCCAATGAGGATGGACGTGCTGTACTTCGAGTCCGAATTAGTACTAGTGCTCTTGTAATTGGCATTCCTGCCCACAGGTACCGTTCCATTACCTAGGAAGCAAAGGAGAGGAGACTTTAGCTTGTATTCTTTTTCCTGTGTGTATGGTGTACCCTCACTGGACGTGTATCTTCTAGTTTCCCTACCCCATATCTCATCACACTCCCTTTCTGTCTCCACATTTAAATTATGTTTGTGCTCTTGTCCTATAGCTGTGCTACCTAAGGAGGCTGCCTTACATATTATGTCATGTGGACCATTCCACTTATTGTCGAAATAAATGTTGGCCTTCAGGTGCAGAATATGTCTCCACTGACAAGGGCATGTGTCATGGGTGTTGTTACATCGGTGATGTTCAGGTGAGTGGCATTTCGATGGGGGTGTTGGGAAGGTGAAGTACCCTATTTTCTTATAGTGATGTTCCCAATCCTGCATTATGTCAGCAGGTACTTTCATATCACGGTAAACCTCCATTCTCCTTTCTATTTCCAATGTAGCTGTGATGTCCCTAAATGTTCTCATACTTGTCATCCCACTCTGTTGTATTTACAAATGCATCATCCACTTTGGCTGAGTGGAGCTGTATCTGACCATGTATGCAGCAAAGAAACAAGTGTAAAAGACATTTGGCTGTGGGTGGTGGGACTTCTTTAGGAAATATCAATTCATCTGTGGCTACAGCGTGTGGAATGTGAGAACATACAAAGCATGACTCATTTGTGGCTTTTCTTCCCACCTCCCTCATGTCTCTGTACCACATGTTATCTAACAATGCGTTATGGGTACCATCATTCTGTACTGACATACCAGGGCGCTGGGAGGAAAAATCAGGCATAGAGTGCTGGTCGAAGGTGTAAACAACTGTGTCTTGGAGATTACTAACCCAGTCTGCCATAAGTCGGGTATGCTATGTATATCTAACTGGCACTATCTCGCTACTCATTCTATGTCTAAGACTTCTTTTATTTTGGCGGGATCGTCTTGGGGTACCTGGCACAGTGGGGATCAAGATGATATCGAGTGTCAAGTCCCTTCCTGTAGGGTCAGCATGGTGTATAGAAAGTGTCAAGACAGGCACAGAGCTACTACTGGTGCTTTGCTTGTTAGCAGGAAGTGTCTTGTGCATGGGGAGCTCTGTAGTCGCTACAAATTTAATATTGCTAGTAACTTTTCTCTCTCTCTCAGATTGCACTGCTAACCAGTGAAATGCTGTTAATGAAACTACAAACATAGCAAAGAAAATAATTATATTTGTACATATCTTATTAATTAAAATCTTGACATGGAGAGTTGTTCTGTTGCTGCGTCTCAGTCCGTAGGCCATCACACGATCTTCACATTCTTGTAAAGTCTGTGGATTCATGATGTCTTCAATGTTCAGATCTTGGATGGTGACGAGTGGAACCTCAAAAAGTTCATTTGCAAGTGTTCATTGAATTTAAAGTCTCTCCACTTCCGGACTGCTTCTTTTACAAAGATGTGTGTCCCAAAGCAGATAGGCGGAAGTTCATCAGAGATAGGACCCTTTGTTCTTTTCTTCGATATCTGGATGGAAAGGAACTTTGGAGCACGCATTAGTGCACATAAATGAACAACTATTCATCTTTTATAATATCAGAAGAGGGCCCAGTATCTTAATTTAAGTCTGGTGGAGAGAACAACCATATTCATTGATCTGTCAGTGACAAGCCGATGAGATGTGATGTGATGATCAGAGCTGAGAGTGTTTCTAAGTGTAGACAGAGCAACGAGAAGGCAATATAGCCATTCCTTCCCAATCGTGGCACTTATCTTTCTGATCTTGGCTTTGAACAGGCCTAACATTGTCGCCACTGTCACTGCGGGTCACTGCAACGGCATCCAGTAATCCTCAGTGACATATGACCTCATGAAGTAGGAAGTTAGCTGCGGCCTTTGCGTCATAATGGACACATGGTCCAACTTAAATCCACAGTGAAAAAGGGGCACACCACCACCATGATGTGTCTTATTATTAGGCATCTGTCGATCAAGCCCACATAGTTAATGTGGAGCTCTAAAAAGGACCCTAAAAAATGAAGGATGAACCACTCTGTCTGCAAAGTTGTGGACATGATATCATGTGAGGCCTGTGTAGGAAGGTGCAACTGACTGAGTGCTATTTGCAGAAGGGCCTGTGGCATGACAGGCTTTCCTGTCATTGTCTGTCTGCAAAATAAAATATGAAATATCCTGTTGTACTCCCCTCTCTTTCCTCAACTTTTTTCTTCAGGTGAGGCACTTCTCTGTGTCTCTCTAAGGTGCAGCTGTGCAATAAAATCATAGTGCTGTGTATTACCAATAGTGTATGGGCATGATGTATCTTCTTGCACTGTTGAGGGTGTATTTTGGGCAAGCAGAATGGAGGGCACAGTCAGTTTGTGCTGGGGATAGAGATGGTGCATGTCCGGGCCTTCTGGCTACTTCTTTCATATTCATAATTCAGATATACGACCACCTCTAAAATCCGCACATTTCAGTCTGACAACATTTTAATACTGAGCATTGCTTTCTCCCTGCATACGTCCTCTTAACATTTAAATCTACTTTATATCTGTATTCATTTTTATTTATTTATTTTTTCTTTCCCAGCACTGGGCCTGTGTGAAGTAACTACTGTACAGCTGTGCATATCTGAAAACGTATTCCTTATCTCCTCTCATTCATCTTAACATATTCCTTTACTATTTATTTCACCTAACTGTGTGATCTTGGGCCACTCATTTCATTGCTCATTTCCATAGACCTACGTATTATTACACAATACTTTTCCCTTTCTCATCAATCTTATTGGTAACTGTCGACTACAGGAAACCTTTTTCCTGTTTGGCTCTACGCCCAGAATATGCACTTGGCCAGGAAAGCTACTTGTGAACGCGATCTGAAAGTAAAAAAAATACAACCCCGTTGGCTTTTCAGTTCTTTTTAATATCTGAAAACATGTGCTGTTTCTATTTGCAATATGTAAAATATACGAATCGTATTATAGAAATAAAGATGGCTTATTTGTAATGCACATGTTCACTCAGAATGGTATATTTATGATAAACAGCAGATCTCTATTGTCCCCAACTCAAGGTATTTCTTGAATCCACCTTAGAAGGATGAAATGCTCAATAGGCCTAGCAGCACATGATCTCATGTCTATATCTGAAAAGAAATGCGATGCAACTAGTGTGCATTCCATTCCATCATTTTATATCTTTCTTGTGCCTGTGTCAGCTGCTGCTGAATTTTGGGACGTAAGAACAAATCATTTTATTTAGTTGCTCTATTTTGCAATATTTAGCGAAATATACAGTGTGAATTATAATTGACCATTCACATAACATAACTATCTATTTCTGAACAAAAATGCAAACATAGAACTGACAGTCTGCGTGCACTTGGGAACCGAAAAGGGCATTGTGCCTTTTTCATTGAAACATATTCTTATCTCTCATATTTAATTTGGCCATCAAATCACGTGGACTGTGGTGTATAGAGTAGACGCTTCTTCAACACCTTTATCTCCTATTTCTATTCGTACTTGTTCTGTGAAAGGGACCCTTAATATCTTTTCAGAGAAATCTAGTGTGTTTGCGCTCTAGTTGGAAGTGGGCAGTGCCCTCCCCTTGATACAGGAGAATGTGGCACCTGTGTCAATCAAAAAACTATACGTGTTGTTGTTAATCATGACATTCACAACTGGGTCCACTCTAATCTTTGTGAGACATGACAACAAGGGACACACTAGAGTTGTCTGTGGGTTTATCCTGACTTGAATTGCCTCCAGCCTTGTGCTGCTGGATGGTGCCCTGTGAAACCAAATCAATGGGGGGCAGAACTGAAGCTCCTTGTGATACAGGGGCTTGTGTCAGGGGCACCATTTTGTACACAGGCATGTGTTGCTGAGGTACCTGTTGTATCTGATGTGTTGTTACCTGTGTGTTACCTCCTGGCACTTTTAAGGCACTTTGTGAAACATTGGTGACAGTAGTCACTTGACTCACTGGTGTATCTAGCCTAACTGCATCAAGAGTCTTTCTTTTCTTTAATTTCTGCTGTTCTAATTCAGCAGTTGTGTTCTCAATAGCTAATTGCCTTATTTGTGACATTAGAGATCCGATGTCTGAGACATCTGGAAACTTCTGGCGCAGTTCGTTCCATAGCGCTGATCTTATTTTATTGAAAGGATCACCATCTAATTCTGAATTAGTGGTGCAAAGCCTTGTGTTGATGCGTGAAAACATATCCTCTGCATCCTTTCCAATCAGGGATGTGAGTAGGCTTTTCATATCCCAAATAGCCAATGACACACTTGAAGTGTCATTTTCAAAGGCTTCTATCCACTTTCCCGCACCCTCCATGAGGGGTGGGAGTTCTCTCTTTAAATTCTCTTTGTCCGTTAGGGACCAAGTTACTGAGGTAGGGGGGTCATTGACCTCCTTGGACAGCAGGGGCAGCTGGTGTGTTACCCCTGTGGGTCTTGTGTGACAATACCTGCGTGCGTATTTCTTCCAGACCCTTAGGCCTTCGCGCATGTAGGTATAGTTCCAATCGTCATTTCCATTTCCCTGCAATATACATTCTTCAGCAGTGGCCATTTCATCTGGCTCAAAGGAACCCTCTTGGGGCCAAACCTTCATTCGAGATGCATTAGCTTCTGTCCAGTCTGCCAATTTATCTGAGAATGGATTGACATAAAGGTCACTCCCTTCTCCAAGTATCACTATCTCTTTTGGCGTCAGACCATTAATCAGTGGCGGTCTTGGCCTGTCAAGGGTCATGTGGTGCAGTATTCCAGATCTGGTGGTGTGCAGATGTGCTGTACCTGATGCATCATATTCCTGTTGGACGTCATCCAGTCGCCCATAGTTACCTAGTACTGCAATTCTTTCTATCTCTCTTCTTCTCTGCCTTCTCCTCTCTTCTGCCTGTTCGAACTTTTTGGGCAGATCCAAATTGTCTCGCTCTAGCTGTGGTCTCTCTAGCCTACGTGGTGTAACTACTGGAGGTGATGCCTGAGGCATAGGCGTAGGTGGTCGAGTGTTATAGTTAATGACTGTAGACGGAGCTTGGGGCACACTTAAGTAGTTGGCTATGAGAGAAGCTGCCATGGTGATCTGTGGTATGGCTGCACTTTTATTTTCCTGATGTAAGTCTATCCATGGCCCTTGCTGTGGCATGATAGATTGGACTCCACCACTGTGTGGTTCTACCTCCTTCACACTACTAGCTACTTCATTTGGTGCCTGTTTTTTCTTTGCACCCATCTGCTCAGTCATTCTATCCCCTATACTGGCTAGGTATAATGACAGTTGCTGGAGGGCTGCTGTATTTTCTGTGGGGCTTCTTGAGTACTGTGTGTGTGACACGTCCCCTACTTCTTTACCTGTTCTTTGGCATAGGTCACTTTCTGTCCTATTCCTGCTAATGTCTCCCTCAGTTACTACCTCAGAGGGATACTGTTCACTGTCTTTCCTTACTTCATCGAATTGTAGCAGGTGTTCTTCCTCTCTATTAGGACCTGTGTTAAGGGGCTGCCACTCATTATACTGACTCTGTGTATTGCAATGCTGGTGGCTCGGGAATCGGAATGGGCCATAATGTCTTGTTCTTGTTCTTGGGGTATCGTGATCCTCAGTGAGGGAAGTGGGTGCTGGGCTGTCGAGTCTGGGGAGTGTCATGTAGGAGCTGTGCTGTGAAGCACCAGAGGCCTCATGGCTCTCTTTATTTTCTTCCTGCTGGGGGCTGCAGAGTTGGACACGTCTCATTTTTATTATCAATAGCGTGTCAATTTGACCTGGCATTACTGAAGCTGCATCCTGCAGTATTGGACTTTGCGAACTTAGGGATAGCCGACCTAATGTACTCTCTGATGTACTATCTTGTGAATTATCTGAGATGTCTGGGGCTGAGGCATCGTCATGGCCTCTGGCTGCCTGGACATCTGATAAGAGTTCTATGTCAGTCTTTATACCCTGTCCTAAATTAAAGTCATCTGCGTCATAGGCTGGTGGATGTACTGTGGGTGTTGACATTATCCTTCTGTGTTGTGTGTAGGCTGGCGTAAGTGTGCAACGCCACCGGGTATTATTGTCAGTTTTACCTGCTGCAAGTGTGTTATGTCAATTCCTAGGGCTGAGATTAGCGTCAAAATGACTGTACATGTCAGGGGTGAGACAGACTCAGGGGATGTTGCTGTATCCTCAGAAAGGGCAACAACACAGCCGTTCACTATGTGTACCGTAATCTGTAGTCTTGGATCTTGTGTGGGCTGTCTGCTCATCTCCTAGAGTCGAGTTATCTTTGAGGTAGGCTATCTGTGGCAGTGAATGTGGCGAAACTAATCTCCTTTAAACATGCGTCTTTGTAAATATGCCCAGATTTCTGGATAATGCGTCGTGGAAGGATGTCTTTGTAATAGTTCTGTGAGTCTTGGTGATAGCTGCTGCTGCAGCTTGTTATGCAACCCGTGGGCGTTATGCTCACAGCCTAGTGGAGTGACGGTATCCTGTGACTCTTCCTGCCCCTCCGGGCAGCTGGTACTTGCCCGGCAACGGAGGCTGGATGCCACTGTTGCGCAATATCGCCGGCTGGTGGAAATGGAGGGGGACGACACGCACTCCAGTGTAACATCTTCTGCATCCTCCTCCGTGACCCCACGTTCTGCCGGTAAGCGCAGTGCTCCAGCAAACCGGAGCCGTGCTGGAAGACGCCACCGCCGAGCAGCAAAGGCTGCACCTCCTCACAGTACTGTAAAGGCTCGCTTGCGCCTTGCACTCCGCAGAGTGTCCAACCTAGAGGCGGAGGTCCAGAGATGGAAGGAGTATCAGACTCTGGTGGAGGGCCTCCGTTTAGATCAAGCCATCATCCAGGAGAAGTTTGATGCCCTGGAGGCCAAATTCAACAACCTGCATCCGTAGAGTGTCCCTTGCCCCTTTTTTAGAGACTTTTGGGGGGTGGGAATTGGGAGTTGGGGTTTTTGGGGACTTTTGATGGACTATTTATTTGTTGGGGTTAGGGAGGGTCTTGCGGGAGTTTATTTTGTTAGGGATATAAAAATATACTTTTTCAAACTTTATCTGAGCATAGCTGTTTTTTACTACTTTTGAGCCTGGTGGGTGGTGGTTTTGCAGTAAGTTTGTTTTACGGAACACTGTCATCGTGTTGATTCACCTGTAATTGGCCAAATGTTTTCCAAAGTTAAATGCCTGTCACAGAGTTTCCTAAATCAAGAGTCCTAGGAGTTTACTAGTAGTACCACTGTCACTCTCTCGCCTCTCCTCCTAATACTCCATTATACTACCTCCCATCCAAACGCTTATCTTACCTGTAATTTGTGTTTGTTGAGGGCTGTCTCCACCTGGAATTCACAGTGTCCTAAAGCGTTCTGCAGCAGGGCCCCAACTGGAGTTTCCCGGCGTGGATTTTCTGCAAAGCAAAAGCAACCTGTAATTGGCCAAATGTTTTCCAAAGTTAAATGCCTGTCACAGAGTTTCCTAAATCAAGAGTCCTAGGAGTTTACTAGTAGTACCACTGTCACTCTCTCGCCTCTCCTCCTAATACTCCATTATACTACCTCCCATCCAAACGCTTATCTTACCTGTAATTTGTGTTTGTTGAGGGCTGTCTCCCCCTGGAATTCACAGTGTCCTAAAGCGTTCTGCAGCAGGGCCCCAACTGGAGTTTCCCGGCGTGGATTTTCTGCAAAGCAAAAGCAATCAACATTCGAAATGTGCCAGCGGGGCTCACAGACCCCAAAACCCTAGAAGCCCCACAGACAGCACCCCTAAGACAGGCAAGTGAGCAATAACGCCTAAATGTTTTCACCTCCCATTTCCTCCTAACCAATTTCATCCCTTAACAGACCTTGCCAGCAATGGCCCAGCCAAGACCCATAAACCCAAGCGCAAACAAGTTTGACACCCCCCAAACAGCCAAAAAGCAAATCCGGGAAAAAAGCCACACTTAGAAAAATGTATTTAAATGAGGACTCACTACTTCCAGTACCTCTTTAGGGGACTCGTCAACGTAAGTTTCTTCATTGTGCGGAATCCAGGCATCAGCATTACGGGAAATGGATAGGGTGAGTCTGGAGGAGGAGGATAGACGACCAGGACTGAGTTCTTGGCAACTAACTTGTGAACCTGATGAATGCTGCGGCATCAAAATCAAGACAGTTCTGCTGATGGGCTTGTTCTTTGATTGGGTGATTGCAGTTTTGTTGTGAATGGGATCAAGCACTTGGTAAACAAAGAAAGACAGACACACAGGAATAAAAGTGAATAAGGAGTCGGACTAAAAATAAAGTTAATGAATCATTGACTCATTTTCAGAACTCGGTGTCAGGGAAAATGAACTCGTCCTCATACTCTGCAAATTCAGTCGGTAGTACTTGTGGTAACTGAGGAGAACTTTCCTCAGGTAGGTCGGTGTCCTCTTCTTCCTGCGTGCATTCTCGTACTTTGTAATCTGGTGGTATGAAGTGCTGGTTCATCTTTATCATGGTGAGCCGCTCCACATTTGCGGGCAAGAGGCGGGACCTTTTGGAAGTCACAATGCCACCAGCAGAACTAAAAACACGTTCTGAAGACACACTTGCGAGTGGGCAAGACAAGTAATTGATAGCCAGGTTGGTGAGCTCTCGCCATATGTTTCTTTTCCCATGCCAATACGCCAATGGGTCCTCAGTAATATTGACCGCTGTTGAGTCATCCAGGTAGGCCTGCACCATTGAAACAATGTTCTCCCGCATTCCTGTACTTTGCACTTCTGTGTCCTTTCTGGGACAAGCAAACCCTAGCTGACTTAGCCAATCCTCTTCAGACATATCGCCTGTGCCTGGTGCAGATGATACGGTTGCTGGTGTGGTTAACGGCTCAGAGGAAAAGACACTCACTTCTGCCACAGGCACAGAAGTGCTTTTATCCGACGCCTGTTGGCCTGCTGATTCACTAGTACTGTCTTCTCCTACAGTTTCCTTCCTCTCTCTTTCAAAACGAATGGCTGACCGAGCTAGCCAACCTTTGTACTCTGTAACATCTGAAGTTTCAAAAGGAATTAATACTTTTCCTAACAATGGCTTTCTGTAACGTGGATCCAGAATAGTAGCACAAATGTAGTGCTGTTGTTTCTTGATATTTACAAGCCGTTTATTGCTAACTAGGCGTTGTAATAATCTCTGCGCCAACTCATATGCTTCATTCTTTCCCGCATCCTTTAATTCTGAAGACACCACCTTGACTTGGTGCTCGAGCTTCAGCAACAATGGGATAGCTTTGCTCAAAGAACAGTCCTCCCCACGCGTGAAGACCTCAAAAGGACGAAGCATGTCTGTCAGGCTTTTAACTAGCTGCCATTGCTCCACCGCTAGCATCATTTCTGTCGTATCACCACCCAGGTTGTAGAAATACTCATTGACTACTGGAAACAGCTCATGCAGACGCTCAAGCATGTAGAAGGTTGAGTTCCAACGTGTTGCCACCTCCTGGATAAGTGCTTTCACTGGCATTCTACGTACATTTTGCTGGCGCCTCAGCTCCTTCCGGGCCTTAAAAGAATGGTTGAAATGTGTGCATATTCTTCTGCAGATGGTCAGTATTTTGTCGACTGCAGGTTCTTTTTTCAAGAACTTTTGCACGACAAGGTTCATACAGTGCGCCAAACACGGCACTCTGAAATAGTCACCGTCCGCCATGGCCTTAACTACATTGCTGCCATTATCAGTAGAAACATAACCAACCTTGCAATTTCTTTTGGGCAGCCATTGCAAGACCTTTTTGTTAAAGTCATGCAAAATGTTGTCTGCAGTATGAGTTTTCTCCATGCCAAACATGGCTAATGTTGCATGTTTACGAGCACCCTTAAAAATGTCGACCAAGTTACCACCTGCATTTATCCGTTTTGCAACCCCTGAAAAAGAGACCCAGTGTGCAGTGATGCACATGTAATCAAGGGCTTGGCAACTGGTCCACATGTCTGTTGTCAGGTGTATAGTGTGAACAGCACTCTTCTGCAGAGCTGCCCCAACCAACTCAAGCACCTCTTTATGTAGTGCTGGAACAGCAACCCTGGCAAAATAGAACCGGCTAGGAACCTTCCATTTAGGGGCCAGTGTTGCCACGAGTTCAAGAAAACCCACACCTTCGACAAACGAAAAAGGGAGAAGGTCCACCGCTAGCATTTTAGCCAGCTTAGTGTTATACAGGCGCACAATTGGGTGGTTGCGTTGAAATGGCGCATCTGAGGAGAACATGTCTGTAATGCTGCGCTGGACAAGTTTAATGGATGATGCTGATGCCTTCTTCGACCCACTTCTGCTCAGTGTTGACATTTTCCGCATTGGTGTGTCTCCCAGACTCTCAGTGTGCCTCCTATGTGTTCCGGACGGTGTGGTGCTGCCAGGGGTACTGGGTGCGCCCGGATAAATGTCTGACGCTTCTTCTACCTCCCCGTCATCTTCAGATGAAACACCTAGTACGGGTTTATTTTGGCCACTTGCCCTTTGGGATTCCTTTGCCTTGATGTTTGCTAGGTGCGCAAACCATTCTACAGCGTGCCTTCTTTCAAGATGACCTATCTGGCCTCCGGTACCATAGTTGGTACCAATCTTACAGCGGCTAACTGTAGTCGTACAAATGGAACAAACGGCTAGGTTATCATGCTTTGCATGGACACTAAAATAGTTCCAAACTGGGGACTGGAAACTTCTGGTTTTGCCGCACGAGGTGATGATACTGCCAATGCCAGATGAAGCAGTGGTGGATGAGCCTTGCAGACATCTACTGGGTTGTGCAATTATTGCAGCAACCCTACTTGAGGGAGTCGAGCTGGATGGAGTTCCCCTCTGGGGAGAAAATATGGGAGCTGTAGGTTTTGGTGAACTTGTACTACATGACTGCGTTGGTGGTGCTACCAGTGCCACATCGCCAGGGTCAGGCTCAGCATGACGTCGGGATAGGGTATAAATGTCTGTCTGCTGCACGGCCGGTGTGGCTGGAATGACGTGTGTGATGACTAGGTCATTGCTGCCATCCTGTTTATCAACATCAGAATGCACCACTTCATCAAGTCCGACGTTCGGATCCATAAGTATGAGCTTTCCGGGGCCCTTCCTTTTAACATTTGATACCTTTCTCAGCTCATGGTGTGCCTCCCTCTCAGACGTCGGAGATGGTTGCCAATCTTGATGCAGATCATCTGAGGGAGCGGGGCTTGAAGAGGAACTTCTACACACCCTCCTTGATCTTTTCCTTGCTGGGGAGCTGGGAGAAAATGAATCATCAGGAGGAGTGGCTTTGTCTTCCTGACTTGATACCCCGGGTCCAAAGTCAATTTCCTCCTGTGCCCCGACTTCGGGAAGAACAACCATTGTGGCCACTTGCACCGCTCCATGCGCCGCTACATGGCCCTCTTCACTGACCTCTACTTGCAACTCTCCATGGACCTCTCCTTCTCGGCCTTCTCCTTCTCGGCCTTCTCCTTCTCGGCCTTCTCCTTCTCGGCCTTCTCCTTCTCGGCCTTCTCCTTCTCGGCCTTCCCCTTCTCGGCCTTCCCGTTCTCGGCCTTCCCCTTCTCGGCCTTCCCCTTCTCGGCCAGCTCCTTCTCGGACAGCTCCTTCTCGGCCTTCCCCTTCTCGGCCAGCTCCTTCTCGGACAGCTCCTTCCCGGACAGCTCCTTCTCGGACAGCTCCTTGCGCATGTACTTGTGATTGTACTGTTAGCTCATGCAGTTGTTGTTGCGGCTTTGGTTGTTGAATAGTACTTGAGCCAACATCACTGGTCGTTGGTGATTGAACCAATAAACAGGCTACCTGTGCAGCACTCATGGTGGACTTTGGTTCTTTTTTCCACATAAATTTATTGGTCGAGGCACCAGACTCCTTGGTAAGTGGTGCCACTTGCTTCTTCTTCTCCTTAGTAGAGACATCTTTCTTGCAAGAGGAGCTACGGGCACCTCTTTTCGGACCCATCTTCTGATTCTTCTTCAGATGTCGGAACAGCAGGCCGCAGCAGGACTTCTTCCTGGCACTGATGCTCAACGATGATGCGGAGTTCTTGACTTTGTGCACCTAAAAGCAAACGAAGACAGAGGAACATCAGTTAAATATATGTTGCATATGTGGCGCTTCAATTAATAGTTTGCAAGTAGGCATTTATGAATACACATGTGCACACCACAATATGGAAATATCAAAAATAAGAATTGCTACATTTTTGGGAAACAGGAATTTAACATTGATCCAAGAGAGCCCACAGAGAGGCTTGTAGTTTCATGTACCACTGACTCAACCTGGGCACAAGGGGTGAAAGCAAGGAAAAATGGGTGCAGGCCTATGGCACAAAGCTCACTGCCTGCCTTCAAAATGGCCGCTTGACCCCCATCCACATGGCCAGGAGGACCATGCCTCAAAATGGCCCCACCCAACATAGCCAGCCCCCAACCCCTACTCCAAAAAGTCAAAAAAGACAACACAAATCACCACAATCCAATGCCATCCATCAAGTTTCAGAAGGTTTATGCTGCCTGCTGGTGGTTTTCTGGTGCAGAATTGCACTTTTTGCAATTTAGCGAGTGCGAGATTGTTGCTTCACGACGCGAACGCGGCAAAACACCCGCTAAATCACCAAAACCACCGCAAAAGTCAGAAAACACACACAAAAATCACCACAAAGAAAATCAACTTATCAACTTACTTGTGAAATCAAAATTTCGAATACACACGTGCACACCACAATATGGAAATATCAAAAATAGGAATTGCTACATTTTTGGGAAACAGGAATTTAACATTGATCCAAGAGAGCCCACAGAGAGGCTTGTAGTTTCATGTACCACTGACTCAACCTGGGCACAAGGGGTGAAAGCAAGGAAAAATGGGTGCAGGCCTATGGCACAAAGCTCACTGCCTGCCTTCAAAATGGCCGCTTGACCCCCATCCACATGGCCAGGAGGACCATGCCTCAAAATGGCCCCACCCAACATAGCCAGCCCCCAACCCCTACTCCAAAAAGTCAAAAAAGACAACACAAATCACCACAATCCAATGCCATCCATCAAGTTTCAGAAGGTTTATGCTGCCTGCCGGTGGTTTTCTGGTGCAGAATTGCACTTTTTGCAATTTAGCGAGTGCAAGATTGTTGCTTCACGACGCGAACGCGGCAAAACACCCGCTAAATCACCAAAACCACCGCAAAAGTCGGAAAACACACACAAAAATCACCACAAAGAAAATCAACTTATCAACTTACTTGTGAAATCAAAATTTCGAATACACACGTGCACACCACAATATGGAAATATCAAAAATAGGAATTGCTACATTTTTGGGAAACAGGAATTTAACATTGATCCAAGAGAGCCCACAGAGAGGCTTGTAGTTTCATGTACCACTGACTCAACCTGGGCACAAGGGGTGAAAGCAAGGAAAAATGGGTGCAGGCCTATGGCACAAAGCTCACTGCCTGCCTTCAAAATGGCCGCTTGACCCCCATCCACATGGCCAGGAGGACCATGCCTCAAAATGGCCCCACCCAACATAGCCAGCCCCCAACCCCTACTCCAAAAAGTCAAAAAAGACAACACAAATCACCACAATCCAATGCCATCCATCAAGTTTCAGAAGGTTTATGCTGCCTGCTGGTGGTTTTCTGGTGCAGAATTGCACTTTTTGCAATTTAGCGAGTGCGAGATTGTTGCTTCACGACGCGAACGCGGCAAAACACCCGCTAAATCACCAAAACCACCGCAAAAGTCGGAAAACACACACAAAAATCACCACAAAGAAAATCAACTTATCAACTTATTTGTGAAATCAAATTTCGAATCCAAAAGTAATACAAATGGCCCACCACCAACATAGCCAGCCCCCAACACCACCCCAAAAGTCGAAAAACACACACAAAAATCACCACAAACAACATCAACTTATCAACTTACTTGTGAAATCAAATTTTGAATCCAAAAGGCCTCAAATCCAAATATCCAGCAGCATCCACAAAAAGTAATCCTTCCCAGTCAAGATCGAATCCAAAATGGCCAGGAAAGGAAACAGGAACAGGAAGTTGGAGACTGGGGCACTTCCTTCACCCCTCCCCAATGGGAGGAACTTGCTGGACAGGAACAGGAAGTTGGAGACTGGGCTACTTCCTTCCTTCACTCCTCCGCCATTTTTATTTTTTTTTGTAATTTCGCGAGTGCGAGATTGTTGCTGCCCGCGCCGCGGGCCGCGAGCAGTGCGAACACAAGCAAAAAATCCGCAGCGCGCGGATTTTGCGGGAAATCCGCGAATCTCGCGGATTGCGGATTTACCGAAAATCCGCAAAATCCGCGAGCGGAACGGATTTTACGCCCATGCCTAGTTACGTGTCCCCAACCCTCCAGTCCTGATGAAGACCCCACAGCAAGATAAATACCGATATCTGCACGTATGAGGGTCGAAACGTCGACGACAACCGATTGCCCTTGATCGTCAACTCCACACCCTATTGTTTTCATTTATTGAACTCTTGGAGTATGATGTTTGTTTGAAATAACCGCATGAACCTAATGGTCTTGTTTCTTGTACATAGCTTGTAACTTTGAAAAACGAGCCGTAACTGTTGATTTTATTGGCACTTAAGAATCTTCCTTCTTTCACCAATTCCCCTCACTATCACACTACCCTCCCCGTTTCTACTTTTGGGGCACTTTGCAAACCACTGATTCGTTTTTCTAAAAATATTGCATATTCAGTATACATTCCCATTGTGAATAAAACAATGTGGACTCAATTTATGTTTGTTTGATTATTTTCATTCTTGTGGTTGATTTTCCTATGCTACTGGGACCCCTTCCCGTTACTAATTCGACAACCCAGGTCCCTGTAACTTTAACTGGGTCTACCCCCCTACCAATATCCTGCTGAGGACAAGGACTGGACCCATCTCCCTTGAACCCAGAAGGACACCAAGTGCTTGCTGGCTTGGCTCCTGTTTTCCAAAGTATCAGGGTCAGAAAAAATATCTTGCAACTCTGCTGGTGCTGCTGGACTCTGCGGCATCTGTCCTTCACTTCTTTGAGGTGCCCCATTCCAGTCCTGGGCCTCAGAAGTGGGTTCTGCAGCTATTTTTGCAACAAAATTGACATATTGTCACTACTGTGCTGATCAGAACAGATTCAATGCCCTTCAACACCAACGCAGCGCCGATCAGAGCACATCCCTGGAAGGCTTGGCAATGATGTAGCGCCAATCCGATCTGAAGACATCCCTGCATGGCTCGACGACGATGTAGTGCCGATCCGAGGTCCCAACTGCAAATCTTGATTTCAACACATTTTTTTTTCTTTTTTCGTAGTTTTACAGCACAAACTTGACCCAAATATATCAGGTATCAGAGCGCATTCATGAGCACCAGTTGCGTTACACAAGGACACATCATTTTTTTTGCTGTTAGGTACAGGGAGATTAAGTGATTTGCCCAGAATCACAGGATGTTGAGTGTCATTGCTGAGACTCAAGCACGGTTCCACAGATTTGAAATTGACCGCCATAGCCGTTAGGCTGCATCTTCTCCCCATTGCTCCAACTGCGTGAATTGGAACCAACACCCCAGACTCTCGGTGAGGGCGCTTTGCTCCATTCAAGGTACTTTGTCAGCAGAATCTCTTTGACTCCTGTACCCAGCCTGCCCTCCATCGTGGTCGGACTGAACTTTACCCCAGTCTAGCACGACCTTCAGTTACCTATTTAGCTCCATTGATTTCTAAGCGCTATTTTTGGTTTATTCTTTAAAAATTCATAACTCCGGCACTACTAATTGGATCTTTTGTCATTTTGGTCTTGAATGTCTCATAAAAGTATGCTCTATTTTTAAAAAACTGTGTGTAGTCTTTTTGTAGAGTATTCATTGTGTTACTGTGTGTGTGTATGTGTGTGTGTGTGAGTTGCACAAATACTTTACACATTACCTCTTGAGATTAGCCTGACTGCTATATGCCAAGTTACCAGTAGGTGAGCACAGGTTATCTTTTAATGTGGGTGCATACCTCTTCCAATAAGAAACCCAGTTTCTAACAGACACTTCACCAAAGTGTCCTGAATGCTCTAGTTCTTGGAGATTCATAGTTTGGGACTGATTTGTGATTTTAAGGCCGTTCAAAGTGATCAGTATGTGAATACCAGACATGTGCAGCTAGTATGTTCTTTTTGTAATATTTAAAAAATATATCTCTATTCAATTTTTTCCCTTTTACACGAAGCACCCCCCACCCACCCTTAAGACCAAAAGCCATACCCGAACAGAAAAACTGATTTTTACATACATAGTTCGGCGGAATGGTCTGTTACGTACAAAGGTGTGAAATGATTTTGTCATATATACATATTACAGTTACAATTTGCCGGGAGCAGTAGCTGTCTCGCTTTCTTTTTAAAAATTGAATGTCACTCGATTTATCTGTGTTTATTTTAAAATTCACACCACTCAAGGCACTCTTGGGGCAGAAGCCCGAACTTTACTCACCCGCACAGCCGATCTAAACGCTGTTGCGACTTGAAGCAAAACAAACCTGAGCTGCCGCCATCGCAGGCGTGCACCCTGGCCACGCCCCTTCGAGGCCACGCCCCCGCCGCCCAGTTAAAAGGTCGCTGATAACTAGCGCCTAATCGGAAAAGACTCACTCCTGAGGCGGAAGCCGGGAGCAGTAGCTGTCTCGCTTTCTTTTTAAAAATTGAATGTCACTCAATTTATCTGTGTTTATTTTAAAATTCACACCACTCAAGGCACTCTTGGGGCAGAAGCCTGTGCTTTACTCACCCGCACAGCCGATCTAAACGCTGTTGCGACTTGAAGCAAAACAAACCCGGGCTGCCGCCATCGCAGGCGTGCACCCTGGCCACGCCCCTTCGAGGCCACGCCCCCCCCCTCTTCGATAAGATGTGCATCTACCGGAAGCGGAGCGGACGAGCACAGTGGGAGCGCCGTTTGCGTGCTGAAGGCGCGCCTAAGGCAAGCCCGTCTAAGCCCGTCCGCGTCCGGCCGGCGACAGGGGCCACCCCCCTTGATCCTTCTCACAGGACGCAATATAACTCTGCCACCCTTTTCACATTGAGACCCCGTTTGAAGGATAACTGCCTCCACCAATATCATCCCCTTAACCTTCCCACCTTCTGCCAACATTGTAATGCTAACTTAAAAACAACTCAACCCAAGCAGTCACAGCAAAACTTCACCCTATTGCTTTTAAATTGCAGGTCTATGCCGAAACACAAAATAGAAATCTCACTCCTTCTAGACGAACGATCCCCTGATGTCCTCTTTCTGACCGAAACCTGGTTAACCCCAGACTGCGACCCAGATATAATTCAAGCCTTGCCATCGGACTATCACATCGAACGCCGGGACCGCCCATGCGGGAAAGGAGGAGGCCTCGCCATAATCTATAAGTCTATCTATCAATGCCATTGCACCTGCGACCCCATCCCGGACTGTGAAAGCCTGTCCTTCTGCCTCAAGCTCACTCCTAACGATTGCCTAACAGGTGCGCTAATTTACCGCCCTTCAGGCCCGCTGAACAATTTTCCCTCCTCTGTACCTTCGCTTGCCGCAGAAACTGCCATGTCCTTCTCGAACTTCACGCTGTTGGGCGACCTCAATATTCATTTTGATGTCAGCACCGACTGCACCGCCAGTGAGCTCACCTCTAGTTTAGTTGCAATCCAATTACTACAATTGGTAAAGGCGCCTACCCACGACAAAGGTCACCTGCTTGACCCAGTCTTTACCAACTGTCCCACACTAACAGTCGGCTCCATTACTCCCCTACCCTGGACGGATCACTATCTAATCCTTCTTAACTGGTCTATAGAAAACGCCACCCCGCCCCCCCCTCCCATAACTCGGAAGATGAGAAATTGGTCGAAACTTCCGCTAGAGGCATGGTCTGGCCTTCTCTCTAACTCCAAACCTATCCTCTCCAAAAACCCGGAACAAAATAGCATAACCTTTAACAAATGGTTAGAGGACTCCATTGACACCATCCTCCCCGAAAGAAAAACCAAACTAAAAAGAGCCCCAGAAACCGCCCCTTGGTACTCGGATAAACTCAGGGAGTTAAAACGACAGTGTAGAAAAATGGAGAGAAAGTGGCGCCTGGGATACGCCCTAACCGACAAAGAAAGGTATAGAGAAAATATCAGAGCCTACAAAATGGAAATAAACGCCGCTCAATCTATCTACTACAATGAGGAAATCATGGCAGCCAGGTCTAAACCCAAAGAAATTTATCAGTAAGTTAAAACCCTTTCCAAAATTCCCCCACCTACAATCACAACCCTTGATTCCATCTCCTGTTGCAACGAATTAGCCGAATTCTTCTTCCAAAAAATAAATAAAATACACTCTTCATTTACAAACCCCAACCCAGAAACTGTTTTACCACAACTCACATGCGCGACTGAACACCCTGCGCAAATTCACCTGAATGATTTCCCATTATTAGACCTGGAATCACTCAAATTTCTTGCACTTCAGGTAAAATCTGGCTCCCCCCTCGACCCTGCCCCCCTAAGATGATGAATATGGTCAACCCAATCATTCTTCCTACTCTCCCGGATCTACTCAACAGTTCAATCTCTTCAGGGGTGGTCCCCCCCGCCTGGAAACAAGCTATGGTGAAAGCACTATTAAAAAAGCCAAATCTCAACCCAGCAGATCCTAATAACTACCACCCAATTTCCCTGCTACCATGGGCAAGCAAAATCCTGGAGAAGCATGTCAACCTCCATCTCACTAACTACCTCGAGGAGACCCTCCTACTGGACGCCTTTCAAACAGGGTTCCGCCCCAGGCACGGCACTGAGACGGCGCTGTTAGCCGTCACAGAGGAAGCTAGGAAGATCTTGGATCGAGGAGGGACAGTGGCAGTGGTCCCCCTCGATCTAAGCGCAGCATTCGACACGGTATGCCACAAAACTCTACTAGCTCGACTCTTCGATCTTGGCATATCAGGAATCGCCCTAGACTGGCTGAGTTCGTTTCTCAGCAACAGAACCTTCCAGGTCTTTGATGGCGACTCTTACTCTAAAAACCGACCCCTAGATTGCGGTGTACCTCAGGGCTCCTCACTGAGCCCCACACTGTTTAACGTGTACATGAGGCCACTGGCGGGTGTCGTCCAAAAATACGATATCAAAATCATATCGTACGTGGACGACACCCAGCTGGTGGTCTCCCTGACACAGAAAGGCAGCGTGCTCCCCCAACCCAATCTGGCAGCATGCATGGAGGAAGTCAAAAGATGGATGACAATGTCATCCTTAAAACTCAACGGTGATAAGACCGAGATTATGATCCTCGGCCCCTCTCCTCCCACCACCTATCACCAGCTGTGGCCCTCAAGCTTGGGACCAATGCCAACTCCCAAGGAAAATATAAAAAGCCTAGGAGTTTGGCTAGATAACAAACTCACATTAAACACTCAAGCAACCAAAACAGCTGCAACCTGTTTCGGGATTATCCGAATGTTGAAAAAAATCCTGCCACTACTACCCTTCGAAGCCAAGCAAGTGGTCATTCAGGGCCTTGTACAATCTAGGCTGGACTTCAACAATGCTCTATACTTAGGAACCCCAGAGTATGTGTTGGAAAAACTGCAAAGAACACAGAACTGTGCCGCCCGCACTCTCCTACAGATCCCTTGCAGAGAGTCCGTCAAGGCAGGGATCAGATCTCTTCACTGGCTCCCAGTCAGAGAGAGAATAAAATTCAAGGCCCTCTGCATATCGCATCAAGCATTTCACAGAGCAAGCCCGGAAATTAACCATTCACTTCTCTCCCCCTACTGCCCCGGAAAAACCCTGCTCTCCACGAATGCACTTCTCGCCGTAGTCCCAAGAATCAAAAAAGCTAGAGCAGGAGGCAGGTCCTTTTCTCTGAACGCTGCCAAACTCTGGAACTCGCTCCCCTTCTCACTTAGAGCCAACCCTACCCTTCTACACTTCCGCAAAGAACTTAAAACACTCCTATTCAGAAACTAATCCCCCCTGCTCCCTCCCACCCTCAGAATCAGTTTTTTTCCACTATCAGCGCTTGGACGCCTTCGGGCAGCAGTCGCGCTCTACAAAACTCCTTCACTTCACTTCACATTTGTCACAATAAGCACAATTCTTGGTGGTCTACTAGATCTTCATATGTACCCAGAGGTCTATGAGGAACAATAGTCAGTCCTAGGTGTGGCTTTGAATCCAACGTATCAGTGATTCCCAGATCATCATACCTCTTTTTCGTTTGTTATATCCTTTGTTTTTATAAATGGCCATCTCGAGGCTACATGTCGCGAACAACCTAGCCCTCCATTGTAAGAACGCCGGTGGATTCGGGTCTAGCCATGATGAAGCTATATATAGCCGTAAAACGGCCATTGCTACAAAGATCAGCCCCTGCATACGTTTCGGCCGGCTAATATTTGCTACACCCAACATGATCTCTTCTGTTGTAATACTCACTGTTGCAATATCTCAGATAAAAAAAAACCTGAGATTTCTGTTATCAGATCTGACAATGCATTACATGAGGCAAACATGTGAACAATATCGGCCTCAAATAATGTGGAGCAAGGGCATGTAGTTCCCTTTCCGGTCCCCCATTTTGCTATTTTGTACGGGGTATAGTATAACAATTTTTTTTAAAATAAAATTGGGCTTGTATTTTTATTGACATCAAGCAGGTCCGAGATAGTTCACAGGAGTGAGGGGGGATTTGGGGTAATACTTCTAGTTTAACCTGCCAGACAGCCGACTGTTTATCCATGTCGCCTGGAAATAAAGAGTTCAAGGCCTCATATATTTCCCCAATTTTAAGAGTAGATTTTTTACATAGAATCTCTATCGTTTGGCTTATTTGAAATTTTACCCGACCTCCCCCTTTTTTTGACAAAAAATCTCCAACCTGTAGGAATTAAGAAAAATACCTATGGCTGATATCGTACTCAGTGCGCAATTCATCAAAGGCCTTTAACCAAGTCAGTGTGTAAAAGCAGCCAAGCTGTTGCATCCCTGCCTCAATCCACCTATCCATACAGCTATCATGGAAGATCTTGGGGAGACATCAATATTCCTCTCGGGTATAGTGAGAGTAGCGCCCAAGCCCGAGTAATTTCTGAACATTACCCCAAACCATGTATATACTAGATATGGTCTTGAATTTGACTTTCTTGAAGTAGCTATCATTGACATGTCGCCAAAGACATCCTTCACAGCCCTCCCCTAGGATAAGTTCTTGCCGAGTGGGATTGTTACAGCCATTAGGTTCTTTAGAAATGAGTATCACACAATATCTTAATACGGTGGCCCAGTAGTATAACTTAAAGTTGGGCATTGCCAATCCCCCTCTTTCTTTTGATAATGTGGTCCATCTGAGTGCCCTGGGGGTCCCTTATATCCCCATATGAACTTTGAGAACATAGACTCAATAGATTTGAATAACTGGGGAGAAAATTCCAAGCATATTGCCCTAAAAAAGTATAAAAATCTGGGTAGAAAAAGCATTTTGACTACATTGCATCTGCCGTCTATGGTTAAATGTAAATTATTCAATCTGACCAATTCTTTTTTTGTGCGCTGGATCAGTGGTTCCACATTATTACTAACTATATTTTCTATTTTAGCGTGTATGCTAACCCCTAGGGATGCAGCTTTATCTGTAGCTCTTACATCCCTCATCCTAATTTTATCATTAAGCACGATCTGGGTTTTGCCAGAATTTAAGTTGTACCCGGAGATTACTCCGAACCTTTGGGACTCCTTTTCTATCATGCTTTTGGCACTGATGGGCTCACAGGTGACAAGAGCGATGTCATCCGCATATGCTGGAGTTTTTGTATCGTGGTTGTGTGCCAGAATAAGTGGTATTAACACATTATTATCTAGCCTGCTTACAAATGGGTCGATATAAATTGCGAATAGAAGAGGGGAACAGGGGCACCCCTGTCTCGTCCCCCTAGTAATAGTGAATTTTCAGATAAAGCCCTGTTAATCAAGACGCTGGCACCTGGATCAATGTATAGCCTTTGGATAGACTTTATAAATCCCTCGCCAATTCAACAGTGCGACATGGCTGCCCACAGATATTTCCAGGAGACTCTATCGAACGCTTTTTCTGGGTCGAGTAATATAAGCACCACAGGGTCTCCTGTCGTCTCTGTATAGTCGAAGAGAGAGATTACTCTTTGCATGTGGTGAATTGTAGATCTCCCTGGGAAAAACACATGCTGGCGGTCAAAGACAATTTTGTATATAATTGGTGCCAGTCGGGCAGCTCAAAGTTTAGAATATATTTTAGAATCCCTGTTTATCATGTGATAGGGCGATATGACCCCATACATTTCAGTATAAATGGAGCCTGATTTAATGTGAAACTACTATTAACATAACACAACAATAATGACCCATTTGTCAAACCACCAATATTGGATAAATCCATAGTGTCCAGAAATCTGGGTTCACAATCACATTTATTGTATTAGTTGACCTTTTCCACTTTGTACATTGCTTGTAACATGAAAACAAAAATAAATCTTACTGCCCCACAATTCAGAGTGATGTGATTGCCGTCTATCTAGTATATCTATGCTGTGTTATGTGCATGTGAGATGCTCTGTGCAAAGTAGCGGCTCTCAATATCTTTACCTCTGTAGACCCTAATTGAATCACTACAGGAAGCAGGGGACCCATGCCTAAGCAATTTCTATATTTTGAACCTAAAAATAATGCAAAAAATTACGGAAACAAGTATAAATCAAACAAATACACACATTATGACATATTTTATTTCATGAAAAAAAATATGGAGATTTTGAAAACGTAATTTTATTTCTAAAAAGACCAAGTGATGCTAGAGACTATAGCATAGCATATAATTGTGCTTTTGCACCTAACGCATGCTCTAATTTATTTGCACATACCAGTGCTTTAGTTGGGACATCCAATCATTCATAATATATTCTGTTTGATGTAGTTGTGCCGCTCCCACAAATCAAGGTAAGGATACACACCTTTTTAGCTTACAATTTCAAATTCCTTCACTTTTACAGAGTGTTTTAAAATGTTTTATTTTACTTCTTTATGTATAAATACCTTGTAAATCTTTTAATATTGTTTCATTTTCTAAATAGTCCAAGACTCCTGAATACGTGTTACAGACCTCCAGAGGTCTGCAGACCCCAATTTAAGAATCTCTGGTCTAAAGTGATCTATTACATTGAGTCAGTAATGTCCAATAGGTTTTGCCGTGTTCTGTGTGCCATACTTTAATGACTAGAAGCTTTTTGAAGATGTGGTAGTTGGATGCTTGACAGTGTAATCAGAGTTGATTCAATATTACAAGGATGCCAGAGAGTAGATGAAACCTCAAGTTTATTTCAGGAGAACGGGAAACTCCACCCACTCCGGTCTCCAGCCTGCTTACAGGTCCAAAAGTCTTTGAAAGTCTACATTCTACATTCTAAAAGGCAGGCCGGAGACACAGGATATGATTCAAATACAAACAAGAATAACATTCAAAGTAAAGAGACACAATACACAGATATCAAACTAACCCCCCCCCCCCAAAAAAAAAACTAAAATTGTCAGACCAAGCTTTGCATACAAATTAATGCCTCCTTGAGGCAGGTGAAGATTCGGAACTCTTTTTATTTTTCATTTTGCTGCACTGTACAGCACACATTCAATGTGTGAAATATGTAAAAAATTGTCTAGGTATAGCATTTTGTATTGGAAAGTTACTCTACTATTCCAAAATCTATGGAAGACATCAGATATATACTTTCGTCCTATAGTGCAAAGGTGCTTGTGTGGAGGTAGGAAGCCCATTTGTGCACTAGTGCTGGGTAAGAGAGTAGCAGCGAGCCATATTTAGCAAATATGCCTCTGAGCTGCGCTCTCCTCCCAGTGTAACACAGCGCAGAAACTTTGGTTGATTCACTGCATTGCGCTATAATTTAGTAAATCTGCTTTCTCACATACTATTGAATGTGTTCTTTTGTGCAATTGGTACAGTACATGAGACAGGAAATACAGCGGACTGGGTACTATTTAGGGTGATTCTGTGTGTTTTAATGCCAAGGCTGTGTGGCAAGGTTGGGGGTGGGTGGAAATTGTGCATGATCCCACAGTATAGCAAATTACTGGCTAATTACAGTTGCATGAATGTAGATGTACCCATATATTACTACACACATCAATACAGGATTGGTGCATGGTCACATGACCTACAATCATTGGACCACATTGCTCTTTGAGCATACCATCGCCATACTGGAGAGCGAAGAACAACAACAACACACTATTTCTTTCCAAGTACAATTATAATGTGAAAACTAGAGTCTGAGTTCTGTCACTCACTCCATGTATTTGCAGCGCTCTGACCGTGCCATGCTCTGAAGCCAAATGGGTTAAGTGTGCACTATATATAACATTTATAAATAAATACATGATTAAGTAAATACATAAATTAGTAACCTTTATTTGTTTCAGGTACCAAGAGTGGCTGCCTCAGAGGTGCACCATTGCTTTCTTGCACAATCCTATCCTTTGAAGTCGTTCATATGACACATCCATGTGGGGTAAGGCTGCAGGGCTTCCAGCTACTTGCATTATTTCTGATTGGGGAATATTTATAAATAAAATCTGCATGTTTCAAACGAGTAGGTGTCCATCTCACATATCACTATGTAAATGATCTGTACGAATTCCTACTGCTACCAGTATTCTGGACAAACTTACAACAACTCTAAACATAATTTGAGCAGCTGACTCTAAATCTTACAATCTAGAATCTGCTCAACTTGACCATTGCCCAATAAATCAACCATAAGGCAAGAATGACATATTAAATAGGCAAAATATTCAGTAACTAATGTTGTTGTTTGACAACCTGAATTAAATACCACGTAAAGACTTAGGGGCCGATTCCGATCTTGTTCGGAAGGGCTCTGAATCGTATGCGGAATTGCCTTAACCGATCCGGAGCCCTTGTTCCCGACCACATTGTTGACAGTTCCGAATGACCAAGTACGATGCCTTGAAAGCCTTAGTTCTGACCGACTCGGTTCTGCAAGGCATTCGGAGAGATAGAGCCTTCCGGAGCCGAATTGTACAGCTCAATGGACAAGGCTTTCCAAGTGAGCAAGTACGATGAATGATTCTGACAGCCTTGACAAGTCGGTTTGCCTGGACTGAAAAAGCTGCCGGATTCAGTCTTTGGGGGCTGGTAGCAGGCCCCCCTCCTCCCTCGGCCCTCCAAATCGGGCCCGTGGGGGTATCCATGGGTCCTCTCTTCCCGGCCATGCACAGTGTGGCAGGCACCATGGGGTGCCCGCCACAGGGTGCACGAGTATCCCCATCCACCGCTTTTGACAATTCGAGTCTTTGTACGCGTTCAGTACACAGGCTCCCATTAAAGTCAATTGGAGTCTCACCAAATCATATCCGGATGCATTCAAATGCATCATACTTTTTCAGTCGGACTCCCCAGACCCGAGTCATGCGGAAAGCATTCCAGAAATGATTTGGTCCCAATGCTTTCCGAACGAGATCGGAATCGGGCCCTTAGTAGGCATATAGTTTATATATTGTTATGAACCCAGGATGAAAGAGATTACTTGCAAAACATGGCACACAAGAGACCTTCTAAATAGCATTTGCTCCAAGAAAAGTTATCTTGCCAATAGGGTATCATCCTTAAACAGGTGGACCAAGAAAAGCATCAATTTCCACTTAGTAACCTTACCACTGACAAATATACATCATCTAAATGTACAACTAGTTACAACACAAACCATCAAAAAGGACGAGAAATGACCAGGTCTATTAAGGACAACAACCTAATAATCACCCTAATTAAAGGCAGTATGATACCAAGAAAGATAACTCATCCCTACATTCCCTTGAGGGAAAATAAATTGGGAAGCAGAGATGATAACAATACAGGGACAGCACAGAGGTTCTAACCTTACATTAAACTCTAACACCTTTGCTCAAGATGTTATGGTTCAGTTTTCTTGAAATATAGTGGGCCAAGCCAGTCAGTTGAAAGAGTGTGGAGAAGAATTGTCCAGATATTTAAATCAGCACAACATATTTTGTTTACAAAAAAATAGATAGATACCACATTAACAATTATCCTTAAATTGATTGAAACTATTGCTAAGATTCATGAAGGTGCCATTCTGCGATTAGCAAATTGCGAAAAATAGAGAATCGCAATTTGAAAATCGCAGAATGCAACTCATGTAGAAATGCGATACAAAAAGCGATTCGCAACCGATCGCAATTGCCGATTGCGATCTTGCCACAATCGCTATAAGTCGCAGAATCGGCATTTTTACATGTAGAAATTGCGACCTCGCAATTAGCGAAATCGCATTTTGTGATCTCACTAACTGCGAGATCGCAAAAATGGGAAGTCGCATTTCGAGCCCACTGATGACATCACAACCTGGAAGTAGGCTTACCACACCCACAAACAAAACACAGAGCCAGAGAGTGGTAGCAGGATACTGAAGAGCTCCAAAGCCCCAGACTGTGCAGCACCCCAGCAGGACAAAATTCACCAAGATGTCCCAGGATGCAGCAGGGAGCAGTGGCCAGGAGAGAAAGCGAAAAATCAAGTTTTCAGAACTTGAACTGGAGCATCTGATTGAGGGGGTCTCCAAGGACCATGCCCGGCTCTTTGGCAAAGACTCCTGGAGGGTGCCAGAGGCAGATAAGCGCAGGATTTGGCAGCGCATCCGTGCTAAAGTCAATTCGGTTGGGGTGACCCAGCGGTCAATTGATGACCTTAAAAAGCGCTGGTACGACCTGAGAGGTCGTTCCAAGGAGCGTATAGCCGAGAGGCTTGGGGAGCGACTGGCCACCGGTGGAGGGGAACCTGTAGCCACACCGAACACCCCATTGGAGGACCTGATAGAGGACACGATTGCACCAGAAGCCTGCGTGGGGGTCCTGCAGCTGGACTCGTCTCGACCCAGCCAACAATCTGAAGGTAAGTGCCATGCGACTGCGACCCTGTCCCCCAACAATGCCCATGACTCCTGAGCTAGCAATATGACATCCCCAACAATGCAGCCCATGCACACCTGAAAAGCCCCATTGCATTGTGGTAGTTGTAGTGAAATCATATACCCCCAATTAGCAGAACACAGCCAGAGCAGTAAATTCCAAGTTAATCCAAAAGCCAGTCAGGGAAAGCAAGCCTGCATGCATGTATCAACATTGCTTGTGCAAGATACATAACATTAATCATTCACCCTTTCACATTACAGGTGCAGTTGAGCAAGCCAGCACAGATAGCGAGGCCCTGCACATCGCCGACACCCAGGAGGACACTAAGGGTGAGGGCCAGTCCACCCAACGACCCGGCCCATCACAGCCACCAGCAGTTCTTCCACCACCACCACCCCGTGCGGACAGGGCCACCCCTGCAGCCACGGTTGTTCAGCCAACCCCCCAACAAACAGCCACAGCAGTGGTACAGGCCCCACCACCATCGCCTAGGAGGCAGACGAGGCGCACAGCTGGAGCCAGATCACACACCAGCGCACTGAGGCGCCAGCAGCGTCAGGGCTCAGCAGGCACGGGCAGGGCGCTACTACTACCTGATCCTGGCCTGGCCATTGAACGCCGCATGCTGGCGGTGCACCGTACACAGGCGCGTCACCTGGCAGCTATTCACACCCAGCTGCAGGCGACAGGCCAAAACATTGCCCAGATGACCGCTGCTGTCCGAGAGAACAGCCAGCTGCTGGTAGCCCAGCAGGACATGACCCGCCGACGCTACCGCCAACTACTGGCCCGCCTATCGGCCTACACAAGATCAAACCATGTAGTTGGGAATGCAACATCACTGCTGGCACGCAGGTCACTCGCCATGCAAGGCCAGATGGTGCAGTGTTGCCAGGATGTGGCCAGGTCTCTAGATCTGCTTACGGCAGCAGTGCTTGGCAGCCAGTCCACTGCCCATGGAGAAGCAGAGGGGCCTGACGACGTGAGTGAGGTAGCGTCAAATAACAGCAGTGCATCCTTGCCACCGATGCCTGTACGTCGCCGCAGCAGCAGGCCAACAGCAGCAACTAGGGACAACACCGTCCCTCAGGACATGGATAGACGACTTGGGGCTTCTCGTCGTAACAGACAGTGAGGATTCTGACACTCTCAGGGAGGCAATGCAGTACACCCCTGCAAGCCCACTACCCCAGCATGGGGAGGTATGGAGTAATACTCTCTTCATGAGACACCAGAATTATTAATGGCCAATTTATTGTGCATGAACAATAAAGATTAATGGTCTGACTTGATTCACACTCATGTCATTATTACATTTGTCATGCATGAGTGCAGTGTTTTGTGAGGGGAATGGGTGCACTAGAAACAGTTTATAGTGATGTGGTTGCAGCGCCTGTGTCCTTCAGCAGGATTTTCTCTGCGTGCATGACGCACATGTGGAGGCGGGCGGTTGTCCCCTTCCGACTCACTGCCAGATATCTCCACTGGTATACTGCGCTAGGTAGCAATGTTGTGGAGTATTGCACACACGGCCACGATGCGGCAGCAGACCTCAGGTGTGTATTTGATGGCCCCACCAGTCTTGTGCAGTATGCGGAAACGGCTCTTCAATAGGCCAAATGTCCTCTCAATGCAATTTCTTGTTCTTATGTGTGCAGCATTGTAACGCCGTTGCTGTGGTGTGGCAGGGTTGAGGTATGGGGTGAGGAGGTACTCACGTAAACCGTAGGCGCTGTCACCTGAGGGTAAGAAGCACAGGGTGAGTGCCTGTTCTGCGCAGATACATGGTCACAGTGTACTATTTGGGGGCATGTGTACTTACCTAGTAGGTGTCCTTCGCCAAAGTCTCCCCTGGCCAGTCGTGTGTGAATGTCGCTGTGCCGGAAGATGAAGGAGTCATGTGTGCTGCCCGGATGTTGTGCCACTATGTCCGTGATGTACTTCTTGGCGTTGCACACCATCTGGATATTGAGGGAGTGGTAGGACTTGCGGTTGCGGTACATATATTCCGTTTGTGCTGGTGGGCAGATGTGGATGTGGGTACAGTCAATGCATCCAATTACATGCGGGAAATGTGCAATGTTGTAGAATTTCAGCTTGGTGTCATTCAAGTCCTGTTGGGGTACCACGCGAGTGGACGGCGTCCCCCCACTTATTTTACCGGGTGGACGCCATCCCCCCTGCCAAACAGCTGGACTTCACTCTTTGGCCTCTCTGGGACGAGGAGCTCAGCACCTTTCGTGACGTCACTTCCTGTTGTGACATCACTTCCGGTGACAGAGTCCCTCCACTTCTTTTTTTACGACTTGTGTCCTGGGCATAGAGTACAACTCTGAAGACAGCCTGCCACACCACGACCTCTCACCCTGACTAGAATCTACAGCTGCAGATGGGCCAGTCTTGTCTCCAGCACATCACAACACTGTCAGAGCACCAATCTGCAGTGACTGACCCCTCAGACTCCAGCTAAAGCAACAAGGCCGAGTAGTAGGGATGAATTATCCAGCACTGTCAGTGACTCATTGGTAAATTAAAGATAGAACAAAGTTTTGTCTAGTGCAGGTTTTGATTCACCAGTAGCACAGATGGTTAGCATGCCTGCTGCAAATAACTTGTATGCTGCATTTCACAGAACAGTACTTTATGTGGGTATCTCATGGAGTCATGCTTTTTTCACAGACATCCTTTTGTTCTTTGCAATTCATACATTTCAATCCTAATCTACATAGTGACCTAAAAAGAGTCATAAAAGGCGTCAGCAGCATGTAAAGTGCTTAGTAACCTAACCTGGGAATTAATTATGTTCCTAATGGAGAGAGATCAGAGCTTTGTCTTGTGCAGGTTTTGACTCACCAGTAGCACATAGGGTTAAAATGCCTGCTGCAAAGAATGTGTATTCTGCATATCACAGATCATTATTTTATGTGGGTAGCTCAGTGAGGTCATGCTTTTGTCACAGAGATCATATGTTACTTGAAATTCATAAACTTAATCCTAATCTACAGAGGTACCTAAAAACTGTTATCAAAGACAACGGCTGCATATAAAGTGCATAGTATGACTGAACCGCAGCTGCTGAGAGAGTCGTCATGGCTGAGCGGGCTCCTACTATGGTTGCACTTGGTCTGTCTCTCACACTCGTGCCAAAGTATTTATCTCCTAATTTTAATTAATTTAGTCAGAGCTGCGTCATCATATTGAACCTGTAAATTACAGCTCTGCTCACAGTTCTGTACTAAATGTGCTCAGCAGTCTAGACGTTTGACTGTACCTTGATTGAGGTTCGGATTCTGCAGCTGTGGTGCACTTCTTTACAAGCTCTTTTACTTAATAAAATACTTAAATCTTCCCTGCCTTTTGGCATTAATTTATCACTACAAGTCCCTCCTGTGAAGTTAGTGTCCTTCCATTTCTTGTGCTTGCAGCAGTTTTAACATCTTTCTATAGTTTCCTGTTGCTCAAACCGGTATAATTCCTGATATTTATAGGTTTCCCTCATCTTCATTGCTGGATTTTGCTTGTGAGGAAGTGTCACTCATAATCATTGAATGTCACTCATAAATACACTGAAATTATGAAAATGTCACACATAACAAATCTGAAACCTTGGCAGCTATGCTAATTAACTGTAACAAAACTAAAATAATGTACTTTACTGGAACCAATGTAAAATATCTTTGGATGCTGGATAATTATAAAATAGACCTATTGACACAATATACTTATTTTGATCTAAAAATTGATGGAAAGCTAAATTGGAATGTAAACGACAACAGCAACAATTGAAAGCATCAGTCGATTTGAGAAAACATATGAAGGTGGGGCTATTGGTTCAACAATCACAATTTTAAAATCAGAAATTCTTCCAGTTCTTCTATTTGCTGCAATAAATTTCAAGAGCATGCCAAAAATTGAAGCTTTTTTTTCCGAATGGTGAAATAACTGCTATGAAAAGTAACCAACAAATACGGGCATGAGCAGTTATTCTTGGGAGGAAAAAAAACCTGTAATGGCTGGAGTTTAGTTCGGCGATACCGGCTGGTAAAAGTAATTCTTGCCTTCCAGTATCACAACTGCAAACTCCAGCCAATTCGTAATGAGACCGGCAGCCAGAAAATACCCGCCATGACTACGGTACTGATTTTGCAGCATCTAAAATGAAATTCTTTTTCCCTGTACTGCTCAAGTGCAATGCTCTAAACATATTGAGAATTGAGAGACTACCACAGTTACTGATGCATTTAAATATGTACACTTTTTTATAAGGAATGCAACCGCAAAATACAAAGGAAGCTACGCTCCGGACTGGTACCAAATTCCACCATGAAAAATAAAATATATCTTTCTCAGTGCAAATGGCTAAATTATAAAATGTATTACCCCGAAAAATTAAGATTCACTGAGAATCATCTCAGCTTCAGAAGACTAATTAAGTGCTTGTTCTTCCTTACAGGAGCACAATAGTCACTCAAAACAATGATTTAAAAATAAATAAATATAACAATGTGTTGGAAGTGGGGGTCCTTATCCCTCACCGCCTCCACCAAATGCTGGAGGCGGGAGTCCCTGACCCCTCGTTCAACGTTAGGCTAAGTAAGGACACCATCTGAGATAGTCCTGCTCACCCCCTTAGTAGCTTGGCATGAGCAGCCAGGCTTATCTCCAAGGCACAAGTGTACAATATGTGCAACCACACTCACAGCAACCCAATGATGTCACCACAAATAGACTCCACACAAGTTTTTGATAAAAACGAGTATGAGCTTTATTTAAGCAGTTATACGATATGCCCACATGATACAAAACCAACATATAATAATGGGTGGTATGCCTTCCGGTGGATTGATAGGTTATAATCCCAACCACAGTTTCTAACCAACAGTTAAGCTTACGTCTAACCGTTTCCAAAAGGTTAGGCAGGTCGTATTGCTAGAATCACATCCGTTGCAAAAGAAAAGAAATACTGCAATGCATAACGATATACTCCTGCACTGTGCAAGAGAAACAATGCCATACGTAGTGCCACAGTCATGCACTTTGCAATAGAAGGAATAATGAAATGTGTATCACTACCAGCATGCCTTGTGCAAGAAAGAAACAAAGCAAAGCGTAAAGCTACAACCATGTACTGTGCAATGAAGAAATAATGCAGTGCACTACGTTATAATCCTGTACTGCGCAATGAAGAAATAATGCAATGCGCTACGTTACAATCATGTACTCTGCAAGAGAAGAATAACGCAGTGCGCTGTGCACCCAGCATGTAGTTCGTCAGGCACAAATAAGGTCAGGAGTTTTACAACAGTTTGATAGTTCATTAGCAGCAATAATTCAAAGTGCAATACGACAGTTTAGGTGCTCCGTTAACAGTTGCCCCCAAGATGGATCAAAGATGTCACAAAAGTACCGCTTCTCACTTTGGCCCAAGTACTGCCCCTCCTTGGGCCAGCACTGGCCTAGATCTGAACCAAAGCAACAGGCTTGCACAGTTGACAGAAGCGAGAGGCCGAGAGAGTGTCCCTCCAGGCCCACACCCCACCCCAGGTGGTGATCCACGATACTCTCCTCACCTCCCTCAGCCACATGGGCCTTGATCTAGAACTCCATCAATGGGAACGGTGAGTTTCACTCAGAGGGCCCAATGACCTGGCCCTCCCGTCAGTGGTCTCAGTGGCCACCAAAACCTGCCCTCAGTACTGTGGAGACTTACTTCAAATTCGGTGAACACCGTACCCAACAACTCCTCACCAGCGCCTCTGGTTGCACCTCGACACGTAATCTGCACATCCGAGACTCTCCTCTTCCTTGGTGCCCACGATGACCAGGTGCTCTTCACCAATGCCTCCGCTGCACCTCAACACACACCCTGTGCATCCGAGTCTCACCTCTTTGCTCGGTGCACACCACGATCAGGCGCTCTTCACCAACACCTCAGCTGCACCACAACACGCACCCTGTGTGTCCGAGACTCACTTCTTCCTCCCGGTGCACACAACGACCAGGTGCTCCTCACCAACGCCTTAGCTTGCACCATGACACGCACCATGCTTGTCTGAGACTCCTTTTACTTTCTGTGTACCCACGATCTCACAGCATACCTTCCGAGGGTCTCAAGCTGCAAAAGCACGTTTACACCGCTTTGCTTGGGAATTCTCATGAAACTTTTATGTTCCTGTGTTTCCAAACAGGCAGCCAGCTCACCTCGGGCCCTTGGGGTTCAAGGCACAGCACAAAGCACAGTCTTCATCAAGCAGGGGGACCCAGCGCCTCCAAGCACAGTCCCAACAGACTCTTCCTTGGTTAGAAAAGCAAACTGCAGACCAGCTCCAGATCACGAAGCAAGGATTGGTCGTTCCCCAGCAGTCTCTTCAGTTGCTCCTTCCTTAGCAGAGGTTCCTCTTGACCACGAAATAGGTCCAAGCCTTTTCAGTTTCAATCCATTTCTGTTTAATTCTAACGTTCAGGGGTTTCAGGTCTCATAGTTATACGTCTTAATGTCTTTGAAGTTGGTTGTGCTCAGGGTTCCCTGACCCCTCGCTAAATCAGTTTTGGGTGTCTCCCTCCCAGTGTCACCTTTCTCCCTTTGATACTGGGGTCTGGATCCTTATTCACTCGGCAGGAGATGGGTCAATTGGTTTATAGCACCAGCCCAGGCCATTTCAACTCCCAGGCTTCCCCCCTCCCCTACTCTCCAGATGCAGGGCAGCCTGGTGCCATCTCAACCCCTCCCTGGGCCAAGACCTCTCCCAGCTCCTCTCACCTCTCAGATCCAGACAGTCAATCCATATTTCAGCAGAGACACACAGAAATGCTTAAAGCACAACATTAAGCCACTTTCTAAAAGAGTGGTTTCTGAACACAAAGTTAAAAAAACACTTTCACCAGAAAGATGTGTTATGACACTGTGAGTTTATACATACTAAACTTCAACTCTCCATTTTAAAATGATAGGAAACTAGGCTAACAAACACAACACCCAGCCTCCCCCATTCTGTCCCATGGGCAGGATGGCCTTTCAGCAGTGAAAAATGAAATGGAGGGCTTTTCACTGTCAGGACATAACAGACACCTTAGTATATGTCCTGCCTTTTACTTACACTGCACCCAGCGCAGAGGAAGCCCAATGTGTATGCGAAAGGGAAAGTAAGGCCTGACAAGTGGTTGCATTTGTCAGGACAACATGCTAACTTAGCAAATTGTGTGCAGGCCCTACACTACAAGCCTGAGTTCCCTTCTCCACCCTCCTTTGCATTACTAGCCCTGGCACACTCAGTGCCCCTCACTAGGGACTTTACTAGTACAGCAAACATACCAATCATGGCTAACTAATTACCATTACACTTTAGACAGGGAACACTTGTACTTTGACACTGATCAGCAGTGGCAAAGTACCCACAGCATCTAAAAGCAAAGGAAGCAGAGGCAAAAAGTCAGGGGTAATCACGCCAAGATATGCTAGGTCTAACACAATCCATGTATTTCTATGTGTCAAAACATTGTAATGGACATTTGCATATGTGCAGCGACCTAGGTCCGTACTATTTATAGGAATGGCACCTTTAAGTGTATGTATATGTGAATGCATATGTCAGTGTCTAGCCATTTTTATATATGTTTTAACAAAATCATAAAAATAAAATTAATCAGTCATGTATATGTAATGTATTATGTTTAGTAATCACATTAATATGAGCATCTGGATATGTAACTGTCGGTGTGTGCTTAATGTGTGCATCAAAATGAGTTTAGGCTTTTTATAGAGATGTACCTGCATATCTGTGTATATATGTATATAGATAGATAAGTGTGTGTGAATGCATATACATTTTAGAATATTTGTGATTTGGAGAATGCATTCATGCATATGCGTTAGATGTACACGCATGTGTGGATAATAAATATGTCTATGTGCATGTAGATGTATCAATTAACTTATTATTTTGCATTGTATGAGGATATGTGAATTATATATACCTAGAAAATCTGTTATGTATGACAATAAGTGTATGCTGAGCCTTTTTCAGCTACATTGCAGGAGTCTTACGGCCACTTGGAATTTGTTCTGTGGCCACTGTTCTGTCCCGCATTCGAGCACGAGTGGGTGTTGCAGTGTTTTTCTGCCAGCAAAGGGACCCGTGCTGACGCCTGGAGCAAAGTCACTGCTCCCCCCCGCCGCCGCAGCCTGAACATCACGCGGCCGCCGTGCAGGGGGAGCAGAACAGGACTACATCTCCCAGGATTCCCTGAGTGGGCAACGCCCCCCCACCCAGCCACTTCCGCGCCCGGAAGCGCTATAATCAAGGCGGCTTCCAGTAGCAAGCGGGAGCCTTTTTCAGCTACATTGCAGGAGTCTTACGGCCACTGGGAATTTGTTCTATGGCCACTGTTCTGTCCCGCATTCGAGCACGAGTGGGTGTTGCAGTGTTTTTCTGCCAGCAAAGGGACCCGCGCTGACGCCTGGAGCCGAGTCACTGCTCCCCCCCGCCGCCGCCGCCTGAACATCGCGCGGCCGCCGAGCGGGGGGAGCAGAACAGGACTACATCTCCCAGGATTCCCTGAGTGGGCAACGCCCCCCTACCCAGCCACTTCCGCGCCCGGAGGCGCTATAATCAAGACGGCTTCCTCCGCATCGCGGGACGCGCACGCGGGAGCGCCCGGGGCTAAGCCCGGGCAAAGGGCGGGCCGTCTGTGGCCGTCCGGGACGGAGGAGGACGGGACGGGCCACCCCCTTTTCGCCTACAGGAGTCCCTAAGGCTGGTGTAAGGTAGGACCACCCCACCATGTCAACAATCTGCGATAAATCTGCATCTGCAGAGGGTAGTAAAGGAACTCTTGAGAACTACTTTACTAGGGCTGCTTTGGACTTGGACAAGGAAAATGAGCTGGTGGAGCGTAGGATTGAGCGTCGCCGCTCTATTGAATGCTTGAAGAATAGACCCTTGCTGGACACGGTGCCTGTACCCGTCCTACCAGACTCTATCTCGGATATTATAAGTGAAGATCCTTTGTCTCTTGACAAGTTCCCTGTACTCCTTAGAGACACTCCTCCGCCACCTGTAACTGTAAATATTGTATCCTCACCCAATGTGCTGTCTCCGAGTATTTCCAATACAGTACCTGATGTTATTAATGGGCCTTCTCTTGCAGCCAGGGATTTACAAAAAAGGAAGGGCAAGACGCTATATGCACCCAAAGCTCTTGGCCCTCCACCACCAAAAAAGAGAAGGGGGCCCAGAGGCCCAAGCTCAGTCATTCTGAGTTTGGTAAATCCCTTAAAGCTAACGCTCCAGCTGTTTCTATGATTAAGGCCCCAGTAACATCTGCTATGGCGCCACTGGCTTCTGTGGTTCCAGACACTAGTATCATAGTCTCGGTTTCCGATTTATTAAGAGAAGTGAGGTTAGCAACTCCCCCACTAGAGGAAGCCTTGCTGTCTGGTACCCCCGGGATTCCATTGAGCACCTACTAAGATCTTTTATGCTCCCAATACTTGATATCCTGAAGAGGGTGGAACAACGGCTCGGGAATATTGAGTCTTCATTTTGTAATAATGTAGGGTTTGGGCTTCCAATGAACTCCGTAAAGCCAGTCCCTCCACTGTCGGTCACAGCTCAGTCCCCAATCCCCCCTGTCCCTACCTCGGCTGCCCCCAAGGGTTCTAATAAGGGCAACAATAAAGTAAACAAACCCCCTGTTGTCACCCAATTGAGAGTCCCAGCACCTCAGCGAGCCCAACAACAGGTCCCTCAGGCGCCTGTAGTGAAGTCATTTGCTCAAGCTGTTAGCGATCCCCAGAAGGGAGGGTTTAATCCCTCCTCTCTGAACCTGCAAGCTGGAAGGGGAAGGTTGAGTCTACCCACGAATGATATATTACAGGGCTCTTATGTGGAATTACCACCTGATGCAGTGCCCTTTGTGGTCGTGCTTACAGGAGTCCCCACCCTAGAGGTTGGCAAAAGGGAGGGGTACTCCCAGTTAAAAAATAAAATTATGCATTGGCTAGGACAAAATAGACCACTGCCTTATCATATTAATGGTGAGATCATTCACGTCAGGCGCCTCCCCTGGCTGGGCAGCAGTGAAAAAAATATAAATGGTGACCTCGTTGTAATACATTTTAGGGACCCAGAGGCTGTTAGATTTATACTGAATGGGTCCTCGGGGAACAGAAGTAATGCCATAGTCCCTTATGACTTAACATATTTCTACCCAAGATCCCTAGTGAACCCCCCATTCTATCCTGGAGCCCTAGCTGCTCCGCAGTGTAACATGTATATGCCATCCAATAACAGTTACACGGGGCATGTTTCTAGACCATTGCCTATTGGGAACGATCTAGGGTGGAATACGGTCCCCGCTAGAGGCTATGGCACGCTTCATGGGAGGTTGGACCATTTACATGGGAACAGGAGAATGGATCATCTGATTCCATTTACCCCGTGAGAAATTTCTAACAGATTCAACATTTTCTCCTGTTTCGATGATTGCGACTGACAGCTGGGGTACTCTGACAATAGCCCATTGGTTATAGCGAATTCAGCACCAAACTCTTTATTACATCCCGCACTTAAAACTTTACAATCTGAGCAATCCACTGAGCCTGAAATTGCACCTCCCTCTGATGAATGTTGCGCAGCGCCAGCAGGGTCTGCTCAGGGGTTACCAGTTGGTTTATCTTCTAATAAAGCCCCCCATGGCGATTCACCATTGTCAGTCTCACCTGTAAGCTCTTTATTATCTGCCACTGGTAATAGCCCAACTCCCTGTTCCACTAGCCCTGCCGTAATTAGTGCGGCTGGAGGTGGGAAGGAGGCCTCTGACCGGTGTATACCTTTGCTGAAGATGTCTTCCTGGAATATAGCTGGCCTTGAATCGAAGCTCGATTTGCCTGATTGGGGTAGCTTTATAGACCATTCTGACATTTGGTCCTTCCAGGAGACCTGGGCCATTCGGCCTTTATTTCGCGCTGGCTTTTTAAACTTTTCTAGACCAGCTGTGAAAGGTGTCAGGGGCAGACCAGTGGGAGGCTTGGCTATCTGGGTACGTCAACATGTGGGTGTTTCAGTGGAGGAGCTCCCGATGGACAACCCTGATTTGCTGGCAATACAAGTAACTTCGTCTTCGGGGCTGAATGTGGTGATTGTTAATGTTTATATGCAGGGTATTCAAGGTGGAAAATGTTCACCTATTGCACTAGTGTTGGAGGGCCTTTTAAACTCACTGCCGGTGAACACTAACAGGGTGGTAATGGGGGACTTCAATACCTGTTTCGAACCCTTGGGGCTGGATGATGGAATAATCACTGAGGACGAGGATAGTCTAAGGGGCATTCCGGGTTTAGAATTGCAACCCATTAAGAAGTGGTCACAATCAGCCTTATTTCTGAAGGGACTCTGTCTGAACCTAGGAATGCGTGCAGTCAATGGGAGATTGAAGTTTGATAGGATGGGGGCATCGACTTTCGATAATGGTAGATCTGGCTCCCGCATTGACTATATCCTGGTGAACCTGGAAATGTGGCCCATTTTATTGGATATGGTGGTAGTAAGTAGACCCGAGAGCGACCACAATCCCATGGTTCTATCGATTAAAGAAAGCTCCTTTGCTGAGCTCTATGTGGCAGAGGTTTGCCTGCCCCAGGTTTCTCTATCTAATTATGAAAGAAGGGTTAGTTGGCCTAAACTAGCCCTAGATGAGGAGGTCATGTCAAGGATTAGAAGCTTGTTTAGGGACACAATGACTCAAATCAGTGGATCTGGGCAAGAGTCGGCCCTTCTGGACAATATTACCACAGTACACAGGGATCTTTTCTTAAACCTCAAAACTCTATTTGTTAAGTGCACTGGCCACAGAAGAACTAGGTTGAAACCCCTTACCTGGTTCGACAGAACATGTAGGGAATCACAAAAGGCGCTGCATGCAGCTTTAAAGACGAGAGTACAGAGCTCTATCCGCAGCTGTAGGGCTATCTACAAAAATGCGCAGGCCATCGCCAAAAAGAACTGGGATGAGGCTCGCTGGAGGGAATTGCTGGAGGCCTGTCTGAGTAACAACATGATCACATTTTGGCGGAAGCTTAAATGGGGCAATCGCCCACAGGATACAGTCCCCTCAAACTGTGTTGAGCCAAGGGAGTGGGTTGAGTACTATGGAAACCAATTTAAAGCGAATGTCACTAGTTCCGCCACTCTGCTGCCTATTACTTTCGATGATGCCCTGGTCTTTACTGCTTCCGAAGTGAGGGCGGTGTTAAGGGCTGTCCCGGGAGGTAAAGCACCAGGCCCTGACTGCATTCTAGAGGATCTGTTTAAGAAGGAACAGGACCTATGGGTCCCTTATATTGTTCTATTAGCCAATGCACTGGCAAGGGGTGCTAAAGTCCCTGACTCGTGGTTGGGGGCGGAGATCCTCCCAATTTATAAGAAGGGCGATCGCTCAGTAACGGCTAATTATCGACCTATTAGCCTAATTGATGCTGTACAAAAGATTGTGGCGCGCCTTCTTTTGGGTAGGATCCAGAGCTGGATCTCTGATTATGATGTTTTAAATCCTCTCCAGGCAGGTTTTCGGCCACATATGGGGACCCTGGAGCAAGTATTTAGATTTATGTTACTTTATTGGAAGGTGGTCTACCTAGGGGGGGGCTTCTGTTCGCGGCTTTTGTGGACCTTAGGTCCGCGTTTGACTTAGTGCCTAGGAATAAGCTCTGGGAAGTCTTGACGGATCTGGGCATGCCCAAAGAGCAGGTGGCCCTGCTCATCAATCTGCATTCAAACACTTATGCAAAAGTAAGATGGGGGGCACCCGGGGAGACTACTGATAGCTTTAAAATCGCCAAGGGGGTTAGACAAGGGTGTGTATTGGCCCCCACCCTCTTCTCTTTGTTTATTATTGGGGTGACTAAGTACTTTTCCAACTTTCCAACTGACGCCCCCCCCTTGCTGGAAGGAAAATTCCCCTCCTCATGTTCGCAGACGACACTCTTATCATCTCTAAAACGAGGCAGGGCCTACAGTCTGCGCTGGCCCGCTTTGAGTGTTTCTGCAGCGAGCATGAGTTAGAGGTGAATGTCAGCAAGACCAAATTCATGGTTCTGCGAGGCCCCAAGGCTGTGAAGGCCAAGGTGTCGATGAGTGGAGCTATTCTGGATCAAACGGAGGTGTTTACATATTTGGGTGTCACACTAAGTGAGAATATGAGCTGGAAACCCCAATTGGATCTTATGGCCCTGAAACATGTCCAACTGGGGGGAGCCTTATTGAAGGAGCATGCAAAATCTCTGACTAAACCTTTGGCCCCGTTGGTCAAAATGTATGGCTCCAAGATAATTCCTGCAATTATCTATGGTGCAGAACTGTGGGGTTATAGTGATCTATCCACTCTGAGGGTGGCTCAGAATAGGTTCCTCAGAATGGCAACTGGGCTTCCACAATCAACACCTTCCATACCCCTACAGCTCGACTTAGGTGTTAAACCCATTGAGGATGTGGCACGGTATAGACCATAGGCGTTTTGGCGTCGTCTGTGGACTACACCCGAATTATCTCTGTTTGCCGAGGCTATCCTTGAAGTGAAGGGGCTTGAAGGGGCCCATAGGGTACCCTGGTTCTTTCATCTTAGAGAGCTCCTGAAAAACCTGAGCTTGGAGGTGCTATGGGTTGATCCAGCTAGTGCTACCTTCCCATCAAAAAAGGGTCTTAAAGATATCTACTGGCACTGGATCGGAGAGAGGAGATCCACTTTGGTTGTTGGCCCTATCATGTCTTTGGAATTTTTGGTTATTAAGGATGCCCCCAGATACGAGGTCTATTGGGACTTAATAACCAAGCCGAAAGATCGTAAATTGTACCATCAATTATGAATTGGCTCGTTACCTGTGCGGGGGCTAACGCACTCCTGGTCCTCGGGGGGCAGTGATAAATGTCCTTTCTGTGTAGCAGCAGTAGAGAACATCGAACACATATTCTTCTGCTGCCCCATGTATTTGGTACCCAGAAAAATTTGGCTTTCACCGGTTTGCCGCTCACTGGTTACTAGATCTGCTATTGCAGCTATTAGGTTCTTAAAAACTGATACTACTCCCCTTATCGTCATTGGTGTAGCAAAATTCCTGAGCTGGGCCTGGTCACTCCGTAGTCGCACTTTTGGAAAATGAAGTTTCTATGTTATTCGCTTTTATGTGTTTTTAGCTGCAATTCAGTATTGCTTGTAGGTCATCATGGGTCTTCTTTCATCATTGTTTAAATTTAATACTTTTTTAACCTGGTTTTAAACTGTAAAGTATTTATTATCTTATATACTAATCTGTATGAACTGTATTTTTATGCATATTGTCTTTTATGATGTAAATCGAATAAAGACCTGTTTGACTTGACTTGTATGTTGATCATTACATATATATGTCATTGTATGCAGATAACCTATGTGAACAAGAGTGTATATGGGTTGATGCTTCTTTGTATTATAATACATATGTCAGAGTATGTAAATATGATTATATGTTAGGTACCTGTACCTATGCACACAGATTACGCACTTAATGACTAACATGGATGAACTACAGAACCTTCCACCACCACTGTTGCAACACCTGGTGACCTGATGTATTGCAACTTATTGACTTTCTTCATTCTCTTATTTTACAATTCTGTTATTTCAGCCCTGATGAAGTCCAATTGTAACTAAACGGACGAAACACCTGTTGGCATGGCTTGAAGCTGCTGTCAACCAAGATTTTTTGTACAGATAAAAAATATAAAGGAAAAAGAACTCATGTCTGAATAAAATACATTGGATATTAATTACTGAAATTACATTTGTCAGTGTACTATTGAGTGCTTGGAGCTTGTTTAAGAAATTGTGTAAGGAGAAGACTCAGATCTTCTTCTGTTTTGTGGGAGACTAGGTGGCTCTCCTTCCTCCTGAAGCACCAAAGATACAATTTTGTATTGTGTATGGACTTCTATTAACCCAACTGGAGTGTGCGCCATCACCCAGTCACTGTTTTTATATAATTCTTATATATATGAGTATATATTTCCATAGGAAATCCACAACATTCTATTTGGAATAACTTTAGCGCCGGTGGACGAATCTTCGTGAATTTCTCCAAGAAAGTGGCCCGCTTGGTTCCGCTCCTTCCCTGAAAGTTTGGGGATGATTCGTCAAGTGGGGGCCAAGAAAAAAGAGGGGTCACAAAACGTGTTTTCCCCATGCAATTTTCCATAGGAACCTTTAGCCAGGGCTACAGCCCGAACGACTGAACGGAATTACACGAAATTTGGCAGAGAGGTAGAGTTCTGTTCGCAGATTGTGCTTTTTGTTAAATGGTGTAAATCCGTTCAGTAGTTTCTGAGAAAATTGCAAGTAAAATCATAGCTATATCTAGAGACGGAGTTCAGCACGCGTACGGAAATCTGTTCAATTACGAGCGCGAGCTGCATGTGATTGGCTGTGAAATGTCTGTCAACACTCGAAACCAGGAAGTGTTGGCGGCCATCTTGTGCCTTGCTAGAACCGAGTCACATGAAAACAGTAAAGCAAAGTTGAGAAATAAGGGAAGGGGGTAGGCTAGAAACATTCTGACCCTCTAGGCTTGCTCAGGGGGTCGTATATGGATGTTTAGGCTCTATTTTTTATTTTTATTTTTTTAAAGGAAAATCGAGGCGTACGCGTTTGGAAATACGTACAATTACGAGCAAGAGCTGCATGCTGATTGGTTGCCAATACTCCAAAACAGGAAATGTTGGCAGCCATCTTGTTTGTCGCGAGGGCCGAGTCACAAGAAAACAGTAAAACAAAGTTGAGATATAAGGAAAGGGAGCAGGGTAGAAACAGTCTGACCCTATAGTCTTGGTCAGGGGGGTGGTACATGGATCTTTAGGCTCAATTTTTATTTGAAAAAAAATAAAAATGGCGGGGTACTCGTGCAGTACTTGTAAACAGTTGAAAAGGTAAAAAAAAACTAGAAGTCCGTTTTGTTTACTAGGTCCCGGGGGGTGGGGGGGGGCAAATTACGGGGGCAATTTTCAGAGCTATATTTCTATGACAGTATGTAAAACTTTCCTTTTTTTTTTGCTGCATCAGTTGTACTCTCTACGCATGCGCAGCCTTGTTTACAAGTGCACTTTTTTTCTTTTTCTTCAAGTTCGTCAAGCAAACCTCTCCTGATTTTAGGTATTACATTTGCTGCTTTCTTTTCCCGGGTCATGTGTGTTAACCGGTGCTACACGTTTGTAATATATCAATAAACATATTGTATGTATATTTATTTAAAATGTAGTGTCGAGGCACCAAACGTTGATTACATACTCCATCCAACCGCCATTTTAGTAGTTTTCCTCCGTTATTTTTATTATACCTGTTACTTTCGTTTTACCCTGCACATATTTTCTCTGATACCGATGAGATTTCGTGCCACAGATACCACGGTGTTTGTCCTTGGCCTCCGATCTTATCAGAGTTGGTCACACGTATACCTAGAAACTAATTTGAAGGACGTAAGGCACAGGCATTACAACACGTGTTGGTCAATAAAAAAACATTATTAAGATTATGCATTTATCATGTGTGGTAAATGCATACTAGTTGTAAAAGCATGTGTGGAAAAGCAATATGCGTGCTAATAGTTTTGTGGTGACGATCACGCGTGCTAATGAACCAGGCCTGGGCGTGGTGGAGTCTAGGGTACCAGGCGGAGGGGCACGCAGCTGCACTCATACAATATAGAAGTAATATAGGATTTTTAAAACTTAAAAAAAATTATTCCATAATTATCCTAGATCAAGTCTTCTGTTAGTATGTTCATTTAATACATGAATATATGTTTTTAAACAATTAAACATTTGCGTCTTTTTTGTACTGGGTGCCGTGCATGACGTCACACGGAAGCTTTGATGCGACGCGTAACCTCAAAGCGTATTCGTAGCGTATGCTGAGAATGATTAGCAGTATAAACTATGGTGCGATCACTCTTTCACTGTCAAATCAGAGCACAGGGCGTGCTATGAGAATGGTTAGAAGTGGTCACTCATTGGAGATCCAATTCAGGTGTGTGGCTTATCCACAGTATCATAACGTTATTTTTTAACCTGGTTAAGTTTCAGGTTTTCATGAAATACTATGCTATAGGCAGATATGGATGTTTTGGCAGCGCTTATGTCCATGAAGCTTGGTTATTACCATTTACATATAGGTGCCTGAGGGAGGGAAAAGAAGTCTATGTGAAAGGCGAGGATTGCACAATAGTACCAGATCACTCTTTAATTTGTAGACACATACAATTGCATGGCTCTTGTATACAAGATGCACCTTATTTGGACTGAGTTTTGAAAGGTAGTCCGACACCTGCTATCATAACAACGTTCAGTTTACTGGAAACAGGAGTTATTTACTTTGAAATAATGGATATTGTTGTGCAATGTTAGCAGGCATCGCTTACATGATTACGGTAACTGAGCGTGTGGTTTGATTAAAAAAGTTGTGTTAACTCCTCTGCATGGGAAGCTGGATGTTTCCATCTGTTTGTCCATTTCGACCTTGAGAGCAGAGTCAACCAAATGAGTCGTATAAGAGCGTTATTGTCTCAAAAAGAGGTCGCTCTTATATCTGGTACAGAAACATTTGTCCTTTATGTAGCAAACACCCGCACAGAAGTGCATGATTTATTAAATAAACACGTTCTCTTGAATTTTGGGGAGTAAATTTTGAGTATCTTTAATGTGTCCTTGACTATGGGGTTACCTTACTTTTTTAAAGTTAGAAGTAGTGGCCTTGTGACTTCTGTAGAAAGTATATTTGGTGTCTTTTTGGGATTTTTTCATTCGATTTTTTCCAGCATCTTTGGTGGATTGCGCTTAATTCTCGCATTAGTTGCTGGTGTGCTTTTATTAATTTGTTTACATAAATATGGATGCACATCCTGCAGCAGACGATAATATGTCCCAGCTGTTGCTGCTCCGCAACCGAATGCTTAGTTACTATGGAGCGCTGCCTCTTGCAACGTTGAGTGCAGCTTATGGATTATCGTTTCGATTTTCCATTTTTCACATGCATTCAACCTGTCTTCCATTGCCTGAGCTGCGATTTCGACTGGGCCCTGGATTTGTGTCTCTGCAGTACGGTGTCTCCCAACGCGGATTATGACCAGCTGATGAGCCCCTTAGTGGTTCATGACTTGCTCTGTTCTGGCGGCGGGATTATGGCCTTAGCAGCGACACATGGAATAATGGGACGTTGGAATGTTTTTGCAGCGGCGCTTGAGTTTTTGGCACGCAGTTACATTGAAGATGACCCGAGTTTTCCTCCGATGGTGATAGAGGCTCCAGTTGTGGAGGAACATGTATGTTCATTCTCACTATTGAATTGGATGGCTGTTGCTACATACTGTGCTTACACGCTGTTGGATTAAGACTCTTTGATTTTTCTACGTATTCTTTATTATTTAGTTACTGTTTTCTATCAAAGAGCGAATAACTTTTTTTGGGAAATGTGAACTTGACTCTGCTTTTTAGGCTTTCGACTCTGCGTTCCTAATTCGCCCACGTTCATATCACGTGCTTTGATCAAGAAAGGGTGCCGTGGGGCTGTGCGTTGCACGTACAGCCTGTTAAGTTAGCATGGGTTGATTAGAAGCTTACACGCTATTTTTGCTTTCCTGCTCTGCTTTGCACCAGACACGTACTTGTGATATTGTTTAGAGAAGGCTGAGTATTTTGCTTTATATGAGAATAATTTGGTATGCTAGATTTGTAAACTGCCTCGCTAGTTTTGTGTGTATAGTGAGAGCATGGAACATCAAGGTTATCTTGAATACTGTGTCTATTATTCTGAATGATCCTCCCATGTTCGAGCCATAATACATATGGAGCTGTGGGCACCTCTGATACTTGCGCGTTTCATAATCCATTGTGGAGGCAAAGTTACACACAGTTGGAGAACATTCGAATCTTGACAGTTTGTGGAGCACTGAATATGATCCACTACTGCTGAGTACCAGAGGTATGTGTGCCCATGTAATCCTATGAGACTTTCTGTAGTTATAAACTAATCTGCTAGGTAGGGAGGGTGAAATATAGGTATATTTTAAATTTGTTTACCTTTAGCATTATATAATGCTTTTTCTGTTTGTATTTCATAGAATAGTAACAATGCTGACAACCTTGTTTCTGATAATATGTTTGGCTGTATTTTCTAAGGTACTGTGCATGAGATTATGGAGTTAGAAATAAACATTTCAAAGTTTCACGTGTCTTTATTTACATCTTGTCTTTGACTGGTGTAAGAGTATATTGAAAGAGTGTTTTTGTTATCCACTTTTCTTCATGTAATCTAAGTCGCATGTTCTGGGTTGACTAGTCATTGGTGTTTTTGCTCTAGGACGAAGAACCAATGAGTGACTGATTGCTTGTTTGGTAGGGGGTTTGTGTAGTAAGGTGGGTTTTGGTACACCGTAATTCACTGAGGTCCTAAGGCACAGTTTTGTGTATGAGCAGAATTCCTGGAATAGTTGTTACAACAAAAAGGCTTGATAAAGGGCTTGCACTTTGAATATGAATATAAAATAGAAGAATAGTTGATAATCACAGCTAAGGAATGCAGCAATGAGATGTGTGTATGTGTGGATGATGTGTAGATTGAATAGAAGATGATAAACGTGAAAAATAAGAAAGGTTGGAGAGACGCAAACTACCCACTGCATTGTCAGTGAAGTGGATCTTTGGAATCCCAGGTCATTACACAGATAGGGTGTTGGATTCTGCAGTGGGAGCAAGAGAAACTAGTACAACAACTAAGGAAGAAAGTTAGTGCATAAAGTACATACAGTTGGGCAGATTTACAAGGTCATGGGAAAAATGATGCAAAAGTGGCACAAGGGGCTTGTAATCCTGCCGCAGTGTGTGGTAGAAAAGACGCAAGAAAGGACAGAAGTTTGCAAATTACCCACTGCTATTCACGGGTAGTAGTTACCAAGAAGGCTGATTAAAGGGCCTGCACTTTGAATTTGAATTAAAGAAGAATAATTGATAAGCTTAGGCAAGAATGGTAGCAAGTAGGTGTGTGTATTTGTGGTTGTTGTGTTGATTGAGTGGAAGATGACTAAGGTGAAAAATTAGAGAGGTTGCAGAGATGCATACTTTTCATTTCTTTGTAAAGGAAGTGGGTGTTTAGTTTTCCAGTGCATATATATATTCACTGAAAAAAACATAGGTTTCAGGCACGTTATAGTTAAGAATTAGCATTTAAAAAGCCTTAGAAATTCACTGAAAAAACCATAGGTTTCAGCCACGTTATATTTAGGAATTAGCATTTAAAAAACCTCAGAAATTCACTGAAAAAACCATAGGTTTCACCCATGTTATAGTTAGCTGGACATTTCTCTCATACAAAACCATTGAAATTCCTCCGTTATAGTTAGTTCAGCTAACTATAACTCGGGCGCCCGCAATGTCCTGCTGATGACGTCACATGTTTCATCACTCATGACATGGTCAGTGACATCACTCATCACATCACTGATGACATCTCAAATGACATCACTGATTACCTCACTGATGACATCATCCTTGTGAAAGAGTGGCAGACCTCCTCTCACGCTAATATAACCTTTGATATACAGATTCAAAAATAGAAACTAACATTTTCAAAAAAATGGAGATACCATTACCAGTTACAACAACCTATTAGGTAATTCCAACATCTACATACACATCCACTCATTCAGCAACAGTTCTATATAGTCACTCATACATGTACTCACTCATCATATGTACTCATACACCTATACATCCTGTGACACACTGATACTCATCCATAGAGTTACTCACACACATACTCACTCATGCAAATGAACTATCAAACATCCATTTACTTGCATATACAGCTATACACATACCACTACACTTACTTCTACAGAAACGTGCACATACTTACTCTCTTAAACAATCACTTATAGAAACACATACTTATTTATACAGGAACTCCTCCAATCTCTCACTCTCACATATACTCACTTATATACATCAATACTCACATATACTAGTTTAAAACATATGTAGTTACTCATAATGATACTATTGAGACAGTGATTTACTCACTAACACACCCATACACACACTCATCCACCCATACAGTCCTGCACACATTCTGTCTTCAAAACACAAACAAACAGTGAGTCAGTCATTAATGCATCTGTGCGCTAAGTAATACCCCCCACCAAACCATACAGATACTCAAAAAACCAACTAATGACCCATATAGATGCTCATGTAGGTACTCGCCAACCCATGCAGTCACTTATATACAAAGTGAGACACTGATACAAATATTTACATATTTAAACATTACTCGCTAATACATGTATTCACTAAGGTATACTTAATAATTCAGTTATACAATCAATTTTACAAAAAAAACATCCACTTAGACACTTATTTACCCATTTATTCTTCCATTAACCTTTAGATATACATATGTAAAAAATATTTATTTTTCAGAAAGACACACATTCACTGGATGATGTCATCAGTGAGGTCATCAGTGATTTCATTTGAGATGTCATCAGTGATGTGATGAGTGATGTCACTGACCATGTCATGAATGATGTAATATGTGACGTCATCAGCAGTGCATTGCGGGGGCGCGAGTTATGGTTAGCTGAATTAACTATAACGGGGGAATTTCAATGGTTTTGTATGAGAGAAATGTCCAGCTAACTATAACATGGGTGAAACCTATGGTTTTTTCAGTGAATATATATATATATATATATATATTACCTACTGGCGGTCGCCAGTAGGTAGTTATAGTTAGGATAATTTTCAATGTTAAATCTCAACATTCTATTTTGAATAACTTTGGCGCCGGTTGACGAATCTGCCTGAAATTTTCAGGAAAATGGTCTCATGGCGGTCCGGTCCTTCCCTGAAAGTTTGGGGGGGATTCGTCAAGCGGGGGCCGAGATAAAAGGGGGGTCCCAAAACGCGTTTTCCCCATGTTAATTTCCATAGGGCGGTCGATTTCACTTTTAGCTCGAACGGCTGAATGGATTTCCACCAAACTTGGCAAAATTGTAGGGACTGGTAGCCCGATGTGCCTTTGCTATGTCTCAAGATATGTGCTCCAGTGGATTTTGAGTAATTTAGGTTCAAAAAAATATATATATCTAGAGCAGCGCTCCTGTACGCGCACCGGTGAGCGCTCCAGGCGCGACACGCGACTTGCGCGCAGGAAGCTGATTGGATCTCAGTTGTCTGTAAACATTCTAAACAGTCTGGAGCGGCCGCCATCTTGTGTCTCGGTAAAATCGAGACACAAGAGGTGGCTAAAAGAAAGGGGGAAATGACAATAAGGGGGAAGAGTACACCCCCTCCGACCCCCTAGTTTTGATGTGGGGGCCATTAAAGGGCCCCGCGGGGCCTCAAAAAAAAATTATTTTTTTTCGATTTCCGCGGGGGGCGCACCCGGTACGCGTACCGGGGAGCTTACTGAGGAGCGTACTAAGGAGATAAAAAATGACAGATTTTTTTCACAAAAAAATGCATTTTTTTATAAATTAGAGGTAGTTCTGAAAAGAACTTTTTTTTTTCTTCTTTTTGTTGTTTTATATTTTTTTGTGTTTTTTGAACTTTTTGAACTTTTTTTGGCTTTTTAAAACAATTTTATAATTTTTTTGGATTTTTGTCAAGGGAAAAACAAAAAACAGGGATTCAAAAACGGCTCAACAGGAGCAAAAAAATGTGAAAATTTAGGGACTGTCAGGGCAGCGGTGTTGCTGTTTCTTTAGGGCAATAAGTTCAACACTCTGCTCCCCATAGCAGAGCAGTTCGTTACACTCCGTGCACAGAAATTTGATGCCTGCAAACTCTGGCTGTATGTTAGGGACCATTCTTCTACGGGATGGTCCCGAAGGTGTTGCTCCACCAGTGGAGGTGCTGCCGCCATCTGTGGGTAATTTCCGTGCCAGGTCTCTGACACTCTCCCTCGCAAAGTTGTTTGGGTGTCTTCTTTTGACATGCCTGATTAAATTGGCATTTCCAAAACTATATTTTTTCAGAGGATTGCCTCTGGATAAAGTACTACCACATATTTTGCAGGTTACTTTTGGAGCGTTGACTTTTTTTTCACCTTCAGGGATGTTATAAAATTTCCAGATGAAATGGATTTTTTTCTTCTGCGTAGGAGGGTCCTCATCTACAAATGCATCTGAATCACTGCTGGATGACTCTCTTGCAGCCATTGCTGTAGATCAGGAAAGTAGGAGATGAAGATAGTACACAGAACAGCTCTTGCTCTCTCCAAGTACAAAGCAATAGTGAAGGAAATGGGTGGGGATTTCATTCTTTGTAAAAAAAACTGTTAGCAACCAATGAAAAGTGTTATTTTAGGGTCACATGACCCGACGCGCTTACGCTGCGCGCTTCGGAGCACTTCCGGTGCGTTTACGCGGCGCGAACGGAGGCGCTTCCGGGGCGCAAACGTGGCGCGATCGTAGGCGCTTCCGGGTGCGTTTACGCGGCGCGATCTAAGGCGCTTCCGGGGCGCACATATGACGCGACCGTAGGCGCTTCTGCGTGCGTTTACGAGGCGCGAGCGTAGGCGCTTCCGAGGGCACTTACGTTGCGCGCCGAAGTGATGTCATCAAACTTTTACAGAAATGCATAATCATTTTCCTTATTAAAAAAAACTGATTTTATTTGTATAGTACGAAAAGTTTTGCATTATTATTAACTTTTCATTCATATTTTTTTTCACGAACGACAATAGCGCTCCGGGTGCGCTTTCTGCTAAGCTCACCGGAAAGCTTACGGGAGCGCTTTGCTGAAAGCTTCCCGGAGCGCGCACCAAGAGCGCAAAAGAAAAAAATATATAAAAAAAAGAATACTTACAAAAAAACAGCAAATTGTAAAAAAAAAAAGGATACAAACTCGATATAGAAAGGAATTAGCATTTAAAAAACCTATGAAATTCACTGAAAAAACCATAGGTTTCACACCAGTTATAGTTAGGAATTAGCATTTAAAAAACCTATTAAATTCACTGAAAAAACCATAGGTTTGACCCCAGTTATAGTTAGCTGGAAATTTTACTGATATAAAACCATTGAAATTCACACGTTATAGTTAGTCGGACTCACTATAACTTGCGCGTGCAATGCACTGCTGATGACATCACATATTACATCACTCATGACATGGTCAGTGACATCACTCATGACATCACTGATGACACCATCCAGTGAATATGTGCCTTTCTGAAAAAGTAAATATTAGTGAGTAATGTTTAAATATTTAAATATATATATTAGTGTTTCACTTTGTGTATAAGTGGCTACATGTGTTGGTAAGTAGCTACATGCGTATGTATATGGGTTATTAGATGTTTCTCTTAGTATCAGTATGAGTGTCTATATGGTTTGGTGGGGGTATTACTTAGCACATAGATGCATGAGTGACTGACTCTCTGTTTCTATGTGTTTTGAAGACAGCATATGTGCAGGACTGTATGGGCGGATGAGTGTGTATATGTGTTTGTTAGTGAGTGAATGACTGTCTCACTAGTGTCTTTATCAGTAACGACATATGTTTTAATCTAGTATATGTGAATATTGATGTATATAAGTGAGTATATGTGAGAGTAAGAGATTGAAAGAGTTCCTGTTTAAATAAGTATGTGTTTCTATAAGTGATTGTTTAAGAGAATAAATATGTGTAATTTTCAATAGAAGTAAGGTGGAAGTGTGTGTATAACTCTATATTCAAATAAATGGATGTTCAATAGTTTATTTGCACGTGTGAGTATGTGTGTGAGTAACTTTTCAATGATTGTCGGTGTGTAACAGGATGTATAGGTGTATCACTTCATATGATGAGTGAGTATATGTATGAGTGGATGTGTATATAGATGGTGGAATTACTGAATTACTTGTTGTAACTGATATAGGTATCTCCATTTTTTAAAAAAATTTCAGTTTCTATTTTTGAATATGTGTCTCAAGGGTTACATTATAGTGAAAGGAGGTCTGTCACTATGTCACAAGGATGGTGTCATGAGTGATGTCACTGACCATGTCATGAGTGATGTAATATGTGATGTCATCAGCAGTGCATTGCACGCGCAAGTTATAGTGAGTCCGACTAACTATAACGTGTGAATTTCAATGGTTTTATATCAGTAAAATTTCCAGCTAACTATAACTGGGGTCAAACCTATGGTTTTTTCAGTGAATTTAATAGGTTTTTTAAATGCTAATTCCTAACTATAACTGGTGTGAAACCTATGGTTTTTTCAGTGAATATATATATATATTCACTGAAAAAACCATAGGTTATAGACCATATATAGTTAGGAATTAGCATTTACAAAACCTTGAAAATTCACTGAAAAAACCATAGGTTATAGACCATATATAGTTAGGAAATCGCATTTACAAAACCTTATTTTACTCACACAAAACCATTGAAATTCCATATATAGTTAGTTGCACTAACTATATATCGCGCACCCGCAATCCACTGCTGATGATGTCACATATTACATCATTCATGACATGGTCAGTGACATCACTGATGACATCACTGATGACATCTCAAATGACATCACTGATGACATCTCAAATGACATCACTGATGACATCACTGATGACATCTCATTTGACATTACTGATCACATCACTGATGATATCATTCATGTGATAATACGATGAACCTCTTCAGACTCTAATATAACCTTAGATACAATCAGTGTAAACAGACACTCACAGACTGTCACTCATCCATGGAGTTACTCACACACCTAGTCAGTCATGCAAAGAATCAATCACACCTCCATTTCCTCAACTATACAGTTATACAAACTTTGCTTATTCAAACATATACTAACACATATTTACTCTCTTATACAATCCCTGATACAAGTTCACAATGATCCATACAGCCACTCACACATTCACTGGCTCTTATGCACAGTTATTTATATATGTCAACTCTCACATGTACTGTGTTTTACATATGTACTTACTTTGACATGTAGCACTGAGATATCCATTCACTCACCAATACACTCATGCACACAGTAAACCGCCCATACAGCTGTTTCCACATGCACTTTTGAAACCATACATCTAGTGAATCAACTGCTCACACATCTATGCACAGAGTCATACACCTCCCAGCCACCCACACACACACTCAGTCTCCCATACAAATACTTGGGCAACCAATCAATAACCCATATAGTTACTCATATAGCTACTTATCAACACATGCAACAGTTTACAGAACAACAGACATAATGATGCACAAATTAAGACAGTTTAGTCACTAACCCATGCACTCAGTGAGACACATTTAATCACTCACTCATACAGTCAGTCATGCACCTACTAAATCCTTCATCCAGACACTTATATATCCACTCATTCTTCAATATGTAAGACATATTTTAACTTTACAGAAACATACAGTCACTGGATGTTGTCATCAGTGATGTCATTTGAGATGTCATCAGTGATGTCATCATCATGACTGATTTTTGGTGAGATGTTAGGGAATCGCTGGAACTAGTGTCCAGCCAAGTTTGAAGCGGATCGGAGCAGTGGAAGTGCTTTAAAGAGCAATTTTTGTGCGGAGTAGCGAATTGCCATGTTATTCAATAGGAGTTTTTGGTGCGCATGGAGAAGGTGAATTTGGGGTGTTCCAGTTGCGCTAGAGGGACGGGGCTTGGGTGAGCTGTAGGGAGAGTGGATCGGCAGGTGTGCCGAATTTTTGGGATTTGTTGGCCGAAGGGAAGGGTGTGCTTGGGCAAAGTCGATTTGGTGAAAACGGTGCGTTATTTATATGAAAGTTGAAAAAACACTAATAAAAGCAAAGCTAAAAAGCCACCTCATTACAAACAGAATGGCTTTAACTTAAACGAGGGCGAGATCTATTGCATTTTCAATGCTTGTTTACTTTGGTTCCATCAAGAAGGCATTCAGATGTGTCACACATTTGCCATAAATTCTGAATGTTAGCACTCTAGTTGCACATTAGATCACTGTAGTAAAGCTACTGCTCACCAGGGACGTTTGCTGCTGGTATTCAAAGTGCATGTTTCAGTCTGCATGTCAGAATTTTTTTAATGAAATAGAAGAGGATTTGAGAAGTCACTCAAAATGATCCCTAATTTTTCTTTCTGAAGCACTAATCATACTTTCTATGGCAAAATTAACCCCCTCATGTTGTTCCTTTTTAAATTGAGTGTTTTCAGACTTACCACTTCATTCCAATCAAGATGGCTTCTGGTGTGCCATACTTTTGTCATAAGTAAGACTGTTAGCGCTCTAGTTGTTCTTTAGAACACTCTGGGACATTCTGTCATTGGGCTATACTTGGGGTACATCTGGGTGATATTTGGGCTACATTTAGGCTCTTTTGTCTCTGGTGGCCATCTTGGGAGACTATGTCAGAATTTTTTAATGAAATTGAAGAGGGTTTGAGAAGTCACTCAAAATGTGCTCTAATTTTTCTTTCTGCAGCACTAATCATAATTCATATGGCAAAATATACCCCCTCATTTTGTTCCTTTTTAAATTAAATGTTTTAAGAGTTACCACTTTATTCCAATCAAGATGGCTTCAGGTGTGCCATACCTTTGTAATAAGTAGGACTGTTAGCGCTCTAGTTGTTCTTTAGAACACTCTGGGACATTCTGTCATTGGGCTATACTTGGGCTACATCTGGGTGATATTTGGGCTACATTTGGGCTCTTTTGTCTCTGGTGGCCATTTAGGGAGACTGCATGTCAGAATTTTTTAATGAAATAGAAGAGGATTTGAAAAGTCACTCAAAATGTGCCCTAATTTTTCTTTCTGCAGCACTAATAATACCTTCTATTGCATAATATACCCCCTCATTTTGTTCCTTTTTAAATTAAATGTCTTAAGAGTTACAACTTTATTCCCATCACGATGGCTCCAGGTGTGCTATACCTTTGTAATAAGTAGGACTGTTAGCGCTCTAGTTGTTCTTTAGAAAACTCTGGGACATTCTGTCATTAGGCTATACTTGGGCTACATCTGGGTGATATTTGGGCTACATTTGGGCTCTTTTGTCTCTGGTGGCCATTTTGGGAGACTGTATGTCAGAATGTTTTAATGAAATAGAAAAGGATTTGAGAAGTCACTCAAAATGTGCCCTAATTTTTCATTCTGCAGCACTAATCATACTTTCCATGGCAAAATATACCCCCTCATGTTGTTTCTTTTTAAATTAAATGTTTTAAGAGTTACCACTTTATTCCAATCAAGATGGCTTCAGGTGTGCCATACCTTTGTAATAAGTAGGACTGTTAGCGCTCTACTTGTTCTTTAGAACACTCTGGGACATTCTGTCATTGGGCTATACTTGGGCTACATCTGGGTGATATTTGGGCTACATTTGGGCTCTTTTGTCTCTGGTGGCCATTTTGGGAGACTGCATGTCAGAATGTTTTAATGAAATAGAAAAGGATTTGAGAAGTCACTCAAAATGTGCCCTAATTTTTCATTCTGCAGCACTAATCATACTTTCTATGGCAAAATATACCCCCTCATGTTGTTTCTTTTTAAATTAAATGTTTTAAGAGTTACCACTTTATTCCAATCAAGATGGCTTCAGGTGTGCCATACCTTTTGTAATAAGTAGGACTGTTAGCGCTCTAGTTGTTCTTTAGAACACTCTAGGAGGCTGCAGTAGAACACAAAGGAATCAACTGACAGTCTCTGTCCTTGTTGGATGTACATGTTTTACTGAGAATGTCAGACTTCATTTTCACATGACTGAGAAAGATAATGTGAATTTACAGAAAATATGCTTTCAGTTTAGCTTATAGATCCCCTTCCAAACCACTGTGGGAAAATCATGAGATATTAGTTTTCTTTCAAACAATATTCATGATATCACAGCAGAAGGTTTTTTCACATGGTAAAATCCCCTTAGAACCCACCACAATTCCTAAAACGAGTATGGTACCATCAACAAATGATTTATAATGTAACTAAAGTCCTAAAACCCTCTATTAACTACAATGCTTTTTAATGAGGTGCTATCATGTATATTGGTCCCAAGATGGCTGCCAACACTTCTTGGATGAAGTGCTGACAGCCAATCAGATCAGATGTGTGGTTAGGCTCCGCCCAGATATATATCTTTTTTTGAACCTAAATTACTCAAAATCCACTGGAGCACATATATTGAGACCTAGCAAAGGCACATCGGGCTAACAGTCCCTACAATTTTGCCAAGTTTCGTGCAAATCCATTCAGCCGTTCGAGCTAAAAGTGAGGCCAACCGCCCTATGGAAATTAACATGGGAAAAACGCGTTTTGGGACCCCCCTTTTTTCTCGGCCCCCCCTTGATGAAACCCCCCCAAATTGTCAGGGGCTGCTCAGAAACAAAATGTTCCATTTTCCTGAAAATTTCAGCCAATTCCGTCCACAAACGCCAAAGTTATTAGACATAGAATTTTCAAAAATCCCATAGAGAAAAAATCCTAACTATATATACCTACTGGCGACCGCCAGTAGGTATATATATATATATATATATATATATATATATATATATATATATATATATATATATATATATATATATATATATATATATATATATATTCACAGAAAAAAACCATAGGTTATAGACCATATATAGTTAGGAATTTGCATTTACAAAAAAGCTAACTATAACATGGGTGAAACCTATGGTTTTTTCAGTGAATATATATATATATATATATATATATATATATATATATATATATATATATATATATATATTCACAGAAAAAACCATAGGTTATAGACCATATATAGTTAGGAATTTGCATTTACAAAACCTTGAAAATTCACTGAAAAAACCATAGGTTATAGACCATATATAGTTAGGGATTAGCATTTAAAAAACATTATTTTATTTGCACAAAACCATTGAAATTCCATATATAGTTAGTTGCACTAACTATATATCGCGGACCCGCAATCCACTGCTAATGATGTCACATATTACATCATTCATGACATGGTCAGTGACATCACTGATGACATCACTGATGACATCTCAAATGACATCACTGATGACATCACTGATGACAACACCCAGTGACTGTATGTTTCTGTAAAGTTAAAATATGTCTTACATATTGAAGAATGAGTGGATGTATAAGTGTCTGGATGAAGGATTTAGTAGGTGCATGACTGACTGTATGAGAGAATGATTAAATGTGTCTCACTGAGTGTATGGGTTAGTGATTAAAGTGTCTTAATTTGGCAATCATTATTTATGTTGTTCTGTAAACTGCTGCATGTTTAAATCAGTAGCTATATCAGTAACTATATGGGTTATTGAATGGTTGCCCAAGTATTTGTATGGGAGACTGAGTATGTGTGTGGGTGGCTGGGAGGTGTATAACTCTGTGCATAGATGTGTGAGCAGTTGATTCCCTAGGTGTATGGGTTCAAAAGTGCATGTAGAAACAGCTGTATGGACAGTTGACTGTGTGCATGAGTATATTGGTGAGTGAATGGATATCTCAGTGCTACATGTCAAAGTAAGTACATATGTAAAACACACTCCATGTGAGAGTTGACATATATAAATAACTGAACATAAGAGCCAGTGAATGTGTGAGTGGCTGTATGAATCATTGTGAACTTCTATCAAGGATTGTATAAGAGAGTAAATATGTGTTACTATATGTTTGAATAAGTAAGGTGTGTATAACTGTATAGTTGAGGAAATGGAGATGTGATTGATTCTTTGCATGACTGACTAGGTGTGTGAGTAACTCCATGGATGTGTGACAGTCTGTGAGTGCCTGTTTACACTGAGTGTATCTAAGGTTATATTAGAGTCTGAAGATGTATTATCACATAAATGATATCATCAGTGATGTAATCAGTAATGTCAAATGAGATGTCAGTGATGTCATCAGTGATGTCATTTGAGATGTTATCAGTGATGTCATCAGTGATGTCATTTGAGATGTCATCAGTGATGTCATCAGTGATGTCACTGACCATGTCATGAATGATGTAATATGTGACATCATTAGCAGTGGATTGCGGGTCCGCGATATATAGTTAGTGCAACTAACTATATATGGAATTTCAATGGTTTTGTGCAAATAAAATAATGTTTTTTAAATGCTAATCCCTAACTATATATGGTCTATAACCTATGGTTTTTTCAGTGAATTTTCAAGGTTTTGTAAATGCAAATTCCTAACTATATATGGTCTATAACCTATGGTTTTTTCTGTGAATTTCATTGGTTTTTTAAAAGCTAATATCTATAGCTGTAAAATATATTCTTTATTAAGTGACGTATCACGTAGCCCGTGAGACGCCTCATGATGCATCGCATAACCGTGACGTATCGTCTCTGCAGCGCAAACCAAACCCAAAACGTAAGCGCGCCAGAACACGCTTAAAGATATATATATATTTTTTTAACCTTAATTAGACAAAATCCACACGTGCACATATCACAAACGTTCAAAAAACACAATATGTCGGACTCCCGTTACGCTGCCGGTTAGCTGCCCGGTTAACGTACCAGGAAGCACCTTTACCGCGAAAAATCGAAATTTTTTTTTTCCTTTGCCCCGCAGGGAACTTTAATAGCCCCCTCATCAATCCTAGGGGTTCAGGAGGGGTCTGCCTTACCCCTTTCATTCATTTACACCTTTTTTTTTTCCACCTCTTGTCTCTCGATCCTACCGAGAGACAAGATGGCGGCCGCTCCGGACTGTTTACAATGTTGACAGCCAATCAGCTACTCCTCAGACTCCCGTTACACTGCTGGTTAGCTTCCCGGTTAGCTGTCCGGTTTGCTGCCCGGTTCGCGTACCAAGACGCGTCTCTACGGCGAAAAAATCGGATTTTTTTTTTTTGATTTTTTTTGGCCCGCGTGGCTTTATAATATCCCCCTCATCAATCCTATGGGGTCAGAAGGGGTCTACCTTGCCCTCTTTCCTTCATTTCCCCCTTTGTTTTGGTCTCCTCTTGTCTCTCGATCCTACCGAGAGACAAGATGGCGGCCGCTCCGGACTGTTTACAATGTTGACAGCCAATCAGCTACTCCTCAGACTCCCGTTACACTGCTGGTTAGCTTCCCGATTAGCTGCCCGGTTAGCTGCCCGGTTCGCTTACCAAGACGAGTCTCTACGGCGTAAAAATCGGATTTTTATTTTTTTGGGGCCCCGCGTGGCTCTATAATATCCCCCTCATCAATCCTAGGGGGTCAGAAGGGGTCTACCTTGCCCCCTTTCCTTCATTTCCCCCTTTGTTTTGGCCTCCTCTTGTCTCTCGATCCTACCGAGAGACAAGATGGCGGCCGCTCCGGACTGTTTAGAATGTTGACAGACACCGGAGAGCCAATCAGCTTCGCTTCGTAAAGTTCCGATACGCGAAAAGTTCGCTAACCGGAGCGCTACCCGGAGCGCTGTTACAGATATATATCTTGTTTTAAACGTTAATTTCTCAAAATCCACTGAAGCACATATATTGAGACCTAGCAAAGGCACATCGGGCTAACAGTCACTACAATTTTGCCAAGTTTCGTGGAAATCCATTCAGCCGTTCGGGCTAAAAGTGAGGCCAACCGCCCTATGGAAATTAACATGGGAAAAACACGTTTTGGGACCCCCCTTTTTTCTCGGCCCCCCCTTGACGAACCCCCCCCAAATTTCCAGGCGCTGCTCAGAAACAAAATGTGCCATTTTCCTGAAAATTTCAGCCAATTCCGTCCACAAACGCCAAAGTTATTAGGCATAGAATTTTCAAAAGTTCCATAGAGAAAAAATCCTAACTATATATACCTACTGGCTATCGCCAGTAGGTAATATATATATATATATCCAACAAAAGAGTCGTCCCCACTTAGATGAGCCCGCAAGCAGGTTTGTTTAGATCTTCGTTTTTAATGAGCAGATTTACATTGCAGTAAAGGAAAAACAAAGTCCTGATTTAAAATTGTGGCCTGTGTTATATTTATAAATACATATTTTTATAACTACTGTGTGGGTCTCCTTTCGTTTAACCAATACTATAAGGTTTCAGTCTGGTAAAACAAGCTTCTGAACATTCCTTCAAGATTAAGCCTGAACTGCTCTCCACAGCTACCACTTGGATAGCTTTCTTAGGTTATCTTTGCCCTCTTAAATCACCATAAGCGATGTTTGAATTGGTGCAAGGTGCCCACTTTAATTAGTGGACAATATATACAAGGCCAACTTCTCACAATGTGTGTATATATATATATATATATATATATATATATATATATATATATATATATATATATATATATATATATATATATATATATATATATATATATATATATATATATTACCTACTGGCGGTCGCCAGTAGGCATATATAGTTAGGATTTTTTCCCTATGGGATTTCTGAAAATTCTATGTCTAATAACTTTGGCGTTTGTGGACGGAATCGGCTGAAATTTTCAGGAAAATGGCACATTTTGTTTCTGAGGAGCCCTTGAAAATTTGGGGGGGGGTCGGCAAGGGGGGGCAGAGAAAAAAGGGGGGTCCCAAAACACGTTTTTAACATTGAGTTTTCCATAGGGCGGTTGGACTCACTTTTAGCCCGAACGGCTGAATGGATTTGCACGAAACTTGGCAAAATTGTAGGGACTGTTAGCCCGATGTGCCTTTGCTAGGTCTCAATATATGTGCTTCAGTGGATTTTGAGAAATTAACGTTTAAATCAAGATATATATCTGTAACAGCGCTCCGGGTAGCGATCCGGTTCGCGAACTTTTCGCTCTGGTTCGCTTACTTTTCGCGTATCGGAACTTTGCGCACGGAAAGCTGATTGGCTCTCCGGTGTCTGTCAACATTCTAAACAGTCCGGAGCGGCCGCCATCTTGTCTCTCGGTAGGATCGAGAGACAAGAGGAGGCCAAAACAAAGGGGGAAATTACCATAAGGGGGCATAGTAGATCCTCGTTGACCCCCTAGGTTTTATATGGAGGTTTTAAAAGGGCCTAGGAGGGTCCAAAAAAAAAAATTAAATTTTTTTTTTTTTGCGTGGTAAGCGCCAAGTTCGCGAACCGGATAGCGCTCTGGGCAGCGAACTTTATGGATAAAAGAATGAAAGCCTTTTCAAATACTGTATGTTAATTATTTGTTGGTTTTGTTGTTTTTTTTTTAATATTATTATTTTTTCAGCAATTTTTTATTGTTGTGATTGTGTTTCAAAATTTAATAACTTTTATTACATTTAACTACTTTATGAATTACATATAAAAATGATTAAAGACTCAAACAATTTTTTAATATTACATATAATTTTATTTTTCGGATTGTTCTTCGAAATTTAATAGAACGTCTAGCATTTCACTGTCTGATATGTGTTCTTGTTCAGTGAACATAAGTTCAAACATTTGACCGTCATCATAATGTAGTAAATGATCAACTGATTCCACACATTGTACTAATTCATGGTCCCGTGATTGATCCATGAAATCAGAGTCTTCATTGTCCTCAATTTCTTTTTGTGTGTTGGTCTCCAGAACAATTTCGAAGGAAACATTCTGCTCACCTTCCATTTTTTTGCTGTAATTTGCATAAAAAATAAATATATAAGTAGAGATAGGGCACTGTTGGGTTTAAGTTCAGACAGGCACTTGTGAGTTTATACCAGAGAAGTAATCTATGGGCACTGTATGGTTTCAGGCGTGAATTAGTACTATTAAAAAGTGCCTGTGAAGAAGCCTAAGTAAATTTATAATTATACCACAGAAACCTAAATCAGTCCATAATTATAATAAAGAAGCTTTTCTCAATGTCTAACTCTTACAGACGGATAGTATATAACTATCTGAAAAAGTTTACCATATTTACTTATAGTGCACAATATACTTCAGTTTTAAAAATAACAACTTACCTTTAGAAACAAGTTGATGTTATTATTGATATTGTAAATGGTATATACAGCAACAAGTAGTAGTCAAAATGGCTGTGTTTCCTTCTCTCCCTTTATATATATACAGGTATATAACCAATCAAATGTCAGGTAATAAAAGTAGAAAATGAAAGTTACATTTTCATTGGTTGTCAATTCCAACACTTCAGATGTGTTTTGTGAAGTAATTTACCTCACGGTACTTGGAGAGGTCTACAGGCTAAATGGCTAAATGGAATTTCAATGAAATTTGTGAGAATGGAAGGGATTGTTATGTAGTATGAGCTAATGTATATTTGGTGAGAGTGTCTCTAGTCGTTTTTCTGTAAATTACTTTCCCACCTTTTTTTTGGACCGCTTTCCGGGAAGCGGCCCGGTTAGCGAACCTTAAGCGTCACGGGAGTCCACCATTTTGTGTATCGGTCGCATTAAGATACAAGATGGAGGGCAAATAATGTTTAGAATGGGTAGAAGGGGTCATGGTAGACTTATCTTGACCCCCTAGGTTTCCTGAGCGTGGCTGAGGAGGCTTATATGTGCGGAAAAAAAAACTTTTTTTTAAAAAATTCCGCGAGGTTAGCTTTCGGTTAGCGAACCGGGTAGCGCTCCGGGAGCGAATTTTGTGGAAAATTAGTGAAAAAAGTTAGAGAAAATTAATAATTGTGAGTGATCAGATGTAGGGTAGCTCTGAGAAGAGCTTTTGGGTTTATGGTACATTTAGGTACTTATAAGTAGGTACCAATGCACAGTCTTAAATTCAGAATGAAAATTCTGTTGCCCTCATCTGAGAAGTGAACTCCATCTCCTCTGTAGATATCTTGCATGTAGTAACGCAAGTTATTGTTGTACAGAGAGCCCATTTCATGGTCTCTCATGTAAGCTGAAACAGATTTGTTTACATGCTTCCTCGCTTTCTCAATTTGTGGACAAAATTGGTTGGACCACCTCCATTTCTGTCTTTGGCATATATTGGAATATACCAAGGCAGTTTGAGGAAAAAGTGCCATTAATTGCTCAAAGGTGTCCTTTAAAAGCATTTCCAGACCTACCCCTGTCAAAGTGCCCAAATCATTACCTCCACAGTGCACTATTAACAGGTCAGGTTTTGGCAAATGCATAAAGGTTTTCACCAATGGTATCAATTGGTGACATTTTAATCCTCTTTGGCCCAACCACTTAATTTCCACATCCTGTAAATTGAGGTTGTGTAAATTTCTGCTCTCAGCATACCTTTGAGCCCAGTGGATGTAACTGTGTCCAACAATCCAGACGTTAAACATGATGGGTGAAGGTTGTGCTGCAGTCAGATGAAGTGTGGTAATGAAAGGGCAGTTGAAACAGTAGGAGTTTGTAAAGAAAAAAAACTGTGGATTTCCAATGCTAATGAATCATTAGCAGTGATTGGTGCATTTCCATTTCTGAAAACAGAAAGTTAGGGTGCATGGATGTGTTCTTTGAAAGATGTAATTTGAATGGTCAAGGAAGAAACATTTAATGAAAGATTGCACTGGATACGCAGGTGCACTGAGAGTTCAGAGTTCAATTGAAACATTGTTGTGTGAATTTGCAAACATGAGAGGTCTTCCAGGAGGTGGTTGCTATGGAAACAAGGCAGACAGGGCAGAGGGGGGAAGGGTTTTGATTTGAAAAAAGTGAGGGAAGAGGTATGATTGGCTAATATGAGAGATATGTGAAAAGAATATCTGTATTTCTGTGCTTTCAATAGCTGCAGTCTTTGGAGTGCATCCTTTTTCTTCTGCTGAAGACAATTTGGTGTATTTCTGAGACTGTTTTCAAAACTCAAAAAATATTTGCTAAGGTGAGAAAAGATTTATTTAAGTTAGATAGAGAATAGTATGATTTAAGGAGAAAATGATGAAGAAAGCTGTGTTTTTAAAATGTGGTTTTGTCTCTAGTGATATACTAATAGAATTAGTTTCATAGAGAAATTATAATTGCATATTTGGTGTAACATTCTGGCATGCAGTAACACAAGATATTGTGATACATGGAGCCCATTTCATGGTCTGTTATGTAAGCTGAAACAGATATGTTGCTTTTAAAAACGATTTAAGAAATCAATTACATTTCTGGATATGTACTGCTAGAGCTTCATAGGTTGTTTTTGGCCATATTTATAAGGTATTTGAGTGTCTAAGATGTTATGTTCGCCTTTTAAAATGTAAAGTGTTCCTCATGGGGCAAGTGTCTTGTAAATACGCTCCCACTTGTGCTTGGCAAATTTAGATTTTGATTATGGGAGTTACCTAGCCATATTAATAGTGTCCATAAAATGGTGCTAGGGTATTCCAGAAAACACTTTCATGTGTCTCAAGGACATTTTTAGTCATTTCTTCATGACTGCAGGTATACAATTGATTTATATGCTGTGTTTAAAAACGAATTTTGAAATGAATTATATTTTAGGATATGTACTGTTAGAGCTTCACAGGTTATAGACTATATATAGTTAGGAATTAGCATTTACAAAACCGTGAAAATTCACTGAAAAAACCATAGGTTATAGACCATATATAGTTAGGGATTAGCATTTAAAAAACCTTATTTTATTTGCACAAAACCATTGAAATTCCATATATAGTTAGTTGCACTAACTATATATCGCGGACCCGCAATCCACTGCTAATGATGTCACATATTACATCATTCATGACATGGTCAGTGACATCACTGATGACATCACTGATGACATCTCAAATGACATCACTGATGACATCACTGATGACATCTCAAATGACATCACTGATGACATCACTGACATCTCATTTGACATTACTGATTACATCACTGATGATATCATTTATGTGATAATACATCTTCAGACTCTAATATAACCTTAGATACACTCAGTGTAAACAGCACTCACAGACTGTCACACATCCATGGAGTTACCCACACACCTAGTCAGTCATGCAAAGAATCAATCACACCTCCATTTCCTCAACTATACAGTTATACACACCATACTTATTCAAACATATACTAACACATATTTACTCTCTTATACAATCCTTGATACAAGGTCACAATGATTCATACAGCCACTCTCACATTCACTGGCTCTTATGTTCAGTTATTTATATATGTGAACTTTCACAGAGTGTGTTTTACATATGTACTTACTTTGACATGTAGAACTGAGATATCCATTCACTCACCAATATACTCATGCACACAGTCAACTGTCCATACAGCTGTTTCTACATGCACTTTTGAACCCATACACCTAGGGAATCAACTGCTCACACATATATGCACAGAGTTATACACCTCCCAGCCACCCACACACATACTCAGTCTCCCATACAAATACTTGGGCAACCATTCAATAACCCATATAGTTACTGATATAGCTACTGATTTAAACATGCAGCAGTTTACAGAAGAACATAAATAATGATTGCCAAATTAAGACACTTTAATCACTAACCCATGCACTCAGTGAGACACATTTAATCATTCTCTCATACAGTCAGTCATGCACCTACTAAATCCTTCATCCAGACACTTATACATCCACTCATTCTTCAATATGTAAGACATATTTTAACTTTACAGAAACATACAGTCACTGGGTGTTGTCATCAGTGATGTCATCAGTGATGTCATTTGAGATGTCATCAGTGATGTCATCAGTGATGTCACTGACCATGTCATGAATGATGTAATATGTGACATCATTAGCAGTGGATTGCGGGTCCGCGATATATAGTTAGTGCAACTAACTATATATGGAATTTCAATGGTTTTGTGCAAATAAAATAAGGTTTTTTAAATGCTAATCCCTAACTATATATGGTCTATAACCTATGGTTTTTTCAGTGAATATATATATATATATATATTACCTACTGGCGGTCGCCAGTAGGTAGTTATAGTTAGGATTTTTTTCAATGTTAAATCTCAAAATTCTATTTGGAATAACTTTGGCACCGGTTGACGAATCTGCCTGAAAATTTCAGGAAAATGGCCTCGTCGAGCTCCGGTCCTTCCCTGAAAGTTTGGGGGGGATACAATAAGCGGGGGCCGAGATAAAAGGGGGGTCCCAAAACGCGTTTTCCCCATGTTAATTTCCATAGGGCGGTCGATTTCACTTTTAGCCCGAACGGCTGAATGGATTTACACCAAACTTGGCAAAATTGTAGGGACTGGTAGCCCGATGTGCCTTTGCTATGTCTCAAGATATGTGCTCCAGTGGATTTTGAGTAATTTAGGTCCCAAAAAATATATATATCTGTAGCCGCGCACAGGTGCGCGCACCGGAGTGCGCTCCAGGCGCGACACGCGAGGTGCGCATGGAAAGCTGATTGGCTCTCGGGTGTCTGTAAACATTCCAAACAGTCCAGAGCGGTCGCCATCTTGTGTCTCGGTAAAATCGAGACATAAGAGGTGGCTAAAACAAAGTGGGAACTGACCATAAGGCGTCAGGGATAGACCCCTTTGACCCCCTAGGTTTGATGTGGGGGCTATAAAAGGGCCCCGCGGGGCATTTAAAATATTTTTTTTTTTTTCGTTTTGCGCGGGGGAAGCGCCCGGTGCGCGCACCAGGCAGCGCACCGGGGAGCGTAAAATGAGGGAAAAAGATGACAGAGTTTTAAAAAAATGAAGTTTTCATTTAGAAATTGGAGGTAGTTCTTAAAAGAACTTTTTTTTTTCTTCTTTTTGTTGTTTTATATTTTTTTTGTGTTTTTGGAACTTTTTAAACTTTTTTTGGCTTTTCAAAACAGTTTTATATTTTTTTTGTATTTTTTAGGGGGAGAAACAAAAAAAGGGAATTGAAACTGGCTCAACTGGAGCAAAAAAACAAAAAACCCAAAAAATTATTTCTTTTTGGGGCACTTGTGATTATCACCTGCAAGGACGATGAGCTTAATACTTTGTTCCCCATAGGAGATAAGCTTGCCACAAGCAGTGCAAGTAATTTTAAAATCAGCAAATCTCGGCTGAATGCAAGGCATCACCTCAGATGTTTCTGGTTGCGAGGAAAAGGGTTGTTTTCTTTGGGAGGGGGTCCTTGATGACTGGGGGAGGTTACTGGCCAGTTCCCGGAACTCTGCGCGAGAGTAGTTGTTTGGATGCTTTCTTGTCATGTGCCGAATCATGGTATAGTTACCAAAAGAATATTTCTTATTTGGGTTGCCCCGTGAAAGTCCATCATTGCAGATGAGGCAAGTGACTTTGGGCGCATTCACCTTTTTTTTCCCCTCTGGAATTGAAAAAAACTGCCAAATGAAGTGTGGTTTGGGTTTATAAGGTGTGTTTTCTTCAGGCAGCCATCTTCTTCTCCCCTCCTCCTCTTCCTCTTCCTCCTCCTCCTGTTCTTGACCACCAATATAATTTGGAGCTGGTCCTCTTGGTGGTGGTGGTGGTGGTGGTGGCTGAGATGCTCCTGCTGCTGCTGCTACTGAAGCCATTTTAAAGTACAAAAAGGTACAGAGAGTTTCAAACAGATCTTCCTCAGTCAAAGGACAAAGTCAGAATAAGGAAAAAAGGTGGGGGCTTTCATCATTTGGAAAACAAAACTGTCCTGAACCAATGAGAAGTGTTATTTTCAGGTCACAAGACCAGGGGCTTCATCATTATGAAACTAAAACTGTTATGAACCAATGAAAAGTGTTATTTTCTGCTCACATGACCCGACGCGCTTACGCTACGCGCCCGGGGCGCGCCCGGGGGCGCGCAGCGTAAGCGCGTCGGAAGTTTACGTTTTGCGATCGTATTCGTTCGAGTACTTCCGGGTGCGCTTACGCCGTGCGTATCACGCGGTCGCGGCTACGCGATACGTCACGATCATGTTTTCGTTTGCGATATTGGCGCTCACGAGACGCTCCCCGGAGCGCGCCCGGGGGCGCTTTTCAGAAATACGCTTTTCGGGGCGCACTCCGGGGCGCGCTCTGGGAGCGCTCCCCCCAAAAATTAAAAAAAAAAAAATGGGATAATTGTAGAGACAGGTAGCCCTATTCTGATGTGGTTTGTAAAAAAATTAACTTTATAAAAATATGTATTGTGCTACATTGGGCTTAATATATGTTAGAGCCAAAATGTAGCCCAAATGTAGCTCAAAGTAGCCCAATGAAGCCCAAAGATGGCCACCAGAGATCAAAAATTGTAAATGTAGCCCAAAATTCAACTAGATGTAGCACAACTGTAGCCCAATGACAGAATGTACCAGAGTGTTAAAAAGAACAACTAGAGTGCTAACAGTCTTATTTATAAAGTGAAACTTATAGTAAGGAATTAGCATTTAAAAAACCTATGAAATTCACTGAAAAAAACCATAGGTTTCACACCAGTTATAGTTAGGAATTAGCATTTAAAAAACCTATTAAATTCACTGAAAAAACCATAGGTTTCACACCAGTTATAGTTAGCTGGAAATTTTACTGATATAAAACCATTGAAATTCCCACGTTATAGTTAGTCGGACTCACTATAACTTGCGCGTGCAATGCACTGCTGATGACATCACATATTACATCACTCATTCCAGAATAAGGTATGTCGGTTAGAAGAACCTACCCCCTGCCCGTTGAAGCAATTTAGAGGCTAAAAACAAGTAAGCCCCCATTTCGAACCATGGAATCTGTGTGTACTCCTACATGTTATATGTGTGTATGTCTTGTTTGTTACTATCTGTCATTATTGGCGCAACTAAATGTTATTGCACATACGAGGAAACGCCACAACCTGCCACACCTATCTTAGGCGCTCATAGAAATTCACTGGGCACAAAGACGAAAAGTGGTTGAATGAGACGAATGATAGATCATGGATGCATGCATTTGAAATGAAGTGCATGCCCGTAAAACCGTTATGAAGGCAATAAATACATATTGCATGGCAAACACGCGCACTTATTGATAAGAGTGTGTGCTCGGATAATACTTCCTTGTCAGCTACACGTATTGAACACGATACTTTTACCACTCGGAGGGCACTTCCCCTTGGCATGAATAGTCATATCACAGAGACACTTCACAACGTAACAGGAAAGTATTTATAAATTCAACTGAAATCAGTACTTTTTTGCTTCTCCCCACAGGTCTCTTTTTCCTTTTTTGTAACCAGACAGCTCTCATTATTTTGAATGAGCACATCTACCACTGGTTATTTTTCCAGTTGGTATACAGGGGATCAGGATAGGGTGTGCCTTTTAGGGGGCACACACCTCCCGTCCACCTGTTTTATGGTCCTGAAGAATACCGGGCTACTGCCCTGATGGTAGAAACATGTCGACCAAGCCACACAGACACATATAGAGATACCTGGGCCGTAACTCACCTACCTGTATCTCGCCAGCAATTTTTAACATTGTTCTGATTACTTTAAAATAAAAATTCGATTTTAAGTTAAACCAGGACAATTTTTAACACCTTTTTTTGCACATACAGTCACAACCTGCTCCACTGTAACACAGGTGTCGAAGCACATCCTGGTGACGCTAGGTCACCGGGGTGGACCCCGATGATGAAGCAAGTCACCACTAGGTGGTGAGTGAGGGGTTTTTAAACAAAAAGGTTGACTCTTTCCTTTTTTGCCAAACAATTCACCCTCCGGAAGTTTTCTTCAAAAACTCGACGTAGGGGATACTCCTCTTTTTGTTTGCATAAATAATCCTATCAGGGGAATAGGAGGTATCTCTTTTCACTTCCAAGTGACAATATCCCTTGCTCTCTCTTTTGATCTCAAACTCCAAATAAATTTACCACAAAGTGATTGTAGAGACTGTAGCTATACACATACCAGTTTCAACAACCAATTCAGTAATTCCACCATCTATATACACACCCACTCATTCAGCAACAGTTCTATATAGTCACTCATACATATACTCACTCATCATATGTAGTGATACACATATGCATCCTGTTACACACTGACAGTCATCCAAAAGTTACTCACACACATACTCACACATGCAAATAAACTATTGAACATCCATTTATTTGCATATACAGCTATACACACACTAGCACATTACTTCTAAGGAAACTTACACATTCTTACTTTCTTAAACAATCACTTATAGAAACACATACTTATTTAAACAGGAACTCTTACAATCTCTCACTCTCACATATACTCACTTATATACATCAATACTCACATATACTAGATTAAAACATATGTAGTTACCGATAAAGACACTAGTGAGACAGTCATTCACTCACTAACACACACATATACACACTCATCCACCCATACAGTCCTGCACATATGCTGTCTTCAAAGCACATACAAACAGTGAGTCAGTCAATTATGCATCTATGTGCTAAGTAATACCCCCACCAAACCATACAGACACTCATACTGATACAAAAAAAACATCTAATAACCCATACACACACACATGTGGCTACTTACCAACCCATGCAGCCACTTATACACAAAGTGAAACACTGATACATATATTTAAATATTTAAACATTACTCGCTAATATATGTATTCACTGAGATACACTTAATAAGCCAGTTAACCAATTAATTTTTTTTTTAAAAAGCATTGATTTAGATACTTATTTAAAAATGTATTCTTCCATCGACCTTTACAAATACATTTATAAAACATATTTATTTTACAGAAAGACACACATTCACTGGATGGTGTCATCAGTGATGTCATCAGTGATGTCACTGACCATGTCATGAGTGATGTAATATGTGACGTCATCAGCAGTGCATTGCAGGCGCGCAAGTTATAGTGAGTCCAACTAACTATAACGTGGGAATTTCAATGGTTTTATGTCAGTAAAATTTCCTGCTAACTATAACTGGTGTGAAACCTATGGTTTTTCAGTGAATGTATATATATATTCACTGAAAAAACCACAGGTTATAGACTATATATAGTTAGGAATTAGCATTTACAAAACCTTGAAAATTCACTGAAAAAACCATAGGTTATAGACCATATATAGTTAGGAATTAGCATTTACAAAACCTTATTTTACTCGCATAAAACCATTGAAATTCCATATATAGTTAGTTGCACTAACTATATATCGCGCACCCGCAATCCACTGCTGATGATGTCACACATTACATCATTCATGACATGGTCAGTGACATCACTGATGACATCACTGATGACATCTCAAATGACATCACTGATGACATCACTGATGACATCTCATTTGACATTACTGAACACATCACTGATGATATCATTCATGTGATAATACGATGAACCTCTTTAGACTCTAATATAACCTTAGATACAATCAGTGTAAACAGACACTCACAGACTGTCACACATCCATGGAGTTACTCACACACCTAGTCAGTCATGCAAAGAATCAATCACACCTCCATTTCCTCAACTATACAGTTATACAAACTTTACTTATTCAAACATATACTAACACATATTTACTCTCTTATACAATTTCTGATCTAAGTTCACAATGATCCATACAGCCACTCACACATTCACTGGCTCTTATGTTCAGTTATTTATATATGTCAACTCTCACATGGACTGTGTTTTACATATGTACTTACTTTGACATGTAGCACTGAGATATCCATTCACTCACCAATGCACTCATGCACACAGTCAACCGCCCATACAGCTGTTTCCACATGCACTCTTGAACCCATACACCAAGTGAATCAACTGCTCACACATCTATGCACAGAGTCATACACCTCCCAGCCACCCACACACACACTCAGTCTCCCATACAAATACTTCGACAATCAATCAATAACCCATATAGTTACTGATATAGCTACTGATCAACACATGCAGCAGTTTACAGAACAACAGACATAATGATGCAGAAATTAAGACAGTTTAGTCACTAACCCATGCACTCAGTGAGACACATTTAATCACTCACTCATACAGTCAGTCACGCACCTACTAAATCCTTCATCCAGACACTTCTACATCCACTCATTCTTCAATATGTAAGACATATTTTAACTTTACAGAAACATACAGTCACTGGATGTTGTCATCAGTGATGTCATCAGTGATGTCATTTGAGATGTCATCAGTGATGTCATCAGTGATGTCACTGACCATGTCATGAATGATGTAATGTGTGACATCATCAGCAGTGGATTGCGGGTGCGCGATATATAGTTAGTGCAACTAACTATATATGGAATTTCAATGGTTTTATGCGAGTAAAATAAGGTTTTGTAAATGCTAATTCCTAACTATATATGGTCTATAACCTATGGTTTTTTCAGTGAATTTTCAAGGTTTTGTAAATGCTAATTCCTAACTATATATAGTCTATAACCTGTGGTTTTGTCAGTGAATTTCATTGGTTTTTTAAAAGCTAATATCTGTAGCTGTAAAATATATTCTTTATTACGTGACGTATCACGTAGCCACGTGAGACGCCTCATGACGCGTCGCCTCTGCAGCGCAAACCAAACCCGTAACGTAAGCGCGCCGGAGCACTTATATATTTTTTTTAACCTTAATTAGACAAAATCCACACATGCACATATCTTGAGGCCTTGCAAAGGCACATCAAACAAACAATCCCTACAATTTTGCCAAGTTTGCTGGAAATCTATTCCCTTAATATTTTTTTTACTGTTTCTCTTGGTTTACCCCTTGTTACGCTTACCGGGACGCTACCCGGTACGCGAACCGGACGCTCCAAAAACACAAGATGGCGGACTCCCGTTACGCTGCCGGTTAGCTGCCCGGTTCGCGTACCGGGAAGCGCCTCTACCACGAAAAATCGCGAAAATTTTTTTTTTTATTTTTTGACCCGCGGGGCACTTTAATAGCCCCCTCATCAATCCTAGGTGGTCAGGAGGAGTCTACCTTACCCCCTTTCCTTCATTTACACTTTTTTTTCCACCTCTTGTCTCTCAATCCTACCGAGAGACAAGATGGCGGCCGCTCCGGACTGTTTACAATGTTGACAGCCAATCAGCTTCTCCTCAGACTCCCGTTACGCTGCCGGTTAGCTGCCCGGTTAGCTGCCGGTTAGCTGCCCGGTTAGCTGCCCGGTTCGCGTACCAAGACGCGTCTCTACGGCGAAAAAAACAAAATTTATTTATTTATTTTTTTTGCCCCGCGTGGCTCTATAATATCCCCCTCATCAATCCTAGAGGGTCAGAAGGGGTCTACCTTGCCCCCTTTCCTACATTTCCCCCTTTGTTTTGGCCACCTCTTGTCTCTCGATCCTACCGAGAGACAAGATGGCGGCCGCTCCGGACTGTTTAGAATGTTGACAGACACCGGAGAGCCAATCAGCTCCGCTTCGCAAAGTTCCGATACGCGAAAAGTACGCGAACCGGAACGCTGCCCGGAGCGCTGTTACAGATATATATCTTGTTTTAAACGTTAATTTCTCAAAATCCACTGGAGCACATATATTGAGACCTAGCAAAGGCACATCGGGCTAACAGTCCCTACAATTTTGCCAAGTTTCGTGCAAATCCATTCAGCCGTTCGGGCTAAAAGTGAGGCCAACCGCCCTATGGAAATTAACATGGGAAAAACGCGTTTTGGGACCCCCCTTTTTTCCCGGCCCCCCCTTGACGAACCCCCCCCAAATTTTCAGGAGCTGCTCAGAAACAAAATGTGCCATTTTCCTGAAAATTGCAGCCGATTCCGTCCACAAACGCCAAAGTTATTAGACATAGAATTTTCAAAAATCCCATAGGGAAAAAATCCTAACTATATATACCTACTGGCTATCGCCAGTAGGTAATGTATATATATTCACTGAAAAAACCATATGTTTCAGGGACGTTATGATAGAATCAGCATTTAAAAAAGCTTAGAAATTCACTGAAAAAATACAGATTTCTGGGACGTTATAGTTAGTTGAACATTTCAGTTGTACAAAAGCAGAGAAATTTGGCTGTTATAGTTAATTGAGCTAACTATAATTTGAGCCCCCACAATGCACTACTGATGACGTCACATCATCACTCATGACATGGTCAGTGACGTCACTTATGACATTACTGATGACACCTAAAAATGACATCACTGTTGTCAGCATCCAGTGACTGTGTGTTTCTGTGCAGGCCGAAACGTTATGCTGAAGGTGGCGATTAAATAAGGAAATTCACCTGAATTTTGGGTCTTGTGTTCTTTGCTGCAGCGGCGCCTAGGAAGTGCCCTCCAGTGTTGAGCGTTTTGAACAATATATATATATATATATATATATATATATATATATATATATATATATATATATATATATATATTCACTAAAAAAAAACATAGGTTTCACATCAGTTATAGTTAGCTGGAAATTTTACTGACATAAAACCAATGAAATTCCACGTTATAGTTAGTTGGACTCACTATAACTTGCGCGCCTCATGACATCACTGATGACACCATCCAGTGAATGTGTGTCTTTATGAAAAATAAATATGTTTTATATTTGTATTTGTAAAGGACGATGGAAGAATAAATGGTTAAATAAGTGTGTAAATGGATATTTTTTTTTAAAAGAATTGATTGGTTAACTGCCTTATTAAGTGTATCTTAATGAATACATATATTAACGAGTAATTTTTAAATATTTAAATATATGTATCAGTGTTTCACTTTGTGTATAAGTGGCTGCATGGGTTGGTGACTGACTCACTGTTTGTATGTGTTTTGAAGGCAGCATATGTGCAGGACTGTATGGGTGGATGAGTGTGTATATGTGTGTGTTAGTGAGTGAATGCCTGTCTCACTAGTGTCTTTATGAGTAACTACATATGTTTTAATCTTGTATATATGAGCATTGATGTATATAAGTCAGTATATGTGAGAGTGAGAGATTGAAAGAGTTCCTGTTTAAATAAGTATGTGTTTCTATAAGTGATTGTTTAAGAGAGTAAGTGTGTGTAAGTTTCCTTAGAAGTAATGTGCTAATGTATGTATAGCTGTATATGCAAATAAATGGATGTTCAATAGTTTATTTGCATGTGTGAGTATGTGTGTGAGTAACTTTTGTAAGACTGTCGGTGTGTAACAGGATGTATATGTGTATCACTAAATATGATGAGTGAGAATATGTATGAGTGACTATATAGAACTGTTGGTGTATGAGTGGATGTGTATATAGATGGTGGAATTACTGAATTGGTTATTGTAACTGGTATGGGTATCTCCATTTTTTTTGAAAATGTTAGTTTCTATTGTTTGAATATGTGTTTCAATGGTTACATTACACTGAAAGGAGGTCTATTAGTCTGTCACAAGGATGGTGTCATCAGTGATGTCATGAGTGATGTCACTGACCATGTCATGAGTGATGTAATATGTGACGTCATCAGCAGTGCATTGCAGGCGCGCAAGTTATAGTGAGTCCAACTAACTATAACGTGGAATTTCATTGGTTTTATGTCAGTAAAATTTCCAGCTAACTATAACTGATGTGAAACCTATGGTTTTTTTTAGTGAATTTAATAGGTTTTTTAAATGCTAATTCCTAACTATAACTGGTGTGAAACCTATGGTTTTTTCAGTGAATTTCATAGGTTTTTTAAATGCTAATTCCTAACTATAACTAGTGTGAAACCTATGGTTTTTTCAGTGAATTTCATAGGTTTTTTAAATGCTAATTCCTTTCTATATCGAGTTTCTAACCTATGATTTTTTTTTAATTGTTACCTTAGATATACATTTCTATGGCAAAATGAAGCCCCTCATTTTGTTCCTTTTCAAATTAAATGTATTAAGTTTTACCACTTTATTCCAATCAAGATGACTTCAGGTGTGCCATACTTTTGTCATAAGTAAGACTGTTAGCACTCTAGTTGTTCTTTAGAACACTCTGGTACATTCTGTCATTGGGCTACAGTTGGGCTACATCTAGCTGATATTTGGGCTACATTTGGATTTTTTAGTCTCTGGTGGCCATCTTTGGGCTACATTGGGCTACATTGGGCTACATTTGGGCTACATTTTGGCATATATATAGCCCAATGTAGCACAATATATATTTTTTCAAAGTTAATTTTCGTAAAAACCACTTAAGAATAGGGCTACCAGTCCCTACAATTTTTCCCAATTTTTTTTTATTTTTTGCTTTGGAGCGCTCCCGGTGCGCTTCCCGGGGAGCGCCCCGAAAAGCGTACTTTTATAAAGCGCCCCCGGGCGTGCTCCGGGGAGCGTCCCGTAAGCGCCAATATCGCGAACGAAAACATGATCGTGACGTATCGCGTAGCCGCGTCCGCGTGATACGCACGGCGTAAGCGCACCCGGAAGTACTCGAGCGAATACGATCGAGCAACGTAAACATTCAACGCGCTTACGCTACGCGACCCGGAGGGCCCCCGGGCGGGCCCGGGGGCACGTAGCGTAAGCGTGTCGGGTCATGTGACCTGAAAAGAACACTTTTCATTGGTTCATAACAGTTTTAGTTTCATAATGATGAAGCCCCTGGTCTTGTGACCTGAAAATAACACTTCTCATTGGTACAGGACAGTTTTTTTTCCAAATGATGAAAGATCCCACCTTTTTTCCTTATTCTGACTTTGTCCTTTGACTGAGGAAGACCTGTTTGTACATCTCTGTACCTTTTTGATCTTAATAATGGCTTCAGTAGCAGCAGCAGCTGGTGCATCTGCCTCACCACCACCACCACCACCACCACCACCAACAGGACCAGCTCCAGATTATATTGGTGGTCAAGAAGAGGAGGAGGAGGAAGAGGAAGAGGAGGAGGGGAGGAGAAGATGGCTGCCTGAAGAAAATACCCCATACAAACCCAAGCCACACATTGTATGGGAGTTTTTTTCAATCCCAGAGGGCAAGAAAAAAGTGAATGCGGCCAAGGTAACTTGCCTAATCTGCAATGAAGAACTCTCACGGGGCAACCCAAACAAAAAATATTCATTTGGTAACTATACCATGATTCGTCATATGACCCGAAAGCACCCAAACAACTACTCTCGTGCAGAGCTCAGGGAACTGGCCAGTAACCTCCCCCAGTCGTCAAGGACCACCTCCCAAAGAAACCAACCCACTTCATCGGGACCAGAAACATCAGAGATGATGCCTTGTATTCAGCCAAGATTTGCTGATTTTAAAATCACTTGTTCTGCATGTGGCAAGCTTATCGCCTATGGTGAAAAAAGCGTAAAGCTCATCGTCCTTGCAGGTGATAATCACAAGTGCCCCAAAAAGAAGTAATTTTTTGGGTTTTTTGTTTTTTTGCTCCAGTTGAGCCAGTTTCAATTCCCTTTTTTTGTTTCTCCCCCTAAAAAAATACAAAAAATATATAAAACTGTTTTGAAAAGCCAAAAAAAGTACAAAATGTTCAAAAAACACAAAAAAATATAAAACAACAAAAAGAAGAAAAAAAAAAGTTCTTTTTAGAACTACCTCCAATTTCTAAATAAAGGCTTCAATTTTTAAAAACTCTGTCATCTTTTTCCCTCATAGTACGCTCCCCGGGCCGCTCCCCGGTGCGCGTACCGGGCGCTTCCCCCGCGCAAAACGAAAAAAAAAATATTTTAAATGCCCCGCGGGGCCCTTTTATAGCCCCCACATCAAACCTAGGGGGTCAAGGGGGGGTCTACCCTGCCCCCTTATGGTCATTTCCCTCTTTGTTTTGGCCACCTCTCGTGTCTCGATCCTACCGAGACACAAGATGGCAGCCGCTCAAGACTGTTTCGAATGTTTACAGACACCCGAGAGCCAATCAGCTTTCCGTGCGCACCTCGTGTGGCGTGCCCGGTGCGCGTACCGGTGCACGTACCAGAGAGCGGCTATAGATATATATATTTTTTTGAACCTTAATTACTCAAAATCCACTGGAGCACATAACTTGAGACATAGCAAAGGCACATCGGGCTACCAGTCCCTACATTTTTGCCAAGTTTGGTGGAAATCCATTTAGCCGTTCGGGCTAAAAGTGAAATCGACCGCCCTATGGAAATTAACATGAGGAAAACGCGTTTTGGGACCCCCCTTTTATCTCGGCCCCCGCTTGACGAATCCCCCCCAAACTTTCAGGGAAGGACCGGAACGCCACGAGGCCATTTTGAGGAAATTTTGAGACAGATTCGTCAACCGGCGCCAAAGTTATTCCAAATAGAATTTTGAGATTTAACATTGAAAAAAATCCTCATTATAACTACCTACTGGCGACCGCCAGTAGGTAATATATATATATATATATATATATATATATATATATATATATATATATATATATATATATATATATATCCAAAAATACAGGAAGCACCAATTCGAGTGAAACCCACGGAAGCTGGATAAAGTTCAAAGAGGTTTATTGATCGGCACCCTGCCAGCAGGTACCCCTCTGGAAACAAGCACCAAACACATGTTGCCAGACGCGTTTCAGGACTCCAGTCCTTTCATCAGTGGCGTTGTTAGACGAGTAAGCACACGTACTGACAGGCAGACATTTAAGTTCCAACATCCCGCTCCAGTAGGCGTGGCTGTGAACACAGTCTCTTGGATGTTGTAGTCTCTTGTCAAATTGTCCACAGTGGGTGCATGCAAAACTTGCGAAAATATTCAAAAATAAAAAGCCCCAGTGGGCTGGTGCAAGGTTGCAGAGCGGGGCCCGCCCTGCTCTGTGGGTGTCGATGCGAACTTGGTGTAAGCGGCAGCCCTGTACTCCCGCTTGCACGCCTTCCTCCCAGTCTTCCAGCTCACACAGGGGCTAGAATGGGTCCGTCTTCTCACGGCGGGTTTCACTCACCGGTTGTGCGACAAACCGGTTAACAAATCCAAAAATACAGGAAGCACCAATTCGAGTGAAACCCACGGAAGCTGGATAAAGTTCAAAGAGGTTTATTGATCGGCACCCTGCCAGCAGGTACCCCTCTGGAAACAAGCACCAAACACATGTTGCCAGACGCGTTTCAGGACTCCAGTCCTTTCATCAGTGGCGTTGTTAGACGAGTAAGCACACGTACTGACAGGCAGACATTTAAGTTCCAACATCCCGCTCCAGTAGGCGTGGCTGTGAACACAGTCTCTTGGATGTTGTAGTCTCTTGTCAAATTATCCACAGTGGGTGCATGCAAAACTCGCGAAAATATTCAAAAATAAAAAGCCCCAGTGGGCTGGTGCAAGGTTGCAGAGCGGGGCCCGCCCTGCTCTGTGGGTTTCGATGCGAACTTGGTGTAAGCGGCAGCCCTGTACTCCCGCTTGCACGCCTTCCTCCCAGTCTTCCAGCTCACACAGGGGCTAGAATGGGTCCGTCTTCTCACGGCGGGTTTCACTCACCGGTTGTGCGACAAACCGGTTAACAAATCCAAAAATACAGGAAGCACCAATTCGAGTGAAACCCACGGAAGCTGGATAAAGTTCAAAGAGGTTTATTGATCGGCACCCTGCCAGCAGGTACCCCTCTGGAAACAAGCACCAAACACATGTTGCCAGACGCGTTTCAGGACTCCAGTCCTTTCATCAGTGGCGTTGTTAGACGAGTAAGCACACGTACTGACAGGCTGACATTTAAGTTCCAACATCCCGCTCCAGTAGGCGTGGCTGTGAACACAGTCTCTTGGATGTTGTAGGGTGAGTGCGTGTATGGGTATGTTGGTGAGTGAATGGATGTCTCAGTGACACATGTGTGAGTAACTACACATGTGAAAGGCAATATATATGAGTGTTAGACTATATAAATGACTATATGTGAGAGTGAGTGATGGTGAGATTGGCTGTATGGATTAGTGTGTTCTTGTGTCAGTGATTGTATAAGAGAGTAAGTAAGTGTTAGTATCTGTATGAATAAGTGAGGTGGTGTGTATATAACTGTATAGGTGAGTAAATGTGAGTATGATTCTTTCTTTGCATGACTAACTAGGTGTGTGAGTAACTCTTTGGGTGAGTGGCAGTGTGTGAGTATCTGTATAGGTGTATGAGTACATATATCAGTGCCTATATTGGTGAGTGACTGTGTGTATGAGTGACTGTATGGGTCAGTGGATGTGTGTGTAGACCTATGAATCAGTGAGTGGGTATGTACTAACTGGTATTGGTGTGTCTATGGTTTTGAGAATGGTAGTCTGTATTTTAGAGGGGGTAAATCAAAGGATTTATAATAGGGTGTGAGGAGGTGCATCAGATGATCATGTGGATGATGTCATCAGTGATGTCATCAGTGAGGTCACTGACCATCTCATGACTGATGTAATATGTGACGTCATCGGCACTGCATTGCGGGGGCGCAAGTTATAGTTAGCTCAACTAACTATAACGGTTGAATTTCTCTGGTTTTGTAAGAGTAAAATTTCCAACCACTATAACATCCCTGTGTTTTTTCAGTGAATTTCTAAGGTTTTTTAAATGCTAAATTCTAACTATAACGTCCCTGAAACCTATGTTTTTGAGTGAATTTCAAAGGTTTTTTAAATGCTAATTTCTAACTATAACATCCCTGAAAACTTTATTTTTTTTTCAGTGAATTTCTAAGGTATTTTAAATGCTAATTTCTAACTATTCCTACAGAGGTAGGACAAGTGCAGGAATTTGAAGAAAGGCGCAGAAAGAAGCAAGAGATATACAGAAAGAGCCAATGGAGGTGCAGAAGGAGGCCTTGTTGCAAAGTCATCCTGTGCCATGGGCACCCCCACGTTTTTGCTGACTGGTACTGGTGGTAACTGACTCTGACTGACCCTGGGCTCAGCCTTACCAAGCTCCCGGAGCCAGTGCTATGCTGAAAGACACTTAGAATACAGTGGAAACACCTACATATACTAGGGTGCACTATGGGTTGGGCTACCCCTGGGATTGGCATGTCCTCCCCTTTAAGGCCCTAGTACATAATTGGGCAGGGAAATTAAAACTGCCTCCAAGTCCCTAGCATATAATAGGGCATGGCAGTTTAGAGGCCAGAAGCCCTTTTCTGCACTTGCATGGGTGCACTGCTGAGCCTGAGGTCAGATTAAAAGTAGCCCTCTGTGTGCAGAAAGAGGCAAGAGAGGTGCAGAAAGAGTTAAGAATGGTACAGAAAGAGGTAGGAGATGTGCAGAAAGAAGCAAGAGAGGTGCAGAAAGAGGGAACAGGGCTGTGGTGCAGAAAGAAGCAAGAGAGGTGCAGAAAGAGGACAGAGGGGTGCAGAAAGGGGCAAGAGAAGTAGAGAAAGAAGCTACACAGGTACAGCAGAAAGAGGCAAGACAAGTTCAGAAAGAGGCAGCAGACGTACAGAAACAGGCAAGAACGGTGCAGAAAGAGGGAACAGAGGTGCAGAAAGAGGCAAGAGAGGTGCTGAAAGAGGCCAGGGAGATGCAAAAAGGGGCAAGAGGGGTACAAAAAGAAGCAAGTAAGGTACAGAAAGAGGCAACAGAGGAGCAGAAAGAGGAAAGAGAGGTGCAGAAAGAGAGAGGCACCAGAGGTGCAGAAAGAAGCAAAAGAGGTGCAGACAGAGGGGACAGGGGTGCAGAAAGAAGCACAAGAGGTACAGAAAGAGGGCAGAGGGTGCAGAAAGTGGCAAGAGGAGTGCAGAAAGAAGCTACAGAGGTACAGAAAAAGGCAAGAGAAGTTCAGAAAGAGGCAGCAGAGGTACAGAAACAGGCAAGAACACTGCATAAAGAGGGAACCGGGGTGCAGAAAGAGGCAAGAGAGGTGCAGAAAGAGGGCAGAGGGGTGCAAAAAGGGGCAAGAGGAGTACAGAAAGAAGCAAGTAAGGTGCAGAAAGAGGCAACAGAGGAACAGAAAGATGCAAGAGATGTGCAGAAACAAGCAAGAGAAGTGCAGAGAGAGGCAAGAGAATAGCCGAAAGAAGCAACATAGGTGGAGAAAAAAGCAAGAGAAGTGCAGAAAGAGACAAGTTAGGTGCAGAAAGAAGCTAGAGGAGTGCAGAAAGAACCAACAGAGGTACAAAAAGAGGCAAGTGGGCTGTAGAAAGAGGCAGGAGAAGTGCACAAAGAGGCAAGAGGGGTGCAGAAGGAGGCAAGAGAGGCACAGAAAGAAGCAGGATATGTACACAAAGAAGCAACAGAGGTGCTGAAAGAGAAAGAGGGGTGCAGAAAGAGGCAAGAGAAGTACAGAAAGAAGCAACAGAGGTGCCGAAAGAGGCAAGAGAGGTACAGAATCAGGCAAGAAAGGAGCAGAAAGAGGGAACAGGGGTGTAGAAAGAGGTAAGAGGGATACAGAAATACACAAGAGAGGTGCAGAAAGAACCAAGAGCAATGCAGAAAGAAACAAGAGAAGTACAGAAAGAAGCAAGAGAGGTGGGTAAATAGGGAAGAGGGGTACAGAAAGAGGCATGAGGGATGCAGAAATTTGCAAAATATGTGCTGAAAGAAGCAAGAGAAGTGCAGAAAGAAACAGAGGTACAAAAAGAGGCATGGGTGCAGAAAGAGGTAGGAGTGGTGCACAAGGAGGCAAGAGAGGTGCAGACGGAGGCAGGAGGGGTACACAAAGAAGGAAGAGAAGTACAGAAAGAAGCAACAGAGGTGCTTAAAGAGGCAGGAACAGTGCATAAAGAGGCAAAAGAAGTGCACAAAGATGCAACAACGGTCCAGAAAGAGGCAAGAGAGGTACAGAAACAGGCAAGAAAGATACAGAAAGATGCAACAGGGGTTTTAGAAACAAGAAAGAGAAGTGCAGAAAGAGGCAAAAGAGGCAAGAAAGGTACAGAAAGAGGCACAAGGGGAGCAGAAAAAGGAGAGAGAGGTGCAGAAAGAACCAAAAGAGGTGCAGAAAGAGGCAAGAGGGGTAAAGAAAGAGGAAATAAAAGTGCAGAACGAGGTACAGAATACGGCAAGAGAAGTGCAGAAAAAGGCAAGAGAGGTAAAGGAAGAGACAGAAGAGGTGAACAAAGACGCGAAAGGGGTACAGAAAGAGGGGTGCAGAAAGAAGCAAGACAAGTGCAGAAAGAAGAAACAGAGGTGCTGAAAGAGGCAAGAGGGGTACAGGAACAGGCAAGAGAAGTGCAGGAAAAAGCTACAAAGGTGCCAAAAGAGGTAAGAGAGGTACAGAAATAGACAAGAAAGGTACAGAAAGAAGTAACAGGGGTAGGGAAAAAGGTAGAAGGGATACAGAAATTTACGAGAGAGGTACAGAAAGAAGAAAGAGAAGTGCAGAAAGAAGCAAGAGAATTGCAGAAAGATGCAAGAGAGGTGAAGAAATAGGGAAGAGGGGTGCAGAAAGAGGCATGAGGGATGCAAAAATTTGCAAAAAAGGTGCACAAAGAAGCAAAAGTAGTGCAGAAAGAAAGAACCAACAGAGGTGCAAAAAGAGGCAAGAAGGGTGCAGAAAAAGGTAGGAGAGGTGAACAAAGAGGCAAGAGGGATGCAGAAAGAGGCAGGAGGGGTGCAGAACAAAGCATGAGAAGTGCAGAGAGAAGCAACAGAGGTACAGAAAGAGGCAAGAGAGGTACAGAAACAGGCAGGAAATGTGTAGAAAGAGGCAAGAGAATTGCTGGAGGAAGCAACAGAGGTGTCGAAAGAAGCAAGGCAAGTGCAGAAAGAGGCAAGTGAGGTGTGGAGATAGGCAAGAGAGGTGCAGGAAATGGCAAGGGACCGCAGAAAGCTGCAAGAGGGATGCAAAAAAGGGAAAGGGTACAGAAAGAAGCAAGAGAGGTACAGAATGAGACAAGAGAATTGCAGAAAAAGGCAAGAGAGGTGCAGAAAGAGACAGGAGAGGTGCACAAAGAGGTGAAAGGATACGGAAAGAGGGGTGAAGAAAGAAGTAAGACAAGTGCAGAAAGAAGCAACAGAGGTCCTGAAAGAGGCAAGAACGGTACAGAAAGAGGCAAGAGAAGTGCAGAAAGAAGCAACAGAGGTGCCAAAAGAGGCAAGAGAGGTACAGAAACAGACAAGAAAGGTTCAGAAAGAGGTAACAGGGGTGCAGAAAGAGGTAAGAGGGATACAGAAATGTATAAGAGAGGTGCAGAAAGAAGCTAAAAAAGTACAGAAAGAAGCAAGAGGTATACAAAGAGGCAAGAAGGGTACAGAAAGAGGCAGGAGGGGTGCAGAAAGAAGGAGGAGAAGTGCAGAAAGAAGCAACAGAGGTATAGAAAGAGGCAGAAGAGATACAGAAACAGGCAGGAGATGTGCAGGAAAAGGGAGCAGGAGTGCAGAAAGATGCAAGAGAGATGCAGAAAGAGGGAAGAGGGGTACAGAAAAAAGCAAGAGGGGTGCATAAAGAAGCAATTGAGGCGCAGAAAGAGGCAACAGAGGTGCAGAAAGACAGAAGAGAGGTGCAGAAACAAGCAAGAGAAGTGCAGAAAGAGGCAAGAAAATTGCTGGAAGAAGCTACAGCGGTGTAGAAAGAAGCAAGGAAAATGCAGAAAGAGGCAAGTGAGGTATGAAAAGAGACAAGAGAGGTGCAGAAAATGGCAAAAGAACTACAAAAAGAGGCAAGAGGGATGCACAAAAAAAGGGAAAAGGGTACAGACAGGAGCAAGAAATGTACATAAAGAAGCAAGAGAAATGCAGAAAAAAGCAAGAGAGGTGCAGAAAGAGGGAAGACAAGTGCATAAAGAGACAACAGGGGTCCAGAAAGGAGCAAGAGACGTGCCTAAAGAGGCAAAGAAGTGCAGAAAGAAGCAACAGAGGTGCAGAAAGAGGCAAGAGAACTACAGAAAGAGGCAAGAAAGTTAAAGAAACAGGCAAAAGAGGTGCAGAAAGAGGGTACATGGGTACAGACAGAGGCAAGAGAGGTGCAGAAAGGGGGAAGAGGGGTGCAGAAAGAGTCATGAGAATTGCTGGAAGACGCAACAGAGGTATAGAAAGAAGCAAGGGAAATGCAGAAAGAGGTAAGTGAGGTGTGGAAAGAGGCAAGAAAGGTGCAGAAAATGGCAAGGGGACTTCAGAAAGAGGCAAGAGGGATGCAAAAAAGGGAAAAGGTTGCAGAAAGAAGCAAGAGATGTATAGAAAGAAGAGAAGTGCAGAAAGAAGCAAGAGTGGTACAGGAAGAGTGAAGACACGTGCAGAAAGAGACAACAGGGGTGCAGAAAGAAGCAAGAGAGGTGCCTATAGAGGCAAAGGAAGTGCAGCAGGAAGCAACAGAGGTGCAGAAGGAGGCAAGAGAATTGCAGAAAGAGGCAAGACATTTGCAGAAACAGGCAAAAGAGGTGCAGAAAAAGGGTACATGGGTGCAGGCAAAGGCAAAAGAGGTACATAAAGTTGGAAGACGGTGCGGAAAGAGGCAAGAGGGGTGCAGACATTTGCAAGAGAGGTGCAGAAAGAAGAAAAAGCAGTGCAAAATAACCAACAGGCGTGCAGTACGACACAAGAGGGGTATAGAAAGAGGGAAGAGAGGTATAGAAAGAGGTAAGAGAGTTACACAAAGAGGGAAGAAGGGTGCAGAAAGAGGCAAGAGAAGTGCACACAGGCAGGAGAGGTGCAGAAAGAGGGAAAAGGGATACAGAAAGAGGCAAAAGAGGTGCAGAAAGAGGAAAGAAGGGAGCAGGAAGAGGCAAGAGGCGTACAGAAAGGACCAAGTGTGGTACAGAAAGAGGCAACAAAGGTGTAGAATGAGGCAAGAGAGGTGCAGAAATTGCAAGAGATGAGCAGAAAGTCAAAAGAAGTGCATAAAAAAGAAAGGTACAGAAAGAAGCAACAGAAATGCAGAAAAATGCAAGAGAGGAGCAGAAAGAAGCAAGAATGGTTTGCACACCATTAGTACCAATGTAATACCCACTTTTAGCAATGAGTAACAGGTGACCATTCTAAGTTTGCAATGACCTTCCACCAAGCTGTAGCACTTGTTGCTGCATTTTTGGTAACTGTTGAGCTGTTTAAGCTAGGAACAAGTTTTTTTGTTCAAATCTGCAGATTATGCTGCAGATGATGGATTATGTGGAAAATGCGGAAAATGTATAACTGTGCAAAAGTCGGTGCAGCTAAACAGTTGCATAATTCCAGTGGCCCTTCTCATACATCTGACTAGTTCCAGAAGTGCTCCTTAATGATTCCTTCTTTTTTTTGTCTCAGTGAGTTTATAGTTTAGATTCTATTCAAACGAGGAAGACTAAATCAGAGGTTACCACACCACAACACAGACTATCACACCACATAATTACTCTCAATAACACATAATCCCACTCTACGTAATTCCTAAACACTAAATATCGCATACTTTCTATCCACATAATTTCACTGCACAACATACCACATAATTCCTGTACACACAACGTACATTCACTCCACTCCAAGAAACATTATTAAAACTTGTTTACATTTACAACGCCAATAGCTCTAACTCTCGCAAATGCGAAACATATTACATTGCAAATGCTTCTTTAACTAATAGTCGCATTTGCAGAGAGGTGGAGAAAGGGGGCTGGGCCTCTGACCACTGCTCAGGAATTTGACTGCATAGGACTTACAGGAGGTACCAGGAGGGCTTCTTCCCCAACCGCATACTTCATCCCCAACCCATAGTGTGCCAGGAGGTGCGTTTGCAGAGTGGTGGATAAAGCCTCCTAAGACCTCGTAGCAATCCCCCTGTGTGGGACTTACTGGGGGTAACAGGAGGGGTAGTTGGCCTCCAAGGACAACCATGGGGGCCAACTACCCTTCCTATTACCTCCAGTAAGTCCCACACAGCAGCATTGGTAAATTATCATAGCAGGCTATGCCCCCTTTGCCCACCAGTCTGCAAACGCGCTCCCTGGCACGCTCTTTGATGGTGAGTAAAGTCACCTTCACTGCTGGGGATGGTTAGGGGCCAACTAGCCTACCTGTTACCTCCAGTAAGCCCCACACAGTGGGATTGCTGAGAGGTGGACACAGGCCATGCCCCCTTTGTCCACCACTCTGAAAACGTGCCTCCTGGCACGCTCTTGGTTGGGGGATGAAAAAAGTCTGGTTCAAGATTATGATAAAAGCCTGGAAAGTATGGAGCAAGGTGCAAACATTTGTGAAGATCCCGAAATATTGTAGGTATACACCACTGTGGCGCTCTTCTTTTTTTCCATCTTTTTTTTATAATGCAATGGGAAGGCAGTGGGAGCTGCATGGCCTAACAGAAATAGGGGACCTTTATGTCTTATTCATATTTGCCCCTTTACACATCTGTAGCAAGGGTTCGGCATCTCAGATAGCCTGTACTTTAAATACGTGCAAATTAGGGAATTTCTTAACAAATCCAGGCTGGCAATATCCTTGGATAAAATACCTCTTCTGGAGGCAGTTGTCTGGGATGATTGCAAAATAAGAAATTCTTATAGTATTTTGTTGGACAACTTGCAAGACGATCTTTAAAAGATCGAAGCAAAATCGGCCAGGAAGCTAGGTAACACTGATGCTGATTTAAATAAGGCAATCACACTAGCCACAAAGATTTTCTTGTCCGCTAGTCTGAAGGTGCAGCATTATAAAACGTTATGCAATCTGTACTTTACCCCGGCCAAACTGTTTGGGTTGGGTAAAAGAACAGGGGACAAGTGCCCCAGGTGAGTCGCAATTTGCGTAAACCACCAAGAAACATAACTAATATATGGAATGTCTGCAGTAGTGATATATCTATCTCTACCTTGAATATCACTTACTTAGGATTGACAAAACTTGATTGTGATTATACAACACTGTGCATAAAAAACCTCTCAAAAATACTGAGACCTATTTGTTTGTGTATATTCAGACATCATAGTCTGTTCATCTGAATATATTTGTGGGATGGTTCTCCCAGCTCTCTTTATTCTTTGCTGCTGTTTTTATAATGTGTAGACTGTCTATGGTACAAATGTGGTATGTATGGAAGAGTGGGATCAAAAATAGCAATCAATCTTTTTGTGTCTTGGTGTTGTTTTCATTAATTGCATATCATATTGTGATCATACAATATTGAGACTAGATTGTACGGACATTTACAATAAAAATAAGAATGTACATCTTCACTGTGGACTTACTGTGATCCTCAAATTTATATTATGTGACTGATTATTAACATTCTCTCTCTGCATGTCCATATAAAGTGATGCTTTTCGCTCGGGTCATATTTGACTCTTTTTTAGCATTATCTACAGGTGAGTTATTCCGCCAACGTAAATATTTGTAAGGCAGGATAATAATTATTACAGTCTTGCCAGGTGTGGGGAAGGCCCGGCTACATGACCCAAGTGTTTTATAACTGTGCCAAATTACTCCATCTGAATGAGGGACTGGAACGTTTCTGGGAGGGATTGTTTGGGCGCAGGATAAGTCTCAGCCCCACTATGATGATTCTGGGCCACAATACCAATAGTGGCTTGGCCAGGACGGTACGGTGGCCAAGCAGATTCTGCAAAGACACCGCCCTCACGCAGGAACCCACCCAGCAAGACAACAAAAAGAAGACAGACTGCACACATATCTAGCCAGAAGGGGCGTGGATACGATGGCAGGATGAGATGATAAGAACGCCAACGACCCCAAAAAGGTCAAGAAAGACCTCCCAGATTCACCAACAAAGCTTAGGAACTAAATAACACTGGACACGCTCCTGAAGAAAATCAATGAAGGTAACGAGCTTGCCAAAGCCACAAAAAAGACAATAGATAATATGCAACTCGAGCTGGCGGCTATAAGGGCGGACCAGTGTAAAACAAACTGCAGAATAGACGCGGCAAAGAAGAGAATCAGCGACCTAGAGGACACAACGCACATTGCACACAAAGACCTTGGTCTAGTTATTAAAAACACACACAGCCTACAGAAGCTGCTGGCAGAACAAGATGACCGGAGCAGGAAAGGGAACATAAGGCTCCTGGGAGTACCAGAGGGAGAAGAAGATCCTCTGGGTTCATGTGCAGCCCTACTTGAAGACCTCCTGCCAAAGCGGAATGGTCTGAAGTTCGATAGACCCTTTGAAGTGGACAAAGCCTACAGGGTCCCAGCAATAAAATCCACACAGGGCAGAGGCCCAAGGCCAATCATGTGCAAGCCGCTCCGTGCCAACCACACAGAAGCAATTTTCGCCTTCGCAAGGAAAGGCCAGAATGTCAAAATTAATGGTCAGAAGATCATAATAACACAAGACTTCTCCAAACATACAGTCGAAACAAGGAAAGGCTTCCTAGCCATGCGAGACAAATTACGCAAAGAGAACTTCACTTTCAACTTCGCTGGGACTGCGAGAATGAAAATAACGGACAGACGCGGCACCCTGATCTTTCGACGATCCCAACGACCTAAGGAAATTCCTAAGAGTCCCCGAACCAGAAGGAATGGAGGCCCAGAGCCCAGGGACGACCAAAAGGAGAGCATCATCTGACGCGGCGGAAGGGGGAGCGGAGGCCGACTGACATAATGCGGCTAAGGTCAACATAGCTGTAAGACAAGACAATACCACTAGTATTATCCAGCGCATAATCTACCTCAGGACACTCTACATATGCCAATTTGCACGCTGAACAGCAACCTTTTCTACCTCATAGAGAATTATCTACCTCGCTGAGAGACTGAGAGCACCAAAGATGACGCAAGATGCCATGCACATATCCTTTATCGCTTGTATCCCTTTCTTTTTCGATATTAAGGCTGCCAGGACCGATAACCAGAGTAATGGAACAATGAACCTAGCTCAACTAAGAGAACTGGGCTAACAGGCACGGAACTCGGGGGGGTGGGTGGGCCCTTGCTGTCGCACGTCTACAGTTCTAAACGCGGGGGAGGGAGGGGGAAGGGAAAGGAAGGGAGGGGGCTCGAGCAGTACAGAGGTATGCACCTTTTTGTTTCCATGCTTTTTCTATCTTTACTTTTCTATGCCCACCCATTTATCTCCGGGGGGAGGAGCCCTTAGCAACAACACACAAGGCCAAACCTATCAGACGACATAACAGGGCACGAATACCCATAATGTCAGCAGAGGAAACACAGTGGGCAAGAAGAGGGCGACCAACACACACCAGAGCAGACAGCGATAACATAAAGCAACCATGACAAACCAAGCCCAGATCCATTTTTACACAGACCTTAAGGTGGTGTCCCTCAACGTGAAAGGTCTCAACCACCCCATAAAACAGAAGAAAACTCTAGACTACCTAGCGAAACTGAGAGGAGACATGTACGTCCTCCAAGAGACCAGGCTCTCAGAGGAGGACGCGCAACGCCTAAAGGCAAAATGGATAGGCGAGGTTCTCTGCTCAACAGCTATTAAAAAGAAACGAGTAGCCATGCCGACAAAGATGGGAGGTGATTAGTGTCAAGCCTAAAGCGAGGGGAGGAGACCCTCCACATTGTCAATGTGTATGGGCCAAACGCTGTAGACGAGGCCTTCTGGGACAGTGTAGGGGGAAGACTAGGAGATCTCCCACAAGAAGACCTCCTCATACTAGCAGGAGACATGAACCTGGTCTTAGACAAGGCAACGGATAGACACCCACACAGACCGAGTCACGACTCACAGAATCCCAACACAGTAAGAAGAATATCTGCACAAAGCTTCAACTCAAAGATCCCTGGAGGCTGCAACACCCAGCTGTAAGGGAATACACCTTCTACTCTCACCTACACAACTCATACAGCAGAATTGATTATATCCTCATGTCATCCTCACACATACACCTGATTGACCAAACCGAAATTGCCCCAATCACCATCTCTGATCACGCACACATATCACTTTCAATAACTGGGAGACACAATGACACGCCAAGCCACAGATGGAGACTCAACAGTGACATCTTGCTAAACCCGGGGAACGTAAACGAAATTGAGGAGGCCATGAAAGAATGCCTAGCTTTCAATGACAACGCAGAGGTAGACAAGGGTACCCTCTGGGACGCCCTAAAAGCCACACTAAGAGGCAAATTAATAAACATCAAAGACAGGATGAACAAGGGCAGGAACAAGAAGATAGCCGAACTAGAAGAACAGATCAGGGCACTGCGCAAACCTCACAGACAGGAACACGTTGACAGAACTAATGAAAAAAAGTATGAGTTCAACAGGATACTAAGCGAAAGAGCGGGACATGGCTCAACAACTACAAATCCATAAACCTATGTTCCGCCAACAAAGCAGGGAAAGCGCTAGCGTCATACCTGAAAGCGAAGCAGAGATAACACTCCATCGCGGCCATGACAGACAAAGCAAACAAATCACAAACGACCAACAAGGCGATCCTAGAAGTCTTCAAGCAGTTTTATGAGGAGTTATACAGGGCGGACAAGAACGTAGCAGTTGATGGGGGGGGCGGAACTACTAAGCAAGATCACCCTGCCTATACTAACACCAGAACAAAGAGGCACACTAGGAGGGGACATCACAGGTGCAGAGATAGAAACCGCAATCACAGCGCTCAAAGTCAACAAAGTGCCAGGACCTGATGGGTACACGGCGCTGTTCTACAAGAAATTCATAGGGCAGCTAAAACACACGCTGCTTGAAGTTTTCACCCATTGCATCCGCACAGGACGCATGACAGACTCCATGGCGGAAGCCAATATCATTGTGATCCCCAAAGAAGGCAAAGATCCCCAATACTCACAAAGCTACCGACCAATATCACTCATCAACGTAGACTGCAAAATCTATGCCAAAATCCTAGCTAATAGACTAAACACGCTCCTCCCCCACCTGATCCATAACTCACAAGTAGGCTATCTCAAAAACAGGCTCTCACAAGACAACACTAGACTCCTGTGCCACCTCATCGATCAGACAATGCACAGCACAGATCAGGCAGTCATGATAGAGCTGGACGCAGCGAAGGCGTTTGACAGAGTCTCCTGGCCCTTCCTAGACCTATGCATGGAGAAATTTGGACTGGGCACCGAATACAGGGGCATGGTAATGCCACTGTACAAAAGACCCAAAGCCAAGATAGTCGTAAACGGAGGATCATCTGAATCACTAACACTAGAAAGATGTACCAGGCAGGGTTGCCCTCTATCTCCCGCCCTATTCCTGTTGGCGTTGGAGCCACTGCTGACAATGATAAGGTGCAACCCCAAAATTAGGGGGGTCCAAATCAAAGACAAGACAGTGAAACTTGCAGCGTACGCAGACGATGTACTGATCACGACAAAAGAACCCACGACCTCCATTGCAGCACTAATGCAGACCATAGAAGCATATGCGCACGCCTCAGGCTACAAACTAAACAGGGACAAATCAGAGGGCAACCCCATAAATATCCACACAACTAGATCAGTACTAGGGCTTTCCGGCCTAGCCTGGCAAACCAAACCCCTAGGCATCCTATTCGGCAGGGACCTGAAAGCGACCTTAGAACACAACGAGGAGGCCACGCTTAAGAAAGTGAAGGAGAGGCTCGACTCATGGTCACCCAAATTCATTAGCTGGTGGGGCAGAGTAGAAACCATTAAGATGATGGTAACACCAGTGATCAACTGCACACTAAGCATGCTACCACTGACAGCCACAGAAGACTTCCACAAGAAACTTGACAAAATGACAAACAAGTTCTTATGGAAGGAAAAGAAACCAAGGAAACCAAGGATAAGCCCACAGAAATTGCGACTCAACAAAGACTTGGGAGGACTAAATATCATGAACTTCAAAACCTTTCAAACTGCTTGCCTAGCAAACCAAGGAATCTTCTGGATCACCCAAACACAGGACTACGAGCCAGTATGGCTAGAGCTAGAAAGTGACATCCTAGGGGGACTGAACCCCATAGCCTTGCTCACGGCGAACAGACACCCAGCAGCACACAACCCCATCATCAAACACACTAAAATAGCACTGCTAAGGGTAGACAAGCAGCTGGGCCAAAGCATCAGAGGCACCAAATGGGAGTCAATCTGGCACAATACTAAGATACAATACAAAGGGCGTACGCTCTGTGACACAGTCTGGATCAACAAAGGAATCACAAACCCCATACAATTAGAAAAGAATAACACCCCACTCACGTTCCACACCCTCAAAGAATCACTTGACCTGCCAGGGATAGAACTATACAAGTTCCTTAAAATTAAAGCTGCCATAACCAAGGCGAACCTAAACCAAGCTAAACTCAGGGGCGGATTGGCAAGGCGGGCATTCAGGCATGGGCCGAAGGGCCGGTGCCTCAGTGCCCTCTGTGGGCCATTTTTTTTCTCCCCTGTCCCGGTCCACAGAGAATGGACTAGGAAAGGGGAGAAAAAAAAACGGCCCACAGAATGCACGGAGACAGAGACACAGAAAATGAAAGCAGCCTCGCTGTGCGGCCAGACAGCGATTGTCAGCTGTGGCTTCTTCTTCACCCCTACCCTGCCAAGCAATCAAGCTGAGGTTGGGCAGGGTTGATTGTTTGCAATATTCGGCCTCCCTGGGGGCCAGGTGTTTCTCAGGTCTTGGAGCCATTTGCACCTCGGCCCCCTGGCACCCATGCAGCCCAGAAACGGTGTTAGTCTCAACACCTCGCCCACAGCCCTTCACATTCAGGGCATAGTGGGCGAGGAAGAATGGGTCTTGCTGTGGGGGCCTGGTGATGTTTGGAATTTTTTGTTTTATTTATTTATTTATGAGATTTTATAAAGCGCGGACTTTACCCGAAGGTGTCAGAGCGCTTCACACTAGGAACAGCAATAATACATGAGGAGAAAATTATAAGTGGACAAATTACAAAAGCAAACGTTAAGTTACATGAATCAAAAGTGACAATTGTGAGCAACCAAAATACAAGAGGAGCAAACGGTACATTACAGGAGGGAAAAGAGATATGTGTGCAGGTTACAAAAGCGTACAAATACAAGTAGAGGTATAATACTGCACTTAATGGCAGGCACTCCAGCACAAGAACAAACGTTACGTAGGCAATGGTGGCACTTGTGCAAGCATCTAAAGCAAACAAAAAGTTAGAGGTAGCATACAGTGTGATACCAGAGAAAAGTGATGTGTGCAAGTTACAAAAGGGTACCATACACAGGTACAATGGTAATACTACAGTAAATGGTAAATACTCAAACTGCCAGAACACACTAGAAAGGCCCTTCCCATGCACCAGCTTCACCTCAGCCTCCCCCTGGCTACCTGGCTACCTTGGATGACCCAGAAAGCTGTGTTTTGTGCTCTCCTGCCAGGACATTTTCCCAAGGCCTGGAGGGTTGATTAATTTACTAATTGCAGGGGCCTTACCTCTGTTCATGTGCTCCTGAGCTGAAGGTCTGGGGAGGGCTAAGTAGGTTAGTAATAGCAGGGGCTTTGCTGCTTTTCAGGTGTTCCTGTGCTGGAGGGCTGGAATAATTTTGTGACAAAAAGGGGCCTTGCTATTTCTTTTAATTGCTCAGCATGTAGGCCATTGTCACCTTGGCCCTGTGTCCTGTGCAAGAACAGTATCCTCCCACTTTCATTCCTTGTCTGTGCAAATGGTGTTTCATGCAAGGGCATGCCCCTTGAATGTGGGCCACGCCCCTTAAATATGGGCCACGCCTCTTGAATGTGGGCCACTTTTTTCGTCAGTGCCCGGGCCGAATTGTGATCCCAATCCGACCCTGGCTACACTCACCATCTTACAATACATGGGCAACCTCAACAGGATAGGGCACCAAACATCACACATATACAAACTCCTCCGCCCCAACACGTCCAACCTATCTGCAAAAACAATGGACTTCTGGGAAACACTGTATAACAGACGCCTCAGTAAGGAGGAAAAAAAGACACTGTGGGGGTCGGCCACAAAAAACAAGATAACACCGCAGCTGGCACAGACTAAATTCTGGCTCCTACACAGAATCTTCTGGACCCCAGCTAGACTAGCAGGCATGGGGATCAGGGAGGACGACACATGCTGGAACTGCCATAGGATGAAAGGGGACCTACAACACCTCATCTTCGATTGCCCTAAAGTGAAAACGTTCTGGAAGAAAGTGAGCGACCTCATAAACACGGTAGTAGGGAGGAATATAAGGCCAGGGTTCGTAGGACTAGTGACAGCATTCATTGCACCAGATTTAGGCAGTAAGGAAGACAGAGACCTGGTAGACTCACCGCGGCAGTTAAAACCATCCTAGCCAACTGCAAAAATACAGCCAAGGCTACATTCAAAGGCTGGGTCAACTGGGTCAACTTCCTCAGAGGAGCCGATAACGTCACAGAAAAGTTCTCGCCCAACCACACCGCCAAAACTGGGATGTGGGCAGCTTTAGACGCACATCTGGAGATATACAAACCTCCATAGAAAAAGGCTCAAACAGGTCCCAGCGTCAACAACCCAACCACATAGAACAGCGGATAAGAGACTATCACGATTCCCCCTTCCTTTCTTTCTTTCCTTGGCCTCTCTTTCCACCTCTTCGAGCTGTTACAGAGCATTCCAATATGAGCCTGTGAAGCTGATGCAAGCCTAATGCAACCAAGCAGGTGCAGAGAACCACAGTAACACCAGCGCAATACTTTCTGTACTGTAAATATTTTTCTTAATAAAAACTTGTGAAATGAATTTTTTTTTAAAAGCAATAGTGGCTTGGGTACCACTCAGAAGTATTTTGTTTTTGTATCATTAGCTATTGCCAGACTGATAATTGCTGCTAGATGGAAAGACCCGGAGCCTCCGTCGTTTCAGATCTGGCTAGCCCGCGGTTGCTGAGCATATTTAATCAAAAGGTAGCTCTTTATGAATGCAGGGGCAGACAGGACAGGAAGTTGGGGAAAAAAGCTGGTCTCCTATTCATAGGATGTACAACCAATCTACTTGTGTGCTGCCTATAGCCATTTAATCTGCTTTTATTGATTCATTAACTTATAATAATGTATAATTAAGATAACTAGTTGGTATTGGAAGGGCTGCTATTAATATACAGGCTATGCTTTACATAGATTTAATCTTTTTTGGGTGGTCCTAGTACGCCCTCCACAGGAAATTGCCCTTATCTGATGTAATGTAAATATGAATGAAATGTATCAATTAAGCTGCTATTATTTTTTTTTAATTTGTGTAACTTTCCTGATTTACGATTGTTGCATATGACAGGCTTTTTTTATAATGTATTATTAAAAACATGTATTTCTCTGAGTAAAAGATAAAAAAAGAAAAATATCCGGGAGGAAAAAAGAAGTCAGAGGGGCAGACTGCTGTTCATATAGGGAAGCCAAAAGACTACATATAGGCAAGTCACAGCTCTATACACAGTAGGAGCATCACACAGGAACTCACACAGTAAAATCTTCCAGACCTGGGTCGCAGAACATAAATCCACCCACCTCAGTTTCAGCAACATCCAAGGCTGAAAGCACCAGACAGTTTCTTAATGGTTGCCATGTGTCCCTTGGTCGTAAGGCAGGGGGTTGTAAAGGCACATATATTTCACTTGTAGTATCGCAGTACACAAGGTCTCGAATGGACGCCTTCACGGTAAAACTTAAGGCACCTCACCAGTGCAGAGACACCTGGGTGCATTTTATCAAGGACCGGTGTTAAAATTATCGCCATTTGATTGGCAGGAAACTGCCGATAAAACAGCGATAATGGGCTGATAATACACCCTTGTTAATTCCCATAGAAGACCATATTCTGATGTTAACATGGGCTTCTAAGGGAATTAACAAGGGCGTATTATCAAGCCCATTATCGCCGTTTTATCTGTAGTGTCCTGCCGATAAAACGGCAATAATTTTAACACCGGTCCTTGATAATATGCTGCCTGACATTATCCAATAGCAATGCAAGAGCAGTGTAACAATGGACATTAGCCGGTAGTGGTTTCACAAAACCCAATAGAGCCAGTAATGGGCTTGGAGTGAGTGTGGGTCTTCTCATACCTGGCAATGTGGAAGGGACTGCTTCCCAGAAAGTAAGAGTAGGGATGCAGTTTCATGCTAAGTGTGCAAAATCAGCGTGTTCCACTGTGTATCTGGGGCAGCTATGCGACCTGGTTGGGTCAGCTCTAGCTAGTAACTGGGGAATAGCATATGCCCGATGTAGATATTTGAAATGTAACAGCTTGTGATGGTGGTTATAGGAAATCGGTCACGTCTCCTCACAGCAATAATACCATATTTTATCAGGCAAGGGGCTCCCCAAGTCCCTTTCCCAGGCAGTCCCTTTCCAGTTTCCACCCCAATAGGCCTCAAACCCAGAGAACTATGATAGAGACAGGAGACGAGGCGAGCGCTATCGGGGGCTGTGAGTATCAAAGTGAGTGGAGGAAAGTCAACAGGTTCCTGAGGATAAGAGGAAAGTGCAGTACAAATAGTACTGTGCAGGCGATGTAAGATAAACCTGTCCATTTAGGACACCACATGTCCTTCCACCAAGGAAAGGACAGGCCACAATGTAGTTTCTGCGAAGAGGTCTCCTAGGGATGGGAGCCGACAGGCAGTTAACGTACGTTGAGTCAATGTCTCCATAGTCACTGGAAGCAAGGGATTATTGGGAAGGGGATATGAGGGAAATATAGCATATCAAATATTGCATACATTTGGTCTGGGCACAGTACACGGTGGGGTGTGTCTGTATCTCAGCCGGGACCCTGGCCAAGCCCTGTGGTATAATAGTCGAAAGGGTCAATGGGGGGGGGGGGCCTGTGTCCATTCTGGTTAAAGATTTTGCAGTTGGTCGTTGGGTGATACCAAAAATACACAAAATGCACCTGAGCAATCAATCAATCAATCAATCAGTACATTTGTTAAGCGCACTACTCACTCGTGAGGGTCTCAAGGCCCTGGGGTGGCGGTTGCTGCTACTGCTCGAATTGCCAGGTCTTGAGTAGCCTCCTGAAGGTTAGTAGGTCCTGGGTCTGCCGTAGGAGGATGGGGAGGTTGTTCCAGGTCTTGGCGGCGAGGTGGGAGAATGATCTGCCACCAGTGGTCGCTCTTCGGATGAGGGGTTGGTGGCGAGGGTGAGGTCGGTGGAGCGAAGTTGGCCGTTCGGGGTGTAGAAGGAGAGTCGTATGTTGAGGTATGCCAGTCCCGTGTTGTGGAGTGCCTTGTGAGCGTGGTTGATGCACTTGAAGGTAATTTTCTTGTTGGCGGGAAGTCAGTGTAGGTCTCTCAGGTGGGGTGTGATGTGGCGGTTGTGAGGGATGTCGAGGATCAGGCGTGCAGAGGCATTCTGTATGCGTTGAAGTCGTTTCAGGAATTTGGCCGAGGCTCCTGCGTAGAGGGCATTTCCGTAGTCAAGCCTGCTGCTGGGAAAGGCCTGGGTGACCGTTCTTCTTGTTCTGGTGCGGATCCACCTGTAGATCTTGCGGAGCATGTGGAGGGTGTTGAAGCAGGAGGATGAGACAGCGTTGACTTGCTTGGTCATGGAGAGAGTTGAGTCGAGGATGAACCCCAGATTGCGTGCGTGGTCAGTGGGTGTCGGTGCTGCTCTCAGTGCGGGCAGCCACCAGGAGTTGTCCCAGGCTGAGGGGGTGGAGCCGAGGATTAGGATCTCCGTCTTGTCCGTGTTCAGCTTCGGACGGCTATTCTTCATCCACTCGGCAACAGCTTTTATTCCTTTGTGGATGTTGGTTTTGGCGGTGAGGGGGTTCTTGGTGAGGGAGAGGATCAGCTGAGTGTCGTTGGCGTAAGAGATGATGTTGAGGTCATGCAGTTGGGTGACGTGGGTGAGCAGTGCCATGTAGACGTTGAACAGAGTCGGGCTGAGGGATGATCCTTGGAGTACACCGGAGATGATCTCAGAGGCTACGAACCGGAAAGGGGGAATCCCCCTCAACAGACTCCTCAGCTCCACTCCACCGAGGGGTCCTCACCGAGTCAAAGCTCAGCTGCCATTGTTTAGGACAGGCACCCCATTGTATAGTAAAGTTTTAAGTTCTTTTAGGGAAGGAAGACATTTGGGCAGACTAAATATCAACAGTGGCAAGAGGGGAAGCATCCCTTTCCCTTTTAAAACCGGGCTCATAGTTGGGGGACCACATTTGCCAATGAGTCCCAGCCGCATGGACTGCCTCAGAAAGATGCAGGTCAAAAATCACTATATGGCAGTGGGACCTGGGTTACAATTCTTCATGCCTAAGTGGACTCCTCAGGTGAGGAATCTTAGGGTACTCTCATAAGTCCAAAAAGGTTACAAGATTCCATTCCAACAGACAAGAATGATCCCTGTGTTCAGATCTACATCATTGTTAAATGACAACACAAAGAGAGATGCTATGCTGTCAGCCATAGAAAAGCTACTTATCAAGAAAGAGATTTTTCAGTCCTGACTGATCAGAGAGGAGACGGTTTTTATTCAACTCTTTTCTTCGTTTTGAAAGCAGGTCAGTCCAGTGTTGAATATTAAGGCACTGAACAAATGGGGCCAATATGATACGTTTCGGATGATGGTGCTCCAAACTATAATTCCATGGCTGAAAAAAGGCAATTTTGTGTTGACTATGGATCTAAAAGACACTTACCTTCATGTGCCTATCAATCCTGACAGTCAACCTTTCCTGAGGTTCTGCATGAGAGACATACATTTCCAATTCCAGGTGCTACCATTCAGAGTGTGACCATCTCCAAGGACATTCACCAATGTACTAGCCCCAGTGGTGGCCTCTTTGCAACTTCAGGGATTTTCTATCTTCTCATACTTGGATGATGGGCTAATCTGTGGTTCCCCTTTCTCTTAGACTCAAGAAGCAGTGGTCACAACAACAGACCTTCTTCGCCAGTTGGGCTTCAAATTGAATATCCTGAAGTCTCACTTATTGGCAACTCAAGTCGGATGATAAATAATGGTGATATTCAATACATAGAAGTGGTCTGCGTTTCTCCCTCAGGACTTTATTGAATCACTTCAGAAGAACCTTTAGGCAATTTTGTAATGGGCCTCAGCATCTGCAAGGTGTTGGTTGACTGTCCAGGGGTCAATGGCATTGACAACAGTGGTGGTTCCATGGTCTCAGTCCTACTTGCAGTCCTTAATGAATCACCTCTTAAGTCATTGAAGTCCAGCTTTGGGAAGTTATAAGACACAAATACCAGTAACTCAGGCAATAGTTCAAGATCTCATTTGATGGTTTCACACTCCCAACTTGGAGAGCAGGATTCCTTTTCAAATACCATTTCCTCTTCAGCAGATGACAAATACCAGTCTGTGGGAGTGGGGCACAACCTTAACAGATTGGGAGTGCAGAGTCTAGTGGTCCAAGCAAGCAGTACAGACTTCACTCATCCAACTGGAGAGAACTGGGTGCAGTTCTGAAAGCAGAACAGATATTTGAGTCACAGCTAGATGGAAGGGACCATGATGTATGCAGAAAAACAGTCTGCCCTGTGTTGCCTGAATTGCCATGGGTGGACAAAGTCATCTCAGCTAAACTGGCTTGCGATCTACATTTGTTCATGGGCAGAACCCCATATACTTTCCCTGAGGAGGTGTACATTCATAGGTTAATGCATTTTCATGCAGACAGCCTGAGTCACAGTTTGCCTTCTTCATTGTGGTCTCATTTGGTAAGTCCTCAATTCCAGTAGATTTGACAGTTGTTTAGGTGACTCGTAGATAGACTTGTTTGGGTCTCCCTGGAACTCAGTGCGCCTCAAATTTTGTTCAGAGATGAATTGCCCACAGGCACGGGTAGTGGATGCCAAGGCCACAGGGTCTCGTTTACTCCTCACATCCAATTCTGACTCTCACAAGTGTGTTTCAGAAGATTCGCAAGTAGAGAGGGCCGGTAGTCCTAGAGGCTCTGTTTTAGCCGCAACACCAGTGTATTTCTGTGCTGATGACCCTAGCCCTGGTGAGGTTTTTTAACTTGCCATGTAACCCATCCTCATTACCAGTTCTTGAGATGTCTCAAAGCTAGTTGAGGCTTCGCAGCCAAATAGCTTGGAACTTAAATGTTGTTACTTTGGAGGGCTCCAATTAGGTAGAGGAAGAAATCCAGCGATCTAGGATTGTACTTGTATTTACTATAAAAAACCTTTGAACTCCTTTTCAGGTTGGTGTGCAACAAAATCCCTAAATCTGGTTTCAGTAGATCACGACCAAATTTCAGATTTTTTAAGCGAGGGCTTTCTTAATGATTTGGTTCCATCAACTCTTGTGACTCAATGGGCAACCATTAACGTGTTTAGAGGCATTGGGGATGAGTTGGTTGCTATAACTCCTTGGTATGGAGATTATTGAAATGTTTCCATTAGAGGAATCCATTTCCTTCCGTCAAAGCTTCTTCCTTTGATTTACCCACTGTTTTAAGGGGGCTACAGTGGAATCCAGTTGTTCTGTTAGAGTTTGCCCAGCTGATTTAGTTAATAGCAAAAGTGGCTGTTTCACTGGTGATTACATCAGCCAAGAGAGCTGGGTAACTAGACTCCTTAGTGGCCTTGTACCCATACCCTAAAATATTACAAGAGTGATAGTTCCTGGGCCTAGGGTTTCTCTTGGACCTTTGGATTAGGATTTCATTTCTGATTGGTTGCTAGGACTAGGGCTGTGATTGGTTGTAAGGGCCTGTTCTCCTATTGGTCATAGGGTCAATGGTGACTGGTTAGGGCTAGTGTTCCCATTGGACGCTGCTGTGTGCTGTGAGCAATCTGGTCGCTGGACTCACGTCAGGCTGTTGTTGGGGGCCTTTCTGGAATCCTGTCATCACCCTGGTGGGACCACAGTCCCAGGGAGCATCTCCCCTCTGTTGCCTGCATTCCATGAGCCTGCACCTCACCCTGGTGGGATCACAAGTCCCAGGGTGCAACTGGTTACTTTCCCGCCACCGCACACAAGGGGGAGGTGTCACCATTGTGCTTAAAGTGCTGCCTCGCACCCCGTGGCGCAGGACGCTGGTGTGTGCTGTGAGAAATCTGGTCGCTGGACTCACATCAGGCTGTCTTTGGGGGCATTTCTGGAATCCTGTCATCACTCTGGCGGGACCGTTGTCCCAGGGAGCATCTCTCTTCCACAGCCCGCATTCCCTGAGCCCACACCTCACCCTGGTGGGACCACAAGTCCCAGGGTGCAACTGGTTACCTTCACGCCGCCGCACAAGGGGAAGGCGTCGCCTTTGCGCTTAAAGCGCTGCCTTGCATCCCGCAGCGTGGGACGCTGTTGTGTACTGTGAGCAATCTGGTCACTGGACTCACGTCAGGCTGTCTTTGGGGACATTTCTGGAATCCTGTGGTGTGCTGTGAGCAATCTGGTCACTGGACTCACGTCAGGCTGTCTTTGGGGACATTTCTGGGATCCTGTCATCACCCTGGTGGGACTGGAGTCCCAAGGAGCAACTCTCTTCCGTCACCTGCATTCCCTGAGCCCGCACCTCACCCAGGTGGGACCACAAGTCCCAGGGTGCAACTGGTTACTTTCCTACCGCCGCACACAAGGGGGAGGCGTCACATCACGCTTATGGCGCTGCCTCGCACCCCACAGCACAGGATGCTGTTGTGTGCTGGGAGCAATCTGGTCGCAGGACTCACGTTAGGCTGTCTTTGGGGGCATTTTTGGAATCCTGTCATCACCCTGGTGGGACTGTAGTCCCAGGGAGCATCTCTCATCCGCCGCCTGCATTCCCTGAGTCCACACCTCACCCTGGTGGGACCTTAAGTCCCAGGGTGCCACTGGTTACTTTCCCGTTGCTGCACACAAGGGGGGGCGTCACCATGGCGCTTAAAGCGCTGCCTCGCAACCCGCGGGGCGGGATGCTGTTGTGTGCTGGGAGCAATCTGGTCACTAGACTCACGTCAGGCTGTTTTTGAGGGCATTTCTGGAATCCTGTCATCACCCTGGTGGGACCTTAGTACCAGGGAGCATCTCTGCTCCGCCGCCTGCATTCCCTGAGCCCGCATCTCACCCTGGTGTGACCACAAGTCCCAGGGTGCAACTGGTTACATTCATGCCACCGCACAAGGGGAAGGCGTCGCCTTCGCGCTTAAAGCGCTGCCTCGTAACCCACGGCGTGGGATGCTGTTGTGTACTGTGAGCAATCTGGTCGCAGGACTCACGTCAGGATGTCTTTGGGGGCCTTTCTGGAATCCTGTCATCACCCTGCTGGGACTGTAGTCCCAGGGAGCATCTCTCATCCACAGCCTGCATTCCCTGAGCCCGCACCTCACCCTGGTGGGACCACAAATTCCAGGGTGCAACTGGTTACTTTCCCGCTGCCGCACACAAGGAGGAGGCGTCACCATCACACTTAAAGCACTGCCTCGCAACACGCGGCGCGGGATGCTGTTGTGTGCTGGGAGCAATCTGGTCGCTGGACTCACTTCAGGCTGTCTTTGGGGGCATTTCTGGAATCCTGTCATCACCCTGGTGGGACCTTAGTACCAGGGAGCATCTCTCTTCCGCCGCCTATTCCCTGAGCCCGTATCTCACCATGTGAGGTAATATAAATTTTATGATCAATTATGTCCCCTATCTTAGACCCCACCGACTCCGTGTACACGCTACAAGTACATGTGTGTTCCCTCCATTTCAAGCTATGAAGACGCAAATACATTTGCGTCCAACGTTAACATGTCTTCTTTCAGACCCACCATGAATGGGTCAAATAGTCCGTTCCTAAATATGCCATGCCAACGTCTTTATGTAGTGTACCCTACACATTTTTCAATTCTGGTGAAGTAGGCCCTGGACTCTGCCATCGAGTTTTTCCTGCCTTCTGACTCTGAATCTCAGCCCAGGCCGCCTCTGTACCAGTGACCCCTGCCTTACTTCTTGCGCGGCTCACGGTGCCTGGCTCAGCCTGTTGCTTGCCAAGACTGTATTCAACCTTCGAATTATCTGCTCTACTCCTCGAAAATACATTCCTGTCTAGTGGTTCACGTCAACATCCTTCCAGCTGCAAAGTAAAGGGCTCGGCCATCACTGTCTCTGTGCAAGTAATTCATGGCTCTGTTTCCGTGGTAGGCCCATGCCCTCCCTCGCACCCCTCGCATCTCATGCAGACACGTAGACGCACATACACACACTCATAGTCAGTATAGAATAGCCTCTTGTCCGAGAGACCTTCTCCTTCCAGATAAAACTGTTCCTTAAACATGAGATATTAGATACGATTTGGGATTAGGTTGATCTGACACTCCAGACTTCTGTCTCCTCATGAAGGACTAAATGTCAAGTCCCCCTTCACCCCTCAAGTTACACGTACATTACACGTCATACTGCTGCGCGCGCATCTCTGCCATGTGTTTCTGCTGACACTGCCGGATTCACTCATGGATCCGCCTACTTGTGACATCATGATAAATGACGTTCTTGTTCACGCCTTCATGCACGCCTATTGTAACGCCTTTTGTATTACGTACATGCACTCTTATCTCTCTACTCAGCTGTTACGCCTCCTGCCTATGCTTTCACTGTAATGCATTGACTATATATATGAATGCCTGTCAATAATGTATTGTCGCATACTCGCTTACTTGCATACCATTGACTCTGTCAGTCTGTCCCTTCCCGAACCCTGCGTGGTGACGGAACGGTATGCCACCTTGGCTCGAGCCAATATGCTAATTACCCAATTCCTTTTTAAGGAATAAAACCCACTTTGAGAAACCTCAAATATCACGGATTTTGCCTCTTATTTATTATGAGTTATTCTTATTGACTTTACCGCATAGAAATTCAGTACCAGGTAATTAAATTTACCACATAATTGGCGCCCGAACAGGGACCCCTCCCCCATCTCACCCGCCGGAGGTGCTTTGCAGGCCTAGCCCCCTGCCACAGCCGGACGGAAACTACGCGTACCCGCAGGATTTCCTGTATCTCCCTCAGGCCAACGGAGGTGACTGAGGCTGCGATCGACACCCAGACGAGGCGGTGAGAAGTGCGGAGGATCCCGACCAGAGCCTAGCTGAGAGAGCAAGATCCGAGGTATACAGAGGCCCACCAGGTTCCGAAGTTCCGAAGTATCTGCGGCATGAGTCGAGTCCGAGTCCAGTCCGAATCCAGTCGAGTCGAGTCCAGAGTTTCCGAGGCCTTCTGTTTCCGTGCTTCCCGGTGAGTACCGTTGCTGGGGACGCATCTAGACGTGCACATTAGTCTGTGCCGGTCAAGACAGGTTTGGGTACACAGACCTGGTCTGCACTGTTTTAGACAGTGTATCTGTACTGTTTAGCAGTATATCAAGTCTGCACTGTTGAGCAGTGTATCTAGTACTATGCAGTCAACGAGTTTTATTCTGATTATTGTTGTTCGTTTCAAAATGGTTTAATGTGTCTTAAAATGTCGTGGTATGAGTGATTGTTCGATCTTCATTATTGTGATTATTGTGTTCATTGTGTTCATATCCGAGTAAGAACCAAGTAGCCAAGTTTATTAAAATGCCGTTATTCTCCAAATTAAGACAGATAAAAACTAGGAAGGGGATACTCGAGGAAGCCGTTCCCATTCCACCTAGGGATACTCCAGGGTACTTTATGTACCACAAGCACGGCCTAGATGCCGTTCTATTTCTCGATTTATGGGTGGACTACACTAAAGATCTAGCAGAGAACCAGAGATGGCCCGCTGCTGGGACATGAGATGCAGAATGCATCATAAGAGTAGAAGAGGCATTACGGAAAAAGAAAGCCAGACAGTCACAGAAGGATGCCATCGAATTATGGCGTAAAGAATCACATAGGCGTACAGAAAAGGCACTTAGAAAAGAAGAGAAAAGGAAAGAGGATTCAGACAAGGCCCAAGAAAACGTATTAGTTGAGGAAGGTATCCGAGTAAAAATAGAACAAGTAGACAGGCAACTAAACACCCTTAGGAATGGTATGTATCCTCTCCTGGCCGAAGGTTTACCCAAGGCCAATCCGGAAGTACCAAAAGATCTATCACCTCCTATGCTCCCGATTAAAGTACATCCCAAAACCGCGAAGGATATTTTCCTTTCTTCCTATCTAGATGATGTAGTGCCCGCATATGCTAATACCGCACCGCAGCGCACACCTCCTACTGGCGGCGCTCGACCCCGAGACAATCAGCCCCTACCCCCGCGACAAGCTACTCCTCCGCCTCTTCCTCCCGTTCCGAATGTCCCTCCTGGTCTTCCCCCCATTCTTCCAGCTCTTCCCGCACCCATTCCTCCCACTTTTCACCCAAATAACCCCTTCGGAGCCGGTGCCTCAGGAGGCGCGTCCGGAGGGGTGATAGGTTTTCAGACACCTCCACAAGTACATAGATTGACTTACAGGGACCTAGCACAACAACGTACACCTCGATCAGCCGATTTTGATATAGTAAAGGAACGTATCGGGGATTGTAGATACGATCCAGTACCCGGTAGAAATGATGACAGATTAATACTCGCATCAGTACGACTAAGACGGGTTACCAATTTCTTGTTAACCCTACCCGGAATGGTTGAACATCTAGACAGAATATATCATTTTGTCCAAACAGGGCAAGGACCTGAAAGTATTAAGGAAGCCATGGCTCATCAGAAAGTTGACACTCAAGCCAAGATATTACGGTTTTTTATAAACTGCTTAATAAGAGAACAAGATAGGCCGGGGATGGACCCGGAGGAAATGAAAGCACTTCATAGATGGGGTCAGAATATAGCAGACGGGAACCATGATAAACAGAATAGTATAAAAAACATGTACCAAAGAATCAGAAGTGAAGTATTAAAAATACATGAAACAAGACGGTTAGAACCAGAAAATGAATCAGACAAGTTTGAGTCCTCAGAGGAGGAGCAACAAGAAGAAGCTACAGGACAAGAACAATTACCAGTTAGAGAAACGATAGCGTATGTAGGTAAAGGGAGACCTTTTAATAATTCAATGCATCCAGTACGTCCAGAAAGCAAAAGACTTTTTCAGGAAGCCATGTGGAATCCGAGAACTCCTGAACACTTATTCCAAGCTACTGACAGCAGACTTCGAGAACGAATGGGGTACCATGTACTCGATTCTATGGACGAACAAGAACTAGCTAGGTCAGCAGTACAATGGGCTGACAGTTCCGAGAAATATAGTGATGATGCGTTAGCGCGCACGTTTTTGAACATGACACCAAGCGAACAGCGTTTAGCTGGTACATACATGATACAACACCTACTTCTATTGTATAGAAGTCAACATTCCGATCCAGGCCCCCTGCATGATATATTAACAGAACTACTAATGAATAAATGGAGAGGTCTAGGTACCGACCTGATTAAAATAATTCTAGAACATCGACACAGATATAGTGCCTTTCTATGTCCACAGTCTGATTCAACACACTCCATGGAAAGAAAAATGTATTACATGGATAGACAGAATCCGCTACGAGAAGTGCACCCAGTTCAGAATGCCGACAACACACTTAGACGTGTGTTCGTGTACACCCCTATAACTAAAATAGAGTTATTGGAAATGAAAAAATTAGTACCTAGCCATGATAAAGACCCTGCAGGTTTTCACCGTGAAATAAAAGACATGTTACTCATGGGTGATTATACTTATCCCGACCTTATGAAAATATTGAAAGTACTACTGCCCCCTGGTATCTATGAGAAACTTAAAGAAAAAGAATGGGAAGTGGGAAATGCAAAGATTGATTGGACTGTATTAGAGAACGAGGAAAATACTAGAGTTCCAGGCCTAGGGCTTGGAGATAAGGTTAAAGAACTACCAGGATTGTTAGTGCAAGTATTGCCACGTTTATTAAGTACGAAAAAGGAAGATTGGGGTGCAATCTCAGCCTGTAAACAGAAAGCCGATGAAGACACTAGTGATTTTTATTCCCGATTCGAAAAATGTTTTGGTATTAACAGCGGCCTGAAACCAAGTAGCGAATCATATCCACACCTTTTTGTAACAAAATTAGTCGAGAACTCACTGCCCCAAGTAAAGAACAGAGTATTAAAAGTCGAAAGTACTTGGCAAGCTAACACCCCTTCACAAATGTTACAAATGTTACAGTATCACCAGAATAGAATCAGAGAAGAACAAGAACATGAACAAAGACGCATGAAAGACACGAAAATGAAAATGTTAGTTGCCCAGTCAGTTCCTGCTGACGGTCATAAAAAGGGTGCGACCCAGCCCAGTAATTCGACGGCTCCTGTCAAAGGGACATGTAACTATTGTAAACAGCCAGGTCATTATGTAAACGATTGTGCAGTTCTGAAACACAATATCTCCACGGGTAAGACCAAGGAGAGACCGCGTGCACCTAGACAAGATCAGGCCCAACAACAAGTACCACAGAATATACAGCATATTCCGCCTATGCCAGTTTCACAGCAGACTGTAGCAGTGCCACAGCAACAGCCTATTACTGCAACACAGAACACGACACAACAGATGTACCAGTATGCACAAAATGATTACCCCGATTATCAGCGATACACATGAAACAGCCTAGAGAGGGAATTTGGCTTGCCTCTTATTGAAGTACCTGTAGATCAAGAGGGTCCTTATGTACACAGTCAGGTGTTAGGGAAAGACAGAAAGTTTTTAATTGATACAGGGGCAAGCAGGACCACAATCAGTCACAATGAGGTTCCAGGGGCACCCCTCTCAGGCTCACAGAATGTTTCCCTTGGATTTTCAGGAAAGCCTATTATTAATGAAGTATCAAAGCCACTTCCTCTGGCAGTTGGTCCTTTGACACGGACTACAGATCTATTGCTTACGAAATCATGTCCAGAAAACTGATTAGGAATAAAAACATTGAAGGCTCTAGGAGCTATAATATGCTGTTCTCCGGAAGGAGTACGATTATTCTTACGAGATTTTAAAGGCCATTATGTGTTAAGAGACATGGATCCCCGGTTGCAGAATGTACCTGCACACTTGTGGGCGCAAGGCCCCGCGGACGTAGGTTGTATGCACATTACACCATATCGAGTCACACTCAAAGAAGGAGTGGTATTACCACGAATTCGACAATACAAGTTACCTCCAGATGCTGTAGTGGCTTTACTGAGAATCATTGACGAGCTCATCGCACAAGGAGTGGTCGTAGAAACCGACTCCAATGTATGTAATTCTCCTATTATTCCAGTTCTTAAACGTACTGAGCCAAATACACCACCTGTTTATCGATTAGTTATTGATCTGCGCGAATTGAATAAATGCATTGTACCACAGTACCCAGTGGTTCCAGATATCTCTTCATTACTGACAGCTATTGATTCAGAAGCAACGTTCTTTACTGTAATTGACCTTAAGAACGCCTTCTTTAGCGTCCCAATTGACCCAGAAAGCCAATACTTGTTCGGATTCAGTTTAAATGGACGAAGTTTCAAATTTTCACGCGCACCTCAAGGATTCACAGAAAGCCCCAGCATCTATAGCCAAGCACTGAAAAAACAACTCGACAGTATCCACATGCCTGTTAACACCGCCCTACTTCAATATGTCGATGATCTGCTGATCACCGCCCGAAGCGAACCCGAATGTGAAAAAGCATCACTGACGGTTTTAAACTTTCTGGCTGACAAGGGACACAAGGTATCTCCTTCGAAGCTACAATTCTGTGTTCAGCAAGTTGTGTACCTGGGTCACTTGCTGTCCAAAGTGGGGAGACAGCTCACTCCAGATCGCATCCAGTTAATTGTAAACATGTCACCACCGAAAACACAAAAGGAGGTGCGGGCTTTTATAGGCCTCACCTCATACTGCAGACAATGGATTCCCCAATATGCATTTCTAGCAAAGCCACTCATTCAATTGACAACTCAGGAGGCAGCGACATCGAATGTCCTCCCTTGGACTCAGGAACATACACAAGCTTTTGAAGACTTAAAGAAAGCCCTATGCCAAGCACCTGTTTTAGCAACACCATGTTACAGTAAGCCTTTTACACTTTTTGTCACAGAACGTGAAGGTACTGCATTATCAGTCCTCACTCAGGAACAAGCAGGTTCACACAAACCGTGTGCTTACTTTTCTAGCACACTAGATCCAGTAGCCCAAGCTTTACCTGCATGTTTGAAATCAGTTGCAGCGACAGCATTAGCAATCAGACAGAGTGATTCCATAGTATTAGGACATCAATTGACAGTACAAGTTCCACATTCCGTGGAAGTTCTTTTAAATCGTACACAAACCCAACACTTGACCATAGCAAGACTGACAGGATATGAATTGACATTGTTTCAACCACATATAGAAATTAGACGCTGCAGCACATTGAATCCTGCCACACTTTTGCCATTAAGCGGTGTAGACCCACTGAAGCATGATTGTATTAAAGTCATTACTATTACGACGAAACCCAGACAAGACTTGACAGATGTCCCATTACCAGACCCAGATCTGACACTTTATGTGGATGGCTCATGTATGAGAACAGGTACAGGTGAATTAGTGGCAGCTTACGCAGTCACGACAGACACTGAAGTTATTGAAACCAATTGTATCGACACACTGTCAGCTCAAGCAGCAGAGCTTATCGCTCTGACACAAGCCTGTATTCAAGCCAAAGATAAAAGAGTTAACATATACACTGATTCACGTTATGCATTCGGAGTCGTTCACGACTTTGGAGTCCTCTGGCGAGAGAGAGGTTACTTAACTTCTCACGGTGCCAACATTCAACACGGTCCCCTCATTCAAGCCCTGTTAGATGCAATACATCTACCAACTTCGATATCTATTATGAAGTGTAAGGCACATACAAAGATTACCGATACGATCTCCCAGGGTAACGACCTGGCAGACCGAACAGCTAAGCAAACTGCCCAGAATCGAATTCATGTAAATGACTCGACAAAGACAATAGTTCCGACACAATCACACTGCATGACCGTCAAGGATCCCGCACATGATGTAATTGACATACAGACACATGCCACACCAGATGAAATAAAGAAGTGGACTGAACTAGGAGGGATCCAAACAGATCAGGGATGGATGACGAAGGGAAAATCTACATGGTTTCTCCCCGATTCCATGGTTCAAGTCATCATTAACACTATACATAGCCCAGCACACCTAGGAGAAAAAGCGATGCTAGACAGCATTCAACACATATGGTCCAATAAGAACTTAAGGGCAGCAGCGAAACAAAAAGTGCGTACCTGCATGATTTGTTGTCAGTTCAATCCAGGTAAAAGCATTCCTGTAGAGAAAGGTGGATTTCAGCCTCCCGACCACCCTTTTGAAGTCCTCCAGATGGATTATATCCAGATGGAACGCTGTCGAGGATTCAAGTATGTCCTCGTAGTCGTGTGTGCACTTTCCCGATGGACCGAAGCATACCCAGTCCCCGATTACACTGCTCCGACCACTGCCAAGCAGCTGGTCCGTGAATTCTTCCCACGGTATGGTTTGCCCCGTATCGTGTACTCAGATAACGGTCAGCCATTCTCATCCGAGCTTGTAAAACACATTACACTTCTGTTAGGTTATCAGTGGAAGTTCCACTGTGTCCGGCATCCCGAGGCGGCAGGTCTCGTGGAGCGCCATAATCAGACACTAAAGATCCGACTTTCAAAAATATGTAGAGAGAAAGGCGTTGACTGGATAGTAGCCTTGCCAGTTGCCCTTTTTTATATGAGGATGGTTGCGCATTCTCGTACCGGGCTATCCCCGTATGAAGTGGTCTTTGGTAGGCCACCAAATATGTGGGGGACGCCTATACCTCGTAAAATTACAGATGTTGACTGTATTATGCTGACAGATTACCTTGCCTCCTTGATGTCTGCACTACAATCTTGTCGTTCACAGGTAGCTGCAGCCTTTCCCGACAACACCGAGGTGAAGCCCCATGAAGTGGTCCCCGGTGATTTTGTGTTCGTGCGGAATTTCGACCGGAGAAGTCCACTGGAGCCCCGCTGGCAGACCCCGAAGTTGGTTCTTCTGACGACAAGGACGGCTGTTAAATTGGAGGGCAGAAAAGGATGGCTGCACTCGAGCCACATAAAAAAGTTCCACGGACTTCCTTCGGACTTGGACTCTAAGCCCTGCCCTCCTCCACAAACTGACTCAAAACTCCCCCTGGTTGAGAAAACCGCTTCTGAAGAATATAGACTAAAATTACGGTCTAGCAAGTCAGACAGTTTAATTGTTTAAGTCCTCCCCTAGGTGAATCGGTTAAATTAGTTTCTGACATGTATCCCCTAGATCGAGATAGAGAGAGAGATAGACAGAGACAACTGAAGAAACGTGCATATTGTAAATCACTTCGTAGTCACTGTATAGTGACATTATTAATTATGTTTTTTCTAAGTCTTCTGATTATTGCCGCTAGTATCTTGCTGCACATCTACTACCCTATTTTCAAGCATGAACAATCTGCTTATAACGTCACTGCCGAACATTCCTTTAGTGAGTTACCTCCACATGAACTTTCTTACAGACTTGCGCTGCGCAACAACACATTCATTAGTATGTTACATCACTCCCATCAGACTAACAATGCTACAAATTGCTGGATATGTGGCCGACTCCCTCCCTACCAGAGATACAAGGGAGTTCTGCCCCTCTTTCCATATCCGTTCACTCACAATGGCTCCTGTGGGGCATGGTTTAGATTGATTAATTCCCTAGATTCTGACATTGCTGTTTACGATGGAAACTGGGTTTGGGGAAACTTGAACTTAGTTTTACTTAAAGTCTGTTATCCCGACAAGAAGGGAATTCCCACTAGAATAGGAACTGATCTAGAAAATGAAGTATATGGATTAGGTAACTACACAATTAACCTCATGATTCTGACCGTTGAATCCGAAACTGCACCAGTTTTACCTGCCATGTCAGTGTTACCAGTCAAAGGTGAATTATGTATCAGAAAGAATGGTTCCATACACTTAGGTTATAGTGAATGTACTACTGTGATCGAATTCAGTGATCAAGGCAAATCCACGTTTAGAGCTACCCGTCATTCCTACTTTGTCTGTGGCCATACCGCATACATACGTTTGCCTCCAGATTGGGATGGTACCTGTTACATTGCATTCCTTCTGCCACCTGTTTTCCTAGCTCCTCCTGATTATCACAGAAATACCAATCTAGTAACCAGCAGACTTAGAAGAGATCTCCCGATTGTTGACTACACTGAAACGGCATGGGAACAATACACCGACTTCAATAAAGGTTTCTTCCCCTACTTAGGTACTGTTACTAATAGTAAACTGATACGTAGATTAACTAGAACCCTCGAAGCAGTAGTGAATGAAACTACTTCCGCTCTAGGTAACTTAACCGAGGAACAGTCCGCGATGCGGGTTGTTGTTCTTCAAAATCGCCTCGTCATTGACGTCATCCTAGCTGATAGGGGTGGAGCCTGTAAGGTCATCGGGTCAAGTTGCTGTGTTTTCATTCCAGAAAACGCGCCAACGGTATATAAAGCCATAACACGTCTCCATAATATTGCAAGTCTGATACATCAGAATCCAGGCACCTGGACTTGGTCCGGTTGGTTCTGGACGACGTTGACCGCTTGGGGATGGAAGATCCTATCCTTCCTAGGCATTGGCCTTCTCATAGTATTCAGTTGTTGCCTGTGTTTACTATGTGGACCGGCGATTTGCGGCCTGTGTGCCACATCATGTATTCCGAATTCAAATTCCCATTCAACCCGTCAAAAGAAGAAAGAAGAGCAAATGATGTTACATGAACAGATTGATCGGTTCATGCAGATTGATATATCATGAAGGGTCCGTAGGGGACAAGGAGGGAATGAGGTAATATAAATTTTATGATCAATTATGTCCCCTATCTTAGACCCCACCGACTCCGTGTACACGCTACAAGTACATGTGTGTTCCCTCCATTTCAAGCTATGAAGACGCAAATACATTTGCGTCCAACGTTAACATGTCTTCTTTCAGACCCACCATGAATGGGTCAAATAGTCCGTTCCTAAATATGCCATGCCAACGTCTTTATGTAGTGTACCCTACACATTTTTCAATTCTGGTGAAGTAGGCCCTGGACTCTGCCATCGAGTTTTTCCTGCCTTCTGACTCTGAATCTCAGCCCAGGCCGCCTCTGTACCAGTGACCCCTGCCTTACTTCTTGCGCGGCTCACGGTGCCTGGCTCAGCCTGTTGCTTGCCAAGACTGTATTCAACCTTCGAATTATCTGCTCTACTCCTCGAAAATACATTCCTGTCTAGTGGTTCACGTCAACATCCTTCCAGCTGCAAAGTAAAGGGCTCGGCCATCACTGTCTCTGTGCAAGTAATTCATGGCTCTGTTTCCGTGGTAGGCCCATGCCCTCCCTCGCACCCCTCGCATCTCATGCAGACACGTAGACGCACATACACACACTCATAGTCAGTATAGAATAGCCTCTTGTCCGAGAGACCTTCTCCTTCCAGATAAAACTGTTCCTTAAACATGAGATATTAGATACGATTTGGGATTAGGTTGATCTGACACTCCAGACTTCTGTCTCCTCATGAAGGACTAAATGTCAAGTCCCCCTTCACCCCTCAAGTTACACGTACATTACACGTCATACTGCTGCGCGCGCATCTCTGCCATGTGTTTCTGCTGACACTGCCGGATTCACTCATGGATCCGCCTACTTGTGACATCATGATAAATGACGTTCTTGTTCACGCCTTCATGCACGCCTATTGTAACGCCTTTTGTATTACGTACATGCACTCTTATCTCTCTACTCAGCTGTTACGCCTCCTGCCTATGCTTTCACTGTAATGCATTGACTATATATATGAATGCCTGTCAATAATGTATTGTCGCATACTCGCTTACTTGCATACCATTGACTCTGTCAGTCTGTCCCTTCCCGAACCCTGCGTGGTGACGGAACGGTATGCCACCTTGGCTCGAGCCAATATGCTAATTACCCAATTCCTTTTTAAGGAATAAAACCCACTTTGAGAAACCTCAAATATCACGGATTTTGCCTCTTATTTATTATGAGTTATTCTTATTGACTTTACCGCATAGAAATTCAGTACCAGGTAATTAAATTTACCACACATGGGAGGACCACAAGTCCCAGGGTGCAACTGATTAATTTCCCGCCAGCTCACACAAGGGGGAGTCATCACCATCATGCTAAAAGCGCTGCCTCGCACCCCACGGCACGGGATGCGTGCGGGGCATGCCCAGGCGAAGCCCGGGCCAAGGGCTGGTCCATCCTTGCCGGTCATTGCCAGGAAAAGGCAGGGCAGGGCTACAACCCTTGGTTTTTGACTCATTGTCGCTTCTAAACGGGTAAGACTTCTCTGGGACCTCTAATTCAACTGTTTCTACCTGTATCCTCAGACCATTTGGCAGAAGTGCCACTACACTCCCCCTATTTACCTCTGGCACCTGGTGGTTAATTCAGGGAACCTGCAACTCAGTGACCCATAAGAAAAATTTGTGGAACTCGTCCAACCTTCATATTATGCTGGTCATCAGCCGAGACATTTCCACCTTGTTTTATTGACCCCTTAATATCCCCCTTCTTACAATTTGTTTGTGGCTTTTGTTTAATTGGCCTACAGATTGTGTTTTATATATACCCTTCTCCAAATTGCAATTCTGGTCTTGTGCCTTAGTCTACTCTACTCCTATTAGGCTTACATTGGGGGCAAAGTGGTTTCTCCACCTTCCTTGATCCGAATATGGGCAAGTGGATTTGTGCAGTAAAAAAAAAATCCCCAGGTGGCTATCCCGGCTCCTTCGCCCCAAACCTCAATAGACAGTATGCTCCAGAGTGCCACTGGGGTGGTATTGACTAAAATAGTGCTGACGGGGAGGCGCCTGTCTATAACTCCAGACATATTCAGTCAGGGGCCTTCGCCACTCACCTCGCAACCAATAATTCCTAGTTATCCATTGGGGTCAACAGAATCCTTGTCTGGAACAATTGAGTCATTCCCACCATCACCGAAACAACTCCCAGTGAAGCCAGTACTCGTAGAGGTGGCACCACCACTAGCACATCTTAGACTGTTAGACGTAAAACTGGAAATGGGGCAGGAACTAAGAGAAGGATAAACCCAGAATGAATAAGTAGCTCAGATGAACTAGTTAGCACTGGGAGAGCGACTAAACCTCTCATTGACCCTCAATTAGCTTCTGACTGTCCTTATTGGGTGAGAAACTTGATAGTGAAGTTGGAGACCCAGATGAGAGCTATCGTAAAGGAAGAGATTGCGCTCCTTCTCAACCACATAGGCACAGGCCAACTGACTGGGCTGAGCAGTAAGGGCAATCCCCTTGCTTTAGGAAAGAGGAAAGATTGAAACTCCCAGACAGATAGTGTAGCCCAATCCTCCCCAGGCAAGCATGGACCTTTGAGGGCCTTATCCTCTACTGTCCAAATGAGTGCCGGAAGGGCAGAGGCTCTTAGTACCATGCCAGCTGATAATACCTCATCGCATTCAGAAAAGCCTGGCATACACCCACCCCATGATCTCAGGACAACAGCTGGTCCTAGGAGCCTTACCAATGCAGAAGGGAGTAACTACTCTGATCCCAACAAGGAGGACCTACAAAGAAGAAAGCCCACCCGCATAGAGCATAGGGAACTAAACAAAAGAAGGTTTGGGTCATTTCACTGACCAGCTTGGACCTCAACAATATCACAAAACAGAACAAAGTAGCTGATCAGGTTCGTTTTTCAAGTTGTTTGGGAAACACCCAGCCTATCTGTACTGCGTGAACCACAAGTCTGCTTACACAGAAAATTTGATTATTCTATTTTATTTTATTCAAATATCATTAGTTCATCTGTATGTCTAAAAAGAACACCTTTGTCAAAACAATCAAGTTAACATTCAGACAAAAAATGTGCGCAATATATACAAGAGTGGAAATAGTTCACAATACATACTGAAATTTACAAACACCAGAAAAAGAATGAGCTTTGTACAAATGAATTGAAACATGAAAACATTTAACAAAACACCAGTCCTTAAAATAGTGAACCAATGGACAGGCGGACACAACAATTAAATACAACTACCTGCCTGTCTCAATACACCTGTGATTAAGTCTTTATTATATGATTGAACGGCTAGGGAAAGTGGCAGTGATATTAATGAATCCCTAGCTGCACCCTTCTTCCTTATCACGGGCTGGGGGTCATCGCGTTTTGAACCACTGGTGAATTACGGGTTCTCCTCAGGACGTGGACTGGGTGAATCCTTATCTGTAAAAAATGGGATTCGGTGTGAATATTGTGTTGCGGTAACATAATTGTGCTCTCTCTGGCTCACTGGGGATTAGGCAAAATAATGGTACCTGCATAATCGCGCAGGAACTGCAGGGGTGTAGGCTGGCTTCATGCTGTATGGGGTTCCTGCAACAAATATAATAATAATGGAGGCGGTACAAGCTACTGGACCTGACTTAATGAATCAGAAAAGACGCATGGAGTGTGTGCATGCCGTCATACCTGAACTTGAAAAGAATCGACAAACGTAGAAGACAAGTTTGTAAGGGCGCTCACGGGTGAGTCGGGAGGACGCAGGAGGGGGGCTGCTGACCCTTAACTCGGAACTGCGTGAAACAGAAGGAATGGAGGTTTCTTAGCAAACGCTCCAGGCCTGGGACTGGCGTAGAACAAACAGATATAATTTTCAGTGAAGAAAGATACTCACTCAGACACGAACTCCTGGACGACCCATCGTGTCCGGATGTAACTCTATTCTTGAGCCCATCTCCCAGTTTGTGGACATTTTCCTAAAACCTCTTATTGTCCTGGTTCCATCCTACCTGAGGGATACTATGGACTTTATCAATAGAGTGGAAGGCCTAAAGTTCGACCCTTCAATTCAACTACTGGCCACAATGGACGTGTCTTCCTTGTACACGCAAATCCCGCAGCAGGACGGCCTTGATGTTATTGAGATGTACCTGGAAACCAGACCCCGCCCGCCTAGAGTTCCAACTGACCTCATCATTTCTCTTGCATCATTGGCACTCAAAAAAAAACTTCAGGAACCCCATACAGCGTGAAGCCAGCCTACACCCCTGCAGTTCCTGCGCGATTTCTGCAGGTACCATTATTTTGCCTAATCCCCAGTGAGCCAGAGAGAGCACGATTATGTTACCGCAACACAATATTCACACCGAATCCCATTTTTTACAGATAAGGATTCACCCAGTCCACGTCCTAAGGAGAACCCGTAATTCGCCAGTGGTTCGAAACGCGTTGACCCCAGCCTGTGATAAGGAAGAAGGGTGCAGCTAGGGATTCATTAATATCACTGCCACTTTCCCTAGCCGTTCAATCATATAAAAAAGACTTAATCACAGGTGTATTGAGACAGGCAGGCAGTTGTATTCAATTGTTGTGTCCGCCTGTCCATTGGTTCACTATTTTAAGGACTGGTGTTTTGTTAAATGTTTTCATGTTTCAATTCATTTGTACAAAGCTCATTCTTTTTTTGGTGTTTGTAAATTTCAGTATGTATTGTGAACTATTTCCACTCTTGTATATATTGCGCACATATTTTGTCTGAATGTTAACTTGATTGTTTTGACAAAGGTGTTGTTTTTAGACATACAGATGAACTAATGATATTTGAATAAAATAAAATAGAATAATCAAATTTTCTGTGTAAGCAGACTTGTGGTTCACGCAGTACAGATAGGCTGGGTGTTTCCTAAACAACTTGAAAAACGAACCTGATCAGCTACTTAGAGCATAGGGAAGGCAGGGAAAGGTCAGATATAGTAGGGGTTGAGAACACAGGACCAGTACTATTGCCTACACCGACCATAAATTTACCACCAACCTCACTCCCTTATGTAAACATATTAACAGGGGTTCCTGAGATTAAAAATGGCGAGAAAGGAACACAGCTGGACCTAAGGATCAAGTGCCTCTTCTGGCTAACCAGGCACAAGCAGTTCTCCTATGGTAGAGCTGGAGAAATTTTAATGGTTCGAAGAGTTGAATGGGTAGGTAAAAATATAATATCAATACAAGGAGACTGCATGGTCATCAACAATCCCCTGACTGTAAGAACTTTAGCAGGCCAGTTTGCCCGTCCCCATGCGCAGTGTACAGAGGTCTGAGCTCATACTCTGGATTTGTTCTATATTAACAATTACACCTTACCTTGGACTCCAACCTACAGGGCCCCAACAAATATGTTTCAACTCCATCCAATAGCAGGTCAACACCTTAGACCTTTCTTTAACATCCCAGTAGCAAACAGATATGGGGCCCTTGAGGAGGTGGATTGACTCGTGCTGCAAGGTGGCCATATCCCCAGCTCCGGGATTTGGGGGGCCAAGAGGGAAGCATGTGTTAGCATAAGTGGGCTGCAGATTCAGTATATCCTCAGTAGCAATAGAGATGAACCAGGGGATTAACAAATCAAAAACCAAATGGGGAGACTCAGATTATGACAGGATTGGTATTGATTTGCTTAATAACCCACCTCTAACATGTCCGGACTTTTTAACTTTTAGTTCAAGCAGAAGTACCCCTCCATTGGAAGTTGTTGAAGTAATCCTCATGGCCCAGCTAGAGATCATCCAAAAACCTAGCCCTAACAGTCATAATGCACATGATGGTAATCTTATCGCCAGCCAGAGCATTAGTGGGCTGCAGACTCAGTATATGCTCAGTAGCAACGGAGATGAAGCTGGGGACCAACAACTCGTATCTCAATGAGGAGCCCTCAGATTATGACAGGATAGGTGTAGATTTGCTTAATAAGCCACCCCTAACTTCTCCAGACTTTTTAACTTTTAGCTCAGCTAGGAGTACCCCACCATTGAAAGTTGTTGAAGTAATCCCCATGGTCCAGTCAGATATCATCCGAAGCCCTAGCCCTAACAGTCATAATATGCATGGTCGTAATCCTACCCCTGGCCAAAAACTAAGGATTTTATCATGGAATATCGCTGGAATAAAAAGTAAACTGGACTGCCCAGACTGGGGCCAATTTGTAGGCACCCATGATGTGTATATGGGTCAGGAGACATGGGCAAGAGAGGACATAGTGAGGAGGGGTTATGCAATTTTCTATGTGCTGGCTACGACAGGGGGAAGAGGTAGACCCTTGGATGGCTTATGTTTTGATTTGCTACCCACTTGGATTGTACCATTGAGCAGTTGAACACCCTATCCGACGAAATCAAGTGTATTGTACTCACTTTTTCCTCCAGGATTAAATTAGCCTTCAATAATATCTACTTCCGTCCTGTAAGCACACAGGAATCCCCGACCATTGATTAATTTAACATGTTTATTGACTCAGCACCCCTGAATGCAAGGCTGATTATAGGTGGAGATTTTAATAGTCAATATGAACCCCTCGCAGCCCCCACTGATGCTCCCTCTAGCGATGAGGATTGTTTTTGGCTCATCTCTGATCCTAAAATTCCACCTGGTACTCCAGATAAATGCAGTAACACTAACCCACTCCCTGAGGGCATGCAATGGCTGTATCAAGTCAGACCAGCCAGGGAAGCTAACCTTTAATAGAACAGGACAATCCTCTCTGCTGGATTATATTCTAGTGGAGAAAGCATATGGCAGCGGGCTGTCGAATTCGCTGTCATGCTGAGACTTGACAGTGATCACAACGCTCTGATACTGGAGCTGGAGCCTTCAGATCTCCACAATCCCATGGTCATTGGTACCCATGTAGGTACCAATTTAACACTTGCCAAAAATAGAAGCAAAATCAGATAAGGGAACATTAAAGCAGTCACCAGATAAGGCAGCCGCATTATATTCTCTAAACATTTTGCCCCTAATGGAAATGGAGGTGGCTGTCACATCACTTAACACTCCTCAAACAATTAGTAGACTTGAGGCTGCGCACATAGCATTGTCAACTAGCCTGAATAATATTTTTAATCCTCTGACACACTCTAAGGTGAACAAGGGTGCCAAACAAACTTGGTTCCACAATTCTTATCGCAAGGCAAAGGGTGCCTTCATAGTTGCCATCAAAAGTAAGGACAGATCCATAATCAAATTAAGCAGGGCCCTTTAGCGAGATAGTATCAAGTTAGCCAAGAAGGACTGGGAGCTTGAAAGATGGGATGCTATTAGGACAGCATTTTCTAACAGGGACATGACACAGACAGCAGTATAGAGAACTCAGCCTTAGAGACAAAAAAATGCTGCCGCTGCATGGAAGTCGCATTTCCAAGCTCTATATTCCACTGTGGAAGCCACAGTACCCAAAGATGAAACATCCTTAGCAATCCCAGGGATTTCCGTTGAAGACACCCAATGATTTACTATAACAGAAGTTTTAAATGCAATCAGGAAGCTTCCCCTCAGAAAGCCCCCAGACTAGACAAGATCTCTGTGGACTTATTTTGGGAGGAAACAAACATTTGGGGACCCTATCTTTGGGCAATATTTAATGCCATTCTGATTGACATGAAGAACCCGGACACCTGATTAGAGGCTGAAATCTCCCCAGTTTTCAAGAAGTGTTCACCCCTCCTGCCCACCAACTATAGGCCGATCAGCCTGATTGACATCACCCAGAAATTGTTCACTAGGATTTTCCTCGAGCATCTCCACTCTTGGATGGAAGAGTGTGAAATTCTGAGTGCATACCAAGCTGGTTTTCGGAAGAATATCTCCACTATTGACCAAATCTTCAGGCTTCAATTATTTTACTGGAAGACGGTGTCAATAGAGGGTGGCAGCCTCTATTTGATATTCGTTGACCTTAAATCGGCCTTTGATCTGGTCCCTCGAGCCAAACTGTGGGAGTTTCTTGAACAACTGGATATTCCGCCCTACCTGTTGTCATTGATCATGTGACAGCATATAGGTAATTTTGCCAAGTTAGGTAAAGGAAATCTGGGGAATTGACCCCCGGCTTTCCAGTTAACAGAGGAGTAAAGGCAGGGGTGTTTGCTGGCCCCTACCCTATTTTGTCTCTTCATCAACGCTCTGGTGGCTCAATTAAATGAGGTAGTGGACAATGACGCTCGAAAGTTGGTGCATGGTAAGGTACCAGCAATGATGTTGTTACCTAAGTCCCCTATGGGCATCCAAATGATTCTGTACAGTTTCTCTTTGTTTTGTAAAAATCAGGGGCTGAAGATTAGACATCAAAAACCAAATGTATGGCCTTTAACCCTGCCAAAACATCTCGCCCAAACCTGTCCTTAGATGGCACCCTGCTAGAGAGGGTGACTATCTTTGACTACCTTGGGGTCACGTTGTCTGAAATTTTTGAAAGGGGCCCAGAACTAGACAAAGCAGGCTTTAGGCTAGCGCAGATGGTTAGGGGAATTGCTAAAACCTTTAGGAACTCTTCATACAAACCACCTGGCCCGGTGGCTGAGATATATAAAGTACAAGTTAAGAGTGCTGTAATGTATGGGGCGGAACTATGGGGTCACCGTACCTCTGGTGGACTGGCCAGAATAGAGAATCAATTTATGAGAAAGATCTCCGGCCTACCGCCAAGCACTCCTCTCATTCCCCTGTGCCTGGATTTAGGAATTAAACCCATTGCAGAGGAGATTGGACTCAGACCATTGACATTTTGGCGTAGACTGTGGGCGACCCCTGAATTAGCAGTCTGCCAGTCTGAACTCAAGGGGATTATAGGACTCCAGGGGAAGGGAAAATTACCATGGTTTGAATATATAAAAGACGCATGCATTAGAATAGGCATACCTAACCTATGGAGTTATCCTGAGGAAGTGTCCCCGATAATTCCATGATTAAACTAGTAAGAGCCTATAGATCGCTCAAATTAGCAGATATACCGGGGAACACTAAACTTGGGCACCTAACGGCTGATTTTTTTTTAATAATAAAGCCCAGTACCTCCTTGAGCCTTTTCTGGATGATATACAGCCTTCTATGGCAAGGATGCTGTATATCCAGTTTAGAATAGGGACCCTCCCGGTTCATGCATTCACAAGCAAATGGTCAAAAGCTCCCTCCCTTGGGTGTCCCACTTGCAATATTCCTGACGAGTCCGACATTCATGTTCTTTTCTTTTGCCCTGGCTATAAAACAGCCAGACGGTCTCGGTTCGTACCACTTTGCAGAAATGTGGGCTACAGGCAGTGTTTGGAGGTATATAGAATAGTGAGATCTGCCCCCCCCCCCCCCAGTTTCTGCCGTGTCCCGATTCCTCAATTCTATAGGGCGTAGGGTCTTGTTAAATTCACCTCAGCAACCATAAATATGTCTCTTTGCACTTGGTCTAATTTTAACTTTTTAATATTTTTTTATTTGGTTTTAATCATCTTTATTCTTAACTGTTGTAATGATACTGGATAAAACAAAAATGCTTGTGGCTATCTTTTATAACCTGTTGTTGAATTTTTTAAAAATGTTCGAATTTAGCTATATATGTATTTGTATCATCTACTTTGTATGGTCTACAATGACCAATATAAAGTTTGTCGAATGGAATGGCTTCAGTAGATCACTACCAAATTTCAGATTTTTTAAGCGAGGGCTTTCTTAAAGATTTGGTTCCATCAACTCTTGTGACGTAATGGGCAGCCATTAAAGTGTTTAGAGGAGTTGGGAGTGAGCTGGTTGATATAACTCCTTGGTATGGAGATTGTTGAAATGTTTCCATTAGGGGAAGCCATTTCCTTCTGTCAAAGCTTCTTTCTGTGATTTACCCACTGTTTTCAGGGGGCTACAGTGGTTCAGGTGGAGTTTGCCCGGCTGATTTAGTTAATAACAAAAGTGGCTGTTTTACTGGTGATGACATCAGCCAAGTGAGCTGGGGAACTAGAATCCTTAGTTGTCTTGTACCACTACCATATTACCAGAGTGATAGTTCCTGGGCATATGGTTTCTCTTGGACCTAGGGTGTAGTGCAGTTCCTATTTTCCCAATAGGCTCTGCGCATTGGAATAACATAAACAGCAGTGTAGACGTAGGACTGAGGTCATCTAGGTCTCTACTGACTATGTTAAACTTAATTTAGGTTTGCGCCAGCTAGCTCAGAGATCACTGGAAACTTTCTTGAATGAATAGGGAGGGACAAGCTCCCCTGGCTGACACAAGAAGGGATTCAGTTTCTGACAACCACATAAACATGACAACTTTGCTCCCTCAGAATAAGAGTATATCTCTAGAGTTGTGTGAAAACAATAGACAGTTATTTCACTCAGTCAGCAGTGCATACTTAGTTTCACCAGAGTGCAGAGAAATAGAGAGACGGGCGTTTTCAATAAAAAGGTGTTATTTATTGAGCAGCCTTCTTTCTCATGCAAGAGAAATGAATTGCCACAATTGCAATACTTAAAGTAAAGTAAAGTGCGTACAGTAAAAGTAGTATTATGAAATAATACTGTAAAAGCATTGATATGGTTTCTTAGCCATATGATACTTTAAAATGGATAAAATATATACATACATAAATACATTGACTAACGTACTCAACTGGTGCTTCTAACTAAGCCTACCCCGGTGTACCTGACCTAAGCCTAATATGTGGCAAGGGATGAGTAAGTAGCAGTTTAAGTTAAGTTGGTTAGGATTCTTTTACCAAGAATCTGCATCAAGAATTCTCTTAAGGGTTTAGTCAGCTCCGTACCTTGGTAATAGAATGTGGGAGGTCTGGTATCTCTTTCCTCAGGACTCGATATTCCAGCAACCCGCAAAGGTAGGCTGGAAACACCGGAGCTGGATTTTCTCGGCTGGAGAAAAAGACAGCGGGCCTCATTTATGAAAAGTGACGCATCGCTGCGTGAAAACAGCGATGCGTCACTTTTCACTGCGCACTCCTTACGACATTCCTGATGCGTCATATTTAATGTATGACGCATCATGTCGCAAGGAGTTACAGATATGTCAGTATTTCTGACGTATCTGTAAGCGCAAAAGTGACGCATTGCTGGAGCGTGTCACAAAAGTGACGCAACTCCAGCAATGCGTCCTTTCACATGGGGAAAGCCCCATGTGAAAGGGCTTGCCTCAGTCTTACGCCTGCTGTGAGGCAGGCGCAAGATTTTGACGCAACGGCGTCCTAAAAGTGACGCAGTGAAATCTCATAAATTTCACTGCGTCACTATTATGAGGCTTTTTGCGGGGGAACGCCCCCTCTGCATACATTATACCTGACGCAGGTATAAAGTGGCGCAGGGGTTTAAAAAGTGACGCATCTACCTAGATGCGTCACTTTTTAAATATGGCGCAACGAGGCACATTTTTTACACCGCTGGTGCTGAGGTTCCGTGACAATTGTAAGTGGTGTTTTTAACTCGCACGAATATGGTCGAGTCTAGTATCTATGAACCGCAAATGACGAGTTTTGTAAGTGTGCGCAGTTTCGCTGTGCTAACTTAAACCGTTCGTTTGTTACGTGGGCTTTTTCATCTGTACCCACGGGTTCCATCTTAGATACGGCATCCATTTTGTCTCTTGCCCTCAAGTAGCCAGCGAACGGACGCTGTCCGCTTCGCGACCCTGGGACTCCCAAGATATTTGCGGAAGACACATGTTCTTTGTAAGTGTCTTTATGACGAGGGGGATGCTACTGTAAGGCAGATGGCGCCGCTCGAGGCTCATCTTGCCGCACGGGCTTATTGTCTCAGTCGTGCATCTCATTAGGCACGTCCCTTTGATGCCTGTATCTCGTGCTTCTCGACACTCCCCTTTTACACCCTTTCCGATCTCCCTACTGTCTCCGTCTTCCTCTGCACCTGTCTTCGTTCCTATTTCGATCTACTTTACTGCTGATTGGAATTTGCTAATGGTGGGAAGATGGGTTTTTACAGTTGGGAACCGCCAAATGTTTCCGCACTTATGTTCCGGATCTTGTGTGTTTCAAAGTGATCTAAGCGACCCCTCTGAGAGCGACTTGTGGGAACCAGGTTGTAAACTATTGTGTATCATGTTATCCTATGGGTAAAAACTGTATAAAAGGAGCGATCCACAAATACAATTTGAAGCAGTCTCCCCGAACTACACTCGATGTACTTCCTGTGACTTCTGTGTTCCCTGCAGTAAATAAACCTTGACTCTTTGACGCCGAAGGAAGTGTCCCGTGTCTCTGTGACTTGTACGCCGGAGCAGGTTACCCACGAAGGTTTCAGGTGTTGTGCCCTGGCACCGCTGGGTCCAAAGAACCCAGTCCTTCAGTTGGCGCCCAACGTGGGGCTGCATCAGTGGTACCGGTCCAAGCCCGACGATCGTGAGGAACTTCGTGTGAAATCTCCGAGGGAAGGTGCACCCCGCTTCATCGATCCTGTTGTCGAAATAAGTGGCCCGAAGACTTTTCCCGCGAAGATTCCCGCCTCCTAACGGCTGCGACGGACTGCTGCCCTGACTGTAGACCTGTTTTGGCGCCTGGCGTAGACCTTGGTATAGCGAGACGATTGACGGGCCTTCCTGAGGACGCCACTGATCTTTGAGTTAAGTATTTGTGGGTCGCTCCCAGAGTTCTTGGTTGTAGACACTTTAGCGAGTGTCTTTGTTGTAAACACTTTAGCGAGTGTTTTTGTTGTAGACACTTTAGCGGGTGTCTTTGTTGTACACGCTGTGTGAGTGTTTTTGTCGGTGACACTTTGCTAGCGTACTTTGTTGTTGTTGTATTTGTTTGACGACTGCAGCCGCCAAAGACCGAGGGTTTAGTTCTTTGCTGGGACTTGGTAAATCCCGAAATCCCGTAACCCTTGAAGTTTGTGAAACTCGGCTAGTGTGCAAGATGCCTGGTCGCAGTACTTTGTTCAGTTGCTTTAGACCTTGTGGTGCGGATTCCCTGCTGGAGGACTCGTGTCCGATACCTCCGGTTGGAACTCCTACATATGACTTATATAGCAAACATGGGCTAGGCCCGATTGCTTTTAATGATTACTGGATAAAATATACAAAGAAAGACGGCGATCTTCGTTGGCCACCTCACGGTAGCTTCGAAGCGTCGATCTTAGATAATTTGGAAATAAAGTTGTTCGAACGTAAATCAAGGCCGGCCATGTTTGATGCCTTTCGGTTCTGGCGCAAAGAAGCCCGACAGAAAGAGATCAGACAAAATAAGCGTAGTCAGCGAGATACTGTTGCTACTATAGTGAAGAAAGCTGAGCAGTTTCAGCGTGATAAGGAGGATAAGGATAAGGAAGTGTTTGAGAGATTACAGCGTATGTCCATAGACAAATGCTATCCTGTTTTGCCTACGGAGTCGGATAAGAAGGAAGAGGCAGTTGAGGATTCTTTAATGTCCTATCTTATGAAGTCGCCACCTCCGTACGTACAGGGTACCGCAGCTCCTGTGGTCCCTGCCGTACCTGTTCTTCCACCTGTTATTCCTCCACCAGTTCCTCAACCTGCACCTGCTCTTCCGACTGTTCCTGCTCCTTTGCCTATTTCTATTCCTACTGCTCCTCCGCTTCCACATACTCCTGTTCCCGCTACTGCTCACGCTACTGCTCCTGTGTTGTTAACCCCTGTTGCTGCTAACGTCTCTACTCCTTCTCTTGTTAGTCCTGTGTCTTACTCTTCTCCCTCTACTCGTAATCGTGATTCTCCCCTTGCGACAAACTTCTTCCAGTCGCTCGGACCTGTTTTTGGGTCTGCAGGTTCTGATGGTCCACAGAGACGTAGCCAGCTTCCTGGTAATAGAGAACGTGTTGCGCTATACAATATGGCGATGGGTTGGATGATAAACCCTGTTAGAAATCCACCACGTGTTGTCCTCGAAACGTTTGATCAATTCAACATACCAACTCAGAGGTATGTGTTTGATGAAATGTGCAAGTTCTTACATGATCAGATAGCGGCCAATGCGCCTGACGAGGTGCTGACCGCCCTGTCTGAACTCCGGCTTCAGTTCGCAACTGGACTGATAGTCGACACTAATGTCCGACGTGCTATTGAACGGTTGCTATCTCTTCGTCCCGCTCCTATTCCTCATGCATTGTTCGTTGAGGACATTGAACAACGAGATGGGTCTGGCCAATATCCTATGCGTGAAGTTCCGCCAGTTTGGGTACCCGCTGATAATACTAATGCTAATGCTCCAATACCAGCACATTTCCAGAGAGTGTGGATACACCTCCCTTGGAAACGATCGGAAGTGCTTCAGGTGAAACAAACTTTGCCTGATCCTCGCAAAAATCCTGCGGGGTATTACAAAGAATTATCGCAGCTCGTAGACGCTACGATAATGAATCTGGCCGATATCGACATGTTGTTTGGCAATGTCGTACCGCAACCGGTATGGGCCAAGATTCGTCACCAAGATCACGCGAATGAATTAGGTGGTGATTGGGCTGCCATTACAGCGGCAGACGCTGGACAAGTGGCTGCTACTAAACCCGATCAGTTGATTGAACTTCTTCCCCAGCGAATCATTACATTAATGAAAACGCTTATGCCAGCTATGAGGGTAAATTGGGACAAGTTGTCAGCCTGTAAGCAGAAGAAAGATGAGAGTGTTTCAGACTTCTTTACGAGGTTCGAGGAAACATTCGTCGATCATAGTGGGCAGGATATGGGTACTGAGGGTGGACAGAGGTTGTTTGTGGATAAATTCGTATCGAACTTATTGCCCGACTTGAGCCATAAATTGAAAAATTCAGAAAGTTCATGGGCCGTTTCTACCTCAGCTCAGATATTGGCTACGGCACAATATTACGAAAATAGAGAAAAAGAGGAAAATGACCGTGCCGATAAAAAGACGAAAGAGCTGAAAACTAAAGTGTTGTTACAACAAGCATATCCGCCGCGTTCTAATCAGAATGCGCCTCAGCAGAATAGATCGCAGTCGCAATCGAATCGATCGCAGCCGCGTAATGATTCATCTTTTCAGAGATCTTCATTAGGGTACAATCAATGTGCTTATTGTAGACAGGAGGGACACATTAAATTCAATTGTCCTGCTTTAAATGACCGTAGTGGTGGTAATTCGTCTAGAGGAGGTCGTGGTGGTGCACAGCACGCATCACGTGGTAGAGGTCGTGGTGCTCAGAATGATCGCTCTGACCATTCATCAAATTCTAATAACTGTTTCGATCAACGTGGATCATCGCAAGGACGATCTGCGCAGTACAATGTAGACGATTATTACGTCGATCAGGGAACTGACGATAGTAATTACTAGGACAGCCGAAGACAAGGAGAGGGAGTGGTATCAGTTCCGGTTGATCAGAGAGGGCCTTACGTCGCAGTTGCTACATCGGGCGTCGTTGAGCCTTTTCTGTTGGACACTGGTGCAGCGAAAAGTTCTATCATGCATTCGAAACTCCCTGGCGCACCTTTGTCTGGCTTAACAAATGTTTCCGTTGGATTCTCTGGCGCCCCCGTTAGCAATCCAGTTTCGCGCCCTTTGCCCCTTAAAATTGGGCCACGTGAGCTCGAAGCTCCATTGATTTTGTCTACTGGTTGTGGCGAAAATCTTTTGGGTCTGGATTTGCTTAAACGCTTGTATGCGACTTTGTATTGTTCTCCTGCGGGTGTAAAGCTTACGTTAGGAGAGAGGGTAGTCTCTCCCATGTACTTGTCCCTCGATAAGCTTCCACCGGAATTGAGTTCTCTTCCTGCATCTTTGTGGGCGACGGGTCCAAATGACGTGGGCCTACTTGATATCTCCCCTTATGTTGTTCAGTTGAAATCGAATGTGCGATTGCCACGTATTCCCCAATATCGTATCTCCCTTGATGGTGAACGAGCTTTGTTAGCGATCATCTATGATTTGATCGAGAAAGATGTCATTGAAGAAACTCGGGGAAACGTGTGCAATAGTCCTGTACTGCCCATTCTTAAACGTACTGATCCTACCAAACAGCCTGTTTATCGTTTTGTTATCGATTTACGGGAGGTGAATAAAATTGTGGTTCCTCAATTCCCTGTTGTGCCTGACATTACGGCGCTACTGACTCTGATTCCAGCTACAGCTTCATGGTTTTCGGTGATTGATTTGAAAAATGCGTTTTTCAGCATCCCGATTGCCGAAGAGAGCAGGGACCTTTTCGGTTTCTCTCTTGGTGGACGTAGCTTCCGGTTCAAACGCGCTCCTCAGGGCTACTGTGAAAGTCCATCGATTTACAGTCAAGCTTTGAAGGGTCAACTAGATGCGTTTAGGTTGCCGGTTGGTGCGGCTTTAATCCAATACGTCGACGACTTATTGGTGGCTGCTGATACTCAGGACATTTGCAAAATTGCTACAGTGTCGTTGCTGCAACATCTCTGTGAGCTAAATCACAAGGTGTCACCTTCTAAACTCCAATATTGTTGTCAAGAAGTAACCTACCTAGGTCACTTATTGTCAAAGGAGGGAAGGAGATTGACCCCAGAGAGAATTGCAGCGATTGCGCGCATGGCTGTGCCACAAACCCAAAGAGATGTGCGTGCCTTTCTAGGTATCACATCGTACTGCAGGCAGTGGATTCCTAATTTTTCATTGCTAGCGAAACCATTGGTGGCTCTTACGTGCAAGGATGTTTCGACTCCTTTACCATGGACGGAAGAATGTCAGAAAAGTTTTTCTGAATTACGTGATTCATTGTGTTCGGCTCCTGTGTTAGGTACCCCTGATTACAGTAAACCGTTCACGTTATATGTTCACGAGAGGGAAGGTTGTGCTTTAAGCGTCTTAACGCAACCTTTTGGTGGTAAGCAACGTCCATGTGCATATTTTTCCTCGACCTTAGACCCAGTAGCTAGAGCATTGCCGAGTTGTTTGAGAGCAACTGCGGCAGCTGCGGTCTCCATCCGACAATCAGCAGGATTGGTCATGGATAATATGCTTACGGTGATGGTTCCGCATGCAGTCGATACTCTTTTGAACCGTACGAAAACTCAGCACTTGACGAGTGCGAGGTTATCTGGGTACGAATTGACGCTCTTGGCAAGCCACATTCAGATAAAACGTTGTAATGTCCTAAATCCGGCAACTTTGTTACCAATTAGTGCAGAGTCAGATGCAGTAACAGAACATGACTGTTACTTGCGGACAGAGGAGGAAACAAAAGGTCGTGTGGACCTTAAAAACACCCCATTGGAAGACCCGGATGGCATCCTGTATGTGGATGGGTCATGTTTTAAATTGCCGAATGGTGATGCGACTACTGCTTATGCTGTGGTGACATTGAATACTGTTGTTGAGACTGCGAGATTGAATCAGAATTCTGCCCAAGCTGCAGAGCTGATCGCTCTTACTAGAGCATGTGTATTAGCAAAAGGTAAACGTGTGAATGTGTACACCGATAGTCAGTATGCTTTCGGTGTAGCGCATAGTTTCGGACGATTGTGGCGAGAACGTGGTTTCTTGACGTCACATGGCACGAAAATACAGCATGGCCAGCTTGTGAACGATCTTTTGGATGCATTGACTTTGCCTGCTCAAGTTGCAATTGTTAAATGTAGTGCGCATCGTAAAGTGACGGATGATGTTGGTCGTGGTAATGCGTTTGCAGATGAGATTGCTAAGGAGACTGCCCGGAACCTTAGCACTCGAATGTATGTGACGAATTCGGTTAGGTGGCCTACAGAATCAAGTATGTGTGAGAATACTATAGAGAGTGTGAAAGCAATTCAGAATGAGGCCACCGACACTGAAAAGATGAAGTGGAAAGAAAGTACGGGAAGGTTGGATGTGAATGGTTGCTGGATTGATTTGTCAGATCAGAAAAGATGGATGTTGCCTGATGCGTATGTACTGGCCGTTGTGCAAATGGCACATGGGTTAGCACATATTAGCGCGAAAGGTATTTGCAAGTTGTTGGCTGATGTGTGGAAGAATGATGGAATTACTAAGTGTGCTGAACGTTTGGTGAAGAATTGTATGGTGTGTATAATGTACAATCCTGGCAAAGGAACCCCAACTCCCCCTGGCAGTTTTGCTCCTCCTTTGTATCCCTTTGAGGTGATCCAATTGGACTTCATCCATATGGAGCGATGCAATAACATGAAATACGTTTTGGTTGTGGTTTGCGCATTCTCCCGATGGATCGAGGCCTATCCCCTCAAAGACAATACTGCTTTGTCTACTGCGAAAATCCTACTGAAGGAATACTTTCCTCGGTATGGAATGCCTAGAGTCGTGTGGTCAGATAACGGAAGTGAGTTTGTTGGAAGTGTGATGAAGAGTGTGTGTAAGGGCCTTGGAATAAATCAGAAATTCCATAGCGCCAATCATCCCCAGTCAGCTGGATTGGTTGAAGGGTACAATGGCACCCTTAAACTAAAATTAGCGAAGATTCAAGCTACGACTGGACTTTCGTGGCCTGATGCTTTGCCTCTAGCATTACTGTCAACTAGGGCGACTGTACACTCCCGAATAGGGCTCAGTCCCTATGAAATAGTGTTCGGCCGTCCTGCGAATGTGTGGGGGGTTCCTAGGCCAGGAATATTCTCTGATCTTGAGTTTCCGATGTTGATTGATTACTTACATGACTTGACTGCTAAACTGAGGTTAATTCATCAACAGGTTTACGACGCCTTGCCGACGCAGACGGAGGGTCCAGGCCACCAGCTCCAGCCCGGAGATTGGGTGGTTACCCGAAATTTTTCACGAAAAAACAATCTGGACCCTCGCTTCACCGGACCTTACCAGGTGCTCCTGGCCACGAGGACTGCCGTTCGTCTTGAGGGGCGGAAAAATTGGGTACATGCTACCCATTGTAAGCGAGTCCCTATTCTTTTGTCGGCAGACCCGTGGGTAAGGAAAGGCATTGCGTCAACAGAAACAGAAACATTGCCGGCGTTTGTACCTTTTAGCGACGCACAGCTTGTTGGAGAACCCTCAGCGCAGCAGAAAGCCACTGTTGAACATTTGTCAGCAAGAGACTCAAGACCAGACCAACGAACTGATCAGCAGGACGCTGTCTCTTCGACAGATCCTTTGTTCGACGTGCAGACACGTCCCGGGAAACATCGATATTCTTTGCGATCTCACACTAAGGACAAATAAAAATTTGCTTGCTTTGCTGAAATTGATAACTGCAATATCTTCGTTTCCCATGATCAACTTTGAACATTCGTATCATTGAAAATTGTTTTGTATATATATATATATCAAGCTTTTTCCTTCCACAGCTGAATTATTGTGCTAAATAAATACATATTGTGTATTGAGGGCCGTAGGGCCGCGCGCGTACTTCCTTCTGGACAGTAGGTCTTGACACTAGGTTAAAGACCGTCGGTTCCTAGGAACTCCTGGGAATTGACCATTGCTGCACAGAACGAAGTGCGTCAAGAAACGTTGCGGACGGTCGTAGGGAAATGGCATTTTCGAAGCTGAATGATTTGGAAGGAGCTCAGGCATATAGAGTCAAGCTGCAGAAACTTAGTCGTACGAAATGTTTTGTATCCCAGTTGTTTGTTTTGTTTTTAACTGCTTCTGCATTTTTGGCGGGTGGGGTGTATTACACTATGTCTTACTTCTTACTTCCTACCCCTACCCCTACTCCTTACCCTAACATTACTTCTACTGCTTCTCCTCATTCCTTTCATATGTTACCAGAACACGAACAGGCTAGACGTGTAGAATTCCGCAACAATTCCTTTATCCAGCTCCTCCATCAGCATCAGTTAGTGGTTAACACTACTAATTGTTGGGTGTGTGGGTTGATGCCACATACTACGGGTAAGGGAATTCCATATCTGGTGTTACCGTATAGTTCCCAAGGGTCAGCTCGAGCATACCAAACAATGCTTCGAAGCGCACTGGGTTTCCACCCCACTCCAGAACGTTCCCCCAAACCAGGTCCTACCTCGTATCAGTGGGTGGTATCGATGGCAATACAGGATTTAGAAGATGAGATCTATGATGCTTTTCTCATCCCTAAGGCAGAGGTACAAGCCTATAGGGCACCGAATAGAGGGGAATATAGTACGTTCACTAATGAAAAGCAGCTTAAAAGCTCGTCTCCAATATGGGTCGTACCCCACACTGGTAATCTTTGTCTTGTGGGTCGTGGTTCGCAAGCCTCACTTGGAGTAAGTGCTTGCACTGAAAGTTACGTTTTGCCAATGTCCCCGTCCCCTGTGTTTCTGGCTGCCAAGGGTACATACTTTATCTGTCATGATCGTGCATACACATGGTTGCCCGCAGACTTCATGGGCTCATGTTTTGTTGCAAATCTGTTGCCTCCGACGTTCACTGTAGATGCCGATTACCATAAGACTAGAGTTGTACGAGGCGTAATTAGCAAAGAGGATACTGCCGGTCAAGAGGCAGGAGACTTTTTCAAGGGTTTCCTCCCGTTTTGGGGACCTATGGTTAATAGTAGGAACCTGAGACATTTGACTCGAGTGGTAGAATCGACAGCTAACATTACTGCCAGTGCCCTTGGTAATATCACCACAGAACTTCAGGCGGAGAGACTTATGACATTACAAAACCGTATGGTTTTAGATGTTGTCTTAGCAGATCGCGGTGGGGTATGTAAAGTGATCCATTCGAGCTGTTGCATTTTCATTCCAGATAATGCTCCTACTGTCTATCAAGCCATCTCGAAGTTGCACAAGATCTCCGAATCCATACACGTGGATGTAGGGGATTGGACGCTACTTGGTTGGTTTTGGGGCCTGGTGTCGACTTGGGGTTGGAAGATTCTGACGATCATCGGGGTTGTGGTAGTGTTCCTGTTCACGTGTTGCCTTTGTGTGCAGTGTGGTCCTGCCTTATGTGGCCTCTGTGCTACAACGTGTATGAGACAACCATCTGTTACCAAGGGGACTCGGTTGGACAGAGCTATGCTACAACGACATCTTGATGGTCTGATGAATATCGAGTATGATTCCGACTAGTGCTTGCCTACATGAGGGCAAAAGGAGCGTCTGAGGTTCCGTGACAATTGTAAGTGGTGTTTTTAACTCGCACGAATATGGTCGAGTCTAGTATCTATGAACCGCAAATGACGAGTTTTGTAAGTGTGCGCAGTTTCGCTGTGCTAACTTAAACCGTTCGTTTGTTACGTGGGCTTTTTCATCTGTACCCACGGGTTCCATCTTAGATACGGCATCCATTTTGTCTCTTGCCCTCAAGTAGCCAGCGAACGGACGCTGTCCGCTTCGCGACCCTGGGACTCCCAAGATATTTGCGGAAGACACATGTTCTTTGTAAGTGTCTTTATGACGAGGGGGATGCTACTGTAAGGCAGATGGCGCCGCTCGAGGCTCATCTTGCCGCACGGGCTTATTGTCTCAGTCGTGCATCTCATTAGGCACGTCCCTTTGATGCCTGTATCTCGTGCTTCTCGACACTCCCCTTTTACACCCTTTCCGATCTCCCTACTGTCTCCGTCTTCCTCTGCACCTGTCTTCGTTCCTATTTCGATCTACTTTACTGCTGATTGGAATTTGCTAATGGTGGGAAGATGGGTTTTTACAGTTGGGAACCGCCAAATGTTTCCGCACTTATGTTCCGGATCTTGTGTGTTTCAAAGTGATCTAAGCGACCCCTCTGAGAGCGACTTGTGGGAACCAGGTTGTAAACTATTGTGTATCATGTTATCCTATGGGTAAAAACTGTATAAAAGGAGCGATCCACAAATACAATTTGAAGCAGTCTCCCCGAACTACACTCGATGTACTTCCTGTGACTTCTGTGTTCCCTGCAGTAAATAAACCTTGACTCTTTGACGCCGAAGGAAGTGTCCCGTGTCTCTGTGACTTGTACGCCGGAGCAGGTTACCCACGAAGGTTTCAGGTGTTGTGCCCTGGCACCGCTGGGTCCAAAGAACCCAGTCCTTCAGTGCGTCACAAAAAGTGACGCACCAGCGGCGCAAAACTGACGCAAGGCCTTCATAAATAAGGCCCAGCGTCTCTCTCAGTGCGTCAAACAGGAGGGGTGGCTTCCGTGTGCACTCGCATCAGCTGGGCTCTCGGGCAAGTAGATGGCCGCTCTGCTCCAAACCACTGTGTGTTTGCTTAAGGCATCTGTTGGTATTTTATACCAGGAAGGTGCCGGGTTTGAAGTAAGGTTGGACATAAGACGTCACTAAGAACTAACAGTTCTTTCTGGACTTCAGGAGTTTTTGTTTAAATCAAAACAAAAGCAGGGGGGTTTTCCCGGGCTGCTGGAGGCTTGGTTTGTTTAAAGAATGTGTTGTGCTTTCTAGGAGTCGATGGGAGTAGCCTTGCTGTGCTTTGGATTGCATGGGCTATTACTGAATACGGATCTGATTCTTATGACTTTATCAGGATATTATTGATTATAACCTCACAAGGGCATAAATCGGGAATATAGAATTAGGGTCCTAGATATAAATACGACAAGGGCTTAGGATTTCATTTCTGATTGGATGCTAGGACTAGGGCTGTGTTATTTGTTGTAAGGGCCTGTTCTCCTATTGGTCTTAGGGCAAGTGGTGTGACAGGTTAGGGCTAGTGTTCCCATTGGCTGAAGGGGTCACCTTATCACTAGGGCTATTTAAGGTCAGAGCTGAAGGCATCTTGGCCCGAGCGTTGTGGCTAAGTGCATCGAGGACAAGGTTAATTGCCTGTTTAGGCCTGTCTGAGAAGTGTTGGATCTAGGTCCAGAAATACTACCCATTTTCCCATTCCCCAGCACCCAGATTAACCCATCCACATACATATTACCACACTCACAGCAAATGTACTCCATTCAATTAGTACATGCAAACCTTACACACATTTCAATGTCTCAACACCCACCACAAAACCCCACAAACCACCCCTATACACCTTTCTACCTCAACTACCACACATTTGCACCTTCCTTAAAATACAAAAAACACTCTATCCTATACCACTACCCAATCCACTCATCCCCAACACCAACCAAATCCACAACATATGTAATTATATCCCATCCAGATATACACTCCCTCCTCTAAGTACTCCTAACAGACCCCTGTCTGTCACCAACAAACCTACACCTAGACTTCCATTTTGTCATCCACCACTGAAGGACTGGTTTTTTTTAAGACCCAGCGGTGCCAGGGATAACACCTGATACCTTCGTGGGATACCTGCTCCGGCGTACGAATGACAGAGACACGGGACACTTCCTTCGGCGTCAAAGATTCAAGGTTTATTAACTGCAGGGAACACAGAAGTCACGACAAGTACAACGCATGCAACTTGGGGAGACTGCTTCAAATTGATTATGTGGGGCGCTCCTTTTATACACAATTTACCCATAGGACAACATGGTACACAAAGGTTTACAACCCGGTTCCCATAATTATCCCCCAGAGGGGCTGCTTCGGTCGCTTTGATGAACACGAGGTCCGGAACATAAGTGCGGAAACATTTGGCGGTTCCCAACTGTAAAAACCCATCTTCCCAATATTAGCGCATTCCGATCGGCAGTAAAACAGATCAAAAATAGGAACGAAGACAGGTGCAGAGGAAGAGGGGAACAGTGGGAGATTAGAGAAGGGTGTAAAAGGGGAGGTAACAGGAAACACGAGATGCAAGCTTCAAAGGGACGTGCCTAATGAGATGCACGGCTGAGACAATAAGTCCGTGCAACAAGATGAGCCTCGAGCGGCGCCATCTGCCTTACAGTGGCAACCCCCTCATCATAAGGACACTTACAATGAACACGTGTCTTCCGTAGATATCATGGGAGTCCCAGGGTCGCGAAGCGGACAGCGTCCGTTCGCTGACTACTTGAGGGCAAGAGACAAAATGGATGCCGTATCTAAGATGGAACCCGTGGGTACAGATGAAAAACCCATATAACAAACGAACGGTTTAAGTTAGCACAGCGAAACTGCGCACACTTACTAAACTCGTCATTTGCGGTTCTTAGATACCAGACTCGACTATATTCGTTCGAGTCGAAAACACCACTTACAATCGTCACGGAACCTCAGACGCTCCTTTTGCCCTCATGTAGGCAAGCACTAGTCTGAATCAAACTCAATATTCATCAGACCATCAAGATGTTGTTGCATCATAGCTCTGTCCAACTGAGTCCCCTTGGTACCAGGCGGCTGTCTTATACACGTTGTAGCACAGAGGCCACATAAGGCAGGACCACACTGCACACAAAGGCAACACGTGAACAGGAACGCTACAACAACTCCGATGATCATCAGAATCTTCCAACCCCAAGTCGACATCAGGCCCCAAAACCATCCAAGTAACGTCCAATCCCCGACATCCACGTGTATGGATTCGGAGATTTTATGCAACTTAGAGATGGCTTGATAGACAGTCGGAGCGTTATCAGGAATGAAAATACAGCAGCTCGAATGGATCACCTTACATACCCCACCTCGATCTGCTAAGATGACGTCTAAAACCATACGATTTTGCAACGTCATAAGTCTATCCGCCTGAAGTTCTGTGGTGATATTACCAAGGGCACTGGCAGTAATGTTAGCTGTCGATTCTACCACTCGAGTCAACTGTCTCAGGTTCCTACTATTGACCATAGGTCCCCAAAACGGGAGGAAACCCTTGAAAAAGTCTCCTGCCTCTTGACCGGCAGTATCCTCTTCGCTAATTACGCCTCTTACAACTCTAGTCTGATGATAACCGGCATCTACAGTGAACGTCGGAGGCAACAGATTTGCAATGAAACATGAGCCCATGAAGTCAGCGGACAACCATGCGTATGCACGATCATGACAGATAAAGAACGTACCCTTGGCAGCCAGAAACACAGGGGACGAGACCATCGGCAGAATGTAATTTTTAGTGCAAGCACTTGATCCAAGTCGGGCTTGCGATCTTCGGCCACGACCTATCAAACAAAAATTACCAATGTGGGGTACGACCCATATCGGAGGCGAGCTTTTAAGCTGTTTTTCACTGGTGAACACACTATATTCACCTCTACTTAGGACCCTATATGCTTGTACCTCTTCTTCAGGGATAAGCGAGGGATCATAGATATCGCTATCTAAATCCTCTATAGCTATCGATAAAGGTTTCTGATACGAGGTAGGACCAGAGTAGGGGGAACGTGGTTCTCGAATGGGGTGGAAACCCAGTGCACTTCGAAACATTGTTTGGAATGCTCGAGCTGACCCTTGGGAACTATACGGTAATACCAGATATGGAATTCCCTTATCCGTAGTGTGTGGCATCAATCCACACACCCAACAGTTGGTAGTGTTAACCACCAACTGATGCTGGTGAAGGAGCTGAATAAAGGAGTTGTTGCGGAATTCTGCACGTCTAGCTTGCTCGTGTTCAGGAAGGATATGAAAGGAATGAGGAGATGTAGTGGAAGTAGGTTGAGGATTAGAGGTAGGGGTAGGTACAGCAGAAGGTAGAAAACAAGACATCATGTAGTACACCCCACCCGCCAAAAATGCAGATACAATCAGAAACAATACGAAAATTTGGAATTTGAAACATTTCGTACGACTAAGTTGCATTAGTCTTGATCTTTGCGCCTGAGCTCCTTCCAAGTCCATCAGCTTCGAAAATGTCATTCCCTACGACCGTCCGCAACGTTTCTTGACGCACTTCGTTCTGTGTAGCAATAGTCAATCCCCAGGAGTTCCTAGGAACCGACGGCCTTTAACCTAGCGTCAAGACCTACTATCCAGAAGGAAGTACGCGCGCGGCCCTACGGCCTTTATTTCACAATATACAATATATGTGCTCTCAGCTGTGGAAGCAAAAAGTGGAAGGAACGAATTTCAATTAATACACACAAAAGTAATCACAACAATACGAAGATTCAAACTGATCGGGGGAAAACGGGATAATGCAGTTGTCAATGCAATAAAAACGGAATTTCTTTATTAGTCTCTAGTGCTGGAACGCAAAAAGTATCGGGTTTTCCCAGGACGTGTCTGTTCGTCAAACAGAGGATCAGTGGAAGGGACAACGTCCTGTCGATCAGATGAATATTCTGGTCTTGAGTCCTTTGCCGACAAATGTTCAACAGTGTCTTTCTGCTGCACTGGGGATTCTCCAACAGGCTGTGCGTCGCTAAAAGGTACAAACAACGACAGTTTTTCAGCTTCAGATGATACAATGCCTTTCTTTATCCACGAGTCTGCTGGTAACGGAAGAGGGACCTTCTTTGTATGGGTGGCATGCACCCAGTTTTTCCGGCCCTCAAGACGCACTGCAGTCCTCGTAGCCAGAAGTACTTGGTAGGGTCCGGTAAAGCGCGGCTCCAAACTTGTCTTTCGCGAAAAATTCCGCGTCACCACCCAGTCTCCGGGCTGGAGCTGGTGGCCTGGACCCTCCGTTTGCGTCGGCAATGTGTCGTGAACCTGTTGATGAATTAACCTCAGTTTAGCAGTCAAGTCATGAAGATAGTCAATCAACATAGGATACTCAAGATCAGAAAAGGACTTTGGTCTAGGGACCCCCCAAATATTAGCAGGACGGCCGAACACTATCTCATAGGGACTAAGCCCTATTCGGGAGTGTACAGTCGCCCTTGTTGATAACAAAGCTAAGGGTAAAGCGTCAGGCCACGAGAGACCAGTCGTAGCCTGAATCTTCGCTAGCTTTAGCTTAAGGGTGCCATTGTACCCTTCAACCAAACCAGCTGACTGGGGATGGTTGGCACTATGGAATTTCTGATTAATTCCAAGGCCCTTGCACACACTCTTCATCACACTCCCCACAAACTCACTTCCATTATCCGACCACACAATTCGGGGCATTCCGTACCGAGGGAAGTATTCCTTCAGTAGGATTTTCGCAGTGGACAAAGCAGTATTGTCCTTGAGAGGATAAGCCTCGATCCATCGGGAGAATGCGCAAACCACAACTAAAACGTACTTCAGGTTATTGCATCGTTCCATATGGATGAAGTCTAATTGAATCACCTCAAAGGGGTATGAAGGGGGAGCAAAACTACCAGGAGGAGTTGGGGTCCCTTTTCCAGGATTGTACAACATGCACACCATACAATTCTTGACCAAACGTTCAGCACATTTCGTAATGCCATCATTCTTCCACACAGGGGATAGCTGCTTACAAATGCCTTTCGCACTAATATGAGCTAACCCATGTGCCATAGTCACAACGGCCAGCACATACGCATCAGGCAACATCCATCGTTTCTGCTCTGACAAATCAATCCAACATCCATTCGCATCCAACTTTCCCGTACTTTCTTTCCACTTCGTCTTTTCAGTCTCGGTGGCCTCATTCTGAATTGCTTTCACGCTCTCAATAGTGTCCTCACACATACTCGATTCTGTAGGCCACCTAACCGAACTCGTCACATACATTCGAGTGCTAAAGTTCCGGGCAGTCTCCTTAGCAATCTCATCCGCAAACGCATTTCCACGACCAACATCATCAGTCACCTTCCGATGCGCACTGCACTTAACAATTGCCACTTGTTTAGGCAACGTAAGTGCGTCCAAAAGATCATTCACGAGCTGTCCGTGTTGGATCTTCGTACCATGCGACGTCAAGAAACCTCTCTCTCTCCACAATCGTCCAAAACTGTGTGCAACACCAAAAGCATACTGACTATCAGTAAATACATTCACACGTTTCCCTTTCGCCAACACACATGCTCTAGTAAGAGCAATCAGCTCTGCAGCCTGGGCAGAGTTTTGATTCAATCTCGCGGTCTCAACAACAGTAGTTAATGTTACAACAGCATAGGCGGTAGTCACATCGCCATTCGGCAACTTAAAACATGAACCATCCACATACAATGTTCCATCAGGGTCTTCTAACGGAGTGTTTTTAAGGTCCACTCGACCTTTAGTTTCCTCTTCTGTCCGTAAGTAACAGTCATGTTCTGCTACTTCATCTGACTCTGTACTAATTGGTAACAAAGTTGCGGGGTTCAGGACATTACAACGTTTTATCTGAATGTGGCTTGCCAACAGTGTCAATTCATACCCAGACAACCTCGCACTCGTCAAGTGCTGAGTTTTCGTACGGTTCAAAAGAGTATCGACTGCATGCGGAACCATCACCGTAAGCGTATTATCCATGACCAATCCTGCTGATTGTCGGATGGAGACCGCGGCTGCCGCTGTTGCTCGTAAACAACTCGGCAATGCTCTAGCTACCGGGTCCAAGGTTGAGGAAAAATACGCACATGGACGCTGCTTTCCACCAAAAGATTGCGTCAAAACACTCAACGCACAACCTTCTCTCTCGTGAACATATAACGTGAACGGCTTACTGTAGTCAGGGGTACCCAACACAGGAGCCGAACACAATGAATCACGAAGCTCAGAAAAACTTTTCTGACATTCTTCCGTCCATGGTAAAGGAGTCGAAACATCCTTGCACGTAAGAGCCACTAATGGTTTCGCCAGCAATGAAAAATTTGGAATCCATTGCCTGCAGTACGATGTAATACCTAAAAAGGCACGCACATCTCTCTGGGTTGTTGGCACAGCCATTCGCGCAATTGCTGCAATTCTCTCTGGGGTCAACCGTCTTCCCTCCTTTGACAATAAGTGACCTAGGTAGGTTACTTCTTGACAACAATATTGGAGTTTAGAAGGTGACACCTTATGATTTAACTCACAGAGATGTTGGAGCAACGACACCGTAGCAAGTTTGCAAATGTCCTGAGTATCTGCAGCCACCAATAAGTCATCGACATATTGTATTAAAGCCGTACCAGCCGGCAACGTGAACGCATCCAGTTGGCTTTTCAAGGCTTGACTGTAAATCGATGGACTCTCACAGTAGCCTTGAGGAGCGCGTTTGAACCGGAAGCTACGTCCACCGAGAGAGAAACCGAAGAGATCTCTACTCTCTTTAGCAATCGGGATGCTGAAGAACGCATTCTTCAAATCAATCACCGAAAACCATGATGCAGAAGCTGGAATCAGAGTCAGCAGCGCCGTGATGTCAGGCACAACAGGAAATTGAGGAACCACAATTTTATTTACCTCCCGTAAGTCGATAACAAAACGATAAACAGGCGGTTTCGAAGGATCAGTACGTTTTAAAATGGGCAGTACAGGACTGTTGCACACGTTTCCCCGAGTCTCTTCAATAACACCTTTCTCGATCAAATCATAGATGATCGCCAACAATGCACGTTCACCATCAAGAGAGATACGATACTGGGGAATACGTGGCAACCGTACATTAGATTTCAGCTGAACAACATAGGGTGAAATATTAAGCAGGCCCACATCATTGGGACCTGTTGCCCACAAAGACGCAGGGAGAGAACTCAATTCCGGTGGCAGCTTATCGAGAGACAAATACACGGGAGAGACAACCCTCTCGCCTAGTGTAAGCTTTACACCAGCAGGAGAACAGTACAATGTTGCATACAAACGTTTAAGCAAATCCAGACCCAAGAGATTTTCGCCACAACCAGTGGTCAAAATCAACGGAGCCTCAAGCTCACATGGCCCAATTTTAAGGGGCAAAGGGCAAGAAACTGGATTGCTAACGGGGGCGCCAGAGAATCCAACGGAAACATTTGTTAAGCCAGACAAAGGTGCGCCAGGGAGTTTCGAATGTTTGATTGAACTTTTCGCTGCACCAGTGTCCAACAGAAAAGGCTCAACGACGCCCGATGTAGCAACTGCAACGTAAGGCCCTCTCTGATCAACCGGAACTGATACCACTCCCTCTCCTTGTCTTTGGCTGTCCTAGTAATTACTGTCGTCATTTTCATGATCGACGTAATAATCATCCATATTGTACTGCGCAGATCGTCCTTGCGATGATCCACGTTGATCGAAACAATTATCGGAATTCGTTGGATTATCTGAGCGCTCATTCTGAGTATTACGACCTCTACCACGCGATCCTTGTTGCGAACCACCACGACCTCTTCTAGATGCATTGCCATTAGAACGATCATTCAAAACGGGACAATTATACTTTATATGTCCCTCCTGTCTACAATAAGCACATTGATTATACCCCAACGAAGATCTCTGAGAAGAGGAGTCATCACGTGGTCGCGATCTATTCGATTGCTGCTGGGATCTATCCTGCTGCGAAGAATTTTGATTCGAACGGGGAGGAAAAGCTTGTTGTAACAAAACCTTAGTTTTAAGCTCTTTCGTCTTTTTATCTGCACGGTCGGACTCTTCTTTCTCTCTATTCTCATAATATTGTGCCGTAGCCAATATCTGAGCAGAGGTAGAAACGGCCCATGCGCTTTCCGAATTCTTTAATTTATTACCCAAGTCGGGCAATAAGTTCGAAACAAATTTGTCCACAAACAATCTCTGTCCACCCTCGGTGCCCATGTCCTGACCACTATGATCAATGAAAGCCTCTTCGAACCTCGTAAAGAAGTCGGAGACACTCTCATCTTTCTTCTGCTTACAGGCTGACAACTTGTCCCAATTTACCCTCATAGCTGGCAAAAGAGTTTTCATCAATGTTATTATTCGCTGAGGGAGGTCAGTAATCATCTGGTCAGGTTTAGTAGCAGCTGCCTGTCCTGCGTCTGCCGCTACAATGGCAGCCCAAGTACCACCTAATTCAACCGGGTGATTTTCCTGTCGAATCTTCGCCCATACCGGTTGCGGTACGACATTGCCAAACAACATATCGATATCGGCAAGATTCATCACCGTAGCATCTACAAGCTGTGATAATTCTTTGTAATATCCTGTAGGATTCTTGCGTGGATCAGGCAAAGATTGCTTCACCTGTAACACTTCCGATCTTTTCCATGGGAGATGTATCCATATTCTCTGGAAGTGCGCCAATGTCGCAGGGTTAGCATTAGGATCAGCTGGTACCCAAACCGGCGGAACTTCACGCATAGGATATTGACCAGACTCGTCTGGCTGTCCTTCAATATCCTCTACAAACAAAGCGTGAGGTATAGGAACGGGACGAAGGGACAACAACCGTTCAACAGCACGTCGAACATTAGTTTCTACTATCAGTCCATTTGCGAACTGAAGCTGAAGATCAGACAAGGCAGTCAGCACCTCGTCAGGTGCGTCGGCCGATATCTGGTCACGAAGAACCTTGCACATTTCATCAAACACATATCTTTGGGTTGGTACGCTAAATTGGCCAAACGTATCGAGTACGACACGTGGTGGATTCCTAAGGGGATTCACCATCCAACCCATCGCCATATTATATAGCGCAACACGTTCCCTATTGCCAGGAAGCTGACTACGTCGTTGAGGACCATCGGAGCCAGCGGACCCATGAACAGGTCCGAGCGAATGAAAGAAACTAGCCGCAAGAGGAGAATTGCGACTACGAGTAGAGGGAGAAGAATAAGACACAGGACTAACAAGAGAAGGAGTAGAAACAGTAGCAACAGCAGGAGTCAACAAAACAGGAGCAGTAGCAGGAGCAGTAGCAGCAGGGGCAGGAGTATGTGGAAGTGGAGGAGCAGTAGGAATAGCAACAGACAAAGGGGGAGGAACAGTAGGTAGAACGGGTGCAGGTTGAGGAGCAGGTACAGGCTGAGGAATAGGTGGAGGAACAGGTACGGCAGGGACCACAGGAACTGCGGCACCCTGTACGTACGGAGGTGGCGACTTCATAAGATAGGACATTAAAGGATCCTCAGCTGCCTCTACCTTCTTTTCCGACTCAGTAGGCAAAACGGGATAGCATTTATCTATGCTCATACGCTGTAATCTATCAAACACTTCCTTTTCCCTAATCTCCTTATCCTGCTGAAATTGCTCTGCTTTCTTCACAATAGTAGCAATATTATCTTTCTGATTTCGTTTAGTCTGTCTGATTTCTTTCTGGCGGGCTTCTTTACGCCACAACCGAAAGGCATCAAACATGGCCGGCCTCGACTTTTTCTCGAACATTTTTGCCTCGAGGTTATCTAGAATTGTTGTCTCAAAACTACCATGCGGTGGCCAACTAAGGGCACCGTCCTTTTTGGTGTAGCGGATCCAATAATCATTAAAAGCGATTGGGCCTAGTCCGTGCTTACTATATAACTCATAAATTGGAGTTCCGACCGGAGGTATCGGACACGAGTCCTCCAATCGGGAATCCGTACCACAAGGTCTGAAACAACTAAACAAAGTACTGCGACCAGGCATCTTGCACACTAGCCGAGTTTCACAAACTTCAAGGGTTACGGGATTTACCAAGTCCCAGCAAGAACAAAACCCTCGGTTTTTGGCAATTGCAATCGTCAAATAATACAACAAAGCATGCTGGCAAAGTGTCACCGACAAAAACACTCATACAGCATCAACGACAAAAACACTTCGCGAAAGTGCCAACAACTAAGGACTCTGGGAGCGACCCACAAATACTTAACTCAAAGATCGATGGCGTCACCAGGAAGGCCCGTCAGTCGTCTCGCTATACCAAGGTCTACGCCAGGCGCCAAAACAGGTCTACAGTCAGGGCAGCAGTCCGTCGCAGCCGTCAGGAGGCGGGAATCTTCGTGGGAAAAAGTCTTCGGGCCACTTGTTTCGACAACAGGATCGATGAAGCGGAGTGCACTTTCCCTTGGAGATTTCACACGAAGTTCCTCACGATCGTCGGGCTTGGACCGGTACCACTGATGCAGCCCCACGTTGGGCGCCAACTGAAGGACTGGGTTTTTTTAAGACCCAGCGGTGCCAGGGATAACACCTGATACCTTCGTGGGATACCTGCTCCGGCGTACGAATGACAGAGACACGGGACACTTCCTTCGGCGTCAAAGATTCAAGGTTTATTAACTGCAGGGAACACAGAAGTCACGACAAGTACAACGCATGCAACTTGGGGAGACTGCTTCAAATTGATTATGTGGGGCGCTCCTTTTATACACAATTTACCCATAGGACAACATGGTACACAAAGGTTTACAACCCGGTTCCCATAATTATCCCCCAGAGGGGCTGCTTCGGTCGCTTTGATGAACACGAGGTCCGGAACATAAGTGCGGAAACATTTGGCGGTTCCCAACTGTAAAAACCCATCTTCCCAATATTAGCGCATTCCGATCGGCAGTAAAACAGATCAAAAATAGGAACGAAGACAGGTGCAGAGGAAGAGGGGAACAGTGGGAGATTAGAGAAGGGTGTAAAAGGGGAGGTAACAGGAAACACGAGATGCAAGCTTCAAAGGGACGTGCCTAATGAGATGCACGGCTGAGACAATAAGTCCGTGCAACAAGATGAGCCTCGAGCGGCGCCATCTGCCTTACAGTGGCAACCCCCTCATCATAAGGACACTTACAATGAACACGTGTCTTCCGTAGATATCATGGGAGTCCCAGGGTCGCGAAGCGGACAGCGTCCGTTCGCTGACTACTTGAGGGCAAGAGACAAAATGGATGCCGTATCTAAGATGGAACCCGTGGGTACAGATGAAAAACCCATATAACAAACGAACGGTTTAAGTTAGCACAGCGAAACTGCGCACACTTACTAAACTCGTCATTTGCGGTTCTTAGATACCAGACTCGACTATATTCGTTCGAGTCGAAAACACCACTTACAATCGTCACGGAACCTCACCATCACCCGCCTCTTCTTTTTACCCAAAAACACAACCACACAACCCTTACACTCCACCACACATATGACCTCTTTTAGAAATCAAATCTAACACAAGCACTCTTATATCTTGTTCGTCTCTTCTCACACACCACATAAACTCTTTTCTAAAAGACATCACCACCCCCTTTAAACCTTGCAGTTTCCACTCACCAACAAAACATTACATACAAATGCTTCTTAGAAGACAATTACATCATCACCTCTCATTACTCCTAAAAGACAAAAGATAAATCATACACCAGCACAAATGAATCTCACAAAAACACTCTCACAATACTTTCCTTCACAAACTAGAAAAAATACACCCACTCCCACCTTCCTGAATACACAATTAATACACACTCTAAACCAGCTCCACTGCCAAGCTTTCTCTCTTCCCCCACAACGAACACATATGCAGCCACACAACAACTCTCTTTTAACTGCCTCTCATCCATTGGACAATTTAGAACCTTGCAAAAGGACCACATGCTGCACCACCACGCTTAACTCATACACCTGCCCCCCTAAACAGACGCAAACAAAATAAACAACATGCCACTCTTCACAACTTTGTATCTCCATGTCTCTTGCACAAGAAGGCTACTTTACAAAAGCAACACAGCTCACCAACTCACTTTCAACCACCATCTCCCCCACCTACACATGCAGACCCATCAAAATGCCTTTTTAGCCTGCTGGGCAAGGAATACGATACAGAACAGCTACACTATGACTCTCCTCATCAAGCTAATACCAGCACTAAGGACACACCTGCTACAAGTTCACAAAGCACTTCTCACTCAAAACAAAGTCACACCATCTTCAAAACACATTCGCTAAACTGTCTAATAATAAATGCTCTATCACTCTCAAAAAGAAGAATTCCATCTAGGACCTTCTCCCTGACAGACAACCTGACTTACTCTTCATAACTTAATCATGGTTGAGAGATGACATGGCTCCAGTGTTGCAAGAAGTCGTGCAAACTATCACACAAAATCATTTAGGGAAAAGAGGAGGTGGACTAGCTGTTGTATTCAAACAAACATTAAATATCACTAGAGCTGACAATATCTCTATACAAGGTTGGGATGCCCTCTTCATCAGATGCAACACTACAACATCTTCAATCATATATTAGTTTATAGAGCGCAGCTACTCACCCGTAAGGGACTCAAGGCACTGAGGGTGGGGTGCTTCTGATTCACCAGGGAACAGGGATTCAGTCGAAGAGCCATGTCTTGAGATGCTTCCTGAATTTGGTCAGCAACGGGGATTGCCTGAGGTACAGAGGCAGGGTGTTCCAGGTTTTGACGGCGAGGTGGGAAAAGGATCTTCCTCAGGTTATGGTCTTGAGGATTTATGGGTCGATGCCCAAGGCCAGTTGGCTGGAGCAAAGGTGTCTGGCAGGTACGCGGAATGAGAGGCAGTGGTTCAGATATGCTGGTCCTGCATTGTGGAGAGCTTTGTAGGCATGTGTAAGAAGCTTGAAGGTGATTCTATTGATGACTTGAAGACAATGGAGTTCTTGAAGATGTTCGGTGATGTGGCTGTGGCGGGGATGTTGAGGACCAGTCTGACCGCAGCATTTTGAACATTAGGAAGTTTCCTGAGGCTTTCTGGGTGATGACGAGTGCATTGCCGTAGTCGAGTCTGCTGGTGATGATTGCGTGGGTGACCATCTTTCTAGATTCAGTGGGATTCCATCTGAATGTCTTTCAAAGCAGATGGAGCCAGTGGAAGCAAGATCTGGTGGTTCGTTTTGAGTGAGGATTCCAGTATGATACTGAAGTTAAATGCTTGGTCCGTGTGGGTGGAGGGGTTCCCAGTGAGGCCGACCTGTAGATTCCTACTCCTTTACAGACCTCCACCTAGCAATGCAACATTCCCGAACACACTTCTAGACACAGTTTCAAACCATATAATACTACATTCCAATCGATGCATTCTTGGTGACCTAAAAATTTGGTTTGACAAACCCAATATGCCCCAATTAAAAACATTCATCACTGGACTAGAAGCACTGAGCATACATCAGATCATCCGCAAATCCACACACATACCTGCACACATCCTAGATGTCATTTTTTGAAATTCAGAACTAGTTACCTTTTAAACAATTATTCCAGTCACATGGTCAGACCACCATTTGCTTGCTTTCCAACATAAAAGAACACAAAGCAACACAATTAAAACCATCTTACATGCATCCTCCTATCGACCATGGCACAAACTCAATTTTGAACACTTAAAAAACACAACTAACATCCAATACAGATCTAGGCACAGTAAATTCAGTTCAAAAACTTTATGAGTGACTACAGGAAGCTTTTGATATCTTAATGCCACTTAAAACAACACAACACAAAAGAACCAAAGAAAACATGCACCTTGGAGCAATATAGAGCTAAAAGAGATAACACAGCGAATTAGAAATCTGCAATGCACCTCGCTCAAAACAAACACCATTCAGGATAACCTGCATCAACAGAAATGTAACAGATTATAGTCAGCACTTCAAAAAGCTAAGAAAAATACTATTCAGACAGAATTCAAAATGCTACATGTGCAAATAATTCTATAAAATTCTCACCGAATTTGATAAACCAAATTGCCTAGGAGGAGCTCATCCCATTACTCAAGGTTTCACAGACAAACTAGCAAATCATTATACGACCAAAACAGACATGTTGGACTCCTATTTCAAACAAAGAAAAACCATCAGCACCAACCCTGTTCCAAAAAACGTCCAAGTGTAAGTTAACCCAGCCTCTGCATTCCTTCCAACAAATATCACACAACAAATGTATGGGCTTGGTCAAAGCAAGCAGGCCTGCCATCAGCCCTTCCGAACCATGTCCACCACAAACCTTCAAGAAAATTCTTCTAACTACCTCTGCTGCCACAACAGTATGAAGAATATTCAACAATTCTTTAACTATAGGAATATTTCCAGAAGATTTTAAAAAGGCGTACATGTGCCCATTAATAAAGAAAATAAACCTGGACCCCCTTAACCCCAACAACTAAGACAAATTACAAATGGACCTTTTACTGGACAAACTGATAGATAACGCAGTATTCACCCAAATGTCACAATGAATTGAAGACAAGTCCATGCTTTCAGACTTCCAAACAGGATTCCATACAGGAAGGGGTACCAAATCTTCCCATATTGTTATCTAAGATTATCTTAAGAACACAGTTGTCCGGAACGGCGTTGCTGCACTACTTCTCTTGGACCTCTCAGCTGCCTTTGACTTGACCATGACACTCTAATACAAAGATTCTACGAAGCCGGCATAGAGAGGACTGATCTCAACTGGATCACATCCTACCTGAAAAACAGAACTAAAGTCATCCATAATCCCCCTTTTCCATCCAAACATTACTTCACAAAATAAAGGGTTCATCAAGGCTCTGTTATATCAGCCATACTTTTCAACATAAAAATGAAGTAATTACAAGAACTGATCAATGAATTTCACCTCACATGCTATACCTATGCAGATGCAAAAATAACATGTGATGGACAGAATATAGAACAATCTCGTACATTCATCTCAGTACAGAGATATGGGCCTAAATCCATAATTGTATTGCTCACTATGCTCACAATGCCATGGGGATAGCACCGGTGGTGCGATCCGCCTCCTGCTACGGTCTTCTCAGACTATTACGCAAAATCCTCCCTCTACGCCCCTTTCAGCCAAGACAGATTATGGTACAGGGCCTAATCCTGTCTCGCTTAGAATATACGAATGCTCTGTACCTGGTGGCCCCTCATTCCACTATTCAAAGGCTTCAGCTCATTCAAAACAGCGCTCCCTGAACTCTGCTTCAAATTCCTCGCCAGCAGTCTTCTAGGCCGGGCCTGAGGGAACTAAATTGACTTCCAGTCAAGGAGCAAAGCCAATTCAAGGCCCTATGTATCGCCCACAGGGCCCTTTGGAAAACTGGCCCGGTCATCTGTCACTCCCTGATCTCCCCCTATCAGCCCCCCAGACAGCTTCGATCAGCTACAGCCCATCTTGCGTTTGTCCCTAAAGTTCTGAGATCAAGAAGCAAAGGTCGCTCCTTTTCTTTCAACGCAACCAAGCTATGGTATATCTATCCCTCCCTCTGCGGGCGGAACCCAATCTACTTTCTTTCCGCAAATATCTAAAAACCTTCCTTTTTAGGTCGAGTTTACTCGAACCTATTACTGTCAATCCAAAAAATTCCTAACAGGCGGATTTCAAACAGTTCATGAGAAAAGAATCACGTGACAAGCTCCTCATGCACGAGCTTGCCTGAGCCTTCCCCCTGCCAGCAGCATTTCTCCTGCACTCGGCCCACCCCCTTCCCTCTCCATATGGTGCGCTCTGCCTCAGGCCAGCATCTCTCCTCCCATAAATATTCACTCTCGTCACCCTTCCTCCCAGTCCCCACAAGCAGGCAGCAGCATCAAAGGGATCTGCTTCCCCGCCCACTGCTTCACACTACACGGCCTGGCGGCCGTGACTCGCATTTCTCCTTCCCCGTCTCCCTCTGTGATCTCTTGCTGCTTCTCACCTCAAATCTCCCCCCCACCCCCGTGCAGCCGGTCCCTCTTCACCCCTTCAACCTCAGTCTATTTCTAGTCAGGGTCATTGAACACTCTCCCGTCCCTCTGATCCCACCTCACACTCTACTTTGCGACCAGCTTACCTGCACACACACAAGCACGCGTGCACAGCACTTTTTTCGTGAGCGTGCGCACAACTCGCGTTTTTTTTTACAATTATTTTTTTTCGCGGCCCGGCCGGCAGCCAATGCTTGTTAAATGCGCCATCAACATGTGAAAAGCACGCGCTTAATATGGAGCTTCCTCTTCCGTGGCACGAGTTGCACTCCTCTGCAGCTGTTGCGTCCGGGGCATCGGGCCGTTTATGTGCTGGCAGAGGTGAATATTGCTGAATATGGATGCACCCGTGAGTGTGCCTGGTATCCGCAGTGTCCCGGGACCGCTGCTGTGAAGCCGATGGTTGCCAGGTCTGATTCCAATCTGTCCCTTCCTCTTAGCTTGTCTATCAGTAACTTGGCCCACGAGCTCGAGTGATTGGCAGTCAATATTAGTCTTGACCTGCAAGGCCGTGTGAAGGCAGGCGGTCTATTTTAGCTTCTGCCGCTCACAATTTCCTCGGCCAGGAGTGTACTGTCAATGTTTGCATTCCTTCCCATCGAACACCACAGATGACCATTAAAGCATTGAGCTAGACGGCAGTCGTTCGTTCCAATTATGTGTCACTCTTAAGGCTGAGGAGCAATTTGTTCCGAACCTGTCTTGTTTCCTTTACGTTTGGTCTATGTTTCTTTAATTCTCAATTGGATTATTCTTATGGTGGGATTCAGCATGGCTTTTATTGTTTATATGGGGTTAAAGTATATATATTTCAGCACAAACATTCCGGGCTCTGTTTCTTTCCATTGCTTTGGTGCCTTCTTTTCCTCCGCCAGCCCTACCTCCCTCCCGTTGTCCTTTTGTCCTTGCCTTTCACTCCCCCCCCAACCCCTCTGTCCCTGCGCGTTGTCCGTGCCTTTCACTCCCCCATCCCTCCGGATTCCGTAATGCCCCACACCCTTCAATTCAAACACATACAGAATCACAGGAAGGATTAACACCACTCAAGACTTATTGCTTTTCTCTACTTGTTTGCTAAATATGATCCTTCTATTGATTTGCGAAGTTTAATCTTCTTCTTGCGTTTCTTTCTTTTTGTTTACCATCTTTCTGTTTCTACAAACTACATGTCACTTGTTGCACTATTTTCTCATCTGCTGTGGAGAAATATGAACTCTTACGTTCAGCGCTATCTGCTCCTTCCGCTGTTTTTATTTATATTTCTTGGACTTCTGTGATTAATCTGCTTCTGTATTCTGAAAGTGTTGCTGCCTCCCTTGATAGCACAAGTCATCTGTTCCTAACTGATGGACTAATACCTTTTGTAGGCTTCCTATGCTATCTCTTCTCTGCGTTTCAAATGCAGCTGGCATGCTCTAGGTGTCTGCTGTCAGACTGAAGCCAACCCATTCCATTTACCCGTCTCTGTTGACACTTCACTTAGAACCTGCGTCAAAAAGATGGTTTTCCATCAGTAGCTGTGACCTACTTGTGGAAAGTCTGAGGCAATTAGGAAAGTGTTCCCTTTTTAAAGACAAAACATGTTAATTGGGCCCCTTCTACTACAGTCTTACCACTATGATTTATTTTACTGCAACAATTTCCATAACATCAACATAACCTGAAAATAGATTGCATTGTAATTGCATTTCTATAGCTATTGCTAGCCCTAATGAGGCATTGAAGTGATTGTTGTATAGGAAGCACACATCTATCTATCTATCTATCTATCTATCTATCTATCTATCTATCTATCTATCTATCTATCTATCTATCTATCTATCTATCTATCTATCTATCTATCTATCTATCTATCTATCTATCTGTCTGTCTGTCTGTCTGTCTGTCTGTCTATCTATCTATCTATCTATTTATCTATCACCCTCAACCTATCTATCTATCTATCTATCTATCTATCTATCTATCTATCTATCTATCTATCTATCTATCTATCTATCTATCTATCTATCTATCTATCTATCTATCTATCTATCTATCTATCTATTGCCCTCACTCTATCTATCTATCTATCTATCTATCTATCTATCTATCTATCTATCTATCTATCTATCTATCTATCTATCTATCTATCTATCTATCTATCTATCTATCTATCTATCTATCTATCTATCTATCTATCTATCTATCTATCTATCTATCTATCTATCTATCTATCTATCTATCGCCCTCACTCTATCTATTGCCCTCACTCTATCTATTGCCCTCACTCTATCTATCTATCGCCCTCACTCTTATCTATCGCCCTCACTCTTATCTATCGCCCTCACTTTTATCTATCGCCCTCACTCTATCTGTCTATCTATCGCCCTCACTCTATCTGTCTATCGCCCTCACTCTATCTGTCTATCTATCGCACTCACTCTATCTATCGTCATCACTCTATCTATCTGTCTATCTATCACCCTCACTCTATCTATCGCCCTCTATCCGCTGTTTGGCGGGTCCGGTTCTGGGGAGGTTGTGGTTGACGGCGGACATCTTGCCTTGGGTAGTGGAGTGTGAGCGCCATCTTGGAGCGTCCAGGTGAGCTGGGACGCGGAGAGCACGCTATTTAAAGCTCGCTTGAATTCGCGCAGCGGTTACGCGCAGCGGTGGCGCCCTCACTGCGCCTGAGTCGTGCCAGAGTCCTGCCCGTCTGCGCCCGTCCGCGATCCGGAGGCGCTTGAGGCGGGACTCTGGAACTCGTCTCATCTATCTAGCAGGTAGGCTTTTCAAGATCGTAGAGCTGGCACTTTGACCCGCCTTGCCATGATGATCTCCTATTGCGCTGCTGCCTTGTTTGCTCTTCGTCACCCTCGAGTGGGATGCAATTCTCTTTTCCCCGGAGGTCGCCGTCTGGGTAAAGGCTGTCCCGTCTGTGGGTGGCGCGCTTCGCCTACGCCAACACCTGTCCCCTCTGTCTCCTCTCTGTCTTGTCATAGTGCCCTCTTGAACACCAGGTCCCTGGCCTGTCACTCTTCGGATATCTGGGATCTTTTGGCACATTCTAAACTCTCATGTCTATTTCTAACTGAGACGTGGTTAGGGGCGGGCTCGGAACCGGACATTGCCTGTGCCCTGCCTTCTAACTATACCATCTTAAGGAAAGACAGAGTTGGGGGCAGAGGTGGTGGAGTGGCCTTGATAGTAGACAAGGCCTTGGGGTGTTCGTCCTTCCCGGTGGACAATATCACAGGATGTGAAGCCCTTGGCTTCAATCTCCATCTTTCGGCCACACAGACGTGTACAGGGATTCTCATCTATAGACCACCGGGCCCCATTGGCTCTTTTTTTGAGGACCTGCAGTCTGCTTTAGCTACATCCTGCATGCGAGTAGAGCACTGCATGCTGCTGGGCGATTTAAACTTGCACATGGATTCAATAACAGACGCTGAAGCGTCCAAATTGCGGGACATCACTACATTGCTGGGCCTCGCCCCTTTCATAGATAGTCCCACCCATGTCAAAGGCCACACGCTTGACTTAATTTTTTCTACGGTGCCTATCGAGGTGTCCCCGCCGCTCCCTGTTCTCTGGTCAGACCATTTTTTAATAAATTTTGTTATAATACATGAGTCTAGGACCAGCCAAAGATCACAGAGGGAGAAGACTCGACAGTCTAGAGCTTTTCACTTAGTGACAGCTGACATGCTCTCTGATGCGCTATATCAACACCCGTGTCAACTGACAGGGCACCTAGAAGTTGATGTAACTTTGGTGCAGAACTGGTTACAAACAAGATTTGAGAAGTTAGCCCCTTTGAAGGCAGCTAGAATAGCCCCTTGCCATGACTCCGCTCCTTGGTTTACCCCACACTACGAACAATGCGCCAAGATTGCAAAAAGGCGGAAAGACTCTGGCGCCGTATGTACGATCCTGTGGAGAAGACCAAGTATCGTGATGTTATGAAACTGTATCACAAACAGATTGCTGTAGCCAAAAAGGACTACCTCGAACATAGAATAGACCAAGCTGACAACACGAGCAGGGAACTGTTCAGAATTGTGAAGGAGTTTGTAGATCCGGCTGCAGGCGCCCTCTCACACTCTCACACGGAAGACTGGATTAGGCAGCTTGCTGACTTTTTTGTCACAAAAATCAGAAAGATTCAGGACTCTTTTCCCCCTGTGGCTACTTCTGTGGATGCCGCTGCCCCAGTTTCCAACTGGAGGTCGGCTTCTACCTCAGAGGTAGAGCCAGGGCCCACACAATCGGTTTTTCCCCAGTTGTCCTGTGAAACCTCACTTGAGCTACTATCCCGGCTTCAATCCGGTTCACCTTTGGATGCTTGTCCAGCTAAGTGTCTGGCCAAGGTGGCTTCGGCAGTGAACAGCTTGCTGAACCCCTTGCTCAATTTGTCACTGAGCTCCGGGGTGGTACCTCGAAAATGGAAACATGCACTCATTCTGCCGCTGATCAAAAAACCTCTGTTAGATCCCCTGCAGCTGGCTAACTATAGACCGATCTCCCTCCTCCCTGCTCTGGCGAAGGTGGTTGAGAAACATGTTCAACACTCTCTCACCACCTTTATCGAGAATAACAACCTGCTCCACGATTCTCAATCTGGCTTCCGCGCTAATTACAGCACGGAGACAGCCCTCGTGGAGGTGATCGACGCCATCAGGGAGACGCTCGATCTGGGGGGAAAGGCTATGTTAGTCATGCTCGACCTGTCGGCGGCGTTCGACACCCTCCCCCACGCAGGCCTCCTTTTAAGACTCAGGGAGATAGGACTGAGGGGGACGGTGCTGGACTGGTTCCAATCCTTCCTAGCCGACCATCGGCAGGTGATCTGGGCTCCACCGTTCTCCGCGGAAATGCCATCGCTAGAGGTGGGGGTGCCTCAAGGGTCCATTCTGAGCCCCACCATCTTTAACATCTATATGGCCCCTCTGGCGAGGGTAGCGGAGGCTTATGGGGCCCGGGTCATCTCATACGCTGATGACACTCAGCTCCTGTTTACATGCAGGAAGGGAGAGGTGTTTGACGGCGACAGAATTAAAGACTGTTTGAGTGCAGTTTTCAAGTGGTTTCAGCGGCACAGCCTGAAATGCAACTCAGATAAGTCTGAGCTGCTCTTTTTCGGCTGTGCCCCTGATCCTGGGTGGAAGTCGTGGTGGCCCCAGGATATGTTTCCTCCTGAGACGTCATCTTCCCAAGTGAAAAACCTTGGAGTTGTATTCGATGACGATCTCTCTTTTCGACCCCACATTCTGGGGCTATCGGGGAAATGCTTCGGCATCCTTAAGATGCTTAGGAAATTCCTTCCACTGCTTTCCCTACAATACCGTAAGACCGTAGTCCAGGCGCTTGTGGGATCTAGATTAGATTACGCTAATGCGCTCTTTGCAGGTCTGCCAAAGTACCTCTTGTCCAGACTGCAAATCGTCCAAAACTCGGCGGCTAGAGCCATATTCGGCCTGCCAAGGAGAGCCAGCGCCTCAGTGCTGCTTAAAAGGCTGCACTGGCTACCTATCTCGAGTAGAATTAGGTTCAAAATCCTCACGTTGGCATTCAAAGCCCTTCATTCTATTGGCCCCGGCTACATTAGGAAGCGCATTGCTCCCTATGTTCCGCGGAGGATGTTGCGGTCTGCCGATTTGGCAAAAATGGTAGTTCCTGCTGTGAAACGAGTCTGGATGGGAGGCCGGTCCTTCCAATATGTGGCGGCTCGTTTGTGGAATGAGCTCCCTCTCTCCCTCCGCAAAGCCAATAATATTCTGGCTTTCAGGAAGGAGCTGAAGACCGTGCTTTTCTCTACATGATCTCTGTGACTGCTGCGTCTCTGCTTTGTTGTTTTCTGAGTTTTTCAGGCCTCTTTGCTAAAGCGCCGGGGCACCCCTCGGGGTAGCCGTGCGCTCTAAAAGTACGGCTATAACATAACATAACATATCTGTCGCCCTCCCTCTATCTATCGCCCTCACTCTATCTATCTATCGCACTCACTCTATTGCATCACAACAGCATCACTCAGCACCACCACAGCATCACTCAGGGGCACCACAACATCACTATGCGCTACCACAGCATCACTGAACGCCACAGCATCACTCGTTGCCACCACAGCATCACTCAGCACCACCACAGCATCACTCAGCACCACCACAGCATCCCTCAGCACCACCACAGCATCCCTCAGCACCACCACAGCACCACCACAGCACCACTAAGCACCACCACAGCACCACTCAGCACCACCACAGCACCACTCAGCTCAACCACAGCATCACTCAGCGCAACCACAGCATCACTCAGCGTAACCACAGCATCACTCAGCACCACCACAGCATCACTGGCTCAAATATGTTCTCTCAATGTTTCAAGTTTTATTACAAATGTCACAAAAAGATGTTAATGTTTCACTTCTGTTCTTGGATTTTCGTCACTGAACATAATCTTCACAAAAGTTATTTACAAAAGTTTAAGCTATTGCCATTATAAATTACAATCACTTTTATTTAAGTATTAATTATTTAAAAAAATTAAAAGCCATTGTTATTTGTAATATCAATCCATCTAAGTCACGTAAATGCAAAGCATGTTGCATTACAAATGCTATACGTGTCACATTTGCGAAAGTTATAACTATTGACATTGTAAATGACAAAGCTATTAATTTAGCTATTTTCAAAAACAATACATAAATAAAAAAATTGTCATTTACAAAACCAATAGCTCAAACTTTCCTAATACGAGACCTATTGCATTGCAAATGCTTGTTAACTAAATGTTTTGGCTTCCTACACTTCTCTGTTCTTGCTCAAGTCCGTAGCGCTAGGACGCCTTAGGATAGCTACCACGCTTTACAAAAACGAATTTCATTTCATTCCAGTTTGGACCCAGCCATATGCAAATCAGTCTTGACCCTGTACCCAATGGGAACAGTCCAGCCCAAACTGCCAGGCCAGGTCCTCCCTGGACTGGAACCAAGCATCCTAGGACCAGTTTCGGGCTTTCAGCCCTCATCAGCCAGGATAGCTTGACTCCAGTGGTATGGAAAGCATGGGACTCAAGTCTGGGCATACCCATCCCACTCCAGGTGACAAATGCAAAAAAGAACAAGTGATGGACAGAATGCGGAACAATGTCATACATTCACCCCAGAACGATGGATTTAACCCAGATCTCTTGACTGGGGGTGAATGTATGATTTATTCAGCATTCCATCCATCATTTGCTTGTGTAGCATACCTATGCAGATGACACACAAATACTCCTTAAACTGGAAAGCCCCACAGACATTGGAAAATCAAATGTTTTCAGTACCTCAGAACCGTTGATCACTGTATGTCATGGAGCCATCTCAGAATTAATGGATTCAAAACGGAAATGCTCACATGTGGCAATTGAAAAAATGATGAACCACTCGCCGCCTGGCCTGACGATCTGGGAACACCATCTAAAGTATGGAAGCAAGAAAGAAACCTGATCATTACTATGGACACCAAGCTATCAATGAATGCCCAAGTGGACAAACTAGCAAGATCAAGTTTTATTACAATAAAAAAAGGTCTGCTATGCATCACCCCCACCTGGGATTGCCTCACAAGGCCCAGCCTACTATCTCTCTTGTTCTATCTAAACTTGACTACGCCAGTAGCCTCTAGCTTGGATCATCTTTAACAACTATGAAAAGACCACAATGGATTCAGAACTCTGCTGCTAGACTTCTCTCACATGTAAAGCCACAAGCCCACATCTCCCCTGCCCTGAAGGTCCTACATTGGTTATCGGTTGCCAAAAGATCCATATTTAAGATGCTTTGTATCACACACAAAGAGATACATGGAACAGGACCGCTCTTCATCAGGAATAAAATCACCAAAAACATTCAACAAAGGAAACTCTGCTCTTGATTTGCACCTTGCCTCAAAATCTCACCATACAAAAAAAAACCATAGGGGGCACATCCTTCTCTGTTCAAGCAGCCAAAATATAGATCTCTTTACCCCCATACATTAGTTCTTATCCTCCGAAGACCTCCCCATATGACTACCTTACTCAAACATACAAATACAGGTTTGAGTGTTGGGAAAACAGAAATTGAAGTAATGTTCACAATAAATTATAACAGCGTCAAAGGAGGTTCAGACTCTTTTGTTCTGCAGCTTGTGAAATCCTGATTCTGTAAGGGACTGGGGCGAGGAGGATCAGTGAGGGGGTAATCAAACCATTACCTACCGGTAAACTTTATTACCCCGAATTAGGGCCTACTTGTCCTAGTCAGAGCCCCTCCTCCCTCCCTCCCTCCCTCCCTCCCTCCTAGTGAGTATTTTTATACACCTCCCATTAGTCTTCTTGATACTCGCAGGATGTGGAGAAGGGGGGGGGGAGCCTTAAGTCCATGCTGGATATGGAAACAGAGGACTTGGTTAGTATGGCCTAATTAGGGGTAATTAAGTCAACTGGTAAGTAAGGGTTTCCTTCCTGAAGTACTACTTGCTTAGTCATAAAAGATTGTGTGAATTGGTGACTGTTGTATTGAGGTGCAGAGGGCACTAGGACCCTGCACAACACCAAAGGGAGGGGCTAGCCACTGGACACCACTTCCTGTCAGGGAAGTGGACGGGGCAGATCGAGGAGACCAGAGAAGTAGGAGGACTTGCCTATGAGCACGAGAGCACAAGGAATAAAGACATTGCAAACCCCTATCTGTGTCCTGAGGTTCCTTGGGGGTCGGGGCAGGCCAGCGACACAACAGTGACTAAAGTGATTTTATACTAGAGCACAGTTTCTGGAATCTGTGATTCCGAACCCCAGTGAAGCTGTGGTAAGTTGTTTTATGAGCCAAGTTTATGCACTTTGTGGTTTGGTACTTTTGAAAATGAAGGCAGCGGGCCAAGAAATAATGTCACTTCAGAGACATAATTAGGAAACCTGCTGCAAAGTTGTTATTTAAAAGACTGAATTATTTTAATGAGTGGTTTGGTTGGCTAGGGTGGGCTGCAGAGGGAAGAATCAATCATAACCAGATAAAAAGGACTCCCAAACTACGTGACTACAGAAATCAGTGATGACAGGTGGCAAGAAAAAAAGCAACAAATGCGTTTTCTGACATTCAAAACCTAATGAGGCGACCATAGGCCACGGACGGCGCGTGTGTAGATGCGAGATGGTCTGACATATTTACAAGGCAAACTACATGTAAATGTGCAGCCAATTCTGTGTGGAAAGCCTGTTCTGTAGCGAAAATAGCTAGTCACTCTGCCTGCTGCGAAGGCATTTTGATATGAAGAAACTGTCAGGTGCGCGAAGAAAATTAGCCCTAAAACTAACTTTGAATCCTTTAAACTAAAGAAAACAGCAGTTCAGCAAAATGGGGGAGTGAAAAGGTTATTGCGCACATCTAAACGTGCCCGTTTCTTATTAAGATGTGATATTTCGAGGTGTTCTTGAGAGAGGGAGGGTGTCGCGCTGAAACACCTGACAGGCTTGATGGTTGATGAATATGTAGGAGAGCTGTACTTTCCCCTATACTTTCCATGTTTCCTTTGTGTTGATTATCACTGCGGCGGGAGTTGTACGTAGCGCTGGTGAATTGAATTTGTAGTTTAACAATTCACATCTGTACAGGAGCATGCCTTCATATCGAATTAAGGTTTAACAGCTACCCTGGGCTGCGCGAATAAACAATACTTCGCCAGCTAGCATTAAAAATGATTACTACACATAAGTATTCTCGAAATAAAACGTATTTTTCTGTCATAAGTAAAAGGTAGAAAACAGATTAAGTCGACCTGCTTTTAATGCAGCTTGGGGCCGATTTTGTGTCATAATAACTTTCCGGTGGGGTCATACTAACTGGCATATAAAAATTGAAGAAAAGGACATGGTTAGAAGCATCATAACTTTCTTTTGGGGAAGTCGGAGCTTTACTCAGGTGTATGATCCTGATGATAAAAAGAGAACACAACAAATTTGTGCAGTTGGTACCAGTAGCGGCTCCCTTTCATAACAATTAGTGGGGGGTTGGGAGTAGGGGGTATATCATTTTTAAAACCTTACCTGCTGCTGCACTGCTGCCTGCCGCCTTGGGGTGCTTCTGCTTCGGTCCCTACACACTGCATAGGTTCCTAGACGCCAATCGAGACACTGCTCTCATCAATCAATCAATCAATTCCTTTATTCGGTTTTCATAAAGTATAGAAAAACCATAAAAGTACAATAAAAATACAATTTACATTTCAGAAAATACACTTCATTAGCTATGTACAATAAATAATCTAAAAAAGTCTACTCTTTCAGGAATTGACATTGTTTTTGACAGTTAAAAGGAGATACAGTTAAAAACTTATAGCAGCTGGTTTAAAAAGACCTTAATTCACATTAAGAATATACAAAGTAGATTTCTATTCAAGATTTTTCCTATGCTTAATGCAGATTTTCAAGAATTGTGCAATATTTTTTGCGAAACACTCTCTTTCCAGACATTGTAAGGCAATAAATGTTGGGCGACATAATCTCAAACCAAAAATTCTTAAAATTCGTTTTATCCATTTTCCCCTCCACTCCTTATAGAACTTACAAAACAAGACCACATGCATTGTTGACTGAGCTGATATATCGTCGCAAGGGCAGAATGACAGAGCCTTCGTCCAGTCATTTACTTTCGGAAAGGATATCAAATGATGGAATGTGTTCAGCCTAAACCGTATTAACATAAACCTCTCTTACCCATTCAATCTGAATGTCAGGTACGGTTGTATAGTTAGTGGTTTGGATCATTAGAATATACTGTACCGAACACTTGTTTGCTTCAGTAAGCAATCTAAGACCCTCCAGATGCCCCATGCACTGCTTTTTGAACAATTTCCTTGGGATCTGGGCTATCAGCGCAGGATTATAGTAGTACGCTGAAAGGCCCAGATCAAATTAAAACTTTTTCACATACATGCGCCACCCAATCTTGTCAACATTATCAAGGGCGAGGCAATCCTTCAGTATCTCCCGGTTGTATTGTGTTTTTGGAGATGACCATATATCGTGCCATAGAAGAATTGGTTGTGCTTTTATTGTGTCAGAAATGTAAGGTATTCCTAATTCCACATGGCAGTTGTACGTTGATGTGCCTTGCGGAACTGCCAGCAAATACCTCAAAAAAGCAAATCTTTGCAGTTGGTACCAGTAGCGGCTCCCTTTCATAACAATTGGTGGGGGGTTGGGAGTAGGGGGTATATCATTTTTTAAAAAAAGCACTTACCTGCTGTTGCACTGCTGCCTGCCGCCTTGGGGTTCTTCTGCTTCGGTCCCTGCACACTGCATAGGCTGCTAGACGCCAATCGAGACACTGCTCTCATGAAAGCAGACTGCGATTGGCCTGAGCGGGTTTAACGCTTGTTCAGGTCGTAAGAGGCTGTGTCTCTACTCTAACCGGCTGTTACAACACAGCTTGGTTGAAGAGAGACTAAAGTGCACATGATGGTTTGAACGGCCTTAGACAGCCGGCAAAACCATCATGCGCACTTACAGTGTGCACTACTCCTCCCCCTGCTCTCAACATGGCTCTGCCCACACTTGGTTGCCTTCTTTAGCAGAAAGAAAAATAAAATTATAATAAAATGTTTTTATTATCATTTTATTTTTCCTGTTTCTTTCAGCTGCATGGCAATCATCAGGGGGGGTGACGCTCATCCACCATAGCACAGGAGCCACTGCTGGTTGGTACTCTTTCAACTGAACTGTTTTACCAGCCTGAAAATCCGTATAAATTGAACAGTGTGTGTTTTTGTGTGTGTGTGAGTGTGTGTACGTGTCCGGTCCAAGCTAGTTTGCAGAACAATGTGTTTCTTAACATATATTCAAAGACAAGATCTGAAATAGTCAGATGCCCTGAAATGAAACTGCCCATTAGTCGTATCCTGTCCACTTCCTCTCAAATGGGAGGTATGTGGCTGAGTGAGGAGACAATATCCCATTTTCTGTTGATTGCATAGCAAACATCCCTAGCTTTGTGGGGAACAGCTCCTATTCCTTCAATCAATATGTAAATGCAGTGAATCTGACGAACGGCCCTGGCCATTCTGGAACAGGAAGCCATCTAGAGAATGGATGGGAGGGAGGAGAATAAATGGGAATGTAGATTCTCCAAGTTTGTGTAGAGAGAATCTGGATTTCATTAAAGACATGGAGGTTAGCATTATGCATTCACTTATATGGCCAGCTCCTTACAGCACTTCAAAGAATGACATCACTAACACAAAAATTGCAGAACTTTAGAATGTCACAAACATATAAAAACTGTATCACAGCAGCCATCTTCCCCTTTTAAGCTGCTCTGGCCTCATATCTCATAGCCATTAACTTATTCAAACGAAGAACATAATCCAAACGCCAACTTTTATTTGTTATCTGAAATATACAATAAATTTGAATGTAATTGTTCCATTAAAAAACCCTTGTAAATATACAAACAAAAGCTTAATATTTCTACTCCCCCGCGAAACACTTACCAGGGAGGGTGGGAGGAATAGCCTCTGTTTCTTTAATGAAATCCAGATTCTCTCCACACAAACTTGGAGAATATACATTTCATGTGTGTACAAAAAGAGGGTATCACCGACTAGAGTTCCTAATTCGGGATAAATCAAACAATTGAGAATACGATAAATTAGGAACAGGTTGAATTATGGACTTAGACTGACATTAGACAACAGAAAATGTATCTTAACCAAATTTTTGGTACAAAAATATTTGTTCTTTATTAAATCATGTTAAGTTTTAAAAAGATATACAATGATCTTTGGGTATATGTGAAGAACTTTCTACATATATAACATACTGTAAATTCCAATTTGTGGATGTTTAAAGTGCATTACAGTAAACGTTTAAAGCATGACTATAGGTTACAGTGTACTACGCGCGTTTCGGCTGAGAGCCTTCGTCAGGAAGCCATGACTGTTTCCAGATAACCTGAAAATGAATAGACGGTATCTAGCGCAGCTTGAAAGGGAATGATACATGAAAAGTAAAAGAGACTTATATGTAGATTAGAATCTGCCTTGGCCGTTCTTAAGGCTGAGATTTTAGTTAGTCCTGCCCATAGGCTGTGTCGCGTTTTCCAATAGTGGTGTCTGGTAGGGACAGTCTCCCTGGGTGGAATGCAAAAGAGCTTCTATATTCAGTTATATCTGGTGCGCCAATCTCGGTGATTCTATGTGGAGCGCTCGGTATGCAAATGTGGAATAGTGGCCTGGGTTCGAGGTCCGTTGCAGCAAAATCTTTTCCGGCGGTCCCAAGGTCGATCCAATAATGGATTCTGTGTGGCGTCTCCAAAGTAGATGTCATCTACTTTGGAGACACCACACAGAATCCATTCATTTTCAGGTTATCTGGAAACAGTCATGGCTTCCTGATGAAGGCTCACAGCCGAAACGCGCGTAGTACACTGTAACCTATAGCCATGTTTTAAACGTTTACTGTAATGCACTTTAAACATCCACAAATTGGAATTTACATTATGTTATATATGTAGAAAGTTCTTCACATATACCCAAAGATCATTGTATATCTTTTTAAAACTTAACATGATTTAATAAAGAACAAATATTTTTGTACCAAAAATTTGGTTAAGATACATTTTCTGTTGTCTAATGTCAGTCTAAGTCCATAATTCAACCTGTTCCTAATTTATCGTATTCTCAATTGTTTGAATCTACATTTCATGGCAAGACCGGAGGCTAGCATTATGCATGTTGAAAGCTGGGGGCAGGGCTTGACACCCAAGGAGCCTGGCAGTGCCCGAGCAAGGCTGCTCGGTGTGGCGCGGCGGTTTTGTGGTATTTGATCTCCTCATATCGCCAAAAGATCACAGGGTGCATCGGAAGACTCCTGGAATAAGATGTAGTACTCGTACATCTGAAAATCATTGCTAAGGACCTGTTTGGGACTGGAAAGTTGCAGCCGCCATTTTGTTTTTGCTTTCGTCGCTCCCTATTCCGCTAAACATGCCGAGCATGTTTATATGCAGCAGTGAGTTTTTCTCTCAAACCTGTAACTCAAATGAATTGGATTGAGCTCCTTAGCGACCTTTCTGTCTAACTTAAAACTCTGACCTACATATTTTGACATGGATATCTCCTCAGCTGAGTGAAAATATCGGCTTCGCACATTACAGAAATGATTTTCTATCACTAACTGCTGACTTTCTCAGTATCACTACTGGAACAAAGCTTACTCTATCATGATAGGGGTTATTTTTTGCACTTGCTCGTATTTTTCCCCCAGAATGTTTCTGTGTGGATGAAGGGATAATTGTTGGAAGGCACCTACATCTCTGTTCAATTCCAAATAATTAAACAAGTTGTATTTCTGATACTCTCATCGAACTGCTTTTGGTGTTTGAGTATACAATTCAGCAGGACTTTCTTGTAATATAGGTGATTATAATGCAATTAAAGCTATTTTACACACAGTGTTGTATGGGCAGAGTGAGAAAACCGGAGCCCTTTTTTTAGAAGTCAACTCTTTCTTTCATTAAAAACTCAAGGATCTTCACTGAATCCTCCAAGATGGAAGATTCTGCTTCTTCTTTAGCTAAACCTTCTGACTCAACTTTAAATATTTCGGCAGCACCAGGAAAATCTAATGTAAAACGTCTAAAAGGGATCCTCCATCTCAACCCAAACCTTCCTCCCCGGTCTCAATGGAGATATTGTTGGAAGAAATACAAGCCCTTCATCCCTTTGTGGAGGAAACTAATACCAAATTGCAATTCTTCACTGACAATTGGTCTCAGATGGATGAAAGACTCTCGGCGGTTGAGAATAACATGTCTTCTCTTGAAGCCACTGACACTAAAGTCACAGCACTTCAGTCACATATTTCCACACTCCAAAGACAGGTCGAAGACCTTGAAAACCGCAACAGAAGAAATAATTTGTGTATCTATGGCCTTCAGAATTGAGTTGAGGGTCAAGACCCCTTTGCCTTTTTCAGATCTTTTCTCCCTAAGCTTCTTGATATGACAGAGGACACTGTACTAAACATCCGGCGTGCTCATAGACTTGGTCGCCATCATCTAGTAGATCACCCTCACAGAGACCAAGAGGAGTAATATTATACTTTCTTGAGTATACTGAATTACTAAAGGCTCTGTCGGCTGTTAAAACATCTCAATGCATAGTATAGTCAGGATCAACTCTGTTCTTCGCACAGGACTACGCTAAAGCTACAGCTACATCTACTAGACGTAAGGTGTTTCTAACCATGAGACCTGGACTACTTTCCTCAGGAGCCCAATATGGTCTTTTTCACCCCTGCTTATTTAAGGTCACATACAGAAATAGAAAAACTACTTATGAGGATCCACTGCGTCTACAGAGTTTCATCAATTCATGCAAGTCAGAGACTATGGAATTTTCTGAAGTTTCATCCTCACCCAATGCTTGACATTATTAATGTTTTGTGTCTAATTCCTGTAATTTGATTGGTATCTTATCTGTGTTTTGTTAGCTGCATGTACTCTCTGTAATGGTTAATGTCCCTATATCTTATTATATAAATAGTTAATTTCGGTACTTAATTCCATAACTTGTTACGATAATTCTTTCACTGGTTTTTCTTCTTCCTCTTTTCCAGATCTGTTGATGTACGACGCCCTCAGTCATTGTGTTTGTTACTGGCGTGATCCCTTCCCCGCCATCCGTTCTGTTGGCTTTGGTGATGCCATCTGTTCCATGTGGTCTCACCCCCCCAATCCCTGGTTGATATATGTAGGTATGTTTTCTTCCTACTTTTCATCTTTTTTCTTCCTCCATGTACCTTTTCTACCTCTACTTTCTCTTCTTTTTTTCTTCCATTCCTCTTTCCTTATCTGTCATACCCTTTCCACTTTTCTCAAATGGTTTTCACTTTCAATATCTTTGTACCTAATATAAGGTTTTTTTCTTTCCAATGTTTTATATAGCTGTTGCTGTTGAATCTTTCACAAGTATTATTGTTCACAATGCACAGAAATTTACTGGTTCACTTAAGTTTTTATTACTTTTATTTCACACGTTTTTGAATATTGTCACATGGAACGTCAGAGGTTTGAATTCCCCCATTAAACGACAGAGAGTCTTATCCCACCGTTCCAAACTAAATGTTAAAATTGCGTTCCTACAAGAATCACATCTCACTGAAAGCGAATCACTTAAACTGAAAAGAAATTGGGTTGGTGAAGTATTTTTTTCACAAGGAGATGGTAAAAGGAATGGGGTTATAACTCTCTACCACTAAGCATTGTCTCTCAGGAATCTGACGCGGAGGGTAGATGGGTTTTCACTGACCCCCTGCTTGGGAAGACTGCCTTGTCCTTGCCTAACATTTACGCCCGTACCAACGGTGATGTCATGTTCTGGTCTCGTATTTCTCAGTTATTGCTCAAGTACCCATGAGAAAACTTCATTCTCGCAAGTTACTGTAATCAAGTAGTGGACCCACAATTTAAGTCTGTGCAGTCCGGCTCTAATGCATTGTCTGTTGTAATTTTCTCCTCTAGAAGCGCGAAGAGACCTGATGGTGAACCTGCGCTATAAAAGAAATAACATAACATAACATAACATAACATAACATAGGAATTCTAAATCCCCCTTCAACTCGAGAGCGTCACATAAAGCTTTCACACAAACTATTAAACAGAGGAATCTATAGACTCATGGCGCCTTTGCAACCCATCCACAAGAGAATACTCCTTTTTCTCCCCTCCACAGCAAACACAATCTCGAATAGACCATATTTTTATTCCACGTAACATCTCCCAATCCCTACGTTCTGTTAATAAAGGCCCTATTCTCATTTCAGATCATGCACCTGTACCAATTCAACTGGATATTTTGAACCAATCCACATCACCAAAAAAATGGTGTTTCAACAATTACTTACTACTTGACCCTAGTTTTAATTCGTACTTTGTCTCTTTCTCTCAAGAGTTTTTTCCCATTTATCTCACAATTTATGTTTCCTTTCATACAGTATGGGATGCCTTTAAAGCCACTGCCTGCGACTTCATCATTATATTTGTGTCAAATAAACGCAAAGCTTCTAGCATATTACATAACACACTTCTTGCCAAGATTAAAAAACTTGAACACTCCTTTCATACCTCCAAATCGAAGGATTCTCTTAAATTCTCATCAATGCAAAGATTGCCTTCAATGAATCAACCACTGAACAGGCTCCCTTATATTTACTCAAATCCTCAGCGAAGTACTATGGTGGCCAAAACTAATCGGGCAAACTTTGAGCCAATTACCTAAAGATTAAACAAAATAAACTCTATATTCATTCCATTATAGATGACAATCAAACACCGAAACTCAAAGACTCTGAAATACTCCAAGAATTCGTACACTACTATAAATCCCTCTACACACCAGAAAACACACCCTCAGATACAGATCTTTCCAAATATTTTTCTACAATTCAAAAGCATACTAATCCCCAATTGGATTTAGCTCCTTTGGAAGCTGACCTTACGCAAATAGAGTTAATAAACGCTTTAAAAACCCTTAAAAGAGACAAGGCCCCGGGCCCTGATGGCTTCACAGTGGAATGTTATCTACACTTCGCTCATCTACTAATACAACACTTACACACTCTTATTTCTTCCTTCATCACCTCTCACAATTTCAGCGGCTCTTTTTCCGAAGCCTTGATTTGCCTAATAAAGAAGGCTGATAAGAACTTACGCTTCTGTAAGAACTATAGACCTATAACCTTGGTCAACGTAGATTATAACATTTTCTCTAAATCTTTAGCCCTAAGATTAGAACCACACATTCCCCTACTGCTCGGCAGAGAACAATCAGGCTTCGTCAAAGGTCGCAACATTACTGACAACTCACGCTTATTCTTTGACATTTTATCCAAATCATCACACTATCCAGATTATTTAGCAGCAATCGTGTTAGATGCGGAAAAAACCTTTGACAGAGTGTACTGGCCATTCATGTCCCAGGCTCTTAAATGGTTCAGGTTTGGACCGAGAATCACTTCTTTAAGTGCCCTACTTTACTCTGTACCCAAAGCCGCAATATCTACCAATGGTCTCACTTCCCCCTATTTCAATCTTAAACGAGGAGTTCGTCAAGGTTGCCCTTTGTCCCCTTTTCTTTTTAACTTGGCCTCAGAACCCTTTCTGTCAAGAATCCGACAAAATTGCTCAATCACAGGTTTAGTTTTGGACCCTCAACAAATTAAATTGGCAGCATACGCTGATGCCATTTTAGTTTTTCTTTCAAAACCACAATTTTCACTCACAGCTTTCTCAAGTGAGGTGGACGCCTATGGACTGGTGTCTGGCTATAAACTGAACAAAGGAAATTGTGAGATATTACCCTTAACCAAATACACCTTCAAGGATGATTTAAAGATCTCTAAGTTCACTTGGAACTCTAAACATATAAAATATCTTGGCATTTGGTTCTCTCCCTCTATAAAGACATCCATCTCTCTAAATATGGACAAATGTTCTGCCAAACTTAAGACAATGACTGCAAGATGGTATCCCCTTCATCTTTCTTGGTGGGGTCACCTTGACACAATTAAAATGATGTTGACCCCTATAGTTTTGTAGCTCCTTTCTAACAAACCAATATCAATTCCTTCTATATTATTTTAAAAAATGAATTCCATTTTAATTTCCTTTTTATGGAATGCTAAAAAATCAAGAATGTTGTTACAGAAATTAACAAGACCGAAATCTGAAGGTGGTGTCAACTTCCCCCACTTCTCCAATTATCATAAAACCTTTCAGTTAAGACAACTATCGAATTGTATCACAAACCAATCTGAGGATAAGCCTATCTGGGTGGATCTTGAAACCACATTCTTAACTCGTTTCTCATTTCAGGAATATCTCTCCTTTACCTGCAAGCCATAAAAACGTTCTACTCCCATAATTGAGCCCTCTTGTACATTATTATCCACTGCACCCCATTTAGCTATACACGACTCAGACACTTTTCTCAATTCCACAATATGACATAAAAAAACAAATCCTTCTTACCAGGAAAGCCTTTATACTGGAAGGTTTGGAGAAACAAAGGTCTGCTTTGGGTTCATCAACTTTTTAATCAAGGTTCACCCCTTCAATTTACACAATTACAAACTCTTTATCACCTGCCTTCTTCCTTTAAACTTACATTTTTGGCCTTGCAGAACACAATAATCGATGTATAAGCTAAACTCAAAACTTCACCTTCTTTACCCTCCCAACCCCTCTTCCTATGTCATCATCTTTTGCTCATAAACCCCAAAGCTTCCACTATCTACTCCTGTCTAATGACACCTCCTGAGAATCGAGACAAAACCAAAGTGGACCTCTCATGGGAGTCTGATCTAGGAACAGCTTGTCCTATTTCTATATGGAACAGAATTTGGACGAAACTAAGGAAATCCTTCAGAGCGGCCAGCACAACACAAACACTATTTTTTATTTATAATTGATTGTTTCTTACCCCTGCCTACTTCAAATTCAAATTCAAAAGTACTTTATTAGGTTTTTTTTGTAAAAAACCATAAAAGTTCATGTAACATTAATAATAGCATTCCAAGCAATCAGATAAAAATATACAAGGCAAAATACAGTTTAAAAAGTCCGGCTATTCATAACATAAGATGTTAAACTGTTGCACAGTCAAAGGGGAACAGAAGACACAAGGTTTTACTCTTAGCGGTCTTACATATCCAAATATTTCCTATACTTCATAGTGCATTTTAAAAAACCAGACACATGAGGTATACTTTCTGGGTTCAGCATTTGTAAATAAAATAACGCAGGGCGAGCTTATACAAAATTCATTCTTTTTAAAATAGGTTTAAGGTAAAAAGCCCTGGGGAATTCATAGTATTTACAAAAGAACATAAAGTGGAGCAGATCCTGTGGAGGCAGTTTGTCAAAGCCACAGGGTGCTAACACCGTCCCCTTGTGACACCCTCTAGGGACTGCCAATAAAAGATGAAACAGGTCAAACCTAAACCTGATTAAAAGAAAACGCTCATATGTTGGTAATGGCCAGAGTAAAAAGTTATTAACATTAAAGACAGAAGAACACATTCCAACGTTCATGCACCCAATTTTATCCCTGATATCGCCCTTATCAATGCACGATCCTTACCCAAACACAAATATGAAATAACTGAATTCATTGAAGCAGCAAGTCTAGATATTCTTTTCATTACTGAATCCTGGAGCAATAAGGCGGCCGACTTTGTTTTTTATGGTAGCAGTTCCCATTGGTTTTGAACTATTTAGATTGGATAGACCTGTAAAAAGAGGTGGTGTCCTCGCTCTGATCTATTGCAGCTGGATTAACGCCCACTGCACTGTTGATCCTTCCACTGATTGCAAGGGCTTTTCCTTTAAACTAGGTTTCCATTAACAGGGGATGCATTAACAGCACACTTCTATACTTGCTCCCAGGGCCTAAAAGAAACTTTCAATCCTTGCTGGAATTTGGCCTTGAATCCCATAACTATACCATTCTTGGCGACATCAACTTCCAGCTAGAATCCATCAATGATAGAGACACCTTACCTCTCTTAGAGATGGCATCAGAACTAAGACTTAGACAACTCATCAGGGACTCCACTCATTCGGGCTGTCATACCCTTGATGGACTCTTTTCCAACAATCCTGCTTTCACTACTCTCAAGACGCTTCCACTTAGCTGGTCTGATCATCGTGCCATCATTTTTTAATATAGGCTGTCATCTAAAGGACAGGCCTTCTCTAAGCCAGATAAATCTGTCACTAGTAGAGCCTGGCACAAAATAGACACCATGACGCTAACCTATTGTCTAGTGCAGAGTCAACCTGACCTCCCTCTCAACGTTAACTTATGAATATTCTGTTTATACCTCCTGGCTTAGTTATGCCTTTTTAAAACTAGCTCCACTAACCACGTCTCATAGTAACAGAGAGAATACTTCTGCTCCCTGGTTCTTTGAAGCTTTGAGACTGGGAAAAAAAGTCTGCAGAAGGCAAGAAAGGCACTGGCGTAAGCACTATGATGCTGAAGATAAACAGTTATACAAACATGCACTAGCCAAATACAAAACACTTCTCATCAACAAAAATATTCACTATTATACTGAAATGATCGAGAATACATCCAAGTCCAGCAAGGAACTGTTTCAGGTGGTCACAAAGTTTATCTCTGTCCCAAAAACAACTCGACCATACATTGTCAACAATTCTGTGACACTGTGGCCTTTACTTTTAAAGACAAGGTCGATCAGATCTTTAATAAATTTAACAACTCAAAATCCAAGGATACAATCAAGCTGAGACAGCAGAAAAAGCTTGGCTACCCCCACTCTTGGAATTCACATCCACCTCTCGTAATCAAGTAGCCTCTCTCCTCTAAGGAGCTAAATCAGGATCACCGTATGATCCTTGACCTCTCAGGATACTGAAACTTGCTCCAGAACCTATTTCCGCCTACTTATTTTCCATTTTTAGTCTATTGTTTTCATAAGAGGTGTTGCACATCAGGTGGAAACAAGCATCAATTCTCCCTCTATAAAAAAGCCCAATCTTGATATTAATTATCCCAACAACTATCACCCCATCACCAGACATCCTCTTCCAGCAAAAATTGCAGAAAGGATTATTAAAGAACTGTCAAACTTTATCCTTGACAATCATTAGTTGGACCCCAGTCAGTATGGATTTAGAGCAGATCACAGCATAGAAACAGTCCTCATCAAAAATACAGAAGAAATAAGAACCTCATTAGATAATGGGGGTTCAGCCATCCTCAAACTGCTGGTCCTATGTTCTGTATCTGATACAGTCGACCATAAGCTTCTGGTTCACCGCATGAATGCTATAGGAGTCAAAGACAAGGCCCTCTCCCTCCTTTCATCCTTCCTTTCAGAGAGGACACAAATCTGACCCTGGGCCAATATGATTCCCTACCTTTTACACTGCCTTGTGAGGTTCCACAGGGCTCTTCATTGAACCCAAACCTGTTTAACAAATATGTCTCTGAACTAGCATCTCTAATCAAAAGCTTCAACCTGAACCCCACCTCCTATGCTGATGACACACAGTTAGTAGTAACAGCCGTTGACAAAGATTCTTCAGGTCCATCAAGACTGCATGGGTGCCATCAGTACATGAATGGTTAAGCATTGTTTAAAACTTAACTCTGGTATAACCAAAGTATTTTTGTTACTGCATGGTCTCCATCTTGGTGGCCGGACTGTATAGGTCTGCCACCTTTACCTGTGACAAAAGCCAAAAACTTGGGCTTCATTAGTGATGATAAGCTCAAGTTTGAAGCACAAGTATCTACGGTAGTTTTGTCCTCCTTTCATACTCTTAGGATGATTAGGAAAATTCTCCCTTTCATTCCCTGCAAGACCAGGAAAAACATGATGACAGCGTTAGTCCTCTCAAAATTGGACTACTGCAATGGGCAATATATGAACCTAAAAGGAAAGTTAATTGGAAGGCTCTAATTGGTCTAAAATGCAGCAGCCAGAATGATTTCATTTGATCACCTCAGGAATTCGAGAGCTGCACTGGCTCCCAGTTCACCAGTGGATTGAATTTGAGGCTCTTTGTGTTACTCACAAGGCCCTGTATCATGTTGGACCTGAATCCTTATGGGACCACCTTAGGTGGTACACCCCTAACTGACACCTGCATTCGGACACAGATAGAACTATCGCCACTGCCAGATTTATGAAAGTGAACTGGGGAGGCAGGTGCTTTGTCAACAGCACAGCCAGGCTCTGGAACACTCCCCCTCCACATCTTTGAGCTATTTCACCCTTGCGCTCATTCAGGAAGGAATTTAAAACATGGCTATTCATCAGCTAATGGCTCATATCTCAGCATGCTCAGGTTCAGCAAGCACCAAGACTCCCACGGGTATACACGTGCTATATATATATTTTTTTTAACAGAACATAAATGGTCAATATATGACAGAAATATAAAAAAAATATTGGTTAAATCAATCAATATATGCATCAAAAGCATATTTCATATAGGAAAGAATCTCTTTGCTAAGAATCAAGGGAAAATTGGAGTTAGTCAGAATATCTATAGTGTTCTAGTCCTAGAGAGAGAGAGAGTGAACAGAAATTATCAAAGCTAAGAGCTTCTCATAAAGAGAGGTTCAGGAAACTTAGTAGATTCTTAAATTAATATGGCATAAAGACTGGGTCTGAGTAAAATGGAAAAGAGTGTGGGAAAGGTTCTGAGCCTACCCTAGGAATGCGCACTATTATAGACATCACATTTCATGAAGATTTTGCAACATGGTGCTCTCCTCGTCTCCGTCAGCCAATCATCGTCCAAAGCTATCCTAGGAACAGAAGCCCTCTTCATCTTCTCACACGAAAACAATAGTCCTCAGGCAGCAATATTATGTTTGCAACTAAATTATATCAACTATTCTTTCACATGGAGTCCCCCTCCTTCAGGTTTGGTTTCCAACATATATACAGAGGGGCATATTACCAACAACTAGCGATAATTATCGCTATGTTGGCTTAGCGGCAATATTTTTATCGCCGAGCTGCGGCGATTTTTATCGCTTAGGAACCTTGCTATTATCAAGGTTTATCTCCTAAGCGATAAAAATTGGCCGAAAGGCATGAATATCGCTGAAAAGTCAGCGATATTCATGCATTACGAGCTAATGCTCTTAGCCATGTTATCCACCTACCATTGGATAACATGGCTAAAAACTGCTCTGGGGCAGGTGTTATCTTCTGGAGATATTCGCGCTTAGCGCAAATATCTCCAAAAAATTGGTGATAGGAGATAGCGATGTTAGCGACTGTTTCCAGTCGCTAACATCTTGGCACACCCACTTTGCATGTCATTAGTGATAAATTTCACTGACATGCAATGCGGGGCCCAAGATGGTCGATATCTCCTACTAGCTGTCGCTAACTGGTGTTAGCGACAGCTAGGTAATAGGGAGATAATTTTATTTCCGCTTTCTTGGCTTTTCAAGCCAAAAAAGCGTCGATAAACCCCCTTGATAATATGCCCCAAAGTTTTTAACTTTCTAATATAAGTTTTCGAATCAGTAAATAATGTAAAAGTTGAAACATCTGTATTGATGAAAAAAATCTCCTGCAAGATCCTCATTAAGGGCAAACACAAGTGGGTTAGAAAGTCAAATTCATGTTTTAAACTCTGCATTTCAATGAAAGAAATCTTCATTAACTCATTAAATTACAAAAAATTATTATGTGTAACAATGGTCTTTGTATAACATGAAACATTACGTGAGAATACTTAAAACTATATGAGCAATGTATTAATCATTATGAAAACAGGTTCATTGAGTGGTCAAGAATCAATCTTTTATGTGCCTTCACAGTGGTGTATTTGTAAAAACAGAAGTGCCAAGGTACTTCTAAGAAGGCCACTGCTGCCTGCACCACACATTGCCCCAGCCAGCACTGCCATTGACAGTACCAACATAACACCTAACCATTGCACTTCTACAACTATTGCAATTCAGATTATTTTAGGCCACACAAAGGTACAAAATGGCATGAGAGGCTGGTATTATTCATTTTCAATGCAATTTGACTTCATAAACATAGTTGATGTGCTCATCTCAAAATTTAACAAGACAGCACCACCATGTGGTGGACTGTCATTAGAGCTGGTGCTGACAATTAAGTGCAGGTGCCGAGCACTGGAAACCACAGGCTCAAATTAAGCACTGTGCATCTAGCATTTTTTTTCAAGCTTGTTTTTCAAGCAGTGTTGCTTAAGTAATTTTGAGGCCTACTACAAGTAATAATTTACAGTTTTATGCCTTCTGCGCGTCTTATATTTTATCAAAGGTTGCATTAATTCTGCACATCTAATAAAATCCAGCATTATTTTCCTGCAAACTTTAAAATCTCTTTTACAATCCCCCATCTGATGGTTATATAAACCATCACACTTTCACCTCAATAAATCCTCAGAGTTCACTCTCACTCTCAGTTGAGTCTTTTCTCTTTTGTTTCAAACTCTGATAGTGTTTTGTCTATCTGTATTAATTACAAAAACTATCATTTATGCGGAAACTCTTCCCATTCATCTGTCTCTTTCTCTTATTTTTCTTCTTCTAATGCAAAATGTAGAAAGTTTGTAAATTTCAAACAAATCCAGTATAGGAATTACTACAACTATAATTGGTACAAATATTGCTCTAATAATCCATTCTCCAGCTGTTGTACACCAATTCCTAATACCAGAATCTACTTTGCCTAAATAAAAAAAAACATGTTTTTCAATGGTTCTTATTCAGGTTTACACCATGTTTTTCAATGGTTCTTATTCAGGTTTCAGATCAAAAATGTTCTTTGTTAAATCTAAAATTCTGTGAAGAAAATGCCTAAGCATAGGCTATTTTGTTAAACTATGAATCCAATAGCCATTAATTCTGTATTTACAACTAATAAAGCTCCAGAAGAACGGTTGAAAGCTTTCTAAACATTTACTCATTCAGTATGACTCCTATCCATGGTATGATTGCACCAAAAATGACTCTAACTAGTTGCATTCCATTACCTACACTACATATTTATCTATGTGATGGTGTCATTGTTAAAGCATCTATACTATGTACATGATACATCTTAACAAACATTAAAGCTAAATAATAAATACTTTCACTATCAGCTGGCAGCTGGAAACAAGCGTCCTAACTACAAACGAAATAAACTCCAGGAATAACTGTCTCATTTCCTTGTAAAATTCGCCATTTAAATCCCATAATATTAAATGTGTGTTCAGAACTACTGATCCCTATGTATCTGCTTCTACTTTGAGCTCTTCTCTTGTTAACACAAATGTTACTGCTTTATCTTCTATATAGCTTCAATTTTGGATAAATGATTTTCTTTATAAATTCATCTTCTTTCTTCCAAACGTTCTTCAAAACATCTTCCTCTCTGTCTTGAATGTGTGAAATGTTTGTGTTTCTTCCCTCTAATGTCATGATATATACTGTCTCTAAAGGATTCATTTAGCATGATATTTTCATATGCTTAAATGCTATCTATAGGAAAAACCACAGTTGATGGACAGAATGCAGAACAATGTCATACATTCACCCCAGTACAGAGATCTGGGCCTAAATCCATTGTTTTTTTTCACTCCACACTACCCCAGTTCAGACATGGCCATATGCAAATCAGTCTGACCCTGTGCCTCATGGGAACAGTCCAGCCCGAACTGCCAAGCCATGCCTTCCCTGGACCGGAAACAAGCTTCCGAGGACTGGTTTCTGGCATTCCAGCCGTCTTCAGCCCGGCTTGCTTGAATCCAGTGTTGTGGAGAGCATGGGACTCATGTCTGAGCATACCCATCCCACTCGGGGTGACAATTGCAAAAACCACAGTTGATGGACAGAATGCAGAACAATGTCATACATTCACCCCAGTACAGAGATCTGGGCCTAAATCCATAGTTTTTTTGCACTCCACAGCTCCGTCTTGTCCGAGTTCAGCTTCAGACAGTATCCAGTATTGGCAAAGCCAATAGCAGTGACTGACACAGAGCAGAAGAAGGGCAGCAGGAGAGGGGTGGGGAGAGGATACAAGCAAAGGGAAGGACAGAGAGCGGTGAAAACAGTGTGAGAGAAGAGGAAAAGAGAGTCAGGAATTGTCCGTGCAGGTAGGAATGATGGGGGCCAGGTTGGGGGGGATTCGACAGATGACCACAAGGGAAAATTAATTATTTTTTAATTTCCCCCTTGTTGTCATCATCTGTCGATACCACCCCTCCCACCCGGCCCTAGCACTCTTAGATGCACAGGCCGATCCTGGAGAGAGTGTGTAATATTGAACAGTAGCAGTGCACAATGTCGGAGAATTGTAGGCAGGGTGAGAGAAGAGAAATGCGATGAGGAATGTTGTCGAAGAGGGGTATAGTGTGACCATGTGTGTGAGGTGTGGAGCACAGAGCGAACGAATGGGAAGAGCAGGACATAAGTCCTAAGAAGTGCTAAATCATGTGCAAAAGTGAAAAAAGAAACAATTGTCCATGACATCAGCAGTAGACGTATACAAAATACCTAAGCAAAAGCAGCGGTAATGAAGAAGTCTCACATAGGCGGGAAAAACACTAATTTTGGATGAAATTGATTCCAGTCAAGAGCAAGGAACTGCAATACACAAGAACGTCAACCACTCATGAGCAAGGTCTCAAACCCCACACAATGTAGAAGTGTAGCTGTCTGTTGCGTGGTCATAAAGAGTAGTGCTCTAAATGTAAGTAGAGGAAGGACACAAGTAATTCAGTTAAAAGGATGGTATATTGGCTATGCTCCAAAAAAGGGAAAAGGACAAAAAGGAATCAAAGTTTTTGTTAAGAAGCAAGAAAAAGAGATGGTCATGAAAGCCAACAAATCACAAGCATTGTACTGACCCAAATCTCGCTGTAACTATTGGTACTATGCACAATATATTATGTTATGTTATAAAGTTTTATATAGCGCGCGCATACTTTAAGGTGTCTTGGTGTTGCAATGCGTGAGCACAGTCAGTGAAACAGACTAGATACAATGTGGCATCTGGGCTAAAAGAGCCACGTTTTCAATGTTTGTCTGAATTGTAAAAGGGTCTGGGAGGTTTACAATTCAAAAGGGAGGGAGTTCCATAATTTGGCAGTACAGCCTATACCACCCAAACGGGAAACTCTGAACTTTGGCATCTCAATATTTTTCAAACCGTACAAACCTAAAGGTCTAAGAGGTGTATACCAGAAATAAGCTTCGTAAGGGGTACTGGTCCGATGTTGTGTTGGGCCTTAAAGGTAGTGCACAAGGCCTTGAATGAAATCCTTTTCTTCAAAGGTAGCCAGTGCTTTTGATAACAGATGGCTAAAACTGCTGTTTTGTATGTATAAACCTGCTTTTGTGGATAGGTTTCTCCTCAAAATAAGGTGGTCAGATTTTTAGAACCAAAAACCTGGGACAGTACTAAACACAGAAATTGGACTAAATTTGTCACCCACCAAAGACGATGTATCACAATGACAACATATGAGACTTTGGAATACACAGGCGTAATTTACAAATATATGAAACATGCTATATATAATAAAATAAAATAAATATCCAAAGATTGTGTAACTTGTTCAATTTGAAAAACCTAATACTAGCTCAAATTCAGTCTAATCTTTTTGCCTTTCTGGACATGTACTCCTATATTTATGTAAACAAACACAGAAAAGGATAAGCTTCGATCTGTGTTTTTGTAAGGCCTTGGTGGTGGAGAGGTGAGCAGTTCTTTCTAGATCCCCGCGACCTAAGATGCCATCTGCTCTATGTCACCCACAGCCCCACCAACTAATTGAGCCACTCTGAGTGTCCCAACCTATGCCAATTATGACTTTACAATTTTGCAATGAAAATCAGGGGCAGGATGAAGTGTATGCTTATCACCCATCTTTAAAACCTACTGTGCAGCATGACTGGGCCAGCACAGAAAGTCACTTTCATATAGATACATGTATTATTTGCTCACCATATTCACCTAGAGGCTGTCACATCTACTCTGCACACTGACTAAGTAAATATGGCATTGACATGAAAACATTTTCCAACGCTGGACTTAGTTTCTCATCCACCACTGAGTAGAGTGCTGGTGCAATTCTGGTCCTTCATCAGCACACTTCAGGATACAGAAGAGGGATGGAGAAGACAAAGGTAGGTGGGAGTGAAAGAAAATTAACAGGCATTTACAAATGTATTTGCCCTCAACAGTTCCTCTCTGCAAAGTCCTATCTGTCTGGGTTTCGTAAACCGGTTTTGCTAAACGTGTTCATTAGAGTACATGTTACATACGTTCACCCATATCAGCATCAGGGTCTCAACTAGCACCGATGACGCACTCAGCACCGCCGAACACATGCATTTCCTGATCCACACAGACCCTAACTCCACTCTCCGAGGCACCCTCGTCTACCGACTCCCCCGGACTCCGCCCCAGTACGGTGACTCCATCGCCGACTTGATCAGCACGCACGCCCTGACCTCCACCAACTACATCCTCCTTGGAGACATGAACTTTCACCTTGAGAACAACAACAGCAACAACTCCACAACCCTGATCGACAACCTTGCCAACCTCGGACTGAAACAACTCGTCACAATGCCCACCCACTTCTCCGGCCACAAACTCTACCCCATCTTCTCCTCAAGCTTGCACGTCTCCATCAGCCACACCACCAAACTCCTCTGGACCGACCACCGCTGCATCCATTTCACCTTCCAGAAACCCACCACACACCACCGCACCCAACAGATCGCCCGCCGCTGCTGGAGAAAAATCACCGAAGACCAAATACACGCAAATCTCGCTCTCAGCCCACCCACCGAACCCTCCAACACCAATGACGCTGCACATAGCCTCAGATGCTGGATCAAGGACTGCGCCAACACCCTCGCCCCGCTGAAGAAACCTCCAGCAGGGACACCAGCAAGAGGGCCAGCTAGTTCACCCCAGAACTCCTAGCCTCCAAGCAAGCCTGCCGAAACTAGAGAAGAAATGGCACAGTGAAAAAAACACTCCGGGCAGCCACGCAGCACACAAGGACGCCAACCGCAACCACCACCATCTCATCAGGGCAGCCAAGAGGACCTCCTTCACAGACCGCCTCGACAACAACGCACACAATAGCAAGGAGATCTTCAACATCGTGAAGGAACTCTCCAACACCAGCGACATTCCGCCATCGCAAGCCCTCTGCGACTCCCTCACCACCTTCTTCCACCGCAAGATAGCAGACATCCAGGACAGCCTCAACACCCAGACAGCCCCAAGAGAAAGAAGCACAACAGACCCTCCACACACCATTGACCACGACCCCCTGCTAACCTGGGCCAGCGTGAGCATGGATGATACCATCAAGACCATGCACACAATCCACTCCGGCTCTCCGTCACACCCATTCCCGCACCACGTCTTCAACAGAGCAAGCAGTTCCATCGGACCCCACCTGCGCAAAATCATCAATCTCTCCCTGGAGACCGAGACCTTCCCAGATATCTGGAAACACGCCGAAATCAATGCCCAAACCTAAGGCAGACCCAAGAGACCTCAAGAACTTCCGGCCCATCTCTCTGCTCCCCTTCCTGGCCAAGGTCATCGAGAACACCGTCAACAGACAGCTAACCCGATACCTCGAAGAAAACAGAATCCCAGACCCTTCCCAGTCAGGGTTCCACAGCAACCACAGCACCGAGACGGCCCTCATCACCACCACCGATGACATTGGGACCCTGCTGGACAACGGCGAGACCACAGCACTCATCCTCCTAGATCTCTTTTCCGCCTTCGACTCCGTCTGCCACCACACACTACGTGCACACCGCCACGGCGCAGGGATCCGAGACAAGGCTCTGGATTGGACCACCTCCTTCCTCTCCGGCAGAACCCAGAGCATCCGCCTCCCCATTCCGTTCCAAAGCCTCCGAGATCATCTGCGGTGTACCCCAGTGATCCTCCCTTAGCTCGACGCTGTTCAACATTTACATGGACCCGCTCGCACATGTAACCCGGCAGCACGACCTCAACATAATCTCTTATGCAAACGACACTCAGCTGATTTTCTCCCTCACCAAAGACCCCATCACCCCCAAAGCCAACCTCCATGAAGGAATGAAGGCCGTCGCCGACTGGATGAAGACCAACCGTCTGAAGCTGAACTTGGACAAGACGGAGGTCCTCATCCTCGGCTCCAACCCTTCAGTCTGGGACGACTCCTGGTGGCCGACGGCACTGGGGGCAGCCCCGACACCCACCGACCATGCACACAACCTGGGAATCATCCTCGACTCAACGCTCTCAATGACCAAGCCAGTCAACGCCGTCTCCTCCTCCTGCTTCAACACCCTCCGCATGCTCAGCAAGATCTACAGATGTATTCCGACAGATACAAGAAAGACAATCTGGGGTTCATCCTCGACTCAACTCTCTCCATGACCAAGCAAGTCAACGCTGTCTCATCCTCCTGCTCCAACACCCTCCACATGCTCCGCAAGATCTACAGGTGGATCCGCACCAGAACAAGAAGAACGGTCACTCAGGCCCTCGTCAGCCACAGACTTGACTACAGAAACGCCCTCTACGCAGGAGCCCCGACCAAACTCATCAAACGACTACAACGCATCCAAAACGCCTCAGCACGACTGATCCTCAACATACCATGCCACGGCCACATCATCCCCCACCTGAGAAACCTGTACTGGCTCCCCGTCAACAAGAGGATATCCTTCAAGCTCCTCATGCACGAATGGAAGGCACTCCACAAGACCGGCCCAGCCTACCTCAACAGACGGCTCTCTTTCTACATCCCCAACCACCAGCTCACCAGCTATGCTCCGCCGACCTCTCACTCCCCACCGTCCTGAACATCAGAAGAACAACCACCAGTGGGAGATCCTTCTGCCACCTCGCCGCCAAGACATGGAGCACCCTCCAACTGAGCCTACAACAGACCCAAGAGCTGCTGACCTTCAGGAGGATACTCAAGACCTGGCTGTTCGATCAGTAGCACCACCCCCCCCCCCCCCCCCAGAGCCTTGAGACCCTCCCGGGTAAGTAGTACGCTTTACAAATGATTGATTGACCCACACCACTCTCTTACTTCTCTGAGTCTATGTCAGGGATGGACTGGCCCGGGCAGGCATCTGGTGTTTTCCTGGCAGTCTGCAAGTGTGGGCCGATATTTCCGATGCAGGGACAGTTTTTTTTTACTGGGGACGGTTTTGCAGCGGTGCTGCAATGACGGCCCCTAGTAACAAAAGCAGCAGTGGACATATGTGCCCTCCAACACCTGGGGGCTGTCACACAAAATTGCCAGGGCTGCTTTGGGTTCCCAGTCCGGCCCTGGTCTATAATGCTTTTTCTGAGATGGGCACATTGAAGAGAGAGGCTGGTGAATACATAGCATGATTCAATGGTCTCAATGAGTAATGAGCACCAGGTTTTCAAAACAGTAATGATTAGTGCCCCTATAGCAAAATATTCTAATAGGCCAGGCAATAACCTGCATCACAATGCACAGTCAGAATAAGGATCACCGTTACTATTTAGTAGAAACATAGTTTGCTTCAAGGTGTTACAGGCATCAGTGCCTCTAGGCAGCATATGCATCCCCCAGGATATACATGCACGCAGGAAGTACATTTGCATTAAAGGATACTCAACACAATCTAACATTATTGGCCCATTCAGTAAGCATCACACCGTGACCAGCTTTAGTGGCCAAACACAGTAATGGGAATAATAGCCAAACTCCATAAAAACCATTAAGGCCACACAGTAATAGACCAAAACAATATTGCGCATTATTGGTGCCACACACTAAGTAGTAACACTGGATTCACACAGTAACCAGCCTTATTGACCACACAGTAAAAAGCAATATTGGCCCCTTACAGCGAGCATTGCTGGTTGCAATTAATCATTTCCGCACTGCCACTGAGGAACATAATTCTCAGTTGCCTGGTCTCTGGGAATCAACACACTGGAAGGTGCAACAGATGCACACCAGGTGATCAAGGACCGGTTTGTCTGTGGTAATTTGTGAGTTCTTACACAACAGCTGCTTAGTATCATCTGATGGAAATGAGGCAGCGTGCCAGCCACAAGTAGGTAGCCAGATATGATGAGTGAAGAAATGTTGGCAAAGGAATTCTTGACAGACTAATTTGCATGTAGCCAGGTTCTGAGCTGGGATGGTGCAGTGAGCTAAAAAACGGTGATGGATCAAGCCCTGATCTGTTGACTGGGTTCTGTTTAATTCAGATACTTTGTCCATCACCACCCCCTTTTCTGAATCGTTTTGTCCACCATAAGCGTGGAAGCGTATACTCAGATGTGAGTCCCTTGCTCATTGCACCATCAGAATTCAAGCAAGCCGGGCCGAAGACGGCTGCAATGCCAGAAACCGGTCCCCGGAAGCTTGTTTCCTTCCCAGTATAAGAATTGGCTTGGTAGTTTAGTCTGCCCTGTTCCCATGATGCACTGGGCCAGGGACAGACTAATTTGCATGTAGCCAGGTTCTGAGCTGGGATGGTGCAGTGAGCTAAAAAACGGTGATGGATCAAGCCCTGATCTGTTGACTGGGTATGAGTGTTCTGTTTAATTCAGATACTCTGTCCATCACCACCCCCTTTTCTGAATCGTTTTGTCCACCATAAGCGTGGAAGGGTATACTCAGATGTGAGTCCCTTGCTCATTGCACCATAAGGATTCAAGCAAGCCGGGCCGAAGACGGCTGTAATGCCAGAAACCGGTCCGCGGAAGCATGTTTCCTTCCCAGTATAAGAATTGGCTTGGTAGTTTAGTCTGCCCTGTTCCCATGATGCACTGGGCCAGGGACAGACTAATTTGCATGTAGTCAGGTTCTGAGCTGGGATGGTGCAGTGAGCTAAAAAACGGTGATGGATCAAGCCCTGATCTGTTGACTGGGTATGAGTGTTCTGTTTAATTCAGATACTCTATCCATCACCACCCCTTTTTCTGAAAGGAATTCTTGCCAGCAGCAGTTGGGACTGCAAACTAAGGGCGAGGAGAGAACTCCCCTCAGCCAGCATTTTGCCTACTCTGCGCTGTGCTGAGAACACTGAGTGTAGGCAAAACTCTGACTCCGCAGCGGAGCGGAGTTAGTCAGCCCCCCCTCCAAAAAAGTTTCCCGCCTCCACCCGCCCTAATGAAAAACATTAAAATACACATTGAAAAGGCAAGTAGCTGTACTGTGGTGTCTCTGGGCTGCCCTCCTCCTCCTCGTCGTGGCAGAAATGCTCGGCTAGTGGTATTGTTTTAGGTCTAATGGCGCCACTTAGAATATCACACTTAATTTAAAAGGTTCAGTTTGTTAAACGGTTCTATAAGGTAAAGAGAACCATAATATCTCTTAAAGTCTGGCAAAGGCCTCCACAAGTAAAAATGCTCCCTAGCACACGTTATAGATTATTGTTTTTTCTCACTATACAAGTGTCTCCACCATTCTTCACTCTTGCATTCATAAATGATTCTTGTCCATAAGGTCCGGTAGATTCTTTTGAAGTTTTATTTCTGGAATTTCACAGCCAACACGTGTTTCGTCGTATTGGGAATGTCACCCACGACTTTCTCAAGGCTCATTCCTGAATAAATCGGTCATATATATTATGCGGTGATAATTCCAACCCGCAATGGGTTTGTGTTGGGGGCGTCTGTTAAGTACTGATCCTATCGGTAGAAGTAGCCAATATATGGCTTCCGATTCTTTAGAAAATGGCTTTCGCCAGCTTTTGTCGTTACTCTCCTTAGTCCCCCGTCTTCCGTAAGACTCTGTTTTTTCCTCCTGGTCGTGTTCTCTCCCCTACAAACCCCTTCGTCCGATGTACATCTTGCAAGAACTGCGCATACCCGTAGTTAACCTGCTGACCCTGGCCACTGAAGAGCCAGTAATCCCTTAAAAGCCTTACAAAGAGTATTGAATGAGAGAAGCTGCCCAGCACATCTGATGATTTTTTTATTGAGTATCAGCCATTGAATGCCATCTTCTCCCACATAAGGAGGAATGGCAACCGTCTTGCACTCAGTGAACAAGTATATAAATTGTTGACAATTCTACTATGTTAGTACAGAAATAAACTATGCGTGCAGCGGGGGAAATAGGCTCTGCAAGCCTATTGAGAATATAAGCAAAGAGTGCCAGATGAGAATCTGGTTGTACCGGTGCACTGCTGCCAGTCACTCAATTTGAGTGTACTTAGTTAAGCAGTAATATAAAACATATTTCACAAACATTATCATCATCATTCCAATTTTAGCAAAGAAGCAATTTCAAACAGTAAAACAGAAATGGTCCTTTTAGTTTTGAAACAAAAGTCTTTATGTAAGTTCAAGTCATTCAAATTTCAAATCCAAAGGGTGAGATCCAAAAGAGTTCATGTTGAGTTTCAAATCATAAATCCCAATGCATTGCGGGCAAAAACAACACGTCCTTCCTCAGGGGGATCTGTACAAAATAACATATACATGTCAGACTATCATTATTACAAAAGCAACAGGCTGAAGAACATAGAATCAGTGGCCCCACGTTAAAGAAGATACCTTAAAGTCATGGAGTGATAAAAAGTTTGAGGGTTAAGAAATTAGCTTTGTGCATGCAAATGCACTGCTTGCATTTTTAACATTGCGGCGGGTGCTGCTTCAAGCAGCACCCGCCGCAATGTTAAATATACAGGATGTGCCCGCCAGGGTGGCGGTCACATCCTAATTTGTACGGAGGGACCACCGCTGCCCCTGCGGATGGTCCCTCCTCCTCTGGGGTGGCGGACGGACGCAGGTTCGACCGCCATCCTAATAGGGCCCTTAGTTTTTCCTTCAGGTTCATACCAGAAGTAAGAATAATACACAAAGTTACAGCTTCTGGATGATAATGAGACCCCACAGCAATAAGATATATTATCTATCAGCATTGTTTACATGGCCATTTAAATGTTTATTGACCATTGTCAGTCAGTCAGTCAAAAACCTTTATTCGGTCATTACACCCATCAAAGTGCAAAGAGGTACAAAGTAGTGGATTCACCAACACATACATTTGCCATTGTTAATTAGCATCATGTGACTTGTTTACTCGTGAGCATTGTAGTTTACAATGTGTTTTATGTCATTGTTTTGTGGCTACTGTATATAAGCAGCTTAAAAAGATTTGAATCATCCTAATTTCTGTGTCTTTAATAGAGTTGAAAACCTTGCTCAGATTTGCTATAAAAAGTTTGATTACTAGGGAGATAACTGACAGACTGCTGCTGGTGTTGGAAGTGCATATTTCACCCTTCATGTCAGAATGTTTTACTCAAATGGATGAGAAAGATTTTTTCAGAGCTCAAAGAAAATGTGCCCTCATTTTAGCTTTTTTGAGCACTGGCCATAATGTCTATGATAAAAAGAAATCTCTCATTTTGTTCATTTCTAAAGAAAATGCTTTAAGGTTTTCAGCTTTGATCCCATTAAGATAGCTTCACATGCGCCAAACTTCTATCGTAAATACAGAATGTTACTGCTCTTGCTCTCCATTTAGAACACTATGGGAAACTACAGTAGAACATTAGGAAATCAACTGACAGGCTGCTGTTATCGCAGAAAGTATGTTTTACTCAGAATACCCAACTTTATTCTCACATGGCTGAGGAAGATAGTGTCAAGTGTCAACACCTATGCTACTTTGTCTTACTGTCTGGGAACAATACACACTAAGTGCTAGCTACACGTCGTCAAATGAACCAGGCTGCCGGCACCAAATGGTTGGGACGAGAAAATGGCAACTTCATAAAAGTGGCATTTTTGAGAAATGTTACTTAAAATCCAACTTTTACCATTAAAGAGAGTTTTACATTTCAATTCTTTAAACACCAAACTGGACATTACCACTTGCTCCTACTTGAAAGTGATCACTTATTAAAAATGTCATAAGTTAACACATAGTTATTCTATGGGTGAGGCAGGCCTTGCAGTAGTGAAATACAAAGAGTTTGTCATTATTAATAAATTTATGAGTTGAAAGTTTTTCCATCCTTTTGAAAATATACTGCACCCTGTTCTATGGGCTCTGTAGGGCAATAGGGCTCGCATTTACACAAGTTTAAGCTATTGGCATTGTAAATGGCAATGCCTTTTATTTAAGTTTTAAAAACCAACACATAAATAAAAGGCATTGTCATTAACAATGTCAATAGATCAAACTCTCGCAAATGTCAGAGCTAGTGCATTGCAAATGCTTGTTTCTTTTGCAAAGGTGGCAACCCTAGTAGTGGGTTGTACGAAAGCATTTAAGGTAGGAGATATATGGCTGGCAGGGAGGTGCACTAGAGAGAGTAGGAGGTAGGGCTTTGACAGATAGGCGCTGAGGAGGCTAGGGCAGGAGCATTAGGGAAATGAATGGTAGAGCAGTGTTAGAAGGGATGAGAGGGGCAGAAGTGAGTTTTGTGACAGACAGGAGAAGTGGAGGTGTGCTGGTGGGGCAGGGACGAAAATGGGGGGGACGGAGTAGGCACGCGCAGCTTGGGTAGAGAGGGGCCCAGGTTCAGACCGAGAGCTGTAGCCATGACAGAGAATTCAGAGAAAGTGCCCATTGCTTTGGCTGGGTCAGAGGACGTGGAGCAGTGCTTGTCGCCCATGAGTACCGCAACTCCGGGGTAGTGCACAGAAAGTTTCATAGAATGTGCAAAATGATGCATATCATTTACACCCAAAAAATCGAAGGGGTACACAAAGACACAGCGAGGGTGTCTAGCGGGCCGGGTATGTGATTAGCCAAAAGCACAGCAATACTTTTACTGCTCTTTGTGCCAGGTGTCTGTTTGGATGCCTTATTCAGACCCCCCCAGGATATTGCAGCATAAATTAGCAAATTTTGCAGCACAGAAATTGAAATTTAGCAGCACAAAAAGGAAAAATTTGCGGCATTATTGCGGCACTTTATTTTACTCGTAATCATTCCTTTTCAGCCCTAAATCAATGGAACCTGTTTTAGCATAGTATTCCTCTTTGACATAGGCATGTTTAAAGTTTCTGCTGCTCTACGGAAGCACAGCTCCAATCTCCTAACTTACTAATATTGTCGGAGGGGGCTGTATTTCTCCCTGGGATGTTCTAGCAGCCATGAGTGCACCCCTGCCCGGGGCACCAAGTTCACCCCTCCCTGGGTGCAGTCACACATCTTCCCGTTCGCTCCATGAGTGCAGTCACACAGCCCCCCGTCGCTCCCTGGGTGCAGTCACACAGCCCCCCTTCGCTCCCAGGATGCAGTCAAGAAGCCTCCTCTTGTGTCGCATGCATTGACTCCCTTTCATGGGTAGTGCTGACAGGACAGACATCTCGCAAAAAAACACAAAAATCATCCTTCAGAACCAGATTCCCCAGTTCTAAATTCGGCAGCTCTGACCATGGTGTCTCATCCTCTTCCAACTAGACACCATACTGCCCCACTGAGAGAACCTCGCACTGCCCTCAACTATAACCCAATTGTGCTCCGCTATAAACACCTGGATGCAGCTCAATTTAAATTATGCACTAGACAAGAGCAATATGCTCCCTACAAAAAAAGTAACATCATCCTGGAAAAAGCAAACACACAAAGGGAATGCAAAATTAAGTAAAGCATGTGAAATGTAAGCAGGTACAACATGGTTACTTTAACGCTTTTACACCAGCTTTTCAGAAATCAGTGAGTGCTTTTGCCTGAAAAGTTAAGGACATGACTACAGGGCACAGAATGACCCATTTCAATGTCCATTGCTTATATCCTTACAGAACGTAAGCAGTACAGTAAAAAGACCATTTCCCTGAACACTGAGCGGCAGTACAGATTTTGTTTTCCAATCCACGTGTTGCAGTGCCTCTAGGATTGGTGCACTAGCTCCCCTCCCGGGGGAAAACAACGCTATTCAAAGAAAGACAAGTACACAAAAGTAGCGCTTCACTGGCAATCTCTGTAGAGTGGCGCAAATGTTTTGGGTATGAATAAAATCAATCTGCCCGCTTTGCTACCACTCTTTTTGGCTTTATTTAGGTATTTTTCACATGTTGAACCTTTTATTCCCACAGCTGCACTTTGGAACTTTCAATTGAGTCGATACTGTCGGGTATGGAGTACCGGCACTTTTTATATTGAGAGAGAGAGAGAGTACCAGCACTTCTCAGAAACAAGCAGGTACTCTGTTACAGAGTACCTGCACTTCTATTTATCCATTTTAAGCACAGCTCTGGAATAGGAAAATGTCAGAAAAAGACGAGTTACAGTGTTTTTTCTTGTTTGGATCCATTTTTAAGGGGAACAAATCAACGAAAGAAGAAAAGAGAGGGGGAGAACCGTTTCTGAAGTCAGGGTTTTCAGTACTAGAGAAGAAGCTGCAAGACAAAGAGAGGGAATAAAAGAGAGAAAGAAAGGGAGAGGGCAGATGAAGCAGCAGAGCAGACACTGTCCGTGTATTCTGTGTTCCAGTCAGCCTGCAAGCCCTAGAGCAGAGAAGCGATACTTTCCCTTTCTCACTCCTCTTTCATAACTATTTGTGATCGAGGAAGCAGGCAGCTAATATGGCTGAACACCGCCATTTCACGGGGTGACGTAGGCTCATACAGCCAATAAAATAGTTAATTTTTTTTATGCCTACCGGGATACTTTGTTTCGCGGCCAGTTTGTTAAATATCACAGCCGTCGCGCTTGCAAAGCTGATTTCGCGATTTTTTCGTGAATCGCGAAATCGTGAAATGCTGGAGGGTCTGCTTATTCTCCGGTGTAACAAGTGCTGGACCTTGGGGCAGATGCTAAGAATCTGTTCTTGTTTCCTGTAGAGACTGTATCTAAGATAGAAGATGAAGAAGGACAAACTTTAACGTCTCCCATTTCATTGAAAGAGCAGCCATGTTTTTAAGGAACGTTGTCAGGCAATGTTTATCTAATAGATACAAAAGTCCACACAGGACTATGGAAAACTGAGAGGATGTTTACTCCTATTTACATATGATTAAAATGTAATAATAAAGTTGATATGCAATATTTAAATGTGTATCTTTTAATTTTGTATTGGTTATTAAAAAATGGCTTCCCAGGGGTCTCTTTAAAGAGCGAAGAAAAATTCCCTTGGTGATTTGTTTTGCAGTTTTTATATAGCTCCAACTAGACCTGAAGGTATCAGAGCGCTTTATAGGAGCACCAGTTGCATAACAAACAGACACATTCTCTTTTAGGCACAGGGAGATTATGTGAATTGCAGGATGCTTGAACCTCCCGCCAGACTCGAACCCCGTTCCCCAGCGTCAAAATCAGCCGTTCTAGCCATTAAGCACAACCTCTCTATTGCTAATAGGTGCGTTGCTTTAGTTTTTAAAAGACACTATTATTCCACACAATAAGAAATTTACCATAGGCAAACATAATTCCCTGCACATACATAAACATTAGGAGCATGGCGGCCCGTAAAGCTACCATCATGCTAATATAAAATAGCGACAAAAACGGTTGCTGTGCGACAACATGAAGTATAGCGCCTGTGCATATTAAATGTATACGCTTGGTGGCCCTGAAGCGGTGCCAGGGGAACACAACACTAATTATGAATGCAGGTGAAGCACGGCGCCCGTGCATATTAAACTCATGTGCATGGTGGCCTGTATTGTGGGCGCCATGGTGAAAAGATTTTTAAAAAATGTATGCGCATGTTGGCCATAAAGCGGTACCAGGGAAACACAAAACTAGTTATGAATGCGGGCGAAGTGCAGCGCCCGTGTACATTAAACTGATGTGCCTGGTGGCCTGTAACGTGGACGCCATGGTGAAAAGATTAAACAAAAAGTTGTTCCTAACTGAACAGAAGCAGCCTTACAGTGTAACTACACTGTAGTTGGTCGGTGCTGCTTCCTACGAAACGCAAGTGACGTTTCAGGAGGGAAGTTGAATAAGGAGCCAAGAAAGCAGAGCAATGTCTGTGGGAACCAATGGCAAGCTGCAGGCAGGCTTTTACTCAGTATAGGGAGTACTACAGGTATTGCTGTCAGCGCTTGTGCGCTGCCTAGGCTCGACCTAAAAAGGGAGGTATAGAGATGGCAAAAGGTTTATTTTGCCTGATCAAAATGGCAGTTTCAAGCTGCACATACATGTTGCAATGGCAGACCTAGTACATGTTTAATAGGGCTAGCTAGGTGGGTGGCACACTCAGTGCCGCAGGCCCACTAGTCGCATTTAATTTGCAGACCCTGGGTACATGTTGTGCAACTTTACTGGGGACTTACAAGTAAATTAAATGTGACAATTTGGCGTAAGCCTATTTCACCATGTTTAAAGGAGAGAGTCCATGCGCTTTAGCACTGGATAGCAGTGGTAAAGTGTACAGAGTCCTAAGACCAATAAAAATTAGATCAGCCAAAAAAGTAATGGAGGAGTAGGGGAAAATGTTTGGGTAAAGACCACCCTAAGACTGACAGGTTACCAATCAATGGGCACAGTGGCCAAAACCAGTGAAATGCCTGTATTTGTATGCTGTAATGTGTATTAAGTTTACCAAGTGTATTAAAGTACTCAGTCAGTCAGTCAAAAGCTTTTATTATCGGTTAAGAACCATAAAAAGACATATATACACGCATTTATAGATAAGATGGATAGTTTAAGACAAGGTTATATAAAAGTTACATAAAAATCCAGAAGCATAGTGAATACATACAAATGGATAAAAGATTAAAAGTTAAAAGAGTACAATCATAAAAGAGGACTACATGGTTTAAATAGCAGTCGCATTGTACAAACCCTAGGCATCTTATTAGTAATGAGCCTCATAGCACGCTATTTAAATTGCTAGAGAATCAATAGTTTGTGGACTGCCAATTTTTAGTTTTGACCATCTTACAAGCCACATCGATAAAAGAAATCTAGCGTTTGCAAACACTGTCAGAGGGGAGGTATCATATTTGAGAATCCTATATACCTCCCTGTAATCCCTAAGGCCCCTAGATTTACAGAGTTGAATGATCCATTTGGCTCTTGCCTTGGAGTAGGAGGGACAGAAGAGCAGAACGTGCAGATCTGTCACACTACTGCCCTCGCAACCAGGGCAAGAACTCCCTTCTCGTTGTGCTTTAGACCACTCGTATGTTACAGCCCTGAGTGGCAGTGAACCATGTCTGAACTGAATATATAGTTTTTTAACCAGGGGGGGCTGAATGTCATCCAAATATTTCTCAAAGTAAGGATGGGCCTTAATATCCAAAAAGGTGTTAGTCAATCTACCCAAAGAAGAGTTTATTAATGTAAGATCAGTTCGATAGCGCTTGAGAACCAAGATCAACGATTTCTTGGAAGTCGAGGCGCAGGTCTTCTCGGGGGAGGACCACAGGTCCCCCAATCCAAGCGCCTGACAAAGGTGCTTAATGTAATTTAGCCAAGGGATTCTCCCCACACCCCTTCTGGACAGTAGATCCCCAAGTCCTCCCTATAGCTTACAATCTCCAGGGTGGACCAAAGTCGTCTCCAGTACATGAGGGGATGGTTTAACACAATCTCCTGTATAGGTACCACACCTAGATCCAGCCATAAGGGGGTCAAGGGAGTGCTTGGAGGAAGTCTCAAGAGGCACCTGATGAAACTATTCTCAGTAAGGGAGAACGGGGCAGCGCCAACGTGGCCCCAAAGGTCTGCACCGTAAAGCGCACCCCCTCTCGCCTGGGCTTTATAGATTTCCATAGGCGGACCCAACAGCCTTAATGTTGTCTCGTTAAAAACTTTTATGATGCCGCCAGATGATTGAGCCAGCTTCAGGTTAGCCTTAGCCATGTGAGACCCCCAGTCCATTCTGTTGTTGAGTGTGACCCCCAGATAATCAAAGGTAGACACACGATCCAACACCGTTCCATTCAGATGGGGATGAGGGCAGTTAGAATGTTTGGTATTGTAGACCATGAACTTGGTTTTAGAAAGGTTAATCTCCAAATTCCTCAGTCTACAAAAGGAGCAAAGTGCCTCTAATGTACGCTGAATGCCCGTAGATGATTTAGATAATAAAAGGGTATCATCAGTGAACATTAGGGCGGGTATCTTATGACCTGCTAAACTAGGAGAGTCTAGGTCTTTTGCTGCGAGTAAATGTTCTATCACCCCATTTAGGAAAAGCGAGAAGAGCGTGGGCGCCAGAACGCACCCCTGCCTCACTCCCCATTCCACCGGAAACGGAGCCCACAACTCCCCATTCCTTCCATACCTCACCATTGCATATGTGCCTTGATGCATTCGTTTAAATAAGTGGCACAGGTAGTCCGGTGCACCCATCTCTAATAAAACGGCCCAAAGCTTATCCCTCTGGACCAGGTCAAATGAGGCCCGTAAGTCTACGAAAATCAGGTATAAACTCCCCGCCCCCAGGGTAACTGTCTTCCAGTAGACCAACTGTAATCTAAACAGTTGGTCAAAGGTGGAAACCTTTGCACGAAAGCCCGCTTGGAGGGAGATTAAGATGTGGTGATCATCCATCCAACTGTGCAACCTTGCTAGTAAGAAGCAGGCAAATAGTTTCTGGAGGACGTCAATAAAACTGATGGGGCGGTAGTTGGCCGGGTCGAGAGGGGAAGCTTTTTTATGGATGGGTATAATTTCTGCACCCAGCCAAGTTGGAGGGAACTCCATACCCTGGAGAATGGCATTGAAGTATGCCCAGATATACGGGGCCCACACCTTCTGTTCACTCAAATAGAGGTCACCAGGGATCCTGTCTAGGCCCGGCGCTTTCCCTCGGTCACGATTTTGAGTGCCACCTGGATTTCCAGGAGGGTGCAAGGGGGGCAGTCATCACCCTGGCCCTCGAAGGGAGCAAGGACAAGTATGCTCTTTTGAGCAGCTCAATCAATCAGAGGTACAGGGTCAGTGAGTGAGTAGAGAGGCTTGAAGTGAGCAAACCAAACCTCCTCACTAAGATTAGGGATGATAGCGGACGACCCCTCAGCCACCCCTCCTCGAACCAGATTCCAAAAGGACCTAAAGCCACAATCGTCCAGGGCTGCTTTGATGCTTTCCAACCCTGCTGCCTCCCACTCCAAACTGGCATTCATGATAATTTTGTTATATGTTTGCCTAGCATTTCTAATACTTGACTGGGGCCCCGAATTGACCTCTTTTATAAGGATGTTTTAGCCGCCCTACAGCTTTTGTTAAACCAGTTAGCCTGCTTTTTTGCCCTTGGCCTCTTGGTAACATTAATATAAAAATAGTTGTCCAATGTGTGAAGGAGCTTATTATGGATGCGCTGTAGCCCCTGGAGACGGGACAGGTCACAATTTGGGCTCTAAAGATCGCAAACCTCTACTAGTGAGTTTGCGACAAGGTTGTATATCTCAGATAGCTTCTCAGGAGCTAGCGCAATCCTCGCCCACCTAATACGTCTACCACCCGCCACTGTAGCAAGGCTTGAGTTAATAATGGTCTCCGCTGCTCTCAATTCATTACGGTGACCCAATATGTTAGTTAATTCTAGTGACAGAAGGTTATGGTCGCTATTGATCCTTGTGATGACAGAGAAAGCTTTCAGACAAGCCCAGAATTCTACATTGACCAGGATGTAATCAATATTTGCACTTTTCCCTGGTCTATTAAAGGTACTAGTTCCCGGGACATCTGGAGGGAGTCTGCCATTAAAGGCCCTAAGCGAGTATGTTACAACCAGCTTGTTTATCATTAGAGACAAGGGCGATAAACGCTTTACCGGATACATAATACATTCCAGAATACGCCAAATGTCATCCTCATCTGAAGTTACAGGGGGTATCCCAAGGAACGGTTCAAAGTGACAATTAAAATCCGCACCGATGATTTTGTGGTACGACGAGGGAAATGAAGAAAGGAGGACCTCTAATGCCTCTAAAATAGACAAGCCCAGCTGGTGAGGTGAGGCACGTAGATATATATTAATTACTGCCAGGGTTAAACCATCCAAAAAGTTAAGTACGATACAAAGGATGTCCGGGCAATGGGTGTCTATTACCTTAATTGAGCACCCCAAGTTCACAGCAACCCAAATACACAGCCCCCGAAGGTCTTCCCCTCGGTCCCTGGACGGATGGGGAGTGGAATGTCGCGAAGCCCACCCTAACAGGGGAAGGCAGAAGCCAAGTCTCTTGTAGCCGGCATAGGTCATAACCATCCATCAACTCTCCCCACTCCAGGTTATGTAGCTTAGACCCTAGCCCTGCAACAATCCAACTCCCAATTAGTGGCCTTCAATTCGCCGGTTGAAATGGAGGAGCTTCAGTGGAGTGGGGCAAGTTTAACCACATGGCTGCTAGGCGTTTTCCCATCCTGCGCTGAAGAACCAAAATTACCATTATTCATGACGAGCTGGCCTTGTCATCCGCGCACGGCAGGTAAGCGCCATGACGAGCCCAGCTCGTCATTAGCTTCGAAGGGGTTAAGGGTGGAAGTACTATATGTGTGCCTGAGTCCAACTCACTTTCACCATCTATGAAGCCGCTGGTTAGGAGGAAATGTGTGCCAACTCCCTTTCCCTTTGTATGAGACTGGAGTTTTGGGGTGGTGAAGGGATTATTGGGCCGACGTTAACCGCCCTATACATAGCGACCAACTTGGTAGATCCTTCCTCAGCACTCAGTCACTCCACAGCATTGCTCCTTGGTGAATTCGAAGCAAAGATGGCTAGGCCCGGGGGCAGTGGTAGTCAATCCACATTACTTAAGGCACTATGGCAGATGTATCAAGATTCCATTTTGAGATTCCTAAATAGCGATTTTTAAGGAATCGCTATTCAGAATTCGCAAAATGGAATGTATGAAAAATATCGCAATTTTTTTGCGATTCCTTAATCTTCCTTATTTGCGAATTCACATTTTGCGAATTTGCAAATAAGGAACAATTTCCCATGCATTCCTATGGGCCCCATAGGAATGATTGTGAAGTAATTCTCAAATTGCGAAATCGCAATTTGCTAATCACAATTTGAGAATTATTACAAGGGTGCAGGGGTGTCTCAAAGACACCCTGCTGCACCCCTGAAATGTACATCTGTGTGTGCATATGGCACACATACATGCCCTATGGGCATGTGTGTGCGTCACATGCCACCATCAAAAATGCTAAATTGTGCATTTTTTAAAGACTTCGCAAATTACCATCAACTACAACTTGGTGGTAATTTGCAAATTCTTAAACAAAAATCGCAATTCAAAAATTCTATATACATAGCATTTAAGGAATCGCAAAATTGCGATTCCTTAAATGCTATGGCAAAATAAGGAATCGCAAATTTTTGTTATTTCTTATTTTGCGAATTCTTGATGCATGCCAAAACATGCAAAAAGACCTTTTGTGATTCGGCCTTTGCGAGTCGCAAAAGGCTTGATACATCTGCCCCATATGTATTAGCCAAGGGTATGTTGTAGACTGAATCTTGGCCACCCTGATGAAAATAGGATCGGGTAGGCCTACCTCGTGCTAGTACATGTGGGTAGAAATACCCCAAGTGACAAGTATTAATTGAAAAAGCATTAGGGGGCCCTCCATTGCCTAGTATATATTTAACCACACCAGGATCCATAAAGTTGACAATTACACAGTCTCCACAGATATCTTTGGCTCTGATCCCTAACCAGCTAACTCGTCGGGCAAAAAGAATCTCACCCTGTCCGGGGCTCATTAGGGTCTGTATCTATTTAGCCAAAAAATGACTTTTTTCTTGAGCTTGGGATATGTTTCGCCTTGTTCGTAAGCCAGTGGAGGTAACTGGGGACAAGGGGGGGGTTTAAAAGTCTGTTATCATACGATTTCTGAGAGGAGTTAGTCTGTAACCTTGCGGGGTCTGGGCGCTGTTTGTCTTGGGTTGATGGGGTGAGGAGCGTGGTGCTAGAAGTCAAACCTGAAGCGGCTGGAGCCACATTAGGTCGATTAGCTAAACCAGAACCAGTCGGAGCAGCGCTAGGTTTCTGTGTTTTTAGAGGAGTTGAATCAAGTATGGAATTATCAAGGCAAATGGTATGAGCTGTATCTAGACCTTTAGTGGCCGAGATGGTTGTGCCCGGGGCTCATTTGATAGCAGGATTTCCCTTCATGGTTACTGGCTGTGCTCCACTTTGGCCTTTGTTGTTTATCAATGAAACTAGTCAATCGATCCTACTAGACAATGTCTTAAAATGAGAGTTGATAAGCTGTTCCAAGTGGGCCTGAAGATCAATCAATAAGTGAGTAGCCCAGACGGGAGGTCCTATACTGGGAAGAGGGGGACCAGGGTCAAGCGAGGGAGCCTCAACAGAAGATACTACTCTCTTGGCTGGTTTTTTGGCGGGTTTCGACTTCTTACTTCTGCCACAGGGTTTGTGGGCCTTTGCGGCTACCGAAGAGAGGGAGAGTGGTGCAGCCTCTATAGAAACATTCACGTCAGGTAGTAACTGAGCACATGGAAGCTCAGAAAAGGAGGGCATAAAAAATGACGTGGATTCGGGGAGGTTAACTGTGACTGCAAAGAAATACCCAGTAGACATGGGGGGGGGGGGGCATAGCGGGGGTAAGTGAAAGTCACCTTTCGGTATTCTTAATTGCTGTTGCCACCACCCCTATTGTTTTTTGAATCATTTTATCTATAGCGGTTAAAGTCGGCAATAGTTGGTTAGCTGCCGCTGTTTGCCTAGGCAAGGGATGAGAAGTTGTGGGATTAAGTTTACCCATAGTGCTCAACCTAATTAGTTAAAGGGAGTATATGTTTCACAACTTACAATTTAAAAACCAATTAAATTTAGCGCTTTAAGAAAAACAAAAAAAATAATACGGCAAGGGCCCAACAACAAGAACCATCTAATAGAGACAAAACATTATCGGGCCAAGCTTTGACTGGTTTAAAAAAAAAAATATATATATATATATATATATATATAGCAAATGAGCAATATAGTGGTTACCGTTACGGAACTAAAAGTTCTCAGCCTCAATCAGTCAGTTCCATGGGGGCTTAGTGGGGTGGCCCTGCCCAGCCTCCTTCGGCCCCTGATGGCCACAGATAGCCCACCCTTTGCCCTAGCTTAGCCCGGCGCCGCCCGCGCGCGTCCCGTGGGACGGTAGGCGTTCCGCTGATTAATAGCGCCTCCGGGCGCAGGCTGTGTGGTCATCAGTGCGCCAGTGGTCCCTTGGTCACCTGGGACTTGTAGTTCCAAGCCGTTGCCCTCACGGCGGTGGATGGCGGAGCTCAGAAGCCTTGCAGCCGTTTCCCTCACGGCAGGAGCTTCCTGGTGTACAGAGTGTCGTCCCCCCTGAGCGCTCGGTAGTCCGCTGATTAATAGCGCCTCCAGGTGCAGGCTGTGTGGTCACCAGTGCGCCGGTGGTCCCTGGGGCACCTGGGTCTTGTAGTTCCAAGCCGTTGCCCTCACGGCGGTGGATGGGGGAGCCCAGAAGCCTCGCAGCCATTTCCCTCACGGCGGGAGCTTCCTGGTGCTCAGAGTGTCGTCCCCCGAGTACATTCTTGTCAACTAAGTCAAGCACTGGGTTCCAAATTAAAATTATTGTGCGGCTGAGTGAGTGTTGAGTTCTAGTACACCCACACTATGGGCCAGATGTACCAACGTTATGAATACCGATTTTCTAATTTCGATTCTCTCTGAATCGCAAATAGACAATCGGTATTCCTAATGTATGAAACTCTTTTGAGTTTTATTAGCGATCTCTAGTCGGTCACAAACAGACCTACTCCATGTATTTAAATTAAGTTCAGTCACGATTTGAGACCTTTTAGGATTCACAGCCATCACAGGGATAGTGGCCTGCTGAGGTTAGCAGACCACCATGTCTGTGATTGCTTTTTAATGATTTAATCTTTTTTTTTTAAATGCAGCTCGTTTTCCTTGAAGGAAAAGGGGGTGCATTTAAAAAGGAAAAAAAATAACTTTACGGTTTATCTTTTAAGAGTAGGTTGTAGTCTGTAGGACCACTGATGTTTCTTAAAAAATATTTATTTTCCATTCTCAAAGGGGAAAGTGTCACTTAGTGACCACTTAACCATAATTTGGTCGGAAAACATTCATACATACCATTCAGATTTGGTATTCTGAAGGGACTCCCTGAACACGACCCTTCCAAATACTGAATTGCAAACACAAATTGTGATTTGGTAACGTGTTACCAAATTGCAATTTGTGCTTTGTACAAAAGGAAAAGCATTTTGCAGTTGAAAACAGCCTGATCAGCTATTTCCAAATGTAAAAATGCTTTAAACATGTGGCCCTATATTACTGGGATGCCTGTACCTGCTCACTAATGCCTGTTGAAAGTCAAGTGTAAAAAAGCTTGTACTTAGCTTAGTGTTAAAAGCTATAGGAGGCCCAGTGCTCCTGCCTTGCCCATGGCTGCCAAATACGTTCTGACACAAATTGATTAACCTGTTGTAGTTGAGAGGGATGTTTGGGTACAACAGTCATGTTTATCATTCCGATAGTAAAAACAGGTTGTAGTCAGTGGGCATGTGGCAACATGTAAAACTTTGGCCATAAGCTATGCTATGTACACTTGTGACTGTCGACCTCAGCATTCTGAAATCTCTTAAGTTAGTAAATTCATGAAGAATGGCCAGTTGTAGATCTGTAAGCCAGATGATGATGTATTGCAGGTAGCAATCCTAACTCCCACTGCCCTTAAGGGAATGGCAATGTGCCCTAAACAAGTTTTGAATATGCATGTCTTAAACATTATTTATATTATCCCTTCACTTGTGTGCCTGGGTAGGAATCTAGGCAGTGAGACTAAATCTCTAGCACAAACATTCCCGAAGGCATTTTAAAATAGCCACTGGTTGGAAATACGTGCACCTAGTCATAATGACCACTAGAACTCTCAATACAACCAAGATAGGATTCACGGTCATTAGTAACAGACAAGCCCAGGTTCAGACAAGGATCCCTAGCATGAACCTGGAATGGTTAACATCTTAGTTCTCTGATAGTGACAAATACCCCGGCTTCATCAATCAATCAATCAATCAATCACATTATTAGAGCGCGCTACTCACCCCTGAGGGTCGCAAGGCGCTGGGGGTGGGGGTGGGGGGGGGGGGTTCTACTGCTCGAATAGCCAGGTCTTGAGTTGTTCCCTGAAGGAGAGATGGTCCTGGGTCAGACGTAGGTGGGTGGGGAGGGAGTTCCACGTCTTGGCAGCCAGGTAGGAGAAAGATCTTCCTCCGGTGGTGGATCTGTGGATCCGCGGGACGGTGGCGAGGGCGAGGCTGGCGGAGCTGGCGGGTGGGTGTGTAGAACTTGAGGCGGTTGTTGAGGCATTCGGGGCCCATGTCGTGGAGAGCTTTGTGTGCGTGGGTCGGGAGCCTGAACTTGATCCTCTTGTTGACAGGGAGCCAGTGTAGGTCTGTCAGGTGGGTGGAGATGTGGCTATGTCGGGGGATGTCCAGGATGAGTCGTGCCAATGCATTCTGTATGCGCTGAAGTCTTTTCTGTAGTTTGGCGGTGGTACCAGCGTAGAGGGTATTCCCGTAGTCCAGACAGCTGGTGACGAGGGCCTAAGTGACTGCCTTCCTGGCTCTGGTGGGGATCCAGCGGAAGATCTTACGGAGCATGCGAAGGGTGTTGAAGCAGGAAGAAGTAACGGCATTGACTTGCTTTGTCATCGTGAGGGAGGAGTCAAGGATGAATCCCAGGTTGCTTGCGTGGTCTGTGGGCTTGGGGGCGGTGCCCAGAGCCGGAGGCCACCAGGAGTCGTCCCAGGCGGACGGGGGGGTCCGAGGATGAGGACCTCCGTCTTGTCTGAGTTCAGTTTTAGACGGCTGAGCTTCATCCATTCCACAATGTCCTTCATTCCTTCCTGGAGGCTGGCTTTGGCGGTGGCGGATTCGTTGGTGAGGGAGAGGATAAGCTGGGTGTCGTCTGCGTAGGAGATGCTGTTGAGGCCGTGTTTGCGTGCGATGGCTGCGAGGGGACTCATGTAGACAGTGAAGAGGGTAGGGCTGAGCGAGGAGCCTTTGGGTACGCCGCAGATGATCTTGGTGGCCGCGGCGCGGAAGGGCGGGAGGCGGACTCTCCGAGTTCTGTCGGAGAGGAAGGTGGTAATCCAGTCCAGGGCCTTTTCTTGGCTCCCGGCGTGGTGGAGGCGGGTCGTTAGGGTGCGGTGGCAGACTGTATCGAATGCGGCCGATAGGTCGAGGAGGATGAGGGCGGCAGTTTCCCCGTTGTCAAGCATGGTCCTGATGTCATCGGATGCTGCAATGAGGCCGATTTCGGTGATGTGGTTCGCTCAGAAGCTGGACTGCGATGAGTCGAGGGAGCCGTTCGTTTCGAGGAAAGTGGTCAGCTGTATGTTGACGGTCTTCTCGATGACTTTTGCGGGGAAGGGGAGGAGCGAGATGGGGCGGAAGTTCTTGAGGTCCGTGGGGTCGGCGGTGGGTTTCTTCAGGAGGGTGCTGATCTCTGCGTGCTTCCAGCTCTCCGGAAAGGTGGCGGATGCTAGGGAGTTGTTAATGATGTTCCGGAGGTGGGGTGCGATGATGGAGTCTGCCTTGTTGAAGATGTGGTGTGGGCAGGGGTCGGCTGGGTAGCCGGAGTGGATGGTGTTCATCACGTGGGTGGTGTCTTCGGTGCTGACGGGGGTCCAGGTGTGGAGGGGGGGTTGGTTTGATGTTTGGGTGCGTGGTCTGGGCGCCGAAGCTGTCGTGTATGTCGGCGATCTTGCGGTGGAAGAACGTGGCGAGTGAGACGCAGAGGTCTTGCGAAGGCGTGATGTCGTTGTTGCTGGCGCTGGGGTAGGAGAGCTCTTTGACGATGCTGAAGAGTTCCTTGCTGTTGTTGGTGTGGTTGTCCAGTCGTTCTCTGAAAGATGTTCTTTTGGTGGTGTGGATCAGCTGGTGGTGTTTCCGGCTGGCGTTCTTGAGGGCTGCCATGTTTTCTGTCGACTGTTCGTGGCGCCAGGCTTTCTCGAGGGTACGGCAGGCTTTCTTAGAGTGTTTGAGGTCGTCTGTGAACCATGAGGCTTTCTTGCTGCCGGGATTGCTTGGCGGGGTCTTCAGTGGAGCAACGGTATTGGCGCAGTTGGTGATCCACTGTGTGAGGTTGCAGGCAACGTTGTTGGTGTCCGTTGTGTTGGTAGGTGGGTTTTGGCTCAGGGACGTGGTGAGCTGGTTGGTGGTGATCTTGCTCCAGCGTCTTCGGGGAACCTGTTGCGGGTGGTGGTGAGTCGTGGTTTTCCTGAAGTTGAAGTGGGCGCAGCTGTGATCGGTCCAGTGAAGTCCGGTGGAGTAGCTGAAGGAGACGTGGTTGCTGGAGGAGAAAACTGGGTCAAGCGTGTGGCCGGCATAGTGGGTGGGGGTGTTCACCAGTTGCTTGAGTCCGAGGTTGGCTAGGTTGTCCAGCAGGGTGGTGGTGTTGTAGTCATTGTTGTTCTCCAGGTGGAAGTTCAGGTCCCCAAGGAGGATGTAGTCCGCAGAGGCGAGGGCGTGCGGGCTGATGAAGTCTGCGATGGCTTCCCTGAATTGTGTGCACGGTCCAGGGGTTCTGTAGATGAGAGTCCCTCTGAGGGTGGTCTTGGGGTCGGGGTGTATCTGGAAGTGAAGGTGTTCGGCGGCGGTGAAGGCGTCGTCAGAGTTAGTCGTGATGCGGATGGTGTTCCTGTAGACAATGGCGATGCCTCCTCCAGTTTGGTTGATGCGGTCCCTCCGGGTGATCTTGTAGCCGTCCGGGATGGCAATGGCGATGTCGGGTGCTGAGGAGGCGTTCATCCAGGTTTCCGTGAGGAAGGCGACGTCCGGCGCTGTTGTGTCGAGGAGGTCCCAGAGTTCGACGGCGTGTTTGTGGACGGAACAGGTGTTTAGCAGGATGCACTTGAGGTGGTTGTTGTTGGCGCTTGGTCTGGCAGGCGTGGTGCAGGTTCGGAGGCAAGTGAATTTGCAGGCTTAGCAGGTGAAGCGTCCGTGGGAGCGTTTTGGGGTGGCACGGTAGCAGGCAGGTGATCGGCCGGTGTTGAGTGCATGGAGGGCGGCGGCGTCGTATCTGAGGCGGGTCGCCTGGCTGCGTCAGGGGCCAGGGGTACTGGCGCTGGGCGCAGTCCAGGCACGGATGGGCGCAGAAGGGCTTGCCTTAGGTGCGCCGAAGGCGCACCAGTGGCGCGCCAGCCGTGCAGCGGCCTCCATTAAGAAGGGGGCGAGGGAGGGAGGATCAGCTGGGGAGGTCAAGCAGCGAATCAGGCATGGGGGCGGGCCGCAGGGGAGACAGCGGCGGCAGGAGAGCGGGAAAAAATGGCAGAGAAGAGGCGGGAGGGGAGCGGGAGTGACGGCGAGGCTGCGAGGCAGGATGAGCAGAGGCAGCAAAGGGGTCGCCGACGCTGTGGGGGGAGCGACCTGTCCTGAGAGCAGGGTCAAGGGTCACTCCCTCACTGCGCAGCGGCCTCCATTAAGGGGGCGAGGGAGGGAGGATAAGCTGGGGGGGTCGGGCAGCGAATCAGGCGTGGGCGAGGGCCGCAGGGGAGGCAGCGGCGGGAGGAGAGTGGGAAAAAGCAGCGGGAAGAGGCGGGAGGGGAGCGGGAGTGATGGCAAGGCAGCGAGGCAGGATGAGCAGAGGTAGCAAGGGGGGCGCTGACACTGTGGGGGGAGCGACCTGTCCTGGGAGCAGGGTCAAGGGTCGCTCATCATTAACAGAAATCTCTAATGTTAATTTCACATCAACAAAAGCACCCACACAGGCTGATACCAATTCTCAGACGTCTTGAATATAAAGCTCTACATACTGGATACAGACGTCAAAACCACAGTACAAGCCCTGGTTATCACGCACTTTAATAGTATCCACACAATTTTCACTCATATTTGGCAGAAAAACCTTCAGTCTCGCATGGTCCATGCAGCATCAGAAGATAGGATATCGGCAAGTTTAAAGCAGGTAAGTGCAAAATAAGGGACAATGAAAGTGGTAGAGTGCAAACATTTTCCACATTAGTTTCAAAACTATGAAAATGTTATGAAAATTGGCGAGGCTAAAAAAAATAATGTAGGCAAGAAAATATGCAAAAGTAGCTCCTGTCATGAGAAAAGCCACACAAAGCACACACTTTTAGTCAAATAGTTATTCTGCAAAGCAAGTTAACAGGAGAATTCTAATCCAAAAATACGTTTTAGAACAAAAATTCTCCCGCTAAAACATTTTCCCACTGGCATCTTATCAGACAAGCAAAGCTGTGTGGTCTCAGAGTTTGGTTAGTTGTGCACATTTTACAATTTTGCCAACAAGTTTAAATTCCTCAGAGCCCTAGAGATATGTATTCCCAAACTATGGAGCCCATTGCAATCAGTGTCGGAAAGCCTCCGACCTCAGGTTGGAGACTCTCCAACACTCATCGCCGGTTTCAATTCCGAACAGCTGATTGTGATACAGCTGGTCGGAATTGAAACTGGCCGGTCAATCCGGCTGATTTCCAATGGGCTCAATGAGCCTGTCAGCCAGTCGGAACCGGCTCATAATCCAAATGGACGGCGGATTACGGCAGAGCGAGGAAATGGATGCTATCAACAAGTGCGTGTCAGTACAGCCAAGAGAAGTACCACGATATGCAGACCAATGCAGCAGCATGTCTGAATGAGGAACGTAGGAAAGTGCCCATTGCCACCTCAGGGGAGTCCATCACCAACAAAAGTCAGTGCCAACCTGCGTTGGTTGTCCGCACATGGATCATGAGCCTAGGCCAATGCAGCCATGTCCACTGTCGACTTGGGACATGTGACCAGATCCCCAACATGCAACCAGGTGTCAGGACATGTGCAATGGGTCACATCCAGTTGTAGCTGCAGGTACTATGTCACTCGTCAATGAACACGAGTGCAGCTGTGTAGGCCAATATCCACAAAGAGCGATTTTCGTCCACCACATCTGACATGTCTTCGATGTAATCCATCAGCTGACCCAGACAGATGTGCTGACTCCAACCACTGGTCCCTAGTGTGCACCAAAGCCAAATCGGGTGGTGGCCACCCTGGGGTGGTTGCAGTGGGTGTTCTGTCCCTCATGGGTATCCGCAGAGCATGGTCATTGCCTCCATGGCATCTGTGGGCCTTCAGGCGTGGCTCTTGGCTGGGCTCCCTTTTATACTGCAGGTTGTCGTCCTGCTTTACACCAGAAATAGGCATATGTTCATTCCCTGCTGCTACCGCGGCTTATCGCCTGTTTTTTGTTTCACATTGCAGATCTGGCAGTTCGTTGTGAAAGTGGTGGTGTGTTTTTTTCGTGTGTACGGGAAAGCCTACTTTGCATCTCATCAGGGTTAGTTGGTGGTGTCCACCATGGAGATACATTTTGGGGCAGTTATTGTGGGTATACAGACGATGTCTACAGTTTCCACCAGCTTGTGAATTGGGGTGTTAAATCTATCTCCACTTTTGATGCATTAAGGTGGGGACAGTTCGGAGTTGAGTCCTTGTGAATATCCCTCTCTGAGTAATGCAATTACCGGTAAGTAATTGAAGCATTTCATATGCTGTAGCCTTTTAATATGAGCTGCTGGCAATTCTGCTGTGTGGCTGATGATCCTTGGTACACCTGACTTTCAGTCATTGCCCTTACATGGAACTAACTGTGTCTCAGCTCTATCTGGTCAAAAAGGGGCAAACAGCACTTATATCAGCATGGCAAGCCCATGTACATAAACAAATTCACTAACAGGTAAAGACACACACTGTTATACACATAAACAAACATACACACAACACACTTCCATACAGATACACACATATAAACATAAAATGATGCCCACACTGATAACAACATACATACCCATTAACACCGAGATAAAATAAACATGTAAAAGCGAACACACATATTCATGAAAGTAAGCGCAGATATGTACAGCAACCACATAGAGGGATAGAACCTCACACAAAGGCTGCTCCTCACTCTAGATATAAATGCAAAACGACACACTCTCTCTCTAACCAGAAGCACACATAAGCACACATGTGTGTGAAAGATGCCCCTTGGGTCATGACCGCCCAACCAAGGCAGAAGACACACAGCACAAATCTGGATTTACGTATGCTAGTTCCCATTTAGAAATTGTGTCCCAGGGCATTTCATGCAAATTCTGCTTTTGCTTTAAACCAAATGTATGTTCTGGACAAATACCTTGATAAGTATACTAGCCTAACCTACTGCCACATGACACGCCAATAGACACATAAACCATGACATATGGTTATCATCATTAGCTGATGGAACTGTGTGGTTTACATTCAGGTATGTGATTTTTTAAAGAAATTCCAGGAAAAACAATCAAGATGACACTGTATTTTGAGAGAAGATAATATGCAAATGAAAACTGAATTGATTAAATGAAGCTTTTTTTTGCTGAATTTTCTCATAGTGAAGCAAATAAAATCCACTTAAAAACCTCTCAAATTACATTGCAAGGAAAATTCTACATATTACTATTTTGGCAGTGTTAGATCTGGGGGTCTCTAGTTGGCAATGGTTATCACCTTTGGCCAAATAGGGACCCTTACTTCTAAGTCAGGATAAGGGGATTACACTCCTTAATAACCCCTGCAACACCCCCTTGGTAGCTTGGCACAAGCACACAGGCTTATCTCAGAGGCAGTGTGCTAAGCATTTGTGAATATACACAGTAATACAGTGAAAACAGTACAGATGGACACAACACAGGTTTTATAAAAATAAGTATTTTTTTATATAGACCTAAACACAAGACCACAAACGACAAAAATCCACAATAATACACTTAAGGTTACTTAAAAGATGATTGAAGTCTCGTAATTCAAGTTGTTGGTAAATGCGACAAAGTTCTCAACAAAGTACCTGGATGCTTAACGCAAAGTAAACAAAAGGCTCGCAAAAGTGGAGATGCGTCGGTTCCATGATCCGGAGGAACAGTTGCGTCCTGCCTTAATGCTTGCGGAGACTAGGGGACTCATCGTGAGCCTTACCGGAGCGAAGGTGATGCGCAGATTCTCGGCTTGCGGGCCCATTGCGGTGCGCAAGATAGCGCCTTGATGCGATGTGATGATCCAGTTGCGATGCGAGAAGATGGAGCCCTTGATGCGGCGATGCGATGACGATGCGATGACGCCCTGGCAGCCTTGCGACGACTCTGTACTTTTGAGCCGCGACAGGCCCTGCGACACGCTTCTCCGGTGATGTGATGGCGACTCTCTCGCTGTTGTCACGCTTCTCCGGTGATGCAACAGCAGGTAGCTTCAATGAACACACGCTTCCAGGGAGATGCAGCGACAGCTCGATTCTCCGGTATTGCGATTATTTCAGCTGCGTCGGCGACAGGCTTCTTCTCGATGAGTCGGGCTTCCAGCTCCCAGCAGCAAGCAAGTGACTGGAGTCAGAATTTCTAGCAAGGAAATTCAGGAGGGAGCTGGAGGTGAAGTCTTTTGGCCCTGAGACTTCAGCAGAAGGCAAGCACAGTTCAAGCCCGTGGAAAATATTCTGTAGATGAAAGTCCTTACAAAGTTCCTTCTCCTTTCCCTTGGCAATGAAGCAACAACTGCAGGCCAACCCAGCAGAGGGGCAGTACAACTCCTGCAGCTTCCTTGGTTCTTCTCCTTGGCAGAAAGGTGTCTTGTTCCAGAAGTGATCTAATTTCTTTGGAGCAGGGTCCCAATATTTATACACCAAAATCCTTTGTTCTCTGAAGGCAGAGAGACCTCTACCTAGTTAAAACCAGTCCCTGAGCACTTTCTTTACATGACTCTCTTCTTCCTTTCACTTTGCAGGGCAGAGACATCAGACGCCAACAGGAGGTGGAGCCAGCACAAGGGAGGGAAGATTCAGCCCTGGAGCAATCTATTGACATGATTCCTCCTCTCATTTCACAGTGCAGGGCAGAGACATCAGACAAGCCACAGGGGGTGGGGCCAGTATTATAGAAGGAAGGCCCAGCCCTATTCAGGTCCCAGGTGCACTCCTCCCTCCCATCTGGATGTAAATCTCTCTATTCACCACTGGGCTGTCCCAGTCTGTCTCCTGGAATTCCCCAGCCCTGTCACTCACAAGCCCAGACAAGGAATACACAACTCAGCAGAGGCAGGGTCAAATGGTTAGGCAAGCAAATACCTACTTTCTAAAAGTGGTATTTGCAAACACTGAATATTAAAATAAACTTTACTAAAAGATGTATTTTATTATTCTGAGTTCAGGCATACTATATTCGAATGTCTACCATGTTCCCTGAGTCAGTTAGGATTGTAGGAATGTAACAATCCTAACTGCCCATTCTAGCCTATGAGAACAGGTAGCCTTCAATAGTGAAAAACGAAAATGGCTGTAATTCACTATTAGAACATGCTACACACATCAGAGCATGTCCTACCTTGTACTTACAATGCACCATGCCCTTGGGCCTACCATAGGGTTGTCTAATATTAAGCAAAGGGAAGGTTGAGGGACTGGCAAGTGGGTGCACTTGGCCAAGTCGACATGGCAGTGCTAGACTGCACACAGGCCTTACAATGGCAGGCCTGAGACACACTTTACAAGCTGATTCTGTGGGTGCACAACCAGTGCTGCAAGCCCACCAGCAGCATTTGATTTACAAGCCCTGGGCACACATGGTGCACTGTACTAGGGGCTGACAGGTAAATCAAATAACCCAATCATGGAATAACCAATTAGTACATCAATTTAACATAGGGAGCACTTGCACTGTGGCACTGATTAGCAGTGGCACAGTGCCCAAAGCATAAATCCAGCAAAAACATATCAAAACAGAGGAGGCAATCCATCAAAAATGGAAGGGAGACTCACGCCAATGATGCCAGGTCTAACAGGCAGGTATTGTTTTCCGTAAAAAATCTACAGATTCTTTTCAGTAGTTTTTCTAAAAATGTACACTGCTAACTGAGGTAAATGAGAAATAGTTTCTGCAAACGAAGGTGAGTGTCACTCAGCAGTTTTGACTGAGGTTTATTTGAAAAATGCCATGCACCGCTACTGCACACACACAGGTCACCCCTACACACCACTTGATCAAATGTATGCTTGTTGGACTTGATGTATGAATAAACCATCCTAAAATAATGGTCTCTTCAACCATCTTGATCTCTGTATTGATTTAAAAATTTGTTCAGGATTCAAAATCCTTGGATGTATGTATAAAAGATCAAAATAGCTCAGAAGTATTTTTCATATAATTTCTCAGAAATTGCTGCATATTTTGTATTCTTTAAGATATTAATGAAGGACTGCCAAACTTGGGGAATATATGTTCAAGGGCTTAAGTATTGCATTATTCAAAATGAAGGCCATGGAAAACTGAATTTATAACACATTATTCTGTAGGGCCATATTAGCATAGTGAGCAAAAGAACAATGGATTACACCCAGATCTGTGACTGGGGCGAGTGGTTGAAACGTTTTAGCACTGCGTCCATCATCTTGTTGTGTTTGCTACGTTCACCCTAAGTGGCCAAGGTAATACCCAGACATGGGTCCCTTGCTTGCTGTGCCACTGGATTCAAGATAGCCTGGCTGATGAGGTGTGAAACCTCGATACCTGTACCAGGATGCTTGTTTCAGGTCCAGGAAGGACCTGGCCTGGCAGTTCAGGCTGGAAGGTTCCCATGAGGAACAGGGTCAAGACTAATTTACATATGGCTGGGTCCAAACTGTGGTAGCATAGTGAGCAAAAGAACGATGGATTAAACCCAGATATGTGACTGGGAGTGAGTGTTTGAAAAGCTTCAGCACTCCGTCCATCATCTTGTTGTGTTTGTATTGTTCACCCTAAAAAATTAGATGTCGCATACACCAACCGGTGGTACTAATGGTTAGTGTGCATTATGTTAGTCTATGGATATTTTGTTAGCTTTCATCCTATATATATACTTTTTACTCTATATATATATATATATTTAGATTAACTGCACTGACTTAGAGTGCATATACTAGGTTAAAATAAAGTCAAACTGGAGTGTTCGCATTAGTTTACGGGGTTTTAGCCAGATTCCTGTTTGGCCTTCCACCATTGAGTCTAAAGGTGGACAGATGTGACGTACTAAGCAGGGAATAAAATAATACATCTGTATACGCTATATGAAGCATTGAGTTTTGATGCCTTCCCCTGTTCGCATGTTTCTGTTCCACAGTGCGGGGCCTCATATACCTGAGCACGGTCCAGGTGAGGTGAGGTCCAGTCCCCTGTCATGCTGGGTGAGCAATCAAATTGTATTATACTTTCTTTTCCTTTTTTGAATCTGTCTATCACATGTATAAGAGAGACTGAGAGCACATTTGTGCGTCTAAATAATGTTACATATATATGTTTTTCTAGATCACGTTGAGCGTCCATTGACAAGGAGGATGTGTATTCTACTGTAGGTACAGGTTGTATCGTTCCTACGTATATCTTTTCACTGATTATATGTTTGATTTCATTTACACTTAACAGTAGCAACTATTTTAGAGCAGTGGCCCTGATGAAAGCCAAGGGATGAGTTGCCCGGTAGGCAGAAACATGTTGGCCCGAATTGCGACAGTCATTTGTTTCATACTGTCGTTTGCGCTGTTCCTATTTTTTTAATTAGGGGATGTGCCTGTTTTCTATTAAAGTGTTTGTTTAGACATATCACCCTATTTTAGACTCACCACTTTACTGTATGTTACACTGTTTTCTTTTTACTTTTCACTAATTATCACAATCATACCAACAATTGGAGGTTCAGTATTCACTGTACACCGTATCCAGTACTTATTATAACTGTGTGGCATGGGGTCTAGATGATCGAAGGACCCGCCAGGTCACAGTGTGGACTGCCAAATGATAGGACCGATCACCTGTTTTGTTTGATGGTTATCCACAAACTATGTGTACTGAATCTGGTTTGATCAGTTTTCCAATTGAGTCTTAGACATCACGACTCTCCTTCCTTCTTCTCACACATGTGTCTCTCTCTCCCTTCCTATCTTTTAGACATTATTACATGGTGACTATAGCACCCACTGACATAGAGTTATATCGGCCAGTGTTTGCCAGCAAGATGCTTGGCTTTTAGACCTCCTAGGTTCTTGCTTGTTATTTCATATGAGGTTGTTGGGGAAATGAACCAGGAGCAGGTCTTTAAACTGTTCCCTTTGACCCTATTCTCCCTGTTTGTTTTTTGGTAATGAATTTACTTTCCCATGTAAATAAGACTCGCCTCTTTGCAAGTAAGAGGGCCACTCTCACAAACCTTCCCACATTGGCCTTTATTTGGGGGACATATCCTAGGAGGCACTCCAGTGGTGTGCATTTTAAAACCTGTTCTGTCATAGTGTTTGTTAAGAGTAATGACATTTTCCCAGTAATTGAATACCAGATTACACTGCCATGCAGGATGAAAAAGTCAGCCCCGCCTTGGCTACATCTCCTACAACTGTCCGAGTCCCTAAGACCCATTTTATGTAATTTAACAGGAGTTTAGTACACTTGATGCAAAAACTTAACATGAATGATTCTCAAATTACTATTCGAAGTCAAGTGGCCAGTCAGCGCGCAGATCTGTTCCCCTTCCCTGTCAGTGATCGGGGAGTCATCATAGCATTACATTGCTCCAGACTCCTGTCTGGTCTATGGACTGTTTCCCCTTGAACCGCTTTGTATCATTTAGTGATCAGCTTCTTCCTAGATGGAGCTACTATCAATAATTGTAGTGACTTAAGTGGTTCCGGCTCATCAGGAAAAGCAGTGTAATGGTCTCTTACTGCACGCTTCAATCTATAACAGGTGTACTGGAATAACGGGTTGGGATTTTGGATGCAAGTTAAATCGTCATCTGTGAGGTACTTTCCCGTAGGGTAGAGATCACACATGTGTGTATTTCCAGCTTCCTTTAGAGCGGTTATAGGCCCATTTTCTTGTGCTACTGATAAAGCCGCGGGCCCAGCTAGAGGCAGTGCTGGTGCATATAAAAGGAGTTTGTGTGCCCGCCTGCCAATCGCCTGCCAGACCGCAATCATGGTATATATTTTGTTGGTCTCAGTCCTGGGCATCTGCCTATGAGTGTACGTGATGATGCTCCTCAGAGGCACAGGATGGGCGTCCCCGCCTACTACAGCCACATGCGGGATAAAGTCATGGGACTTAAACTAGTAATACGCATACTGGGCCTGTGCGCAAAGGTAGTACACATAGAAGTCTGGAGCAGTGAACCCTCCCTTTTCATAAGTCAGCGTTAACGTAAGCCAGTTAATTCTAGGTTGCTTATTCCCCCATACTAACCTCAATAGCTGGTTTTGTACTGTTTAAAAAAAATGTTTTGTTAATGGGATATTGCAAAAAAGATATAAGAATTTAGAAAGGATGACCATTTTTATTATAACTATACGATCTGCCAGGGACAACGTCAGACGGGACCACCGGTCCAGCTGCTGCACTAAGGTGTTATATGCCTGACCATAATACTCTTTGATCACAACCTCAGGGTCTCGGTGTACCCATACTCCTAGGTATTTGACCGGTTCTTCAGACCATACCAATGAGTTTTCTACCTGGGGTGGGGCCGTGGCTAGCATTAGAGGAATGATGACAGATTTTTCCCAATTTATCTGAAGCCCAGAAAATAGGCCAAATTTAATATATTCCCGTATAATCTGGGATAAATAAAGCTGGGGATCGCGAATAAAAAGGACCAAGTCTTCCGCAAACAGGGAGATCCCGACCGACCGATGATTAAAATTGAGGGCAGCAGCCCTATGACATTGCCGGATTTTGCATGCTAGAGAATCCAAAACAAGGGCAAATAGAAGGGGGGGGCAGGAGACAGCCTTGTCTGGTACCACGTTCTATATTAAATGGTTCTGACGTAAGTCCGCCCACTCGAACTCTCGCCGAGGCGTCAGTATAGAGCACCTGCATCCAGCATGTCAAAACAAAGGGGAATCCCATTCTGTGTAATATATGCATCATATATCTCCACTCTATAGAGCTGAATGCTTTTGCAGCATCCAACAGAACTGCCGACAAGTCGGGGTTAAGCACATGGAACATGGCGAAGATAGTGCGCAAATTGTGGGAAGTAGAGCGTTACGGAATAAACCCAGATTGGTCCGGGAGCACCAGAAGTGGCATTAAAGGTTGTATTTTAGTGGCCAAAATCTTTGCCAAAATTTTTGCATCCAAATTGATCAGCAAAAGTTGGCAATAAGAGTCGCAGCGAGTGGGAGATTTATCTTTCTTAAGGAGGGCGATAATTAGGGCCTGACCTAGGGAGGGAAGGAGAGTCCCTGACTCATGAGCTTCTGCATACATCTCTAGTAGGTGTGGTATGAGGAGGTCCACATAAGCCTTATAAAACTCCGCCATCAGGCCATCAGGCCCAGGAGCTTTATTATTAGGAAGAGAGAGAATATCTTCTCTAACATCGGCCTCATCAATGGGCTGGCTTAGATATTCTCTGTGGGCGTCTGAAAGCCATGCACAGGCCGTGTCTTCTAGATATTCATTCATCACTGCTTCATCCCTCCCACCATGTGTGGTATATATAGTTGAATAAAATTGCTGGAATTGCTCCACTATAGCATGTGGGGTGTAATGTGCCGTCCCATTAGGGTCAATGATGTGGTCAATTGTGGGGTTGTCAGTCCTAGAGCGCTATTTTTCACCTAGGTACCTACCCGGCCTCCCCCCTCTCCATAGGCCCGGGCCATATGACGTTTAGATAGATACTTCACTTCTGTATCCGCTTGAGCCCTATATTCATCTAGCTGCTCATGAATTTGCGCCAGTATATCTGTGGTCGGAGCTCGCAGCTATTGTTTCTCGAGCGCCTCCAGTTCTCGCTCTATCTTGGACAATTGGCCTCTAACGTCCTTAAGGATCCTCGCTGAGGTACCTATACACACCTCTCTAATTGTCACCTTAAAGGCTTCCCATAGGGTCGCATGACTTTCCACTAAGCCCACATTTAATTCAAAATATTGTATGACAGCTGTTCTAATAGTTTTGTTATAGATCGGATCTAGCAGCACTTCCGACCTAAATCTCCACGTGAAAGGGCAGTGAGGATTAGTGGGAATGGAAATATCAAGGACAACAGGGTTATGGTCAGATAATGCGTGTGAACTTTTTCTACCCACCCATTGGCCTCATCATTTAGCAGCCAGTAGTCCAGACGAGACCAGCTGTTAAATGCAGGAGTTATGTGTGTGCCCTCCAGTACTCCCTCATTACGCAGTCGCCAAACGTCCAGCAGTCCCATTTCTGACATGGCGTTCCTTATACACTGTGCAACTTTGAGCGTGCACGCACCTGATGGGTTAGATTTATCCACTTGTGGATTGAAATGGGTATTTAGGTCACCTCCCCAAATGATCGCAGACTCAGGCCAAGTGCGCAATACATTAAACATTAGTAGGAAAGGCGTTGTGTCATCCACTACAGGGCCATACATATTCACCACTGTCACTAGCGCCATCCCCAGCTTGCCCTGCACCATGGCCCAGTGACCCTCAGTGCCTACACAGTTATGTACAGGTTGGAATGGCACTCCCCTTTTAATGAGGATAAGGACACCCCTTGAGTAGGTAGAGTATGATGAGGCCAACCGTTTGCTTGTTTGCTCAGGTGTGTCTCCTGTAAGAGAGCAATCTTCACAGCATGTCTATCCAATTGTGCTAGCACTTGCCTAGTCTTCTTAGGTGTATTCAGACCACAGACATTCCAAGTTATGCATTTATACATTTCCCCCTTCATCTATAGCAATAAGCAAAGCAACTGATGTAGCTTGACATTACATAGAGAATGCACATATAGCTACACACATCGTAAGTATCATTGCAGTTCCAATCACAGTACCTCCAACATATGAAAATAAAACATCTCAACCCACTTCAGCAACCCCTATTTGCCAAATACAAGACCCTCATGCAATACCCAACCCAACAAAAACAACACTATGTGACATGTCAAATGGGGAATGCCCATTGGGGGTTGTAGCGGTGAGGTCCACTCCCAGATCTAGTAGGGAGGAGGCAGCCGATGAGCCGATGAGCCATTATGCCCTACTACCCATAGTCAATCCACTAGTCACGTGTTAGGGGGCATGGTGCAGGGCACCGGATTCAGAAGCCCGTAACTACGACAACATGCAATGAGGCATAACTCAGCCCAGTGACCTTATGACTCACCAGGCCGATAACGTCTCTCCAACCAGCAATGATATGCGAAAAGTCATGGTTACAATAATCAACCAGATATCTGGGGGTGCCTTTCCCCGTATATGCTGTGTGTAGGCAACGTACACTGTAAATATAGCAATTTAAACATACAGAGCAACTCTGATCAACATCGTGACACACATAAGTGCAGACATGTAAGGTACATTCACAGAGCTCAGGGCCCCTTACTACTTAGTCGTCAATGTCCGATGTGTGGGCCGGAGAACTCCGCTGCCGGCGCAGAGATCTGGCGTGCTCCATTGTCTGCTTAGTATTTGTGAAGATCTTGGCCTCATCTGTCTCTCCTATCCGCAGCGGCGCTGGATAAAGCATAGCATATAGGATCTGTTCTTTCATTACTAGCTTCTTCACATTTTGAAACTCCTTCCGGGCCGCCTGCACTGCCGCTGTGAAGTCTGGGTAGAATGATAAAACATTGGCCTGGTGGTTTATTGTACCCTTTTGACGTGTGATACGCAGCACAGTATCACAGTCTCTAAAATTTAACAGCCAGGCGATGATTGGTCTTGAGGGGGCGCCAGGTGGAGGTCCGCCTCCAAGTATTTATGAGCCCGCTACACAGCAAACATAGTCGATAGGTTGTCGGTACCACATACGTCCCGCAGCAATGTCTCCATGTAATCTTCTAAGTGCCCTACATTGGTGGATTCCAGAAGGCCTAAAACATGCACGTTGTTGCACCTAGACCGCGCTTCAAAGTCCTCATTTTTCCCCTTGATAACAGCTAGAAGTTTCGTGATATCGGTCGTTTTCGCAGCAACATGTTGTAGTCCATCTTCAGCATCGGAGATGTGCTGTTTGGCTTCCCCAATCCGTGCTGTCTGTTTATCCAATTTTGCTGAAAAATGGTCCATCCTTCCGTTAAGAGCTTCAATTTTGCCATCTATGGCCTGTAGACTGGCCTGGATGGCAGACAGCGATTTTTCGAGTGCTGTGGGGGCCTGGGACGAAGAGTCCAGCTCTGAGTCTGAGGCCGCGTTTTGCACAGACTTGCCGCCTTTCCTCAAGTCAAACGTGAGTCGTGACTGGTTTTTCTCCGGTTTACCCATATTGTACACCGCAACTGGGGGGCACTGCACAGGTGGAATACAGCACTGTAGGCGGCGTGGCAGAGTGTATGCACTTCGGTCGCAATCCAGAAGATTGTTGCCTATGCGTTTAAAGATCAGCGCACAATGTTATCGCAATATGCACCGCTGTGTCTTACTCCCCAAGGGACCGGTGTTTTCTGCGTCTAGGAGCAAGTTGGAGATGCCCTGGGCCCATAAATATTAGTGCTTAGTGAAGGAACCACCGTGCTGTGCAAAGCTCCCTCAATATCGCAGGACGAGAAGCTGCCGCACCAATGACATCCACAGCAGTTATGAGGCCTAAAGTGTCTAGCGCTAGCGCTCCAGCTCTTACAATGGTGCAATCAAGTGGTCGTGCGGGGTGGAGAACTGCAAACACTACCAGCACTTATGTTTAATGTCCGCAGGCCCTGATGTGGTGCAGCTATACCACAACGCGGCCTCCTCCTACGTTTAGCAGTACTTTTTTGGGGGGGTATTTGAACCATGGAGGCTTGTGCTGAGGGGGCCCCTTTGAGCTTGAGGGCCCCCCGCACTGCGGGGGATGCGTGGGCCTGTGTTACGCCTCTGGCGGCGGCTGCTCCAATTTATGGCGCACTTTAGATAGGGCACTCGTGAGTTATGGGAGCAGCGTTATTGAGTCCAGGGGGTGTCACTTGGGTGCCACAGGTATTATTGTCCTCTCGTGCGGGTGGGCTCCCCAAGTAGTATGCCCGCCGTCTTCTCAGCCTATTCACAGCCTACCTGCTGGCCGGCGCCGGCCGCTCGCGTACTGCAGTATCCCGACCGCGATGTGTGGGCCCCACGCGCACTCACTTCACCAGCCGGTGCGGGCTCCCCCACGTTGTCGGGGACACACCTGGAGCTGTCGCTGCAGATAGTGCCACACACGCTGCCCTCCGGTCTTCCCCAAACACCTGAGCTGACACTTCGGGCGCAGTTAGGGAACTCGGGAGTCGACTCTTCCGATCTCTTGCAGCCGCCATTTCCTCGGGTCCGGAGTGTGCCGCTAGCATTTCATCCCCCTCCGGAGCAGCCACGTCGGGAATAAAAGCATCAACAGAGCGCCCTCAATGTCTGCAACGATCTTGCACAGGGTATTTTGGCAGATGGCTCGGTAGAGACAGGATTATCAAAGGATTTTATTCGGCGGCCGGCAGAGCAATACTACTGTGCAGCCATCTTGCCGAGTGCCAGGCCACGCCCCGCCCATCATCTTGCTGTGTTTGCTCCCAGCCTATACTTCTCCACTTCATTGTGAATCCCTAAATTATATATATATATATATATAACCATTGACAGTGGCACAAGGAGATGCATTGCAATGTACTGCAATGTCTCTCTGATGGGAGGCATGTGAAGGAAACTGGCTGTGGGCATGCTAAAGCAACTCATTACTGCTGCATCTCTCACCTCCGCTCACCCTGCCTGCTTCTGACTAAAGAGCTATGACGAGGTTTTCTCTGGCCACCCATCACTGACGAGGCTCAGCCTGCATTGTGTTCAGTGTGCACATATAATAATGAACGATTGTTTTTATTTCATAGATATATCATGGCATGACAAAATCCATTTTATCTTGCTTCCTGATTATATTAACATGTCATTGGTGACGTCTGAAATTATAATTCCTACTTAAGTACTGGATGCATTTTGTTTAAAAATGTAATACATCATTTTAAAAGAGAAGTATGGGAAATATACTTTTTTATTGTCAACATACGTAAAGGATGATAACATACTGATCATAGCGCTGCTTTATGCGCTTATGTTTAAGAACTGTCTTCTCAAGTCTTAGTCTGTGAGTGTGTCTTTCTTACCCTTTCATGTAGAGCTAACTCTTCACTGGTGTCAAAAAGGCTTCGTCGACTTTGAATACGTCTCACACTGTGTCCTGGGAATTGTATTTTTTTTTCCTGTGGACACATGGACTATTCGTTCACAACACTCGATTCTCACCTTGGAGGAAACTTAGACCTCAGAGCTGTGATGTCATCAATCGAAAGCCGTGGTTTGGGGGATACTCGGGGGCAGTGGCGGTGCTTCATAGATTTTTTAAACAGAGACATAGTTTAAAATAATTCCCTGAGATAAAACAGTTCGCTTGTAACTGAAAGTCAAGACGGAGATGCTCTTCAGGTCCCCCAGAGAGCCTATTGCTCTCAGGAAACGGGGCTTAACAGGGAAATAAGTTCAATTTGTCTAACAAATCACGCTTTGATTTACTGCCTGCATCACATGGCGGTTCCCAGCAGGCTGACACAATCTTCCCCGCTGTCAGCCCCGTTCACCTTTAAGCAGGGCTGTTATGCTGTTTGGACAGTGCAGGTAATTGGAAATGATTTTGCCTGGCCGCGTGTTTTAGGTAGAATGCGGGAGTGACCCGCGGTGTCTCTAAACAGCACAGATAATGTCTCAGCGGGCCGAGATTATCAGGGTTAGTTTAGCAACTGGTTCTGTCGTGGCACGTGTGAGGAATGGCTGAGCGCCGCCGAGAAGTGTTTCACGCGATCTGATATTCAGCTGAGATCCTGCTGTACTGGGAGCAATCCAGATGCTCCGTCCCGCTTCAGCGCTACCAATTAAAGATGGCAGCCAACCCTCCCCCTTCCCCTAAGGTCCCCCAATCACCATCAGGGGCAGTCTGGGAACTTGGTAACTTCAAAAAGTCTCTCAAGCACACAGGGCTCACCTGAATGCGTACAGACTGGGTCAGGCACGTTGGTTTACAGTATGATGTACTTAAGAGATGTGCATATTTATAACTGCATACCTATCTGCAGTTTCATCCAACTCATTTCGTTTTCCATTAACAATCTTACAGAAAAGCTTGAATGAGATTGGGCAATGGGAAAAAGTGTTCTAATCTAGACTAGCAGTTCTTAACTTGTGGTGCCCCCTGGGGTCCGCAATACCTAAGCAGGCAGTCTGTGCATATTTAGAAAATTAAATAACAGTAAATGAATAATAAGAAAAACTGAAAGAAAGAAGTAAAATACAAAACTGAAAACGTAAAAGCAAGCTGTACATCTGTAGGAATTTGTCATTGGAAACTAAAAATGAAGGGGCCGATAACAATATCGTTCAGAAACTCATCCAACCGAATCGGTTTTAGAATCTTTTATGACCGAATCGGGTCCTGCAAGTCTGAACGACCGATTACGCTGCTACTGACTGATCGCAGTAGGAGGCATTACGATGCTACCGATTACAATGCTACCGACTAGTCGTTCAGTCGGACCCGTATTGACTTCAATGGGAGTCTGTTTTCCGACCATATACACAGGCTCCAGTTGAAGAAAGGGGTGGTTGAGGAAAATCGTGCACCCTGTGGTGGTCACCCCTAGGTGCCTGCCACACTGTGCATGGTTGGGAAGGGGGGACCCATGGGTAGCACCACAGGCCTGATTCCGTCCCCCCCAGGTTGAAGGGGGGCCTGCTACAGGCCCCCAAAGTCAGCTTCTGTCAGCCACTCTCTGTCGGAACAACGGATTCGGAAAGGCTGTCCGAATCTTTCATCCTAATCGCTCGTTCATAAACGCGTTCCGTAGACCTGTATGAGTTGGCTCCGAATGGCTCGATTACTTCAAATGCCGTTGGGAACAAAGTTGGACAGTCTGAACAGTTTCCGTACATCATGATCGGTCATTCGGAAATGTTTCCGAAACAGTCGGAAACAAATCAAATGCAGTTTGGAGCCTTTCCGAATGACATCCTAATGGACCCTTGAGTTGGTATCCTTAGTTTGATTTATGGGAGCAGCAAAAGTAGAGAAAACAGAATATAGTATGACAATGGGTGACCTTACCTAAGGTACCAACAGAAATAAAGCATGTATTAAAAGTAAAAAGAAATAAGCATTATGTTAAGACTCTATCATATCGATTCATCTTTTAGAATTAAAAGCCTAATCTTCATATTAATTTTTTTCCCCCACATTTGTAAATGAAGTTAAATCACAGATTTAAACATTTAGGGTTTTGCTTGATGTATACTTATTTCTGTATTTTTGTGCATTGTTTTGAGGTTCAAACAGTAAAAATTGCTTAGACCAGGTCCACAACTTCCAGTAATGTATCAGTGGCTGACCCTGGCTTCCATACATAAATTCATTGGGAGTCCACAGTAATCAAAAGGTTAAGAACAGCCGAACTAGACCGCAGACAACTTCTTCCATTTTCCTGTGCTATCTTTACATAGCACAGGGGTGCCTGTAACAGCTGCAGCTCCTCCGCTCAGGTGGAGGAGCATAGCCCCACTTGCAAAAAAGAAAAAGAAAATAATAATAACGCAAAGTTATTATCATTTTATTTTTCGATACTGTGCTAGCTTGGTTTTTAGTACTCAGCAGGTCGGACCAGGCTGGGCTGTGTCACAGGGAGTAGTTGTTTCACCATAAGTGCTAGCCAAACAGTCATGTGCACCGTGGCATTTCTCCACCCAGCTGTGTTGTTATTAAGGTTCCCGGTTTTATGGAATTTATTTTTGTGCCATTTCCGTCTGTATTTATCCATATTTATTTTTTGGCCATTTTTTCTGTATTTATGCACATTTATTTTTGTCACAAACAAAAGATGACGCTACAGCTAGGGATTCCTCTGTGCTGCTGACTCCACGCCAGGACGGGCGCTGCTTCTGAGTCCTGATCTGCACCTTTGGGAAACTGCTTGCGGAACCCGCTGCGCGGGTCCCGCTTCGCTTGAGGCTACCTTCTCTATCGTGGCTGCTGGGTGCTTGATTCCGGGTGCTGTGACCTGCAGGGCTGCGAGCGTGTTGTGGGCGCAGGACTTCAAGTCCCAGGAGCGCCCACAACTCCCAATTGCTGTCACCTGGGACGCTCTCCCTGCAGGCTCCTCCTCTTCCTCCCAAGACAGTATTTTATTAACTGGATATCCCCGCTGCGCGGGAGCGCGCGGGAGGGTGCCGGGAGAAGCCCGGGACAAGGGCGGGACCGTCTGTGACCGTCCTGGGCCGAAGGAGGCCGGGCTGGGCCAGTCCTCTGAAATTTGCCCAACGGTTCATTCCACAGTAGGTGATATTGAAGCGCTGTACCCTACTAGTGTGAAGTAGAGCAATGTCTGCCTCTACAAGTATTGCCAGTGTCAGTTCGACAACTCCACCGGTCGAGACCGGACCACTGGCAATTGGTCCTCTGGATAAATTCTTTTTTAACCGTTCATCTTTATCTATTGACAAAGAGTTATCATTGGCCGAGAGGCGCGCAGAGCGCAGACTATCCATTGAACTACTCAAACATTCCACGGACAAGCATTCAATTCAAACATATCCCGCCCTGGTAACACCACTATCTTCAGTAAATCTTCCAGCCGTAAACGAACGATTTGACGCACCCACAAATGTAATAAATAAGGACAATGTTACTGAATTGACTAAATCCAGTGGGAGTCATATTAATCCTACGTTGCTTCTTGACTCTGGTGCCAAGGTTACCCTGGCTCAACCCAATCATGGATCTAAAAGGAAAAGGATTGCCGTACCGAGAAAATGTAAATTTGTGGTGAAACCCCCTCAAAAGCATAGGAAGTTATACAAAACTATGAGTACTAGAGAGGTTGCCATTGAACCAAATCATAGCACAGATAGTGTACAGAATGATAACGCTGCTCCATTGGATAGCCCAGTCTCTGGACATAATATCTTTCCTGAGACAGCCCCTCCAACTGATGACAAGTTGTTATCACTCGCTAACCTGATCCCTGAACTAGAAAAGTTGCTTAGATTAATTCTTACCCCGATAGAGGATCGAATTGCCAAGCTCTCTGATCGATTAAATCATTTCGAGCAGGCAACGTTAGATAACTTTTATTCCACAAAATCATTGATTAAAACTAATGCTAGGGTGGATGTAAGTACTAAGCACCAGGGTAAAACTAACTACGTTACCCAAGACAAGGGAAGAAGGCCACAAACTAATCCCCCATTACCATCAAAGTCAAGTAATGCCATTGTAAATACAACTCCCAAACCTACTGAATTGGTACATCCAGGCCCTGTTCTAAATCCTCTTAACACTACAAACCCAGCTCAGTCTGTGGTGCTTCAATCAGCTTCAATACAAATTCCATCCCCTGTTGTAGGTTTAGGGGCTAATGTATGTCCTACAGCGGGTAATGTTCCAGTACCTACAAAAGCACCTAATAAACAGTTAGTATCAAACAATCCTGTTGTTGGTATAGGGGCCAATGTATGTCCTCCAGCGGGTAAACTTTTAGTACCAACCCAACCAATTAATAATCAGTTGGTGTCAAACAAACCTGCACTTCGCCCTGTTCCTATAGTTTCCAAATCGATCCCACCACCCTTGACAAAGCCACCACATAGAAAACCCCCAGTGAATCTTACCCCTGATTCTTTCCCCTACGTAGCAGTCCTTATAAATGTTCCACCGCTATCTATAGGACAGAGAGAAACCTTCCAGATGCTTAAAAACAAGATCATGCACTGGTTAAGGGAGAACGACCTCTCCCAGGAGACATCGATGGGTTAATCATAGGGGTAAGGAGAATAGATTGGATAGGGTATACAACCAAAAGTCTGGGTGGGGATTGTATTGTGGTTAACTTCCAAGACCCAAGGGTGGCTGGTTGGATAACTAGACAAGGATGGGGTACAAACAAGGGAGGTATTGGAATTGTAGATCTTACCTTTTTCTACCCCCGCCCAACCAGTGTATTGACTAGCCTGCTCAATGAACCCATAAATCCCCCCACCGTACCATGGCCAATCATCCCCACACCAGCTCCACCTCTACCTGCTCAAAACTATACTACATGTATGAATTATAACCCTCATGTTGGATGGCAGGATCAGGGATGGGGATGTTGACAAACTGCCAAAGAGTTGTGTAGTAGTAGTGGAGGGAGCACTAATGACTCTAAGGGGACTTGTGAAGAACATGATGTTATTGCTGGTACAACCTTAATTGTCGGGTTCACAGGGAAGGGGAGTCTCGTTGTAGAGGGAGGAGGTGGGATAGAAAAAATAAATGCCAGTGTTATGAAACTACCCACACCAACAGTAAACATGGTTGTTGATATCATTGATGATCCTATGAAGGTCCCTAATAACATTGAAAGCCCAATGATTTCTCAAGTGTGTTTCAACAATAGCAATTCAGGTGGGATAGAGCCTAGCTTCGGTACGCTTCTATCCTGGAATGTTGCAGGGTTGGGTAGTAAGTTAGACTCCCAATCTTGGGTGGAATTTATCAATGGGTTTGATGTTTGTTGCTTCCAAGAAACCTGGGCTTGTGACCCCGTCTTTCTTTGTGGTTATTTAAACTTCTCTATACCAGCATCCAAAGGTGGAAGGGGTCGGCCTATGGGAGGCCTTACTGTATGGATAAAACAGGACTTGGACATCACTGTTAAAATATTGGACTTGGGAACTAGCGATTTACAACTGTTAAGAATCTCAACAGAAAAGGGGTTGTTAATGGATTTGTATAATGTCTATGCAAGAGGTAGTAATACAACCAACTCTTCCACTCTAGAGGTGCTGTCTGCCTCCTTAGAAACCAAGTCCCAAGATAGTAGGGTAATAGTAGCCGGGGATCTTAACAGGACTTTTGAACCTCTTGACTGTACAAATGATCCCTTAGGGAAGGATGAGGACAATCTTTGGGGAGTACCACCTTTATGTTTAAACCCCGTCCCACGGTGGACAAAAGACATCCTGTTATTAAATGCTATTTGTATGGAATATGGTCTAAGAGCCCTGAATGGGAGAACCCCAGGGGACAAGGAGGGCAGTTGCACTTTTGACAACGGCAACAGCAGGAGTAGAATTGATTATATAATATGTAGTCTCCAGCTGTGGCAGGGGGTCATCGATATGGCCATTAAGCCTAGAATAGAAAGTGATCATAACCCCCTCTGTGTGATCCATAGGTGGTGGAATGCTGGATTGGGAAAATTGCATCTAAGGAACGATCAGATCCCAGTCATGAGCAATGATGAACGTAGGTTAAAATGGCCAAGGGTACTGGCTAACGAGGAAACAATGACCTACATCAACCATGAGGTGGATAATGCAATTTCCGCCATGGAGGCGGTAGATTCCACCGCTCCCGGGGCTAGGGATATCACAGACATCCATAATAAGTTATTTTCCCTCCTTAAACCATGTTTTCTGACCAAGATTAATAAAGGGAGGAAAACCCAGGATGTTGGCAGGTGGTTTAATCGCCAATGCAGATCCGCACGATTGGAATTGGGACAAGCTATTAGAAACAGGGACAGTGCTGCAATTAGAGTGACAAGGAAATTGTATAAATTGGCCATTTTCCAGGCCAAGAGGAAATGGGATGAAGACCACTGGGCCGAGTTAAAAGAGGCTTCTAGTAATAAGGATTCCAGGATTTTTGGGAAAATTATTAAGTGGGGTAGAGGAGGTAGCCCCGCAAAGCCTGATAATAATGTAGCTGAAGAAGCCTGGGTTGAGTATTTCAGACCACAATATGCCGAAGTTATGCACCCCGGGGTAGGGGAGGGCATAATGCCAGTCTATGCTATTAATAATTTGTTCTCCCCTAAAGAAGTAGAAATGCGATTAGTTCTGTGAAATGCGGGAGAGCACCAGGGTTAGATGGGATACCCCCGGATATCTTCAAGTATGACATGAAGAGATGGGTGAGGTATATTTTCTTGTTAGGAAATGCTCTAGCCAAGGGGGGGGTGGTTCCCGAGCTATGGAAAGGAGCAATTATTATTCCCATTCACAAGAAGGGAGATCGTTCACTCCCTGCCAACTATAGGCCCATAAGCTTGATAGTAACCGTGCAAAAAGTAATGGGGAGAATGGTTACAAATCAGCTTATGGACTGGGCGGACGACAACAACGCTCTTTCCCCATATCAGGCCAGATTCAGGCGAGCAACCAGTACTATTGACCAGGTTTTCCGCTTTACCATACTGCGGTGGAAGGCGGTTTTACTTGGAAGGGGCTGCCTGTATGTCGCATTTGTCGACCTACGGGCGGCATTTGACTTGGTCCCCAGGTTTAAGTTATGCTGGTCTTGCAAAAGCTGGGGATTCCTGCTGAATTGCTCACCTTAATCATGCGTCTGCATGAATTTAACTTCGCAAGAGTCCAGTGGGGTGGGAATGGCGAGTCAACTTCAGACTTCCCGGTGGAACGGGGGGTCCGACAAGGTTGTGCCATGGCACCCTTACTCTTCTCGTTATTTATTAATGGGATTGTTGAGCGAATGCTGAAAGCAAGCGTAGACGCTCCATCGTTAGCGGACGTCAGGGTCCCAATCCTGATGTTCGCTGACGACACCCTGATCTTATCAAAAACCCCTGCTGGGCTACAACGCGCATTAAATATTTTTGATATTTTTTGCAAAGAGCACGGCCTAGAAGTAAATGTGGGGAAGACGAAACTAATGGCCTTCTCCCCACGCCGTAAAATTTACCCTAAGGTAACCCTGAATAATAGCAAGCTAGAGACTGTCAAGGAGTTCACATATTTAGGGGTACAGATAGCAGAGGGCCCTGGCTGGTCACATCATCTGGAAAAAACGACCCTAAAACACCAACAGCTTTCAGGTGCATTGCGGCGAGAACATCGAAAATCTAAGACGAAACCGATCAAACCCGCCCTTATAGTGTATGACGCAAAGGTTTTAGGCGCCACCTTATACGGTGCGGAGTTATGGGCTTGGGATAATCTTTCGGCCCTACAGACATCTGAGAACAAGTTTCTCAGAGGGATCACAGGCCTCCCACAGAGCACCCCCCTAGTACCATTGTTCCTGGAGTTGGGTAGACGTCCAATTAGTGATAGAGCACGATTGCGCCCTGTCCTCTATTGGAGACGTCTTTGGACAACTCCTGAGATTAGGCAATATGCTGATGGTTTCCTTTCGATAATCAAGGAAGACAACTTCCACAAGATAAAATGGCTTAAAAATCTAAGGACCATGTTAATTAACCTTGGGTTTTCCAATCTTTGGACTAACCCAGTGGAAGAAGTCTTCCCAAGTAAGGAAGCCCTCAAATTACAATATTGGGACTGGGTGGACGGCAATCTGCTGAGAGGTGTTAAGTCTGACTCTATGGCGGGTCGCTTCCTGGAGACAAAAATCTGTCCTATCTTAGAAAATTACTGGGACACTATTACGGTCCAAATGGATAGGAAGCTAGTCTTCCAGCTAAGATCTGGTTCTATTCCCCTAAAAAAACTAACGGCAGGTTGGCAGAGGTCGACTAATATGTCATGCCCAGTATGTGAAACAGCTGTGGAGAGCGTAGGCCACTTTCTATTTGTTTGTAAAGCCTACTCATCACCTAGGAGAGTATGGCTTACACCTGTATATAAAAATCTTGGGACACGTGATAGCGCAGTGGCATTAAGAATTTTGTTTACATCAACTCAGGAGTCGATAGTAATTGGGGTAGCCAAATACCTGGGGTGGGCCTGGGCAATTAGGCGGCGATATTTGGGGGGGGTCCAGTTAATCAGGTTTTTAATTGTCTACAGAATTAAACTAATTTGTTATATGTAAATTTTTTCACGTTGATATTGTATGAGCTTGCACAGAATGTTTATATGAATTTGTATTTGTTAAATGATATGTTTTTTTTAAATTTTTTTTTTATTCTGTAATGTTCAATTTTATGCTGTGCTTTTATGAGAAATTATCTCGAATAAAGCTTTTACGACAACAACAGCTAGTATTTTTCCACATTTATTTAAATTGACATTGCACACATGCGCTCACTTAAACTAGAGATTTGTTGTGGCTTTAGAAGTGCTTTAAATGGTCTGGTACTGAGTAATTTGAAAAGGAGAGTACCTGTGCTTCTCAGTTCTGCTATAAAAACACTTTAGGATAGAGTAACGCGCCATTCATTGCTATCCCACAATTCTTAGATTTTGGTGCTTGGGCCCTGCCGCTCCATTCAGAGACTCGTCATTCTCAAAGAAAGTGGTTTGAAAACCAGGGCTTTCGTTAATCGAGAGTGTAATCGAACATATTTTAACTGGAATGCCGCTGCACAAGCTATTTTTACACATAAAAATATAAGTTTCTACTCAGTCCACTTCTAAACGCATAAAGCGCACCGTTCAGTTTCAATAGAAAGTGCATTCAGTATTTCTCTTGGAGTGAAACAGCAGCAAAACCAAGGGTGGGAGTTTTCTCACTTTCATGCAGCTGAAGGGAGGTTAAACAAACCATCTAAAGCTTTCACTTGGTGGACGCAGAAGCTGTGTCTTTGCTTTTTCACTTAGGAGTACATTGCATTTGCCTTTAACAATATACTGTATTTATACAGAATGATAACTAAGCAGCTTATATCATAGTGTTAGTTTGGCTGATGACGTAAACGATGAAGAAGAAGTAGTAAAGAAAACAAGCATTTGAAATGCAATAGGTCTCGCATTAGGAAAGTTTGAGCGATTGGTATTGTAAATTACACTTTTTTTATTTATGTGGTGGTTTTGAAAATAGCAAAATTAATAGCTTTGTCAGTTACAATGTCCATAGTTTTAACTTTCGCAAATGTGACACCTATAGCATTTGTAATGCAATGTGTTTTGTATTTACGTGACTTAGCTGTATTGATATTTCAAATAACAATGGCTTTTAATTTTGTAAATAATTAATACTTAAATAAAAGTTATTGTAATTTATAATGGCAATAGCTTAAACATTTGTAAATAACTTTTGTGAAGATTATTTTATTGTGGCGAAAATCCAAGAACATTGCGTTTGCACCTACACACACACAGAGCCACACACACACACACACACACACACACATATAGATGTGGTGGTGGTGGATCTGGGGGATATGGTGGTGGTGGATGTGGTGGTGGTGGTGATGGTGGATGTGGTGGTGATGGTGGTGGATGTGGGGGTGGATGTGGTGGTGGTGGATGTGGTGGTTGTGGAGGTGGTGGATGTGGTGGTGGATGTGGTGGAGGTGGTGGATGTGGTGGAGGTGGATGTGGTGGTGGTGGATGTGTTGAAAGTGGTGGTGGATGTGGTGGTGGATGTGGTGGATGTGGTGGTGGAAGTGATGGTGGTGGGTGTGGTGTATGTGGTGGTGGTGGATGCGGTGGTGGTGGTGGATGTGGTGGTGGTGGATGTGGTGGTGGTGGTGGATGTGGTGGTGGTGGATGAGGTGGTGGTTGAAGTGGTGGTGGATGTGTTGGATGTGGTGGTGGGTGTGGTGGTGGATGTGGTGGATGCGGTGGATGTGGTGGTGGATGTGGTGGTGGATGTGGTGGTGGTGGGTGTGGATGGATGTGGTGGTGGATGTGGTGGTGGATGTGGTGGTGGTGGTGGATGTGGTGGTGGTGGATGCGGTGGTGATGGATGTGGTGAATGTGGTGGTGGTGGATGTGGTGGATGTGGTGGTGGATGTGGCGGTGGATGTTATGGTGGATGTGGAGGTGATGGTGGATGTGGTGGTGGATATGGTGGTGATGCTGGATGTGGTGGTGGATGTGGTGGTGGTGGTGGATGCAGTGGTGGTGGATGGGGTGGTGGATGTAGTGGTGGTGGGTGTGGTGGATGGGGTGGTGGTGGGTGTGGTGGATGTGGTGGTGGATGTGGCGGTGGATGTGGATGTGGCGGTGGATGTGGTGGTAGATGTGATGGTGGATGTGGTGGTGGATGTGGTGGTGGATGTGGTGTTGCATGTGGAGGTGGATTTGGAGGTGATGGTGCATGGATGCACACATGGATGGATGCAAATGTGAATGGGTGGGTGAATGGATGCATGGATACGTTTATAGTTGATAGGTGTATACTTGGATGAATATATAGTTGGATGGGCGTGCCTGCATGCGAGGGTGGATGGGTAGGAGTGGCAGCAAACGGAGATGGATGAAAGTGTGAATGGGTGGATTTATAGAAACTGGATAATTTCAGATACAATTTATATTAAGAGTCGCTTTGCAGAGCTGGCAACGCTGCACCTCTCTAGATGTCACGTTAAGTTTGCTGAACTATGGGAATGTCACACCGAAGTGAAACCCTTCCGTTAACGAGCTGTGCAGGTTCCTGGGCCGACTCTCTGCACTTTATCCACAGTGGGAGAGTGACATGAGTTGAGAAAAACATTCAGTTAATAAAACCGCATCCGAACCAAGTCCTGCAGCTATGAAAAGAGCAAATACGTGTAATAAAGGTATTGTTTTGAACGTTTGACGCTGAAGCAGATACCAAGCACAGGGGCTATGGGGGTGGGGGTGAATAGTTCCTCCATGGTCTATGTTCCGGCAACACACGTAGATGGATGAAAGTGTGAATGGGTGGGTGAATGCTTGGGTGAAACGATGCATGGGTGGATGTTGAATGATGGATGTCAGAAGCAGCTCATTGAGGGAGTTCTGTGAAATAAAATATTCACCAAATGGCCCCATGCGTGTCATCTGAGCCAACCTTGGGTTTGTATTTAGATCACACACCGAACATTAAGAACGCAAGGTACCGGGAAGAATCCCGAAAAGTGTGGGCAGTGTGCGCAATGACAGAACGGAAGGCAAGAAAGTGAATAAGCAAAAACAGACTGAGTAACTGTAATGTAACCTCATCTCTGTGTGTCTGCCGTGTCCAGGATTCAAATGAAGTGAGCGGCATGGAGGCAGCAGACGCATGGGAAGGGGTGACAGGATGACATAGGTGGGGGCTGGGAGGGGAAAAGAGGGGGAGAGAGCAGAGGCCGTATAATAGATACATTCACTCCGATGTCATTCTTTCATCAAAACTCCTAGGTTTTACCAAGTCTGCAGCAAACTTACAGTCCGTCTAGGACGGTACAAATTTCTCATGAGGCGGTTTTATACATTTTGGCTATCCAACACAATGGCACAACAGGGGCAGAAAAAAAACAAGAAACAAGTTAAAAGAAAAGGAGACACGGCCGGCCGGCCGGCCGTGAAACTGAAAGCAAGGCCTTTGATGCCGCAGGGGGTGGAGCGGCACCAAGCTGGGCAACAGATGGATTCAAATTAAGTGAGGGGCATGGAGGCAGCATGGGAAGGGGTGACAGGATGACATAGGTGGGGGCTGGGAGGGGAAAAGAGCGGGAGAGAGCAGAGGCTGTATAATAGATACATTCACTCCGATGTCATTCTCTCATCAAAACTCCTGGGTTTTACCAAGTCTGCAGCAAACTTTCAGTCCGTCTAGGACCTTACGAATTTCTCATGAGGCGGTTTTATACATTTTGGTTATCCATTCGTTGTGGGCAGGAGATGGGGAGATTACCAGTGACGGAGGGCGGACGAACAGCGCAATGACAGAACGGAAGGCAAGAAACGGAATAAGCAGAAACAGACTGAGTAACTGGAACGTAACCTCATCTCTATGTGTCTGCCGCGTCCAGGATTCAAATGAAGTGAGGGGCATGTAGGCAGCAGACGCATTGGAAGGGGTGACAGGATGACATAGGTGGGAGCTGGGAGGGGAAAAGAGGGGGAGAGAGCAGAGGCCGTATAATAGATACATTCACTCCGATGTCATTCTTTCATCAAAACTCCTGGGTTTTACCAAGTCTGCAGCAAACTTTCAGTCCGTCTAGGACCTTACGAATTTCTCATGAGGCGGTTTTATACATTTTGGTTATCCATTCGTTGTGGGCAGGAGATGGAGAGATTACCAGTGACGGAGGGCGGACGGACGGCGCAATGACAGAACGGTAGCAAAAAACTGAATAAGCAGAAACAGACTGAGTAACTGGAACGTAACCTCATCTCTGTGTGTCTGCCGTGTCCAGCATTCAAATGAAGTGAGGGGCATGTTGGCAGCAGACGAATGGGAAGGGGTGACAGGATGACATAGGTGGGGGCTGGGAGGGGAAAAGAGGGGGAAAGAGCAGAGGCCGTATAATAGATACATTCACTCCGATGTCATTCTTTCATCAAAACTCCTGGGTTTTACCAAGTCTGCAGCAAACTTTTAGGACCTTACGAATTTCTCATGAGGCGGTTTTATAAATTTTGGTCATCCATTCGTTGTGGGCAGGAGATGGGGAGATTACCAGTGACGGAGGGCAGATGGACGGCACAACAGGGGCAGAAAAAAAACAAGAATTAAGTTAAAAGAAAAGGAGACACAGCCGGCCGGCTGTGAAACTGAAAGCACGGCCGGCCGTGAAAGCCTTTGATGCCGCAGGGGGTGGAGCGTCACCAAGCTGGGCAACAGATGGCTGACGATTTGATGCTGTGCACACGCATTTTATGTCAATGCGCTTGCGCATTGACCTAAAAGCGCACGGGCACAGCATCAAATCGCCAGTTAGTTAAAGTCTGTTTAAACCCCTATAGTCTCACTCCGCTCAATGCGCATGCGCATTGAGAGGCAAGACCTAAAAACTAATGAATGAAAACAAGTTAATGAAATATTCACAAGTAAGCACGCACACAACTGGGGGATGCGGCAAGGGTTGTGTGCTTAAAAATGAAACAGACAATACAGTGGCCAGATGATGAGAATTTCTAAACCGGACTAGTTAGTAATCGACCGGAGATAAAAAAGTGCAGGCATCTGTCTGGGGCGGGTGGGCTAAAGGCATCATTGCGCAGAGCTGGGCAACTGTATGGGGCGTGGGACAGGAGGAGTCAGGGGCGTTGGTATGAGGCTACGGTATGGGGTGAAAGAACAATAAAGCCTATTCAAAAAGTAAATGGTCTTTCAAAAGACCTGTGAAGTACTCTGGTGCGGCTGTGTGTGTGCCCGGGAAAGAATTTCCAGCAGAAGGAAGGGGGCGTGGCGAAATAACTCTGGATTTGAGCACGGCAACATTTTGTAGTATTTTGCTGTTTTTACATATAAATACAGACAACGGAAAAATTGTTTTCCATCTGTATTTATATGTAAAAATCAGTTTAAAAGGAAAACTGGGAGCCCTAGTTGTAATCCAGGTGGCGATCTGGCCCAGGCTTCCAGTCCCTGTCTGAGCGGTGAACCAGCTGCTCAGACCAATCAAAGCTGCTGTCATGCTGTTGATAGTAGCATCGTGATTGGCTAGGGGAGCCTTGGAGAATTTGTGCTTTCTGCTTCCGTGTGACATGGGCAGAAATATGGAGGAGAGGCACCAGCCGGAGATAAGTTAATTTTGTTTCTACCCTCCCCTGCTCCCCCGCATACTATTCAGTAGCAGCCGTCAAAAGCTTGTAGTCTTTATAAACAGCCCTTGTTTCCTTACTCCAGGAAATGACTTTCAGAAGAAATTTAAATCCCAAAGTAAGCCAAGGATGTCAGAAAAAGCCTGTGATATAAAGCATAAACTATGTGCAACAGTATATTATTTGGTTGCACTGCAGAAGGGGAGCTTGGAAGCTTTTCAGTTGTGACACAGTGCAAAAACTACAGAATTGCCTGTGGCAGGTCCTTCAGGATGGTGACAGAGCCAAAGTGTTTTCCACTCAGTTTCCAGTGGCGTGCAGACTCCCCCAGATTTCTGTTCACTTTTATGTCCATCTCAGTACATTCAGGGCTTAATAGTGGTATGTTAACGTTTCAGTCTAAACACATGCAATTTAAAGACTTGAGCCTCTGGATTGTCCCAAGGGATAAGTGGTTTCTAGATCATGTTTCTTTATTGTCTTTAAAGCATGGGGAGAGGATGTGGTCTAATGGCTAGAGCAGTCGACCTCGAAGCTGGGGAGTCAGGTTCGAGTCTCAGCAGGAACCCTCAACATCCTGGGATTCTTGGCAAATCACTTGATCTCCACAAACCTAACAAAAAATGAATGTGTCCATCTGTAACACAACTGGTGATCATGTAAAGAGAGTTTGTACTAAAAAAAAAGCAACAAAAAAAAGCATTTTATGAAACCATCACTGTGTTTGCTCACAATGCATCCCAGAATTTTGCTTTGACTTGAACCCCTGATTCCTGTCTACGATTCCCTGTGACCGCACTGCACCCACAGCTGAGGGATATCATGTTACAGTCACTTGGAAGAGGTGATTAGACTGAGCACTCAAAATATGCAATTTGATTTAATATGTAATGTAATGGCATAGCCCTTGTTTGAAAATAGGTTACTTGTTGAGGAGGGGAAACTCCATTCAAGGAGCAACCACAATCTCCATCAGGGTAAAACACAAGCAAGCCAAAACTAACCTGTGCTTCACCCTCTTGTAGCTTGGCACAAATGCATTCATGCAATGTATATAGTATGTATGCAGCACTTCAAACAATGATAAGGTAAAAACACAATACAAGCAAAATCCCGCATTAATTTAGAAAAATAGAGTAAAGTTAAGTAAATGATGTGACACCAACATGACAAAAATACAATACCATAGATATGCAATTTTAAAGATTTCAGATAAGTCAAGTGCATAAAAGGACAAAGTGCCACTCGCAGCTATCTGGTTGTGCAAGACCAGATGAAAGTCACAAGCTCAGGACAATAGAGATGGCGCTCAGGCCGGATACAGGGACAGGATTAGTCCTGCTGAAAGAGTTACTTTCAAGAGTCCAGCACGAACAGTTCCTTGTCGATGGTCATCGATATTGCTCAAATAGCAGGCTGGACGTCACAAATGGCTATCGCTGTAGAGCGAAGATCCTGCCAGGTGTCGCAGATGGTTGTTGCTGGAGGTTCGCAATGGCGGTCTCCACGGAATTTCTATTCTGTAGCACAAAATTCAGGTTTTGCGTTGCTGGGCGTCGCAGGCGGGCGCTCTAGCACATAGATTCTGGTTCAGATTGGTGGGCGGTGTGAGCCGCAAGATCTGGGCATGAACAAGCCTATTCAGGATTGCAAAGAGTCCAAAGTTTTATGATTCCCCCTTTTCTTGAGTAGGGAGCTCAACTGAGACCACACAAAGGGTCCAGGCTCCTCTTAGGGGTCAGGAACTCACTCTAGCCAAAGACAGCAAGACTCAAAGTCAAAAAAGGGGGGACACTGTTCCTAGAGAGTGGTGCAGTGAGTCACTCACTCGCTAAAGAGGAGGAAGAAGAAAAGAAAGGAGGAAGGGATCCCCGGACTAGAACCCACTAGATGAGAGGAAAGCACAAGTCATGCCTTTGTAGCCCTCACACACCCCAAAGGATGCAATGCTTCTTCATCGGGCAGTTGCTCCTCGTCGGGCCTGCAGTGCAATGCCCTATGGGTCTCTCAAAGGGGCACTTTGTCGGAGATCTTTTGAGAACTGTATGGTGTATGTGGGATGTGGGGTGAGTCCTATGTGGAGGGTGATAGGGTGCGTGCAAACGTTTAAAACACACTATGGGTTACCAGGAGAGGTATGTTTCATGTTATGGTACCCTTGTCAGAGTAAAAAGCCCGTAGGTTGCAGGTTACCCCTGAAGGCGCAATGTGCCCAGGTAACTAAAAGGTCGACATAATTCAGGCCTATGTGGTCACAAGGATCCGCGTCGTTTCATCAGGACCAAATAGACAGTGTGTGGTGTGTTGTACATGTAAATAGTGATAAAAGGGTAAACACCCTCTGGCCGATCCACGGAGGCCGCAAGCTGAGAGCCCTAAGGTTTAGTCTACAACTAAATAGTTGGAACCACTCCTGATAGTGACCTAATGAAAAAGGGAGAAGTCCTTCAAAGGCTAGTGGCATAGGGTGCCCGCATCTTACCAGGAGTTTTGCTCGGGTGCCGGCTCATTAGCATCTGCCCTGTCATTATGCCTACCCGATCTGGTGGGGCAGGTGCTAATGAGCTGGCACCCAAGCTTTCCGCATCAGTTTCCTCCTCAGCAGATCCAACTGCCCCTTGAAGCTATCTGAGCTCAAACTGACTGGCCACTTTGATCATATATTCCAAATGCCTGCTCTCACAAGCAGGCTGGGAAGGCATCATTCAAGTCATCCAGTAAGGGTAAAATACTCTTGTGATTTCTGCCTCACCCTGTTAAGTCCTGGAAGAACGCAAATCCCTATATGCTTTATTTGCAACTTATCCTACTAGCCCTTCAACCACCAGGATTCCTGGACACTCAGATATGCGGTTCCACAACTATATTAGTCAAGGGGGTAGAGAACAGCTGCACTTCCAGAGGGAATGTCCCCTCTTCTGTGCAGATTGGACCTGCATGTGAGGTTTCTTTACCATAAATAGACTATGTTAAAAAAAAGCAATCAATGCTGAGATGTTTTCTTGTTCAATTCTTATTGATATATTTATCCTGACCAGATCACAGTTGTAGTGCCTTTCTCTCTGTGATTAAAGGTTGCTGGTCTCTCCTTATGATTGTCTCCAAAAGGAAAACCTCAAATGACTATTCACTCCCAGGAGGCATCACCCAACATTACAATAAGTACTAAATGTACTCTGTTTTGGGAGAATAACTAGTTTTTCTATGAGCACTTCCATTTGCCAAACCCAGAACTGACATACAGTCCCAGAATCAATACATGATAGATTTTCCTTACCACCCCATTAATCCTATGCCAGAAAACCCAGATTTTGTGTCTATTAGATATTCACCAGCACTCTTTACCTAGCAATAACTTAACACCATTGTTTCAATCTCACCTACAAATGATCTTGCTCAGTCAGCAGACACTAGACATGACCCTCTCTCAATCAAGCACATAAAACCAAACGCCATATAGCTAGCAAAGCTCTGCCTGATCAATGGCACTGTTATGCTTCAAACTAACATACAGCACAGTGTGCTCATATACAGTTCTGTGATCTGTGTAGTATACGTTCCTTGCAGCAGACATATTAACCTTCTGAGCTACTTTGTGATGGGTCAGAACTACCACTAGACAAAACTCCTTCTCTCTCCAGCAGGACCATTAATGACCCGAGTTATCTTGACATGTTTATTGTTTCCTGAAAAATGCCTGACACACATTTATTTTGACGCTGCCCCCTATTAACAACAGCAGCGTAAATCGGAAGCAGCGCCAAAATTAAGACCAGGAAAAACCTGGCCTTAAACAGGCGAAACAAGGACAAATGCTTTATTTCTCTTCGTTTTTCTGTTTTTATGTGTGCTGCCCATGGTGTATTCCTGCATTTCCCTCCTGCGCTGGTGCAATATTAAGCTGCCTAGTGCCAATGCAGGCACCCTTACAGCATAGTGCAATGGTGTAAGGGTTGAAGGGAAGATTTTTTATGTGCTGGAAGTCCCCTTCCTGCACATAAACAATCCTTTACAAAAAATTCCATTTTGCAACTTCTATGTGTGCTGCATTAAGCAGTACACAGAGAAGTTGCAAAACAGCATTTAAAGATTGTTTATGTGCAGGAAGGGGGAACTTCCTGCACATAAACAATCTCCCCCTCAAAACAGGCACCTTTGCACAAAGATGCAAGGGTGCCTGTGTTGGCGCTAGGCAGCTTAATTTAGCACCAGTGCAGGGGGAAATGCAGGACTGCACCATATTCTAGTAAATATGATTCAGCCCTGCTTTTCTAAAGTTACGAAGCATGTTGTTAGCCTTCTTGGCTTAATGACAATCTTCACCAATTTCTTGTAAATATGCCCCTAGGTGTTTAAGCCCATTCAGGATGGGAGAGTGATTAGCACACTTTGTTAATTCCTTGGCCACATCATTGAAATCTAAGTTGAAGACGGTGGGTGCAAAATGCACCCCTATCAAACCTCTCTTGCCATTGGGATGCACTTTGTTAATAGCCCTCTATCACCCCACCTGATCTGCACATAATTCCTTTCATGCAGTCTGGCTAGTAGCTCAATTGAACCACTGGAAATTCTCATGCTTGCTAATACTCTCCAGGGGTTCTCCCGAGGAATCAGAACGAATGTGTCACACAAATCAACAAATGCTCTATATCGTTTTTAACTGCTCAACAGGGCATATTTCCAAAAAAGAAGTGAGAACTTAAAAAACGTGATCTAATATGTTAATATTAGCATGGAAACTTGCCTGGAAAGGTGATTGTATTGTATTTTTGCTGTTTTGGGAGAATACCTAGTTTTTCTTTGAGTACTCTAATTTTCCAAACCCAGAACTGACATACAGTCCCAGAATTAATACATGATAGACTTTCCTTACCACACCTATTGAACCCATGCCAGAAAACCCATATTTTGCGTTTATTAGACATTCACCAGCACTCTTTACATAGGAATACCTCAACACCATTGTTTCAATCTCACCTACAAATGATCTTGCTCAGTCAGCAGACACTAGACAGGACCCTCTCTCAATCAAGCACATAAAACCAACACCATATAGCTAGCAAAGCTCTGCCTGATAAATGGCACTGTTATGCTTCAAACTAACATACAGCACAGTGTGCTCAAATACAATTCTGTGATCTGTGCAGTACATGTTCCTTGCAGCAGACATATTATCCTTCGGAGCTACTTTGTGATGGGTCAGAACTACCACTAGACAAAACTATTTCTCTCTCCAGCAGAAACATTAATAACCAGAGTTATCTTGACATTTTTATTGTTTCCTGAAAACTGTCTGACACACATTGATTTTGACGCTGCCCCCTATTTACAACAGCATTGTAAATATGAAGCAGCGCCAAAATTAAGACCAGGAATAACCTGGCCTTAAACAGGCGAAACAAGGACAAATGCTTTATTTCTCTTCGTTTTTTGCTGTTTTTATGTGTGCTGCCCATGGTGTAGTCCTGCATATACCCCCTGCGCTGGTGCAATATTAAGCTGCCTAGTGCCAATGCAGGCACCCTTACAGCATAGTGCAATGGTGCAAGGGTTGAAGGGAAGATTGTTTATGTGCTGGAACGTCCCCTTCCTGCACATAAACAATCCTTTACAAAAAATGCCATTTTGCAACTACTATGTGTGCTGCATTAAGCACACAGAGAAGTTGCAAAACAGCATTTAAAGATTGTTTATGTGCAGGAAGGGGGATCTTCCTGCACATAAACAATCTCCCCCTGAAGACAGGCACCCTTGCACAAAGATGCAAGGGTGCCTGTGTTGGCACTAGGCAGCTTAATTTAGCACCAGTGAAGGGGGAAATTCAGGACTGCACCATATTCTAGTAAATATAATTCAGCCCTGTGTTTCTAAAGTTACGAAGCATGTTGTTAGCCTTCTTGGCTTAATGACATGCTTCGCCACTTTCTTGTAAATATGCCCCTAGGTGTTTAAGCCCATTCAGGATGGGAGTGTCATTAGCACACTTTGTTAATTCCCTGGCCTCATCATTGATAGTTGATGGAGCGAGTTTCAGAAATTATTTTATTCTGACTCGCAAAGTTTATTCCCTGTAACATAAACTAATTTATTAATGAATTGTTGCATGATTTGTTTTACTAATTCAACTTAGAGTAAGATTGCACACACACAAACACGCGGGACTAATTTTATGTGCTCTTGTTGCATTTGCGAGTTTGTCATGTAACATATGATTAATATTGTTTTGTTTGTCCTATTGTCCTTGTCACTATTAATGCGGCTGATAATTTTATGGCATGTGCTTTATTATGTGTGCTTATATGTTTGTCTTATGTTGTGATTGTCTGTCTGTGTATTATTCGATCATCTTTTTACTCTTTCAGATATACAAAGACTTCAGCTGGACATTATGAAGAATGGTAGATATTAAATGTGCTGCTTTATTTGTTTGCTTCTGCTAGATGTCATTTATTAATGGGTTAATTATTAGCAATGGTAGGGTGGGTAACAGAAGGGTTTATTTTACTTGAATTAATCACCTTTTTGTGTTTGTTTAAATACTAGTTCGAGTGAAAAGTTTGGGACCTAGTGCTAATCAAAAGTTGGTTGGCCTGACAAAAGGAGCAGAGCGCGACGTGACGATCTTGTCATTTTTATAAAAACTTCCACGGAAATGTGCAGAAGCTCAAACAAAGAACGTTCAGTGTATCTAGCTCCGAAAAGCTAAAGCGTCAAGGCCAAGGAAGCGTGTAGAGGCAGCTTGGCTAAAATCCTGGAGGAAACAAAAAAGAACTTTAGTTAAAGGTTGCGACTTCGGGAAGCCAATGTTGCTTCGTGTCAATGGACAATGACATAATGATGTCACAGAGTTTGATGCGTTGGGCTCACGGTGGTCTGATGGATGTCAACCAATTAGGTTGCTGCTTTCTTTAAAAAATAACATATTAGTTAGATTAGTGAGTAAGAAAAGGTATATAAACTTGGCCTCTTGAGGGGAGCGGGGCTGACTGTTTCCTGAGGGCGAAGTGCTGTCCATTTTCCTTTGGACTCGTAAGCATGATATAATAAATTGTTTTCCTTTTCAGGTCAGAAAGCTAACCTAGAGAATAGGGTTGATGTTTTCTTTATTTTGTCATTTCCGTGCATTTTCGTAGTGCCAGACCTTTTGAGCCAATGATTTAATGAATAAAACTGATTTAATAAAGATGCTTGAAATTAATAAATGAATTAATAAAGTTTTTGAAACTTTGAAATTTAAAAATAAAAGACTTAAAACGTCAAGCTGGTTTTGATTATTTAGTCGTTACCAATAGTTTGATTCATTGGCCTCAGTGGTCTAATTTAATGATTCTCTGATAAATTTATGAATATAAATGTTATACTGCAGTTGTAAATATGTATAATATGGGTTTAATAGTGTGATAAATTAGGCCACAAGATTCAGCTCTAAGATTTTCTGTCTTGCTGTCTTGCTGCATGGGCCTGGTTATTGATTAGTTTGGTGAGTATAAGGTAGTGAATGGTGACGCATGTGAGACAGAATTTCTATAGTGACGCTGGATCAATTCTTATGGTAGCAGAGTTTGGTTACTATGGTAACATACATGTTACATGCAAATTACATAGGATACATGTCTAAAATATGTTGTTAGGTTTGTTCACTTGTTATATGTAGTTGAAAGGATTTTTTCCAGCAGTGTGAAAAATTCCTGATTATTTGCCGGCAAAGGGTAGTGTGACTAGAAGAGTTACACAGTGCATTTGTTCTGTTTCAAAATTGTGGTATAGAATATATCACGTGTTGTGGACGTACAACACAAGTTTAGGGACCTTAGATTTGACTGGTTGAATGTTATAGTGAGGATTGCCTATGAAATCGTAGCATTAAGCATAGGGACCTGGTGTGCCCGTTTTAAAACTTTTTGTGAAAAGAGTAATAGGATTTATCCAAGCTTGAGAGAAGGGTGAGATAGCGTTATCTATTCTTATTAACGTTTGACGTTTTCTGTGGTTGGTTCAAGTCCTGCCAAGATTTCGTGTGTGAATGATTTGGGTTTTCGTATGAATGAGCAAATGATCGTATAGAAATAGCGTTGTCTATTTTATGCGTAGAGAAAGTTCTGAATGTTTGTAAAACTATCACTTTGTTAGCGAAACAGACAAGTGGTTTGTTTATTTGTAGTTACTAATTAAAAATTCATTGGAAAGTTTTGCTTAAAATGGCGCCGTGAAAAAGTTTTGTGAAGGAGGGGTGAGTGTACGGAGTAACACGCAGAGAAGCTGCAGCGGCAGCATACGTCATTTTGGTTCGCGCTGTGATTGGCTAACATACGTCACAGAAAGCGCACTGATTGGCTCACGTGACAGTGACGAGCTAGTACCAGATTGGTCAGTTCCGAATACTGTATTTCTATTGGTGGAGCAAGGTGGTGACGTGGCTTAACCTGATTGGCTTGTTGGTGTCTTTCGCGCACGGATTGGCTGGAATAGCGGAACACCAAGAAAACATTTCGAAGCTTTCGGAATAAACAATTTTGATTTAAAACATGAGTTTTTGGAACGATAGTGAGATAAAGAAGCCTTCATGGTTTCAGAAAGTGAAAAATTATTTTAAACCTGACAAGAAAATTGAAACGCGTGGTGGTAAATTACTTCATAAGTACAAAACACCCGCAGCCTATATGGAAGGCGAATATGGCTATCATACTGTAATTTGGTTTGACAATTGGATGCATTATACTAAAAATGATGGCGTATTAGCTTGGCCAGAAGATGGGTCATTTAATATGAAAGTTTTGAGAAACTTGAGAGGAAAAATGATGGATCTTGTGCCGAAGCCTAGACCTACACAATTTGAGGCATTAGTTGAATGGGAGGTTGAGATGATGGAACTTGAGCGTGAAAGCAAATGCTTGGCACCTAGAAATTCTAAGTATATTCTAAATAGAGAAACACATGAAGACAAAGTGAGACTCTGGAGAAAGGCAGATATGTATGATGGTCTGTATCCAGTGAGAATAATGATTACTGAAGATCTAGAACAAAAGAAAGCTGGAAAAAGACTTGATGAGGAATTAGATGATGCAGGTTTAGAAGACATTTATGCTACTAAATGCAAACCGCCACCTTATCAAGTAAGTTCTCAAACTACCCGAGAGTTTCTACAGGAACTTCTCCAAGTGCACCTCCTAGAGAAGCTGAGGAAGAATCTCCCAGATTTTTTAAATTACCTGAAAGAGTAGGGTCAGTAAATAATTTTAGTACACCTAGAGAAAATAGATTTCCTCAACAGGAAAATAATTTTGTGAGAAATCAGGAAAGAATACTTGCTGTCATGCCAGAAATTTCAAGTTATAATAAAGCGAAGGAAGATTTAATTCAACAATTGACAAAAAGCATGGAAGCAGTGACAGTACCAGTAACTATTGGTCCTGTCGTACCAGTTTTCTATCAAGGAGAAAATAGACATTCAGCTTTGTCAGTTCCATTAAATGCAGAAATTCAAAAAGTGGCTGAAAGATTTTAATCGGAACTTTCAGAGATACATAGAGAAAAATCTATGATGCCAAATTTAACTTTAAATGGAAGTTTGTCAGGTTCGCAAACACCATCTGTGGCAGAATCAGATTCAGGTCTGTCAGAGAAAAGTCTAAACAGAATAGATTTAACCCAAAATGCATTGTCTCCAGAAACTATTGATTATAAAAAGCTTGATGTGGCAAAATTAAAAGCTGATTTAGAAGAATTAATCATTGGCACAATTGGTACTGACAATTTGAAGTTGTATCAGGATGATGAACTCCTCTTTATCTGCAAAAGCATCCAGTGGAAAACGAAAAACAGGTATGAACAACTGGAAGAAATGGCTGCTGAATTAGAAATTGATTTAAGTAAACAGAAACATTTACAGAAACACTACAGAGTGGATTTTTCTGAAAGAGATATTGATAATCTCAATGCTGCTGGAAGAATGGCCCATATAAAAGAATTAATAAGTTTTCTTAGAAAATTAGGTGAATTAGGTAAATGGAGAATAAAATGGTCAAAGAATAAAGAGCAGGATAAAAGGTTGAGAAATGAAGAAGTGGTTACAGAATTTCCGATGAGGGAAATAGCAGGTGGAGGGTATGTACATGTTCCTTGGTCCAGACAGGATATTCTTCTGTTTACCAATGATTTCCCTTGTTTTAGAGAAAAGCCAGTCGAGTGGTATCGACAAGTAGATAGATTTATAAAAGTGTCAAAAGTTCTGTGGATTGATCTACATGGATTCTTTGACATTGTCGTCCCATCAGATCTTTGGACAGAATGCAAAATTTCTGTGGATTGGCCAAAAGAAGAACCTCCCCGAAACCCAATTACAGGTGCCCCATCAAAAGATGTTATGGACATTTATAATAAAGTAATTTATTGGCTGAAAGGGAAAATTCCCCCGAAGGAAGTGGACTGGGTTAAAATTGACAGAACAAACCAGGAACCAAAAGAATCAGTTCATTCATTTTATGAAAGGTTACTGTTAGTCTTTAAACAGTACAGTGGTTACGAAAAATTAAGTGAAAATGACATCCTGAGAAAGGCAAAATATTGTAGTGATGAGATAGATGCAAAGCAGAAAAATCTCAAGGAAAATGCAATGTGGGCACAAGTGAAGGTAGCAGAGCAGCAACAACAGCAGTTAGCTTCTATGCAGCAGCAGAATCAAGGGAAATTTAAGAACAATTTCAATAATAATAATAAGTCAAAATTTAATGTAAATGTTGAAGAGCTTAAACAAAAGCTCCCATGTTTTAATTGCGGCGAGATTGGACACTGGAAGCGCGAGTGTAAAAACCCACCAGAAATGTTAAAAATAATTCATTGAATCCACAGGTGCAGTGTGAGTTAAATCAGCAGCAACCGCAACAGCTACAGCAACAGTTAAACAAGTTAAGTCAGCAGCGACAGCTACTGCGACAGATAGCAAATCAGCAGAGCCAGATTCAGCAGAGCCAGATTCAGCACAGCCAGATACAGCAGAGCCAAATTCAGCAGAGTCAGGTACCACAAGCACCATTCCCTAATAGTGCTAACGCTCAGAGATTTTCACCTGAAACAGGTTTCTGTGGAGGTAATTTGGTAAATAATGTGTCAAAAGTTAACATGTCAAATGCTTCTCAATTTTGGCTGAAAGACAAAGAAGAGAGTGATTCATCAGAAGATTACTCATGACGGTGCCTGAGAGAGGAAGAAGAGTGTGTCCTTGGACCCACTCTTGAGGTAGATCAGTCTGGTCCATTTGTAAATGGTAAAGTGAATGATGTCAATATCACTTTCCTTGTGGATACAGGTGCTACCCGTTCTACTGTTAGATCAGCAGAAATAGAAAACCTTCCTCTCTCTGGTGAGTCCATCCAAGTTGTAGGTGTAGCTAATCAGCAAATTAAAACAAGTTTAACAGAACCAGTTAAAGTGGAAATAGGGAACTACAAAGATAAACACTGATTTCTAGTTTGTGACAGCAGTCCTGTGAATCTGTTGGGTCGTGATATATTATGCAAAATGAATTGCAGGATATATTGCTCACCAGATGGCATTGAAATGCAAACATCAGAAGAAGATGGGCTTTATAAATTGACAATGTTAATGGTTGATGAGGAAAAAACATTACTGTTTCCTGTTTTTGATAAAAATGATTTGCCAGAAGAGCTCAAAAAGCCAGTTCATGCAGCAATTTGGGATCTAACAGGAAATGACATGGGTCTTATGAAAAATGTAGATCCAGTAAAAATTACTGTAAAGCAGGGAATAGATTTTCCAAATGTTCCTCAATACAAAATGAAAGCTGAAACAATTGAAGGTGTCATTCCAGTGATTGAAAAATTCATAAGTCAAGGTGTGCTAAAAGAAATTGAGAGCAGCCCATGTAATTCACCGATTATGGGTATTAAAAAGCCAAACGGAACATATAGAATTGTTCAGGACCTGGGAAAAATTAACCAGATTGTTGTTCCATGTTGTCCAATTGGTCCAAACCCTGCGGTAATTCTTTATCAGATTCCGCATGATGCAGAATGGTACACAGTCATTGACTTGTGTAATGCCATCTTTACAGTTCCATTACATCCAGAAAGCCAGCAAATGTTTGCTTTCAGGTTCCAGAATCGCTTCCTAGCATGGTGTCGTATCCCACAAGGATATACTGAGAGTCCATCTATCTTTAATCAGTTGTTAAAGAAGTCTCTGGAAGACCTGATATTGCCTGGTAATTCCACACTGGTACAGTACATTGATGATTTGCTTGTGGCAGCAAAAACACGAGAAAATTGTGTTACTGATACCATTACTCTGTTAAATCGTTTGGCAGATGAAGGACACAAAGTGTAACCTGCAAAATTGCAGTTTTGTAAACAAGAAGTAAAATATCTTGGTCACAGAATTGCAAAGGGAACAAGAAAAGTGACAGTTGAAAGAATTCAAATGATTCGAGCAATTCAGCCACCGACAACACAAAGACAGGTCAGAATGTTTCTGGGAATGATTGGTTACTGTCGACAATGGATTAGTGGATTTTCAGTAATTGCAAAACCACTTCAGAGACTAACAAAATCAGACATAAAAGATCCAATCAGATTGTCAAAAATTGAACTGGAAGCTTTTGAACAATTAAAAAAGAACTTATGTGAATCTCCAGCTTTGGGAATGCCAGATTATGAGAAAGAATTTGAACTGTACTGCAGTGAAAGGGAAGGATGTGCATTGTCTGTGTTGATTCAGAGACATGGTAAGTTGAGAAAGCCTATTGCATATTTCTCAGCTGTTTTGGATCCTGTTGCAAAAGCTTTGCCAGGTTGCTTTAAAGCAGTGGCTGCAACAAGTGTAAGTCTTGAACAAAGTGAGGGTATAATTATGGGATTTCCTGTAAAAGTATATGTACCTCATTCAGTTGAAATTCTTCTTACCAGAAGTAAAACTCAACATTTGACTAGTAGCAGATTGACGAAATATGAGAAAACAATTCTGGGATCAGATAACGTATCAATTGCTAGGTGCGTGAATCTGAATCCTTCCACACTGTTACCGGATGGAGTCAATACTGAGGTAAATAATGAAAATGACATTGATCATGAATGCCTGGATGTTGTAGATTATTGTACAAAACCACAAATGGATATAAAAGATGTTCCTTTGCCTGAATCAGATTTGGTCTTATTCGTTGATGGTTCTTGCTTGAGAACTGATGAAGGGATTCTGAGAGCAGCATATTCGGTATGTACAGTTTCAGATGTTACTGAAGGTTCACCTCTTGATGGAATTCGTTCTGCTCAAATTGCAGAGCTGATTGGTCTAATTCGAGCTTGTGAAAAGGCAGGTGGTAGAAAGGTAACCATAGTGACTGATAGTCAGTATGGATATGGCGTGGTTCATGACTATGGACAGCTTTGGTCTCAAAGAGGTTATCTAACCTCTGCAGGTAGGCCAATCAGAAATGCGAAAATGATCAAGAGATTGATCGATGGCATTCAGTTACTAGAGCAAATTGCTGTTGTCAAATGTGCGGCTCACAAGAAAGGTGATGATTACATCACTAAAGGAAATGCATACGCAGACGAAATTGCAAAGTACTGCGCAAAGAACAATTATTCAATCAATCGGGAAAAAGACAAAAGTCACACGTTGAATTCTCTCATGCTAATTTCTGTAGTTGAAACATGACAGGAGGTAAAAGAATTACAGGATGAGGCAGTTGAAGAAGAGAAAAATTCATGGTTAAAAGCCGAATGTAGACAGCGAGAAGAAGATGGAGTTTGGGTTTACAAAGATGGAAGGCCTGTAATGCCAAACTGCATGATTGCTGACATGGCACGGATGTACCATGGTCCAGGGCATTTAGGGAGAGATTCTATGATTAGATTATTCAGAGAAACATGGTTCAATCCCAAATTCAGAATCATTGCAGAGTCACTTTGCCAAAGATGTTTGATCTGTCAACAGATGAATCCAAACAGGAAAACTGTTGTAAGCATGGGAACCATAGGACGGGAGGGTGGTCCTTTTACCAGATTACAAATGGATTTCATTGAGATGCCGATGCACAACAGGCTAAAATATGTGCTTGTGTTTGTTTGTTTGTTTTCAAGATGGGTGGAAGCTTTCCCAACTCGTCACAATGACTCAGTCACTGTGGCAAAATTGCTTTTAAGGGAGATCATACCTAGGTACGGATTTCCGGTGACCATTGAAAGTGATTGCGGAACTCATTTTGAAAACAGGTTAATGAAACTGATTTGTGAAGCTTTGAACATTAAACAAAAGCTGCATTGTGCTTACAGACCAGAAGCATCAGGTGTTGTTGAACAAGTAAATGGAACTATTAAAAATAGAATTTCAAAAATGTTTCTAGCTACAGGAGTAAAGTGGACAGATGCTCTTCCACTTGTTCTGATGTCATTATTAAGAAGTACTCCAGAGAAAAAGACAGGCCTTAGTCCTCATTATATTGTAATGGGTAGAGTAATGAGGCAAGCATTTGTTCCAGTTGGCAAATTATTGAGTATTAATGATAGTGCAATCATTGAATACTGACAAAATCTTTCTGATGTAGTTAATTCTATATTTCATCAGGTGGGAACAGATGTAATCTCAAAGGAGAAAGTGCAAGCACATGATTTGTTACCTGGAGACTGGGTAAGGACTAAAATTCACCGGAGAAGAAACTGTTTAGTACCAAGGTGGCAGAAGGCAAGACAAGTGATTTTGGTCACAACAAATGCTGTTAAATGCAAGGGGTTGAAAAGGTGGGTGCATGCGAGCCATACAATTCATGTACCACCTCCTGAGGATCCTGATGAAGACAGTGAGACAACAACTGATTTAGATTCAGAAGGTGATCCAGAAGATCCCGAGTCTGATGATCAGCAAGAAAATCAACATCAAGAAAATCTAGACGAGAATCAGAACTTGAATGAAGAAGATCTGAATATCGAAACTGGAAATCGAGGTGTTGATGAAGACTTGCTAGAAAAGGAATCTCAAAAAGAAAAAGGAGATTCAGAAGCAGAAGATTCTGAGCAAGACGAAAATCTAATCCAGGAGAGTAATGAAAAGCAAAAGAGTAAATCTGTGTACAGGAGCAAAAAGCCTGAAACTGGGAAGCTGAAGGTGATTCCTGAAGAAGAAGAAGAATTACCAAGTACCAGTGAGGATATTGTTCCTAATGGAGTGAAGCTGCCGAGTAAAGAAGTTCCTAGGTACAGATTTGAAGTCTCAGATACAGATACTGACAAGAGTGATGAAGAATCTGAAGTAAGAAAATTTAGATAAAGAGCTTGGAAAGCTGAATGTAACAAAAGTGTGCCAAAGAAAAAGATCCTGAGGAAAGGAGATATTTGGCCTGAAAATAATTTGAAATTCAAATTGGTGAAGAAATCAAAAGAGCAGATCAACGAAGTATCAATTCAGGGGGGTGACTCTGATAAGAAAAACGAGAATAAAAAGATTGAAGTAATCACTCGAAAGACAAAAAGAGTAATAAAGCCAAACCAAAAATATAAGTCCCCAGAGTGGACCTATATCATAATACCACCAATTGTAGAGGTGGAAAGCAGTAGTCAGGAAGATTTGGAAGAGCTCAGTGACAAAGATTGAAGTTGTTTAAATTTTAGATAAGGGTTTGTTTCCTGGCATAAGGCTGAAGAAAATGTGTTAGGTGACTTTAGGTCGAAGAAATTGTGTTTAGTTGGAAAGCACATATTTATGTGACACAAGGTCGAAGAAAAGCTGTTTAGGGTCTTATTTTAAAAAAAAAATCTAAAAGGGGGGATATAGTTTATTTTAGTTAATTCACATTATTTTAAATTTTGTTTTTTTTTGTTTTTCAATTGTTTTTTAGAATGCCTAGATCAGATACTTCAAGGTGTTCAATACTAAAAAGATGTTGCAAAATGACTTCAATTTGTGTGGTTTTATTAATCCTAGTTTGGTTAATATTAGCGGTAGTTTATCCTTTTGATATTAATAAGCAAAAACTCAAGACTAACATAACAAGTAGGGTAGAGCCTAAACATGAGAAACATGCTAGCAAGTCAAGCAGAGTTATTGAGCATGATCCAGAGATTCATCAAGATAGATCTGTGGAGATTTCTCAAGCAATTCATTTTCAAGGCTTCTGACTGAATATGTTAAATTTAATGAATGTTAAAGATTGTTATGTTTGTGTGAAGCTGCCTGCTTCTGTTTCAGAGGGGGTGACTTATAATATGTTACCTCTCACTTATGGCATTACTTGCAGTGTAATTGCTAGCTCGTTTTATCAAACTGGTCGTCTGGAATATTATTATTCAGATTTTGATGAGGTTTTTGCACATCTCAAAGTTGTAAATAGCTTGAACAAAGTGAAACCTGCGAATGAATTGAATTTGAATTTAAAACATTTGTAAAGCGCAGCGTTCACCATACGGTTTCTTGGCGCTATAGTGGTAGGTCCAGCAACTGAGGACGGGGTGAACCTGGCGCAGAGAAAGGAGGGACAAGTTACAAGGGGAAGGCCTGTTTAAACAAGAACGTTTTTAGGTCTTTGCGGAAGGAGGAATATTGTGTGGCAAATCGTAGGTGGTCAGGGAGGGAGTTCCAGAAGGTGGGAGCCAAGGTTGAGAAATTGGCTCCACCCCACTTTTTACGTTTAAAACGTGGGATTTGCAGGAGGGATTTAGAAGAAGAACGAAGCTCTCTGATCGGGACATATTCGTTGATCAGAGAGGAAATGAAGGCGGGGCAGTGCCCTGGCGGGCCTGAAAAACCATACAGCCGGTTTTAAAAAGGGACCGTTCCTTGACAGGAAGCCAGTGGAGCTCCTTGAGGAGGGGTGTAGAGTGGTGAAAACGTGGGAGACCATACACCAACTGAGCCGCTTGGTTCTGGACCATCTGGAGCTTCCGCAGGCTGTATGCAGGGATGCCGTTGTACAGGGCATTGGCATAGTCCAGCCGCGAAATCACCAGCGCAACAGATGAGGGAATTCTTTTTAGTTACTAATGAACTCAATTATGAGTATGCATATAGAAATAATTTAACATGCAAAATGAGAGCAGAAGAAAAGACTTTTCTGAATATGGTGGAGGAGAGAAGAGCTGTTTACAAGAGAAATGAGATGTTAAAACATGCCAAGTCCAAGTACTGGCAAATGGAGGATGCTAAACTAAATGGTGTTAACACAAATGCTGCTATACACATAGATGAACCAGTTAGTGGTAAATTTTGCATTAGGAGAGATAATACGCTTTATGATAACTATTTTGAGGGTGCTAGTCAATGTGAGGATACTTATCGTATCATAGGGGGATGGGGATTTAAAGGTGGTAAGGATCCAATTTTTCCTGGAATTTATTTTATTTGTGGTAATAAAGCATATTTTAGCCTCCCAGACCATTGGTATGGGACATGTTATCTAGGTTTAGTTTTTCCAAAAATTTTTCATGTTGACAGAAATAAAAAGGGTACCTTTGAATTTGGGGAACACCTGAATAGGTACAAAAGAGAAAGTTTTACAGAAGTCCTGGGAGACATCTTTGGTGCTGTTATTCCTATGGTAGGAATTACCATGAATTCAATCAAAATCAGAAAGGTTTCTACAATTGTAGATAGATTGTCAACAGATACTGCAAGTGGTTTCCAATTAGTTAATACAGAACTTGTTGCTACCAGAAGCATGGTTATGCAGAATCGTCTTGCATTAGACATTCTGCTTGCAAAAGAGGGAGGAGTCTGTGGGGTCTTACATGTCCAGCATTGCTGTACTTATATTCCTGACAAGAGTCGGAATATAGAGTCGCTTATTAAAAATATTACTGAGTTTCACCAAGAAATAGAACCCCTGGAAAAGGAAAGTTTCACAGAACGAATAGGCAAAAGAATGGAGGCAATAAAATAATGGTTTTCGGAAGTTGGAAGCTCCATCATTGGCAAGGTGCTCTATCCAGTAATTGTAATCATTATAGTGATAATGTTGCTAAAATTAGTTGCATGATTCACAAAAGGAAGTAGCATCAGAAAGAAAAGAGGAGGATTTACAAACTCAGAAAGGAACAGGAGAAGGAATATGAGTTAGAAGAGATGCGAAGGGCTCAGTTTCAAACTGTTGAGGAAACAGCAGAAACAGGGGTTTAGAGAAACTAATACAGAGAGAATTCAAAATGTGATGTCACAAAATAGGGTTCAAAATTTTCTGAAATTTTTGGGTGTTGTTTGGTGATTATTAAATCACCAGATGAGGGAGTTGATGGAGCGAGTTTCAGGAATTATTTCATTCTGACCCGCAAAGTTTATTCCCTGTAACATAAACTAATTTATAAATGAATTGTTGCATGATTTGTTTTACTAATTCAACTTAGAGTAAGATTGCACACACACAAACACGTGGGACTAATTTGATGTGCTCTTGTTGCATATGCGAGTTTGTCATGTAACATATGATTAATATTGTTTTGTTTGTCCTATTGTCCTTGTCACTATTAATGCGGCTGATCATTTTATGGCATGTGCTTTATTATGTGTGCTTATATGTTTGTCTTATGTTGTGATTGTCTGTCTGTGTATTATTCGATCATCTTTTTACTCTTTCAGATATACAAAGACTTCAGCTGGACATTATGAAGAATGGTAGATATTAAATGTGCTGCTTTATTTGTTTGCTTCTGCTAGATGTCATTTATTAATGGGTTAATTATTAGCAATGGTAGGGTGGGTAACATAAGGGTTTATTTTACTTGAATTAATCACCTTTTTGTGTTTGTTTAAATACCAGCTCGAGTGAAAAGTTTGGGGCCTAGTGCTAATGAAAAGTTGGTTGGCCTGACAAAAGGAGCAGAGCGCGACGTGACGATCTTGTCATAATTATAAAAACTTCCACGGAAATGTGCAGAAGCTCAAACAAAGAAGTTCAGTGTATCTAGCTCCGAAAAGCTAAAGCGTCAAGGCCAAGGAAGCGTGTAGAGGCAGCTTGCCTAAAATCCTGGAGGAAACGAAAAAGAACTTTAGTTAAAAGTTGCGACTTCGGGAAGCCAATGTTGCTTCGTGTCAATGGACAATGACATAATGATGTAACAGAGTTTGATGCGTTGGGCTCACGGTGGTCTGATGGATGTCAACCAATTAGGTTGCTGCTTTCTTTAAAAAATAACATATTAGTTAGATTAGTAAGTAAGAAAAGGTATATAAACTTGGCCTCTTGAGGGGAGCGGGGCTGACTGTTTCCTGACAGCGAAGTGCTGTCCGTTTTCCTTTGGACTCGTAAGCATGATATAATAAATTGTTTTCCTTTTCAGGTTAGAAAGCTAACATAGGGAATAGGGTTGATGTTTTCTTTATTTTGTCATTTCGTTACATTTTCGTAGTGCCAGATCTTTTGAGCCAATGATTTAATGAATAAAACTGATTTAATAAAGATGCTCAAAATTAATAAATGAATTATTAAAGTTTTTGAAACTTTGAAATTTAAAAATAAAAGACTTAAAACGTCAAGCTGGTCTTGATTATTTAGTCGTTACCAATAGTTTGATTCATTGGCCTCAGTGGTCTAATTTAATGATTCTCTGATAAATTTATGAATATAAATGTTATACTGCAGTTGTAAATATGTATAATATGGGTTTAATAGTGTGATAAATTAGGCCACATGATTCAGCTCTAAGATTTTCTGTCTTGCTGTCTTGCTGCATGGGCCTGGTTATTGATTAGTTTGGTGAGTATAAGGTAGTGAATGGTGACGCATGTGAGACAGAATTTCTATAGTGACGCTGGATCATATCTAAGGTGAACAGGGTGGGTGGCAAAATGCACCCCTATCAAACCCCTCTTGCCATTGGGATGCACTTTGTCAATTGCCCTCTATCACCCCACCTGATCTGCGCATAATTCTTTTCATGCAGTGTGGCTAGTAGCTCAATTAAACCAATGGAAATTCCCATGCTTGCTAATAGTCTCCAGGGGTTCTCCCGAGGAATCAGATAAAATGCGTCACACAAATCAACAAATGCTCTGTATAGTTTTTAAATGCTCAACAGTGCATATTTCCAATAAAGAAGTGAGAACTTAAAAAACATGATCTAATATATTAATATTCGCATGGAAACTTGCCTTGAAGGGTGATAATATTATGTTTTTGCCCATCCAGTCATGCAATTTGTTTAAAGCCTGCCTACAAAATATATTTGGAAGAGTATCTAATAAACCAATATGCCTGTAGTTTGAATGACATCCAGTATCACCCTTTTTAAAAATCTGGATTACTTCCAACCCCCCTTCAAGTATCCAGAATCCCTCCACCCCATAAATATTGCATTAAATAGAAGATTCACATATGTAGCCCACAACTTTGGGGGCGTGGAGTTGTTATTGCTGACAGTGTCCTGAGTGCAGTTTGAACCTTTTAGGAGGTAGGGTTCACATCATGTCGCTGTGACTTTTGCGATTACAGCCGTGAAATGAGTCATATTACTGACTTGACAAACTGGACTGGGTACTCAGAACCTTGCTGAACTCTCCCGTGAGTCTTTACACAGGCTCTTTCTGGGTACCTATCCCTATCCATACATATGCTGTATGTGATCAGACTCTGCTTCGGCGGACAAAGATTTCCCCATCTTATTCTCCCTGAATATCAGAGGCTTGGTATATTTAATTAAATCCTTTAATAATTGATTAATAGAGTTGTAAGCCACTTTATTGAATGCATATGTGCTATACCTTTTAAATTAAATAACTAAACTTTAATATTTAAATTGATTCTGCTGTTCTATCTCATCATTCCTTGAGAGTGAACATTAAATGGGTTATCAATGTACTGGAAAAAATTAATCTATGAGTTGTTGAAATTCAGTTCAGATACAGTTATCCTATTCCTGGTCCTCATTGGGTAATTGTCCATTCCCCAAATATCCAACCTCATTCAGCACAGAGCAAGATCAATCAGAGGTCCAATTGAATATATGAGCAGCACAAGGTGAGTGAAAATATTGTAAGGGTCCAGTAAACACTACATCACCAATCATTGTGCAAATTGGATCCCTGATTTGCAAAGGGATGCACATATATCAGGCCCATAGACCCTAGTTTGGAGGACACAAATACGTTGTCATCAAATAATCTGGAATGTCTGCCATCTATAGTGAAATGATTATAAGAGCAAGAACACAGAATTCTCACATGTATAATGCCACTGAATAACCGTTTATACCCACTTTCTGGGTCTCGGTGGCGGGGGAACCGCCCAAGTTTTCTATACCCTCCTTATATATATAACAAGAAGACACAGGAGCCTTCATCTGCAGGACTAGCCAAGTTTTATTCGAATAGCCCAGGCTATGGAACAAATTCCCAAGCTCGGCGGAGACAAGACAGAGGAGGCTGCTGCTTCACTCTGCAGCTTACAGGCCTTATATACACATTTCCCACCTTAAGAAACCAGTTTGGGTGGGGGCCTAGCACCCCCGAGTCAAAATGCAGTTACGCCATTATTTGTTCAGGCAGGACGGGGGCTGCAACAGATGGTACAAAGATTACGGACAGGTCTTGCAAAACAGGCTATGTACGTGAGAGAACAGACAGATCTTGAACAACAGGTTATGTGAAAGAAACAAGTTCTGGGACGGTGGCGTGACCAAGTCTTGCGAAACAGGATGGGTGTGTGCAGGAGTTCAGTCCGAGGGTGGTGAGGCCAGTTCTTTATTCCCTTTTTCGAAATTGGCTCAACCACAAGGAGTAGGAAGGGCAGGGTGGGTCTGACAGTTAGAATTTCATCAGACATCAGCAGAAACAACCAGAAGGGTCGTGCAGAGGTTTTTGACACTAAATGGCAACGCAAAAATAATGGAGTCCTGACAAAAAATAAATGCCAACAAGAAGGACACTTTTCCTCACCACAATGGGCCAGATGTTCGACGTGATTTTGAATGCACAAACAGTTTTGCAACCGCAACCTGTTTGACAATGCAAAATCACTTTGGGCCATGTACAAACACTATTTTGTGAGCTACAAAAAAATATGACTCCAAAAAAGTGTTTAGCGACTCGCAATTAGGAAGGGGCGTTCCAAGGGTGTCCCTTCCAAATTGCGCCTTGCTACCCTATGTGTGAATGTAGAAATTTACCGCCCTCTTCAAGAGGGTGGTAATGAGTTGCAAATGGGAAAGACTCCCCAGGGGCACCCTTCCCCTTTGCAAATGCAGAGAAAAATATTTTTAGGGGCAGGCCGTGGTCCCAGGAATCACTACCTGCCCTTGAAAAATTAAACAAAAACATTTCTTTTTTTTTAAATGTATCTCGTTTTTCTTTAAGGAAAACAGGCTGCATTTAAAAAAGAAAATTGTTTAATTGAAAAGCAGTCCCAGACACAGAGGTCTGCCGAGCCCAACATGCCACCATCCCTGGGAGGGCCAGTCATTTCCAATAGGGTCGCAAATTGCAAGTGCCTCATTAATATTCATGAGGCTGGCATTTGATACCCCTTTGGGAATCACAATCAGTGTCTCTGACACTGTTGTACATTGAAAATTGCGAGTCGCAATTTACACTGGTCGTACACCTGGCCCCAAGGCACTCATAACACGTGCCCTGGTAATTTCAATGAAGCCAATATTATGAACTCATTAATGGCATCGTTATAATTCCAAGATCATCAGTAACTCGCAAAATCAGGAGTTTGTCACAGGGAGAATGGATCCTGAATGACTGATCACCCATTATTTGCTAATTTCTGAGGGCATCCTCATGGTACATCTTGAAATATCCCGCTGTGTCTCCCTCTCCCTCCTGATAACCAAGCCCTCTGTTTGGATTGGTAACTTGGGGTGGAGGGAATACTTGCACCAAAAAAGAGGCGCTCGTGATGAGACCTTAAATGTGAATATGGTGGGCATATGATCAAGCCCTTTCTCACTACCTTTAGGGAAAGAGAGCAAAGAGACTAGATCCTGATCACAAATTTGGCGGTCTGATGGACCACCGAACCTGAGGTAAAGGTGCGGTGGTGGTTGGGGACCGCCTCTCCAGTTGTCCGATTGCTGTGTTACGATGGTGGTACCTCTACCACTGCCAGGGTTCTGCAATCCCTGGTGGTGGCCTGGCAGTCTTAAGACCTAAGTATGAGCTTGGGTGGCTGGTGTGGCCCCACCAAGCACAATATGAGTTTCTTCACTGCCAGCAGTCTGATAGCTGTGTTCATGCCATGAAACTACTGGCAGGGAGAAAACTAAGGGGGCCCTACAGGGCCCCCTAATTCCTCAGGCCATGTAGATGCATGCAGTGGTGTGCATGGCCTGGCCCCCTGTCTGCATGCACGCCCAGTTCCTGCACAGCATGCACTTACCAGTCCATGCCGTGCCAGAACTTGCTTTGCTGTTCCCAGGGCGGTGCCTTTTTTAAAGGCACCACCATGGGAACGCTAAAGGACTGCCCGCCACACAACAAGAAAACTCATAAGCTGGCAGGCGGACGGCGGTTGAGTTTGGTGGTGAGAGAGTGGGGAAGTGGTGTGCCACCCTGCTCCCGCACCACCAAGCTCCAGATCAGGCCCTTACCCTTCTGGTGCAACACCTACAGAGAGCAGGCACTAGCCATCTTCCCTCACTCACAGTGAACGAGGGCATGAAGCAAAGAGCTCTGTGTAGGAGCACTGGAATACTATGTGACATCAGTCCTTTCTTGTCAGACACAATTATATATTAACAGTTTCAATATAATATTGTTCTTGTTAATTAAATGTGTTAGCATAGTAACAGTCATAGAAGGATGTGAACTTAAAATCATTTCAGCAGGTTATATCCAAAGCAAAGGAAATTAAAAAAAATGTAACCTCTCATGTGCAGGCTACTAATTCTCATTAGAGACTTCTTGGGGAGGAGTGTCTACTGAAGGGATCTATGGCCACCCTGAAGATTAATGGCTCTAATTAGTGGAGTGTGAATTTTTTTTAATTTGCTTTGGTGTAAATATGCAAAATGTTGGCAAAATTATGTGAAATTATGTGTATTAAGAAAAATGAAAATCTGTCATTTTGTACTATAAATTAGCGTGGAATGCATCATCATAATTTTTGGTGGAACAACATATTAAATAAAAGCACCACGAACAGCTGCAGGTCACAATCTGTTGTTCCCATGCGTTTGCAGTAAAAAAAATTGTAACACAAATGACACATTCACAGCAAACCTTTACTGTGAATGGCATGTAATTACGCAAAGTGGTATAATGGTATAATTTTGGGATTGTGTGTAACAAGTATCACACAAAACTCTTGAAATTACGTAATTTTTTCTGTTTTAAATTTCACCTGTATAACCCTCAAGGACATTTCAGTCGTCACTTGGCACTGAAGGGGTCACATCACTCCATGGCTGCTAGATATTACACTTCAAGTCCTTACCTTTCATTGAATAAATTAGTGTATAATGACAATTGGAGTCTGACAATGAGCGCTATAGCAATCCTGCTCTGTAGTTTCCCAAAAATACAAGATGTTTTTGTCCACTAGATGATTTTAATTTCATCCACTTCAGAATGTTATGTTTTATCATCTCATGTATTCCTGGTGATAGGATATACTCATTCCAGCACTGACACTGCTTTCAAGAGTTGATAAAGATCAGTGGGTAAAGAAGAAAGTAAAACCACAAGATGACAAGTAGAGAGAAGACCTTTCCATCCTTGGTAGACATCACCATCTCTGTTCTCTAACTCTCTAGCTAAAAGCTTTGGCTCTGCCAAGTCCTGAGAATTAGCTTGACCTAGACTAAGAGAAGTGAGGGAAAAGGGAATTTTTTAGGAAACAATTAATTCACATAAAGTCTGAGACATCTAAGAGCAAAATAGATGGATTATGTAGGGAATACAAAATAGAATGTCACTGAGTGATGGGAAGCATCTGCCCAATCATTGCCATTTTGAGAACTGCTCTTGGAAAGCTGGTACTGTGCTCTATGCTCACTTTCCAGAGGAAATGAAGAGAACAATATAGATGAGGGCTCTATGCTCACTTTCCAGAGGAAATGAAGAGAACAATATAAATTACTTTGTGAGAAAAAGTTTTGGTAGGAGTGATATCAGGACAGCAAGTTTTTTGAAAATGGACACAAATATACATTTTGGTTTTTACATCATAAAAGCATGCAGAAAAAAAGATTTGAGAAATATTAATCATTCAGTTAACATAGATGTGACTTTTAATCATGAAACTTTATGTTCACTAATTTTTATGTGTTAAAATAATGTAGGAGAAAAATCTCACGTTTTTGCATTTAATTGCTAATTGATTTGATTTTTATGTAACAAATATAGAATTATTAAGACTAAATAAAATTAGCATGATTTAGTTTGGTTTTCATGTGAAAATTAACTATAATGTAATTTCATTTAATAATGTGTGCACCAAAAATTACAAAAGAAAAGTAGGTGCCACACGACTATTTCTAGATGTGTTCTCATGAAACGTTTTAGCATGAATTTCACACATGTATTAGATGAAAGACACATAAACAACAACAATGTATATACATTTTCTTATATGGTTAATGTCAACAACAAAACACATTTTTATGTGTACATTATACAGACATATTAATTCTGATCAGAATGAAATGTTTACTGATGTATTTCTGTCATATTTTGAATTCACATACTAGTAATCTTTTAATATACAATTCACAAATGAACATGATCTTGTCATATAATAGCTCAAATTTCATGTAGGCCTTATTTACTTTTCCAGTGAAGTCATTGACTGAACAATTCCAAGCACATAAGAATTTCTTTCAATATTGCAAGTTCTTTAGAAAGGATAACTGTTCCATTTGACATCTCCTGGACTGAATAGTGCACTTGCAACAATTTTGTTACACTCTGGAATAGCTGCTTCAAAAAGAGACCATTAGAACCCTTATACTTACTTTATAATGCCCTATTGTTGAGTGTGTCTTATGCTTACATGACCTAAAGAACTGCGTAAGTGATTTCAGGATTTGTTTTCTTATTTTTACCACATCACCATCACCCTATCACGGATTAACCAATGAACTGAATGGCCTGACATATTTGAGGTGATGTCAAGGGGTGTCACCCCAGAACTGTTTCAGTTTAATTTTCAATTTTTTGGAAGAATGTGAGGACAATGGCCTATGAGGTTTTTGCCGCTTCTGAAGGCTTCTTGGAGCTTCTTTGCGCTATTGCGCTGCTGGTTTCTGAGACTTTGAGAACTGGGACTTATTACTGCTGACAGTGTCCTGATTGCAGATTGAACCTTTTTAGATGAATGGTTCAGGTCACGTTGCTGTGACTCTTGCTGTTTCAGCAACGAACTGAGACAGATCACTGTCTTCAAAAACTGGACTGGGTACTTCGAACTTTGCTGAACTCTCCTGAGAGGGTTTACTCGGGCTCTTTCTGACTACCTATCCCTATCGATACATACGCTGTATGTGATCAGATTGCCTTGGCTCAGGAAGATTTTCCCATCTGATTCTCCCTGAATCTTAGAGACTTGGTATATTTCATTAAATAGTTTACTAATTGATTAATAGAGTTGTATGTCACTTTATTGAATGCAAATGTTCTTTACCTTTTAAAATAAATATCTAAACTTTCATATTTAAATTGATTCTGCTGTTCTGTCTCATTATTCCTTGAGAGTGAACATCAATTGTGTTATCGATGTATTGGAAAAAAATAATCTATAAGTTGTTAAAATTGAGTTTAGATACAGTTATCCTATTCCTGGTCCTCATTTGTTAACTGTCTAATCCCGAATATCCAACCCATTTCAGCACAGAGCAAGATCCATCGGGGACCAATTGAATATATGAGTAGTTTAAGATGAGTGAAAAGTTTGTAAGTGCCCAGTAAACGCTATAGCACCGATCATTGTACAAATTGCAAAGGGGTGCACATATACCAGGCCCATAGACCCTAGTTTGGAGGACACAAATACATTGCCATCAAATAATCTTGAAAGTGTGCCATATATAGTGAAGTGATTATAAGTGCAAGAACACAGAATTCCCACATGTATTATGTCATGAAGGCCCTCATAACATTGCCCTGGTAATTTCAATGAAGCCAATATAGTGAACTCATTAACGGCATCTTCATAATTACAAGATCATCAGTAATTCGCAAAATCTGGAGTTTGTCACAGGGAGAATAGATTCTGAATTACTGATCCACCATTATTTGCTTTTTTCTGAGGGCATCCTCATGGTACATCTTGAACTTTCCTGGTGCTCATTCCTCTCCCTCCAGATACCCAATCCCTCTGTTTGTATTGTTAACTTGGGGTGGAGGGAATAATTGTACCACAAAAGGGACCTTTAAATGTGAATATGATGAGCATATGATCAAGCCCTTTCTCACTACCTTTAGGGAAAGCGGGCAAACGAATTTAGGGCCTGATTACAAGTTTGGTGGTCCGATGGACCACCAAACCCGTGGTGGAGGTGCGGTGGCGTTCAGGGACCACCGCATCAGTGGTCCAATTGCTGTGTTACGACTACGCCGGTCGTACCACAGTGGGACCGCTGAAACTGCCAGGGATAGTGATCTCTGGCGGTGGCATGGCAGTCTTGAGATTGAAATATGTGCTTGGCAGGGCTGTTGCGGCCCTGCGAAGCACATTACGTGTTTCCTCACTGCCAGCAGTCTCATGGCAGTGCTCATGACATGAAACTGCTGGCACTGAGAAAACTAAGGGGGCCCTACAGGGCCTCCTGGTGCCTCAGACCATGCGGATGCATGCAAGGGGCAAATGGCTTGCCCCCTGTTATGTTATGTTATGTTAAAATTATTTGTACCGCGCTCGGTCACCAGACGGTTTCATGGCGCCCTGTCTGCATGTATGCCCAGTTCCTGCATGGCATGGACTTACCAGTCCATATCGTGCCAGGACCTACTTTGGCATTCCCATGGCTGTGCCTTTTTCAAGGGCACCGCCATGGGAACGCCAAAGGACTGCCCACCTGACAACAAGAAAACTCTTAAGTGGGCAGGTAGCCTGCGGTCGAGTTTGGCGGTGAGAGAGTGAGCAGGTGGTGTGCTGCCCCGCTTCCCTACCATCAAACTCGTAAACAGGCCCTTACCCTGCTGGTGCCACACCTACAGAGATCTGGCACTAGCCATCCTCCCTCACTCACAGTGAGCGAGGGAATGAAGCAAAGAGCTCTGTGTAGGAGCACTGGAATGCTATGTGACATCAGTGCTTCCTTGTCCGTTATAATAACAGATTAACAGTTAAAATATAATATTGTTCTTGTTAATTAAATGTGTTGGCATGGTAACAGTCGCAGAAGGATGTGAACTTAAAATTATTTCAACTGGTCATAACCAAAGCAACGGAAATCAAGAAATAATTTTACCTCTCATGTTCAGGCTACTAAATCTCATTAGAGACCTCTTGGGGGGGGAGTGTCTACTGGAGGGATCTGTGGACACCCTGAAGATTAATGGCTCTAAGTAGTGGAGTGTGAAATTTGTCTGCAACAATTTTGAGTGTGAGTGTGAAATTTGTGCAATTTGCTTTGATTTAAATACGCAAAATGATGTGAAATTGTGTGCATTAAGAAAAATGTTTTTTTTTTTAATTGTGTAGTATAAATTAGCGTGAAATGCGTCATCGGAATTTTGGGTGGAAAAACACATGAACAGCTGCAGGTCACAATATGTTGTTTCCATGCGTTTGCATTTTACTGCAAATTATACATTCACAGCAAAAGTTTTCTGTGAATGGCCTGTAATTACGCGAAGTAGCATAATGGTTTTATTTTGGGAATGTTGTCACACAAAACTCCTGAAATTACGCCCATTTTGCTGTTTTAAATTTCGCCTGCATAACCCTTCATGACATTTTAGGCGTCATTTGGCACTGAAGGGATTACATTGTTCCATGGCTACTAGACATTACATTGCAAGTCCTTAACTTTCATTTTACAAATTAGTGTATTCTGAGAGTTGGAGTCTGGCAATGAGCAATATAGAAATCCTGCTCTGTAGATGTTTTAGTCCCCTTGATGATTTTAATTTCATCCATTTCAGAATGTTCTGTTTTATTATCTCAGGCATTCCTGATGATAGGATATACTTATACCAGCACTGACACTGCTTTCAAGAGCTGATAAAGATCAGAGGGTACCGATGAAAGTAAAACCACAAGGTGACAAGCAGAGAGAAGACCTTTGCATCCTTGCCAGACACCACCAGCTTTGTTCTCTCTCTCTCTTGCTAAAAGCTCTACCAATTCCTGTGAATTAGCATGACCAAGACTAAGAGAAGTAAGAGAAAGGGGGTTTTCCTAGGAAACTCATTAATTACCATAAAGTCTGAGACTTCTAGAGAACAGAAATAGGTGGATCGTGTGGGGAATACAAAAAAGACTGTCACTGAGTGATGTTAAGCATCTGCACAATCATTCTCATTTCGAGGGATGTTCTTGGCAGGCTGATACTTGTCTCTAGGCTCACTTTGCACAGGAAATTAAAAAAACAATAGAGATTATTGTGAGAAAATGTTTAGGGAGCAGGTATATCAGCGCAAAGAGGATTTTTTTTAGCTACCAATATGGCTGTGCTTATGTGCTTGTTGCTGTTTTTTGTTGCGGCCTGAAGGTCAGTAGTTCCAGTCTTGGTAAGAGTAACTCAGGATTTCTGTAATGGTGATAAGTGAAGTATGTATTTCTGCATTCATTGATACTTGCATGGCATGAGCTCAGCCAGGAAGCAATGGAGTGCTGAAAAGGGAAGATCCCAATGAGCAATACCATTATTTAAGGGAGGTAGGTCGCAGGGAAAGAGTTTTTGGAGGCAATTTTCCTTTTTTTTTTTACATGTAGGAGGCGTCAGAGTAGTTTGTTGTCATTGAGGGTGCTCATCCTGGGTGCACAAAAGGAGAAAGTCTTTTTTTTATCGTTTTGCATCTTTTGGTCTCAAGTTTGGCAAAGTCCTAGCTCCTGCACTGTCCACTAGAAGTGGTTAATGTCATAGCCAAATAGTGTAAGGCCTTATTCTGACAGAGATGTAGCTGATCATGCAGATAATACTAGCCTGGAGGAGAAGAATGCATATTTCTTTAACGTTGAGTTTTTATGGTAGACTTTCTTCAGACCCTAAATAAAACACTCCACATTTTGGGTAGCTTTCAAGACTGCTAGGGTTGAGTAGGCTAATACTTCCATCCAAGTGGGAAAGGACCAGAGTTCACAGTGCTGTTCTGAAGTCAGGTTATGGAAGACAGGGTTTCAATGTCTTCTGGAATGAAAAGTAATACCATGCTGGGTCATTATTTCTGGTGATGTGTTCTTTCGACGTGAGGTCTGGTATATTCTTTAATAGTAGCATGTTTTTATGTGTAAATAAATGACAAACCTGCAGTGGTGGCTCCTCCGCTAACGCAGAGGAGCGTCGCCCCACTGACTTCAATAAGAACAAGCATTTGCAATGCAATAGGTCTCGCATTAGGAAACTTTGAGCTATTGGTCTTGTAAATGACACATTTTTTATTTATGTGTAGGTTTTGAAAATAGCGAAATTAATAGCTTTGTCATTTACAATGCCAATAGTTATAACTTTTGCAAATGTGACACCTATAGCATTTGTAATGCAATATGTTTGGTGGCGCCCGCCTTTCTTCTTAGTGTACCCACCAGTAAAACTAACTTCAATCAATTTAGGTGAAATCAGATCCTATGACGCAGATCTTTTAACTGTAAGGATATCTTTATGGTACCGAAACGTCGCCTCGTTCACTCACCTCGAGTAAGGTCAGGTAAGGTTTCTTCAGGTTGAGGATGTGCAGGTTGCCGATGATTGGCAGCGGCCTCGGTCCGGGAGGAAAGTTGCTGTATTTGTCGCTCTTCCGTCCATTTATAATTTTTAAAACAACAATCACGCCCAAAACACAGGCAAAAAGAGCGGCAACTGGATCTGGAAAATACATGTCCTTTTCAAACGGCAAGGGATGACATGGGAAACCTCAGTGGAATGTGAAGTGAAGTTTTCCGGCGTTGAAGAAATGCTATAGGATGTTGAGGTAAAGAAAACTGGCACGATAAGAAAAAAGGCACGCAGATCGAAGATGGAAGAAAAGTGTAGGAGGTCAGATAATTTCAGCACTGAGAGATGGCTCGAGTGAAATCCTCGCAAGGCAGACTCAGTTTTACATATTTCCGTCGTAAGTAAGTGTAGTACCATTGAATTGAATAACTGAAACGTGTTTACACCACTTAGATACAACAGAGATGTGGTGCAATGCGCTATATCAACAAGCAATTGACTCTGCAAAATGGTTAAAGTTCATATGGAATCTGTCAACAGGAGTGCTCATGACAATGTACAGTACCAAGCGTAGAGATATCTATCACTGTTGACATAATAGGCGAAATCCAAACAAGAACAAGCATTGGCGGCCGCGCAAGCATTGGCGGCCGCGAAATTAAATTAAAAAAAACAACAAGCATTGGCTGCGCACAGCAGCAAAAGTGAAAGTGATCGCGATCGCGATCAAGGGGGCAAACGGGAGCTGTGTGCGCGTGCCTGACGTGCACAGCTGCCATCGGGTGCTCTCACTTTCGCCACAAAAGCACACGCTGTTGCTGAGCTCTTTAAGAAAGTGAGAGCAGCAATCTTTTGTTGTGAAATATTGTTTTGTACTCATGTATTTTTCTCAATAAATAAAAAAAAAAAAAAAGAAAGTGAGAGCACCCGATGGCTGCTGTGCACGTCATGCGCGCTATTGTGCGTGTGACAGTAAGCTCATCGCCGCAAAGTAGCATTTCCCAGAGCACCTACTGAATGCTCGTCCAGGCTAGCGCATTGCCTGGATCAGGCCGAGACCTAAAAATAAAATGATAATAACGTATTGTTATTATCATTTTATTTTTCCTATGGAAGTGGGTGGCTCTCGGTGCAGGGTGTGGCGGCCCAGAGCAAGCAGAGGAGAGGTTTACACTAATTAAATGTGCATGACTGCTTAGTCGGCCAACTCAGGCCAGCCAAACAGTCCTGCGCACTTTGCATCTTCCCGAACAGGCTTGCTTTACAGAGCCTGGTGAGGAACATGCAAAGCCACCCAGTCCCTGTCTGAGTGTCGTGGTTCGGCACTCAGACCAAACACAACGTTGGAGACAGGAAGAAAAGGGCCGAGGAGCGAGGGTGGCTGGCTGGCCAAGGCACGTTTTATTTTTATTCCATCCCTTACCTCATCCCACACCTAACCCCTCTCACCACTTCCGATCAGTAGCAACCGCTACTGCAATTGTGTGGGGTTATATGGGCTGGGCAAACATAAGATTACTTTGAATTTATTGTTTTTTTGTCATCTACAAATTCTGATAATAAAATTGGTTGGAATTCCTTATCGTTAGCACACTGATCAATGTTCATACTCTTACGCATAAACCTCCGCAATATAGGCCTCCTGACCCTAAAAAAGACTTCAGCCACTAGTTAGGCAGTATACTGACCCCAATACTCATCCATATAATGATTTCATACTAATGTGCAATCTCAATTTTCATACTGATGACATAACTGACATTCACATGACCACTCTCATAGATGACTTTGGAGTTCTTGGTCTTTTGCAGAAAATAGATAGTTTGGCCCATGTTGCTGACCACATCCTGGACCAAATTTCGACTAACTTAAACAGGATTGTGGTGTAACCCACTCTACCTATGATCTGGACAGACCACCACCTTTTTCAAGTTCTCCAACTCCAACAATCTGATGCCCTCACCCGTGATAGCCAATCTCAAGATTAGATTATGGATACGTGTCACTAAAGAGAGATTATTGAACACATTATCCACTCTGCCAAAAACAGTGACATGAACATCACAGCTGCAGTGGGTAACAAAGCCATCAGAAAGGCCCTGCACTTCTTCGCCCCTCACAAGAAAACATAATAAAGCTTGTAAAGCTCCTTCAGTCCAATGCTTTAGTTACAACTAGGGGAATACAAGCCCCTCAGCAAGTATTTAGAGCACATTTGGTGACATTCTAAAGTGGAGACAGACAAAGCCAACAATATTTGCAATACTTGGCTTATCATATTGAATCCAACCATAAATTTGAAGATGGGATTTTTAACATCATCAAGGAATTCTCGCAACTGGAAATCTACATCTACCTCAGTCTCTTTGTTTCACATTGACTTTTTTCCAGGAAAAGATAAAAAACACCCATATCAAATTTGTTCCTCCACACACTCTGAACTCCTTGGAGTACATCAATGTTGTGTATTTATCTGAGAAGGGATGCTCCCTAGCAAGCTTTATCCCATTATACACAACGCAGCTGTTAGCAAAATCATGCAAACTGTCAAATCAGATTTGACGGAAGGCTATTGCCGCTAGCTTATTTTTTCCATCAATGCAGATGTTTTTTGCAGCTGCCGATTCCATTAAATTGATCAATTACTGACCAATCTCGCCCTTACGGTGCTCAGTATAGTTATTTGAAAAATTGATCAATGCACAACTGACCACCTACCTAGAAAGTAGTAATTGGCTATTTCTTTCGCAGTCGGGGCTCAGAGCACTGAGACAGAGTTATTGGCTGCAGCATATGACATTAAATGCACACTTGATAAAGGCACACTTGATAAACGCAGACCAGCTTCCCTAATCCATCTCAAACTCTCAAGAGTGTTTGATAAAGTATTATACACAATCCTACTCAAACAATGTTTGGTATTGGTGTACACTCAAAGGCTTTGTAATGGTTTCAGGCTTTCCTATCCAACAGACTCAATCTCTCCGTCTGCCACCTTTCACCGGGAAACCCATCAAAACAATCTGTGGAGTTTATCAGGGCACCTCTCTAGTTCCGACCCTTTTTAATAGTTACATTGCCCTCATTAGCTGCCATTATCATATCATTATTTTTTGTTTTGATGTAATGTCACGTGCGGATGATTCTATTAAAGATCAAACACAATATATCAGGAAACATGCATGTCTAGTGTGTTTGAAGCTCACTGTGCCATAGGCCTTGAGCTATAATTCACTGATGAAACCTAAGTTAGTTTAAACCAGTCTGGAGTTGCTTGTGATACCTTCTAAAGGGGGCCTTGCCTGACAGTTTGATATGGACAGTTGCCACGCAGAACAGGGTCATTACTGATTTCCATAAGACAGACCTTTCAGGAACCTATTGAAAACTGAATTTTTTAATAACGGAGCCTTCATCTTCATCTGTTTGTGGTCTCTTTTGCAAGCGGCATTGCCTGGCAGTTTAGAACAGAAGGTTACTATGAACAGCAGGATCTGTACTGAATTGCATAAGGCAGATCTTTGTCTTGAGTGGCAATGTGGGTGAGAACCATTGGATTAGACCAGTGGCTGAGATTAATTCAAGCATTCCATCTATCACCCTGTTTTTGTTGCAGTCTATGTTTTAAGTGTGATGGGTATGCCCAGACGTGGGCTGTAACAAATTGGATTACTGGTTCAGGGGGGCGAAACCCTTCTCAAGCAGCAGCCACAGTTCTTCTCATGGTGAAGTCACAAACACACCCCAAATTAACCTGTGCTAAATCCTTGGGTAGCTTGGCACAGAGCAGTCAGGATTAACCCAGGCAATGTGTAAAGTATTTGTGCAACACTTCGAATAGTAACACAGTGAAAATACACCACAAAAGGAGCCCACAACAGAGTTGGTAAAATAGAGAAAGCTTTAATAAATAAAAGAAGATCAAAACAACACAAATCCAAATGTAGAACTGGACATCATCAGTTTTAAAGATTTTAGTAAAAATTGCACCAAAAAGCCTACCCAGCTCCTCCGTCCCATCCTGCCAGTGATGGTACATCCAGGCACCCCTAATCTTCCTATTTTGTGTGGCTGTCTAGGAGGAATGCCCAAAGCCCAACTATCGCCTACAAGGCGCTAAATGGCTAAGGCAAGAAAATACCAACTTTCTAAAAGCTACATTTTCAAAATTATAATTTAAAATCCGACTTCACGGTAAGTTAGCATTTTAAAGTTCAATTCCAAAGACTCCAAACATGAACTAATCACCTATTCCTATTTGGAAATTACAATGATAAAAGGGGATGAGATAAATCCAATGTTATCCAATGTTATCCTGTGAGCGAGGTTGCTGCAGTGAAAAACAAACATAAGAGTATTTCAATAACAGGACATGTAAAACTCAAAAGTACATATCCTGCTTTTTAAATACATTACGCCCTGCCCTCTGAGCTGACCAGGGCCTACTCTAGGGGGACTTCTATGTATTAAAAAGGAAGGTTTGGGTCTTGCATCGTTTGGCCAGGTCATAATAGCAGTTTAAACCCACACACACAGACTGCAATGGCAGGCCTGAGGCATTTTTTAAGGGCTACTAAAAGGTGTGGCACAATTGCAGCTGCAAGCCATCTAGTAGCATTTAATATGCAGGCCCTGGGTACGCGTAGTACCAGTTTCCTAGGGACTTATAAGTAAATTAAATGTTCCAGTTGGGTGTAAGTCAATTCTACCATGTTTTAATGAGAGAGCATAAGCATTGTAGCACTGGTTAGCAGTGGTAAGTGTACAGAGTCCGAAGGCCAGCAAACATTAATTCAGTAAAAATAGGAGTGAAGGCAAAATGTTTGGGGTTGGCCCTGCAGAGAGGACCAGGTCCAACATGGGTCCAGTGCTCACTGTGCCATTGGACACAAACGAAACCTCCTGGTAGTTCAGGACAGACTGTTTCCCTGAGTAGAAGCGCGGTACTGATTTGAATAATATGAGTCTTTGTCTAAAATTGCATGGTTGATGAAATGAAATGGAATGGAATGTGGCCAAGAATGTCTAAACCAGTTTGAGGTTGCTTGTGGTTCCTTCTTAAATGAGCCTTACCTGGAACCTTGGGATGGATTTGTCCCTTGAGGAGTAGAGTAAGTATTGATTTGTATGAGATTGGGTAGGTGAATGGTGGGCAAAAATGATGGACCGGATTACAACTAGAGCTGTTGTCAGTGGATGAGAATAATTCAAGCATTCCATCTATCACACTGTTTTTGTGACTAAGTGTGACAGGTATGCCCAGACATTGCTCACAGGACACAAACAAAACCTTACTGATGAGACCAAAAGGACATTGAAACTGGTCTGGTTTGTTGTGGTCCCTTCTGGCAGGGACCTTGCCTGAAAGTTCAGGACAGACTGATCTCATGAAGATTGATTCGAGTAAGCTAGGACTTTGTCCAAAGTTGCATGGTTGACAAAAAAAGATTGGACTGGACAGAGCGACTGCCAGTGACTGAGATTAATTGAAGCATTCCATACATCATCATTGGTTGATACTGTTTGTGTCCCCGGGTGTGCCCAAACGTGGGACTCACACTCACTGTGCCATAGGACTCAAGCTATAGCTCACTGATGAAACCTAAGTAGGTCGAAACTGGTCTCAGGTTGCTCGTGGTTCCTTCTGAAGGGGGTCTTGCGTGGGAGTTTGAGACAAACTGTTTCCACGAGGAGTAGAATCTGCATTCCATCCATAACCTTATTATTGCAGTTTATGTAATAAGTACAAGGGGTATGCCCAGACACAGGTTACATGCCCAGTGTACTATAGGACTCGAGCAATACCTCACAGATGAGACCTACATTCATTAAAAGCATTCAGGGGTTGCTTGTCGTCCCTTCTGGAGTGGGCCGTGTGTGGCAGTTCAGGATGGACTGCTACCATGTGGAGCAGGGTCAGTACAGATTTGCATAAGGTGGGAGAGTGGCATGGTGGGCAAGAAACTATTAACTGATATGCATACCAGGGTGATTGCTAGTGGCTAAGATTAATTTAAACATTCCATTCATGCCCTTATTGTTAGAGTTTATTCCCTAAGTGTGAAACTATGCCAGACATGAGTCTCATGCTCCCTGTGCCATTGGACTCAAGCTATACTTCATTGATGAGACCAAAGTAGGTTAAAATCGGTCTACGGTTGTTTGTGGTCCCTTCTGTTGAGTGCCTTTCCTGACAGTTTGGATGGACTGTTCTAATGAGGAGCAGGGTCAGTACTGATTTGCATAAGAATTTACTTTTTTCTGTAGTGGAATTGATGATGAAAAATGCTGGACTCGAATGCAGCCCAGAGCTATAACGAGCGGCAGAGATTAATTCAAGAATGTCATCCATCATCTTGCTGTTGTTGCAGTTTAGGCCCCAGTGCAAAATTAGCAGCACAGCAGATGATCAAAAGACAATTGTCATTTCAAACTGACCAGTCCTCTCCCTACAAAAGAGACAGTTTGAGCCTAATACTAAAATACATGACATTTACGACAGTTAATATTTATTTTCTTTCAGCAGACGTCTATGGAACCTAATGATGTTGCAGAACGCTTACTTTTATCTAAAACATACCTAATAATTAGGTTACGGAATCTTCTCCTGCGAGAAGCCGAAGATGCTCCTAAGCAGAAGTTAATATTTGTGAATACAAGACTGTATTCATCATTCTCCTAAAGTCCTGCTTCCGATTGCCAGCACTGGAATCTGGTGGAATCTCCTTTTCTTTTCTTGGAGCACATGACTAGAATACCATCCCACAGTGCTTAATCTGTAAATGAATAAATGCCAGGCCGGAAGCTCTGCTCGGAAGCCCGTGGCTGGTGCAATTCAGGGCTATTAAATCCACCTCATGCCTCTTCAATATTCTACCAGACACTCACTGCCCCTTTCTCTCACTCTTGCAGGTTCCTGCTTTGCCCCAATGTGATATTTTGTGTGCTTTTCTCTTCATCTGTCTTTCCGTTTTGTGTGTTTATATCCCTCTTGCTCTTGTTAAATGTCTAACGCAGAAAAATAGGTGTCAATAACCAAACATAAGTGCTGGGAGCCCCGACCGGCAACCACCAGCTCAAAGTAAGCACTGATCCTACTGCATATTCTCCTTACTGCCAACGTTTCATCTTTTTAAAAACTGGTGTAAACCTGGTTATTCTGACCCCCTTGGGATCCAGATAAACCGCTCCGTTCTGGAGCTCCGTTTTAGGCAGTGCTTAATTTGAGCCGGTGGATTCTGATGCACTGCACTGGCACTTAATTGGCAACACTGCACTTAGGACAGGCTGCCACATGGTAGCGCTGCTCATCTCATTTCATAGATGAGCAGAACAATGGTTCTTTATGAATACAAAATACATAAAAAATTACTAATATCTGCCTCCCCAGCCATTCCTTTAGCTTTGGGGACCTGGAATAATCTGAACCGTCGCACTTGCAGGCTAGGGAGATGGTTAGGAGTTGTTTTGGCAGCGATGAAGGGCGAAGGGCGTTGAAAGCTGCAGTGGCCTTCAAATATATCCCATGTAGGGTTAGACAATGCTATACGAATACGATTAACCAAACAGAACATTGTAGCACGAAATTTGAATACCTTTTTGGAAGACAGTGCCTGCATTTTTATATTTATAGACCTCTTTGGAGATGTACAGCTCATTACCCCCATATTATACACATGCACACAAAAGACAGTAAGTTACGCCCCCCTCCGATTTCCCAAAATATTGTCAGTGAAGCTGGGAAAAAGAAATAGTTTGTACAGTTACAGCAATTTTCCACTGCAGCTGGTTGTCATTTGTTTCAACATAAAGGCTTGCTACTAAAAGCTAGAAAGCATTTGAGATGGGTGAAAGTTGATTGCACACGTTATAACATTTCCAACTAATTTTTTGTCTGATGTCTTTTGTAGCATTTTATGCACTAGGACCCTTGTGGTTCTGGGGCAGACTCTGGACAGGAACTACATAATGTGCTGGAAGGTGTCGGGTGTGGTTATCTGAACATTATGATGCAATTCGCAGTGCATGATTGTATGCTGAGGAAGATAAGAGTGCTTAACTACAGCTGCCATGTGGAATACTTCATCTGCATGCTCAAGGACTGGGGAAGATGGTACATCTTTAACAAGGATTAGAGTTCCAAGTTGGTAAACCCACTCTACACACTTAAACATCTTGTTGCCTAAGTTCTCTTTTTGTCAAATGTACCAGCCTTTATCCTACAATATTAAATTGCACACATTCTATGAAGGGGCTAGTGATATCATAGAAGAGTATTAGAAGGACACTCTCTATATACACTGCAAATGTAGAAATGTAATTTTAGTTTTTTATTTATTGCCTGTTCTTTGTTAATCTCCCACATATTTACATAACAATGTGTTGTTGGCTACTTTAGGGGGAATGTGTTTTTATTCCTCCTTGGAATGCAGATATATAAAGACAGGGAGAGGAAGCTTTGAGATAATGATTGTCTGATCAGTTAGTGATGTAACTTGTTCTTCCTTTTTTACTTATTTATGATTGTCTGAACTAGTTGAAAGGCTTACTTGGCTAGAGATAACAGTTGCTGTCTACCCGCAGAGCATATACGATCCATGTGTAGAGAGGAAAAAGGAAAGAAAGAGAGAAGCAAAAAGCTATCCTCCCCAATCTGTGGACTATGTTAAGTGTCATTTAACTATTAATCACGCCACACCAGAGATGTTTTAAAGCATGGGCAAAGTGGGCAATTGCCTAGTGCTTTCACCTTCCAAAAGCCCCTCTGGGAAAGTTAACTTTCTCTCTGGCTGTTCCATTTCGCTATCTAAAACTCTCTGCCACCCTTTACTTCTGACTCTATCCCTCTACCCAGTGTCACTTTAAGGATTTTTGACTTTTCAGGTGAGGCTTATTTCACCAAAGTTTCACAAAGTATTTAATATTGTTGGCATCATGGGGGCTTGCATTAGAAAGAAGTTAGTAATAGAATGAAAAAAAATTCTAACCAGGGGCCCACAACGAATGTCTTGCCCGGGGCCCCCAATATCCTTAAAATGAGACTGGCCCACACTATTCAGACTAATTTCTACTTACATTCAGGAGATATAGAGTATTTCAGTTGTACGGATTGCCATAAGGTAATTTGAATACAGCAATTGTTTTGGTGTAGTCATGACTTCACACAGTGAGGGGTGTACTATTTGCCCTTGATATCACACAGCACAGGCGGGTATATCTTGACCCTCTGCCCAGAATTTCTTTTCACAATCCAATATGTAACTCTTAAATTATGTGTCCATTATCACTCCCTTTGCTGATGTCTTTGGGCCTTAGGGCTCCTGCACTGCCAAACCCATGTTTCAACCGCCCATCAGATTAGGAGTTTTCTCCTGTCTGAAGGCAGTTCTTTGGAGTTCCAACGGCGATGCCTATGTAATAGGCACTGCAATGGGAGCATCAAAATCAGTACCTGCACAGCAGGAACTGCTGCAGTCCATGCCGTGAAGGTACTGGGGTACATGGAGGCGGCCGGCGCTGTCAACGCTGCAGGTACCTCATCAGGCAATACTTGCCAGAAAAACTATGAAGTAAATTACAGCGTTGGGGGAAGAGAACGAGCTGCAGCTCTCATTTTACTCTCTCAGTAGACTCAGATGACTCTATTGTAATGATTGTAATTGGAACACCCACATTCCTCAACCCGATTCCGGAGCTACGATACAGGGGAGCAACTTGGCTGAGGGCACTACTGACTTGCAAAATGCGGAGATAGGGGAGCACCTGAAGGCAGCCCTTCTGAATATCAGGTCCATAAAAAACATGAGCTACAGCTCTTCGATCTCCTTAGTGAGTTTGGACCTGACAATGAAACGTGGCTCAACGAGGGCTCAAACCCGACCATCTCTTCAGCCGTCCCCCCGGGGTATATGGTAATGAGGAAGGATAGAACCGGCGGGAGGGACGGTGGAGTGGCTATCATTCATAAAAACGACCTCCCGTGCCTGCCATTACCCATTGAAGAGCTTGAGGGGGCCAAGAGCCTTGGCTTCCATCTGACGGTTTTGGCTCACCAGTCTGTTGCTGGGGCAGTAATATCCCGTCCACCTGGGCCGGCAGGGCGCTTCTTGAAGTCCCTTGGCCATGCCATTTCTCCAATAGCGGCCAAGTACAGTCAGTGCCTGGTCCTTGGGGATTTTAACATACATCTGGATCAGCCGACGGACTCTGAATCTAGGAAGTTATGTGAATCTCTTAACACCTTCGACCTTACTCCCTATGTCTTTTGAAAAGGGCCATATCCTGGACCAAATTTTCTCAACAGCTAAGATTGAAATAGCCGTGCCCCTCCTATTGTTTGGTCTGACCATTTTTTGGTCACTTTTAAGATAGACAAAGCACCGGGAAGGTCTCAATCCTACAGTAGGCATTGGGCCGGTAGTTTTCAATCATTCCAGCAGTTTACACTGGCGACCTTGGCTGCTGCACTTAGTCTGCACCCCATCCCCACAAATGGCACCCTAGAGTCTGATGTGCTCTCACTGGGTGGGTGGCTCTCACTGGATGGGTGGACCATACAACTAGCGCCATCCAAAACTCGAGAGCCTCAGCTCCGTGGTTCACCGAGACACTTTGGAAAAGTAAAAGCGCATGCAAAAACCTTGAACGCATTTGGAGGAAAAACTATGATCCTCTGAGTAAAACCATCTATAAACTGGCCCTGAAAGCTCACTATGTCAGAGTCCGTGAGGGAAAAAAATCCTCTCTGGCCTCTAAAATTGTGCGAGCCAGAAGTAGTAGTAGGGAACTGTTTAAAATATTTACATCTTTTTCCTTCCCCAATGCCATAAAATGACCCCCATTGGCTCAGTTGTGGATGCAACCCTTCTGGAGTTTCCCCCTATTCCTATGGTCACTTCACTTAAAATTATGAAGGCATTGAAATCCAGCTCCCCCTCCGACCCCTGTCCTGCTAAAATTCTGGCATCCATCACTGAGGTTTTGAACCCTGCCGTAAACAGAGTATTGAATGTATCTTTGTCCGAGGGATCAATGCCGGACAATTGGAAGCACAGAAAGATTCTCCCACTCCTGAAAAAACGCTCAGCAGATCCTTCGGTAGCCAGCAACTGTAGACCGATATCTCTGCTGCCTTACTTCTCCAAGGTTTTGGAGAAGTATGTCAATGCTGTCATCACTGATTTTGTCGAGGCTACCCATGTTCTGCACTCAAACCAGTCTGGTTTTAGAGCCAACTTCAGTACGGAGATGGCCCTACTAGAAGTCTCTGAGACGATCAAAACTACTCTTGACAGAGAAGGGAGAGCTGTACTGATACTATTAGACCTATTGGCGGCTTTCGATACCGTGCCCCACAATCTACTTCTGGGAAGACTTCAGGACTGCATCATTGGGGGCACTGTTCTCAGGTGAATCTCCTCCTTCCTGGAAAGCCACCAGCAAACTTTTGGATCCCCCCTTCTCGGCTATCATTCCTCCGCTGAATGTAGGAGTGCCACAGGGTTTAGTTTTAAGGCCAACCATGTTTAATATTTATATGGCCCCCCTCACACTCATAGCAGAACAGCATGGAGTAAAAGTTATATCTTCCGCTGACGACACTCAGCTGTTGTTTACTTGTGAGAAAGACGCAGTGCTAAGGGGAAACGAAATCAGCACGTGCTTGACCAAGGTGTTTGCCTGGTTAAAATACAATCAACTGCTATGTAATTCATACAAGTCTGAAATTATCTTCTTTGGATACATTCCAGGTGATGAATGGCACCAATGGTGGCGCCAGAATTTCTCCCCCCCTGCCTACCCAGTGACCACTATAAAAAATCTTGGAGTGAAGCTGGACGCAGATATGTTTATGAAGTCCCAGGTCCAATCTGTGGCCGGTACCTGTTTTGGGATGTTAAAAATGATGAGAAATGTTCTCCCTCTTCCTCTCGCATAGGAAAACAGTGGTTCAAGCCTTGATCATGTCAAGGCTGGACTATGTCACTGTGCTTTACCTAGCCCTTCCTGAATACCTACTTGGCTGCCTACAGGTTGTACAAAACGCGGTGGCCAGGTCCATTCTGAGGGTCGGCTCCAGGACAGACTTGACCCCTTGTTTAAAGTCCCTGCACTGGCTCTCAGTGGAAAAGAGGGTTAACTTTAAAGCCCTGGTGCTAGCTTTTAAGGCTCTCCACGACAATGGCGCTCCCTACCTCATGTACAGAATTCAGACCTATACTCCTCACAGAACCCTGAGATAATCGTCACAGCACCTGGCGGGCGGGCCCAAGTTCTTTTGGGCTCGAAAGGGGGGACGCTCCTTTCAAGTAGCAGCCGCTAAACTATGGAAAAACCTGCCTCCCTCCCTGAGAAAGATGCAGGATCTCCTTGGTTTAAGGTGACATTTGAAAACCTGGCTTTTCTAACAGTAGAGGATATACGTATTGTTTCTGTTCACACTGCTTTGTCAAGGGTTTTTGAGACAGCGCCCTAACACTCCTAGCCGCACGCTCATCAAATACCTTATAACATTAACATTAACATGCACACAGGGGGGCACATTTTGTGCACCCCATGAGTGCATCTAGATGGCGAGAAGGCACCCTTTAATATATTGCTGCCTCAAGACTGCTGCACCACTGCCAGGGATAAGAATCCGGGCATTTGTGGTGGTCCCAGGGTAACACAACCACCCTGGTCATAATAGGGCAGTTGGAAGACCGCAATCGCCAAACCCCCATGAGTCTGTTGGTCCATGGACTGCCAGACGCGTAATAAGCCCCTCTGTCTCGTAACTATGGTGAGCAGGCCATACCTTTATGCACGAAGGTGATTTTTCATGTGACACAAATGCTTGAGTGTCATGCAAATGACAATCAATGAAGTAGGAAAAAGCATGTTGTGTTGGGTGTGGACAAATATGAGGATATTGAATGATCTTTTTATCAAAGGATTGTCTGACAGTTGCACTGAAGCGACTGTACCAGAGTTGTGACTTGATGTGAAAATGCTTGCTAGTTGATTGTTGTGTCTTTCAGTATGAAAGTGTATGCCTTTTGTTAGTGGGTGGACCCTATGATACTTTCCACAGGGACTTTGGCTGTCCCTCTTATCCTGAATCTGGAAGTGCATTAGCTGGAAGCATGATCCTTGTAAGTAGGATTGGAACAGGTGTGTGGAATTTTTCCCAAGGGTGCTTGGATCTGACTGTATTCCATCTCGGCCCACAGCATCAGAGGCTTCAGCAGTTGTAGCCACCTCTAAGAGCTATCAAATGTACACCCACGTCATAAGTGAGTCACCGGCTGCTTCCTCTTTTCAAGTACTGTGGTTCTTCTGCTGATGGGTCTGGACAAAATGGGAGGCCCAATCTCCACACACACAGGTAGCAGTTGGTCTGGTCAGGTTGTGTGAGTAGGGTCCAGGGCTCCTGCTCTCTCCTGACCCACCACAGGATGCTGATAGGGCAGTTAGGCCGATACATACAGCTGCTTCCTCCAATCCAAGTTCCTACACTTGAGCCCTCACTTATGGGATTTTTACAGGGAGCTGCGCAGCTTGCTGCGCTGCCCCACACCTAAGTAAAAGGGCAGAATAGCACCATATTTATACAGCATGGTGCATTCCTGTCCTTTCTCCCTGAGCTGGTACAGTTTCAGCAGCCAAGTGCCAACTTAGGCACCCCATGAACCATGGTGCAAGGGTGCCTCCATTGCATGCAGGGTTATTTTGTGCAGGATGGGGCACCTTCCTGTACAAAAGCAGTTCATAGAGGTGTTTCCTCTTTCTATGTGTGCTGCAAAATGTAGCAAACATGGAAAGAGGAAAATACAAGGATAAATAAACATATTTCGCCTCGTTACGGCTTACCTCAGGAGATTTATGGATTTGGGGCTTCCTCAACATTTGGGAGAGAGTAGAAAATCCATGTGTGTTGCATAGGTAGACCCATTGCAACACCAATAGAATGCCTCCCGGATGCAGAGTAAAATTTCGAAGCAATTTGTGCTGTGTTGCCTTACTCAAGATTTATGGGTCCACCCAAAGCCATGAAGGGGGGCTTTGCGTTGCTTCAAAAATTGGACTCAGAGCCTTGCGTCTGGCATGTACCACTTTACATGCTGCAGAAGTGACAAAGGGCACTCATAAAGAAGCCCATTGGTACCTTATGGGGACTGGTTGTGGCTTATGCTGGGCACCCATTCATGGCTTCAATGCTCGTGAGTGAAATCTTTTCAGAAAACAAAGTGCACAAATATCACTCAAAGGTTTATGTAACAGCCCACTGAATGGAGCGAAAGCAAGGGGTCATTAACACCATTATCACTGCTATAAGTTTCTAGTTTGATAAAGTGTTCATTGGACTGATTCCCCTTAAATACGAGTTTTGGAAAATTACATTCACTCAGTACTTAGCAAATATGTTCACATTTACAGAAACTGTATTAGGACACTATGAATTTAGCCATGTATTCACCCATGCATCCATACATGCACTCATCAGCCCATCCATCCATCCACTGATGCCTACAGTCTTCCAGTCACTCACTCACTCACTCACTCATCCATTCACCTGTCCATGCTCTCACTCATGCATCAATTCCTCTACCCACTGACTCATTTTTTAATTCACCAATTAATTCTAAAGCTTCACTACGCCATTTTCTAAAGATCATAAAAGATAAGGCAGTACACACAAGCATGGCCGGTAGAGGTAGCTGGTTAATTATTTTGTTTATGTTTGCTACTCTGAAATGTGTCTTCTTTCCTCATTCCTGCAAAAGACTAGCATAATTTTGGAAGCAGGGAAATTAGACGATGTCGCCCAGGAGCCGCTATTGTATATCCACCTGTCACTTAGCTGGCTGTGTGGAAACAAAAATTCCTGCAGTGTGATATCTTGTCCCCTTAGCACAGGACACCGGGCCACACAATTGGGGAAAGCTAAATGTAGGCGGGTCCATACAATTAGGTAAAATCTGTACTTTTTCACTGAGAGCAAAATTACCTGAATCCACACGACTATACATGTATAATTAACATTTTGACCACCTCTAGTGATAGCCCCCATTACATCAAACGGCATTTGACCTCCACTTCCACTCACACACACACACATACTTACAGCGTAAAAACTGTGTGAAGTTACAAAGTTTTTATTTCAACCTTTAAAGAGTTCTATTGAAAACTTTGCATAGGTTTGAAGGCTATTCGCTTTGGCGTGATTGTGTGAAAATCATGAGTTTTGCAACTATTTACGTTGTTTAAATCCTCATTTACCACAGACAAATGTATACACTTCGTTTAAAACACCTAGGCCCTCAATATGAGTGCAACGGAAAGGTATGGGTCCTGAATATTGAGCAAGAGACTTTGGGGCATATTACCAAAGTGGGCAATATGTGATTATCGCCGCTTTAGTGGCCATTTTCAGCCGCTAAGCGCCAATAATTTTATCGTCCTATTAGCAAGCTGTCGCTAACAGCAGTTAGCGACAGCTTGTAGGCGATAGTGAGCGGTTTGGGGCCCGCTCTGCATGTCAGCGATGTTTATCGCTACTGACATGCAAAGTGGGCGTACCCAACCTGTTAGCGACTGGAAGCAGTCGCTAACGTCGCTATTGCCTATTAGCAAGGCAGGCGTAGCGATGGAAATATTCGCGCTAAGCGCGAATATCTCCAAAAACGAATGCCTGCTCAGACCAGTTCTTAGCAATTATATCCAATGGAATATGGATATAATGACTAAGACCCTGTTAGCGATAATGCGTGCATATCGCTGTATTCTCAGCGATATTCACGGATTTCGCCGCTATCGCCGGAAATATTATCGCTTTTGAGATAAACATTGCTAATAGCACGTTATCTCAGCGATAATATCCGGCGATGCGCGGCGATACAAAAATTGCCGCTAAGCCTACTTAGCGATAAATATCGCTAGCTGTTGGTAATATGCCCCAATATTCCCTACTGGATATTTCAAACTACAACTGCTCTGGATATGGGCCAGATTTTCCCCATTCCCTAAGTTACGGATACCAGAGGGTCTACTATAAAATGAGAAATTACTGAAGGATCAGTACAGTTTAGTCTGATTCCCTAAGTAATTCATTCATGAGCCAATCCTCACCCGGAGAATTCAATTATTTTCAGCAGCTGAAAACTCCACGTCAGCAAAAGCATTAATAATTAAAGTGCAGTGCTGTTACCAGTCCCATCAGAATTTAGAGCCACACATAATGAGTTATAAAACATTTTTTCTCCTGAGCAATACATTTATGTATAGAAATCACGCTGAAATGATAAGTTTGCAAAGAAGAAGTCTGCATACCTTTTGCATTTTCCAGTAAGAAAAGCCCTATAATATATACAGCTACTTAAAGTAACAGTCACACGCTTTTTCCAGCAAACAGAGTAAAAATTATCTCGCTATGCAGTTAAAATTATTTTGCAATGTGAAGAAACCTTCTGTACAAAGGAGGACCATAAGGTCACGTGGAGCGAAAATCAGGACTTCTCAAAACTTTGTCCACTGAGGAGTAACACCCCAAGCCAATTCTGTTCTTGTTCTTCAAATATAAGTTTGCATTCTGGATCTTTATGCACATGATTGAAAAAGTGAAAATATACGATCCAGGATGCAAATTGCTGCCACTTCAAAAGCTGGGGCTGGTTGCACTTGCTGCTTAAACATGACTATTGGACCGCATCGATGCATTCGGACAGCCTTTTTCAATGTGCATGCTTGCCATTGGTGCATCATTGATTGCCTTTTGAGGCTGAGCATCAGAGGTGCTTTAACAAGTGCCACCCTCCGGCTTATGGGCCTTATTTATAAGAAAGGGACTCAGTGCAGCACTGCAAGCCATGTGACTGCGCCGCGCTGCATCGCTTTCAAAGCACAGGGATGCATCAATATGCCGCATCCCTGTGCTGGTGCAAAATTGGCTGCAATGTGCCAACGCAGGCACCCTTGCGCCATGGTGCAAGGGTGTCTGCATTTTAGGGGAGATTGTTTTTGCGCAGCAAGGGACGCCTTCCTGCAAATAAACAATGTCATGACTTGACATGACATGACATGAAATGTTTTCCTCTTTCTATGTGCGCTGCAGAATGCAGCACGCATAGAAAGAGGGAAAAAGGAGGCTAAATATACCTACTTCTCCTCGTTTCGCCTCCCTACTCCTCCCCTGGGGAGGCAAAGGATGTAGATGCATTCCCATGTTTGCAAAATGTTGTCAATCTGGGAATATGGCAGAATTCATGGGTGTTGCATGGGAACAACCACAGCAACACCCATGGCACATCCCTTTCACGCAAAGTGCTGAGTGAAGAGGGGTGTATTTACAAGGGCATGAAACACCACTCATGGTGGTGGCTTTACTTGGCCTTGTAAATATAGAGCACCACACTGTGCCGCTGGTGTGTCGCACCGGCCGCGCAAGGAGCTTGTAAATCTGCCATTATGTGTGTATGGCTCCAATGCCCCCACTCTCAGGCTTACTAATGCCTCAGTTATGGGCTCTGAGTCAGTGCCCACAGTCTTTAGCAACCGCGTGACAGTCGAGAAGAGAATCAGCAGCAGAAAATCAATCTGAGGTAGAGTGTCTCTGCTAAATAATGAATAAACGATGACATGGCCGGTTTAGCAACCGCCGCTTTCCACCTTTCTGCCTCTGCTGAAGAAATCTTCCTAAATGTTCCTAGGTGGGAAGACACATACTTGTTAACCCATCTGCCTGCGCGCCTGACTATCCATTTCTGATCAATATGGGCAAATCCCTTGATTTGTAGAGAAACTCACCCTGGTAACAATGTAACCATTTTAGTAGCTATTTATGTTACCAACACTTGTAGAGCACATTTCTGTCATACATGTGTCCTCGTAACACACTCAGCAGTCGGAGGATGCACATTGTGACTTTCTCACTTATAGGAGTCCTGGAGGTTGTGTATCTCTTACCAGGTCAGTGTACAGATGTGTCTGTTCAATGTAGTGCTTTCTGGCAGTTACAACTATTGTGAAGGAGGGTCCCTGTCTGACTCTCTTTTGTGTGAATTTGAAGTCTTTGCCCTTGTTCGGAGTGAGCATGCTGTGGACTTTGTCGTTTCTCTCTCACCTCGAGGGTGCGTTTGTGCCCATAAACCGAGTTGTGTGATGGCCTATGTTAGAAGGGATTGTTACCTTGTTGCCAACTATACGGCTGTGGAGTGTTTTTGGCAATCACAGGCTGGCATCTCCCGAAGATATTGAGCAATCATAATCCCCTTCCCTCAGACATGGCTGACAATCTCATTCCGACCTTTAACAATCATGTCCAACAATCCACAACCTTCTGGTGATGGAGCATCAATGCCTTGTGGATATCCAATCTCAGGCGCCTGATTGGCAGGAAGTGCGAGAGCAAAAGAGGAAATGAGGAAACGAGGACTGGAAACAGTGAACAGGAAACTCGTCACTGTTATTTTTTTTTAGTTTTCCATGATTTTTCTAGTTTTTTCACCATCTTTCGAAACCTTGATTTTTACTTTGTATTTGTACTATGTTGATTATTTCCAGCTGTCTCTCCTTAAAGCGTACTACATAATTGTCAGGGAATTGTTATTTCTCAGAGTGGTGGCAGTTGCTGGAATTCAGCGCTTGTTCCGTTCCAAAATGCATTTCTCTTCATGGGGTTAAAGTTAATATCAGAATTTTGATAACGATTTTTAATGAAGTGTCATGAGAGAAATCAGAATTACCTTTTTTTTGGGCCGAAATGGTATAGTGAAATCTCATTGCATGTCTTAAGAAAGAGTCTAATAAAAAAAAAAGTCCAGATAATTTAAGGGGACCATTTAGCCTTTTCCAGGAAAACCTACTAACTTTAACAACCAATCTGGGGAAAAATGAGTTTATTTGCTAGACCATTTGATGTTGCCCTTCTTATCTGTTGCTGCCAGTTTCTGGAAATAAGGGACAGAATTCTAATGGTTCTTCTTGAGTTGGGTAAAGGACACGAGGGAAAGGAGTGTGAG